>NC_090822.1:84416778-85694782 GCF_000390325.3 Nicotiana tomentosiformis | reverse complement strand
AATGTAATGGTAGGATACTTGTCTACGTATAAGGGCAATGAATGAATTGAAAGGAGGTTTTTCTCAATGCGTGATTTATAGGTTCAATGTTTTATTTCCATCGGAGTGAAAGGCAATCGGACTAAGAATGTTCAGGTTGGATTGATGGAGTAAAGAGACTTGGTATTTTCGAGTGTGGTGGAATCTTCATCCGAGATGTGGTGTCGTCGTCCTTGATTGAATGTGTTAAGTTCGCTGGTGTTATGACCTTCTTCAAATCGCCTTTGGGGCAGAGTATTGTGAATGGTGTCGGGGAAGCGGCTGTCAGATATCGCAGTGTGTTGTGGTTCAGAATTGAATCGGTAATCCTAATGTTGATGGCTCGAGAAAGATGATCTTCAGAGAGGTTTAAAATGGTAGCGATCTATCGGTTCAAGTGTTACAGAGATGGATTTGGAATTGGGGCAACAATTGGGCGGTGAAGGATGAGGAAGGACACGTGGGGGGGGGGGGGTGTCTTACGGTGGTTAAACTTTTATAAGGCCGAGTGTAGGAAAAAAGAAGTCGAGTAGTTGCTTAAAGGAGAGGATTTGACGAAAGTTGGAGAGTGGCAGAGTAGCATATGGCTTCTGTGGTAGGATAGCCACATGCCTTGGGGGAAGTTAGAGTGATTTGGGATTCATGGTAGACAGTGACCAGGTCTACAGACTTAATTTGGGATATTGGCTGCTATATTGAGGAAGACTGGGTGTGACATGGGGGAGTTGCTTAATATGAAGCAGGATACAACATGACTTTGGATTGGAATATATTGTCGCACCTTTAGTTGATGTCCATGAGGAGTGAACGGACTTGTATAACTGGTGAATGAGCACAAGCTCAGGATGATTTATTGGTTTCATAGTAATTTTACTCGGTGCAACGTTGTTGGAGGATGTCGGCATGGAATTTTCACATGTGGGATATCTCCTGTGAGTAGGTTAGCGGTTGCGTGGTGTTGATAAAGTTTCTACGAAGAATTTTACTGGCTATCCAACAAGAGGTCGAATATGTGAATGTGGCTAGTGATTCATAATGTTCATGAAATGTTTAACATAAGGATTTCGAGGAATTTGGCGGGTTGGTTGTGCAAGATCATGTCAATAGGGGATAAGGAATCTTGGTGGGTTCCAGAGTTATGCAATGGTAGCTTCAAGCTAAGTGGGAGAGCCCCACCGTCTATGATTGGATTGCGTAGTGGTCAACTTATACAGTTTCTGGTTATCGGTGTATTGGCGGGTTATCATGACTAAGGAAAGAGAACATCAATGGTAATTTGAGCAAAGGATTTGAGGAATGTGTGCTGTAATTGGCCTTATCGATTCATGCTCAGGTTTTGGGAAGACTCAGAGTTTATGCTTCGTGGGGATGTGATGTACAAGGAAAAGGAATTTAGTCGGTTGCTTCTTTGAGAGGGTGTACCTGTGCTAGCAGGGCCTTGGAGTTGATTATATTTGGGACCGAGTCAGAGTGGGTGACTCTCAACAACGGTCCTAGTGGATTCAAAAGTTAAAGTGCGGTACCTAAGGATTTCGAGTCCGTAGTATGGCTGAGTATCGAGCTTTTGCAGCAGATTATGAAAAGGGGCTTGGAGTGTTTTATGTTGTCTTCGGTCTGCGATGTAGAATTGGAGGAATAGGAGAAAATAACATCGAATTCATAGGGGAATTATCAGAATGGGTGTACCTTGTTAGTGGTTCAGGAGTTATGATGAAATTCTTGTACTATCGCGTATTGGCATGATTAAGTGTAGTGGGTAGCATGTGAATTGAAAGTTGAGGATCAAGGTTACGGTTCAGTGTTTATGAGAATGCCAAGAGCTTGGATGAGCAGGGAAGAATTAAGATGTTTAGAGTGAGATGGTATAGCCTTTAGCGTCACCTGAAATCGGTGTCCTGTGTAAGGGGCTTTGTGTTCTAATTTGCATATATTCGATTTGCTTTACAACCTTAGTATGATCGGTGGAATGGATTTGCAGACTTGTTACCTGGTGCGGAAGGTCATGGGAGTTTATCCCACGGGAAGATTGTATAAGTGTGACATGTAGTCACTGGATTGATTAAAGACTTAAAACCAAGTAAGTAGATTGCGGTACTATCGCTAATGTGAGAATTTATGCCTGAAGGGCGCTCGGTTCATTTGGTTGTGGAATGTGGAATTTTGTTCCGGAATTGACGACTATTCTTATGTGTCGTGAATAGTTTATTGTGGGTCCTTGAGAGGCTATTTAGCCAAGCATGGTATGATCAGAATCAGTTTGAGGTCTAAATGTGAATGTGGGCTCTATATTAGGCCGGGTGTGCTCATCTCAGCATAGCGTTGTTTTTGGAAGGGTCTTCGGGCCTTGGATGTTATTTCTGTCGTCAACTATTCCGTGTAATATATATTATTCCAGGTGGGTTGTGAGGTGGTTTGATTATTCGCACTCGTATTGAGGCCCCGTATGGTTTGTGGTATTATGTGAGCAGGATGGCTCTCGAGATGCAGATCATATATTGAACCTTAGTTGTGATTGAGTTTTATAGCACGTGATGCTACCCGTCTCCCCAAGATTTGTATTATGCACTCGGCGTGCTTATGGTTGATATTCGGGCATTTCGTGAGTATAAGCGTTACGGCTCGATATGTGTTTTCTTTAGATTATTATGTGTGGATCCGGTGGCACGCCGCCACAGGTATATGGTTGGATCGTGTGGCACGCCGCCACAGATATGTTGTTTGGATCGGGTGGCACGCCGCCACTGGTATCATGGTTGAATCGGGTTGCACACCGCAACGGTATCATGTGTGGATCGGGTTGCACGCCGCAACAGTGTGTTATCGAGTACAATTTCCCTTATCTATTATTGCGTGTTTTGCTTTTCATTTCCCGAGGAAGGTTCATAGCATCTTTTAGGTTGTTTAATTAGTTACGTGGGTTGAGTAGTTCTTTCAAGAGTTCATTTTTTCTTATGTATCACATTCGAGTTTGTAGCTTGTTGGCACATTGTGGCATCATACGAGATTTTTGGCAGTGTCTGAGGTGGCTTATTGCCTGAGCAGATTGGACTGGGTGAGACAACATTATTGGACTTGGGATCAGTGCGATCAGATTTATATGAAGCATATTAAAGAGTAAATATTGTTATTCAGTCCATAATGAGGTAATGGTTCTTGTCGAGAGGAGAGACTTCATAAATTGTGATTCAGCAGGTGGTTATGAGTTCTACACATCTTCTTTGTCATGGCAGTATTGCAAGAGTTAGAACATGACTTATATGAGTCATGAGGTATGTTGTGAGCATCAGATTCGTGGGTTTTTGGCTGTTGTTATCAGGGGATGTTATTATGGTCATGTGAATTATGCGGTGCATGGTGTGGATTTCGTGAAGGTATGCGAACATGTATTGGTGCATCGTGTAGTGTTTAGTACGGCGTTCGTATGTTGGAAACAGACCTGGTAGAGGATTTTAGATGTTGGGATTTGGCTCTAAGGGTTATTTGACTAGATAAAAGGGAGGATTTTCAGGTTTGCTCAAGCAAATGTGCTCAACTGGGTTATGGTAGCATGGGTAGGTGCACGAGGTATTACACAGCGATTTCAGACAACTCCAGAGCAGTTCTTAGCACGCCCGCAGATGAACGTATATTTAAGTGGGAGAGACCGGTCGTTTTGAGCTCTAGCGCGTCATTCAGCGGTTTGAGACCTTGAGCAGCTTCATTTCAAGTATTATGACTTGTACGCTTGGTCGGAAATTTAATTTCTGAAAGTTCGGAGTTGATTTGGAAAGAAAATTCTAATTTCGGAAGCTTTAAGTTGAAGGAATTGACTAGAGGGTGATTTTTGAGTAAACGACCTCGGAATCAGGATTTAAACATTCCAACAGGTTCGTATGATGATTTTGGACTTGGGCGTGCGTCCGTATCGGGTTTTGGATGATCCGGGAACGTTTCGGCTCATATTGTGGAAGTTGTCATTTTGGAAGGATTTTATAAATTTGGGTTGGAGTGCATTTCAATGCTATCGATGTCCGTTTGGGATTCTGAGTCTGGGAATAGCTTTGTATGGTGTTCTGGTATTGGGAGCACGCTCGGATGTTGATTTGGAGGTCCGTAGGTCATTTTGGGGTTATTTGGCGAAAGTTAGAAATTTAAAGGTTTTTGAGAAGTTTGACCGGGAGTGTACTTTTTGATATCGGGGTCGGATTCCGATTTCGGAAGTTGGAATAGGTCCATAATGTCGAATATGACTTGTGTGCAAAATTTGAAGTCAATCAGACGTGATTTGATAGGTTTCGGCATCGATTGTAGAAGTTGAAGTTTCAAAGTTCACTAAGTTTGAATTGGAGGGTGATTCGTGTTCTTAACATTGCTTGATGTGATTTAAAGGCTCAACTAAGTTTGTGATGTGTTTTGGGACGGGTTGGTATATTTGGTTGAGGTCCCGAGGGCCTCGGGTGGATTCCGGATGGTTAACGAATCGAGTTTGGACTTGGATGAAATGCTGAGGCAGCTGATATCCGGTACAATTGCACCTGCGTGAAAAGGGCCGTAGGTGCGAGCCACGAGTCGCAGGTGCGAAGGAGGGGAGGCTGGTCAGCAACCGCAGGTGCGGAACATGTGGGTGCACCTGCGAAGGCGCAGGTGCGAAGTGGCAATGCAGGAGCGGGCGATGGGCGCAGATGCGGCACATAGACCGTAGAAGCGGACGCCCAGATGCGCTATATGGAGCGCAGATGCAGGACTGTTGGGCCGAGCTGGAGCCACACCTGCGATGGAATTTTCGCAGGTGCGGAGCCGCAGAAGCGGCTATTGCACCGCAGGTGCGAGGATCGCTGGGCAGTGAGGTTTTATAAAATGGGGTTTTGGCTCATTTTCACTTTATTTCATCTATGGGGGCGATTTTGGAGCACTTTTGGATTGCCATCTTCATCAACTATAATGGGGTATGTGATTTCTTCACATTGTGAGTTAAATACATGATTTTTACATGGATTCAAGCATGAAAATTTGTAGAAATTTGGGATTTTGAAGAAAAATCTAGAAATTGATATTCTTGGATTTTGATCACGTATTTGGGCATGAAATTGAGAATAAATTATACATTGGAGTTTGTAGTGCTATAGGTAGTGTTTGTCTTCGAAAAGTTTTGGAATCCGGACACGTGGGCCCGAGGGTTGCTTTATTGATTTTTCGAGCGGAGTTGAATTTTTTTATAAATTGATTAATTATGAGTATTAGAATACATTTTGATTGGGTTGCATCTTAATTTACTAGTTTGGAGCGACGAGCATCGGTTTGAGGTGTTAGAGAGGCTTTTGAGCTGGTTATAGAATTTCGGAGCGAGGTAAGTCTCCTGTCTATCTTTGTGAGGAAAAAATTACCCCTAGGTGATATGTTTGATGTGTGCTACTTGTTGTGGGGATTATGTACGCGCGAGGTGACGAGAGCCCGTACGTAGCTACATTCATGTTATTGTCCGGGTAGACTTAGGTTCACATCATGCTATAGCTGTACTATTTGAGTAGTCTCTCGCTTATTAATTCCCCTGGTTTACATTCTATTTGAGATTAGACTTGCTATTGTAGAGACTTCACGGGTTCACGATTGTAGAGACCTTATTCGTGAGTGGGGTCAAGAACCCATCAAAGCTTCTTATTCTAATGGGATCAGGTCGTTCGCCTCGACAGGATTATGTATTTCACTTCTTATGGGATCAGGTCGTTCGCCTCGGTAGGATTATGTATTTAACTTCTTATGGGATCGGGTCGTTCCCCTCGGCAGGATTTATGTACCACACTCTCTTGGGAGCGGGCCGTTCGCCTCGACAGGTTAATTGATTTATCATATGGGTCGGGCCGTTCGACCCTCGGCAGTGCACAATTTTATTATTATGTTTGATCGGGCCGTACACCTCGACATTTCCTAAATCATATCTTCATGAAATCGTGCGTAAGACTTGGAAAGAAGCCAGTGTATCAGTGAATTCCCGGATTTGAATTATGGTAAGCTACTTGATGAGATCCACTATATCTATATATATATGCTCCGGTTAAGGAGGAAATTTCTAATGAAGAGTTTGAGTTCCTCGTAAAGAGGGGGATTTGTATCATGTGTTTTATACTTGTTTATTTCATTTAATTACTTTGCCTCATACTTACTTACCTTTTTACTGTACCTGATGTTGTTGGACCACCGGTGAGAGTCAATGTCGACCCCTCGTCACTACTCCTCTGGGGTTAGGCTAGATACTTACTGGTACACGTTACTTACGTACTCATACTCAACTTGCTGCACATTTTTATGCATGTACATATATGTCTAGAGGCCATGTGAGAGCATAGGCGTGTATACATGCGGGAACGTAGGTGAGCTGGATTCCATTCGTCGATCCGCAGCCAGCAGAGTCTCCTTTAGAGTATTTATATTTTTCCTGTCCAATTTGTATTCCGAACAGCTGCTATATTGTATTTTATATTTCTAGTTAATGCTCATGTACTTGTGACACCGGGTTTTGGAATGATTATGGGTTGTTCTGTATTGAATTTGTTAAAAGTATTATTATTTACTCTGTAATCCCCATTCTTTACTATTTAAATTGAAGGAAAATATGATTTCAAAAGTAGCAAAATGAGAATCCAATTAAGTATTTATTGTTGGCTTGCCTGACAGTGATGTCCGGCACCATCATAACCAGTATGAATTTTGGGTTTTGACAATAAATAAGTGCATTCTAACTCTACACATCCACATAAGATGAAATATTCAATCCTTTTTATTTAATGCATGGATTAACTACTGTGTTTCAATTTATAACACTGGAATCACTTGTTGTTCTATGAAAAGATAAGAAGTAGCATTTGATTTTCATAATTTCCTTTCTTCTGTTAAATTTTATGTCAACTAACAGTGTTTATTGAGACAGAGGTAGGGGTTATATTATGATGAGTCATTTTCTTTCTCTTGAATATTTCTACTTTAAATAGATATACACAACAATTTTTATATGAACAGAGGTTGTCGTGGTACATTTTGAAAATTGCTTATACCAAGTATATGCATAATGTACTTGGAATAAAGAAGCATAAAGGACTTTTGGCTACATAAAGAAGAAAGATGCATTGTTCGTTCCTGAAGACATCTGCAAATGTACACTCTTTTTTGCAGATCAATTGTTGTGGCATCTATCTCTCTCTCTATATCCATCTTTTATTTTATTCTTAATTGTTGTTCTTGTACAATATTAAAGTTTTAAAGTAATTGTTTGCATATTTTCAAACATAATTATTTTCATTTATGCCATATAACTTCAAAGTTTGTGATTTTATTTTTGCAAAGGCAAGAATGAGTATCTCTAAATTTAAAAAAGTATTGGAATTGAGAAGCATTATGATCTTAACAGGTAGAATCAATAAAATTCTGCTAGAACTTGCCCCAAATGTCTATCAAGACAAAATTCTCGACAACACTATTTTTAGAATGAAATTAGGCTTTCTTTGATACACTTTTTAGCCTATTTATTTTTAACCACAAATATTTATATTAAACCAAATTTTATTGATACACCATATTGGTTTATCCTACAAAATATCGATACTACTCCTTTCGGCTATAGTTGAGCAAAAATGATTATTAAAGCAAGCAATGAAGGAATACTTGTGGAGTAAATATTATATTTCACTCTTTAAAAAAAGAAGAAGAGGAAAACAATGTGCATATATCTGTAGAATAAATTCTTGATTCAAGAAGTTTGAATTTAAGAAATCTATTAAGAGAAATGATGACTTAAGTGATATTAATTATGGAATTGGAGACCGGGACCTTTAGCCCAATCTCTAGAGTTATTTTCTTTGTGTTGAGTTGTACATAGTTACTTTGGTAAAATAATCGGCTCTCATAATAAAGTTGGATAGAACAAAGTCACTACAATATATCCTTTTATCTTACCATCATTAAGCCTATCATTACAAGTCTGAAAAAGTCCTAAAATAATTTTAGAAATTAGTGTTGATTCTACATTAGTGGAGACTGACATGAAGGGCAAGCTTATGGACAAAAATTTGAGAAACTCGAAATTGTGATCATAATGTTATCAATCTCAAAAGGTTCATCAAAAGAGGAGTTGAAAGTTTTTGGCAAACAAAAGCAGAAGCAGAAACAAGTTAAAAATTTGGCGACTTGAAAAACTTATAGGTTTTGAATTTTATGTGAAATTTTATTTCCTTTTATTTTTCTACTCTACAAGAAACAACAATTATTAATAAAATTACTCCCTTGAGGACAAGCAAGGATTCAAGTGCGGGGGAGTTTGATGACTATAAAATATTCATATTTTATATACTTAAAAATAAATTATTTTAAATATATATATATATATATATATATATATATATATATCATGATAACACAAATATCATGATAACACAAATAAAAGAAATAAAAAGTGATCACGAGGCATCACGACAAAAGAGCACGAGGCATCAAGGCAAAAGAGCAAGAGGCAACATGGTAAATGAAGCATGAGGCAACATGGCACCTTATGAGATTTGATTTCTGTAAATAGTATACCATATTTATGTTGAAGGAAGGACATTAGACGTGCCAAATTAGCAACTTTTTCTCTAGCTTTGGTCTTTACTTCTTTCTTTATCTATTTCACTTTTCTCTTGTAGTTTTTGAATTTTCTAAGAGTATTGATAGTATTTTAAGAATTTTTTTCTTTGTGAGATTTAAATACTCCATAATGGAGTAATCTCTTTTGTTGGGATAGTTGATGAAGCTCGATATCGTTATAATATTAATCTCAATTTTAACTACATGCTTGCCTTGAAAATTTCTACTTATATTTCTATATTGTGCTGGAATATTAGTTTTAATTAATTATTATCACTTCTATCTATTTATTCTCCAAAGTTAGTTGTATGTCAATTTTATAATTCTTACGAAGCAAAATTAATATATGATAGCTATTGGGTAAAATAATAGAGTGAGAGTAATTTTTATTAAGCTATCATTCCAAGTCTATAATCTTGCTTACTTCCATTCTAATTCTCACGGAGGAGTTGTAGTTGACAAGATTATTGATTTTTAGTAAAAAGTAATCGCAAGAGGTTTTTGCTATCTTTTAGCACAATTCAGGCAAGAAAATTATTTCAGTTTAATCGTCACGAGTCATATATCAATTGATTTACATAACCTCGCGGAGTGTTATTAATTAATTATTTCTTAGTGAGCAAAGTAAAATTGTATTAGCAATAAACAATTATTCCTAAGAGAAATACATGTAGAAGCTATTATTTTATTATTATCACGTTATCGAGTGAATTTAATGATTCCCAACTCTTTTTAAACATAAATCTTCCGAAAGTTATTTTGTTTCAACTTAAGCAATTTAAATTTTCAACAAACAAAACTTCATCAATTTGATTCTCTCAACTAGTAGTAAGAATATTATAAGTTTGTAGCTAGATTCTCCAATCTCTGTGGGACGATATCATAAACTATACTAGAATTTGACAGAGTACGAGTAGCAAATCTTATACGCATTGGCCTCGTCATGTACCTAGAGTAGGACTCCTCTACTATGAAAAGGAGATCTGATAATTCATTCAACACATTGTAACACGCATCCCAAAGCAATACATTGTTATTCTCTTTAAGTTTTTATTATTCTCTTGTTGTTCTGTTCTAATATCGATCAAGGCACTTTTGGCTCGAGGGTGGCTAATCTTCCAAGTCTAAGACCGCTCAACTCGTATGGTTTGCATTTACTTTTCCATTACTTATTTCAATTGCAAACTGATTTATCGTTTTGTATCAAGTTAAATCGTGTATCCTTAAAACCACCTACAAATTCAATTGTTATCCGATTTTGAGGGTAAACATATATCATAATAACTTGTGCATTTCATTTTTACTCCACTAAATGATCTATTATATTTAATCCCTGTATTAAAATTCTCATATTACAATTTTGGTATAACTAGTTTGCAAATCAAACGACTCGTAGCTATTAAAGGAGACGGGTTACATTCTAAAATGGTATTATACCAAGGTCTCGAGTTCAGTGCCACTCTAACATCTCCCGTGCTTAACCCAAAAAGGGTTGGAAACAGTCAAGATACCAAGTCGAAAGACACCCTGTAGTCGAACACAAAATATGTGAAAATGGTAGCTAAACTTGAGTTATCAATCTACTGGCAATAGATCTCTGAGGAACGATGTTTACTTTCCTAGGAGATGATTACAACAGCTACTTTCCACTCCAACCAGAGCATTAGCAGTGTTCTTTTGGTTGAGGAGAAGCTCAAACCACATCATGAAATGGAATATTGCTGAATAAAAGAGTATGAAAGACAAACCATGTTTTCCTATTGAGGCAAATTCTCCAGGTATAAGAGCTTTCATAAAGAGAAACCACTTATCAAAGGCGAAAAGCGCAAAAACGCTCTAAGGCATATTGGGGCTTTAAGCGCAAATAAAGCATGGACTTGAATGAAGAAAGGAGCAAATGGAGAAACACCACAAATATGTATGTATAGTCCAAGACTAATATCTATAAGCATGAATACCAAATATATGGACAAAGAAATTGAAGAAATTTTATGATAAAGTGAAATATCAATTGTTTAGTGTCGCCTCTTAAGGATTACACTCATTCGCAAGGAAAATTATGCCTTAGCGCCTTGATGACAATACTGAAGCGCCCGCTAAGCGATATGAAGCACTCAACATGTTTTGAGCCTCGCTTCAGGGCTTAAGCGCGGTTTAAGCGCCGCCATTGATAACACTGAGAGAAAATAATCTACAGTTATACCACCAAGCTGACTTCTCTAAGCTAGTTCAGCAACAGCAACCACTAAGCTAAGGAGAAATTGTGGATCTGTGAACTGATATTATTAGTCCACAATGAGACTAGAAAAACTCAAGTGTTAAATCCCACAATAAACAAGAAATTTACACCATCCTTGATATGAGAACTAAGATCACACCGGTGAGGCATGTTTACGAATGCAACCAGAGGTATTGCGCATTACAGCTTCACAATCCAAGTCAAGGAAGCTATAGACAGAGAATTTCTCAAACAAATTGAATGAGAACATTTCAAGCCGTGATCTCCCTGACCAGCCACTCTAAAGCAGGATATGCGAAGTACAATACTAGGAAAGATGGAAGTCCAAAGAGAATTGTGATCACTAAGTAGAGTGCTAGAACAGCTGCACAGGAGGGTATTGCAAACATAACAAGTAGAAGAAGCACAATAACTAATGGGAACTTGGATGTAAGGCGAATAAAGAAATCAAGGGACTTGTGAAGAGAAAAGTGGGCCCTCTGCAATGTAGGGGTACCACCAGTATGGTTATAACCACCAGCATTAGACCCTGGAGATCCTGGACGATGAACCCTCCTGTAGGTCATGACAGAGGTGTTGTTCCCCATAACTGCAGTGCCTCGGACGGACCACTCTTGTTGATGATCCCTACATTTGGCAGATGGAGACTTCACCCTGTCACCATTTCGGCTTTCCACCATCCAGAGGAGGAAAAAGTTCTTGCTAGGAAATTTGAGATTCCCGTTGAATGCCAATCGAAATGTCAACAAATTGCACCATGGGCAGGAAATGAATAATGGAATCTGAACCTGTTGAGTGGAAACCTTCATAGAAGCAGGCTTAAGTCCCAGCAAACAGTTCTTGCAAAGCGTGTGACCACACCACAAGACATGGGGGATATTCTCTACAATGTTAAAAGACTCCCAGCATATTGGGCATTCAAGCCCTTCCTCAGTGCTGGAATTAGAACAGGCATCGTCGTCGTCATCTGAGAATTCATGGCAAGCTTGACTGGACTCACCAGATTCCTTCTTCTGTCCAAAGCTTGTGATGGCATTTGAAATAGATCTCCACATATCAGGGAGCAACTTAAATCGCTATTGCTAACAATTACTCGAGTTTGCAACTTGGCTTGTACTTGTATATGGTACTAAAAGATGAGCCCAACCTTCAAAGTAGCATGCCTCTTGGTTCAATCTTAAACACTTCTTGCTTCTGTTTTGAACCTGAATAACACTGAAGATAACTAGTCATTAATCTACCATGTCTAAATGATAGAAAACTTAAAATTCACAAGCAATAACAGATTAAAATAAGAGCTGGATTATGTTTACGCCTCCTCATTAATCAAGGCCTCTCAAATAAATGGCAAATACGAACTGTTGCAGTTTATTGTCCCACTTGTCCCGCTGCCTTGTATTAACCACCAGCAAAATACAGGAAAGATTCATTCTCTAAAGAACTAGCAAAATAGATCAACATTTATTTAGTACTTCAATGTTAGAAGTTTTGACATTTGTTACATTCTTCTTCTTAATAACTAAGAAATCCCCGAGGATTAGCTGGTGCACGGTTCCAAACTCGATGGATAAAGGCCCTACCCCTCTATCCTTCTCCACTTAAATACTAGGCTTTGGTCCATGGCAAGGTTCAAACTCGTGATGTGTGCCAAACTTTTTGACAATTTTCACATTCTAATTCACTTTGTATAGTTAAAAGGAGATTCTTGGATATCAACATCAAAATGTGCTCCTCATACGTTTAGTTAAAACCCCAACACAAAATAGGCTAACAAAACTGATAATAGGCAAAAGGCATAATCATGACAACATAGTTAGTGCTGAACTAGTACTTCTTTAGGTGTGCCAGCCGTCTAAATGAACAATTAATCAATGAACTGAACATTAATCCTAAATTAGTTGGGCTGGCTATATGAATTCATTGTATCCTTTCTGCACTATTCAGGTCAGCATTAAGAGGATTTATAATAGTTAGACACCTTTTACGCTAATCTTCAAATTCCGACAATCCACCTCCTTTATTTGGACTTCAAACACCTACGATTTGCAAAATTCACATAGGCTTCATTTTCAAAGTAAACAGTTATCCATTTATAAACTTTTCCTCCATCAGTGACACTTTGTAATTCAATGGATACATCTTAGTTATACATTCATCGGTCAAGACTAAAAGATGTATATAAAAAAGATATTATTTTGCATCAATTGACTATCTGAACGACATTTCAAGATCAAAGCTTGCTTTTACTCTTTCTTTCAAATTCACTCATTCAAATCAATCAATCCCTACCCAGTTGGGTTCAGTTATATGAATCCACTCTATCCATTCCACACTACTCAAATCCAAATTCACAGATCATATCCGTATATAAGCTTAAATATATCAGGACAACTGCAGTAGATTGACATTGTCTCCTAACAACAACAACAACAACAACCCAGTATAATCCCGCTAGTGGGGTCTGGGGAGGGTAGTGTGTATGCAGACCTTACCCCTACCCTGGCGTAGAGAGCCTGTTTCCGACCTCGGCTCCCTCCCTCCAACAACTTCCCACCTTGCTCTTGGGGTGACTCGAACTCGCAAACTCTTGGTTGGACGTGGTGGAGGTTGCTCACCACGTTGTCTCCTAACATTAGCGATATAAAAACAAATAAATAAACAGAAAACCGTAATAGATTCCCAAAATAAAGAAAACAAATGAAAAACCCATAAATCTTGAGTCCCACATACTTAGGGAATCAATTGTACGGCATCAATCACAAGATTCTTACAGAAATTCCTTTATGTTACATGCATGCAAAAAACAATTTCCAGATAAAAGTGATGCATATAAGGTTAATTCAGAGGACAATTTGTATTTTAATCTTAGTTCGCAGATTCACACAGAAAAAAAGAAAAAAAGAAAAAAAGTAAGACTGTTTAATATGCTAAGAGTGTCATGAAACTTACTTGTATTGGGAAATATAAAATATGATATAATTGGAGAATTCTCCATAAAGAGGAGAGAGATTAGAAGAGAAATGGATTCTCTCTCTTTTCTCTCTCTCTCTATATATGCTTTCGGAGAAAATTATTACTCAATTGGGGAGATCTTGTCGTCGGATGTCTTTTACCAGAAGACACGCTCATCCAACTATAATTTTGGTTTTATTTTATTTGTTTGTCCTTTTCTGGTATGGATTAGCTTTGTACAATGACTCAATAATGTGAAAGTCATTTCCATTGGTTGCTATTTATAAGTCATGCCCCTTTACGATTTTTAATTTAAAAAAATATTCTTTTCAAATCTCTTATGTGTAAAAATAAATTTTTCATGTGTAAAAATAAATTTTTCATGTGTAAAAATAAATGTATGGTCATAAAACTAAAAATAAATTTGTAAAGAGCCAAAAAAATAATTGACCCATTTTTTAGAGAGTTATATGCACCATTTAATTGTTATAAAATAAAAATGTATAAGGAAGTGAGAATGTATCTTGAGGGTGAAAGTTTAGTAATCTTATTGTTTACCCGTAAAATGGTACAATTGAATTTATACGTGATTTTTAGAAAAGTGAACTAATTTGATCCTGAAATAATGCAATAATTGAAGAAATGTACAATACTTAACCTTGAAATATGGATGAAACAACAGAGATGACAGTTCCGGGAATAAGATTTTCGGGCACAACAATGATGAGATCAAAAAGCAAGAAAGTAAAATTGTATTAAGCTTTGTATAGAATGTAGTATAAGTTTAGCCAGAAAATTCGTGTCCTTTACAATGATAACTAAGCTCACTATTTATAGCTATGTCTAGGGAAGGAGTTCCTAGGATCGTGTCCTCCTTTAATGTCAATTATGAGTGTCATTGATGAAGACGTAACGATGAACATAAATGCCAAATTCTCTGTAATGGACCGTCGCTCTTAATGCTGCAGAATATTTCCTATTAAATACTATCGGGCGTAGAGCATTTAACACACCTTTATGAACGTTATCCTTTCCGGTGACAAGCGGAATGGCTGCGTTCGGTCTTCGGCCATCCCCGTCTTGGGTTCCGCGTGTCCTCCCTTTAGACGACCATGTGTCATATCATATTTTACCCTATATAGATAGTCCCCCTGCTTTCCGGTGATATAAATTTGTGTTACCGGAAAGTTGGTAGAAATACCTTTTTGGCGGAAATTACTATAACTCTCTCTGAAAGTTCCTGACAGTTGATTAGACGCATGTCTCTCTGCATTTAATGCCCCGAACACGCGTCATCCCATGATTCAGCACAACCTTTGTTGATTATTGAGGTAATCATGGCCATGAATTTAGCCGCCAAAATTTTACTTATACGCAACCTTTTTTTCCTTTGCGTTTCATAATTTCTCGAATTTCTGATTTGCATCTTTGTTTCCTATCCTTTCTCTAATTCTCTTCAAACACAAAACCTTTTCCTTCTTCTTTTTCAATGGCTTCTTCCTCTAAGCGTGCTGGTTCTACAAAGAAAAGAACAAAACCGAGGACTCTGTTCCTCCAATGGTGGGTTCCATCATCCCAAGAAAACCTAGTACCACAAAGGATTTTGAACAAAAATTCCCTACTACTAACCCTCGAACATGGGCTGTTAGTAGGTACCCTTCTTTGATCCGTCCTTCCAGTATTCCTGTTGTGAAGGAGGACTGCCGCTACCATGAGTTGGATATCATTGCTCCTGATCTGTCAGAGCGAGTGACCCTTCCCAAGGAAAGTTTTACATACTTTTTCACGTATCCCTTTACTTTGGGTGCGTTTTATTTGAGCGGAGAGTTTGATTCCGTGATTGCGGAGTTTTTCCTTTGCTACCAGGTGTGTTTGTCATGAGTAAGTCTTTCAATGTGGAGGACGATCACCTGCCTTTGACATTTATGCGAGGAAACTGGAGAGGAGCTAACCTTAGCCCATATGATGAATCTCTATTCTACCAAAATCTTCTGCGAGGGACTGATAAACCTCTGCAAGCGTGGCCACCATGCTTTTCTGTCTAGCATGGATGATGACAACGACCGTGGGTGGATGGAACGGTACATTGCAGTCGCCACCAACAACATCATTCCGACAACGGCTTCATCCTTTCCGGTTTCTTGGAACCGCACTCGTAAGCTCTTTGTTTAGTATTTCTTTTTTCTTTTATGACCGTATCAACTTTTCACCCTTCGCATATTTTAGCAACTTGATGGATCCCACTGGTGGAGGAAGTTTTGGAGCAGTGGGTTCAAAAAATCTTGGACACCACGACGCCCAAAACTCGTTTGTGGAAAGAACTAGCCCTTAAATACGACTGGAAGGCCAAAAATCATGGTAATTTTAGTTTACCTTGCTTCCATTTTTTTTTAATATATAGAGAACTTGGTTGAACCCTTCTGACTTGTTCACGAAATTAGGTCTACCTGCGGGCTCTGTTGCTGTCCCCGAAGAGGATATTTTGGCTGATCCTGCTGATCCAGCGAGGCTGCTTCAGGAAGCACTTACTCAAACAAGTATCCCCGGGCCTGTTTCGGGCGCAAACACTTCTTTATGGAGTCCCTGGCCGGAGGATAAGCAACCAAAGAGAATACGTTCCTCCACGACCGAGGAAAAGAATAAGAGGGCAAAGACTGATGCCCCCGAGTCATCTCCGGTGGCGATGACGACTGGTCCTCCTTCTGGGCCAGTCATAGACAGCGTGATGATTGATGATGATGACGAAGCTAGTGATGAGGGAGCTTCTCTACATAGAAGGTGACAATCCTCATCATCTCAACATGATGCTCGACCTGTTAAGATAGTTACACCAACTGAAGACTTTATCTCGACACTTTGGGGATAATATGATTTGGTAGAAATGCCGACTCCCATTTTTAGGCCCCAATTGTTGTAACCGGTGCTGCGGGGCTAAGTACCGGGTCCTTGTCATCTTTGGTTGGCGAGTATCCAACAACCAGCACTGCACTTGATGCAGCTGCTTCTCACTCTTCAACTCCATCAGCTTCATCTCCACCTTCACCAACACCAACACCAACACCAACAACTACTACATCACTTCCATCTTTATCCACTCTTCCACCAATAATTGCTACACCAACTCCATCAGCCGCATCTGACCATGAAGAAGGTGTTCATCTTCCATAGTCCCCAGTTCATGGGAATTTGGGGCAAAGTTATGCTGCCCCTTCTAAAGATCCACAAAAGAGGAGGAATGTTACTCTTTCGGTCTTTACCGGATGTAACTTGCTATCCCGGCCGGTGGAGCTTGCTAATTATCAGAAGCCTTTGGCTTCATAAAAAGACTGGGAAAAGATTCAGGCACTCTCGGGAGAGTGCTTGTTGAACAATGCCATGCATAACACCGCAGCAGTACGTTCTTTTCTTCCTTTATTACTTCTTCTACTTTTGCATGAATGTATTCTAAGTTTTACTTCTTCTTATTTTATAGGCCAACTTTCTTGCTTTTGAGGGCCTTCAAAGGTTGATTCGTGAGAAGGAAGAACTTACTTCTGAATGGAATCAACTTTTGGTAGAACGAGACCAAAATGTTCTCTGCCTCTCGGAACTGGAAACCAAAGTTACTGACGTCGTTGTTTTGGAGGCTCAATTTTAGCAAAGCGAGCAAGAAGTGGTTACCCTTAGCCAAGAAATTGGCCCGCTGAGGGTTAGATTTGATGAAGCTAAGGCCAAATGGGCTGAAGTCCAGGCCGTCGTTCTTGCTGCAACCGAGTGCGAGGCTGCTACTATCGAAAAAGTGATTAACTTAGAAGCAGCCCTGAACTCCAAACTCGAAGATCTTGCTGATGTGGGGGCGAAACATGCCCAGCTAGAAGAGAAGTATAAGAAAACTATCGAGCATAATAGGCTCTTTAGTTCAACTGTCCGAGACCTTGACGTTAGCCTCAAATCTGCTAGGTTCGCCCTGGAAAGCCTTTCTGCCGAGGTTACCCAACTCAAAGAAGAACTTAAGCACCGAGCGACTTCCCTCGTTGTTGAAAAAACTTATGCCATGTACAACATGAGAAGAAAAACCTTGGAAGAGGCCAAAGCTGGTATTATCGACTTTGATGCCGAAATTGCTAAGGCCCGAGAGCTGAGTTAGCTGCTAAAAATGGACTCCTGGCGCAGTCTGATGCTCCTGGTTCTTCTGATTCCAGTTTAGAGTTTTCGAAAACTGAAGAGGGATCGGAAGGTGACGATGATTAAGACCAAACTGGGGAAAACGTTGAGCCATCGGTGGACCCGCCTACTTCTCCCCGGAATGCGGACACTTCTCTTCCTCCTGGTTCCGGAGGCGCTGCAATTTAGCTTTTCTTTTCTTTTTCCCATTTTGAACTTTTACCGTTTTGGCACGTTCTTGTAAATAAAGACATATTTTTTCTCAAGTATCGTTTGATTCTTACTTTCGTTTGAATTTCCATGCAAGTCTTTAATCTTTGCATTTGCTCAAGAGTTCTGCACACATTTTTCTGTTCGCGTTTTACTATGTGTAGTCTCGAATGTGTTTTCCTCGAAGCACTTTGGTTCTGAGCATTATCCCTTTTTCGTGAGGGTTTCTATAAGTAATTGCACAAGTTGACTTTTTGCGTCCTTTTCATATATGGCTTTGGGTGTATTTTTCCCCGAAGGCATTTTTTATTTAGGGCATAGATTCTTCCGGAACCAACCCTTTAACGTGAGGGTTTTTATAAGTATTTGTGCAAGTTTATTTTTTGCGTCCTTTTCATATGTGGCTTCGGGTGTATTTTTCCCCGAAGGCATTTTTTATTCCGGGCATAGATTCTTCCGGAACCAACCCTTTAACATGAGAGTTTTTATAAGAGAGGGCCCTCTTATGTTTACGGTGCTCTTGAAGAGGACGTCTCCTGTTCATTACGATACTAACATTTGAAGTACTTGTTTAACTTTCAAATGACAAAGTTTATTCATCGTTCAGACAAGAAACAAGATAAAAACAAAAGTATTTCATTTTATTCCTTCTATTTTCAAAAAATACATAAGCATTTGCTATGCTTAAAAGGAATTGCCATTACTTGTGGCTATCTTGTACAACTTGTTTCTACGGGGCTGGCTGCGCAGTCCCCGGTCCCGATGATGCATTTTGTTTCTGGATTTTCATTCCCCGATTGACGTGGCAGTTATTGTTGCCATATCCTCATATCATTACCCCTAGTGTTCGAATGCGAAGAGTGCGAATTGGAACACTGAAAGTCTTGTATCTTCGAAGATTCCACTAATGAATTGCTAGATAATCCTCAACTTGGTAACACAACTTTACTTCCTCTCAGGAATTTATGCTATAGAGCGAAGGAATATCTAACAACCCTCTAGTTGTTTGTGCCCGTGAACACTTGGGTAACCTTTGTTCGGTAGCAAACTTAACTTCCCGGTGGTAATTTTCAATCGAACCAAAGATTATCTAACCGTCCCCGAGTGTAAGCCTGCTTGTTTGCCTTGCTATCAAAGGTCTTTATTGTTGCTATCTTCGTAGTATGCTTTCTATTGCCGCCTCGTTAAAAACCTTGCCAGAAAAACCCAATTGGGACAAAAACTGAATGAAGGGAAAAAAGAGTGCAGCACATACTTTCAGCTTGAATATTGTTCATTAGAAATAATATCTTTTGAGGTGTGCCACGTTCCAGTTGCTAGGCAACTTGTCTCCATTCTAGTTCTCCAACTCGTATGAACCTTTTCCAGTGATAGCTGAAATCCGGTAAGGACCTTCCCACGTTGGACCTAGCTTCCCCGCATTGAGATCCTGGGTATTTTGGGTTATTTTCCTCAGAACTAAGTAACCTACTTTAAAATAATGAAAGTTGGCTCTTCGATTATAATATCGCTGTATTCTCTGCTTTTGAGCTACCATTCTACATGCGCCAAGTCCCTGCATTCTTCGAGTAATTCCAAGTTGATTAACATCGCTTCGTTGTTCGATTCTTCATCTGCCGGAAAATATCTCAAAGGGGGTTCTCCTACTTCCACTGGGATTAGGGCTTCAACACCGTACACAAGGAAAAAAGGAGTCTCTCCTGTACTTGATTTGGCCGTTGTTCGGAGGCCTATAGAACTCCGGGAAATTCTTCGGGCCATTTGCCTTTTGCTGCTTCCAACCTTTTCTTGAGGTTTTGAATAATCACTTTATTTGTCGATTCCGCCTCACCGTTTGCGCTTCGATGGTAAGGAGAAGATGTGATCCTCTTTATCTTCAAATCTTCAAGGAATTTTGTAACTTTTGCAGCGATAAACTATAGCCCATTGTCGCATGCTATCTCTTTTAGTATTCCAAACCTGCAAATTATAATTTTCCACAGGAAATCGACCACTTCGCGTTCTCCGATCTTTTGATAAGGACCTGTCTCTACCCATTTAGAAAAATAGTCAGTCAAAATTATTAGAAACCTTACCTTTCCGGGAGCCGATGGCAGCGGTCCGACGATGTCCATCCCCCATTTCATGAATGGCCATGGGGACAGAACCGAATGTAAGGGTTCTGTCGGTTGGTGTAGTAGTGGTGCATAGTGTTGGCACTTATCACATTTTCGTACGAAGTGTTTGGCGTCTTGTTCCATGCGAGGCCAGTAATATCCTGCCCGTACCAATTTCAGCACCAAAGAATCTGTGCCCGAATGATTGCCACATATCCCTTCATGGACTTCTCTTATGACATAATTAGCTTATGATGCTCCTAAGCATCGGGCCAACGGTCATTGGAAGGATTTTCTATACAATTGGCCTCTCTTGAAGCTATAATATGCAACTTTGGCGCGTAACGTCCGTGATGCTTTGGGGTCCACATGCAACTTTCCGTGATCAAGATAATTGATTTCATTTCTCCAGTCCCAGACCAGACTAGTCGAATTTACCTCATAATAACCATCTGTATCCAGGACTGAGCTCATCAGTTGTACTACCTTCCTAGATTCTTATTCCTTTATTTTCGCCAATGATCATAAGTCTGCTAATGCATCCGCTTCTGCGTTATCCTCCCTCGAGATGTGAGTAATTGATCACTTCCGAAATTGTGCCAAACGAGCCTGGACCTTTACCACGTATTGTTGCATACGTTCTTCTTTGGTATCAAATATCCCGTAGACTTGATTTACCACCAGCTGCGAGTCACATTTAATTTCGATAACCTCAAAATCAAGTCCTTGGGCCAATTCGAGCCCTGCAATCAAAGCTTCATACTCTGCTTCATTATTAGTTAAAGAGATCGTGGATTGCCTTAGGGTTTCCCCCTAAGGCATGATTAAGACTATTCCGAGTCTAGACTCCTTTACGTTGGAAACTCCATCCGTAAATAAGGCCGAGACCCCAGATTTTAATTCCAACACCATTACTGCCTCCTTGGTTGCCAGAGGCAGTAGTCCCGGACTAAAATCGGTCACGAAGTCAGCCAAGACTTGCGACTTAATTGTAGTCCTTGGTTTATATTCTATGTTAAACTCACTCATTTTGAGGGCCCATTTGGCCATTCTACCCGAGAGCTCGGGTATATGGAGGATTTTTCGCAAAGGGAAAGTAGTCACCACAACTATCAGGTGACATTGGAAATATGGCCTCAGCTTCCGAGCGGCGACTATGAAAGCTAAGGCCAGTTTTTTCAAATGTGGGTAGCGAGTTTTCACTCCCGTTAAAATTTTACTAACGTAATAAATGGGAAATTACGTACCTTCCTCCCCCCGGATAAAAACCACACTTACCTTAACTTCTAAAACCTCGAGGTAGACTAGAAATGTTTCACCTTCTTTTGGTTTTGAGAGTAATGGAGGGCCCGATAAGTACTTCTTCAGATCCCTCAGAGCCTACAGGCACTCCGGTGTCCATTCAAAATTATTCTTCTTTTTGAGCGGTGTGAAGAAGCGATGACATTTTTTCGATGACCGGGAAATGAACCTGCTCAAAGCTGCTAATCTTCCTGTGAGCCTTTGGACTTCCTTTACATTTGACAATTGATCCGGGATATCCTCTATGACCTTGATTTTTTCGGGTTTTTCTTCAATTCTCCTTTGTGAGACCAGAAATCCCAGAAACTTACTAGAACTGACCCCGAACGCGCACTTCTCGGGATTAAGTTTCATGTTATGCTTCCTTAGGATGTCGAATATTTCTTACAAATGCTTAAGATGGTCACATGTATTCAAAGACTTAACAAGCATATCGTATATATAAACTTCCATAGTCTTTCTTATTTGCTTTTCGAACATCATATTTACGAGCCGTAGATAAGTGGCTCCGAAGTTTTTCAACCCAAAGGGCATTACATTGTACCAATATGTACCAAAATTTGTTATAAATGAAGTTTTTTCCTGATCTTCTGGGTTCATCTTGATTTGGTTGTACCCAGAATAAGCATCGAGGGAAATCATCAACTCGTGTCCGACCGTGGCATCAATCATTTGATCGATATTTGACAGTGGGATCGAGTCTTCGATCATGCCTTATTTAGGTATTTATAGTCTACACACATGCGAAATTTATTGTTCTTCTTTGGAACTACTACTACATTGGCTAGCCAGTCCAGATATCTTACCTCTCGGACCGAATCGATTTAAAACAAGCAGGTTACCTCTTCTTTGACGAATTTATTCATGGCCTCGGTAATAGGGCGTTTCTTATGTCTTACCGGAGGTACGTTGGGATCCAAACTTAGCTTGTGCATGACTATTTCTGTCGGAATACCTGTCATATCCTCGTGCGACCATGCAAAACAATCAACATTAAATTTAAGGAATTCAATAAAACCAGACTTGAGCTCGGGGTGCAGTCATGTCCCCCAAATGGAATTTTCTTCTAGGAATTCCTCAAATAATGCAACTTGCTCCAGTTCCTCCACCGTAGATTTTGTTGCGTCCTTCTCTTCTGAAACTTGGAAATATCTCGGCACCTAATATTGTTCTGACGACTATACTTTTGGGCGAACTCCTTCTAGCTCGAGAGTAGGTTCCGGTTCCTGTAATTGCTATGTCATGCATTCCTTCCCTTTGCTACTGGAAACTGAGATTGCATTCATCTCCCTTGTTGTCGGTTGATCACCTCTTATCTGCTTGATTCCTTCGAGCATTGAAAACTTCAGCAATTGGTGATATGTTGAGGGTACAACCTTCATCTCGTGTAACCATGGCCTTCCTAGGATGATGTTGTATCCTATGTCACCATCTACTGCTTTGAAGAGAGTTGTTTTTATTACTCCTCCAACTTTTGTGAGCAGCAAAATCTCTCCCCGGGTCGTCACGCTTGCAAGGTTGAATCCAGCGAGGAGCTTTGTTGCCGGGATAATGCTTCGGGTGAGTTTAGCTTGCTCCAATACACTCCATTGTATGATATTTGCCGAACTTCCTAGATCCACCTGAACATGTTTAATATTAAAATCTAACACATTTAAAGGAATTACCAGTGCGTCATTGTGTGGTAACAACAATCCGTCTGCGTCCTCCTCCGTGAAAGTGATATCGTCTTCCCGGAGTCTTTTACTATAAGTTATTGATACTTTCGTCTTCTTTGCTGCCGAAAAGGTGACCACGTTAATCTCATTCCCCCCGAAGATCATATTGATCATGTGGCATGGGGGTTCTTCTCTTGCTTTCAAAGGTTCCGCGTCGTCTCTGTTACGACCATCATTGTTCTTTGCTTGTCCACTCAAGAATTCTTCGAGGTGACCATTCTTTAATAGTGTAGCCACTTCTTCCTGGAGGTGCCGACAGTCCCCTGTCCGGTGATCGCTCGTCCCATGGTACTCGCACTATAAGTTTGGATCTCTCTGGCTGGAATCTGATCTCATAGATCTCGGGAATCGTGCATCTTTAATGTTTCTCATGGCTGACACCAACTCCACTATACTGACATTGAAGTTACTCTGATAACTTGGGGTAAGAAGGATCCTGAGACCCAGAAGTCTCCTTATCCTGGAGTGATCTATTATTTCGACCATGATCAGTCCCTCTGTCAGCGATGAACTTGTTTGCTGCCCAGAAGTTTCTGCCATAGCCTTCGGTCCACTCGTAGGGAAAGAACCAGCCCCTCGAAGTCCGTCTGTCCGCGTCGTAATCATCTTTTGATTTTTCTCTGTACTTCTCCCGTCCTTTGGCCGATGATGTGGAACCGACATGGTCATCTTCTGTAACGACCCGACTTGTCATTCTTAGAATTTATGTCATGTTCAACAAATTAAGGTCTCGAGCAGCTTCGTAATATGTGCAATGACTTGCGTACAAGGCCGAGTTTAGTTTTCGGAAGGTTCGGAATTAAATCGAAAGAACAATTCTTATTTTTGAAGCTTAAATGAAAAGAGTTGATTGAAGTTTGACTTTTGTAAAAATGATTTCGGGATGGAACTTTGGTTTCGAAAATTGGAATAGGTCTGTGGTGTCATTTATGACTTGTGTGCAAAATTTGAAGTCAATCGGAGTTGGTTTGGTATGAATCGGCATTAGTTTTGGAATTCGGAAGTTCGTATGTTTCTTAGGCTTGAATTGATGTGCGATTCGTGATTCTAGTGTTTTTAGAGGATGTGAGGACCCTCAAATTTCCTATTAGTCAGAGGCCATAATCACACTCACAAGTCGCTTAATTGTCGTCTTGCCTTTCCACGAGAGGTTAAGGACTGGAACAACTTAGATGATCATGATATTAAGTGTAGGAGGTGTATTGGATGTTGTTAGGGTCTAAGGAAATCCCTAGAACTAAGCCAAGTTGAGAGCTATGTAGTGGGCTAAAGTTTCAAATAAATTCGCACAAGATACAACTTCAAACGCATGCAACTACCAAAATATAAAAACTTAGGTGGTGATATACCTATCAAATTAAAACCCTTTGAGTCTAGTTTCTAACGCATCAAACCGTTTGTCATTTGGATATGTCTAAAGAAAGTTATGGCCATTTTACCATACCTATTCCATATGCGCGGCCGCGCATATAAGGGGGTTTTCTTCCTCTTGTGTGCTGCAGATGTGCGGTCACTTGCCCAGGTGCGTGGCCACGCACGTAGGAGCCTTATAACTACCCCAAGGATGGGGAGAGAGAGAGTGGCTAAGTCATTTCTTCAAGACTAGGGCTTTCTCTCCATCACCCATCCGGCCAAGGCTTCCAATACACACCTAATGTGAGTTTTTAAGTGTGTTTTTATAATGATTTCACTTCTCAATCACTAGTTACAACAAGGTTTTGATTGGATTCAAAAGGATTTCTTCAAAATCTCAAGAACACCCCAAAAGTTATTTTTCAAGATTTGGTCTACAAGAGGTATGTCTACTATCTCTAACTAATTCATGGTGATTATTTATGTATGAAATATGTGTTAGGACTTATGGGATGGTGATTGGAAGCAATGAGTGCCCAACCTAGGTGTGTTGGTATTGTAGAGATTGTAAAATAAATTAATTGATAAGATTTATGGGTTGTGAGTGAATTGTTGGGCATGCATGTGCTAAGTGAAGTTGTGGATGGCTTAGAGACGATTGTGAGGTGAATCATTTGGGTGGAAGGTGGTTTTTAGGTGAAGAAATTCTATTGAAGGAGGTTGTAGAAAAATATGCACATTAGATGTATGATAAAATGTCTAAATGACTTAAAGTATAGAAATTTTGCTAATATTGGTGCAATTGTGTTGCATTATTGTAGATTGAAATTTGTTTAGTGTGGTGGACCATCGTAGTATTATGAAGGGGCGAATTTCAGATTTGATTCGTCCAGAGGTGATTTCACTTGCGAAGATCGTTTAAAGTATCAGTTTAGTTTCGTCGAGGTAAGTATCTTGCCTAACCTTGTGTGGGAAAATTACCCCTAAGGCATTGAGTCGTATGTGCCATTTGTATAATGTGAAAGCCGTGTACGCGAGGTGACGAGTACGTACTCGGGCTTATATGTAAAATTTTATTGGTTTAAAGTCTTAGGCATTCTTTGTTTGTCAAATTTGTTTTATATGATAATTTGGTGTGATTGCTACTTTGATTTTTATGTGAATTCCGTGTGTTTGTTGAGATGACATTTCCTGAAAATAATTACATTATGGATTTTCCATCAGCAAATAATTAGTTAAATAAGTTTTAAAAGAGGCATTAATATATTTATAAAAAATTTAGATTAAACAAGGCGTTGTCCTATGCTGAGTTATTTTTCCCATCCTTGTTGTTGTTTTATGGTTTAATATACTATGTGGTTAGTCGTGGGCTATCTGCTGTGAAATTGATTGATTTCGTTATACCTTTGGAAAGGTTGTGGCCAACGGGCAATTTGTAAATACGAGTTGATTATGATGTGTTATTGTGATAATATTTTGTGTGAATTGTTATGTGATTTGATTTACTGTTATGCGGCGTGTAAGGGTGGCATTTTATTGTTGATTCTATGCGGGCATAGGGGTAGAATTTCACTGTTGTTATATGTGTTGGAACATTATCTGGGCGGAGTGATAAGGGATGCTATTAAACGGAGCGATAAGAGAGGATATTATATGAGTGATAAGGGTAGTTATAGGAGCGATAAAGTTGGCTATTGATAATGTCAGAGCAGAGGGATAAGGTATGCTATTATAGGAGTGATAAGGATGGCTATAAGAGAGATAAGATAAGCTATTGTGAGGAATGTTATGTGATGATGTTGGGTTATTGTGCTGGTGATTTTCACGTGATGTTGTGATTTCTTGTGATTACTTTTATATCTTGTGCAACTTGTTTTGTTAATTCGGTAAATTCGATAATAGTATGATACATGTTGAAATTGTGAGCGTGCGGCTATTGCCGATATATTATTGGCACGTGAGTTGTCCGTATGGTTATGATATGAAACGTAGGCACGAGGTGCCATAGGTATATAATGATTATGATATTGGCGCGTGAGTTGTCCATGCAGTTGTGAAATGAGATGGGGGTACGAGTTGCCGTGAGTAAATGATGATTTTATTATTGGCACGTGAGTTGTCCGTGCGGATCTTATATATTGATATTTTGGCACGTGATTTGTCTGTGCGGTTATGATAGAAATATGGGTATGAGGTGCCGTAAAAATATGAAAGTGGGTTGAGACCCGTGTTACGAAAATATGAAAGTGGGCTGAGACCCGTATTTTATAATTGTGAAATGAGGTGTCACAGAGTGACTTTTAATTGAAAGAATTATATTCGAAAAATATTTATTTGAAAGAATTATATTCGAAAGATATTTTATTTGAAAGAAGTATATTCGAAAGATATTTATTTGAAAGAATTATATTCGAAAGATATTTATTTGAAGGACTTGATTAATTGGTTGTACTTGTATTCCTTATTCGTTTGAGCAATGATTGTGGTGTTCTTGTTGCCTTGTTGGTCATATCACTGGTTGATTTTGCTGCTATCATTGCTAGTTGTTTTCCAGTACTATTGTATACTGCTATATTGCACAAGTTATTTGACTAGTGAGTGTCTTGACTGTACCTCGTCACTACTCCATCGAGGTTAGTCTTAATACTTACTGGGTACCGATTGTGGTGTACTCATACTACATTTCTGCATATTTTTGAGCAGAGCCTGGTATTGGAGATATCGAATTCGGACAGAGATTAGAGTGTGATCGTAAGGATTCAAGTTAGAGCTGCCTGGTCCCCGCAGTCCCTTGTAATCTTTCTATTTTATTGTGTTGTCAACTCTTATTCAAATGGCATTATATATTAGATCCTCGAGATCATTTCATGTATTGAGTTAGAGTTCGTAACTAGGTATTACCAGTCTTGGGAGGTTGTTATAATTATTTTCGTTTTTGGTTTCGACACTTGTATTAAATTATATGTTTCAAAAAAAAATTGCTCGAAGTGTAATTGTAATCGAATTACCTAGTCTTAGAGACTAAGTGCCATCACGATGCCTGTGGTAGGATTTTGGGTCGTGACAAGTTGGTATCAGTGCTCTAGGTTCATAGGATCTACGAGTCACGAACGAGTCTAGTAGAGTCTTGCGGATCAGTACAGAGACGTCTGTACTTATCTTCGAGAGGCTATAGAACTGTTAGAAAATTTCCACTTCTTTCATTCTTGTCATGCGAAATTGTTGATTCTGGAGTTTGAGCCTTTGTATCTCTACTCTCTCACAGATGACGAGGACACGTACTACCAGGTCAGCTCAGCAGACACTCGCGCATTCTGGTAGGGCCATAAGAGGCCGGGGATGAGGTAGAGGCCGATGAAGGGCACGCGTCGCAGCTAGAACACCTCTCAGAATAGCAATCGAGGAGCCTCCAGTAGCTCCGGTTAGGGGACAGGCACCAGAGACACCTGTTGTTACCCCCGGACTTTAGGAGACCTTAGCACAGTTCCTGAACATGTTTGGTACATTAACTCAAGCGATATTGATCTCCGTTTCACCAAATATTTCACAGATTGGGGAAGGAGTTCAGGCTCCTATCGCCCGTACTCCAGAGAAGCAGGTTCACATTGGTCAGTAACCGGGTATAGTACCGGTACAACCTGTTATTCTGGTTCAGCCTGAGGTCAGGCCAAAGGCATCAGAAGAAGAATAAAAAAGAGTTGAGAGATTTAAGAGATATGGTCCACCTAGCTTTAGTGGCACAACTACCGAAGATGCCTAGGGATTTCTAGAAAAATATCACTGTATTCTCCGCACAATTGGCATTGTGGAAGTTAGTGGAGTTGCCTTGACTATATTTCAGCTCTCAAGAGCAGCGTATCAATGGTGGCAAGTTTATGAAGAGGGTAGACCAACCGATGCAACACCACCAATTTGGGCTCAATTTTCAGAGATGATTTTGAAAGAGTTTGTTCCCCAGACTCTCCGGGATGCGTGGTTCACGGAGTTTGAACGGTTGCGTCATGGCACCATGACGGTGTCAGAATATGCCCTCAGGTTTAGTGAGTTAGCCCGTCATGCACCTGTTTTGGTTCCTACAGTCAGAGAGCGAGTCCGCAGATTCATTAAGAGGCTCGATTATGATATTAAAATATGCATGGCTCGAGAATTGCACTATGATACTCCATTTTAGCAAGTAGTAGAGATTGCCAGAAAGTTTGAACGTGTTAGGAATGAGGAAATGGAGTCTAAGGAGGCCAAGAGGTCTCAAAATTCTGGAGGATTCAGTGGATTCTACTTTGCATCTAGCACTCATCATGGCGGAGGCTCGAGCAGTTGGTCAGCCCGGTCGGCAATTCAGAGTACTCGTAGTGCTCCAGTTAATACTTTTAGTATACTACCGACACAGGGTTCTTATAGTGTTTATTCCAATTATCCAACACAGACTCAGTATGATCAGTCGCGCCCGCAGAGGGGTTGTTATGAGCGTGGTAATACTAGGCACATCATGAGAGATTGTCCCAGACTTGGGAGAGGTGGATTTCATCAGAACACTCAGGCTACAGGCTCTATTCCAGTTACTACCCAACATGCACAGCCAATTAGGGGTGGGGGACAGGCGGGTAGAGGGCGCCCTAGAGGGGGAGGCCCAGCCCGTTGATATAATTTCTATGGTATGGCTGAGGCCGCTACACCATATGGTATCGTTACAGGTATGATTTAATTCATAATAGAGGAGCATTATTCTTGTTTTGATTCAATCCTGATTATCGAGGTGAGATCTCCTATCATGCTCCTTATATGTTAAGTTTGTGAATTTGTACTCCACTCACGTGCTTATCCTTGTTGGGAGATTTGATGGTGCTAGCCCGTGTCTATCATTTTTGTTTTGTACACTAATGAGGGGTATAAGTCCAAAAGTGACTTTCTATTACTCATTACAGTGGGTTTTGATATAAATTTAGGTTAGTTTGGGTAAAATTGTAAATTTAATGCCCTACTGGTATGGGGGTTCATTATGCGTTTTGAAATTATTGTCGAGATTTATTTAAAAGAAGGAAAAAGAAATGGAAAAATTTTAGTTGATACGATGTGCATAATACTTGTAATTCAGAGCTGAGGATGAGATCCTCGCGTTTTAATGTGAATTGATATGTTTAAATCGGGCTACGTGCCACGATGGAAGTTATATCGAGATGAGATCTTTGTGGTTAAATTCATATGTTTTAAATTCTCCGTTGTGAAAATTTTTGCATTATAATACAGATAGGGAGTTATGCCTGTTGGGCTTGTTTGATAATTCATTTGTGTGTTTATCTGCACATGTTAGTCATAGTTGTGTTGTGCTTATTATGTTTTATCCTACGAGGTGTGTGCCCAGATGGTGTTAAATGTAACTCATTAATTCGAGTGAATAATTACGAGGTTTTCATATTCCTCAAATAGTTGTCAGTAGTGTGAAGGTTTGAAACTAGGCTTGAACTGAGATGAAATTTAATTGATGGTACTGAAATTGATTTTGGGTAGCCACTGTGGCTAGAGTTATTATTATGGGCCTATGTATGATGTGTCACGCTATGTGAATATGTTGTATGAGTGTAGGCACGAGTTGCTACAGCCGGTTGAGTCTAATACCGTATGTCGATGTGAAAAATCAGGTCTTTTTAAAAATAATTGAAGTGTAAGAAATTTGGTTTTAAGGATTGTAAGTGTAAACATGAGAAATAACATCATCTGGGATGGTCTTGTCGGGCTTATGACAATTGCGGTGACGTATGATACCCCACGAATATATGTATAGTAAATGCACTCAGTAAATTGAAGACCTCAGAATAATTCTTGGCATGTTCGAGGACGAACGTATGTTTAAGAGGGGGATAATGTAACGACCCGACTTGTCATTCTGAGAATTTACATCCCGTTCAACGACTTAAGGTCTCGAGCAGCTTCGTAATATGTGCTATGACTTGCGTACAAGGTCGAGTTTGGTTTTCGTAAGGTTCAGAATTAAATCGAAAGAACAATTCTTATTTTTGAAGCTTAAATGAATAGAGTTGACCGAAGTTTGACTTTTGAGCAAATGACTTTGGGATGGAACTTTGGTTTCGGAAATTGGAATAGGTATCTGGTGTCATTTATGACTTGTGTACAAAATTTACAGTCAATCGTAGTTGGTTTGGTATGAATCGGCATTAGTTTTGGAATTCGGAAGTTCATAAGTTTCTTAGGCTTGAATCGATGCACGATTCGTGATTCTAGTGTTGTTGGAGGACATGTGGCCCCTCAAATTTCCTATTATTCAGAGGCTATAAGCATGCTCACAAGTCGCTTAAGTGTCGTCTTGCATTTTCACGAGAGGTTAAGGACTGGAACAACTTAGACGATCATGATATTAAGTGTAGGAGGTGTATTGGATGTTGTTAGGGTCTAAGGAGATCCCTAGAACTAAGCCAAGTTGAGAGTTATGTAATGGGCTAAAGTTTCAAATAAATTCGCACAAGATACAACTTCAAACGCATGCAACTACCAAAATATAAAAACTTAGGTGGTGATATATCTATCAAATTAAAACCCTTTGAGTACAGTTTCTAACGCATCAAACCGTTTGTCATTTGGATATGACTAAAGAAAGTTATGGCCATTTTACCATACCTATTCCATATGCGCGGCTAGATGAGCGGCCGCACATATAGGGGGGGTTCTTCCTCGTGTGCGCGGAAGATGCGTGATCACTTGCCCAGGCATGCAGTCGTGCATGTAGGAGCCCTATAAATACCCCCAAGGCCGGGGAGAGAGAGTGGCTAAATCATTTCTTCAACACTAGGGCTTTCTCTCCATCACCCATTCGCCCAAGACTTCCAATACATACCTAAGGTGAGTTTTTAAGTGTGTTTTTATAATGATTTTACTTCTCAATCACTAGTTACAACAAGGTTTTGATTGGATTCCATAAGATTTCTTCAATATCTCAAGAACACCCCAAAAGTTGTCTTTCAAGATTTGGTCTACAAGAGGTATGTCTACTATCTCTAACTAATTCATGGTGATTATTTATGTACGAAATATATGTTAGGACTTATGGGATGGTTATTGGAAGCAATGAGTGCCCAACCTAAGTGTGTTGGTATTGTAGAGATTGTAAAATGAATTAATTGATAAGATTCGTGGGTTGGGAGTGAATTGTTGGGCATGCATGTGCTAAGGGAAGTTGTGGATGGCCTAGAGATGATTGTGAGGTGAATCATTTGGGTGAAAGGTGATTGTTAGGTGAAGAAATTCCATTGAAGGAGGTTGTAGAAAAATATGCACATTAGATGTTTGATAAAATGTCTAAATAACTTAAAGTCTAGAAATCTTGCTAATATTGGTGGAATTGTGTTACATTATTGTAGATTGAAATTTGTTTAGTGTGGTGGACCATCGTAGTATTATGAAGGGGCGAATTTCAGATTTGATTCGTCCAGAGGTGATTTCACTCGCGAAGATCGTTTAAAGTATCAGTTTAGTTTCGTCGAGGTAAGTATCTTGCCTAACCTTGAGTGGGGAAATTACCCCTTAGGCATTGAGTCGTATGTGCCATTTGTATAATGTGAAAGCCGTGTATGCGATATGACAAGTACGTACTCGGGCTTATATGTGCAAATTTTATTGGTTTAAAGTCTTAGGCATTCTTTGTTTGTCGAATTTGTTTTATATGATATTTTGTTGTGATTGCTACTTTGATTTTTATGTGAATTTTGTGTGTTTGTTAAGATGATATTTTCTGAAAATAATTACATTATGGATTTTCTATCAGCAAATAGTTAATTAAATAAGTTTAAAAATAGGCATTAATATATTTATAAAAAAATTTGGATTAAAGAAGGCGGTGTCCTATGCTTAGTTATTTTTCCCATCCTTGTTGTTGTTTCTGTGGTTTAATATACCTTGTGTTGAGTCGTGGGATATCTGTTGTGAAATTGATTGATTTTGTTATACCTTTGGAAAGGTTGTGGCCTACGGGCAATTTATAAATACGAGTTGATTATGCTGTTTTATTGTGATAATATTTTGTGTGAATTGTTGTGTGATTTGGGTTACTGTTATGCGGCGTATAAGGGTGGCATTCCACCGTTGATTCTATGCGGGCATAGGGGTGGCATTTCACTGTTGTTATATATGTTGGAATATTATCTGGGCGGAGTGATAAGGGATGCTATTAAACGGAGCGATAAGGGAGGCTATTATATGAGTGATAAGAGTGGTTATATGAGCGATAAAATTGGCTATTAATATTGTCATAGCGGAGGGATAAGGGAGGCTATTATAGGAGTGATAAGGATGGCTATAAGAGAGATAAGATAGGCTATTGTGAGGAATGTTATGTGATGATGTGGGGTTATTGTGCTGGTGATTTTCACGTGATGTTGTGATTTCTTGTGATTACTTTTATATCTTGTGCAACTTGTTTTGTTAATTCGGTAAATTCGATAATAGTCTGATACATGTTGAAATTGTGAGCGTGCGGCTATTGCTGATATATTATTGGCACGTGAGTTGTCCGTATGGTTGTGATATAAAACGTAGGCATGAGGTGCCATAGGTATATAATGATTATGATATTGGCGCGTGAGTTGTCCGTGCAGTTGTGAAATGAGATGGGGGTACGAGTTGCCATGAGTAAATGATGATTTTATTATTGGCACGTGAGTTGTCCGTGCGGATCTTATATATTGATATTTTGGCACGTGAGTTGTCTGTGCGGTAGTGATAGAAATATGGGTACGAGGTGCCGTAAAAATATGAAAGTGGGTTGAGACCCGTGTTACGAAAATATGAAAGTGGGCTGAGATCCGTATTTTATAATTATGAAATAAGGTGTCACATAGTGACTTTTAATTAAAAGAATTATATTCGAAAAATATTTATTTACAAGAATTATATTCGAAAGATATTTTATTTGAAAAAAGTTTATTCGAAAGATATTTATTTGAAAGAACTATATTCGAAAGATATTTATTTGAAAGAAGTATATTCGAAAAATATTTATCTGAAAAAATTATATGTGAAAGATTTATATTTGAAGGACTTGATTAATTGGTTATACTTGTGTTCCTTATTCGTTTGAGCAATAATTATGGTGTTCTTGTTGCCTTGCTGTTCATATCACTCGTTGATTTTGTTTCTATCATTGCTAGTTGTTTTCGAGTACTATTGTATATTGCTATATTGTACAGGTTATTTAACTAGTGAGTGTCTTGACTGTACCTCGTCACTACTCCACCGAGGTTAGTCTTGATACTTACTGGGTACCAACTGTTGTATACTCATACTATACTTCTGTATATTTTTGTGCAGAGCCAGATATTGGAGATATCGGATTCGGACAGAGATTAGAGTGTTATCGCAAGGATTCAAGGTAGAGCTGCTTGGTCGTCGTAGTCCCTTGTAGTCTTTCCATTTTATTGTGCTGTCAAATCCTATTCAAACAATATTGTATATTCGATCCTCGAGATCATTCCATGTATTCAGTTAGAGTTCGTGACTCAGTATTACCAGTCTTGAGAGGTTGTTAAAATTATTTTCGCTTTTGATTTCGACACTTGTATTAAATTATATGCTTCAAAAAATAAAATGGCTTGAAGTGTAATTATAATCGGCTTATCTAGTCTTAGAGACTAAGTGCCATCACGATGCCTGGTAGGATTTTGGGTCGTGACATCTTCGATCCTTATCTTTGACTCGTACTGGTTGTGGACATCTGCCCAAGTTGTTGCTTGAAATTCAAGCAAGCTTTCCTTCAGCCCGGAAAGCGTCTGAACTTCTCGGATTCAATTCTTTGGTGAATGCTTCAGCTGCCCGTTCATCCGGTACAGCCGGGAGCAACATTCTCTCTTTCTAGAATCGGGTAATGAACTTTCGTAGTAATTCGGAATCTCCCCATGCGATCTTGAATATGTCGGCCTTCCGGGCTTGTACTTTTATGGCCCCGGCATGAGCCTTGATGAAAGAATCCGTGAGTATCTCAAGAGAATCTATGGAATGCTCGGGTACTAATGAATACCACGTTAGATCTCCCCTCGTGAAAGTTTCTCCAAATTTCTTTAGCAACACAGATTCAATATCGTGAGGAGCTAAATTATTTCCTTTTACTGTCGTTGTACATGTGGTAATATGCTCATGTGGGTCTAAAGTCTCATCATACTTTGGCACTTCAGGCATTTTAAACCACTTTAGGATTAGTTCTGGTGCCGCACTCATTATATATGGCAATTGAGTATACTTCTTCGAGTCCACGCTTTCAATATTGGTGGCACGCCATGGATTTTGTTCATGTCGGCGTTTACTTCCCTCATAAACCGTAAAAGTTTATTTTTGAACGGGTCGTTCTCATTGTTGAGACCGGATCTGCTCCCCCTGGTCCCGGCGGAGCCAACTTTGCCCCTCGGAGTGTTGTTGTTGACTCTCTGCGTCGTTTGGTTTGCGGGAACACCGGGAGGAATTGGATCTCCTCTGTTTGCATTATCTGAAGTCCCCCGATAGTGCCTACTTCAGTTCCGTCATAACCTGGTCCTGCCGTGTGAGATGGCCTAGAATAATTGCATGTTGTTCTCGCAGGACCCTCACCCGCATCCACGACATGCTCCTCGTCAGCAGTATCGGGAGTTGCCTCTCGAACCTTTCGAGGGTTTTGCCTGTCATACACCGGCGTAGCATTATTTCCCTCATTGCGGGTGTCACTGATTGAATCCTTGAAATTAGGCTGATCCCTTCGAATTTCTGGGCTGTACGTGTTGTTAACAGTGTTATCTGCCATTTTTTTTAATGATCTTTTCTAAAATAAAATAATCAAATCGCGTTAGTAAAAAAGGTAAGATCAATTTAATTGCACGACTGTCTAGGCCCCACGGTGGGCGCCAAACTGTTTACCCGTAAAACGGTACAGTTGAATTTATATGTGATTTCTAGACAAGTGAACTAATTTGATTATGAAATAATGCAATAATTGAAGAAATGTACAATACTTAACCTTGAAATATAGATGAAACAATAGAGATGACAGTTCCGGGAAGAAGGTTTCTGGGCACAACAATGATGAGATCAAAAGGTAAGAAAGTAAGATTGTATTAAGCTTTGTATGGAATGTAGTATAAGTTTAGCCAGAAAATTCATGTCCTTTACAATGATAACTGAGCTCACTATTTATAGCTATGTCTAGGGAAGGAGGTCCTAGGATCGTGTCCTCCTTTAATGTCAATTATGAGAGTTATTGATGAAGACGTAACGGTGAACATAAATGCCAAATTCTCTGTAACGGACCGTCGCTCTTAATGCTGCAGAATATTCCCTATTAAATGCTACTAGGCGTAGAGCATTTAACACACCTTTATGAACGTTATCCTTTCCAATGACAAGTGGAATGACTGCGTTCGATTTTCGGACATTCCCATCTTGAATTCCACGTGTCCTCCCTTTAGACGACCACGTGTCATATCATATTTCACCCTATACACTTATGCTTATATCAAAGTATGAATTCTCCGTCTAAAATAATGGCAGGTATAAATATCTTGTATTTATTGACTTAAACTTCTGAATTTATTTATGAGAGCTTAGAGTTTCAAATAGCTACTAAGATATTAAAAGCCAATATAGAATAAATATAGAAATGTGAGGATGGAGTTAGAATGTTGTAATATTGAAGCTTGCAGCTTTTGCCTTCTGACGAGATCATCACATCACTAAACAAAATAGAAGAGGATATGACAAAATTTCCTTTTATTTATTTATTTATCTTCGGTTATAGTGATACAAAAGAAAAAAAGTTGGTGAATTTGAGGTCATGAAAAGGACGTTGATGCAATGAGGAATAGTTATCAGTGTAAATAATAATTTTCACATAGAAATATTAGTCAAAAAAGGTTAAGACCGATTCTTAGTTCAAATTTTATCTATAATAATGTCTCCCGTATGGAACTATCAATGAATTTCAATTTTCGACAACATTCTTCTTGTTAGCAACTTAATTCCGAATTTACTTGAAGGCCTCATCTTTCAAATGTTTTATTATAGGTAAAAAGCCAAGCATATCGGGTTGTGTTCTTGTATGTGAAACCAATTGATCTATTTCTTGGTTCTCTACTTGTTTGTTAATTGTAAATAAATAGCATCCAGAATTCTATTGGAAGTAAAAAAGAATGAATGAATTATAAAAAGTGAGTCCAGCCTATACAAATAAGTTTTTGGTAAAGCAAACTTATCTCACACGCCCAACCTTGAATAAATCGAGAATTGAGATGAATTTGACTCTGATATCATATGAAAAATATATAGTAGGGCGTAATTAAATCTCAAAAGTTAGTTTATGAAGTAAGGATTAACCAATAATATATAAGGAGACAACCAACTCATTCGTCAATCAATATGGGATACACTGTGAAAGTCATGTGCATCTTGTTAGAAAAAATAGGTAAGTAATAGAGAATTAAAGGCTTTGAGGCCTGAAAGATCACTATCTTTCAAGAATTATTATCTGTATATACATTAGGGGTTACAAGCAATTCTCTATCAGAAAACAACAAAGCCTGAAAATATACATGCAAATTGAATACGCAACTTCTGGGATGTCTTCGTATTTATAGAGAGAAAAAGGAGACTTTTCCTGAAAAGTTATCCCTTTTACGAATAGTCACAACTTTTCTTTTAATTTAAAATTTAAATTCAAATTTTAAATAACAAAAAGTTGTTCCAAAATAAAATAGATCTTTATTTAATGATCCGACCCCGACCCCGCCTGCGCCCAATTCGAATTCCAAGTCCAGGTCATATATATATACTAGTTTCTAGACACGTACGTTCCACTTATAACCCATGTTAACCGGTACTATAAAATGATATAAGTAACATTAAAATACATGTGTGATGAGTACCACAAAAAATAAATTTGAAGTGAATAAATATACGAAAAAGGGTCAAATGTATCCTTATATTATCAAAAATAATTTAAAAATATCCTCCGTTTAAGTATCCGTTCACAGCGGTCCCTAGCGTTATACAATTGCTCAAATTTACCCCTAATTTTAACGGAGGATGACGTGGCATCAGGAAAATTGCTGAAAGCCCACCCCAATTTTATACCCATTTCTCTTTACAAACCCATACTTTCCAGATTCAATAAGGCCTTCCGGATTCAAGGCACAAAGATTTAACCAATTCTAATTTAAATAACAAGTTGCAGCTTTGAATAGTTTCAGCATTCCAATCTCAGATTCTTTCTTCTATTCAGGCCAAAACAGACCAAAAATTCCAGAAACGATTCTCACCAGTCACCCGATTGATTCTAATAATTTTCAAACTGCTACAAATCAATTGAAGATAGCTTCTAATAGAAATTTTCAGATCTGAAACTCTTAAAGCTTCAACAATGGTGAAGCCGATTGCAGCAGGTTTAATGCTAATTTTCAATTGGATTTTTTTTAAAAAAAGAAGAAGAAGAAGATCAGTTCTACAACAGTTCCTAAATCAAACCTTAAAGTTCAATTCAACCTCATTTTCATAAGTTCTCAACCCAGAACGAGGCTTTACATTTTCGATAATGGACTTCCAATCTTCTACTTGAATATGACACAACAACAACCAGCACATGAATTCAATTCAAAATACAGAATTCCAATCATTATCTTGTCATTTTATTTTGCTAGATTGTTTGTTGGATGAAATTGGGATGAAGATGGTGCAAGGTGTTTTGGCGGAGAAAGAGAAGGATTTAAAGAAAATGAAAAGGAAAGTGGAAAATAAAGAGATTTTGGATGATATGGGTCGGGTTATGTGAGTTTGTAAATGAAATCGGATATTAAACTTGGGGATGGATTTTCAGCAATTCGCGTGCTGACACGTGTCCCTACGTTAAAATTAGGAGTAAACTTGAGTAATTGTATAACGGCAGGGACAGCAGTGGACGGATACTCAAACGGAGGGTATTTTAAAATTATTTTCAATAGGATAGGGATATATTTAATCTTTTTCGATAAATATAAGCGTAAACTGATAAATGATGAATTTATTTGACTGATTTGGTTGTCAAATGCAAATAATTGGATATCGGTTATACAACTACATTTAGTTAGGTAAGTACAATGTATAATGAACTCAATTTTAATGTTATTAGGTACAATTTTAAATTTTAATTTTATCATATTGATCCAAATTATACAAACTATTTAGGCTGAAAGAGGGTGTCCAAATTACTTTGCAATCAAACAAATGCAATACTATAAAGATGACCAAAAGCAATGAGAGAAAATTTAAATAGTTTTATATATATATATATATATATATATATATATATATATATATATATATATGATACTTCAGTCTACTGCTCTTACCATAAAAGGTTAAACTTAACATAGTCTCTCATTTACTAATTATGTCTGAATTCTTCTTTCGAGGAGGATTCCTTTTTACTCACCAAGAAAAAATAAACGTTTTTCATTTCAACCAAAACCAAACTTTGCAAGAAACATAAATTAAATACATTAAAAGTTAACAAACAAGGCTTGTACGATCTCAATGATCAATGTTTAGCAATAACGACAAAAGGTTTCAGCTTGCACTTTTGTAATGTAATTAAAGTAATTTCTTCTAAGATCAAAGAAAATAAAACTTGTCGTTGGAGAAAAATAAACAAAAACATATGAATAAATTTGAATGTAAGGTTTTGGGTTTTTTCTTATAATAAGGATATGCAATTATTAAATTGTTGGCTATGATTTAAAATTAATGTGGAAAATAATTCAAGGAATAAAATAAGATAAAGTTGATCGTACATGCCTAAACTATAAGTATAGCAATGTACTTTGATTCCAAAGTAAAGCAAATGATAGACACTATAAAAATAGTTAAAGAAGAAAATATGAGTATATTTTTTCAAAAGAAAAGATAAAGAAAAAACAAAAAATATGGAGAATGACACTTAATTTGAACGGTATATATTTTGAATTTTTTTTTTTGAATTCGTACTGCCTTCTCGAAAACATGTATGTTTTGTCTCATACTGCTCCATAACCTGCCTTCACCACTGCCCTTAATCCAAACCAAAATCTGATATATAAAAATCAGAAACAAATTTCTATTATCAAGATATAATAGAAGCCAAAGACATAAGTTTTCCATTAAATACGAAATCTGAAATCGTTTCTGGTACATAAACCTGGGATGAAGGGGAGCGAGCAAGTATCAAAATCGTGTATATGTTTCTTTATCTGCATGAATATCTTTCATATGCACACTAAATATTGTACATTTTTTTCTGTGATGAAACCTGAGAAAAATATCTTTGATTTCAATTAATTTTTATCCACCATAACTAAGATTTAGCGGATAATAATAAGCAACAAACTACTTATGCAGGGAAGCATCTCTTTTGACATCGCACGTTCTAATAGAGACCATTGGGTCTCATGCATGTAATATTTCTAAGCATTTAGGAATTTAAACAGTCAAGCTATCGAAATGAAGAGTTAACTCAAAAAACGTTAAGGCTTTACATATATACATCAGAATAACACCAAATGCAATATTATTTAGTTAGTCTCTTCATATTGCTCACATTCATATGACATTATTGTATTAACGGAGAATAACTCTACAATTTAATTGCTTTAAAGAATACAATAATGATAGGTAAGTGGAGAGACGTAGAAAATGTTATTTCTTTAATGTTTTTACATTTAATAGGATCCTAATTGAATATTTTGAGGGTATTGATCCGGCGAAACCAACATAGCAATAAGCATATGCTGCTATTTAGTTCAAATAAACCATTTAATGGGTGGTGTTTTAATTTTACTTTTTTATTTAATGGGAGGTAATTTTAATATTAGATAGAGGATAATTTGGTCATTCAATTTTTGAAGGATATTTTTGTAAAATAACTTTTCCTAAAAGTGTTCATGCTTTTATATATATATATATAATGTCAATTGTTCATTTTATTGGACTTAAGGCCCGTTTGGCCATAAAATTTTTTCACTTTTTTCGAGATCAGTGCTTGGTATAAATTTTTAAATTTTAACTTGAAGATGAATTTCGGAATTTTTCGAAAATTTGAAAAACTCTAAAAGGATGTTTTTCAAAATTTTCACTTCAGATCACTCGCAAAATTTCAAAAGGCCCAAAATTGTATTCATGTCCAAACACAACTCTAATTTTCAAATACGATTTTCACTTGAAAAACTTTTTTACCTTTTTTCGGAATTTTATATTTCTTATGTCCAAACACCCACTTAATGGGCTTAGCTTTATAAAGCTTGTGGCCATCGATGTGGGACTCGCACGCAGTTACAAACTACTCTAACACATCTCCACTCTAAAAAGGTCAAATTTTCCACTAATAGAACACTCAAAGACGGATGTCCCAAAAATATCATGATAAAATCCAGAAATAGCATTTAACAAAAGGGACTTTTTCGTATATAAAAAATATTTTAAACTTATTTACCCGGTTTGTCCAAGTTTTCATATTACAGATTGTAACTAAAGTTTTCTACAAAATATATACAAATTCGGGCAAAATATACAATTATCTACAACCGAAATACACCTTCTTTTTTTTGTATAGAATCCAATCAAAAACGACAATTTATATACAACTTGTATACAATTATGTAAGTTGTAGATATTTTGTATACCGTTTCTACACCCGATATACAAAATATATACAATTTATTTATGTCTTCTTTTTCGAGTTTCAATCTGAAATTCCAACCAAAATCACCTCGAATCTTCACCAAATGCTCTCAAAATTGAGATATAAACTCCAAAGGATATTCCCAATCATTTGTAACAACACCCAACCCAAATAAAAAATAATTTTGCAAATTTCGATTCTCGAATTCAAAGCTTCTAAGCATTCTAATGGCTATCAATGGAGTTCAAGCTCATGTATACACGACCAACTTCAGTTTAATTTCAACTACACCTTTAATTAGTTTCAGTTTAGTTCCAAACACCACTCCTGTTGACAATTTCTTGTTTATTTATCGAAAAATAGTTCCGGTAACCCATTTATATTGGTGCTTCATGTATGTATTATGCGGCATTTAACCAGTTTGAATTATTTTTCTTCACCATTCCTTCAAAGTTCCGAGCATATTCATATGCAAAAGCCGAATCAAAGAGGAACGGAGAGAGAAATATCTATACGGAGAAGAAAAATAGAGAAGAATGAAGCCTTAAATCGGTAAGATTGAAGTCTTGTATATACTAATGTAATTAATCAATAACCTCTATATGAGGGGTAAATAAGTTTTAAAATTCCTTAATAGAATAGCCGGTCCAAACCCTTCGATAGAAGGTTCAGACAGACCCACTACCTTTCCTAAAGAATATATGTTAATGCTATCTATATATACTTGTGCTAAATATGCATGCATTGTCACAAACGAGGAAAGAATGCAGCTTGATATTCTGCAAACACTTGCTTAAAGATCTCATATTCTCCTCAGCTTAGCGGCAGGAAATAAACATATCCCAAAGGAATGCTGTATAAATCCACAAGAAATTACACCAGCACTGTCCCAGAATATGAAAGTCAGTAAACCAATGGAAGATATATCAACAATGGGGGGCTACAAAGACATGTACACAGATAATCCCCATGGCTAACAACTTCATACCTGAATTTCATGAAGTCTCTAATCTGTCATCTCAATCTCTATAAATGATGAATTGATAAATTACATCCTCATTCCCATATTCAAATTAATGGGAGAGGAGGAGGATTACCTGCAGGGCATCTTTGCCTGCGAGGGCGTCTAGTTGTTTTCCCCCACCCTGTTAGGCTTTTATCCTCCAAACTGCCTTCCCTATTATTAAGTTGGTGCAGTAGAGGAGGGTTTATTGGGGTCAACACAGTGTCCGGGGCGATGGTCTCGATCACTGTTCTCCGACTTCTTCCGTTTCTGGTGCCAGTCCTCCTTGTCAACCCTGCGTTCCAAGGATGCCCTGTAGCTCTCATCAACCCTCCAAATGTCTGAATATCTTCCGTCACCTCGTGCCTCGATAAGGAAACCAGACCAGGAAGTATATCTCTCTGGAAATCCCTACGCTGCCGTCCCCTCCTAGCACGCCCTCTTCGGGTTCGATTTGTTAGTGTAGTGGCTCTTGCGTCTTCCAAACTTTGGACTTCGGGAACAAAAGGCTTTGGCATGTAGTCTTCTTCCTTGGTCTCCGTCAGTTGTAATGTCATTGCCTCAAAGTAATCTATTTCCTTGGTTGAACGTGCAATGCTCGCGCCATCCTTGCCTATTGTCCGTCTTTCAGGCCTGTTCTCAAGTTTATCAGCACAAGAAGATATTACATCGACAAACCAATGTAAGGATGCCAAAGGATCATCGGACGGATCATTGCAGGCTTCCTCCATGCGAATGCACTGACTGGATGATGAGATGGCAACAATTGCTTCTGCTGCAATCCTGACAACCTCTTCCCGTCTTTGCTCAGATTTGTCTTCAGGAAATCGGGAAGATTCCTCGTGTTGCGTGTCACCTTCTTCAGTCACATTAGTTTCATCAGCTTCCAAAACAACGGGGGCTTCCAGATCTATCTCCAGAACAGCCTTCACATTGACATTATTGCTTTCAATAGAGAAAGGATCTTCATCTTCAGTAATACACGAGTTCAAATCGAAGCAATTTCTAATACTTTTAGCTTTCGTCTCCATCACCTTCTCAAAAACAACTGGTTTGACAGCAGCCGGTTTCTCAGGCTCAGTTACAGAAAGGTCACAAGGCATGTTAATGTCAATCACCATATTCCTCCGTTCATGTCTAAAATTTTCTCCCTCAGGTGAAGACTGAAGAGTAACAGAAGTGGAAACAAGCGAAGATGATTCATTATTGGAAGCCAAGGAATTCACACGAATTGGAACCCCAAGAATATTTCTGACATTTTGGGTCTCTCGATTCTCTTTTGTGGCCCTCATATTGCAATCTTCAAGGGATGAAGCATTTTTCGACGTGTTAGTCTGGCAAAAAGGTGGGCTTGCGTAGGCTTGTTTAGCTTTAAGCCATGGAAACCCTGATAGAGGGTCTTGAAGCTCTTTTTTCCCATCAACCAACACAATATCACACCTTGATGCTCCCTCATTTACTGAACTCTCAGATGGCAGATTCAAATCGAAACCTTTTTCAGATATTGAGTCCATTTTATTGGTGCTATTGAGAAATTTCTGAAATCCATTAATAGAAGTTCGCTCAGATGTCATATTTTCAACCTTAGCACGGTTAGCAACTGACGGGAAGCCAACTGGCGATTCTTTGGAAGCCGAAGAGGAACCGTGGTCAAACCTGTTCCAGATCGGTTGATCACTAGCTAAATCTGGAATCAACCTAGAACTATCATTGATTCGCCATTTGTCTCCAAAAATGTCATGGCTCTGAGATGCCTGTGGACTCTGAGTAATGTTACCACTGGGTTTCCCCCAAGAACAGACAGTGTGTGACCATGGATTGGCTAATTCCGACGAATTAGCAAATGGATGTTCACGGTTTATATGAAATGTCTCTAAACTATGCAGTGCTCTCTGTTTCCAAAGGTCATCTCTTGTAGGGTGAAGTGGATGGATTCCAGTAGGTCGATAAGCCTTGTTAAACATTACCTGTGCTGGATTGGAAAGTGTAGGTAGCTTGTCTTGTTCAAGATTCTGAGGTACTGGTGCCAAGCCTTTGACGTTACCTACAAAGGAAGTAAACACCTCACATAATATTACGAAAAAGTCCACGAAAGGAGGAAGCTCTAACATAATCCTAAACTCTGTCAAACTCAACCACAAGGAAAAAACTTATAAAGGTATTATTACCAGTTACATAAGCAGAAGATAACCACTCCCTCTCTTTGCCTTTACTGTCAACATCTAGGCTATTTAAGGACCCATTAGTGGAATCTCTTGGAAAAGCCACAAATGCTGGATTTGATTTAGCAGAAGCATTTAGGCCTCTACTCTCTCTATGATTGTTACCATAACTGAGAAAATCAACAGGTGATGGAGTTGCTTCTTCAAACTGAGCTGGTTCATTGAGATCAGCCAACTCAATTGAGCTTCTTAAACATGTATTGGAAGTTAAGGTACTTTTTCCGCAATTACTCTTTGCAGCAGCACCATCACCAAGAAACAATCTTGTACTATTCTCTTGGGCGACTCTGTAGTTTCCATTAACTCGATAACTTGGATCGAAAGATCCAACATTAACCCGCAACTGCTCGCTGTTATCTGCATCAGTGTACTCATCAGCTGGAAGTTCAAGATTAAACAACTTTTTCCGAACCTTTGAGGGTCTCTCCGAAACTTCACATATATTTGAAGAACAACCATTTTGCATTTGGCATTGATCAAACTGTCCGCCATTCCCTTTTGGAAAACTCAAGGGTGAATTGACAACTTCTGTAACCGATTTAGATGGTCTAGCACAACCAGAATTTGGCGAGGGGAAGCTGGTAATATGCCATTTCCGAGCATCTTCAGATGGTATTTGAGATCCTAGGAGGCTTGACGAAGAGGAGGGATCCATTGATGTCCGAAGTTTGTGCAGTTCTTCCCTTTTAATTTCATGCATCATGTCCCTCTGAATTCTGTAAAGGCGATGCAGTTCCACCACCTACAAGCAAAGTTTTGCAAAAATAAACTTCGGCAGTACCAGTGGACATGATTCCAAAAAAAAAGGGGGGGGGGGGGGGGGCGCGCAATGACTACTTTTGTGCAGAAACATGCCGTAGGTAACAACTAAAGGAGAATGAGAATACAACCGGTCTCACTGTTAGCTCCAGATGTAGAATTAAACTCCTTTTTGAAAAAAGAATTCAAAGAATCACCAGATGTAGAACCAAACTTAACACTAAAGATTCCTTTTTTGATTAAAAACAACTAAAGTTCTTCTGATTATTAGAAAACTAAAGATCGACAACTAGAATCAAATTACCTGATTCTTGAATATGGACTCGTGTTCAAGTATTTTCTGCTTTAGGACATCCTTATTATATCCTGGATATGCGTCCGTTTTTGTCCTCGACACGAAACCATTATAATATTGTCCATTTGTGAAGGTCTTATCTCCGTAAAATAGAGGCCAAATACTACTGTTAGAATCCTCACTAAGGTCCCTCATGGAATAATGACTTGGCAAGTAGCCTTTATTATGCACTTGTGTTCCCATTCCTGCCAACAGCAGAAAACATAAGGACTTCAATGAAACCAAGCTGTTCACTGATTATGATGTTTATTACCTAAAACTTTGAAATGATCTATTTTGTTTATCTTCAGGTTTCTTCGGTAGATATCAGTCCGAATTAGCTAAGAGACCCATTAATGGAATTTAAAAAGTTTGAAAAGACAGCCTAAAGGAAATAAGATGCAAGACATTAAAATCCTATATATGTACACATGCACGCACAACGAACCAAAAACCTTACAACAAACACCAACGGCATAAAACTTTATTAAGGCATTCCATAAAAGAATGTATGTTAATATTGAGAGAGCAAAAAAAACTATAATATTCAGATTGCTTCATGTTACTATATCTTTTCCACAAGGATCTAAGAAGCAGAGTATCATCCGTATCGGCATGCAGCATAACTGCAATATATACAGAATTGATGGGGACAGAAAGAAGAGGGCATATGTTAACTGGCTTAATATACAATATATGTGAGGATTACTTCACATTCAACATATGCTATTAACGGCAGAAATGAAATACAACTCTCACATAGCTTTTAAGTTCCAACTTCTGTGCCTAAAAGCTATGGGTATATGTAACATATGACTAACCTCGGCTACCATGCTTAAAATTTAACCGTAGTAAATTTTATCTATAACAACTTCAATATCGAAAAAGAGAAGTGGAAAACTATATTAGTACATTGATAGCACAGCACATTTCTATGTCAGAAACACTGAAATCAAAACTCTCTAAAACAAACAACTACTCCTCAGTCCCAAACCCCCTAACTCCAATTACTGGATTTTCATAGCCTAACAGAGACACACAATCTTTGATTAGCTAATGGATTGGATGGTTTAAGAAGTCGACCATTTTCGTTTTACTTTATAGCTTGGCTAGAAAATCCTTATGATAGGTACTGCAGAATGAATCAAACTGTGGTCACAGGGATCAGATAATCGAAAAATGATGTCAACATTAATTCGTCAAGTTAAAGCCTACAGCCGAAACAAAAAATTAGGAAGGTACGTTTACATTTAATGCCTAATCAATTAAGCAACAATACAACAATTTACCAAAATAAGTCCAGAGGCATTTGGCTAAAGCTTAGTGATTAGCACCAATAAATGAATTGAAAGCTCGCATGCTACAATTCCAAGAAAAACTACTTTATAAGCAAGGAAAATTGCTATCTTTGTCCATTGAGAAGTTTCAAAACGAGCGGATTCTTCTTTTTTTAATTTAAATAGAAGCTAAAAGAGCCCATTATAAGAAGGATCACTTATAAAATCCAAGAACTTAATCAAATTCACAGCCTACTGTACATAATATAGTAAAAGTGTGTAAACTCAATTTCAAGAATGACAACCCATAATTTTATAAACAAATTGTTTAAAATATTTACTACATGAATAAAACAAAAACAGAAATCCTATGTTTCTTGGAGTTAAAGTCAAATATGAATAAATCAAAAGTAGTAAGAAGATTATACCTTTAGACCCACATCATGGAACGACCTCTTTATCAAGAATAATGGAGAATTGATACTGGAGATTAATAATAATATTATTATTATTATGAAGTGAATAAAAGGAAAGAGCAAAGTGGGAACACCATTGAAGAAGTTGGGGCAGATCCTAATGAAACTGAACAAAAGATTGGAGATTTTGATCTTCTGCTGTTGGGGCCACTGAGTTCTTTTATTTTTTAGAAAGAGAAAGAGCTTCTTCTGAAGTGTAAACTATTTTCTGAGTAGAGAGAGAAAAAGAAAGAGAGAGATCCTAGGCTAGATAAGAAATCTTCTTTCTGAGTTCTCACAACAATAACAAACGACCCTTCTAAACAACACTGACATGAAATTTGTCAACATCCGGTCCGGTCCGGTCCGGTCCGCTCCCTTTTTTATTCTCTGCTTTTTCTTCACTTTTATCTCTCACCATTTCATTTCTTTCTGATTTTTATTTTATACTCCTTTCGGTTCACTTTATTTGATTTTTTGATATTTTTTTATGGTCTATAATATTTCATTATTTTTTTAAAATTATCTTCAAAATAAAGAGTCTAAGAGTATTTGTTATATTTTAAATAAATAAATTAAAATTAATACAGTCAATTTCATTATTAATTAATGGTGACTTTTTAAATATATGTGAAAATAAAAAGAATGTGTGTTGGTTTTTGGGGAAATGAAAAGAACATGGGCATTTCTAGATTCTCTCCTGCCTCCCTTGCTTTTGTACAGAAAATTGTCCATCTGTCCAATTGTATAACTGTTACTCCATTTATCCTGCCTTTCTAACTAAATTGAATTTGTCTTTCTATTCTTTTTATTTAGAATGTGATATTAATAACTTAATAATATCAGTAATAATAGATGGAAAGTATTTAACGTATAGCTAAAAGGTTAATTTTGTAGAAAGAAAGTAAATCAATATTTAACATTTGAAAAGTTTAATAAATTTGAATTTCTGAAGGTTGTATAGATATAAAATGGTGCACTAGATGTAAGAGTTGTTTTATAAATTTGGATACAAAGAATATATCATTTCAACTTGACTATTATAAGTTAATGCTAGATTGCTAGTGCAGTTTGATTTTGAAAAATTTCTTGCGGAAGTTAGTAACTTAACATGTGAACCGGACCAAAAATAATAATAATAATAATAATAATAATAATAAACTTTATGAATAAGTTTGTCACAAAAAAATGAGATTTGTTATCGCTAAGGGTTATAATGGGATAGATAGAACATCTTCAACCTTAATAAGAGCTTTTAGGTTTGAGCCCGATAATAAAAAAAATTATTAATAGGATCGCTTCCTCTTTGTTCAACGCGAACTCGAATTAGTCGGGACCTCGAAACAAGTACTGAACACCTAATAAAAATAAGAAAATAATTTTTTTAGTATGTTACTCGGTACAATAAATACTCTTTGATGATATTAATGTTGTAATTAACTTATTTATTTTCTTCGAGTATTTATAGTTGAATTTCATGAAATTTACAATCTTCTATGTTGCTAGTTATTAATACCAATATAAGTAGTACTATTAATGGGGTCGCAGCTTTCCATTTTACAAATTCTTTTTTGTCAAAAATGGATAGTAGATGATACCCATACAATGCTAGAGAATCAAGACATCAGACAAAGGATGGGACCCACTGACATTGACAAGGTTTTCTTTTCATTTACTTTTGGGGCTTAAAATTTTGCTAAATTGCCCTCGGAATTTAGTAATTTACGGAAGTTTGGAAAGAGGATTTGATGCTTCCTTCTGATATTCCTTTGATTGGCTGATACTGCATAAGCTATGCGTTGTCACAGAACTTGTTTTTTAGGGGGTGCGGCCGTACAATGTAATAAAAACCATTTACAAGGTTGTACCTAAAAAAATACTAATATATAACCTAACGATCGAATCTAGTAGTTTTGATCCAAATTCTTTATTTGTCTTATGAAATTTATTGAATTTATATTAATTATTAATTTAAAATTCAGTAACTTAAAAGGATTAGAACTCCGAATTCATAACTTTCAAATCATGGCTCCGCCTCTGTAGTGATATCATTGAACAATGTTTAAGTTAAACGTAACAGATATTTAAATTTTGAAGCTAAAAAAATAAAATAATTGTCGTATTTGGACGCCGTACAAAAACAATTGTGAAATTTGAATATTTGAGAAACTTACTTGAAATACATTTTCAAATAATTACTTCAAACATTTCACTTAAAAATAATATTTCGCTCGAAACCAAAAATTTTATGGCCAAACTATTTACTTGAAAATAATTATTTCAATGTTCGAAATATTGAAATAAATAGTTTCATGGCCAAACGAGATAGTGAAGTTCACAGTTGGTAGGAAAGTAGAAAATTGTAAGACTATCAGTGGTGATGGTGACTTCTCACCAAAAGTTAAACATAAGGTGTTGTGTGTTGATGGAGATTGGAGCATATGGCTGGTTCATTTGCGTTTGGAGTATATTTACCCTATATTTATCTAGTTGGTAATTTTATCACAAGATTAAAAGTTTTTATATATAGCCGTTTCAAAAAATAATAACGGATAAAATTTATATTTTTATATAATTATAATTAACATATACAATTAATTTCGACAGAAGGGTTAATTTTGTAATTTGTTCTAAAATCTATTATTATTGCTGGATCACATATATAGTTTGTTATCATTTAATTTAGAAAACCATAAACCATGTTCTTTGTTTCCTTTTCATCAACCAAGTTGAAAAGCTTTTCTTTTTGTCTGCCTTCCCTTTATACCTCCTTATTTTCCTTTCGTGAGAGTGACGATGGTTATGAGCGGATCTAGTGCTAAGTTTACCGGTTTATGTGAATTCAATATTTTTTATTATTTTTATTCTAAAAAGTTCGTTAAATATATAAAAATATTTAGCTTTGAAATCAGTTCATTGGTCAAATTATCAAAATACATTAATTTGAGATCGTTACAAAAATTCATAAACTTAAAATTTTGGATCTGCTTATATCTTTTTTCTTTTTCTTCTCTTTTTATGGTGGAACTTAATGAAGTAGTAATATGCGTAGTTTGTGTATGCAGCAAAAGCCACCAACGGCAGGTATTTTCTCTTTTATTCACCGGCATAAAAGCATATACAGGACTTCACTTTCTCTGATTTGTCATATATAATGATTATTTAACAAAAGATTCTCATATTCCTCCATTTCAATACTAGATATAGAAATTCTTTCTTTCATAGTTTTGGAGTTCTAATAAAATGAAAACAAGAAACTCGTGATTTTGCTTTTCTCTTTTTAATAAAAATAATCCGCCCTTCCTTCAAGAGGAAAAACAAAGAGAACATAGAATTTAGAATCCCTTTTACCGGAATTAAAGATTTTAAAAGGTAAAAGGAGAAAACATAATTTCGTTTCCTTACTCCTTTTGGAGTTCGTTTATGACATTAATTTCACCTACAAACTGGCTAGAATAATTAATTAAAATATAAGGGAGTTTTGAGTATGATGTTTTCTTTACTACTAATAAATTTCATTTGACCACAAACAAATGCATTGCATCTGTATTAATTAACCTTCTAGTTCAGCAGAATTATGGAAGTTAATTACCAATCTAATGCCATATGGTCACAGTCAAATGTTGATTATTAAATAAACATACCAATATGCAACTGCTTTCTTTAGGACTATTTTTTATTACTAGTGTTATATCTTGCGCCATGCGCGGACAAACTTAATAAATCTTATGAAATTATGATCTGATATATTATATTATTTTAATAAATTTTAGTTGTTATTTTATTTTTTAATACAATGTGCAAAAATATAACAAAATTTATATAATTAAAGGATATACAACATATGGTAATTAAATATATTATTTATTTCTTATTTTATTTTTTAATTAAATTAGCTAGTACTTAGTACTAAATATTTGTTAATGTGATTTTTTATTAACTTGCCAATTGGCTTTGTATTTTGTCACTATTTTTCTATAAGATAGCATAGGTATATATTTTCTTACTCTGAAAATATTTATATTATTTTTACTGTTTAAAATTCTTTAATTGTCTAAATTTATCAATATATTTTTTGAGTGTTATTTACTTACCTCTTATTTTTATTAATTAATATAAGTTATAAATATTCTAATGTTATCTTTAGCCCTCTCTTTACATACATTCTTTTCCACTGCAATATTTGATTAGTTTTCTCATTTTGCATTCTACTTGTAATTAAAATTATGTAATATCTTTTTTTGGTTAAATTATAATTTTGAATTCATAAAAAATATAAAAAGATAAGCCTTTTATTTTTTTATAATATACTAATATTTTTAATAATTATTATTTTGTGTTATATATATATATATATATATATATATATATATGATACTCTTATCTTATTTATAAATATCCTAATACAATGAGTTATATTCTTCTATTTAATAAGTAAAACTCTCTATATGAAAAAATTAATTAATATATATAATTTACATTACCGCTTGAAATTCTTTCTTTCTTTAATATTCTTCCTTTATGACTCTTTGTTTATTATAATTTCAATTATGATTATACGTATGAATTTTCTCATCATAATTCTACTTATAAGTCTTATATTTTTATATTTTTTCTAAAATTTAATTTTTTTTCCTTGCTTATTCTAATTGTATTATTTGTTACTTAGTATTATCAAATTATGACATGAAATTTTAGTAACTTACCACATTAATATAATAAATTGGAAATAGTATTTGTATTACTCATAAAGTTTAACTTGATTATCTTGTATGATTATTTCTCATAATTCTCTCGTTGTTCAAATTTATTAATAATATTTGTAGTATTATTTATTTACTTATTTTTGTCAAATAGATTTAAAGTATGGATAAAATCATATTATCTCTATTTTTCTCTTTATACATTGGTTTTTGTTCTATAATATTTTAATTTTTTTTATTTAGTATTTATCTATAATATGAATATTATTATATTATTTTTCTAAATGTGTGGTGTTGAATTAGTTCAAAGTTTAAACAGAGAAGTTCGTTTGTTATATGTCATAAATCTACTAACAACTGTAATAATTATTATTCTAGTATCACTTTAAATAAGCAATTAAATTAAATTTTCCTTCTTTTTTGTAATTCGTATGAAATTTGGCTTTTAAGTTTTATTAAAATTACTACATAAAAATTTAAATCATTACTTTATATTTTTATTTGTTTCTAAGAATTATGTCAATTGTCTATATTTTTCGTTTTAATTTTACCTATTATAATATTTTCAGTTACACGATCTTATCTATATAACATGACCATATGAATTATTTCAAAAAATATCTCATCTCAAAGATCAAATAAGTCTTACCTACTGAAATTTTATATGTACAAATTTTCTCTCTTTTTTTGATTTCTTATCCATGTTATTAAGTTACTCATAATTCACAATTGTTAATATCTTCCGACACTCTCATTGTAATAATGACTTTGGTTTTTTTTTCTTGTAATAAAAATTTTCATCTACTTTTATTATTGTGTTCTTTTATTCTATAGCTCATATTAATGTTTAAACTTATCAATAATATTTTTTAATATTATTTATTTATTTATTATCTTTATTTTATTTTTTACATTACTCAAAGTATAAATTTTCTCACACTATCTCCACCCCCTCTTTCTATATTATTTCTCTTACTATAAAATTTGATATAATTATTTCATTTAGTATTTAATTTAATATTAAACCAAAAAATAGAAGTGCATATGCTCATACTTTATACTTTAACAAAATCTCAAGGTATTTTTTCATCTTTGGAGTTTTCTTTTTCAATTCAAAAACCTGGATAAGTTTTTGTTTGATTTTGTTTCATAGAATAAATAGATAGAAGAATTTAAACTGTTATTATTATTATTACTCATAACAAAAAAAGAAATACATAAATCTTAAACATATAGCTTAACGCGTATGTCGTTATTTCAAGCGTAAAATTATGTTCTCCTTTATTTTCAATATAGAATATTGAGTTTTAATTTTATTTTAAATTTTCATTATTTACTTTTATGTGTGTAATTAATTTTATAACTATCTTTATTTTAGATCTTAGAAATTAGAGTCAAAATTTAAAAGTAATATACTTTTATCTTTAAAAAAAACAATATTCTCAATTCAAATATTCTTAACTCTATATATTTTTAATACGTTATTTAGATTACTTAAACTATTTAATTCTTTAGATAACTTCATTCAGTTACTTCCCATTATTCATGTTTCCTTTTCAAAGTCTTATTTATTAGGTTTGTCCTAAAATTGCCATGTGACTTCTTATTAGCTTGCCACTTGATTTCATCGCATTTTAAATTATCGTCTTATTTATATATATAAATGTAGATAGAAGATTTGACCTACTATTCAATATAAATATATCTATTATTATTTTTAAATCATTACTTTCAATCTTCCTTTATTCTTGTTCTAATATAATCAATCTTTCCTTTCAATGTATTTGTTGTTTGTACTTTTTCTTATAGTAGTACTTCTATTTTTCTTATGAATAAAAGGATAAACGTGAAAACAAATAAAACTATGTTAGTTACTATATTTTAAACACATAAACAGTTCTATATATCAAATGCACTATGTGGAAGAGCAATTTACTTTTTTTTTAACAGTTCATACAACTTTATTTATTTCGTCTTCCTTTTTGTTAAAGTAATTCAGATAGGTTTTTAATTCCTTCGATGGATTTGTCTTCTCTTTTTTTGTTGTTGCCATAATTATAGTATTCTATATGGCATCTGCATCTTTATAGGAAATATTGGGATTTTAAGATTGTGTAGCATAAAGAGGATGAATGAAAAATGGGAAAAAAATAAAATATTTGAGTTTCCCTCCTTGGCAAAGGGACATTGTCCCATATTGGAGGAAGAAAAGGCTTTTAATGGGTATATATATAATTGCTCTTCTTCTAGCTCTTAAAGAGTTAAGAAGAAGGCAAGCCTCGCGCCGTCGTCATTGTCGCTTCAGCTTCGGATTTAGATCAATTGATTGATTAATCTTTTTGGACAAAATTACTTTTAATTATTTAATTAATTAATTAAATAATTAACGAAAAATTCAATCCGGAATAACCCATGACCCGCGACCCGGTCCGATCAGGCCCGTTTTCTTTCTCGAATTATTTTAAATTTGTTTTCCTGCAATATTTCAAACAACTTGTTTCAAACCTTTTCAGAAACAATGCCAGCAACTCTATAAATATACTTTGAATTCCAGAATCTTTCCTTATGAAATTTTCTGATCTTCTTCTTCTTCTTCTGGACAAATATTCCAGTGTATTTTACAACCTTCGAGTGGCTCGCTGTTCACCGGCATTTTTGGTACTAATACTCTGGTGAGTTAAATCGTTCTATCCTGGGAGGATATATTCCAGCACCTCGAGTACTTGAGGAAAATAATTTCCTTAAGGACACACCGTGTATTCAATGGGCTCGATTTATTCCTATACTATTTTTTCAGAATTTATTTCGTTAAACAAGTATTACTAACTTTCTGTTTTATTTATATATTTCAGAAAGTTTTATGGTTTAATTGTTTATTACAGCAATACAGATTTATAACAATCTTAAGAAAATTATTTTATTATATTCTGTATTTTGTTTGTGGAGATTAAAACCTATGTGATTTTTTACTCCTTCTGAATTTTACTATTCTGATTTGAAGATATAAAAACTTCATCGGAGTATTGAAATTCAGAAATCTATTTGAAGAACATAAAAACTTCATCGTTTTCTGTGAAACAATATATAAAAACTTCGGTTTTATTTATTATATATACTGTTTGTTGTTAATAACAGTATTATTTACTGTTATGGTTTTGCCATTAATTGAACTCTTCTGTTGTTTACAGTAAGAAATGAAAATTGATAACGGAAATTCTTCTGCGACTGTTGCGGCAACGACGATAGCCTCATCAAGCCGGACTGTTGTTCCACCGGCAGAGAAACCAGAGAAATTTTCCGGAGCCAACTTCAAAGGATAGCAGCAAAGGATGTTCTTCTGGCTTACCACACTTGGTATGCAGAAATTCACTAGTGAAGAACCTCCAGTGCCTGCTGCGGACATGCCGGACAACGAGAAATTCATAATTATTGAGGCGTGGAAGCAGGCAGATTTTCTTTGCAAAGGCTATATCTTAAGCGCTTTAGAGGATGACTTGTACAATGTGTACAGTGCGATGAATACTTCGAAAGAATTATGGGACAAACTTGAGAAGAAGTACAAAACTGAAGATGCATGCTTGAAGAAGTTTGTGGTTGCCAAGTTTCTAGACTATAAAATGATAGACAGCAAAACTGTTGGAACCCAAGTTCAGGAGTTTCAACTTATTTTTCATGACCTTATTGCTGAAGGTATGGTCGTGAATGAAGCATTTCAAGTGGCTGAAATGATTGAAAAATTACCTCATTCGTGGAGAGATTTCAAGAACTATCTTAAGCACAAGCGCAAATAAATAAAGTTGGAAGATTTTGTGATTCGTCTCAAGATTGAGGAAGACAACAAAACAGCCGAGAAGAAGTCTCGTGGAAATTTAACGATTATGGGAGCTAATATCGTTGAGGAGACTGCTCCAAAAAGTAAGAATAGAAAGAGGTCTTCTGGACAGACTAAGGAGCAGAACAAAAAGAAATTCAAGGGCAGCTGCTACAATTGTGAAAAAACCGATCACAAAGCCCCTGATTGTCGTCTCTCGAAAAAGGATAAGAAGAAGGGACATGCCAACATAGTGGAGAAGAATGATGACATTGATGATCTGTGTGCAATGCTTTTAGAATGCAACCTAGTTGAAAATCCGAAGGAGTGGTGGATTGACTCTGGAGCCACTCGACATGTTTGTGCTGTCAAGGAAGCATTTGCGACTTACTCTACTGTTGGTCCCGAAGAAGAGCTTTCCATGGGAAATACTGCAACATCCAAGATTGAAGGTTATGGGAAGATATCCTAAAGATGACTTCCGGCAAGGTGTTAACGCTCAACAACGTTCTTCATGTTCCTACTATTAGGAAGAATTTAGTTTCTACTTCTTTACTTGTTAAGAATGGATTCAAATATGTATTTGTTTCTGATAAAGTTGTTGTAAGCAAGAATAAAATATATGTTGGAAAGGGCTACCTCACAGAGGGCCTCTTCAAACTAAATGTAATGATTATTGACAATATGAATAAAATTTCAGCTTCTTCTTATTTATTGGAGTCAAATGATTTATGGCATATTCGTTTAGGACATGTCAATTACAAAACCTTGCGGAAGTTAATTAATTTAAAAGTATTGCCTAAACTCAAGTATAATAAATCAAAATATCAAATATGTGTTGAATCTAAGTTTGTAAAACATCCTTATAAGTCTATTGAAAGGAATTCAAATCCTTTAGACTTAATTCATACTGACATTTGTGATATGAAGTCAACACCATCTCGAGGTGGGAAAAAGTATTTTATTACTTTTATTGACGATTGCACTCGATATTGTTATGTTTATTTGCTTAGTAGTAAGGATGAAGCAATTGAAGCATTTAAGCAATACAAGAATGAAGTGGAGAATCAATTGAATAAAAAGATCAAAATGATTAGAAGTGATAGGGGTGGAGAATTTGAATCTCCGTTTGCAGAAATATGTTCAAAATATGGAATTATCCATCAAACTACTGCACCTTACACACCTCAATCCAATGGAATTGCGGAAAGAAAAAATCGGACATTAAAGGAAATGATGAATTCTTTATTAATAAGTTTCGGATTACCGCAGAGTTTGTGGGGCGAAGCTATCCTTACAGCTAACCGAATACTCAACAGAGTACCCCACAGCAAAATACAATCTATTCCATATGAAAAATTGAAAGGAAGAAAACCCAACTTAAAATATTTCAAAGTGTGGGTGTGTCTAGCAAAGGTATAAGTTCCTTTACCTAAAAGGGTTAAAATCGGACCAAAAACTGTTGATTGTGTTTTTATTGGATATGCTACAAACAGTAAAGCATGTCGGTTTTTGGTTCATAAATCCGATAATCCCGAAATTCATGTTAATACGGTAATAGAATCAAATAATGACGAATTCTTTGAAAGCATCTATCCGTATAAAACTGAATGTGAGTTATTAAGTGAAAGACCTAAATGAACTCGGTAAGAACTAAAGGAAAATACTCCAAGTATAGAAGATCCAAGGCGTAGCAAACGTCAAAGAACATCTACTTCCTTTGGACCAGATTTTGTGACATTCTTGCTTGAAAATGAGCCTCAAACTTTTAAAGCAGCTATGTCATCTTCTGATTCAGCATTTTGGAAAGAGGCAGTCAATAGTGAGATTCAATCAATTTTGGATAACCATACATGGGAATTGATAGATCTTTCTCCGGGAAATAAGCCTTTAGGTTCGAAATGGATCTTTAAACGGAAAGTGAAAGCTGATGGCACTATTGACAAATATAAGGTAAGACTTGTTATCAAAGGTTATAGATAAAAGGAAGGCCTTGATTACTTTGACACTTACTCGCCAGTAACGAGGATGACATCTATTAGGGTGTTAGTGGCACTAGCGGCCGTGTATGGTCTTGAAATTCATCAAATGGATGTTAAAATAGCTTTCTTAAATGGAGAATTAGAGGAAGAGATTTACATGGAACAACCTGAGGGTTTTGTGGTTCCTGGTAAAGAAAAGAAAGTGTACAAACTTGTTAAGTGGCTTTATGGACTTAAACAAGCACCCAAACAATGGCATGCCAAATTTGACCAAACAATGCTGGCAAGTGGGTTTAAAATCAACGAATGCGACAAATGTGTTTACATTAAAAACACTCCAGGTCATGAAGGCATTGTTTGTTTATATGTTGATGACATGTTGATAATGAGCAAAAACATGACAGATATAAATGCTACTAAGCACATGTTGGCTAGCAAATTCGATATGAAAGACTTATGAGTTGCTGATGTGATCTTAGGAATCAGAATTCACAAGACTCCATAAGGTCTAGCATTATCACACTCTCACTACATTGAAAAGGTACTTGACAAGTTCAAGTATTTGGATTTCAAAATTACCAAGACTCCAATTGATGTGAGTTATGCACTTCAAAATAATGAAAGTGAAAGTGACTCACAACTGGACTATGCAAGAGTATTAGAAAGTTTGATGTATATCATGAATTATACGCGACCAGATATAGCATGTGTTATTAGTAAAATGAGTCGGTTTACAAGTAATCCCAATCACATACATTGGATGGCAATGAAACGAGTTTTGGGGTATCTCAAACATACCCAAAATTACGCTTTGCATTATAACAAATATCCCTCTGTGATCGAGGGATATAGTAATGCAAATTGGATCACTGGATCATCTGAAGTTAAATCCACAAGTGGATATGTTTTCACAATTGGGGGTGGAGCAGTGTCTTGGAAATCATCCAAACAAACGTGCATCGCCCGTTCTATAATGGAATCTGAATTCATAGCTTTAGATAAGGCCGGTGAAGAAGCTGAATGGCTTCGGAATTTCTTGGAAGATATTCCATTTTGGCCCAAACCTTTGGCACCTATTTGTATACATTGTGATAGTCAAGCGGCAATAGGCAGGGCAGGGAGCATTATGTATAACGGAAAATCTCGTCATATACGACGGAGACACAACACCGTTTGACAACTACTCTCTAGTGGTGTTATCACAATTGACTATGTAAAGTCAAGAGATAACGTGTCGGATCCACTTACAAAAGGCCTATCTAGAGAGGCAGTTGAAAGATCATCAAAGGGAATGGGGTTAAGGTCTAGGACAAGTCATCATGGCGGTAACTCTACCTAGCAGACTGGAGATCCCACGAGCTAGATTCAAAGAGATCAAACAAAGTTATGAATGGCGGTTTAACATTGTCAAATAACTCAACCCATTCTTGTGATGAAGACAATATTCAGAAATCGAGGTAAAACATTAAGGCTTTTTGATGAGTCAACAAAGCTTAAAGGTTTTTTAATGATTTGCTAAGTCTGGCAGGATATGACCAGATAGTGTGTCTATAGGATTACACATTTAGAAATCACCTATGTGAGTGTGAAGTGTAAGCCGCTTCAAGGGGAATGAAAGTAAAGGCTCATTCTCTAAGCACTCATGAAATCAGGCGGTGTTCATGGCTGAAACGAACATAACCGTGAAAACCATAGATGGTTAAGGATTTATTGTGTGACTTATGCTGTCTAGGTATACAACAAAGCTCGACGGTTCAAAGATATCAAATCTACCGATTGACCGAGTATATCCGATATAAGTTCACTATGAAAAGTTCAAAGGGAAACCTACTTATCCAGATGCAATTAATTCTTGCATGTAAAACACACACGCGTCCATGCATTCCTTTATTTTATAGTCATTCCCTATTCATGTGGGAGATTGTTGGGATTTTAAACTTGTGTAGCTTAAAGAGAGTGAATGAGAAATGAACGAAAAATAAAATATTTGAGTTTCTCTCCTTGACAAAGGGACATTGTCCCATATTGGAGGAAGAAAAGGATTTTGATGGATATATATATAATTTCTCTTCTTCTAGCTCTTAAAGAGTTAAGAAGAAGGCAAGCCTCGCGCCGTCGTCGTCGTCACTCGCTCGACTCAGCTTCGGCTTCGACTTCGGCTTCGACTTCGGATTCGTATTTGGATTTGGATTTGGTCAAAGATTGATTGATTAATCTTTTTGGATAAAATTCTTTTCAATTACTTAATTAATTAACGAAAAATTCAATCCGGAATAACCCATGACCCGCGACCCGGTCCGGTCAGGCCCGTTTTCTTTTCCGAATTATTTTAAATCTATTTTTTTGCAATATTTCAAACAACCTGTTCCAATAGCCATGACTGTTTCTGAAAGGTTGCAAACCTTTTAAGAAACAATGTCAGCAACTCTATAAATATACTTTGAATCCCAGAATCTTTCCTTACGAAATTTTCTAATCTTCTTCTTCTTCTTCTGCATAAAAATTTCAGTGTGTTTTACAACCTTCGAGTGGCTCGCTGTTCACCGGCATTTTTGGTACCAATACTCCGGTGAGTCAAATCGTTCTATCCTGAGAGGATATATTCCAGCACCTCGGGTACTTGAGGGGAATAATTTCCTTAAGGACACACTGTGTATTCAGTGGGCTCGATTTATTCCTATACTATTTTTGTAGAATTTATTTCGTTAAACAAGTATTACTAACTTTCTGTTTTATTTATATATTTCAGAAAGTTTAATGGTTTAATTGTTTATTACAACAATATAGATTTATAACATGGCTTTAGCTTACATTTACCATGTAACATTATATATGAGTGTAGTGAAGTCTAAGGGATCGTTTGGTTTGAAGATAAGTTATATTGACATTAGTTATGATGAGATTAGTTATCCTGGTATTATTTCTTATTAACTGTTTGATATGTTATTTTAATCCTTTTACTGCTTTATCCTAGGATAATTTATCTTGGGATTACTATTCCACCATCTGGCAGGTATAAGTTATCCTACTACTATTTTTAATTTTGGGATAATTTATTCCATAATTAGTAACCAAACAAAGGATAAGGCGATACTAATTTGTTATCCCAATATTATTTTTGTTTATCCATCATATTAAACGACCCCTAAGAGAACTTAGACTAAATTTATGTTTATTTGAGCATTTGATCATTTTGGGGAACGCGCCGGAATGGGAAAAAATTATTTTATATCAAAATCAAAATAGTTTCGCCTTCAAAAACGTTCCGATGTGATCAATTTTTAGTAGAAGTATTGAATAGTTACAGGTAAAAGATTTGCGTGGGACAAGATAATCATGAAACCTTGGCCAATATATCGGACGGCTCGTATTGTTTGTTGACCATACATCTTAATAAATTGAACCATGGGGAGACCTAGATATTTTACAAAAGATATGACTTGACATAGTTAATTAAAGTGGTGTGCAAGATTAAAAAAGACTAATATAAGATGACATTGACAACTATGCCAGTTCGTGAAATCACTAGCCCATATATAATAAAAGATATAGTGCAAATGGATTCATTTAAAAAAATTGAGATAGAATTGCGACGATAAGAATGATACTAAACGCAACAATTGAAACTTGAGATTAAGGCATGAGAAGGAAACAACTTGTGCTTAAGAAGGTTTAAAAAAAACAACTCGAACTCTTGATACAATAGAAGACTCGGTGACTTTTCTTATTTACATACATTTATTGTTATTCTTCATTTTCTTATTTCAAGAGTAGAAGTCTAAGATAAATAGTAATTGTTAATCTCAGTAAGCGCAAATTTGACAATTATAAAACACCATTGGACGCTTTCATTGGTGGCTCACAGACAATGCGACCATCAATACTAATTAATATTAAAGAGAATAATCTTTGTAGGTATTATTTCGAGTCAATTTTATGGATGGTCATTCATGTTATGTAAATTACTCAAGAAAGTTACTTTTCTTTTAAGGATAATAAAATCACTCATCTTTACCTATAAATCTCAAAAGGTCACTACTCACTCTCTCTCACTAGGGCAGCGATGCGAAGGCTTGTGAGTGCATTAAGTAAATTAAACAGATACAGTCCCCGGGCCTATCCTTTCTTTTTTATCAAAAAAGTCTGTGGACCCACTAATGATACTCGGGAGTCAAGAACGAGCTGACGACTACAAGGGAAGCAGCTGACTGCAGTCCCCGAGCCCGCAAGCCAAAAAAAAGTTTGGCTACGCCTTAAACCACTCGGCCATCTCTCCTACATAATGATTATGACTATCATATCAGTCGAGTCGATCCGATTCATTCTTATCTATAGATAACGCAAGAGAGAACTTATGACCTCGCGGATGGAGAGGGATTCGAACCCCCGGTTTCGTTCCCGTTCTTCATTTCCTTCTTCTCGAATCCAAGGGGGACTTCTCATATTTAGAATCTTTCTGCGGTGTGCTCCGTTTACTATTCTTTCGTACTTTCTTCTTTTTACCACGCGATAGGTCGTCACGATAACTGAAGAGGGAATGCGGCATTACTACTTTTATAAGACTATAGACTTGGAAGGCATTCCCAGTTCGCCATAACTACCGCGCAACGTGCCCTTGCTTGGTGGGTCGTTAATTAATCAGTTTTAAAAAGAGGGATAGATTTCGACCTTGCTTTGAGTCGTCAGGCTAGTAAAGCGCTACTTCTAGGACAAGTGAGATCTTCGGTCTGCGTGCCTGGGAGCAGCTCAAACAAAGAAGAGTCTGGTCCGGTCTGAATTCAGGCCAACCGACCGACCGAGTTGGGTTGGGCGTCCATGTCACAGAACCTTTCTCTAGCCAAGAATCCCATTATTGATCGAATCGGGGCGGATCCAATTCATTTTTTTTTTTAGCCCTTTTTCGTTTGTGCATCTTTCTCCCATGCTTTCCGTTGGTCAACAACCAACCAAAGTGCTCTATACTTCTTCACTACTCGTACAGGCTTGACGGGCGGCCGGCCTACTACGGGCACTGACCTAAGCATAGCTCTCTCTCTCAAATACAAATGCCAAGAAAGGGATTCCTTGGATAAAGTGGAAAAATGCTAAAAAAATCCTTTCATCTACAGGGCTATCACCTTCTTTGGCCAGATCTTCCAATCTTTTCACAATTACAGTTCACTGCGCCCGCTCCTTTAAAGGGCGGCGGCAACCTCTTACCAGATGGTTGTTCGAGCGGACGAGGTCGGCTCGGTGACCGAGGGCTTGCGTGGAGGCGGCATTGCGACCACGGGCTTGGACGTCACTTCAACATTTCTCTGCTTTTTTGAGGCCAACGCCTTTCAATAGGTTCATCCCTAAAAAGTAGATTATTTCGATAGAGATAGCAGCAGAGCCGTTTCATGAGCGGGGGGGCTAAGCGCAGTTCTTTGAATCAAACCGGAAATAATTTGACATATCATTTAATATATCTATTTATACAAGAATAACCTATTTTTTAACCCACAACAATTCGATCCAAGATCTAAAATGTTAAATGAATGTTTTTTAAGGACCACTTTTCAAAAGCTTATTATGATAATGTACATTAAGGCAAAATAAGATTTAGTAGTAATTACGAGAGGTAATTACCGTAGCAGGAGGTTTTATCAGTTGGGATAAGCCATTAATCGAAATCATGCTATACATAATTTGAAGCTTGACCTCTAATGGACAAAAAGCTAGTCAAAGTTTCAAATATTTAGCCCAGCAAAATAAAATAAGTTAAAAAAAATGAAGACTAGTTTGACTGGGTTGGAATGACAATATAGTGATAAGATTCTAAATTTCTTTTATATCTTAAAATGAATATCGAATATCGTAAAAAAAAAGTCTCAAAATACTAACAAGAAATAGGACCGTTAGCCACCTGAATGAATGAAAAAGTTGTCGCAAAAGACTTTTTGTGACGACATTTAACGTCCATAAAACTAGTACTATAATTAAAAATTATTTGTGACGATCTTTAGAAGTGGTCGAAATTAAAAAATAAAATTTCCACAAGAGTAGCAGAGATCATCACTAGAAAAAGTGCACATGAGTGATTTTATTATCCTAAAAAATAATTACAAAATGAGTTATTCTTGTATAAATAGATATTTTAAATGATATGACAAATAATTTTAGTGAGAGAGTGTGAGTAGTGACTTTTTGAAATATAAGCAAGCATGAGTGATTTTATTGTCCTACAAAAATAAAAGTAACATTTTTGAATAATTTTTACGATATGGATGATCATCCAGAGAATTCACTCTATTATTTCTTGCCAAAAGTACACATACTAATGGTGCTAATCTCCACTTTCTTTTTGGTTCCTTTCTGTCATGCCTAATTTAAAATATGAAAAAGATGCAGTAATATTTGTGAACCCTTCCGCTGATTAATGCCTTACCATTTCAAAACATAACAAATACTCCTGGCTAAGCCATAGTCTTTCACATTCATCATCTCTTCTAGTACTATTAATAGCAACAATAATACTATTTCTTTATCCTATGATAGATGTTTATTTGTCGTACTTTTTCCCTTTTTCACCCGAATTTGGTACTCGCATTAATGCTCTAACTAATACAGATTTGCATCACGTAATTAAGGCTCGTTAAAGGAAAACGTTTCCTATCAGAATTTTTCTCAATCTCACAGTTCGAACTTCAAACCTTTGTTTAAGGGTGTAGTGATCATATCTATCCCATAATAATTTTTGATCGGGTCTTGGTCAAAGTTCACTGCCCAAAAAGGTGTGTGCTATGAATAAAATAGGTAAATAACTACTTTTTGTGGAAATGACATCAGGTAGCTACTTTTGCATGTTGTTTAAAATATATTCATAGTTTACAATGTATTTAAGTATTAGCCAATTTCGCTCAAACTTCAAGACACGACGTCCTAGAGTTTAAACCTCAAAATTCAAACTTCAAAATATCGTGCCCTAAAGTTCAAAAATTGTGTCTAGAAGTTCGAATCTTATGTCCTGAATTTAAATTAGTAGTTTAGAAATTATGGACACTTGAGGTGTGTTTGGTATAAAGGAAAATATTTTCCTCGAATACGAGTGAATATTTTCTAGCGTTTGGTTAGAGAGTATAAAGTAATTTTTAGGAAAATGTCACGGCCCAAAACCTAGCCCGTCATGATGGCGCCTATCTCAATACTAGGCAAGCCGACAATCTCAATAAACCACATATCTTTTAAATACGAAAACATAATGATTAATTTCAGCGGAAGAAAATCTCACAAGTACAAATATAAATACTCCCAAAATCCGGTGTCACTAAGTACATAAGCATCTAATATGAATACAAGTCTAAAAAATACATTCTATAATAATCTGAGACTAAATACAGTAAACAAGGAGAGGCAAGGTCTGCGAAACACGGCAGCTACCTCTGAATCTCCGAAAAACCAACTGTGCGAAAGAATCAACACCTGCTATGTACGAGAATACCTGGATCTGCACACGAAGTGCAGGGTGTAGTATGAGTACAACCAACTCAGCAAGTAACAATAATAAATAAGGAACTGAAGATAGTGACGAGCTACACAATTATAGTTTATTTTCAGTGATTCCAGCAAAGAATAGACCTGATTTCAAATTTGGCAGTTTAAGTCAAATCAATTTTTATACAATTCAAGTTCATGTAATCCGGATATAAAAATCTTTCAGAGATTTCACAATAATGACAGATAGCAACTAAGTGCAACAATAAATGAAAAGCAAGTACAGCATCTCAGGGCAACAGTCACTCAATTTATCACAACAGCTCAATCACTCGGCTCTCAGCCCTCAGTACTCACACTCAATAGGTATCTGCGCTCACTGGGGGTGTACAGACTCCGGAGGAGCTCCTACATCCCAAGCGCTATAATCCGCACGGACAACTCACGTGCTATAGTATCAATATTTAGATTCGCACGGACAATTCACGTGCTGTAGTATAATATCTGGATCCACACGGACAACTCACGTGCTGCACGGACAACTCACGTACTATAGTATAATATCTGGATCCGCACGGACAACTCACGTGCTATAGTATAATATCTCACAATCAGACCCTCGGCCTCACTTAGTCATAATTCTCTCCAATAATGAACAATAGAGAGTGAGATAAAATAAACAAGTAAACTATGACTGAGTACAAAATAATAATTTAGCAGATAATTCAATATGTACACGACCTCTGTGGTCTTTACAGCACCAACACATAGCCTAAGCATGATTCACTGTCAAATTTCTATAGCAGAGAAAGGGCACATAGCTAACAACAAGCTTATTCAACTTTTCAGTTTTACGGAATGGACCAAGTCTCAATTTTCATGGTGCACGTCCACACCCCCGCCACCTAGCATGTGCGTCACCTCCAAAATACTCACATAATACAATAATCCGGGGTTTCATACCCTCAGGACCAGATTTAAAATTGTTACTTACCTCAAACCGTGAATTTTTTATTCATCTAAGCCTTTGCCTTGTGAATTGGCCTCCAAACGCCTCGAATCTAGTCACAAATAATTCGATTCAGTCAATAAAATTTATTGAAATTAATTCTATAAGAAAATATAAATTTTCCATAAAAATCCAAAATTTAACTCAAAAATTGTCTGTGGGGCCCACGTTTCAGAATCTGACAAAACTCACAAAATCCGACAAGTCATTCAAATACGAGTCCACCCATACTAATTTTATCAAATTCTGATAACAACTCGACCTCCAAATCTAAAATTTTCGTTCTTAAAAAGTTTTGCAAAAACCTTGATTTCTTCCTTTTAAATCCGAAATAAATGATGAATATAACCATGGATTTATGAAATATAATCACTTTTGGATATAAGACACTTGCCCAAGTTGAAGTCTTGAAGAAATCCTCAAAATCGCCTAAGAACCGTGCTCCAAAAATTCTAAACGAAATGAAAGAAATGACCATTTTTTTGTCCTTAAGTTTCTGCCCAAAAAACACTATTCTAGTCGTTAAAAGTCCAATCCCGTCGTTAAAAGTGTCAAATCTGGTCGCTAAAGGTGCGCACCAGAACTGTTTACACCAGCAGTTTTATTTTCACTAAAAATACTCTAACTCCATCATACGAACTCGGAATTTGACGATTCTTGTTCCTATAAGTCACAAATAATAATACGAACCTACTCGTTTAATCAAAACTCAATTCGGAGCTCATTTGCTCAATGCGATACAAATTTCGCTCGTTAAACAATTAACTCATGTTTCACGCTAAAAACCCAATCGCGACTTGATGAAATTAGACGAAACTTTCCAGATCACTCCTATAATTCATTATCAAAATCGTGGAAGTCTCAAAATTGAATTTCAATCTCTAGGATTAAAAATGGACCTTTGGATCATTACATGCTTATGCTGAAAATATCAAACTCTTCTTCGACAGCCTGTAGTGTATCAACCATAACTTCTTGTACTTAACTCCAACTGCCAAACCGTTTACATTTATTCAAACTAGATACAAATGGCTACGACTTTTGTGTTTTGCTCATCGCTCAACTCCTTATAGATTGCGAGATATAAGCTCCCAAAATCAGTCCTGTGCAGCAGAAATTTCTGGCGATGCACACTGCTGTAGCCAAAATATGCAGTACTAGCTTCAGTCAATCGATCATAACTTTATGTACAAATATCTAGATGATGAATGGTTTAACTTTATAGAAACTAGAATCAAAGGGCTACAACTTTCATGTTTTGATAATTTTCAGATTCCTTATAGATTTTGAGATATAAGCTTCCAAAGTCACCTTTGCGATTGCATCAGTTGCTATCCAAAAACAGCTTCTGCAGCAGAAAAATTCTAGTAGCTCCTTTTGACCGAAATCCATTCCGTTAACCTTCCGAAATCCACCCGAGGCCTTCGGGACCTTAACTAAATATACCAACATGTCCCAAAACACAATACGAACTTAGTTGAGGCTTCAAACCATGCCAAACAACGCCGAAATTACGAATCGCGCATCGAATCGAATTATGAGTTTTCAAATCTTTCAACTTTTATATTTTGCGCCGAAACGTACCAAATCAATTCTGATTGACCTCAAATTTTGCACACAAGTCATAAATGACAAAACGGATCTATGAAAATTTTCAGAACTGAATTCCGACATCAAAAAGTCAACTCCACGGTCAAACTTCCCAAAAATTCATCTTTCGCCATTTCAAGCCTAATTCCTCTACCGACCTTCAAATAATCTTTCGGACATGCTCCTAAGTCCAAAATCATCATACGGAGCTATTGAAATCATCAAATTCTATTCCGGGGTTGTTTACACATAAGTCAAACTCCGGTTAACCCTTCTCAGTTAAGCTTCCAACATGAAATTCGTTCTTCCGAACTAATCTCGAAACACCTGAAAATCAACACCAACAAATTCACACACATCATAATACATCATATGAAGTTATTCAAGACTTCAAATAGTTGAAAGGAGTGTAAATGCTCAAAATGATCGGTCGCGTCATTGCACTCTCCCCCACTTAAACATACGTTCGTCCTCGAACGTGCCAAGAGTTGTTCCTAAGCCTTTAAATCACTGTTCCTCCTTACCATGCACATACTTGGGGGTGATCCCACGTCATCCTATTTTATATAGGCCTGACAATATGACACAACTGAAAATCATTAATTTAACCTTAGCCCAAAACTTGGAGCCCAATTTCTAACGCCCAGAATTCTTTCCAAGATCTAAATCTCACATCTACACCGTATAAGTATGAATAAGTTGTATCAAGCCTTAACCATAATCCCAGATATAATCACATAACATACTACACAATTCGCATACTCGCATCACCTTTCCCGATCACAGTAACTACTCAAAACCAACCAAGTACTAGTATAAAACCCCATATTCAACAGAACCTCATTCCAAAACCTTTGTACAATGACAATGATGAAAGAAACAATCAAAACTCATAACCACTCATCAGATCAACTAGCCATAGAGCTCTCTCGCCCCGACCAGAACCATAATCACCTTCTAAGCAGACTTTCAATATTATCATCCCGAATATACTGTAATCAAACTTGACAGTACCCATTCTAGGTCCAATAACCTTATATTAGTAAGCACAACTATCCCACACACACACCACATCAATATAACTCAAGCCACAATTGCGCAATCTGTATACCCAAATATGAGAGATGTCTCAAGGAAGAGGAACCGTATTGCAAGTTCAACAAGCACCACCACAACCGCATTGTTACAACCAACTCCTCAAATTTCGTGAAGAGGATAACTGTAAGTGCATGTGCATAATTGTAGAGGAAGAAAATTAATAAATCAGATAAATTATTATAGAAATAGAATTCCCACACATGGCACGGACAACTCACGTGCTAATAATATAAATCGCCTGGCATGGTCACAGGCTTCCAGTCCCAGCATATCATACAAGAGAAATTAAATAAGTACACATGTATATGATAATAAAATAAGATTCCCATGCTCCTGGACTGGTATAAATAACACGCCATAGCGTAAGCTTGTGCAAAGTCTGCTATCACACTTCAAATCAGCACGTTAACGCAGAAATAGTAACTACCCCATTTATTCAGGGGAATTAGCCTCTTTGTAACCTCAAATGTAGCCCAGATAGTTCTCAACAAAGGTACAAATATGAGAAACATTATAATTTTATGCTTAACAGTCAACTCTAGGCATATCATAGCCTAAGCATTCTTTCGAGTATGAATACTTGCCCTGATGCTCGCACATTGGCTCAAACATCACATATATGCACACTTATAGCGTGTAGCTATCACAAATAATTAACGCAACTAGTGCCTCCACTGAATTAAAATAAAACACCCACCTCAAATAGGCCGCAACCCAAAACAATATACTTATGAGAACTCTCAGTCTCCAAATCTATCAAACACATGAATCACCGTAACTGATCCTAACTCCAGCACTATAATGACTAACACATCTTCCATTCACGATCTTCCCATAAGGAATACTTTCATAATGCTTTTGTGCCACATTGCTAGCAATAATTTGAATATCAGCAGTCTATCAACCATGTGAGTACTGCAATACCAATAAACATCCGTAAGTCAAAACACAATACGCCTTTTGAAATGCGCACCCTTCTCAGGGGTTACCGAGCAGTTATAACATTCATCTAATTATCTGAAATTGACCATTTTGTCCAAAATTCGTGATCTTCCTTTCAAGAATGAACTGCCACCTTGTACATGTATATCCTAATCTAGCGCCACACACCACATCTATCATGACATCATGTGACAAGCACGAGAATCTCATTATCAACTTTGGGTAACCAACAAATTACATACCCGGTCATTTAGTAACCTTCATCTTGCTTCCTTCCACGAGGAATTCATAATACGTAACACGTTCCCTACACCGGTAGAATATATCTGGTTCAACCCATGGTAAAAACCATTAAGAACACTTTGAAATCTATTTGCACATAACCAAGCTATCAGAACTGAATCCCTCTAACTCGACCAAGCCACGCAGGTCACCAAACTCAAGAATATTGCCACCAAAATTTTTGTAAAGTCTCACAACATCATAATTACCCGATAAATACCACAACCGTAACACTCACTCTTAAAATACCTTATGTGAATTTAAAATTGTTCCTCTTTTCTTTCTTATACTGAAATGTAGAATCCATAGTTATACAAAATTACCGCAAGTCCCGACACCTTCAAATGCAAATCTCAGATTTTATCCATACATACATCTGGAAATATTCTTAATTGCTATATATAATTCTCAAACCCATTAGAATTTTCTCAGGAGTCACCCACTTTGCTCAAATCTAAATTGCACTGCCCAAACAGGCAGAAAGGTACAAGCCCCATTAGCACAACAACCCCCAAAGAAGTAACCCTGCCTTAACACCACTAATCAAATTCATACTTAGTGCGCACTACGTTCTTCAAAATAATAATTTAATCATTCCATGATTTCCATATTTCTATAAAGTGCCATATAACCCGTATACATGAATTTCCTTACTCGAGTCATCCTCGATCTCCATCTCTGCAAGTCATAACTGATCCACAAGTATGTCTCCGACCAAAACTAAAATTTAACACATAACTATGAAATCAAATTGTCCATAACATGCTCCCCCACTTAGCTTGAAGCTGCAATTATATAAAATTAAAACCCGCAAGGATTTCTCCTTCTCAATTACCAAGATCTCGCACCGTTAACCCGCCAGACTTCTCGAAGTCTTTTGTTAAGATTTTCATGAACATTCTGAATCACCAGCCACAGTCACACAATCGACCTCTTACCGGGTAGCAAATAATATTTCTCGCAGAAGCTTCATCAACATCACGCCACTGCTAACTGCTCACAGGAGATAACCCACCTGTGAAATTCCTTACCGACATCTTCCAACGACGCTGCACTGGGTGCAACGGCTACGTAATCCGTAAATTCTCCTGAGCTTATGCTCTCCCACCATTTGTATAAGTCTGCACTTTCCCCCTTGACATCAATTGAAAGTTCAACAATACCTTCCGAACTCAAGTCATATTGCGCCTGAAACGATAATCAGATCTTCACATCCCTCTTCATTTCAAACAAACTCCTTTCTACCAGATTCAATCTTTCTCCGTACAATAACCATCACTCCAAATAAAGTCTGTAGGCCAAATCACATTCTATCACGATTCCAAACCATTCTACACTTTCTCAAGGCACGCGACTACCCTACCACATAATCCATATGTTAATTTGCCACTCTTATTTCGGTTAAACTATCTCCTTTAAGCAACCTCTCAACCTCTACTTCTCCTACTTGACCTGCTAGTACTTCAACCACCGCGAAACACTTCCCGTTATGCCTTCCCTTACACTTTGCTACCTAACTGTTGCATCAAATAAAAATGCATCTTTGTCGCACCTGAACCAATAAAATGTTACCGACTCTAAGCCTCTTCGAAGATCATCTTTCTCGAGCCATCAGCATTAGAAATACCCATTCGCAACCACAATTACTACACAATCACTTACTCTTCTTGAGTCCAAACTCATTGACAAGACATGAGAATTTAATTTGTCCCACAATTTAACAACGTGAAAGTTCATTCAATACACTAACAACTCGAGACTATACGTCAAATCAAGACAAAAATCAAGTACCCAATAGCAAACTCTTTAGTCATAAGCAGACTTTATTCGTCATATTCAAACCATATGAACACATCCCGTAGTCACATCATACTTATCATATAGCCATTCAATCGCTCATCAAGCCACAAATTCTACTCCTGGGGACATTACTGGATATAGGGGTCCAAATATACAAGTTCTCCAAACCGAAACTACCGAGCTTAAGCTGCGGTCTAACCCCGACCTCAAGTCCTCCAGACTGGCCCATCAACAAAACACAGAATACTCATCTCGAAACTTGTTCATGGAATCACAAGCCAGTGATACACAACTGATACCGAGCACTCACATGCGCAAACGAATATGTGGAAGGAATTCAAATAGTTATGTTTCAAGTTGAATCAATTCCGCACGATGGAATACAAGAAAGTAAAATTTTCCTAAGTGTTTGGCAGCCTCTCGAAGATAAGTACAGACGTCTCCGTACCGATTCACAAGACTCTACTAAACCTTCTCATGACTTGTGAGACCTATGTAACCTAGAGCTCTGATACCAACTTGTCACAACCTAAAACCTAGCCCGTCATGATGGCGCCTATCTCAATACTAGGCAAGCTGACAATCTCAATAAACCCCATATCTTTTAAATACAAAAACATAATGATTAATTTCAGCGGAAGAAAATCTCACAAGTACAAATATAAATACTCCTAAAATTCGGTGTCACTGAGTACATAAGCATCTAATATGAATACAAGTCTGGAAAATACGGTCTATAATAATCTGACACCAAATACAGTAAACAAGGAGATAGGGAAGAAGAGGCAAGGTCTGCGAAACACGACAACTACCTCTGAATCTCCGAAAAACCAACTGTGCGAAAGAATCAACACCCTCTATGTCCGGAAATACCTAGATCTGCACACGAAGTGCAAGGTGTAGTATGAGTACAACCAACTCAGAAAGTAACAATAATAAATAAGGAACTGAAGATAGTGAAGAGCTACACAATTATAGTTCATTTTCAGTGATTTTAACAAAGAATAGACATGATTTCAAATCCGGCAGTTTAAGTCAAATTAATTTTTATACAATTCAAGTTCATGTAATCTAGATATAAAAATCTTTCAGAGATTTCACAACAATGACAGATAGTAATTAAGTGCAACAACAAATAAAAAGCAAGTACATCCTCTCATGGAAACAATCACTCAATTTATCACAACAGCTCAATCACTCGGCTCTCAGCCCTCAGTACTCCAATAGGTACATGTGCTTACTGGGGATGTACAGACTTCGGAGGGGCTCCTACAGCCTAAGCGCTATAATCCGCACGGATAACTCACTTGCTGCTTGGACAACTCACGTGCTATAGTATCAATATCTGGATCTGCACGGACAACTCACGTGCTATAGTATAATATCTGGATCCGCACGGACAACTCACGTGCTATAATATAATATCTGGATCCGCACGGACAACTCACATGCTATAGTATAATATCTCACAATCAGGCCCTCGACCTCACTCAGTCATAATTCTCTCCAGTCTCTCGGGCTCTCAATAGTCATGATAATCAGCCCAAATAACAATAATATGATGCATCAATAATGAACAATAGAGACTGAGATAAAATAAATAAGTAAACTGTGACTGAGTACAAAATAATAATTTAGCAGATAATTCAACATGTACACGACCTCTGTGGTCGTTACAGCACCATCACATAGACTAAGCATGATTTACTGTCAAATTTCTATAGCATAGAAAGGGCACATAGCTAACAACAAGCTGGTTCAACTTTCCAGTTTAACGGAATGGACCAAGTCCCAATTCCCACGGTGCATGCCCACACGCCCGTCACCTAGCATGTGTGTCACCTCTAAGATACTCACATAATACAATAATCCGGGGTTTCATACACTCAAGACCAGATTTAAAATCGTTACTTACCTCAAACCATGAAATTTTTATTCAGCTAAGCCTTTGCCTAATGAATTGGCCTCCAAACGCCTCGTATCTAGTCACAAATAATTCGATTCAGTCAAAAATATTTATTGGAATTAATTCCATAAGAAAATGCAAATTTTCCATTAAAATCCAAAATTTAACTCAAACATTGCCCGTGGGGCCCAAGTCTCGGAATCTGACGAAACTCAATAAATCCGACAACTCATTCAATTACAAGTCCACCCATACCAATTTTATCAAATTTCGATAACAACTCGACCTCCAAATCTAAAATTTTCGTTCTTGAAAAGTTTTGCAAAAATCTTGATTTCTTTCATTAAAATCCGAAATAAATGATGAATATAACCATGGTTTTATGAAATATAATCACTTTTGGATATAGGACACTTACCCAAGTTGAAGTCTTGAAGAAATCCTCAAAATCGCCCAAGAACCGTGCTCTAAAAATCCAAAACGAAATGAAGGAAATGACCATTTTTGGTTCTTAAGATTCTGCCCAAAAAACACTATTCTGGTCTCTAAAAGTCCAATCTCATCGCTAAAAGTATCACATCTGGTCGCTAAAGGTGTGCACCAGAACTGTTTATACCAACAGTTTTGTTTTTACTAAAAATGCTCTAACTCCATCATACCAACTCGAAATTCGACGACTCTTATTCCTATGAGTCACAAATAATAATACGAACCTACTCGTTCAATCAAAACTCAATTCGGAGCTCATTTTCTCAATATGATACCAATTTCGCTCGTTAAATAATTAACTCATGTTTCGCGGTAAAAACTCAGTTGCGACTTGATGAAATTAAACCAAACTTTCCAGATCACTCCTAAAATTCATTATCAAAATCACGGAAGTCTCGAAATCGAATTTTGATCTCTAGAACTAAAAATGGACCTTTGGATCATTACATGCTTATGCTGAAAACATCAAACTCTTCCCCAACAGCCTGTAGTGTATCAACCATAACTCTTTGTACTCAATTCCAACTGCCAAACGGTTTACATTTTTGCAAACTAGATACAAAAGTCTACAACTTTCATGTTTTGCTCATCGTCCATCACCTTATAGATTGCGAGATATAAGCTTCCAAATCAGCCCTATGCAGTAGAAATTTCTGGCGATACACACTGCTGTAGCCAAAATCTGCAGTACCAGCTTCAGTCAGTCGATCATAACTTTCTCTACAAATATCTAGATGATGAATGATTTAACTTTCTGGAAATTAGAATCAAAGGGCTACAACTTTAATGTTTTGATAATTTTCAGATGCCTTATAGATTTTGAGATATAAGCTTCCAAAGTCAGCTCTACGATTGCACCAATTGCTGTCCAAAAACAGCTTCTGCAGCAGAAAAATTCCAGCAACTCCTTTTGTCCGAAATTCATTCCGTTAACCTTCTGAAATCCACCCGAGGCCCTCGGGATCTTAACCAAATATACCAATATGTCCCAAAACACAATACGAACTTAGTTGAGCCTTCAAACCATGCCAAACAACGCCGAAATTACGAATCGCGCATTGAATCGAATTATGAGTTTTCAAACTCTCCAACTTCTATATTTTGCGCCGAAACGTATCAAATCAATTCCGATTGACCTCAAATTTTGTACACAAGTCATAAATGACATAATGGATCTATAAAAATTTTCAGAACTGAATTCCGACTCCGTTATCTAAAAGTCAACTCCCCGGTCAAACTTCCCAAAAATTCAACTTTCGCCATTTCAAGCCTAATTCCTCTACCGACCTCCAAATAATTTTTCGGACACGCTTTTAAGACCAAAATCACTATACGGAGCTATTGAAATTATTAAAATTCTATTCCGGGGTCGTTTACATATAAGTTAAACTTCGGTTAACCCTTCTCAGTTAAGCTTCCAACTTGAAATTCATTTTTCCGAACTAATCTCGAAACACTTGAAAATCAACACCAACACACACGTCATAATATATCATATGAAGCTATTCAAGACTTCAAATAGTTGAAAGGAGCGTAAATGCTCAAAACGACTGGTCGGGTCGTTACAGAAAATAATTTTTCATGTTACTCTCCTCAACCCACATTTTCCAAAATCCTCATGTTTCTTGTACCCCCTCATACTCAACGTTTTCGGGACTCTATTTTCTTCAAGAATTTAATTATTCTTTTAAAAATTCACACAAATCCAAAGAAACTTATGTGCTACTTTACCTTTTCACACAAAAACAACGTTGAAATTTGAGCTCGATAACTAAAAAGAAAATACTTTTTTTGTTGAAAAAGAAAGTATCATTTCTACAACATGAAAATAAAATACTCATTTTCTTGAATGAAAGAAAATACCTTTTCTACATCATGAAAAGAAAGTACTCGTTTTGTTGAAATGAAAGAAAATATTTTTTCTATATCAAGAAAAGAAAATACTTAGTTTGTTGAAATGAAAGAAAATACTTTTTCTACATCATGAAAAGAAAGTATTCGTTTTGTTGAGATGAAAGAAAATATTTTTTCTACATCAGGAAAAGAAAATACTTAGTTTGTTGAAATGAAAGAAAATATTTAGAAAAGATTTTACTTAGTTTGTGGAAATGAAAGAAAATATTTTTTCTATATCATGACAAGAAAATGAGAAAACTACCCTCTATATATCCTCAAAATTTTAATAGCCCATAATTTTGCCCATTGACACAAAATGGCCCTACGGCCCAAATATATTACATCTAATAGCCCGAAATGTCTATTTTGTATATTTATTGTATAGTGACAGTCTATTTTGTATATTTGTTGTATAGTGACAGTCTATTTTGTATATGTTTTTGTATAGTGATAATATATTTAGTATATATTTTGTATAGTGACAGTCTATTGTATATAAATTATATAGTGACAGTCTATTTAGTATATTTTTGTATAATCGCAGTCTATTTTATATATATTTTGTATAGTGACAGTCTATTTAGTATATTTTTTGTATAATGATAGTCTATTTTTGTATATATTTTGTATAGTAACAGTTTATTGTATATAAATTATATAGTGATAGTTTATTTTGTATATATATTTTATAATATACCAATATTCAAAAAAATGCTCTCCAGTCTAATACATAATCTAAAATGACTTTTAAATATTAGCCTCATATACAATTTTTTATGAAAAAATTGGTCCAAAAAAGAGATTGATAAAATATTCATGTTTGATATGCACGAGTTGCAACAGAGGATAGGGAGAGTAATTGATACTTGGGGGTCAAATGGGAGCCAACCCTCTAAAACAAATTACAAAGAGGAAATGACAATGATCAGAAAAGACATTGTTGACTTCCATGGTGAAATGGAAGGTTTCAAGAACTGAATACAAGATTTGTCAAATCTCAGCCGTTGTAGTATTAATATTAATGGTGCCCAGGCTCCAGCATCGGCCTCACCACAAATCATGAAATCGAAATCAAAACCCTGTTAGTCTAACCCACTGTGCTCGATCTCGTTGGTTTTAGATCTGGACGGAAACTCAAACACCGGCGACCCTCCATTAAATCTGGCGACTCTTTCTTCTCGTTTTATTTATAATTTTTGGGGCTTTTGATATTATGAAAATCTAGATCGAAAAGATGGTTTTCTTGCTATTTGAATTTCGGCGACCGTGAATTTTTCGGCCACTGCTGCGACCGGTGAAGTTTTCCGGCTAAACCATTTTGGGCCGAAAATCATTTCTCCAATGAACCTGTGTTTGTGCTTGAGGGTCAGATGTATAATTCGGTGGCTAGCCGTTATACTTGATTTTGGGCTATAAAATGCATATTGCAATTTGTGGCCAGCGGCTGATATTAGTTTCTAGCGAATAGCCATAAATGAAGTTTTCTCCAAGAAAATACTCGTTTTGTTGAATGAAAGAAAAATCTTTTTCAACATCATGAAAAAAAGTGTTTGCTTTGTTAAAATGAAAGAAAATATTTTTTCTACATCATGAAAAGAATATACTCATTTTTGTAGAAATAAAAAAAGGACACTCTATTTACAACATGAAAAGAAAGTACTCTTAATAATATTTTTATTTAGGGTGGATGGTGGGCGTGTTGGTGTGGTGGGGGGGGGGGTAGGGTTTTAGGTGGTTGGGGGTGGGTGAGGTAGGGGTGGTTTGGGGGTGGGATGGATGGGGTGGGTGGGGATGGGGAATAGGGTGGAGAAGGTTGAAAAGGAGTTTTGGAAAATATTTTCCCTTCTTTTGATAGGAAAAATATTTTTCTCCCATTGGAGGAAAATGAGTTCATGAGCAAAATATTTTCCAAAATATTTAAGCCAATCAAACATGAAAAAATAGGAAATATTTTCAAAAAATATTTTCTTTCATACCAAAAACACCCTTAGTGCTGAATTTCAAATTAGCAACTCAAAAATTTAGGATATTAAGTCCTGAATTTCCAAATTCAGGATACTTAGTCCTGATGTGATGACCAGATAGGTCATTTATAGTTTCAACCCTTAATTCTGTATTTCAAAACCTCGAGTAGCTCCGTTTAGCCTTCTTCGATTTGCGTGCGCAGTCCGTGTCTTTTTTCGGAAGATTTTTATGTGAAAAAATGACGAAAATGTGAAATTGTACCTTAAAACTCATTTGAGTTGACTTCAGGTAACGTTTTGAGCAAACAGACCCGGAAAAATATTTTGACGGTCATAGTGGATCTGTATCATGATTTGGGACTTGGGTGTATGTCTGGAATCGAATTCGGAAGTCTCTAACTTGATTTATCATAATTTGTTGAAAACTAGAAGTTTAAAGGTTTAAAGAAATTCTAAGTTTGACCGCAGTTTGACTTTGTTGCTACCGAGTTCGAATTTTAGTTCCGAAACTTTGTATAAGTTCATTATAGTATTTATGACTTGTTTGCAAAATTTGGTGCAAAATGGAGTTGATTTGACGTGATTCGGACGTCTGGTTGAGAAGTTGCATGTTCTTAAGCTTCATTGAAAATTTCATTCGTTTTGGTGTCCGATTCGTAGTTTTAGTTGTTAGTTTGGTGTTTTGATTGCGCGAGCGAGTTCGTATGATGTTATTATACTTGTATGCATGTTTGGTTTGGAGCCCCGAGGGCTCGGGTGAGTTTCGGATAGGCTTCGGAGTGGTTTTGGACTTAGGAAAATAGCTGGTGCAATCTGTTTCTGGTGCAGGCCTCAGACATCGCAATTGTGAGGTCTGGTTCGCATTTGCGAAGCTCCACAGTTCGCATTTGCGAACAAATCATCACAAATGCGATGATAGCAGAGATGTGGGATTCTTCCCATTTGCGAAGCAATTCTCACATTCGCGGGGTTCGCATTTGCGAACCCCATGTCGCAATTGCGACATCTGCACCAGGACAAAAGAAGGGAAAAGGGGGAATTAGCTCATTTCTTTCAAATTCTCAACCCTAAACACCTTAGAGACGACTTTCCCAAGAGACTTTCTTCCCAAATTCTTTGGTAAGCAACTTTAATCCATTTCTTTTCAATTACCCATTACATTTCATAAGTTTTCAATATTAAATCTCGGATTTTTATGGTAGAAATTAGGTATTTGGGTAGAATTAAGGATTTTTATAAATTTGGAATTTAGACCTCGAATTGAGGTCGAATTTTAAAACAAATTACATAACCGGGCTCGTGGGTGAATGGGTAATAGGGTGTTGGTCCGAACCTTGGGTTTTGACCAAGCGAGCCCGGAGTTGACTTTTTTTTGATAATGACCTAAATTGAACCTCTTTCATTTGTGAGTAGTTTCTAAAGCTTATTTTGAATCGTTTGGTCAATAAATTGCTAAATTTGGTTGGTTTGGAGGCTTGTTCGAAAGGCAAGGTCATGGTTGAACCTTGAGTTGATTGCGGAGTGAGGTAAGTGTTGGGTCTAACCTTGATTTGAGGGAATTAGGAACCCTTGAGCTATTTGCTATGTGAATTTCATGAGTAGTGGCGTATATGCGAGGTGACGAGTGTCTATACGCCGTGAATTACTGGTTTCCATGTCTACCCGAATTTCATTAATTATAGCATTCCATATCTTAATTGTTACATGCTTTAATTGCTTCCTATGTCTTAACTTGGTACTTGTCATTTATTATTCTTGCATTATAAATGTTAATTTCTTCCATGCTCTCATGCTTAATTGATACTTGCCCTAATTGTCTTACCTGTACCCTTTAACTATCATATATTTGACTTGTCTTATTGCTCAATATTAATTGTTGTCACGACCCCATTTTCCCCTCTGTAGGATGACGTGATGGTACCTAGTCTCTAAGACTAGGTAAGCCTAATAATTTGCCGAATCAATGAATAATAATACTGAACTCCAATCTTAACACATGATATATAAATATAAAACTGTCATTCAATAATTACAACTCCCAAAACCCGGTGAAAACAACTCACAAGCTTCTAAGAGCAAATACTAAGTGTCTTTATACATCAGAGTCTAAAGAAAAATAAGGGAAAACAACATAGTAAGGATAGAGGGGGACTCCGAGGTCTGCAGACGCTCGCAGATATACCTTGAAGTTTCCACGTGCGGTCCAACTCACTGGTATCTGGTCTGGTGAGAAGAACCTGGATCTTCACAAAAAGATGTGCAGAGTATAGTATGAGTACGCCACAACGGTACCTAGTAAGTGCCAAGCCTAACCTCGGTAGAGTAGTGACGAGGTCAAGTTAGGGCCCTACTGGTTTAAAAAGGAAAGTAAGGCAGAAGATATAATAATATTTGAAATGACTGAAAATTTAACAACAGGAAACCTCAGAAAATAATAGCTCAGCAAATAGAGGAAAATAACAGGGGTACTCACGAGGTACTGCCTCGTAGTCCCAAATGTAAATATGCATGACAGGGGGATCTCCCGAGGTACCGCCTCGTATTCCCAAAGTAAATATGCAATACAGGGGATCTCCCAAGGAACCGCCTCGTAGTCCCAAAGTAAATATGCAGTACAAGGGGATCTCCCGAGGAACCGCCTCGTAGTCCCAAAGTAAATATGCAATAGGTAACTGAAGGAAACACGACTTTCAGCAAGAATCTTACGGTTAAAGATTTAATTCAAATCAAGGAAAATAGGTAATTCAACTAAGCATGTTGCACAAATTGCAAGTAAGAGTTAAGGCACGTAGACATGCGATACTAGGCTAAACATGATCACTACATATGCTAAGGCAACTCAGTTAATGTATTTTAAAAGAAGACAACTCAGTTAAGGAAATTCAAAAGATGACAAATCAGCAAGAACCGAATTTTTCATATTCAGCCACATCATCTCGCGTACACGGCGCTCACATATCAAATATTGTTATAACAGTACCAAATCCTAAGTGGATTTTCCCCACACAAGGTTATACAAGTCACTTACATCAAATCTTGCCCAATCAGTCATCTAGTATGGCTTTCCCTCGACTTTCCAACTCCGATCGGCTCGAATCTAAAAATAATAATTTCATACTATAAATATAACTACAAGAAACTAATTTAAATAATGAAACTACGACTTTATCAAAGAATCAAAAATTCTGTCCAAAAAGTCGACTGGGCCCACGTCTCAAAATCGGGTAAAAACCACAAAATAAGAACACCCATTCAATATCGAGTTCACCCATATCAAAATCCGACACCAATTCGCCACTCAATTCCTCAAATCAAATCTCCAAACCCTTAGCCTCAAACTCCCATATTCCACCTTAAACACACATAATATAGGTGAGAAAATCAATGGGGAAACAAGATTATTGGTCAAAAATAAGCACAAGAGACTTACCTCAAGAAATTCTGCGAAAATGCTCTCAAAAGTTGCCCTAGACCGAGTTTGCAAAGTCTGAAATGACAAAAATCACGAAGCCTTTTGGTTTTAAACACTACCCAGGCTTTTCGCACCTTCGGCCAATTATCCGCACCTGCGGAATCGCTTCTGCGGCCCATGATCCACTTATGCGGAATCAGCTCTTGTCACTCATTCTGCTTCTGCGGTCCAAATCCCGCTTTTGCAGGTGCGCATTTGCACAAACACGTCCGCTTCTGCGGACAGGCCTTCCCACACTCGTCTGCTTCTGCGACCAATCTTCCGCAAAAGCGACTCCGCTTCTGCGGCCTTCACACCGTATCTGCGACCACTAGCCAATTCCCCTAGCCCCGCACCTACGTCCCATTGCTCGCTTCTGCGGGTTCGCACCTGCTGTCAACCTTGCGCAGGTGCGATTACACCAGAACCAGCCCAACACCAGAAAATCTTCTAAGTCTAAAAATAATCCGTTAACCATCTGAAACTCATCCGAGGCTCCCGGGGACCTCAACCAAATATACCAACCAGTCCTAAAATATCATACAGACTTAGTAGATCCTTTAAATCACATCAAATAATGCTAAAAATACTAATTGCACATATATTCAAGCCTAATGAAATTTAAAACTTCAAACTTCTACATCCAATATCGAAACCTATCAAATCAAGTCCGATTGACCTCAAATTTTGCACACAAGGCATAATTGAAATTATGGACCTATTCCAACTTCCGGAATTGGAATCCGACCCCGATATCAAAAAGTTCACTCCCTGTCAAACTTCTCAAAAATCATCATATTTTCTAACTTTCGCCAATTGACTCTAAAATGACCTACGGACCTCCGATTCAATATCCGAACACACTCCTAAGACTAAAATCACCCTACGGAGCTATTGGAACCGTCGAAACTTTATTCTGGAGTCATCTTTATACAGTTTAAATTACGGTCGATTCCTACGACTTAATCTTCTATTTTAAGGACTATGTGTCCCATTTCACTCTCAAAACCAAAGACAAAACCTGCCGGCAAGTCACAAAACCCAAAAATTAAATAGAGGGAGCAATAAATAGAGGTTCGTGGATAATATTCTCAAAATTACCGGCTGGGTCATTACAATTGTAGACTTTCATGATTTGGTACGAGATTCCTTCTTGATTTGTAGCTTTCACATTCGTTAATCCTAGAGATTCTTGTGATTCGAGTTGTTAAATTGATTGTACTTGTAACGACCCAACAAGTTGTTTTGACTGTTAGAACTTCGTTCCCCTAAATAAAATTTTCCGAATGTGTTTTTAATGATTTATGACTTGCGGGGATGGTTGGTTCGGGATTTGGATGTGTTTGGGTTGAAATCGGAACACTTGGTTCCTTAAGTTAACCTTAAAAAGGCCAAGTTTGACTTTGGTCAACATTTTGAGAAAATGACCTCGGAATCGGGATTTGACGGTTCCAATAGATTCGTATGATGATTTTGGACTTGGACGTATGTCCAAATCGAGTTTTGGATAACCCGAGAGCATTTTGACGCGTAATAGTAAAAAAAAAATCAACTATTTGAAGGTTTAAAATTCTTTAAATTTTGTTTGGAGTAGAATTTTGAGTAATTGAAGTCTGTTTGGAATTTCGAGTTTGGGAATAGTTCCGTATAGTGATTTAAGACTTGCACACAAATTTTCGTGTCATTCCGAATAGTTTAAGTATATTTCGGCGCATTGAAAGTAAATTGAAGAACTTGAAATTCTTAAGTTTGAATCAATTTGGTTTAGGGTATGTTTCTTAGATTTGATGTTATTTTACGCATTCCGGGAGTTCGAGCGAGTCCGTTTTATGATTTCAAACCTGTTGGTATGTTCGGGCAGGGCCCCAGGGGTCCCGAGTGTTAACCGGACGAGGCTCGGACCAATTTTGGAAAATTGAGCAAGGACTGAAGCTCCCAACTACTGTCATAATCGCACCTGCGCTAGGACAGCCGCAGGTGCGAGCCACCAATCACAGGTGCGAAAGAGAGGAGCCTGCCCAGCCATCGCAGATGCAGAGTAATTTGGCGCGCAGGTGCGAAGGTATTGTGCGCAGAAGAGGAGGGATGCGCAGCTGCGAAGGAATGAGCGCAGCTGCGAAGGAATGAGCGCACCTGCACTTGCGCAGAAGCGAGCTCTTCTTCCGCAGGTGCGAAATCAGGAAAAGAGGGAAAATGCGCACCTGCAAGGAATTTCCGCAGGTGCGAAAGCCACATGTGCGGTACTCCTTTCGCAGGTGCGAAAAAACTATCTGGGCAAAACCTTAAAACAAACGAAAACTCAGTCCATTTATTTCTATTTTTCATCCATTGTTGGGCAATTTCAGAGCTTTTGAGAAGGGGGTTTCAACTAGCAATTGAAAGGTAAGTTAATTCCACACCTTTTGAGTTAATTACATAGATTATAGGTAGATTATAACTAGTAAATCTTAGAAATTAAAGATTTAGATGAAAAATCTAGATTTTTATAAAAATGAGATTTTAACCTCGAAAATAGTTATAGAATTGGGTAGAAATTATATATTTAAGTTTTTGAGATTATGGATAACGTTTCCATCCGAATGTTTCCAGAATCCGAGCACGTGGGCCCGGGGTGAATTTTAGAAATTTTATCATTTTGGATAAGGTAATTTATTTAATAGATAAATTTCGAATCATTTAGCATATATTAATTATTGTGTATAATATTTGGATAGTTTCAGATCTTTCGGCATCGAATCAATAATTCAACGCGACGTGGTAATCGAAAAGTGGACTTTGAGACGATGTAAGTCTCTTGTCTAATCTTGTGAGGGAGAAATTACCCCATATGGATTAAATTGAATAATTGTTACTAATTGCGGGGGCTACGTATGCACGGGGTGACTAGAGTCCGTGCGTAGCTACTATTAATGCTAAAGTCCGGGTAGTTTAGGACTCAAAGCATGAACTACTTGTGTAAATTGTATTCTTTGTTTAATTAATATTAATTGATATGTATGAATATATTGTGAATTGTTAGATAAAGATATTAAAGGATGGAAATCTCATATGTTTGATTTTCTGTTTAAATTAATTAATTGTTAAAAGAAATTATTCTTCCTCCCGTATTTATCTTATAATAAATATACTCTCCTTTCGGAGGTACATAAGAAAATGTCCTCCTTTCTTATGGAGCGGGCCGAACGCCTCGGCAGGATAGATGCATCTATGGATCGCGCCGCACGTCCCTCGGCAATGTACACGACACTCTGGATCGGGCCGTACGTCCTCAACAGAAATCTTGCTTAATAATAATAATTACACGATACCTTAATAGTTTATTTCAGCTTGCGAAGCTAAATTGATAAATTGGAAATCTTTGAAATTTAATGAATTATTATTCCTGCTTGTTAAGGAATTATTGTTATTCCTGTAAATGAGACTAATTGATAATTTGAAAATTTATTGAAATTGAATTGCAGCTTGTAAAGCTATTTGTTAAATTAGAAGTTTTATTGAAATTTCATGATTTAATTAATAAATTGGAAAATTATTGCATTTGATGGATTCTTATTATTTCAGCTAATTGAATAAAATAAACCATGCTGATTTGAATAATTATAATTTATTCCAATTATTATTATTTACCCGTAGTGAGTGTCAAAGTCGGCTATCTCATCTCTACCACTTCGAGATTAGGCTTGATGCTTACTGGGTACACGTTATTTTCGTACTCATACTGCACTTGCTGCACATTTTATTGTGCAGGTACATATATGTATAGCGGCCTTGTGGGCGCAAAGGTGTGGTAAATAATTGTGGGAACATGGGTGAGCTGCATTCTATATTACGATCCGCAGCTAACAGAGTCTCTTTCAGAGTTATTATATTTTCTTGTCTAATTTGTATTCTGGATAGATGCTGCATTTTATTTTTAATTCCTTAGTAAATGCTCATGCACTTGTGACACCGGGTTTTGGGAATGGTTGTGAATTGTTTAGAAATTTAGCTGCAAAAATATTTATCATTTACTCTATGAGTTTTATCTCTACAATTTTATTAAAGAAATTTTTATTTTAAAAATATTAAAATGGGTAATTAAGTTAATTGATTATGGTTGGCTTGCCTGACAGTGGTGTCCGGCGCCATCACGGCCTTTTTGGATTTTGGGTCGTGACAACATGGTATCAGAGCACTAGGTTTACTTAGGTCTCACGAGTCATGAGCAAGTCTAGTAGAGTCTTGCGGATCGGTACGGAGACTTCTGTACTTATCTTCGAGAGGCTATATGACTATTAGGAATATTTCCTTTTTTGATTCCTCATCGTGCGATTTGATTCCTTTGAGGCTTATGCCTTTCATTTCCTTCTTACTCAATCTTATGTGACGTGAAGCTCTTGTAATAAATTGGTGATCAAGGAAATTTTTAATAGTACTATAGATGTAGTACATGATGCTTCTTCTTGTGTAATTAATTGGGCTATTGTCGTCGCCTTGCGAAATGCCGCTCTATCATTTCAGTTCAGTATCAATACTACCTAAGGTTTTGAGATTTGGAATTGAATGTTATGACGATTCATGCGTTGTTATCGCATAGTGTTTATGTAATGGTAGAATGCCTGTCTATGTGTCAAGGCAGTAAACGATTTGAAAGAAGTTTTAACTCAGTACATGATTCAGAGGTTCCATGTTTTAATTCCAGCGGAGAAAAGGCAATAGGACTATGAATGTTCAGGTTTGGGGTTGATGGAGTAACGAAGCTTGATATTTTCGAGTGTGGTAGAATTCTTAATTTTGATGTAGAGTCATCGCCTTGTAAAATGCGTTAACGTTTGCCGGTGTTATGGTTTTCTTCAACTCGCCTTCACGACGGGGTGTTAGGAATTGGTATAGGGGAATCAGTCATTAGAGATCGCGGTGTGCAGTGATTCAGGATCGAAGCAATGTTCCTAGTATTGATGTCTCGAGAAGGATGATCGTCAGAAAGGTTTAAAGCTGGTAACGAGCTATTGGTTCAAGTGCTACAGAGACGGATTTTAAGTAAGGCAACAATTGGGCAGCGAAGGATGAGAATTGACATGTGGAAGGTGTCTTGTGGTGGTTAAGTTCCTAGAAGGCCAAGTGTAAGAAAACAGAAATCGAGTAGTTGCTTAAAGGAGAAGGGTTTGACCAAAGTGGGAGAGTGGCAAAGTAGCATATGGGTTACATGGTAGGATGATTACATGTCTTGAGGAACGTTTGGAGTGATTTGGGATGTAAAATGGACAGTGACTAGGTCTACGGACTTAAGTTGTGATATTAGCTGCTATATTGAGGAAGATTGGATACAACATGAGGGAGTTGCTTGATATGAAGAATGATACAACATGACTTTGGATTGTAATGTATTGTCGCACCTTTAGTTGATGACCATGAGGAGTGAAAGGAATGAATGCAGCTGGTGAATGAGCTTGGACTCAGGATGATCTATTGATTTCGTAGTAATTGCATCCAGTGCAGCGACGTTGGAATATGTGAGCATGTAATTTCCATAAGTGGGTTATCTCCTGTAAGCAGGTTAGAGGTCGCGTGGTGTTGACGAAGCTTCTGCAAAGAATTCTACTGGCTACCCGGTAAGAGATTTAATATGTAAATATGGCTAGTGGTTCGGAGTGTTTATTAAAGGTTAATAGAAGGATTTTGAGAAAATTTGGCGAGTTGCGTGTGCAGGATCATGTCAACAATGAAGAAAGAATCTCGGTGGATTCCAAAATTTGTAATTGTAGCTTCAAGCTAAGTGGGAGAGCCCCACCGTCTATGATTGGATTGTGTAGTGTCAACTTGTGCAGTTTCTGGTTATCGGTGTATTGGTGGGTCATTGCAACTAAGGAAAGAAAACATGAGTGGTAACTTGAGCAAAGTATTTGGGGAATGTGTGCCATATTTGGCCTTATTAATTCATATTCAGGTTTTTGGAAGACTCAGAGTTTATGCTTCGTGTAGATGTAATGCACAGGAAAGTGAAATAGTCGGATGTTTCCTTGATAAAGTGTCCATGTGCTAGCAGGGCCTTGGAATTGATCATGTTTGGGAACAAGTCAGAGCAAGTGGATTCAAAAATTTTAAAGTGTGGTGTCTAAGGATCTCGAGTCTATAGTATGGTTGAGTATCGAGATTTTGCAACAGATTATGAAATGGGTCTTGGAATACTCTGCGTTATCTTCAGGTTGTGGTGTAGCAATAGAGAAACAAAAGAAAATAACTTCGGATTCATAAAAGAAGTATCAGAATGGGCGTACCAATTGAAGATGTGAAAGTGCGCACAAGAAGGGATATGAGATAATTAGTGGGTTTTGAAATAACGTGGTCTCGTGAAATAAGGTCACTTGGGATGAGTGCGGATTTGAGTTCGTGATGTAATGAATGGAGCTATTATTATTTCTAAGGCAAGTTGAGAGTAAATTGAGACCAGACTGATTGGTTAACAATGGTTGAATCGGCACGATATTGGTAATGATCAGTTCCTTTAGCGCATTGAATTATGCATGTGATTTGTGGCGGTAAGTGCGAGGCTTGACGGCCGCCGTAATTGATTTTATTTGGAGGAATTCAAGTACTATGACATGTTATGTGTAGAGGGATCCCAGAAGAGTTATGGTGGTTTAGACCACTACCTGAGTCTGGTATTTTTTTTCGGATATGGGAATTCAGTCACGTGTTGCAATGGTTCTCTTAAAATGAGTTAAGAAGAAGGTTTCTATATGATGAAGTGTTTACCCTATTAGTGGTTCAGGAGTTATGATGGAATTCTTGTACTCCTGCGCATTAGCCTGGTTAAGTGCACTAAGTAGCATGGGATTCGAAAGTTGAGGATTTAAGATTTCGGTTCGGTGTTGACAAGGATGTCATGAGCTCCGATGAGCAGGAAAGAGATTTAGATGTTTAAAGTAAGATGGTATTGTTTTTGGCATCATCTAAGGTCGATGTCAGGTGTAAGAGACCTTGTGTATTGATTTGTGGATTCTTGATATGCTTTACAACATTAGTGTAACCGGTAGCATAGATGTGCAGACTAGTTACCTAGTGCGAAAGGTCGTGGGAGCGTGTCTCACGGAAAGATTGTGTAAGAGTGACATGTAGTCACTTGATTGAGTGAAGATTGAAACCAAGTATGAAGATTGTGGCAATATCGCTGATTCGAGAATTTATGCCTGGAGGGCGCTCGGTTCATTTGGTTGTCGACTGTGGAAGTATTGTTTCGGTTATGATGGCTATTCTTGTATGTTATGGGAAAAAGAGGTTATTATGGATAATTGAAAGGTTATTAGCCTAGTACGATGCAATCAGAATCGACTTGAGGTCTGTGGATGGATTTGAATATGAATATGGGCTCTATATCAGGCCGGATGTGTTCATTTCAGCATAACCGCTCCCTATGGAGGAATATTCAGACGTTGTATGTCGTTTCATCGTCGGTTATTTCATGTAATACTATATTGTGCCGCGTGAGTTGCGAAACAGCTTGAAAATTTTCTTATGTGTTGAGGTTCCGCATATTGATGGTGTTATGTGAGCAGGATGGCTCTCGAGATTCAGATCATATATCGCACCTTAGTTGTGCTTGAGTTTTGTAGCGTATGGCGTTGTTGGTCCTTCCAGGGATGATATTACGCACTGAGCGTGCTTGTGTTCGATATTCAGATATTTTGTAAGTAATGAGCATTCTAGCTCGGTAAGTATTTTTTTATATATTTATAGATTATTTTGTGCGGATCGGGTTGCACGCCGCAATAGTGTGATGTTGAGTACAGTTCCCTATATTCTATTTTGTGTGTTTTGTGTCCCATTTTTTGAGGAAGGTTCATGACACCTTTTCAGTTGTTTAATTAGTCACGTGGGTTGAGTAATCCTTTCCATAGTCTGTTTTCCTTATGTATCGCAATCGAGTCCGTAGCTTATTAGATCATTGTGGCGTCATATGAGACTTTTTGTCATGTCTTAGCTGGCTTATTGCCTGAGCAGCTTATACTAAGTAAGACGAGGTTATTGGATCCGGGATCAGTACGATCGGATTATATGAAGTATAATAAAGAGCAAATACCATTATTTCGTCCATAATGAGGCAATGGTTCTTGTCAGAAGGAGAAACTCAATAATTTATTGACTCAGCAGTTGGTTATGAATTTCTACACATTTCTTCTATCGTGGAAGCAGTTCAAGAGTTGGAACAGGAATTATATGTATCATGAGGTGTGTTGTGAACATCAGATTCGTAGAATTTTAGCTATTATTATCGGAGGATGTTATTATAGTCATGTGAATGATACGGTGCATGGTCTAAATGCAATAAAGGTATGCAATCCTGTATTGGTACATCGTGTAGTGATTGATACAACATTCATAGGTTGGAAACAGGCATTGTGGAGAATTCTGGATGTTAGAATTGGGCTCTAAGGCTTATTTACCTAAATAAAGGGGAGAATTTTTAGATTGGCTCGAGTTAATGTGCTCAATTGGGTGTGGTAGCACGAGTAGGTGCTCGAAGTGTTAAACTATGATTTTGGACAACTCCGGAATAGTCCTTAGCACGTTCGAGGACGAACGTATATTTAAGTGGGAGAGAATGTAACGACCCAAAAGGTCGTTTTGACTGTTAGAACCCCGTTCCCCAAAATAAAACTTCCCAAATATGTTTTTAATGATTTATGACTTGCGAGGATGGTTGGTTCGGGATTTGGATGTGTTTGGGTTGAAATCGTAACACTTGGTTCCTTAAGTTAACCTTAAAAAGGCCAAGTTTGACTTCGGTCAATATTTTGGGAAAACGACCCTAGAATCGGGATTTGACTGTTCCAATAGGTTCATATGATGATTTTGGACTTGGGCGTATGTCCAAATCGGGTTTTGGATAACCCGGGAGCGTTTTGACGCGTACTAGTAAAAAAAATAAAAATCAACTATTTGAAGGTTTAAAATTCTTTAAATTTGGTTTGGAGTAGGAATTTGAGTAATTGAATTCCGTTTGGAATTTCGAGTTTGGGAATAGTTCTGTATAGTGATTTAAGACTTGCACGTAAAATTTCGTGTCATTCCGAGTAGTTTAAGTATATTTCGGCGCATTGGAAGTAAATTGAAGAACTTGAAATTCTTAAGTTTGAATCAATTTGGTTTAGGGTATGATTCTTAGATTTGATGTTGTTTTACGCGTTTCGAGAGATCGAGCGAGTCCGTTTTATGATTTCAAACCTGTTGGTATGTTCGGGCGGGGCCCCGGGGGTCCCGAGTGTTAACTGGACGAGGCTCAGACCAATTTTGGGAAATTGAGCAAGGACTGAAGCTCCCAGCCACTGTCATAATCTCACCTGCGCTTGGACAGCCGCAGGTGCGAGCTCACAGGTGCGAGCTACCAGTCGCAGGCGCGAAAGAGAGGAGCCTTCCCAGCCATCGTAGATGCGGAGTAATTTGGCGCACCTGCGCGTCTTGTGCGCAGAAGCGGAGGGATGCGCAGGTGCGAAGGAATAGGCGCACCTGCGCTTGCGCAGAAGCGAGCTCTTCTTCCACAGGTGCGGAACCAGGAAAAGAAGGATAATGCGCACATGCGAGGAATTTTCGCAGGTGCGAAATCCCCATGTGCGGTACTCTTTCCGCAGGTGTGAAAAACCTGTCTGGGCAGAACCTTAAAACGGACGAAAACTCAGTCCATTTCTTTCTATTTTTCATCCATTATTGGGCAATTTCAGAGCTTTTGAGAAGGAGGTTTAAACTAGCAATTGAAAGGTAAGTTAATTCCACACCTCTTGAGTTAAATACATAGATTATAGGTAGATTATAACTAGTAAATCTTAGAAATCAAAGATTTAGATTTCAAAACCTAGATTTTTATAAAAATGAGATTTTAACCACGAAAATAATTATAGAATTGGGTAGAAATTATATATTTAAGTTTTTGAGATTATGGGTAACGTTTCCATCCAAAAATTTCCAGAATCCGAGCACGTGGGCCCGAGGTGAATTTTAGAAATTTTACCATTTTGGATAAGGTAATATATTTAATAGATAAATTTCGAATCATTTAGCATATATTAATTATTGTGTATAATATTTGGATAGTTTCGGATCTTTCGCCATCGAATCAAGAATTCAACGCGACGTGGTAATCGGAAAGTAGACTTTGAGACGAGGTAAGTCTCTTGTCTAATCTTGTGAGAGAAAAATTACCCCATAGGGATTAAATTGAATAATTATTGCTTATTGCGGGGTCTACGTATGCACGAGGTGTCACGACCCCAAACTCCCTCCGTAGGATGTCGTGATGGCACCTAGTCTCTAAGACTAGGTAAGCCTATCAATACGGAATATTAATAAATATCTGAAATAAATAAACTACAATTCAAACAATTTCAACTCCCAAAACCCGGTAGAAATAAGTCACAAGCTTCTAAGAATTTATTCTCAATGTCTCTATAAGTCAAGGTCTAAATAAAATATAAGGAAGCAACATAAAATGATAGAAGGGGACTCTGGAGTCTGCGGACGCTGGCAGATATACCTCGAAGTCTCCGTGCGCAGGTAACTCACTGACGTCTAGGCTGGTAAAATATACTTGGATCTGCACAAAAAGATGTGCAGAAGCGTAGTATGAGAACACCACAGCGGTACCCAGTAAGTACCAAGCCTAACCTCGGTAGAGTAGTAACGAGGTCAGGTGAGGCCCTATTGGAATATAATAATGGCATGGTAAAATGTTTATCAACGTAGTAAAATAAAATGACATTGAAAATGAATCAAATAGTATGTCACATTTAATGACACCAAATAATTGCAAATAATATCTCGTGAAATCAAAACAGAATTTCCTTCAACTTTATAAAAATCACAACAACTAATTGAAAGCAACTATGGCCATAAATCAATATCAACAAGGGCACTCCCGAGGTACCGCCTCGTAGTCCCAAATCATAAATAAATTCACAATATCTCATTTCCTTATATCACCGCGGGAGCCTTCACAATTTATTTAAAGAAAACATTTTTTCCCGAAATAGCATCCCGCGTTTTAGCCACCCTTATCACACCGCATGACTTCTAGTATTTTTCCTACTAGCCACGCGTATCAAGCCACCCTTATCTCACCGCATGCGTTTCAACACCCAGACCTTATACCACCGCATGCGTATCAATATCACAATATATCACAATTTGCACCTCAAGTGCTCAAATAATTTAACTTGCCAAAATAATTCAACAATAATATTTTTCCATAATAAAGAGCTCACGGCTCATGCCAAAATAAATCATCAATAATAGTTTTCCACAATAAAGAGCTCACGGCTCCCTCACAATGAGTATAAAAATATTCAGGAGTAAATAATTTAGGAAAATAATATTTCAAAATCTTTACTACGTTGCCTCAATATCAAGTTTAAAAATGTCAAATACTTCATATTAATAATATTTAATTTAAAAAAAATCAACCTTCAAATAATGTACAGAATAAAAGAAACCAAGTTTCAACTAAACAGGTAAAACAATTAGTAAGAAAAGATCAAACAAATTTGAAGTATATATCTCAGATCAATGATGAAGAATATAACAAGATAAAATAATTTAATAAATGCACAACAGTGATCTACACAATTTAAAAATATAATCTTTCGTAATTTAGCCCGTGTACACACTCGTCACCTCGTGCACACGACTTTCAACACATTTCAATAATCACATCAATACCAATCCTAGGAAAAATTTCCCCCACACAAGGTTAGACAAGTCACTTACCTCGACTTGCTCCAATTTAACCAAGTATTATGCTTTTTCCTCGAATTTCCGACTCCGATTGATTCGTATCTAGTCATAATTAATTCGATACAGTTAACAAAAATTATAGTAATCAATTTCATAAGAAAATATTACATTTTCATTAAAATCCGAAATTAGCTCAAAATTTGCCCGTGGGGCCCACATCTTGGAATCCGACAAAACTTATAAAATCCGACAACCCATTCAATTACGAGTCCACTCATACCAATTTTACCAAAATCCGATAACAACTCGACCTCCAAATCTTAAATTTTCGTTTTTGGAAGATTTTGCAAAAATCTTGATTTCTTCCATTTAAATCCGAAATAAATGATGAATATGACCATGGATTTATGAAATATAATCACATTTGGATATAGGACACTTACCCAAGTTGAAGTCTTGAAGAAATCCTCAAAATCGCCCAAGAACCGTGCTCCAAAACTCCAAAACGAAATGAAGGAAATGACCATTTTTGGTCCTTAAGTTTCTGTCCCAAAAACACTATTCCGTTCGCTAAAAGTCCAATCCCGTCGCTAAAAGTGTCACATCTGGTCGCTAAAGGTGCACACAAGGACTATTTACACCAGCAGTTTTATTTCACTAAAAAGGCTCTAACTCCATCATACGAACTCGGAATTCGACGATTCTTATTCCTATGAGTCACAAATAAAACTACGAACCCATTCGTTCAATCGAAACTCAATTCGGAGCTCATTTGCTAAATATGATACCAATTTCACTCGTTAAACAATTAACTCATATTTCGTGCTTAAAACTCAATCGCGACTTGATGAAATTAGACCAAACTTTCCAGATCACTCCTATAATTCATTATCAAAATGTCAAAAGTCTCAAAATAGAATTTCGATCTCTAGAACTAAAAATGGACTTTTGGATCATTACATGCTTATGTTGAAAACATCAAACTCTTCCTCGACAGCCTGTAGTGTATCAATCATAACTTCTTGTACTCAACTCCAACTGCCAAATGGTTTAAAGTTCTGCAAACTAGATACAAAGTACTACAACTTTCATGTTTTTCTCATCGCCCAACTCCTTATAGATTGCGAGATATAAGCTCCCAAAGTCGGCCCTGTGCAGCAGAAATTTCTGGCGATGCACACTGTTGTAGCCAAAATCTGCAGTACCAGCTTCAGTCAATTTATCATAACATTTTGTATAAATGTCTGAATGATAAATGGTTTATTATTCTGGAAACTAGAATCAAAGGGCTACAACTTTCATGTTTTGATAATGTTCAGATTTCTTATAGATTTCGAGATATAAGCTTCCAAAGTCAGCTCTGCGATTGCACCGGTTGCTGTCCAAAAATAGCTTCTGCAGCAGAAATATTCCAGCAGTTCCTTTTTGTCTGAAATCCATTCCGTTAACTTTCCGAAATCCACCCGAGGCCCTCGGGACCTTAACCAAATATACCAACATGTTCCAAAATACAATATGAACTTAGTTGAGGCTTCGAACCATGCCAAACAATGACGCAATTACGAATCGCGTATCGAATCGAATTATGAGTTTTCAAATCTTCCAACTTCTATATTTTGCGCCGAAACATATCAAATCAGTTCCGATTGACCTCAAATTTTGCACACAAGTCATAAATGACATAACTGAGCTATGAAAATTTTTAGAATCGGATTTCGACCCCGATATCAAAAGGTCAACCCCTCGGTCAAACTTCCCAAAAATTCAACTTTCGGCATTTCAAGCCTAATTCCACTACGGACTTCCAAATAAAATTCCGATCATGCTCCTAAGTCCAAAATCACCATACAGAGCTATTGAAATCATCAAAATTCTATTCCGTGGTCGTTTGCACATAATTTGACATCCGATCACTATTTGAACTTAAACTTTAAATTTTTCATCAAAATTCCATACCTCGGGCTAGGGACCTCGGAATTTGATTTCGGGCATATGCCTAAGTCCCAAATCACGATACGGACCTACCAGAACTGTCAAAACACTTATCCGAGTCCGTTTGCTCAAAATGTTGACCAAAGTCAACTCAGTTGAGTTTTAAAGCTCTAATTCACATTTTAATCCATTTTTCACCTAAAAATGTTTTTCGAAATTTTTTTACAGACTGCACACTCAAGTCGAGTAATGGTAAATATTGCTTAGATCACATAATTAATCATTAAATTTAAAGATGACATTTTGGGTCATCACATTCTCCACCTCTAAAACAAACGTTCATCCTCGAACGGAGTTAGAAAAAGTACCTGAGCTGGTGAATAAGTGTGGATAACAGCTGCGTAAATCATTCTCGACCTCCCAAGTCGCCTCCTCGACCGGATGACCCCTCCACTGAACCTTTATAGAAGCAATGTTCTTTGACCTCAGCTCTCGAACTTGCCTATCTAAAATAGCCACTGGTTCCTCAACATAAGATAGATACTTGTCCAACTGAACCGAACTGAAGTCTAACACATGAGACAGATCGCCGTGATATTTCCGAAGCATAGAAACATGGAATACCGGATGAACCGCAGAAAGACTAGGTGATAATGCAAGTCTGTAAGCCACCTCTCCAACTCTCTCAAGAATCTCAAAAGGCCCAATATACCTAGGGCTCAACTTGCCCTTCTTCCCGAACCTCATCACACCCTTCATAGGCGAAACCCGGAGCAATACCCGCTCACCAGCCATGAATGCAACATCACGAACCTTCCGATCCGCATAACTCTTCTGTCTAGATTGGGCTGTACGAAATCGATCCTGAATCAACTTAACCTTTTCCAAGGCATCTTGAACCAAGTCTGTACCCAATAGCCTAGCCTCTCCCGGTTCGAACCACCACTGGGGACCGGCACCGCCTACCATACAAGGCCTCATACGGAGCCATCTGAATGCTTGACTGGTTACTGTTGTTGTAAGCAAACTCCGCAAGTGTTAAGAACTGATCCCAAGCACCCCCAAAATCTATCACACACGCACAAAGCATATCCCCCAGTATCTGAATAGTACGTTCGAACTGCTCGTCCGTCTGAGGGTGAAATATTGTACTGAACTCGACCCGAGTACCCAACTCATGTTGTACTGCCCTCTAGAACCGTGATGTAAACTGTGTACCCCGGTCAGAGATGATAGATACCGGTATGCCATGAAATCTGACAATCTCGCGAATATAGATTCGAGCCAACTGCTCGGAAGAGTAGGTAGTCATCATAGGATTGCAATGAGCTGACTTGGTCAATCTATCCACAATCACCCAAGCTGCATTGAACTTCCTCTGAGTCCGTGGGAGCCCAACAACGAAATCCTTAGTGATCCTCTCCTATTTCCATTCTGGAATCTCTAACTTCTAAAGCAATCCACTCGGTCGTTGATGCTCATATTTCACTTGTTGACAATTTAGACACCGAGCTACATACTCCACTATGTCTTTCTTCATCTTCCTCCACCAATAATATTGCCTCAAGTCCTGCTACATCTTTGCAGCACCCGGATGTATGGAGTACCGCGAATTATCAGCCTCCTGGAGAATCAATTCACGAAAATCATCTACATTAGGCATACATACCCTGCCCTGCATCTGTAATACACCGTCATCTCCAATTGCGACTTCTTTGGCATCATCGTGCTGAACTGTATCCTTAAGGACCAGCAAATAGGGGTCATCATGCTGACGCTCCCTGATACGATCATAAAAAGAAGACAGAGAAACCACACAAGCCAAAACTCGACTCGGCTCGGAAACATCCAATCTGACAAACTGGTTGGCCAAGACCTGAATATCCAAGGCCAAAGGCCTCTTTTCTACCGGTAAATATGCTAAGCTGCCCAAACTCTTCACCTTACGACTCAAGGCATCGGACACTACATTGGCCTTCCCAGGATGATAGAGAATGGTGATGTCATAATCCTTAAGCAACTCCAACCACCTCTGCTGCCGCAAATTAAGATCATTATGTTTAAATAGATGCTATAGACTTTGGTGATCGGTGTAGACCTCACAATGGACACCGTACTAATAATGCCACCAAATCTTCAAGGCATGAACAATAGCTGCTAACTCAAGGTCATGGACCGGATAATTCTTCTCATGTGCCTTTAACTGTCTGGATGCGTTGGCAATCACCCTACCGTCTTGCATCAACATTGCGCCGAGACCAATACGCGACGCATCACAATACACAGTATAAGACCTTGAATATGTAAGTAATACCAATGCTTGTGTCGGAGTCAAAGTGATCTTGAGCTTCTAAAAGCTTAACTCACACTCGTCTCACCCTGTAAATGGGGAACCTTCTTGGATCAATTTGGTCTTAATAGTTGTTCATAATCAATTACAGAATCGTCATTTAACCTCATGTTAACAAATATCTCGTTGCAAACCTTCACAATACTGATAACTAGATGCGAGGCATGAAGACCTCATAATTAGTTATCCAAATTAATGAGTCACATTTAACGCCACCTGGGCAGGAACCTATCTCATAGGATAAAACTCAATAATTACAACACAAAATTGGCAAGTATGCATAGAGAATTTCATATAAAATTTTCAAATAAGCCTAACAGGCATGACTCCCTGTTAGTACTATAGTACAAATTTAATTTCACAAGGGAGAACTTAAACACAAGAATTTTCCTCACAAGGATCTCGTCCTTATATAACTTCCACTGCAGCTCGTAGCCCGATTTAAACATATCAATTTATATAAAAATGTGAGGATCTCGTCCTCAGTTCTGAATCACAAGTAATATGCATATCGTGCCAATTGAAAATTTCTATTTTCTCCTTTTAAATAATTTCGGTTAAACCAAATCACAACACATAATGAACCCCACACCGGTAGGGCATATAATTCATAATTTGCAATTAATTATTCGGAATTTACATCAAAATTTACCGAAATGAGTAACAGAAAGCCACATTTAGCCTCGCAGCTCTTATTAGTGACCAACACGAAATGATAGGCGTAGTTATCTCCATAAAATCTCCCAATAGGGGTAAACACATAAGTAGATTATAGAATTATGAAGCTCACTCATAAGTGGAGCACAATAGGAAGACTCGTTTCGATATTGAGAACCGAATCAACTTAAGGAAATTATTCCTTTATATTAAATCGAGGTCGTACCTGTAACGACACCATCTGATGTAGCGACCTCCGCCATACCATAAAATAAATATATCAACGGCTGGGTCTCCACCTCTAGGACGCCTTTTACTCGTCTGTCCTCCACCCCTAACTGGTCATGTGGGTGGTGCAGTAACTGCAATGGGGCACGTAGCCTAAGTGCTTTGATGAAATAAGTCTCTCCCAAGTTTGGGAAATTTTTCTCCTGATGTTTCATTATCACCGTATTCATAATAACCCCTTTGCGGGTTAGGCTGCTCATATTGAGTCTGTGCCAGATAACTGGAATAACCATTGTAGGAACTCATGTCGGTGGTGCATTAAAAGAACTTACTGGAGCACCCCGAGTAATCCGATGTGTGGACTGGGCTGGACGACTGCCTGAGCCAAGTGGGCGGTGTTGCATTGGCTGGTCTGCCCTCTTCATAGGCTTACCACGAACACTGGTGGAGAATTATCTCTCCCAAGGCAAATTTCTTCTTTTGTTATGCTGACTCAACACTGTTGAGCTGACCCATTTCTTAACATACTCTTTGATTCTTCTTTGGGGTAACCCTTACCCCTATTTATATACAACGATCACAAAAGTAGAGCTCCATACAGACAAATCTTGGCACGAACCACATAGTCCAGAATCTCGTCAACAACTATACTTACTCCGAAGCACTCCAAAATCCGCAACCGTGACGTCCACGCTGAGTAGACCTTCTATAAATTTAGAGTTGTTTCTATAACTCCTTTGGTATTGAAGTATAGGATTATTAAGGAGGCGTACATACCGCAAGTCCTAACCTTATCCTCCACAAAATCTCAGGTCTTAAGCATGTGTAAATTTTAGGGAACCTTTCAGTACCACATATATACATTTCAGGCCAAAACTGATATAATACATGACCCCGTAATCCACCTATTGGTAATGGACTCCCCCTACTCGGCGCGAAGTCATAGGTCACAACGTCTGATGATCCACAATAATAATCTTCACAGCTTGTATAAATCAACCAGACGCCAACGTCCGTTGCACCCCCACATGATTCACTAGGTGATCTCTCAATACGTCCGCATTTTCAGTTGGAACCACACGTTGAGGCAATGTTTGAGCATCTCTGGCTCCCTCATAGTCCATATACGGCATTACGAACCGTTGACGCACAACTGATACCGAGTGCGCAATGTCATACACGAGTGGATACAAAGGAATATAAGATATATGTTTCAAGCTAAATCAATGCTGCACGATAAGGAGTCAAAGACGTGAATAATTTCTAACAGTTCCATAGCCTCTCGAAGATAAGTACAGACGTCTTCGTATTGATCCGCAAGACTCTACTAAACCTGCTTGTCACTCATAACACCTATGAACCTAGTGCTCTGATACCAACTTGTCACGACCCCAAACTCCCTCCGTAGGATGTCGTGATGGCACCTAGTCTCTAAGACTAGGTAAGCCTATCAATACGGAATATTAAAATATCTGAAATAAATAAACTACAATTCAAACAATTTCAACTCCCAAAACCCGGTAGAAATAAGTCACAAGCTTCTAAGAATTTATTCTCAATGTCTCTATAAGTCAAGGTCTAAATAAAATATAAGGAAGCAACATAAAATGATAGAAGGGGACTCCGGAGTCTGCGGACGCTGGCAGATATACCTCGAAGTCTCCGTGCGCAGGTAACTCACTGACGTCTAGGCTGGTAAAATATACCTGGATCTGCACAAAAAGATGTGCAGAAGCGTAGTATGAGAACACCACAGCGGTACCCAGTAAGTACCAAGCCTAACCTCGGTAGAGTAGTAACGAGGTCAGGTGAGGCCCTATTGGAATATAATAATGGCATGGTAAAATGTTTATCAACGTAGTAAAATAAAATGACATTGAAAATGAATCAAATAGTATGTCACATTTAATGACACCAAATAATTACAAATAATATCTCGTGGAATCAAAACAGAATTTCCTTCAACTTTATAAAAATCACAACAACTAATTGAAAGCAACTATGGCCATAAATCAATATCAACAAGGGCACTCCCGAGGTACCGCCTCGTAGTCCCAAATCATAAATAAATTCACAATATCTCATTTTCTTATATCACCGCGGGAGCCTTCACAATTTATTTAAAGAAAACATTTTTTCCCGAAATAGCATCCCGCGTTTTAGCCACCCTTATCACACCGCATGACTTCTAGTATTTTTCCTACTAGCCACGCGTATCAAGCCACCCTTATCTCACCGCATGCGTTTCAACACCCAGACCTTATACCACCGCATGCGTATCAATATCACAATATATCACAATTTGCACCTCAAGTGCTCAAATAATTTAACTTGCCAAAATAATTCAACAATAATATTTTTCCATAATAAAGAGCTCACGGCTCATGCCAAAAATAAATCATCAATAATAGTTTTCCACAATAAAGAGCTCACGGCTCCCTCACAATGAGTATAAAAATATTCAGGAGTAAATAATTTAGGAAAATAATATTTCAAAATCTTTACTACGTTGCCTCAATATCAAGTTTAAAAATGTCAAATACTTCATATTAATAATATTTAATTTAAAGAAAATCAACCTTCAAATAATGTACAGAATAAAAGAAACCAAGTTTCAACTAAACAGGTAAAACAATTAGTAAGAAAAGATCAAACAAATTTGAAGTATATATCTCAGATCAATGATGAAGAATATAACAAGATAAAATAATTTAATAAATGCACAACAGTGATCTACACAATTTAAAAATATAATCTTTCGCAATTTAGCCCGTGTACACACTCGTCACCTCGTGCACATGACTTTCAACACATTTTAATAATCACATCAATACCAATCCTAGGGGAAATTTCCCCCACACAAGGTTAGACAAGTCATTTACCTCGACTTGCTCCAATTTAACCAAGTATTATGCTTTTTCCTCGAATTTCCGACTCCGATCGACTCGTATCTAGTCATAATTAATTCGATACAGTCAACAAAAATTATAGTAATCAATTTCATAAGAAAATATTATATTTTCATTAAAATTCGAAATTAGCTCAAAATTTGCCCGTGGGGCCCACATCTCGGAATCTGGTGAAACTTATAAAATCCGATAACTCATTCAATTACGAGTCCACCCATACCAATTTTATCAAAATCCGATAACAACTCGACCTCCAAATCTTAAATTTTCGTTTTTGGAAGATTTTGCAAAAATCTTGATTTCTTCCATTTAAATCCGAAATAAATGATGAATATGACCATGGATTTATGAAATATAATCACATTTGGATATAGGACACTTACCCAAGTTGAAGTCTTGAAGAAATCCTCAAAATCGCCCAAGAACCGTGCTCCAAAACTCCAAAACGAAATGAAGGAAATGACCATTTTTGGTCCTTAAGTTTCTGCCCAAAACACACTATTCCGGTCGCTAAAGGTGCATACCAGGACTATTTACACCAGCAGTTTTATTTCACTAAAAAGGCTCTAACTCCATCATACGAACTCGGAATTCGACGATTCTTGTTCCTATGAGTCACAAATAAAACTACGAACCCATTCGTTCAATCGAAACTCAATTCGGAGCTCATTTGCCTAATGTGACACCAATTTCGCTCGTTAAACAATTAACTCATATTTCGCGCTTAAAACTCAATCGCGACTTGATGAAATTAGACCAAACTTTTTATATCACTCCTATAATTCATTATCAAAATGTCGAAAGTCTCAAAATCGAATTTCGATCTCTAGAACTAAAAATGGAGTTTTGGATCATTACATGCTTATGTTGAAAACATCAAACTCTTCCTCGATAGCCTGTAGTGTATCAATCATAACTTCTTGTACTCAACTCCAACTGCCAAACGGTTTAAAGTTCTGCAAACTAGATACAAAGTACTACAACTTTCATGTTTTTCTCATCGCCCAGCTCCTTATAGATTGCGAGATATAAGCTCCCAAAGTCAGCCCTGTGCAGCAGAAGTTTCTGGCGATGCACACTGTTGTAGCCAAAATATGCAGTACCAGCTTCAGTCAATCGATCATAACATTTTGTTTAAATGTCTGAATGATAAATGGTTTATCATTCTGGAAACTAGAATCAATGGGCTACAACTTTTATGTTTTGATAATGTTCAGATTCCTTATAGATTTCGAGATATAAGCTTCCAAAGTAAGCTCTGCGATTGCACTGGTTGCTGTCCAAAAATAGCTTCTGCAGCAGAAATATTCCAGCAGTTTCTTTTTGTCCGAAATCCATTCCGTTAACCTTCCGAAATCCACCCGAGGCCCTCGGGACCTTAACCAAATATACCAAAATATCCCAAAATACAATATGAACTTAGTTGAGGCTTCAAACCATGCCAAACAACGACGAAATTACGAATCGCGCATCGAATCGAATTATGAGTTTTCAAATCTTCCAACTTCTATATTTTGCGCCGAAACATATCAAATCAATTCCGATTGACCTCAAATTTTGCACACAAGTCATAAATGACATAACTGAGCTATGAAAATTTTCAGAATTAGATTTCGACCCCGATATCAAAAAGTCAACCCCTCGGTCAAACTTCGCAAAAATTCAACTTTCGGCATTTCAAGCCTAATTCCACTACGGACTTTCAAATAAAATTCCGATCACGCTCCTAAGTCCAAAATCACCATACGGAGCTGTTGGAATCATCAAAATTCTATTCCGGGGTCGTTTGCACATAATTTGACATCCGGTCACTATTTGAACTTAAACTTTAAACTTTTTATCAAAATTCCATATCTCGGGCTAGGAACCTCGGAATTTGATTCCGGGCATATGCCTAAGTCCCAAATCACGATACGGACCTACCGGAACTATCAAAACACTTATCCGAGTCCGTTTGCTCAAAATGTTGACCAAAGTCAACTCAATTGAGTTTTAAAGCTCTAATTCACATTTTAATCCATTTTTCACCTAAAAACTTTTTTCGAAATTTTTTTACGGACTGCACACTCAAGTCGAGTAATGGTAAATAGTGCTTAGATCACATAATTAATCATTAAATTTAAAGATGATATTTTGGGTCATCACACGAGGTGACGAGAGTCTGTGCGTAGCTACTATTAATGCTAAAGTTCGGGTAGTTTAGGACTCAAAGCATGAACTACTTGTGTAAATTATATTCTTTGTTTAATTAATATTAATTGATATATATGAATATATTGTGAATTGTTAGATAAAGATATTAAAGGATGAAAATCTCATATGTTTGATTTTCTGTTTAAATTAATTAATTGTTAAAAGAAATTATTCTTCCTCCCGAATTTATCTTATAATAAATATACTCTCCTTCCCGAGGTACATAAGAAAATGTCCTCCTTTCTTGTAGAGCGGGCCGAATGCCTCGGCATGATAGATGCATCTATGGATCGCGCCGCACATCCCTCGGCAGTGTACACGACACTCTGGATCGGGCCGTACGTCCTCGGCAGAAATCGTGCTTAATAATAATAATTATACGATACCTTAATAGTTTATTTCAGCTTGCGAAGCTAATTGATAAATTGAAAATCTTTGAAATTTAATGAATTATTATTCCTGCTTGTTAAGGAATTATTGTTATTCCTGTAAATGAGACTAATTGATAATTTGAAAAATTATTGAAATTGAATTGCAGCTTGTAAAGCTATTTGTTAAATTGGAAGTTTTATTGAAATTTCATGATTTAATTAATAAATTAGAAAATTGTTGCATTTGACGGATTCTTATTATTTCTGCTAATTGAATAAAATTATTGTTAACTTTGTGAACCATGCTGATTTGAATAATTACTCCCTCCGTTTCAATTTATATGAACCTATTTCCTTTTTAGTCCGTTCCAAAAAGAATGACCTCTTTCCTTTTTTGGCAACAATTTACCTTTATGCAATGATTTATAGCCACACAAAATATATGTGCCTCATTTTACACTACAAGTTCAAAAGTCTTCTCTCTTTTCTTAAATTCCGTGCCGAGTCAAATGGGTTCACATAAATTGAAACGGAGGGAGTATAATTTATTCCAATTATTATTATTGACCCATAGTGAGTGTCAAAGTCAGTTATCTCATCTCTAACACTTCGAGATTAGGCTTGATACTTACTGGGTACATGTTATTTTCGTACTCATACTGCACTTGCTGCATATTTTATTGTGCAGGTACATATATGTATAGCGGCCTTGTGGGCGCAGATGTGTGGTTAATAATTATGGGGACATGGGTGAGCTGCATTCTATATTACGATCCACAGCTAACAGAGTCTCTTTCAGAGTTTTTAAATTTTCCTGTCTAATTTGTATTCTGGACAGATGCTGTATTTTATTTTTAATTCCCTAGTAAATGCTCATGCACTTGTGACACCGGATTTTGAGAATGGTTGTGAATTGTTTAGAAATTTAGCTGCAAAAATATTTATCATTTACTCTATGAGTTTTATCTCTACAATTTTATTAAAGAAATTTTTATTTCAAAAATACTAAAATTGTTAATTAAGTTAATTGATTATGATTGGCTTGCGTGACAGTGGTGTCCGGCGCCATCACGGCCTTTTTGGATTTTGGGTCGTGACAGTACTTATTGATTTATTTTATGGATCTGGTTACACTCCGCAACAAGTGAAATAAGAGAAGAATTATATTGATAAGTTGGGATCAGGTTTGCGCGCCGCAGTAGGTGAAATAAGGGTGGATTGATATGGTGAAATAAGGGAGAATTATGATATTAACTCTGATTATATGGTGGGATTGGGTTGCGCGCCGCAACATATATATTTACTTATTATTATTGATATTTACATGGTGGAATAAGGGAGGATCCCGTTGTACGGTGGGAGCGGGTTGCGCGCCGCAACAGTTTATATGTTTTCTATTCCTTATTGTATTGTGTTAGCTTCGGTACTTTCGTAGGAGACTCTAAGGATTGGCATTTCTGGTATTTACTGGTTTTCTTTGAGGATTAAGTTATTTTCATGAGTTAAATACCTTATTTTGTTTCCGTATTTTCCTTTTCTGTCATTATTTTATACTGCATACAGGTTATTGTAAGTGGCCCTCTTAGCCTCGTCACTACTTCGTCGAAGTTAAGATCGTCACTTACAGAGTACATGGGGTCAGTTGTACTCATACTATACTTTGAGCTTCTTCTGCAGATTTTAGAGTCGGTCCCAGCAGCGATCAGTAGATTGCTCGGGTTGACTATCGGTATGAATACTTGAGGTACAACTGCTCGGCGTTCGTAGCCCTGAAGTCCCCTTCTACTTTATCTTAGATGTGTGTTTTCTTTCAGACAGCTTTACTTCCATTCAGACCTTTATTTGTATTATTCTAGTAGCTCGTGTACTTGTGACAACACATTCAGGGTTGTATTTAGATATTTCAGTTGTTATGGCTTTCCGTATTTTATCTAAGTTATTTCAGTAATTGACATCAGTTAAATTGAATTTGTTTAAAAATGGCTTAAAATTAATCTAACGTTGGCTTGCCTAACAAGTGAAATGTTAGGCGTCATCACGGTCTCGAGGGTGGGAATTCCGGGTCGTGATACCTGAAGTTTGGGTGAATTGGTTAATCTTTAAATACATTTTAATTTGTGGATATATTTTAAATAGCGGCCTTAAAAGTGGCTATTACTGCACTTCGCCCCCACTTTTTTGCCTGCTAATTACGATTTAGCCACAGTTTCGAAAACAGTTAAAATTTAGTCATTCTGTATTTAATTGGAAAAATATGGTACTCTTTTCTTTATCATGCTCCCTCAAGATTCCCTCTTCTATCGATGTTCCTCTGCTTGCATCGTTGGCGATTTCACAATATGAACGAAGTAGAAAGCCTATTCAATCAGCTAAGCCACAACTGCAATAGAGTATAAACAACTATTCCAATTCCATACGTCTCACAAAAAGGATAATAAACCCTAAGTGAAAGATGAGAAGAACAAGAATAAGTTTTTGCTATAATCTACTACTTTTATTTAATTTTATTCTTTTATATAACATCGTTTACTAATTTAAGCACTTTAGAATAATGTTGAAATTATTGCTAATGCAAGTTAGGAAAGCTACTACTACATGTCAGTGGCGGAGCAACATGCACTCAAGGGTGTCAGTCGACACCCCTTCGTCGAAAAATTACATTGTTTAGCTTTTTTTTTTTTTTTAAATATGTATATTTGTTTCTTTACATTTTGACTCCACTTAATAAAAATTCTGACTCCGCCACTGCTACATGCCCAATCTTAATGGGATACCAACGCCGCACTCCATAGAAACCTTGGCGAGGAAGCGATCCGCTAAAAGATGCTCGTTGCAGGACCGAGGAGAACTAAGGAAAGAATATAATTATGTAGTTCATGGTACTACAACTTAAAACTCAAGAATAGCATTACAAAGCTCATTTTTTATAGTTGATAACTCACAGATAGTCATTAAGTTTGTGTTTTTACAATTAAAACTCAAGAATAGCATCATGGAGTTCGAGTTTCTACAATTGAGAGAGAACTCAAGGATAGAGTAATATAGTTCGTGGTTCTAAAATTAAGAACTCAATGATAGCGTCATGGAGTTCGTGTTTCTACAATTGAGAACTCAAGGATCGCATCATGAAGTTCGTGATTCTAAAATTGAGAACTCAATGATAGCATAATGGAGTTCTGATTCTACAATTTAAATAACAAGGATAATGATAGTAGGCTATATTCATGCAATTTAGACACTACTTACACTCTAATTTAGCCGCACTATATTGATATTTGAATGCTAAAAGATAATAAAATGCTCTAATTAAGAATTTGATGCTTTGCAAGAGCTACTCCGAGCTAGGAGGGAGCCAACGAGTGTTTTGGAGTCAACATGAAATGTGAAAGGGCAATCGAAGGTTAGCCTGGTCGAAAAGGAGCGAGAAAAGCAAGCGAAATGACCCCTCCAGGTGCGCGGTCGCGGAGTGGGCCGCGAACTGGTCCGCGAAATTAAGGCAGTGAGGCAGTCCAAATCTGCGGCCGGATCCGCAGTCGAATCCACGGCCGAGGACGGGCGGATGAAAGCCAAACACGCAGGGTTAATTATGTAATTTTTTAGGAGACTAACCTAAACCTATATGAAACCTAAACTCGCCCAGAAGTGAGAGAGAGATGTTTTTAGAAGATTTGAGAGGCAAGAACGAGGGAGAGAAGACGGATAAATTCCTAAGAGTTTTCATCTTCTTCTTGATACTTCTATTTGTTGATTATGAATTATTTTAGTGATTTGTTTTCCATTAGCATGAGTAGCTAAATCTGTTATCTAGGGTTGATGAAACCAATTGTTGGATGAAGTCTTGACTCTATTTTGTTATAATTGAGCCGTATTTATTCTATGATTGTTCAATTACGTATTGTATTGTGGTTAATTGAAAGGGCCCTCGATTAATCGTGTCTATTCACCTTGTGTTGCTTGAGAAAGAACACTTGGTTAGATTGTTGTTGAACAACACCACTTTTGGGGAAGTTAAGAGATTAATTAGTTGAATTTAAAAGTGGGGTTAGAAATAATGAAGCTTTGGTGGGATGATTTTGAGTTGCATAAATTGTTAACTAGAGTAGTTCGAGAGAATGCTTCTAGTAAATTATCGTAATTGATCGAAAGGTAATTACGGTAGCCCGGAACTCATAATTCTCATAGAGTATTACGGCGAGATTATAGCTAAAGAGTTGAGAATTAATCCGGCAATTGGAGAAATCAATAGCCCTAGATCCTTTTACCCTTGAATTCAATTTTAGTCTTGATTATTGCTAATTTTATTGTCATTTTTCCTTGGCTAAATAAATTCCACTGATTATTCATAAAACTATTGCCTCTGGAAGTTGTCTGAGCTTATCATTAGCATTATTTAAGGTTGTAGTAAATAGGTTAGTTCCCTGTGGGATTCGACTCCGGACTTGAACCGGGTTATATTTGCAGCGACCGCTTAGTTCTTCTTACAAGGCATAGTTGGGCGTGATCAAATTTTGGCACCGTTGTCGGGGAACTAACGGTGTTATTTATTACAACTTAGAAGAATTGCTAGGATTCTTAGTTTGGATCAATTTCTTACGGTGTTTAAATTTTATTTTATTGAAATTCTCACGTTTGAATTCTCCTGTGACTCAGGTGTATGCCTAGAAGCTCTACGAGGGCTGGTGAACTTTTTGAAGGACTTTCAGACCTCGAAAGAGCATTCAGGGCATTAAATCGAGCCAATAAGAAGAACAAGCAGTTACAACAAAAACACACACTCGAAATTGAAATGGACAACGTGGACGATGTCAACGAAAACAATCGGAATAATCGTGTTGACCCAAACAATGGAGTGGTGGCACCTCTTGTGCCAGAAGCTGCTCTATATGATTGGGCACAACCAATTGCTGATACCTTAGCCACCGCCATTGTTGTACCTCAGATACAAGCGGAGACATTCCAGATCACCAACAACATGCTGCATCTATTGCAAAATAAGGGACTGTTCTCCGAGTCATACATTGAAAACCCACAACAACATCTGAAGAACTTCCTATCAATATGTGTGACCCAAAGACAGCCGAATATAACTCCTGAAGCCATCAAGCTATTATTGTTTCCATTCTCTGTGACTGGAGAGGCTCAAACTTGGCTGAATTCACTCCCAATAAACTCCATTGCCACTTGGGAAGAATTAGTCAAACAGTTCTTAAACAAGTTTTATCCTCCCAACAAGACTGCAAGGCAGATTGATGAGATATTGCAGTTCAGGCAAAAACCAACTGAGTCCTTGCAAGAAACCTGGGAGAGATTCAAAGGGTATGCTAGTGAAGTGTCCACACCATGGCATTCTAGATCAGATGTTGGGACAGAGATTCTACATAGGTTTAGTAGATAGTTTGAAGGCCAATGTAGACGCTTTAGCTGGGGGTGCATTTTTGAGCAAGACATTCATAGAGTGCAAGACTCTTCTTGACAAGATGGCTCAAAATTCAGGCTGGATGGCTAGAGGTACGACACTTACACCAATAGTGCATTTTGTTGCTCTTGACCCAAACAATTCCCATGCAGAGAACATAGCCACTCTCATGACTCAGATGAGCATACCGACAAAGAAAATTGATGAGATGGGTACAAAACAAGTGCACATTGTTGATACAACGAATGGAGGATTGTGCACTCCTTGCATAAACTAGTCATATGTGTGCTCTTGGAGTGGAGAGAATGACAATCAGGGCTTCAAAGAAGACATGAATTATGTCAATAATTTTGGAGGTCAGAGGCAAGGTGGGAAACAATGGGGACCAGCACTAAACCAGCAGTACAGACCCAACCTGCCACAACACAACCCCAATTCTGGAGGCGCACGACCACAAGTTCAAGTTGTGCCTTATCAAAGGCAGCAGGCTATAATCAGCAGCACAAGCAATAGTTGGCCTACCAACCACCTTATCAACAACAGGACAACAATATGGTAGAAGTCAGGGGTATGCTACAACAATTCATTGGAACAAATGGTAAGATGCAAGAAAAGTTAGCAGCACATGATTCAGCAATCAAAGGCATTGAAATTCAACCGGGATAGCTGTCTATGACCTTGAACAATCGCCCCCAAGGAACATTGCCTGCAGATACAAATATTAACCTAAAGGAATAGAACCCAAATTAGCTAATGGCAGTGAGTCTCAGGAGTGGAAGAGATTTAGACAGAGAGCAAGAAGTTGCTCAATTTAGGAGAGAGACTACGCCAACTACTCCAGTTACATTAGAGGCAGATGAGTCAGCAGAGCTCACCGAGGTTGTAATTGAACAAGCACAGGTTGACAAGGGTAAGGAGAAGGACGGTGAACAAGTCTCAGAACAAGTGGCACCTCTTGTGCCAGAAGCTTCTAACAAAGAAAAGACATCAAGTAATGGACAAAGATTGATTCCTGCACCATTCCCTCAGAGATTGGCAAAACAAAAGAAAGATGATCAATACAGGAAATTCATGGAAATGCTTTGACATATTCAATTGAATATTCCACTGATGGATGCTTTGAGATAAATGCCAGGGTATGCAAAAATGATGAAGGACCTGATGTCGCTGAAATTTGACTTCCAGGACCTGTCCACTGTAACTCTGACACAGACCTGCAGCGTGGTAGTGACAAGACCTATGGCCCAAAAGGTGTCTGATCCAGGTAGCTTCACTATCCCATGCACTATTGGGAGTTATGTTATTGCTAAAGCATTGTGTGACTTGGGAGACAGCATAAACTTGATGCCCTTGGCAATCTATACGAAACTGGGCATTGGCAGAGCTAGACCGACCTTAATGTTGCTGCAACTAGCTGATCGCATAATCAAAAGACCGACAGAAATTCTTGATGATGTGCTTGTGCAAGTGGGGAAATTTGTATTTCCTGCAGCCTTTGTTATTCTTGATTGTCAGGTGGATGAAGAGATACCCATCATTCTGGGAAGGCCATTCTTAGCCACTGGGAGAGCGTTAATTGATTGTGAGACTAGAGAGTTGAAAATGAGGTTGAACAATAAAGAAATAATATTCAACGTTCAATAATCCATGAGGAGACCCAGTGAATTTGCAAACTGCTCACTAGTGGAGGACGTAGATGTGATACTGCAAGAAGAGGACGAGGCCCTTAATGTCAAGGATCCACTAGAAACCTGCTTGATGAATTTGGAAGAGATGGACGGTGAAGGGTTGGCAGAGTGGTTCATGGCTCTCGAAGGTCAAGGATTCTGGAAAAGGGAACCTCAGTTCGAGCCCCTATGCTTAGAAGAGAGAGCAACATCACCTGCAAAACCATCAATAGAGGAGCCACCACAGCTGGACCTAAAACCGCTTCCAGCCCACCTCAGGTACGCTTTCTTGGGGCCTAATTCTACTTTGCCTATTATTATATCATCTGGTTTGCTAGCTTTGCAGGTAGAGCAACTATTGAAGGTATTGCAAGAATGTAAGACTGCCATTGGTTGGACCATGGCAGACATAAAGGGTATCAGCCCAGCCTTTTGCATGCACAAGATTCTTCTAGAAGAGGGGAACAAACCTTCCAGGGAACATCAACGACGTTTGAACCCAAATATGAAGGAAGTAGTAAAGAAGGAAGTGATCAAGTGGCTGGATGCGGGTATCATCTTCCCCATCTCTGACAGCTACTGGGTCAGTCTTGTCTAATGTGTGCCGAAAAAGGGAGGAATGACGGTCGTACAAAATGAGAATAATGAGTTGATCTTGACTCGTACAGTCACGGGGTAGAGGATTTGCATGGACTATCGAAAACTGAACATAGCCACTCGAAAGGACCATTTCCCATTGCCTTTCATTGACCAAATGTTGGACAGGTTAGCTGGGCAGTCCCACTTTTGTTTCTTGGATGGATATTCAGGGTATAACCAGATCTCAATAGCCCTAGAAGACAGAGAGAAAACATCATTCACTTGTCCATATGGCATCTTTGCCTTTCGGCGATTGCCCTTTGGACTTTGCAATGCACCGGCTACATTCTAGCGGTGCATGTTGGCCATTTTCACTGACATGGTAGAGGATATTATGGAGGTGTTTATGGATGATTTCTCCGTAGTGGGGGATTCATTCGAAGATTGTCTTCACAATTTAATAAGAGTGCTCAAAAGATGTGTGGAGACAAATTTGGTGCTGAATTGGGAAAAGTGCCATTTTATGGTACAAGAAGGAATAGTTTTGGGGCATCGAGTGTCCAGTAAGGGAATTGAGGTCGACTATGCTAAAGTTGATGTGATTGAGAAATTGCCACCGCCCACTTCGGTCAAGGCAGTGAGAAGTTTCCTTCGGCACGCCGGGTTCTATAGGCAATTCATAAAAGATTTTTCCAAAATTGCTAACCTTTTATGTAAACTTTTTGAAAAGGATCGGCCCTTTGTGTTTTCTAATGATTGCAGGTTGGCATTTGAGGAGCTGAAGAAGAGACTGATAACTGCACCCATCATTGTTGCACCCAACTGGGAGCAACCATTCGAGCTCATGTGCGACGCCAGTGATTATGCTATAGGAGCAGTCTTGGGGCAGCGAAAAGACAAGATGATGAATCTGATTTACTGTGCAAGCAGGACGCTCAGTGGTACAACTCAATTACACTGTAACAGAAAAGGAAATGCTGGCTGTAGTGTTTGCCTTCGACAAATTCAGGTCGTACTTAATTGGTTCAAAAGTTATTGTTTATATTGACTATGCAGCAATTAGGTACTTGATAGCAAAGAAGGAGTCAAAGCCACACTTGATTCACTGGGTTCTTTTGCTACAAGAATTCGATCTGGAAATTCGTGACAAAAAGGGGACAGACAATCAAGTAGTATACCACCTCTCAAGATTGAAAGGTGCTGAAAAGAGAATGGAGGTTGAAGACATAATAGAGACATTCCCGGATGAATAATTACTTGCTGTGACAATGGAGGAGACGCCCTGGTATGCTGATATTGCTAACTCTTTAGCAAGCGGTATTGTACCTTATGAACTCTCCTCAATTCAAAAGAAAAAGTTCTTCCGCGACTGTCGATCCTTTTATTGGGACGAACCTCGATTGTTTAAAATATGTGTATATAACATGATCCGGAGGTGTATCCCCGAGAAATATCAACCTTCTGTTTTGCAGGCTTTCCATGCTTCACCATATGGTGGACACTTTGGAGGAATTTGGACAATAGCAAAATTGTTGGAATCGGGATTGTATCGGCCTACTTTGTTCCAGGATGCCCATGCTTGGGTCAAAAGTTGCGATGAATGCCAAAGGACAGGCAACATATCTCGCCGTCACAAGATGCCGATGACAACAATTCAAGAGGTGGAGGTTTTTGACATGTGGGGGATCGACTTTATGGGGCCGTTCATCAGATCGTATGGTAACAAATATATATTGGTAGCGGTTGACTATGTCTCAAAGTGGGTCGAAGCGGTGGCTCTCCCAACCAATGATGCAAAAGGGGTAACAAGTTTCCTAAAGAAAAACATCTTCACACGTTTTGGCACCCCGAGAGCTATAACCAGTGATGGTGGAACCCATTTTTGCAATAGAGCATTCGCACGTATGTTGGAAAAGTATGGAGTTCGCCACAAAGTAGCCACACCGTACCACCCACAGATGAGCGGGCAAGTTGAAGTGTCCAATAGAGAAATTAAAAGTGTCCTGACAAAGACACTGAATGCAATAAGGACCGATTGGGTAAAGAAGCTGGATAATGCATTATGGGCATACCGCACAGCATTCAAAACTCCAATTGGTATGTCACCGTACAAGTTGGTGTTTGGAAAGGCATGCCACCTTCCGGTACAGCTCGAACATAAAGCACTTTGGGCACTGCGGCAGCTGAATCTAGATATAGAGACCACAGGTACCAGCAGAGTCACTGAGTTACATGAGCTCGAGGAATTCAGGTTCCATGCTTTTGAAAATGCCAGATTATACAAAGAAAAGATGAAAATGATCCATGATAAGCACATCTTAGATCGGAACTTCAAGCCCAGAGATCTAGTGTTGTTATACAACTCGAGATTGAGGTTGTTTCTGGGTAAGTTGAAGTCCAGATGGTCAGGACCCTTCAGAGTGGTGCAAGTGTTCTCAAGCGGAGCTGTGGAGATTGAATCCGAAGATGGGACAAACAAATTCACGGTAAATGGGCAAAGGTTGAAACATTACCTTGGAATGGTCAAAGAGAAAGGCGATAGAGTGGTGATAACTTTGGAGGAGCCCCAGTATGCGAACGATGAGTGATAATGAAAGCATGTGTCATGCCACGACGTTAAATCAGGCGCTTCCTGGGAGGCTAACCATGGTTTGTTGTAAATCGTCGTGCCGCGACATTAACTTAGGCGCTTTTTGGGAGGCAACCCATTATTTTTCTTAATTTGTTTGTTGTAATTGATTTTGAACGACTTTGACCGACCTACTTGTGTGCAGGGCAAAGATCACGCGCATCGGAAGGATTCGGGGGTCGAAATTAACCCAAGACTAGGTAAAAAAATGCTGCAAACACAAAAATTGGCTGGAGACGGAGATTCGCGGCCGCGGATTGGACCGCGGATTTAGGCTTGTGTTCTGCCCCCGTCCGCGGCCGCAGATTGGGCTATGGATTTTGGGACCCCCTCTGCCCAGAATTCGCGGCCGCGGATTAGACCGCGGATTGGGGCGCGAAAGCCCGCGCTTGGCCAGGTAAATTTTTTTTATTTTAATCCACCACCCCCTTCTTTTCCTTAACCCAAACCCTCACTTCCCCCACTTCTCTTCTTCCCTTCCTAACTCTAAGAAACTCCTCCCCTCACTTCCCCCCACTTCTCTTCTTCCCTCCCTAACTTCAACAACCCAAACCCCTCACTCCCCCCCCCCCCACCCCCCAACTTCTCTTCTTCCCTCCCTAACCTCAAGAACCCAAACCTTTACTTTCCCTCATATTTTCCTTTTAACACAAGACTCTTCTCATTCCTTCTCTTCTCCACTCAATCGATCTCCAACCTCCGTTCTTCTCAAGATCTCCAAGTAAGTACATGATTTTATTCCTCTTTCGTAGTATGTTTTTTAATTTTATTTTCCTTTTCTGTATAGGGTAGTAAAATCATAGGTACTTTTGTTTGGGAATTGGATTGTGATTTATATGTGGTATATGGAGGCTATTTGAATTGATTGATTTGGAGGAAGCCATTGTTGGGTTTGATCTTTGGGTGACTTGGGGGTACATATTCACACTACTTGTTTGTTGATTTGCCTTAATGAGTGTTGAAGATAAATTGTGACCAATTGTGCAAGTGAAGTTTGAGTAACTGCCATTGGGGACACATATTCCTCTATCCACTGATAGTAGTATTTATTGTGTAGGTAAAATGCAACCCTTAAGGAAGAGACGCGCTACCGGGGTCTCATCAAGTGGTCATGGAGGCTCATCTTGGGGACGAGCGCAGACTAGTGCAACCCAGTTTGATCATACCAGGTTTGTCTCTAGAGTTTCCCAAGACCGTTTCAGTTTGAAGGCCACTAAAAAACTTATACCGGAAAGGGGTATTGACAGGGCATCCCTCCAGGATGAATGCCCTAATATGTATCGGGAGTTGATCAGGAGCAGATTGGATAACTTTTTTGAAGAGCCGGAGGAGGGTAACTTGATGCTTGTTCGGGAGTTCTATGCCAACTGCCCCAAACATGAGGATAAAATATGCATTGTGCGCCACACGAGGGTGGATGCCTCGTTAGAAGCCATCAGGAGAGTGTATCGATTGCCTGAATTCAATGGGGAGGAGGATTTCTATGATACTTATAGGAGAGAACCCATCACATGGAATAGGTTTTTCAAAACTATCTGTGCAACAGACAAAGAGGTAGTGTGGGTTGTGCCGGGATCGAAGCTACACTCTTCCTCACTCACTTTTGAAGGAAAATGCTGGTTGTACATCATCAACAGTCACTTACTGCCGTCCCACAACACCACGGAGGTAAATGGTCCGAGAGAAGCCTTGATATGGTGCTTTGTGAATGGCCACGACTTCGATGTGACCAAGGTTCTTCAGTCTGAGATATTCATCTGTTCAACACAGAAGAGGTATGGATTCTTTTTCCCCTCTCTGATCACTAAATTGTGTCGGGCAGCAAGGGTGCCTGAGAACCCAAATGCGGATGGCATGGTAAAGAAAGAAGCAAAGTTTCGGGCAGATAAAGTGACCATCGGGAAAGACCCGGTGGCACCAGAAGCAGCTCATAGTGACGATTCTAATGCGTCAGAAGAGGGTGACGAAAGGCAGGAGGAGGTTGAACCTGCCTCACCCCCACAGGAACAAGCTGCAGTGGCTGAAGGACCATCCCAGGTCAAACGGAGCACGCGAATGACAGCCCTAGAACAACACATGACAGGACTGCGCACTTTTGTCACAGAATTGGGGACCAGAGTTGATGCTTTCGCAACCCAAAATGCGAAGTCAGAAAAGAAAATCATAGGCTGGCTGCACTGGGGAGAGCATGTCATCTCAACCCTGGCACTGTCTCCAATCAAGACTGATCCACCAGGGAAGTTCTTTTACCTCACATTACTTTACTTTGCATGACATAGGGACATGCCATCTTTTTAAGTGTGGGGTGGGGGATACTTTGTTGTATGCAGATAGTTTCATAGTTTATTTGTATAAATCAATTTCGACTTGGCCCAACGATGGATATCATTCGACAGGTTTTTTAAGGGACTAAAGTCGAAAGAAAAAAAGATTTCTTTTGTATTAGTGTATCAATTCCCCCTTAGTTTTTCTTCAAACCACGGTTCTTTTCCAAGGTTTTTGTTTGAACCGGGTGTAGTTAGCTTTTTATTTTTTTTAATTAGGAACTTATGGGCTATGGGCAGAATTAAAATAGGAAGCCTTGTTTGATTTCGTAATGCCTTGAATATAGCGGTTACTTTAGTGTGACGCTTAGGCTCATTTGTTGACTCTTGTAAGAAGGCCTTAAAATGTATGTTCTTAATTTGGATGAAATACCCTGATCTGAGTGTTTGATGATCTAATCTGGAATGAGTCATGTGCCATGTGTGTGAGAGGCTTGTTATATTCTGTGCACGACATTTAACGCCTATAACTTGCCCTGTGTGTCTGCAAAGCGAAATGGTAATCTTGTTTAGTCTGGGAAGTGATATAAGCATTTCTTTGTTGAACCATATATATACATACTCCACCCACCTATTTGTTATGTACCATAGTTAACCCTGTTGAGCCTGTAATTCTGTTTCCTTGGTAACCACATTACAAGCCCTATCCCTTGTTTGAAATGACCATCTTTTGAATCATTTACCTCTCGTAAGCACTGAAAATACTATGAATTTACAAAGGATAAAGTGTGGAGTAATTGATGGAGCTTTTGAGTGGAACTAGGAAATAAGGAGAAAGGTAAATCTTGTTGGAAAAGGCCACTTGAAAAAAAAGAAAAGAGAAGAACATTGTTAATAGTGTATCATGTTGATTGGTAATAAATCTTTGGTGGCTTTTAAGGTGATTGTGCTCAAAGAAGAAGTGTGGGGTAGTATATGTGATGTTAAAAAAAGAATAATAATTAAAAAAAATGAAAATATTGGTTTAACTTAGGTGTGGACTTGATTGTAAAATAAATGTATTAAAGTGCTTAGGGAGGTATAGTCACTATTATATATCCAAATATATCCTACCCAACCTACAGCCTATATTACATCCAAATAAAGTCCTACTTGATCCTAGATTGAGTGAGCTCAATTAGTAGAGTCGTATACTACGGGCAAGCCTATAGTGCATTTTCTGTGGCACAAGAATGTCATTTCTGAGGGTGAGTGAATTCTGTTCCTTTTAAAGTTTCTCAGTGTGTGTGAATTTTATTGATTGTGAAATGAGTCTCTTTTGTTGTGAGCAGGCACTTGATTCATGAAGGAGAGGTAAGTCTGGACCTTTGATATAGAGTAAGTAAGCCAGTTAAGAACATTGCGTGGCTAGAGGGAGTCAACTCTTGAGGTGTAGATGTTGCACTAATGTACTCAATTTATGTGAAATATTCTTGGTGTGACGAGTAGAGAAGTCGCTCAGTGAAATTAAGCCTCTTAGAGTATGGTTTGATTGCTCGGGGACGAGCAATGGTTTAAGTGTGGGGTGTTGATAGTAGGCTATATTCATGCAATTTAGACACTACTTACACTCTAATTTAGCCACACTTTATTGATATTTGAATGCTAAAAGATAACAAAATACTCTAATTAAGAATTTGATGCTTTGCAGGAGCTATTCCGAGCTAGGAAGGAGCCAACGAGTGTTTTGGAGTCAACATGGAATGTAAAAGGGCAATCGAAGGTTAGCCCGGTCGAAAAGGAGCGAGAAAAGCAAGAGAAACGACCCCTCCAGGTGCGCGGCCGCGGAGTGGGCCGCGACATCAAGGCAGTGAGGCAGTCCAAATCCGCGGTCGAATCTGTGGCCACGGACGGGCGGACGAAAGCCAAACACGCAGGGTTAATTATATAATTTTCTAGGCGACTAACCTAAACCTATATGAAATCTAAACTCGCCCAGAAGTGGGAGAGAGCTGTTTCTAGAAGATTTGAGAGGCAAGAACAAGGGAGAGAAGACGAATAAATTCCTAAGAGTTTTCTTCTTCTTGATACTTCTATTTGTTGATTATAAATTATTTTAGTGATTTATTTTCCATTAGCATGAGTAGCTAAATCTGTTATCTAGGGTTGATGGAACCAATTGTTGGATGAAGTCTTGACTCTATTTTGTTATAATTGAGCCGTATTTGTTCTATGATTGTTCAATTACGTATTGTATTGTGGTTAATTGAAAGAGCCCTTGATTAATCGTGTCTATTCACCTTGTGTTTCTTGAGAAAGAGCACTTGGTTAGATTGTTGAACAACACCACTTTTGGGAAAGTTAAGAGATTAATTAGTTGAATTTAAAAGTGGGGTTAGAAATAACGAATCTTTGGTGGGATGATTTTGAGTTGCATAAATTGTTAACTAGAGTAGTTCGAGAGAATGCTTCTAGTAAATTATCGTAATTGATTGAAAGGTAATTACGGTAACCCGGAACTCATAATTCTCATAGAGTATTACGGCGAGATTATAGCTAAAGAGTTGAGAATTAATCCGGCAATTGGAGAAATCAATAGCCCTAGATCCTTTTACCCTTGAATTCAATTTTAGTCTTGATTATTGCTAATTTTATTGTCATTTTTTCTTGGCTAAATAAATTCCACTGATTATTCATAAAACTATTGCATCTGGAAGTTGTCTGAGCTTATCATTAGCATTATTTAAGGTTGTAGTAAATAGGTTAGTTCCATGTGGGATTCGACTCCGGACTTGAATTGGGTTATATTTGCAGCGACCGCTTAGTCCTTCTTACAAGGCATAGTTGGGCGTGATCAGATAATATCATAGAGTTCGTGGTTCTATAGTTGAGAACTCAAGAATAGAGCCACGAAGTTTGTGGTTCTAATGTTGAGAAATCAATGATAGTGTCATGGAGTGTATGGCTCTACAAATAAGAAATTAAGGATAGCGTCATGAAGGTCATAGTTCTACAATTCAGAATTCAAGGACAAATTCATGAAATTTGTGGTTCCACAATACAGAAATCAAGGATAGGGTCAGCTTGGAATTCGTGATTCTACAATTGAAAAATCAAGGATAGAGTTATAGAATTTGTGTAATAAAAAAACTAATATTAGAATCATGGAGTTCGTGCTTCTACAAATGAAAAAGTTCTCCTTGAATTTCACACTTGGTATTGTAATTTTGATATTTTATAATGATATTGTGTTAATTATTCAGAAAAAAATATATAAACCTATCTTTTACCAGGGGTGGCTCAAGGGGGGGACTAGTTAAGTCCTTGATTTAGGCCCCAAAATTTTGAGGCCCCATATTTTTTTAATAATATATTTTATTATTTTCTTCGCTTAGATAATAATGAAGTCTATAGATTAAGAAGAAAAAATATGGAATATTTATTAAAAGAGAAAGATTGTCTTCTTTTTAACGGTAAAATATATTAAAATTTTAAATTAAATTAATCAAATATTCATATTAGTAAATAAGATTTTTACAACAGTATCCAAGGTAATACATTACAAATATATGGATGATATCTTATTAAACTGAATTAAACTTTATTTTTATAATAATAATAATATTATTATTACTATGTAAAGTTAAAGGTTCAATGTCTTTTAAGACTGCTATCATATAAACAAACAAAAAAGGCAACATTAAATTTTTGTATATTTTTTTCCAATTAAAAAGTTTAAGGCCTCTTATTAAATTTGACTTTAGGTCACTAGTTTTATTGGGTCGCTCTTATCTTCTACTTACGAATATTAATCATTTGCTGCAATATAATACCTTGGTTTTTGTTGTCAAAAATCTTATTGGTAGATATGAAGATTTAAGTAGTATAATTCAAATTAAGTATAATATATTAGACAAAGTTCATGACTAAATAAGGAAATTTTCTAAATATTAATTGTAAAAAAACCATGTTGTATGATCTAATTTATTTAACCATTTAATATCATATTGCTTGAATTTATTTTTTTTATTTTTTTTATCCAGTAAAATATGCCTAAAAAGAAAATTATATAAAATTAGAAAAATTCATATGGACATCAAATAACTTTTCAGTTCCTCACTTTTCTTTATTATATAATCTACATATGTAGTATTATTTCATTTGCTATTATAACGTTTTATTATCTTGTTATTTGACTTAATATGTTTGTTAATTCTTTCTTTTTAATATGATATAGATATAGATAATGTCAATCCCACGATGAAAGTAGAAACCACATGTTCACATAATGTGACTTTGCCAAGAGACTTTGGAAGAGGGTCCTATTATGGGTGCAGAGACGACCATATTGTGCTAATTCATTGAGTCAACATTGGGAATGGGTAGTGAAAAATGCTAAAGGGAAATCACAGAATGTTGCTGCCTTCAAAATGGTTTATGCTGAGACAATTCACATGATCTGAAATGAGAGGAACCTTCCAATATTTGAGAAGCGCAATAGAGAGGTTGAAGAATTAGCTAGGGTTGTTGCATGTGTCTGTAACGTAAGAACATCTGCTCAAACAGGAAAACTATTGCAACAACTTAACTTTGAGGAGTTAGATACGTAGGGTAGCATATAGGTATCGTGGTTAATTGATATCTGTACATATATATGTAGAAACTTTTATATGAGACAGGGGACTATGATAAAGTCAACTGTGAATTTGTAAAGCTACATTGGTGATTAATGAAAATTATTTAATTACCAATATATATATATATATATATATATATATATATATATATATATATATATATATATATATATATATATATATATATTTCTTACTCCTAAAATTTTTTCTTGAAACTTTTTTCCATTGTACTTCTTCATTTGAATTTGTCCAAAATATAAATTAATTTTTTTCTTTATTCGTTATAAATCTACCAATTTTTATTAATAATTGATATTTTTGTATTATATGCCTAGAAATTTTAATTTTTCTTCTCCTTTGACTTTTTATTAAAATTTTAATTTTTAAAATTTAATCATTAATGTCAGCTATCTTTTAATATTATGCTTTATTGCTTCGTATGATTGTTGCCATTATAACTCAAAACGCTTTCTGATTTGAAATTTTCAAAAATCTTATCATTTTATATTTTTTTACCGAGCAGCGACAAAATTTAAAGGAAACTAAGATTGGAATTTAATGATTACCTGTATGAGAAGGATTATTTTAATATTAAATGACTACCACTTTAATGACTTATTACATTAGTAAACTCAAAATGAAACATGGGAAGAAGAAGACCATAACAATGATAAATTTCGCCAATTTAATTAATGTTAAGGTTTTAACCTTTTCACCATAATGATAATTGGAACACTCGACTACTTCATAGAGCTTAAGGTCTTTGGGTGAGAAATTTAAAAGGGATGAGATTAATAGAATATGGGGCAAAAAGGTCTTTAAGCTTATTTTAACAGAGAACTAATTATTTCTCAATAACATTTTAATTGTGGCTAAAGCTTAGTTATCAGTTCAAAAATGGAAAAATTTCACATAAGAATAACTGGGCTCCCTACTTTTCAATTATATATCTCATGTTTCAATTTACAACCAATTAGCCCAAAAATAATAGGTTAAGATTCAACATTCAACTCCAATAGGTTCTCGAAATTACTATTTAATTTTAAAAAAAGATTGCTCAAGCTTTTAAGTTAATTTTCGAATCAGTAACTGTGGGTGGTGAAAGTTAGATTTTTAACAAGCTTAAATATGTGTGTTTAAATTCCGAATTTGATTTTGTGAGAAATTTGGAGTGGGTGTTATTTAGACTTGTTAGAAATAGCGGACGATAAATTTTCGAACTATCTTTTCTCTAAAAACTTCACATTCTTACAAAAAAAAAAAAATTAACGTTCATGATAAATTGATAAGTTATATCTATTGGTTTGTCACTTAAAGCATTGTTCAATTAAAAAACAAAATCCAAAAAACTTCAAATATTAGAATAAAAATTTTAAAGTGCTGTTGTTAAATGTATATTATCAAGGAACAAAGACTTAAAAAACGTGACATGAAGGACAAATCATAATACAAAAAATAGCCTTAAAAGAATACATAAAAAGAACTTTTAAATCATAACGCATATGAATATTGTTTATTTAGTTAATAACCCATAAAATCAATTTTTGCTTTCTTTTTTATTTTATTTTTCAAAAGAGAATAACAATAATTCTCCATTGACTGCTGGTGTGACATGAATTCTCGATCAATCCGTTGAACGGGAGACACTTCACCAACTTAACTAACCAATATTGTCCATAGAAATAGCTCTCTAAAATATTGGATATATTAAAATGGACAACTAATTATTTTACAAATTTTCAATTTTCAAAAATTTATTCACATTAATTCAACGGAATTCGTCTTTATGTAACAGAACAAATCTATTAGCAAAGAAAAAAAAATCATCTGTGCAAAGAAATTCGTGTATACACTATTTTAATTAAGACTTAACCCAATCTTTAGGAGGCCTTCTTCTACGCTCCTATGATAAAGTTCAAAGTTTTTTATTTTTCTTTCATTCTTCCTTTGAAGCTCTTTTGTTATTCACATTTTTGAATTAGAGTTTCTCATTTCCTTAGTTAGGATTCAAGATCAATTGAGATTAACAAAGACACTATCTGGTCATTATGGAACACGTAAATTGCACGTGATTCAACCATTCATATAAATAATTAATTTTATTAGATTAAATTGGATGTGTATCACTTTAAGAAAAAATAGAAAATTTATTACTACTTCACATGAACGAATTTGAAGAGTGAATTCTGAAAATTTCTATATATTTCATCACTGTCATATACATGTATATATACACTTGCTAAGGAATAAAAGAATGAGCAGAAAGAGTAAAATCTGTACACTTATCATATTCTAATTTGCCCACTAATAACTAAATTATTCTTATAATAACTAACTTATATTCCCTCACATATCATTCACGTGAGGGAAGCTTCTAGTACTACTATTATCAGATGGTCTCTATTTAATCAATCATGGATCAGCTTGCTTGATCCAAAGGCCTTGCCTTCTCCACGTGTCCATCCAAAGTCGACCAAAAATAACCTATTTGATTTAGGTTATATCGAACACTTTGGTCTGAAGACAAACCATCTTTGTTAGGTCTTCTTCTTCTTCATCTCATCTTCTTCTCTATCCGTAGATGAACCACCATGAAAATCAGAATTATGAGGGAGCTTTTTCTTCTCAACATCCCCTCTCAAGTTGGAGGGGAACCTAGTGACCCCTAACTTGCCAAAAATCTCTCCATGAGAAACCCCAGAAAGAGGCTTCGTAAAGTGTTTGCAAGCTGAGCTTTGGAGGGAACAAAGGAAAGAGTGATTAGCCCTGAAAGAAACTGTTGATGCACAAAATGACAGTCAATTTCGACACGTTTTATGCGTTCATGAAAGACGGGGTTTCAGGCGATGTGGATTGCTGCCTTGCTATCAGAGTGAAGAGGAATTGGTAGAGTGACTGGTGCAGATAGATCCTCAAGAATTCGTACCAACCAGGTAAGCTCTGCAGTAACCCTTCTCATAGTCCTATATTCTGCTTCTGCAGATGATAAAGAAATTGAGCCTTGCTTCTTTGATTTCCAGGAGATGGGAGCTCCTCCTAAAGTGATAAAGAACCCACTAACGGACCTTCTTGAATCCTTGCAGGAAGCCCAATCAGCATCACAAAATGCAAGCAAGGAAAATGATGCCTCAGCTAAAAGAAGAATGCCTTGTCCCGGAGCAGAACTGAGGTATTTGAGTACTCGTAAAGCAGCAGAGAGATGAGACACACATGGCTTCTGCATGTATTGACTGAGGGTGAGTACAACAAAAGAAAGATCTGGTCTAGTATTTGTTAAATAATTTAGCTTTCCGACCAGATGATGAAATATAGTTGGGTTTTGCAGATATTCTCCATCATCAACTTGAAGCTTGAAGGCAAGATCCAAAGAAGAACTGACTCGAGTCAAATGAGACACATCAAATTCCTTCTACATGTCTAAGATAAATTTCCTTTGACTCACGAAAAATCCTACTTTTTCTCTCAAAATTTCGATACCTAGAAAGTAGTGTATACTTCCCAAATTCTTGACTTTGAATTCAGTATTCAGAAAATCTTTTATGCCTTGAATTTCTTCTAAGTCATTTCTTGTGATTAGTATGTCGTCAACATAGACAGCTAGGATAGAAATAAGACCTCCTATGTGTTTAAAGAACAAAGAATAGTCATTCATTGATGAAGAATATCCCTTAAAACTTAGAGCTCCTGCTAGCCTAGCATACCATTGCCTAGACGCTTGCTTTAAACCATATAGTGACTTCTTCAAAAGACAAACATGTTTAGGACTAGGAGGATCCAAACCTGCTGGAAATCTCATATATACCTCTTCTTGCAAATCTCCATGCAAGAATACATTGTTCACATCTAGCTGAGAAACATTCCAATCTTTCTTCGCTGCAACAGTGAGTAGACACCTTATGGTTGTTATCTTCACCACTTGTGAAAAAGTCTCACTGTAATCTATTTCTTCTCTTTGAATATCCCCCCTGACCACCAACCTTGCCTTCAACCTTTCAGTTCTGCCATCTGATAAGTGCTTTACCTTGTACACCCATCTACAAGGTAAAGCTCTTTTTCCTTTAGGTAACTCAACCACATCCCAGGTATGGTTGTCTTCTAGAGCTTTAATTTCTGCATTCATTGCTTCTATCCATCCTGGATGTTGACAAGCCTGGCTAAAAGTAGAAGGTTCTGTTAGGGTAGAAAGGGACTGCATTACATGCTGGTTATTAGGTGAGAGAGATGAAAAACAGTACTCAGTAAGTTGACAGGGTTGAGTAAAACAAGCTGTGGCTAGATCTGTGAACATGATGTTGTTACACACAAAATCTTTCAGGTAGATTGGTTGTGTAGACACTCTTCCTGATCTCCTCAATGGCATAGGTTCTTGAGGTGTAGAAGAAGGTGTCCTGGTGTGTGATGGCTCTAGGATAGGAGAGACTGGAGTTGGTGATTGTGGAGAAACTGAATGATGATGAGAAATATGAGTAGGACTTGATGATTGTGATGAAAAAATATATGTTGCATCGTATTCTGAAGAAGTAGGCTGTGTTTGGTCTTGGAATGTGGTTGAATAGGTAGGTTCTGTGGTGAAAATTGAAGTTAGAAAAATAGGATAGTGTGGTGTGTTGATTTCTGCAAAAGCAAAATGTGACTCATGAAATGTCACATCCCTAGACACAAATACTTTCTTTGTGGACAGCTCCAGCAGTTTGTATCCCTTCTGTTGAAGAGGGTAACCAAGTAAAACACAAGTTGTTTCCCTCTCATCAAACTTCTCTCTTCCCTGTTTCAAAGTAGAGGCATAGCATAGGCATCCAAAATTTCTCAAATAGTCATACTTGGGTTTGTGATGAAATAGGACCTCATATGGTATCTTTCCTTGAAGAACACTGGAAGGCAACCTATTAAGAATGTGTGTGGCATTCAAAATAGATTTACCCCAATATGACATAGGCAGCCTGTATTGAAACATTAGACCTCTAGCAATTTCTAAGAGATGTCTATGTTTCCTCTCAACAATCCCATTTTTTTGAGGTGTTTCTACACAAGACAACTGGTGCAGAATACCTTTTGAAGCAAGAAAAGCTGCTTCTTGTGTCCCTTTCCCCAATTCTAGAGCATTATCAGACCTTATCATTCTCACTTTTGCATTGAACTGTCTTTCAACCATGGATAAGAAATATTTGAGCATGGGAAATGCATTGCTCTTAGAGGACAGCAAAAATGTCCATGTTCCTCTACTATAGTAAGGAAATATCTGAACCCATTATAGGTATTAGACTTGTAAGGTCCCCATGTGTCTATATGAATGAGATCAAAAATATCTCTAGATTTAATGGTGCTAATAGGAAAAGGTTTCCTTGTCTGCCTAGCCTTAGGACAAACATCATAGATAAAATCAGAGTTTGAGTCACAATGAAGAAAATCTAAATATTTCATTGCTGAAAATGGGAGATGTCCCAACCTTACATGCCAAAGGTTAACATCAGGAATTGCATTAACATGAACATGACTAGAAAAAGACATAGACTCTGAAATGGAATTTCTTCCTTTTTGAATTGAAGATACATTACTACTGAATAGACTCTTAGACTTAAGACTACTAGGCTCCAATATGTAGAGTCCCTATCTAACTTCACCAAAAGCTTGTGGACTCTTCATTGGAAGGCCCTGCAACACACACCCAGTAGATGTGAATAAGACATCATATTTGAACTGAATGCAAAACCTATGTACTGACAATAGGTTGTATTTAAAATCTGGAACATGTAAGACATTGTTCAAGACATGACCTGGTAGGATAGAAACACTTCCTATATGAGTAACAATTACCTTGAAAGAATTAGGTAAATTGATGTTCAAAGGCACAGGAAGTTGAGTTAGAAATAAGAAAGAGTTGGAATCAAAACACATATGCTCTGAAGCACCTGAATCAATTATCCAGGTGTCAGAATTTAGAGTGGTAAACACTGAACCTGAGTATTTTAGAATAGTACCAGAAACTGCATTAGCATTGATTCCTAAATTTTCTGTTTGTGCCAACTTTGCCTGCTTATACATGTTCACCATCTCTGCAACATGTTCCTTGTTGAGTTGTTGCCCAAAATTGTTGCTGTTTTCAGTATTCTATCCTGTCTGATTCTCGTGATCTTCTGTGTTAAAACTACATTTGCCTTGATCTGATTTTGATAGTTCTTCTCATTGATAAACTCAAAATCATCTGGAAATCCAATGATTCTATAGCAATCTTCTTGAGTATACCCTGTTTTTTCACAATAAGTACAAGACACATTTGGATTGTACCTCTTCTTTGCCTTAAACTTCTGCTGTGGTTTAGTGAACTTCTGTCCTAAATTATTAAATTTTGTTCCCACTGTTGCTCCTTTTTGTGTTTGGTTCCTGTTTTTCTGAAAGTTTCTCCCTTGCCCTGTCACCATAAAAGCTACAAAATCAGCTAAAAGTTGGGCATTAGGTTGTTTCACATCTCCTATTGCCATAAATGATAATGAATCTGAGTTAAATGTGCGTTTGCATAAACTTCTCTTTGATTTTCATCTTGCAAGAGAAGAGAATAGGCAACATCTATGCTAGGCAAAGGATTCATCATGAGTATGTTTCCTCTTACTTGTGCATAGATGTCATTTAATCCCATTAGCAATTGAATCAACCTCTGATCTTCAAGTGACTTAGTTAATTTTGCTTTTCCTTCACAAGTACACACACATGAACAACATATGACAACATTTAAAGCATCCAATTCATCCCACAATCGTTTGAGTTTAGTGAAGTATCCTGCAATATCACTGTTTCCCTGCACTAATCCTTGAAGCTTCTTTTGCAGATGGTATAGCTTGGCTCCATTTGTTTTTCCAAATCTCTGCTCCAAGCTATCCCAAAGCTCCTTTGCAGTTTTGGAGTATATCACATTGTCTGCGATATCTTTAGAAAGGGCATTCAGAATCTAGGAAATCACCATGTCATTGACACAGCTCCATTGTTCATGATCTGGAGAACTCAGATCTGGATATTGCCATGCTCCATTGATAAACCCAAGTTTCTTCTTAGCTGATAGAGACAACAAAATGGATTTCCTCCATCCTGGATATCCCCTTCCATCAAACAAGTTGTTGACTAGAGTCATCCCAGGAGAATCAGAATTATTAAGATGATCGGGGTGATTGATATTATAACTCACAGCCTTTGCAACTTTGCTGGTATCTGCAGTTATGGTTGTGTCACCCATTTTTGTTTAGTGAAGATGAGTTGACGTTGAGGATGAGATGATGTAAATAATCTAGATAATTGAACTGTTAGATCGAGCTAGGTGTTCTGATACCATGAACGAATTTGAAGAGTGAATTCTAAAAATTTCTGTGTATTTCAGCACCTTCATGTACATGTATATATACACTTGCTAAGGAATAAAAGAATGAGCAGAAAGAGTAAAATCTGTACACTTATCCTATTCTAATTTGCCCACTAATAACTAAATTATTCTTCTAGTAACTAACTTATATTCCCTCACATGTCATTCACGTGATGGAAGCTTCTAGTACCACTATTATCAGATGGTCTCTATTTAATCAATCATGGATCAGCTTGCTTGATCCAAAGGCCTTGTATAACGACCCAACCGGTCGTTTCAACTTTAAGAACCCCGTTCCCTTAAATAAAACTCCCCAAATATATTTTTAATTATTTGTGACTTGCGAGGATGGTTGGTTCGGGATTTGGATGTGTTTGGGTTGAAATCGGAATACTTGGTTCCTTAAGTTAACCTTAAAAGCCCAAGTTTGACTTCGGTCAATATTTTGAAAAAATGACCTCGGAATCAGGATTTGACGGTTCCAATATGTTCGTATGATGATTTCGGACTTGGGCGTATGTTCAAATCAGATTTGGATAACCCGGGAGCGTTTTGGCGCTTAATAGTGAAAATCAACTTTTTGAAGGTTTAAAGTTCTTTAAAAATTGGTTTGGAGTAGGTTTTTGAGTAATTGAAATCCATTTGGAATTCCGAGTTTGGGAATAGTTCCGTATAGTGATTTAAGACTTGCACACAAATTTTCGTTCCGAGCAGTTTAAGTATATTTCGGCGCATTGGAAGTAAATTGAAGAACTTCAAATTCCTAAGTTTGAATCAATTTGGTTTAGGGTATGATTCTTAGATTTGATGTTGTTTTATGCGTTCCGAGAGTTCGAGCGAGTCCGTTTTATGATTTTAAACCTGTTGGTATGTTCGGGTGGGGCCCCAGGGGTCCCCGAGTGTTAACCGGACGAGGCTAAGGACCAATTTTGGGAAATTAAGCAAGGACTGAAGCTCCCAGCTACTGTCATAATCGCACCTGCGCATTGGAAAGCCGCAGGTGCGAGCCACCATTCGCAGGTGCGAACGAGAGAAACCTGCCCAGCCATCGCAGATGCGAAGCATTTGGCGCACCTGCGAACGCGCAGGTGCGATGGCCTTGTGCGCAGAAGCGGAATAATGCGCAGGTGCGAAGGGATGGGCGCACCTGCGCTTGCGCTGAAGCGAGCATTTCTTCCGCAGGTGCGAAACCAGAAAAAGAAGGAAAATGCGCACCTACGAGGAATTTCCGCAGGTGCGAAAGCCGCATGTGCGGTACTCCTTCCGCAGGTGCGAAAAACCTGTCTGGGCAGAACCTTAAAACGGACGAAAACTCAGTCCATTTCTTTCTATTTTTCATCTATTGTTGGGCGATTTCAGGGCTCTTTGTGAGGAGTTTCAACTATCAACTTGGAGGTAAGTTTATTCTACACTCTTTGAGTTAAATACATAGATTATAAGTAGATTATAACTAGTAAATTTTAGAAATCAAAGAGTTAGATGAAAAACCTAGATTTTTATAAAAATGAGATTTTGACCAAGAAAATAGTTATGGAATCGGGTAGAAATTATATATTCAAGTTTTTGAGATTATGGGTAACATTTTCATCCGAAAATTTCCAGAATCCGAGCACGTGGGCCCGGGGTAAATTATAAAAATTTTACCATTTTGTATAAGGTAATTTATTTAATAGATAAATTTCGAATCATTTAGTATATATTAAATATTTTGTATAATATTTGGATAGTTTCGTATTTTTCGGCGTCGAATCGAGAATTCAACGCGACGTGGTAATCGGAAAGTGGACTTTGAGAGGAGGTAAGTCTCTTGTCTGATCTTGTGAGGGGGAAATTACCTCATAGGGATTAAATTGAATAATTATTGATAATTGCGGGGGCTACGTACGCACGAGGTGACGAGAGTCCGTGCGTAGCTACTATTAATGCTAAAGTCCGGGTAGTTTAGGACTCAAAGTATGAACTACTTGTGAAAATTATATTCCTTGTTTAATTAATATTATTTGATATATATATATATATATATATATATATATATATATATATATATATATATATATATATATATATATATATATATATTGTGAATTTTTAGATCAAAATATTAAAGGATGGAAAATTTATATGTTTGATTTTCTGTTTAAATTAATTAATTGTTAAAAGAAATTATTCTTCCTCCCGAATTTACCTCATAATAAATATACTCTCCTTCCGGAGGTACATAAGAAAATGTCCTCCTTTCTTGTGGAGCGGGCCGAACGTCTCGGCAGGATAGATGCATCTATGGATCACGCCGCACGTCCCTCGGCAGTGTACACGACACTTTGGATCGGGCCGTACGTCCTCGACAGAATTCGTACTTAATAATAATAATTACACGATACTTTAATAATGTATTTCAGCTTGCGAAGCTAATTGATAAATTGGAAAATCCTTGAAATTTAATGAATTATTATTCTTGCTTGTTAAGGAATTAATTGTTATTCCTGTAAATGAGATTTAATTGATAAATTGAAAATTTATTGAAATTGAATTGCAGCTTGTAAAGCTATTTGATAAATTGGAAGTTTTATTGAAATTTCATGATTTAAAATAAATAAATTGGAAAAATTATTGCATTTGAAGGATTGTTATTATTTCTGCTAAATGAATAAAATTATTGTTAACTCTGTGAACTATGCTGATTTGAATAATTACAATTTATTCCAATTATTATTATTGACCCATAGTGAGTGTCAAAGTCGGCTATCTCATCTCTACCACTTCGAGATTAGGCTTGATACTTACTGGGTACACGTTATTTTCGTACTCATACTGCACTTGCTGCAGATTTTATTGTGCATGTACATATATGTATAGCGGCCTTGTGGGCGCAGAGGTGTGGTTAATAATTGTGGGGACATAGGTGAGCTGCATTCTATATTACGATCCACAGCTAATAGAGTCTCCTTCAGAGTTATTATATTTTTCTGTCTAATTTGTATTCTAGACAGTTGCTGTAGTTTATTTTTAATTCCCTAGTAAATGCTCATGCACTTGTGACACCGGGTTTTGGGAATGGTTGTGAATTGTTTAGAAATTTAGTTGCTAAAAATATTTATCATTTACTCTATGAGTTTTATCTTTACAATTTCATTGAAGAAATTTTTATTTCAAAAATACTAAAATGGGTAATTAAGTTAATTGATTATGGTTGGCTTGCCTGACAGTGCTGTCCGGCGCCATCACGGTCTTTAATTGGATTTTGGGTCATGACAACATGGTATTAGAGCACTAGGTTCACTTAGGTCTCACGAGTCATGAGCGAGTCTTGTGGATCGGTACGGAGACGTCTGTGCTTATCTTTGAGAGGCTACACGGCTGTTAGGAATACTTTCCTTTTTGATTCCTCATCGTGCGATTCGATGCCTTTGAGGCTGCTGCTTACATTTTCTTCCTATTCAATCTTATGCGAAGTGAAGCGCTTGTTATAAATTGGGGATCAAGGAAATTTTTAATGGTACTACAGTGTAGTACAGGATGCTTCTTCCAGTGTAACTAATTGGGCTATTGTCGTCGCCTTGCGAAAGGCCGCTCTATCGTTTTAGTTCAGTATCAATACTATGACGATTCATGCATTATTATGGCATAGTGTTTATGTAATGGTAGAATGCCTGTCTATGTGTCAGGGCAGTAAACGACTTGAAAGAAGTTTTTTCTCAGTACATGATTCAGAGGTTCCGTCTTTTAATTCCAGCGGAGAAAAGGCAATCGGACTATGAATGTTCAGGTTTGGGGTTGATAGAGTAACGAAGCTTGATATTTTCGAGTGTGGTAGAGTTCTCAATTTTGATGTGGTGTCATCGCCTTGTAAAATGCGTTAAGGTTCGCCAGTGTTATGGTTTTCTTCAACTCGCCTTCATGACGGGGTGTTAGGAATTTGTATAGGGGAAACAGTCGTTAGAGATCGCAGTGTGCAGTGATTCAGGATCGAAGCAGCATTTCTAGTGTTGATGTCTCAAGAAGGATGATCGTCAGAAAGGTTTAAAGTTGGTAACGAGCTATTGGTTCAAGTGCTATAGAGACAAATTTTGAGTTAAAACAACAACTGGGCAGTGAAGGATGAGGAAGGACATATGGTAGGTGCCTTGCAGCGGTTAGGATCCGAAAAGGCCAAGTGTAAGAAAACAGAAGCAGAGTAGTTGCTTAAAGGAGATGGTTGACCAAAGTGGGAAAGTGCCAAGGTAGCACATGGGTTACGTGGTAGGATGATTACACGTCTTGGGGAACGCTTGGAGTGATTTGGGATGTAGAATGGACAATGACTAGGTCTACGGACTTAAGTTGTAATATTAGCTGCTATATTGAGGAAGATTGGATACAACAGGAGGGAGTTGCTTGATATGAAGAAGGATACAACATGACTTTGGATTGGAAGGTATTGTCGCACCTCTAGTTGACGTCCATGAGGAGTGAACGGACTGGTGCAGCTAGTGAATGAGCCTGGACTCAGGATGATCTAGTGATTTCGTAGTATTTGCACCCAGTGCAGCAGTGTTGGAATATGTCGGCATGTAATTTCCACGGGTGGGTTATCTCTTGTGAGCAGGTTAGCGGTTGCATGGTATTGACGAAGCTTCCGGTAAGAAATTTAATATGTAAATGTGGCTAGTGGTTCGGAGTATTTATTAAAGGTTAATAGAAGGATTTCGAGAAAATTTGGTGAGTTGCGTATACAGGATCATGTCAACATTGAATAAAGAATCTTGGTGGATTCCAACAATTTTTAATTGTAGCTTCAAGCTAAGTGGGAGAGCCCCACCGTCTATGATTGGATTGCGTAGTGTCAACTTGTGCGGTTTCTGGTTATCGGTGTATTGGTGGGTCATTGCAACTAAGGAAAGAAAACATCAGTGGTAATTTGAGCAAAGTATTTGGGGAATGTGTGCCATATTTGGCCTTATCAATTCATATTCAGGTTTTGGAAGACTCAGAGTTTATGCTTCGTGTAGATGTAATGCACAGGAAAGTAAAATAGTCGGATGTTTCCTTGATAAAGTGTCCATGTGCTAGCAGGGCCTTAGAATTGATCATGTTTGGGAACAAGTCAAAGCAAGTGACTCTCAATAACGGTCCTAGTGGATTCAACAATTTAAAGTGTGGTATCTAAGGATCTCGAGTCTATAGTATGGTTGAGTATCGAGCTTTTGCAATAGATTATAAAACGGGGCTTGGAGTACTCTGCGTTATCTTCAAGTTGTGGTGTAGCAATAGAGAAACGGAAGAAAATAACTTGGGATTCATAAAAGAAGTATCAGAATGGGCGTACCGATTGAAGATGTGAAAGTGCGCACAATGAGGGATATGAGATAATTAGTGGGTTTTGAAATAGTGCGGTCTCGTGAAATAAGATCACTTGGGATGAGTGCGGATTTGAGTTTATGATGTAATGAATGGAGCTATTATTATTTCTAAGACAAGTTGAAAATAAATCGAGAAAAAACGGGTCGGCTAACAATGGTTGAATCGGCATGATGGTGGCAATGATCAGTTCCTTCAGCGCATTGAATTATGCATGTGATTTGTGGTAGTACGTGCGAGGCTTGACGATCGCCGTAATTGATTTTATTTGGAGGAATTCAAGTATTATGACATGTTATGTGTAGAGGGATCCCAGAAGAGTTATGGTGATTTAGACCACTACTTGAGGCCGGTATTTTTTACGGATATGGGAATTCAGTCACGTGTTGCAATGGTTCTCTGGAAATGAGTTAAGAAGATGGTTTCTATATGATGAAGTGTTTACCCTATTAGTGGTTCGGGAGTTATGATGGAATTCTTCTACTCCTGCGCATTGGTGTGGTTAAGTGCACTAAGTAGCATGGGATTCGAAAGTTGAGGATTTAAGATTTTGGTTCGGTGTTGACAAGGATGTCATGAGCTTTGATGAGCAGGAAAGGGATTTAGATGTTTAAAGTAAGATGGTATTGTTTTAGGCATCATCTAAGGTCGATGTCAGGTGTAAGAGACCTTCTGTATTGATTTGTGGATTCTTGATATGCTTTACAGCATTAGTGTAACCGGTAGCATAGATGTGCAGACTTGTTACCTGGTGTGGAAGGTCGTGGGAGCGTGTCTCACGAAAAGATTGTGTAAGAGTGACATGTAGTCACTTGATTGAGTAGAGATTGAAACCAAGTATGAAGATTGTGGTAACATCGCTGATTCGAGAATTTATGCCTGGAGGGCGCTCGGTTCATTTGGTTGTCGACTGTGGAAGTATCATTCCGGTTATGATGGCTATTCTTGTATGTTATGGGAAAAAGGGTTATTATGGATACTTGAAAGGTTATTAGCCTAGTACGATGCGATCAAAATCGACTTGAGGTCTGTGGATGTATTTGAATATGAATATGGGCTCTATATCAGGCCGGATGTGTTCATTTCAGCATAACCGCTCTCTATGGAGGAATATTCAGATGTTGGATGTCGTTTCGTCGTCGGTTATTTCATGTAATACAATATTATGCCGCGTGAGTTGCGAAACGGCTTGAAAATTTTCTTATGTGTTGAGGTTCCGCATAGCGATGGTGTTATGTGAGCAGGATGGCTCTCGAGATTCAGATCATATATCGCACCTTAGTTGTGCTTGAGTTTTGTAGCGTATGGCGTTGTCGGTCCTTCCAAGGATGGTATTATGCACTTAGCGTGCTTGTGTCCGATGTTCGAATATTTTGTAAATAATGAGCATTCTAGCTCGGTAAGTATTTTCTTGTAGATTTTTTTTTGTGCGGATCGGGTTGCACGTCGCAACAGTGTGATGTTGAGTACAGTTCCCTATATTCTATTTTGTGTGTTTTTGTGTCCCATTTTCTGAGGAAGGTATATGACACCTTTTCAGTTGTTTAATTAGTCACGTGGGTTGAGTAATCCTTTCCATAGTTTGTTTTCCTTATATATCGCAATTGAGTCCGTAGCTTATTAGCTCATTGTTGCGTCATATGAGACTTTTTGTCATGTCTGAGGTGGCTTATTGCCTGAGCAACTTATACTAAGTGAGACGAGGTTATTGGATCCGAGATCAGTACGATCTGATTATATGAAGTATAATAAAGAGAAAATACCATTATTTGGTCCATAATGAGGCAATGGTTCTTGTCAGATGGAGAAACTCAATAATTGTTGACTCAGCAGTTGGTTATGAATTTCTACACATTTCTTCCATCGTGGAAGCAGTTCAAGAGTTGGAACAGGAATTATAGGTATCATGAGGTGTGTTGTGAACATCGGATTGGTGGAAATTCGGCTATTGTTATCGGAGGATGATATTATGATCATGTGAATGTTGCGGTACATGGTCTAAATTCAACCAAGGTATGCAACCCTGTATTGGTGCATCGTGTAGTGATTGATACGACATTCATAGGTTGGAAACAAGCATGCTGGAGAATTCTGGATGTTAGAATTGGGCTCTAAGGCTTATTTGCCTAAATAAAGGGGAGAATTTTCAGATTGGCTCGAGTTAATGTGCTCAACTGGGTGTGGTAGCACAGGTAGGTGCACGAGGTGTTAAACAATAATTTTGGATAACTTCAGAACACTCCTTAGCACGTTCAAGGACGAACGTATATTTAAGTGGGAGAAAATGTAACGACCCAACCAGTGGTTTCAACTTTAAGAACCTCGTTCCCTTAAATAAAACTCCTCGAATGTGTTTTTAATGATTTATGACTTGCGGGGATGGTTGGTTCGGGTTTTGGATGTGTTTGGGTTGAAATCGGAACACTTGGTTTCTTAAGTTAACCTTAAAAGGCCAAGTTTGACTTCGGTCAACATTTTGAGAAAATGACCTCGGAATCGGGATTTGACAATTCCAGTAGGTTTGTATGATGATTTTGGACTTGGGCGTATATTCGAATTGGGTTTTGGATAACCCGGGAGCGTTTTGGAGCTTAATAGTGAAAATCAACTATTTGAAGGTTTAAAGTTCTTTAAAAATTGGTTTGGAGTAGGTTTTAGAGTAATTGAAGTTCGTTTGGAATTCCGAGTTTAGGAATAGTTCCGTATAGTGATTTAAGACTTACACGCAAATTTTCGTGTCATTCCGAGCAGTTTAAGTATATTTCGGTGCATTGGAAGTAAACTGAAGAACTTGAAATTCCTAAGTTTGAATCAATTTGGTTTAGGGTATGATTCTTAGATTTGATTTTGTTTTATGCGTTCCGAGAGTTCGAGCGAGTCTGTTTTATGATTTCAAACTTGTTGGTAGGTTCGGGCGAGTCCCCAGGGGTCCCGAGTGTTAACCGGACGAGGCTCGGACCAATTTGGGAAATTAAGCAAGGACTGAAGCTCCCAGCTACTGTCATAATCGCACCTGCGCATTGGACAGCCGCAGGTGCGAGCCACCAATCGCAGGTGCGAACAAGAGAAACCTGCCCAGCCATCGCAGATGCGAAGCATTTGGTGCACTTGCGAACGCGCAGGTGCAATGGCCTTGTGCGCAGAAGCGAAATAATGCGCAGGTGCGAAGGGATGGGCGCACCTGCGCTTGCGCCGAAGCGAGCATTTCTTCCGCAGGTGCGGAACCAGGAAAAGAAGGAAAATGCGCACATGTGAGGAATTTTCGCAGGTGCAAAAGCCGCATGTGCGGTACTCCTTCCACAGGTGCGAAAAACCTGTCTGGAAAGAACCTTAAAACGGACAAAAACTCAGTCCATTTCTTTCTATTTTTTATCCATTATTGGGCGATTTCAGAGCTCTTTGTGAGGAGTTTCAACTATCAACTTGGAGGTAAGTTAATTCTACACCCTTTGAGTTAAATACATAGATTATAAGTAGATTATAACTAGTAAATCTTAGAAATCAAAGAGTTAGATGAAAAACCTAGATTTTTATAAAAATGAGATTTTGACCACGAAAATAGTTATGGAATCGGGTAGAAATTATATATTCAAGTTCTCGAGATTATGAATAACGTTTTCATTCAAAAATTTCCAGAATCCGAGCACTTGGGCCCGGGGTGAATTTTAGGAATTTTACCATTTTGTATAAGGTAATTTATTTATTAGATAAATTTCGAATCATTTAGCATATATTAATTATTTTGTATAATATTTGGATAGTTTCGGATTTTTCGGCGTCGAATCGAGAATTCAACGTGACGTGGTAATCAGAAAGGGGACTTTGGGACGAGGTAAGTCTCTTGTCTAATCTTGTGAGGGGAAAATTACCCCATAAGGATTATATTGAATAATTATTGATAATTGCGGGGGCTACGTACGCACGAGGTGATGAGAGTCCGTGCGTAGGTACTATAAATTTACTCTCCTTCTGGAGGTACATAAGAAAATGTCCTCTTTTCTTGTGGAGCGGGCCGAACGCCTCGGCAGGATAGATGCATCTATGGATTGCGCCGCACGTCCCTCGGCAGTGTACACGGCACTCTGGATCGGGCCGCACATCCTCGACAGAAATCGTTCTTAATAATAATAATTACACGATACTTTAATAATGTATTTCAGCTTGCGAAACTATTGATAAATTGGAAAATCCTTGGAATTTAATGAATTATTATTCTTGCTTGTTAAGGAATTAATTGTTATTCTTATAAATGAGATTTAATTGATAAATTAAAAATTTATTGAAATTGAATTGCAGCTTGTAAAGCTATTTGATAAATTGGAAGATTTATTGAAATTGCATGATTTAAAATAAATAAATAGAAAAAATTGTTCCATTTGAAGGATTGTTATTATTTCTGTTAAATGAATAAAACTATTGTTGACTTTGTGAACTAGGGCTGGCAAGTGGGCCGGTCCAAACGGTCCCGGGCCCATCCCAAATTAAACGGACCTGTGCCTAAACGGGCTTTTTGTATGGACCGGCACGGGATCGGGACCGGGCCCGTTTGGTATCGGGCTAAACGGTCCCGATCCGCGGGCTAAACGGGCTAAGTAGGCTAAGTGGGCCCAACATATATATATATATATATATATAAATGGGCCCAACATATATTTTTTTTAAAAATAATTAAATAGATATTAGAGACAAAAGGATGTTAAAAAAATATCTAAGGCAATGCTTTGTAAATTTTATTATAGAATTGTGACCTAAATTTTATTTAACATCCTAAATTTTAATATTCAATATTTAATATCGAATATATATAGTATATAAGATGTATATATAGTATATAAGATGTATATATAGTATATCGATATAAGATATATATAGTATATATATTAAATGTATATATAGTATATATAAGCTATATTCGATAAGCTATATATACATCTTATATACTATATATAAGATGTATATATAGTATAGTATATATATTAAATGTATATATATATATATATAAGGTATATTCGATAAGCTATCTATGTCGAATATTTCATATCTATCTCATATATACCATGAAAGTACCTAGGCTCTGATACCATTTTAACAGGATCAAGTGGCGGGCGGTAATCCGCACAGCCTTCTCAACTAAGCTAAAACAGAAATCACCGTTTGACCGGGAACTGGAATTGTTTCGCACCTCTGCTGACTTTTATATGTCCACCGAGGTTTCCACCAGTTAAATATTTCTATCTTAACATACTTGAGAATTCTTAATCTAGCTAATTCAGTACCCTTATATTTAAAGACTGGCGGTAATTCGCACAATCAGTAAGGATATAAGAATTGAAATATACTTGAATTTTATATCTGGTTTAATGAGTGTATGGAAGGTTAAAACCTTTACTCAAGTAAGGGGTCTGTCATAATATAATACATACTTTTATTGAGCCCATGTGTCTAGCAGTTCTAACCGTGAAAGAAGATGCCCTTTTTAACTCCTTAATCGGGCTGAGGTTCACGGCTGGCTAGACGAAGCCACTAAGGCAAAGCCAATAAGAGCAGTGTTATATTAGACTGTACCAACCATCTTGACACCAAATCAAAACTCTATATATAAAGTTCATTTATATTTAAATAGATGTCGTCTCTTTCATGGTTTATATAGGAGAGAAGTTAGATACTCAACATAGATATGAAGTCTCTTAGCCAGACATTGTCACGGCCAGAGAGGAGAGACTAGAAGAGAAACTAACTAAGAAAGAAATCAGTACCTTTTGGCCGGGATGCAAGGCCTGAAGATGAAGAACTGAAAACTTTATTTACTTGTTCTTCTTGTTACAATCAACAAACTACAAACTCTTAATTACACTTTGAAGAGAGAGAGAGAGAATTTTAGAGAGAGGGTCTCGCTTCGCTTCCCTTTTTTTCTGAACGAATGAAACGTATAAATAGAAAAGAAAAGAATCTATGAACAGTAAAAAGTGGGTCCCATGGGTCCCTGTTACAGTATTTTTACTATACAAAATAGTATTTCTATTGAACAGTGTATCTACTATTGATGAACAGTGTATCTACTGTTTGAGTGGGGTCCGGCGGCTTTACTGTGTTGTGGGTCCGGCGGCTTCACTGTTGTTTGTGGGGTCCAGCTGTTTCACTGTGCTGGTTTCTTGTCTGATTCTTTTATTTTGTGGAGGAATTCTTCCGCATTCTGCAAATCTTCATCAGATAGTATTTTCTCTGATTCAAAGGATTGAGAATCTTCAGCGATATCATCGTTGCTGGTTTCGTTCTGCATAGAAGTGTCTGATTTTTCATAATGATTAATGGAACGAAGTAAATTTCTTCTGACTTCTTCCAAGTAGTTGCTAATCATTTCTTCTTTATCTCCTTCCTAAAAGGAGATCTTTCTGGCAATATGCCGTACTGAGCTGTCATCAATCACCTCTTTCTGAAGTTTGCTAGAATATTCTTGGATTTTCGTTTTGATGGAATCCAAGAGTTCTTGACCATACAATGTCTTTGTTTTGGGATCCTTTTTCATTAGTTTATCCCAAAAGTTATTGTAAAAAGTCCTGTATAAGCACGGGACTTGTTCTTCGGTGAATCCGACTTCTGGAGTCCATTTATGAATCCAGGGAATAGAAAATTCCATAAAGAAATAAATTTGGTCAATTTTTTCTGGGTAACAGATATGATCTGTATGATATAAATTGTTTATAAAAGGGGAAATTTTTATCCATTCTTTGTATAACATGAGAAATGGATCAGATAAATTTTTTACTGTCGGACCGTGGTATGACCACCAGTTTAGAAACTAATTAGGAATAGCTTCTGTAAATATCTTTGCACATACTTTAATAAACCAAGTATGTTTGTGTCGATCATTATTGTAGTATAACACTTTATCAAATGCCTGGATATAATCCCAATAGGTGAAATTCATTCGAGATTTGTTAAGGCTTATCTGCCTTTCTTTCATTGTGGATATACCCCAGTCTTCAACAGATATAATGTGTTTAATTATAATCTTCGAGAAGTTATAAACGTTCTCATCTGTTCTATAACCAGAAAAGTGTTGAAATTCTGCACTGCCAGTATTGGTGAGTATTGTTTCATAATAAGAGCGGGTTTTATATGACTCACCCGGATAATATAATTCATTTATCAAATACCTTTGGAATATCTTCCACGGCTCTTCTTTTCTCTGAATATCAGAATTTTCTAAAAGAAATATCATTTCTTTTTTTGACACTTTCTCATATGACTTGATATCATCATTGTCATCTTTTGTAATGGAAGCAAAAGTATCACTTTGCTTAGCAGAAGTATCTTTCTGTTTTTGAGCAGTCAGATATGCCTGCAAATCTGCATATAACGGATTATCTTCTGGAATATCTTCCAGATGGACGGATGGTCCGATCGATGATTATTCTCTGAGAGATATCCTCTCATTGGTTAAACTCTTTCTTCCCATTTGTATAACCGGGGAGTTTGATGTGGATCCGTATGACGATCCTGAAGGTGATGATCTTCCTTTGGACTGTGGGGATGATCTTCCCCAACCTCTACCTCTTCCCCTAACCCAGGAGGGTTCCATCCTGTAAATATTCACGAGATAAGAAATCTGGTAGAGAATTATCAATTCCCTTTTTATATTGTATTTCAAAATCAAAAGGGGCTAATTGAGCTTGCCATCTTGCAAATATCATTTTCGAGGCATCATGTTTAAAGTCTTTGTTAAACATATATTTAACAAATTGTGCGTCAGTTTTTATCAAAAACCTTTGATTGTATAAATAGTCTTGAAATTTTAAAACACATTTTACTATGGTTAACATTTCATGTGCCACAGTGGCGTATTTTCTCTGGGCTTCAGACCATTTACCAGAGTAGAATCTAATCAGATATTCATTCTTATTATTGGGATTTATCTGTTTCAAAATCCCTCCGTAACCAATATTAAACGCATCTGTCTCGATAATCTTTTGCCATGCAGGATTAGCAAGGGTCAAGCAAGGTAAAGATTTAACGCGTTGCTTAATATTTTTAACCAAAGCAGTATAACTATCAGTCCAATAGTTTTTATAATCCTTTTTTAGCCTATCATATAAGGGGGTTAAATCACGCGACAAATCTTTATAAAAAGGTGATATATAATTTAAACTTCCCAAAAATCTTTGTAACTGGGTTCTATCAGTAATAACATCGGGAAATTTTGAAGCAAAATCGATCGATCTTTGAATAGGAGTAATCTTTCCTTGACAAATATAATGTCATAAAAATCGAATGTTAGTTTGGAATAAACTCATTTTTTGTTTTGAGATAACAAAACCATTTTGTATAACAATTCTTTTAAAAATATCTAAATGCTTAATATGCATTTCAAGTATTTTGAAAAATACCAAAATGTCATCGATATAAACAATGATAAAGTCTAGATAGGGGTTGAAAATATCATTCATAATTTTTTGGAATTCAGAAGGGGCATTCTTCAAATCAAAAGGCATAACATTCCATTCATATTGCCCAAATGGAACATTAAAAGCAGTTCTATAAGTATGTTCTTTAAATATTTGAATCTGCCAATATCCAGATTTTAAATCAAATTTTGAAAATATATTGGCATCATATAATCTTGACAATAAATCTCTTTTATTGGGAATAGGATACCTAACCTACTTCAAATATTTATTCAAGGGTTTATAATTAATGATTAATCTAGGAATACCACGTTCCTTTTCAGCTGCGTTATTAATATAAAAAGTTGTGCAAGACCAAGGAGATTTTGAGGGTTTTATCAAACCCTTTTTTAACAAGTTATCAATCTCCTTTTTGCAGAATTCCACTAATTCTGCATTCATATGACAAGGTATAGATTTAGTAGGAATATCATCCTCAGAGAAATTATCTTCATAAGGCAGAGTTACAATATGCTTTTTTCTATTCCAAAAAGCACTAGGATGTTCTGCACAAATATCAATAGCAATACTTTCAGAGATCAATTTGATCTTTTCTTGTACTTTAGTAGAATTCAAAGTATCAAATATATTCATACTAAATAATTTTAACTGCAAAGAATCAATATGTTTCTGCTTCATATCAATTAAAGCATTAATATCTCTAGTTACTGGATCTGTAACAAAAGTATAACTTATCTCTTTATCCTTATAAGTAGCAGTAAAACCTTTCGAGTCTATGCTAGTAAAAGGACAAATTACGTTAATAAACGGTGTTCCAAGTATAATTGGAGGGTATAACTGGTTTTTAACCAAGAAAAAGAAATGGGGAATACAGACTTTATTCTGACAGATACCCGTATTAGGCAATTTATACTTTATATCTAAAGCATGTCCGGATGCAGATCTAACCATATGAGTAGTTTTTTGAAAATATTTCGTAGGTATTAAACCTTCTTGAATGCAGCTAACATCTACTCCACTATCAATCATGGCAATGTTTGTAATAGAAAAACTATTATCAATGAGAATAGTACATTTAATATACCATTTATGAGCAGTAATAATCTGCATCATTCCTAAAAACATATCATGTTTAGGATTAAAATTAATAGGTTTTTCTTCAATATCATTTTCAAAAATACATTTGTTTTTATCATTAGATTTCTCAGCTGGAGAATTGATTTTCTCAATCTGAGTAATCCTATGATCATAAATCATTTGATTTTGTTTAAGAGATTTGATCTCTCGTTTCAAGTTTTCAACTTTAACTTTTAAATCATCGAAAGAAGAATCTCTTGCTGGAGTTGTATTTTTATTTAAAAGACGGTTATTAACCTCTAGTAAAGAATAAGACGGGGAATATTCAAATTCTTTTTCAAAAGGTTTTGGAAACTAGAACTTGAATTAGAACTTGAACTAGCAGCCAAATTAATAATTTTTTCATGAAGTTTTTCATCAGTAACTTCTTTTAAAAGTTCTATTACATTATCAGATGTAATAGTTTTCATGTTCAAATCCTGAAACTGTGATTGCAATTTATAAAATTCATCATCATCACAAGTACATGTATTACCTTTGCAAGTTGTACAAGTATTATCAACATGTTTATCACTATCAGATAAATCAATTAAATCTATTTCAGCTTCGGATTCTGATTCAGAATAATAATCAGATTCTGATCTAGAAGTGTATAACAAACCATAAACCTTATCACGTAACTCATCGTCTAGTCCTAAGGTTTTCAGCTTTTGGAGCTTACAATTCGGGGCTATATGGCTAAATTTACCACACTTGTAACACTTAATGTCAGCTAGATCTCTCTTAGACCTATTTTTGGTAAATCTAGTAGCCTTACGATGGGCTTTCTTAGCTTCTCGTTCTTCTTTGGATCTATATCTAGATATTTTTCTTTTATAAGGACTGTCTTTGTTGGGGTATCTATGATACTTATGTTTCTTCTTCTTATGAGTAGAAGTCTCGGGTAAACCGGGTAAACCGAACTGGGTGCAAAAATCCCCTAATTGGTTTCTTTCCTTAAGCTTATCCATTTTAAGCTGTCTGGACAATCTTAATTTATTACACAGGTTTAACCCTTCCTCTGTGCAAATTTCTATTAACTTACCATAGGTATAGTCTCTGTATGGAATTTCACCATAACTACTTCTTAAAATCTTTCTAACTCTTTCAGCAAATAAAGAGGGAAGGTCATCTATAAACTTAGTTTTTCAATGATCAAGCTTATTTTCTGGTAGTTCCATCACTCTACTCATAAAAGTGTCTTTATACCATCTAAAATCTCTTAAGGTCTTACATCTAAGGCCATTAAGGAGAGTACGGACAGTCTCATTCTGGTTGGTAAATCTACCGTTGAAGTGTTCTAATATAGTAAGAATAAGAGTATAAACAGCATCTTCTCTATTTGCCACTAGGGCCATGCCTAAGTTATCAACTCCTTCGTCAGTGGCTTGAGCATTAATAATCATTGCTCTTTCTTCGACAGTCAAATAATTATCCCACCAATCACGAAGTTGGCCAGTAAAACCTGCAACAATCATTTTGCAAATATTTCTATCTGTATTTCTCACACTTTTACAGATAGTTGCATACATAAGCATTCTATATACAAGAATAGTCAATTGTCTATCAGTTAATCCATCAAGATTCCATTCATAAATTTCGGAACCACTGTAAGACGTATTAGTCTGATTCCAATCAGGTTCCTCTATTAAAACATCTTGAGGAGTAGGACGATTGTAATAATAAGTTTGCATTCTGGGTTTATCAGCATATCTGCTATTAACAAACTTATTCTTTTTGGGGTATCCTTTGAGTTTATTAAACTCTGACAAAATATCATTTTTATAGTCAAAAGTATAATCTAATTTATCAGCAAAATCATTTGATAAATCAATGGGTTTGATATTCAAACCGGATAACTTTTTATTAAGAAGTTCTTCTAAATCATTAAAAGATTTAAATTTAAAATCCTGAATCTCAGGAGGTCTTTGAACATGAGTAAAAACAATTTGAGATTCTGATTTGCTTCCTGAAGTAGAGGCAATATCAGTTATTTTCTTGCTAGTACTCAAAACTTTTATCAAAACTGTTAAATCATCAAGTTTTTTATCAAGAAAACTAATCTATTCTCCCAAAACTTTAACATATAAGCTCAAATAGTTATTTTGAGAAATTAATTTATTAATTTCTGCGATGCTGACTGCAGCAACATCTTCATCAATAAATTTTTGAAATACAGTAAAAGTAATACCTGTATTATTAGGTAAAACAAAAGGTGCTTGAGGAGGGTAAATAGCTTTAGTAATATTGCCACTCCCGTCTTTATAAGATCTTTCCAAAATTTTTATAAAAGTGGTAAATATGTGGTTATAAACCAAGGAACAAAATACATAATTTGATTAGGTAAAGCACAAGTTTCATAAAATTTTTGAGAAATATTGTTTAAATCCTCTTTACTATAAGTATCAAAAAACCAAGTTTTAAACCGGTTTCATTTATCACTGAAAAATTCCTTTTGAATATAACTTCTAGCTTGTGACCCTGGACTAAAATCAATTTGGTGTGGAATCATTTAAACATCATTTGGGTCAAAATCCATCTCGGACGCAGAAGGAATATCCTTATCAGAAATATTATTATTATCCTGAACAATATTTGTCTTGGGGTTAATCTTAACCCTTTCAACAGGTTTATCACCTACTTTAGTAGAAATTGTGTGTAAAGATGCAGCACGATTTCTAGCTGGTCCATAGACTGGTTCAACAGGAGAAATGTGTTGAATATCATGCAACAGTCTACGATTGGTAAAGGAATGTCTATTATAATTAGAACTAGTAGCAGGCAAGAGTCTATTATTAGAAAAGGACTGCCTATTATAAGTGAAACTATTTTCATCTAACTGAATACAAATCCTACCATCCGGATTTTGAGTAATATGGGAATATTCAGTATTACTAACAGCATTTGTAATCTGACTTGGTGATATTACCGAGTCCAAAGTCCATATAGTTGGAAAATTAATTTCTTCCCACTTAATAGGTCTCCTTATGGTGACCTTAGACTTTGCAAAATTCGTTTTCACTAATATGGTCTGATCAGATGTATCATATAATTTACATCTAGGGTTTAACCTAGATAGCAATTTAAAATAAATCCTATACGATAAACATATAAGTTCAGAACCAGGCGCATAATTATAACCATGCGTTTTCACATTTAATGTTAATGCATCAAGTATATTAACATCAGATAGAGATAATTGCAGATTGGGTTGAGTATTAAATATACTGGGCCGTAGGCAACAGTAGATTCAATAGAACCCATCAGAGACTGTCTAAAATTCAGATTTCTGGCATCTTTGAGAGCAGCCAAAAACGTCTCTGGTAACCCCTTTAGGGTTAATGGCTTAAAAGCAATTTGTACCATACCAATATGCAGATAATTATGTTGGTTTTTATAAACATCTACATCATGCTTGTTTAACAAACGAATAGTCTGTTCAAACGAATTTAAAGCTAAAGATTGCTCAGTTGTTTTAACAAGTTGTTTAGAAGAGAGTTTATCAAACCATCCTTAATCATAGATTGTTCTAATAGGGACTTTAGGAATAGTCCATTTATTTAACAAATCAAGATTTTGAGGTATATCTACCTCTTCCAACCTAGTATTTTTCATACTAGTTTCTTCTAAATCCATATTTCAGAAACATATCTATGTCAAATATTTCATATCTATCTCATATATACCATGAAAGTACCTAGGCTCTGATACCCTCTCTCTCTAAAATTCTTTCTCTCTCTCTCTTCAAAGTGTAATTAAGAGTTTGTAGTATATATATATATATAGTATATAAGATATATATATATATATAAAAGCTATATTCGATAAACTATATATACATCTTATATACTATATATAAGATGTATATATAGTATAGTATATATATTAAATGTATATATAGTATATATATATATATAAGTTATATATATATTTTATATATTATATATAAGATGTATATATAGTATAGTATAGTATAGTATAGTATATATATTAAATGTATAAAAAGTTTGGGTATATATATATATATAAGTTATATTCGATAAGCTATATATACATCTTATATACTATATAGATGTATATATAGTATAGTATAGTATATATATATATATAAAAGTTATATTCGATAAGCTATATATACAACTTATATATTATATATAAGATGTATATATAGTATAGTATAGTATATATATTAGTCTAAAGACAAAAGGATGTTAAAAATAATATCTAAGTCTAAAGACAAAAATATTGTAAAGAGATATGCCTTGTAATTTTATTATAGCATTAAAAAATATGGCAATATCTTTCTTAGTCTTCATCCCCCTATGGAATGAGCACAACAAGGTGCTAATACCACTATTGAGAAGAAAAAAAAACTAATCAAGATGTGCCAAAATATAAGTTACATAATACATACTAAATTTTATTTATACAAGTTACATGGTATCTCTTACAAACTTCATAAATCTATCAAGGTCCGGAGAAATTTCCGTTGGTGGTGGCGGAAAAGTTGCTTGGTCATCGCCACTTCCGGGCGAAGCAACATCCTCCGAAAAATGAGCAAACAAATTTGCAAGTTCTGCAATATAAACTAAACAGTTAGAAATAGTAGGATAATATTACCCAGAAAATTCATTTGTAGCAATATGAAATTTTTCTAAAAAATCTACAAGTATTTTAACATTAGCCCAATCCCCATTTGTAAGGTGCTCATCATCATCACTTACATGTGCATTAAATGTTGAGTTTATGGGGTTTCTATATTCATATGCAACAACCAAACTTTCATACATGTAATTCCATCTAGTTGGACAAGGTTTAGGAACCTTTCTTTCTCTTAGGCCAAATTCATCGCATCTTTTAAAATATTCTCTAAGTCTACTTCTACGGTTTGAATAAAAAAGCCAGTTAAGAGCCATTTTAACCTTTTCAATTTCAATATTTAAAATTCTCATACCATCACCCACAATTAAATGGTAAATATGACAAATACATCTAACATGAAAAATATCACTAAATGTAGGATTTAGCGTAGTGGTAAGCAAGGCTATAGCATTTGTGTTACTAGTAGCATTATCCATTGAAATTGACATTATTTTATCACTAATGCAAAAATATCTACAAATATCTGTAACTGTGCTAGCAATAAACTGCCCTGTGTGACGTGAATTAATTATTCTATAAGAAATAATGCGCTTTTGCATTATCCAATCCTCATCAATCCAATGACTGGTAACAGTAAGGTAATCACAGTCGTTACCACTTCTACCAATATCAGTTGTAATAGCAACACGATAATTTATATGAGTAAATAAATAGTGCAAATATTGTTCATATTCATATTTATATTTATAAATATCGCTCTTTACGGTTGTGCGAGGAAAACCTTTATAAGTAGGATTAAAAAAATTCTAATATAATGCACAAAGTTAGGATCAGAAGGAAAACTATAGGGTAAACACATAACAGTTACTATTTTTGCCAATTCTTTCCCATCTTTTTTTGGATCATAATATAAAATACTACCAGTAACAGTGTTAATTCCCGGTTGAAATTGATTTGAACCGGTACTAGAGTCAACCTGACTAGGAGTTGGTAGACTTTTTCCCTCGGCCAAAGCTTTCAGACGAAGATATCTCACTTTATCTTGAGGGTGTTTTATTATGTGTGTAGCCAAAGTCCCCCCCCCCCCCCCCCCCCCCCCCGCGATCCAAAATATTTAAAAACTAACTCCGTGCCACAAGTTTTACACTTAGTCTTATTTTCTGGAATTAGTTGAGTAAAAAATGGTCAAACGGGAGATGTTTCCGTCTGTTTGCTAGGTTATCTAAAAAAAGTAGGGGTAGTAACAGGAGTATCAAATGGGGCATAATTTGGATTAGCAGGGTTACCACTAGTTGGGTTAACATCAGGAGCAGGACTAGTTGATGTATCATCATCTGGTTGAGTTTCATCAAAATCTATTTTCTCGTCATCATTTTCATCAATAGTTGGATTAGAATAAAGAGCATTCATTAATTCATGGTCTAATTGTTCATCAGATCTAATATTATGGCAAAATTGACTTTCAGTAAATTGTAATAAACTATTATCGCTATCAATAATAGCAGGTGTAAGACGTATATGGAGTTTGGTTCGGGGAGCCCGGGGCAGTGGGGGTGGAACAGATTGAGCACTACATTCGTCACTCTTGGATTTTTTCTTATTTTTACCAAACAGTTTTTTTAAGGAAGCCATCTTAATTAATAAAGTAATAAAAAATAAATAAAATAAACAAAATTATAATATTAAAATTTAAGAGTTGGAACGAGTTTACTGAATTGACGAACAACTTGTTGGAAATTGATTATCATTGAAGACTTCAATTTACCAACTTCACAATTGTTTCACAAATTGTAACAATAAAGTAAGCAATAGTAGCAATTATAGAAGAAAATTAGAGAGAGATTGTGATAGATTGATGATTTTGTAAGAAAAAATGAAAGAATGATGGGTATCTATAGTTGAAAATAGGGAAAAAGTATAATTATAAAAAGTTTGGGATTAAAACAAAGTTGGGGGGTATTAAATGGCTATTTTATAAATAGCCAATGGCTATTTTATAAATAGCCAAGGGCTATTTTTGACAGCCCAACGGCTATATTTTTTTTTAAAAAAAAAAAAGCCGTTGGGACCGTTTGGCCCGCTAAGATCCCGGGCCTGACGGGCCTAAATCATAGGACCGGCCTACGAGACCGGCCCAGGCCCGCTAAAATCGGGCCAAACGGTCCTAGCCCGTTTGGCCCGCGGTCCCGGGCCTGGACCGGTTCTCTTGCCACCCTTACTGTGAACCATGCTGATTTGAATAATTATAATTTATTCCAATTATTATTATTGACCCATAGTGAGTGTCAAAGTCGGCTATCTCGTCTCTACCACTTCGAGATTAGGCTTGATACTTACTGGGTACATGTTATTTTCGTACTCATACTGCACTTGATGCACATTTTATATTACGATCCGCAGCTAACAGAGTCTCCTTCATAGTTATTATATTTTCCTGTCTAATTTGTATTCTGGACAGATGCTGTAGTTTATTTTTAATTCCCTAGTAAATGCTCATGCACTTGTGACACCGTATTTTGGGAATGGTTGTGAATTGTTTAAAAATTTAGTTGCTAAAAATATTTATCATTTACTCTATGAGTTTTATCTTTACAATTTCATTGAAGAAATTTTTATTTCAAAAATACTAAAATGGGTAATTAAGTTAATTGATTATGGTTGGCTTGTCTGACAGTGGTGTCCGGCGCCATCACGGCCTTTAATTGAATTTTCGGTCCTGACACCTTGCCTTCTCCACGTGTCCATCCAAAGTCGACCAAAAATAACCTATTTGACTTAAGTTATATCGAACACTTTGGTCTGAAGACAAACCATCTCTATTAGGTCTTCTTCTTCATCTCATCTTCTTCTCTATCGGTAGATGAACCACCATGAAAATCAGAATTATGAGGGGGCTTTTTCTTCTCAACACATTAATATATTGTCGTTCTCTTAGTTAGAATTCAAGATAATTTACCAATAGCGAAAAAAGGATCAAGCCATTTATGGGACCCATGATTTGCACATGATCCAGTAAGTGAATTCTCTTGTTAGAGTAGACAAGATGTATATTGCTTTAAAAATATAAGATCTGTTAATACTTCACCTTATATGTTAGAATTCTTTTATTCCAATTGATAATAGTAAACAACGGATCAGGCCATCTATGGGACACGTGATTCGGCCGTGATTTAATTTGTTTGTATAAGTGGTAATCTTGTTAGATTAGACTGGATTTATATGGCTTTTAAGAACATAAAATCTAAGGATTTTTACCTTCTTACACTACATATGAAATTTATTTACCCTTCCTAATCAAGTTTTAACTTAATTATATAGGCATATATAATTTACCAATTATATACAAATTAGTATTAATGAGTATCCATTTATATTAGGAATTGAATAGGGAATCAGTTATTTTCACATCCCTATGCTCTCTCTCTCTCTCTCCGTCTCTCTCCTTTTCTGTTCTTTCCCCAATTTTTCTTCCTTCGTTTTTTTCTACTTTTTATCCTCTTTTCTTATCAATGAATTTCAAATGTTTTAATATAGATTTTTAACTTAGCAATTTCTTTTATGTTGCATAATTGGTGTTCGAAGTGAAATTATCAATCAATTAATTATGAAGGTATTTGATTCTCCATCATTGACATCGATTAAAAAGCTTCAAAACTTTGAATTCGAATTTGAGTTTTTAAAAACTATTATTTGTTTGGATATGGTGTTGTTGCAAAAAATTAGAAATATTCTTTGGGGTTTGTATCTCAATTTTGAGGGTGTTTAGTGAAGATTAGACTTGATTTTGGCTGAATTTCAGATTAAAACTCGGAGAAGAAGAAGAAGAACACATGACATACAATATACTTACGAATTGTATTAAAATTTTATATAAATTGTATTTAAGTTATATTCTGTTGTAATTATATTTTTTTTTAATTTGAATGTTGTATGTAAGTTAAAAAATAGTTGTATAATATATGAATCATTGTATGAAATTTGTATTTAAGTTATAAATACTATTTTTTACATAAAGTTGTTGATATGTATCAAAATTATTTTAAGAGAGGAAGTTTTGATTGGAATTTCAGAGAGGAAGAAGAACACATCACTTATAAAATATATACAAATCATATACAAAATATATACAAAAGACATATTGTATAAAAATTATATGAAAATTGTATTTAAGTTATATGATGTTGTAGTTGTATTTAGCTGATAGAAATTATGTATGAAAGTTATAGATAAATTGTAAATAAGTTGTATATTATATATCTAGTTGTATGAAATTTATTTTTACTATGTATGTTGTTGTAGATATTCAAATTTGCATTAAATTTGTACGAAATGTGTTTTTAATTTGTATGTTAATGTACCATACATTGTTCATTTCTCAATTGATTTATTAAGGAAAGAAAAGTAGAGAATTAATTCCAAATCGACTCATGCACATTGATTCAGACTGTTTGAACTGAAAAACTTGAATATTGATGGGAACTGAATGATTTGGGTGAAGAAATTCCGAGTTTTACATTAAAAGCGCCATCGCCACCCGTCGGAGAAACTAAGTTTTATGTGAGATTTGAATTTTGTGTGAGAAATTAACTGGGTAGCATAGATTCTTGTTGGAAATACTAATACAAAGTTGAATCTGGAGTTTGGAGGTGATCGAATTTAATTTGAAATCTGCTAAAACTTTGAATCTGCTCAAATTATGCTTTTTGATTCAACTGCGATTGGTGATGTAGTTTGACATTGTTGTTAAGAAATTATTCAGTAAAAGCAGAGTAGAGCAATCGGAGAGATGAAAACAGGGATAAATTTTAGTGACAATTGCGTTCAAAGCCGTTGTCATATTGTAGCGTATCTTTTTTTTGTAACTGAAGTCCCATTTGTTATGGCTTAAAATAGTACTACCTCTGTTCCAATTTATGTGAACCTATTTCCTTTTTGGACCGTTTCAAAAACAATGACCCCTTTCTAAATTTGGTAATAATTTAGCTTAAACTTATAATTGTACCCTTAATGAGAAGCTTTTATAGCCACACAATTATTCTGGGCCCATTTTTGACTTGTTTAGGACCACAAATTCCAAAAGTATTTTTTTTCTTAAACTATGTGCCCAATCAAACAGGTTCACATAAATTGGAACGGAGGGAGTAATACACAACTGGAAGGACTCTTATTAAAAGAGGAGTGGAGAGAAAATAGAAAAAAGATGTAACTAAATTACCTAATTTAAGGCACTAATAATTGAGAAAAAAGATATAACTAAATCCTCTAATTTAAGGCACTAATAATAGATTGTATATAATTTGTAAGTATCCTTGTTTAGGGGGGTAATATATAAAATTAGGACAATTTCGATAAATAAGTTTTAAATATTATATAGGAAGGAAAAAATCTACTACTTCTCCTTATATATTAGCATTCTTTTAGTTACGATTCAAGATCAGTGCAAAAGAAAAAAAAAAAAATCAAAGTCATTTATGAGACGTGATTTGCACGTGATTCAATCTATTTATATGAGAGTGTCAGTCTTGTTAGATTAGAGGATTCAAGATCTATTAAGAAAAGCAAAAGAACAATCATGCCATTTATGGGACATAAGGGTGGTAAGTGGGCCGGTCCGAGACCGGGATCGGCCCGAAACCACGGTTCAAACATGCCAAACGGGTTAAGTGGGACGGGACTGGTAGGACCGGTATATGTGGGCATGTGCCCGTTATTGGCTTTGGAACCGATAGGACCGGGACCGTTTGGCCGGGACCGGACCGGTTCCTTGGCGGGCCAAACGGTCCCAACGGTCAGTTTTGTTTTATTAAAAAAATGGCTATTTAGAAAATAACCGTTGGGCTGCCCAAAAATAGCCGTTGGCTATTTAGAAAATAGCCATTTAAGCCCCCCAACTTTGTTTTAACCCCAAACTTTTTATAATTATATTTTTTTCCTCTTTTCAACTATAAATACCCCTTCATTCTTTTATTTTTCTTACAAAATCAATATCAATCTATCACAATCTCTCTCTAATTTTCTCCTATACTTGCTACTATTGCTTACGTTTTTCCAAAAAATAGTTCAAAAATATTGAGGTTATTACAATTTGTGAAAAATTTGTGAAGTTGGTGAATTGAAGTATTCAAGTCTTCAACGATAATCAATTTTCAACAAGTTGTTCGTCAATTCGGTAAACTCGTTCCAACTCTTAAGTCTAAATATTATAATTTTTGTTTGTTTTATTTATTTGCTATTACTTCATTAATTAAGATGGCTTCCTTAAAAAATTATTTTTCCAAAAATAAGAATAAGAAAAAATGCAAGAGTGTCGAATCTAGTGGAATTGTTGTTCCTCCTTCTCTGCCCCCGGCTCCCCGAACCAAACCCCATATCTGTCCTACACCTGCTATTCTTGATACCGATAATAATTTATTATAATTTATCGATAGTCAATTTTACCATAATATTGCACCCGGTGAACAATTAGACCATGAATTAATGAATGCTCTTTATTCTAAGATGTTATTTCTAACTGTTTAGTTTATATTACAGAACTTGCAAATTTGTTTACTCATTTTTCAGATGGTGGGGAAATTTATAAACTTGCTATTGATTCTATGAGAAAAAAGTTTTAAAAATATTGTTTTCCTATTCCCCCTATGTATGGGGTGTTGCTGCTTTATTAAATCCTTGTATGAAATTAGGAGGTCCTCAATTTTAGTATGAAACTGTTTACAATGGTTTAGCACTTGAAGATGATGAGTTGGTTGAACTTCCGAAAGCAATAGCCTCAATTAGAATAAATGCTCAAACTATTTATAATGCTTATCAAGTTGCATTAAATCATGTTAGATCAAATATTCCAACTCCCTCTTCTTCTGATTCTCAATCATCTAAAAGAACTGCGGAAGTAAGAGCACTTAGTGCTTGGGCCGGGTTTAGGGGTTCTCAAGGTTCTAGTAGTAATGATTTTTCACAACTAAATGAGCTTGAAGTTTATTTGTCGCAGCAAATTTAGGAAGTGAATCTCGGCGGCTCCTTTAATCTTTTGCAATGGTGGAAGGACAAAGAAAAATACTTTCCGGTTCTTTCAAGGATGGCCAGAGATATTTTAACTATTCAAGCTTCAACAGTGGCATCGGAGAGCGCTTTCAGTCAAGCAAGACTTCAACTCAGTGATTATAGAGTGTATGTGAGGGAGAGCTTGCAAAAATTAGTACTTTTCAGAGATTAGATCCGTTCGGAAAGAAGAAATTTTGTACTTGCTGAATCACAACCAGAGGAAGACGAAGCTTACGAAGAACTGCTAGCTGAATTTGCGGAGGATATTGCTTCACCCGACAATGGAAGCGGCAATGACCAAGCTACTTTTCCGCCACCACCAACGAAAATTCTTCCAAACCTTGAAGGATTTATGAAGTTTGTAAGAGATACCGTATAACTTGTATGAACAAAAATTAGTATGTATTATGTAACTTGTATTTTGGCACATCTTGATTAGTTTCTTTTTCTTCTCAATGGTGGTATTAGCACCTTGTTGTGCTCATTCCATAAGGGGGAGGAAGACTAAGAAAGATATTGCCAATGCTATAATAAAATTATAAGATATTGCTTTGAATATCTCTTTACAATATTTTTGTCTTTAAATTTTGAATTAAAAAGTTTAGTTCACAATTCTATAATAAAATTTACAAGGCATTGCCTTAGATATTTTTTTTACATCTTTTTGTCTCTAATTTTAATTCTAATTTTTTTTAAAAAAAATTAATATTTTAGCCGTTGGGCCCACTTAGCCCATTTAGCCTGTGAGCCCGACCCGTTTAGCCCGGAATCATGAGTTTGTGGGCCCGGTTCCGGGATGATTCCTAGAAAAAGACAGTTTAGCCGGGACCGTTTGGCCCGTTTAGTTAGGGACCGGCCAGAAACCGGGACCATGACCGTTTGGACCGGCCCACTTGGCCCGTTTAGGGCCTGGACCGGCCCACATACCACCCCTAATGGGACATGTGATTGTCATGTTAGATTGCATATTATCAATTTTCAAAACAGAAAAATTATTATTAAAAATAAAAAAACAATCAAGTCATTTATGAGACATGTGATTTGCACGTGATTCAATCTATTTATATCAGAGTGTTAGTCTTGTTAGATTAGAGGATTCAAGATCAATTAAGAATATCAAAAGAACAATCATGCCATTTATGGGACATGTGATTGGCAGGTTAGATTGCATTTATCACTTTTCAAAACAGAAAAATTATTACTACTTCACCTTATATGTCATGATCCAATTCTGGGTTAGGCTGTGATGGCGCCCAGCACCGTTGCTAGGCAAGTCGACACTGGACAATCTAGTGGTTTTCATTTTTTTATAAGTTTTTAAAACAACTAACTTTCCTTAAATTTAAAGAATTTAACAAATAACGGAATTTAAAGTGAACAAAACGAAAGCAACTAAATGAAATCATAACCGTAGAAATACAACTCAAAAATCATAAGTCTACTAGTGTGTACCAAGATCCGGTGTTACAAGTATATGGGCTACTAGTAGAATATACAAAAGAATTCTAATCTACTGCCTGAAATTGAATAGACAGAATAAATAAACAAAAGGAAGACTCTGGCTGCTGCAGAACGGCTCGGAAGGGTAGCTCACCGTATAGTCTCGTAGAGGGAATCAAATATGCACACCGAACTGGTAACCAGATGTACCTACCTCAGATCCTACACGGTCAAGTGCAGAAGTGTAGCGTGAGTACATAAACAACATGTACCCAGTAAGTATCCAGTCTAACCTCGAAGAAGTAGTGACGAGGGGTCGACTTTGACACTTACTATGGGCCAACAATGATATATCAAATTTTATACTAAGCATGGATTTCATGAACAATACTGAAAGCTCAAATATCAGGAAATGATAAATTCTTCTTTCGCAAATATTAAATCCCAAGTTTAGTTTCATTATTTAACAGCTCGTATTTCAAGGCATTTTAAGCAATATAAATCATGAATAGTTTCAAAGATTTTCATGCGCATATTATGACGAGGTCGTACGGCCCGATCCAACTTAATATTTAAATTGTGCATTGTCGAGGGTCGAACGACACGAACCATATATGTATTTATCTGCTATCGAGGCATTCAGCCCGCTCCACAAATAGAAAATATTTCAAATAACACACAAATTCTCATTTATAGTCAAGTGTTCCATTCGCAACTTAAGTAAATGAGTTTACCCTTTTACAATTCTTTTATCAACTTCCAATATGACTTAAGAAATTAACTCAACAAGCACGAGTGCAAACATTTCAAGTATGGCATGGTATGGGTCCTAGACTACCCGGACAATAGCATAATTAGTAGCTACATACGGACTCTCGTCACCTCGTACGTACGTAGCCCCCACACATAGGAGCACATATTAGTTATAATTTACCTATGGGATTAATTTCCTCTTACAAGGTTAGAAAAGAGACTTACCTCGTCTCAAGGCCTACTTTCCGGTCTAAGATTTGTGCCCCACCCTCAATTTGGCGGCAAACGACTCAAAACTAGTCAAATATTATATGAAATAATTAATACATGCTTAAAAATTCATACCCTAACTATCAGAAATGACTTCCCAAGCCTATTTGAAAAAAATTCTAAAACTCACCCCCGGGCCCACGTGCCCGGATTCCAAAAATGTTTGAAGAAAGTTGTTACCCATTACCTTATGAACTCAAATATATGATTTTCACTAAATTCTATAACAAATTTCGTAGTTAAATCTCATTTTATCAAAAATCTAGGTTTTCACTTAAACCCATAATTTTTCACTAATTTACATATTATTAGCTACCCTTAATCTATGTCTTTAACTCAAAATTGGTAGAAATCACTTACCTCCAAGTGCTAGGTGAAATCCACTCCTTAAAATCTCTCAAATCGCCCAAGAGTGAAAGAGAAATGTGATAAAAATGCCCTAAGTCCCGTATTAAATGAACCCTCACTGCCTAGCGATTTTCGCACCTGCGATGCCATGGCCGCATCTGCGGTCTTGCACCTGCGGCAATTGCCTCACATGTGCGTTTTTCCCTCACCTGGCCTTACTCCGTATCTGCGGACAGAAGGGGCCGCTTCAGCGAGCCTAGTCGCACTTGCGGTCACGTAGGTGCGCCCAATCATCCGCATCTGCGGTTCCGGGGCTGCCCTCGATATTTCGCTTCTGCGGCTCGAGGCTCGCATATGCAAGCCCGCACCTGCGGCTGGCCAAGCGCAGGTGAGATTATAACAGATCTGGGAGCTTCAGTTGTTTCTCTAAGCTCCCAACTTGGCCCGAGCCTTGTCCGATCGGCACTCGGGGGGCCTGGGGCCCCACCCGAACATACCAGCAAGTTTGAAATCATAAAAGAGACTCGCTTGAACTCTCGAAACGCCCGAAGCAACATTAAAACTAAGAATCGCACCCCAAAACTCATTGAATCAAACTTATAAACTTTAAGTTCTTCAATTTACTCCAAATACGCCAAAACGTACTTAAACTACCTGGATTGACACCAAAGTTTGCGTGCAAGTCTTAAATGATATTACGGAACTATTCCCAATCTCAAAAATTCTATTTGGACCTCGATATCACCAAAATCCGCTCCAGACCAAATTTAAAGAACTTCTAAAACCTGCAAAAGAACCAACCTTCACTATTAGGTGCCAAAACGCTCCCGGGTCATCCTAAATCCGATCAGGACATACGCCCAAGTCTAAAATCATCATACGCACCTATTGGAACCGTCAAATCTTGATTCCGGGGTCTTTTACTCAAAATATTTACCGAAGTCAAACTTGACCTTTTTAGCCAACCTTAAGGAACCAAGTGTTCCGATTTCAACTCGAACTCTTCCAAATCCCGAACTAACCATCCCGCAAGTCATAAAATAGTAAAAGCACATACGGAAGTCTTATTTAGGGGAACGGAGTTCTAGAAAGAAAAATGACCGGTCAGGTCGTTACATTATATGTTAGAATTCTCTTATTTTAATTAATAATAGTAAAAAACGGCCCAGGCCATAAGACACATGATTCGGCTGTGATTGAATCTATTTATATAAGTGGTAATTTTGTAAGATTAGACTGGATTTATATCGCCTTTAAGATCATAAAATCTATTACTTCTTCACCTTATATATTAACATTTTCTTAATTACGATTCAAGATCAATTGAGAATAGCTAAAAAAATCAAATCATTATAGGACACGTGATTTGTACGTGACTCAATCTATTTATATATAAAGGATTTTAATAAGAAGAATGCAGTATATTGTATTCAATCTCAAGGCATGTATATATATACAAGTATAGATGCTGAAAGAATAATATAAAATAAAAATTAAAGAATATTCTCTATACACTTGTCATGTTTTCATTCCCTACTCCTATAACAAGATAACTAATTTTATTCCTCTACTATGTATTCACATGTGTGGGCACGTGTAGAGAAGCTTCCGGGCGTATCATTCTTGTAAGCTTAGTATGCCATATCGACGGCTGAGATTAAGAGCAGCTGAGGGTCAAGATGCTTCCATGTGTCACATTATTTTGATGAAGTTAAAAGACCAAAACTATACACTACATAGACAAATCCTAAATCCCTAATGTTCTTATCTGAAACCCTTCTCTTTCCCTTTCTTTCTTTCATCGATTAAAATCTTGATGCCCTCCTTCTTCTCTACATCACCTCTCAAGTTGGAGGGGAGAAAATAGACCCCCAACTTGTGTAAGAAAAGGTTATGCGAAGCTCACGATAATGGTTTGGTAAAAAGGTCGGTGAACTGCAGCTGCGATGGTACAAAAGAAAGGGTTATCAAACCGGAGAGGTACTGTTGGCGGACGAAGTGACAATCGAGCTCAACGTGCTTCGTTCATTCATGGAAGACATGATTGCGGGCGATGTGTATCGCTTCTTGGCTGTCGGAGTGAATCGGAACAGGAAGAGAAGGTAGAGATGACATATCTGCAAGAAGGCGTACCAACTAGGTAATTTATGCGGTAACTCATCTCATAAACCTATATTCTTCCTCTGCAGATGAAAGTGAGATTGATGCCTGTTTTTTCGATTTCCATGATATCGGAGCACCACCAAGAATGATGAAAAGCCCACTTATGGACCTCCTAGAGTCTTTGCAAGCTACCCAGTCAACGTCACAAAATGCGATCAAATCAAAGGAGGGATCTGAAGATAGGAAGATTCCTTGTGAAGGATTTGCAAATAAGTAGCGTAAAACATACAAGCCAGCTGTGAAATGGGAAAGGCAGGGCCTTTGCATGAATTGAGTGAGGCAAAGCACTGCAAAGGACAAGTTATGGTAGGTGTTTGTGAGGTAATTAATCTTGCCTACCAAATGCCTGTAAAGACTAGGGTCTAAAATAAGAGGCTCATCATCAGCGCAGAGCTTGGAATAAGGATCAAGTGGTGAAGACACAACCGAACAGAGTAATCAAATTCCTTCAAAAGGTCCAAGGTAAATTACCTATGACTAATAATGAACCCCTGTTTGAATTTCCATGCCTAGGAAATAGTGAATATGTCCTAAATGTTTGACCTTGAATTCTGTATTGAGGAAATCTATAATTTGATTGTTTCCTTCAATGCCATTGCCTGTAAGCAAAATATCATCGACATAGACTGCTATGATAAAAATTAAAAGCCCAGATTGCTTATAGAATAATGAATGGTCATTGAAGGAAACTAGAATAACCTTTGTAGCTAAGTGCCCCAGCAAGCCTCGCATACCACTGCCTAGAAGCTTGCTTTAAACTATAAAATGATTTTCTCAATAGACACACTTTAGTAGGATCGGAAGGAGATAGGCCAGTAGGAAATCTCATGTAGACTTCTTCTTGCAAGTCTCCATGTAAAAAGGCATTGTTCACATCAAGTTGTGAAGCAAGCCAACCTTTCTTGACCGCTACTGTTAAGAGGCACCTGATTGTGATCATTTTTACCACAGGGGAAAAGGTCTTTGAATAGTCAATTCATTCTCTTTGTATATCCCCCCCTCTCCCTCTATCCCTTCCACTAATCCGGCCGTCAGCCTTTCTATAGTACCATATGACTTATGTTTTACTTTGTAAACCTACTTGCATGGTAGAGCCTTCTTGCATGGTGGCAAAGCCACCACATTCCAAGTATGATTCAGCTCTAGAGCTGCAATTTCTGCTTGCATTGCACTTCTCCAGCCTGTTTCCCTACAAGCTTCATGATAACTTGTTGGTTCTGAAATATTGGACACACTCTTTAGGACATTATGATTATTCAGTGTTAGTGCTCCAAAAGAAAAAGCGGTAGGTTTAGATGACTGAGTAAAAACATGAGTTAAGGTTAGTGAGAAATATGTTGTTGCACACATAATCATTTAGGTATATTGGTTTTTGACTAATCCTTTCAGATTTTCTGATTGGAGGTGATGGAATAGGAAAAGTGGGAAGAGGAGATGAGATTTTCGGATTTTCTAATTGAGCATGTTAGGGTCATAGGTTGATGGTGAACTAGGTGAGAAATGTGGTGAGTTGTTTAGACTAAAATTTGGTGTGATGACCCGATAGGTCATCTTATATTTTAAAACCTAATTCTATGATCCGAATTCTTAAAAATCATGTTTTACCCTTCCTCGATTTGTGTAAACAGTCCGTGCATCTTCCCGGAAAGCTTTTATGTTAAAAACTGAGAAAAATAAGATTTTTTTTGCCTAAAAACTTCATTTGAGTTGACTTCGGTTAATATTTTGAGCAAACGGACCCGGATTCATATTTTGACGGTCCTAGTTGGTCCATATCATGATTTGAGACTTGAGCGTATGTCCGAAATCGAATTCGAAAGTCCCTAGCCCGAGATATCGGACTTTGTTGAAATTTGAAATCTAAAGGCTTACTGAATTTGAAATGTTTGACCCATAGTTGACTTTTTGGATATCGTATCCGTATTTTAGTTCTGAAACCCGGTATAGGTCCAATACCATATTTATGACTTGTCTGTGAAATTTGGTGAGAAACAGAGTTGGTTTGACGTGATTCGGACATCCGGTTGAGAAAATAGAAGTCTTAAAGTTTTCTTGAAAATGTCCTTTGATTTGGTGTCCGATTCATAGTTCTAGGCGTTATTTTGGTGATTTGATCACACGAACGAGTTTGTATGATATTTTAGAACTTGTGTGCATGTTTGGTTTGGAGGCCCGAGGGATCGGGTGAGCTTCGGATAGTCTACGGAGTGAATTTGGACTTAGAACATTTGCTGGTGTGTTTTAGTTTTTGTTGCAGGCCTCAGATCTCGCAATTGCGAGACCAATCCTCGCATTTGTGACCACTGTTGAGTTCGCATTTGTGATCTACTCATCGCATTTGCGAAAGTAGCTGGGGAGGCCAGAGTTTGCATTTCGAACAATGTTTCGCATTTGCGATCACCGAGTCGCATTTGCGATCTAGCCAGAGTTCGCATTTGCAAACTATTCTTCGCATTTGCGAAGAAAGCGGAGGTGTGATGGTTCTTGCATTTGCGATGAATTCTTCGCATTTGTGGGGCTCGCATTTGCAAACCCCAGGTTGCAAATGTGACATCTGCAGCTGAACAAAGTATGACTTAGGCGGGATTTTTGATTCATTCTTAAAATTTTCAAAACCTATAACCTTAGAGGCGATTTTTCCAAGACTCCTTCTTCCCTAAATCATTGGTAAGTGGTTCTAACCCATTTAATTTCAATCTTCCACTACATTTCATAAGTTTTCAACCTAAAATCTAAGGTTTCCATGGTGGAATTCGGGTTTTTTGGGTAGAAACTAGGGATTTGGTAAATTGGGGATTTAGACCTCAAATTGAGGTTGGATTCCAAAACAAATTACATAACCGGGCTCGAGGGCGAATGGGTAACCGAATTTTGGTCCGAATTTCGGGTTTGGACCAGCGGGCCCGTGAGTTGACTTTTGTTGACTTTTTGAATAATGACCTAAATTGAATTTTTTGCAATCGTGGATAATTACTAAGGCTTATTTTGAATCATTTGATTGGTAATTTGTTAGATATTATTGGTTCGGAGGCTGGTTTGAAAGGCAAAGCTGTGGTTGAGCTTTGAGTGGTCTTTGGAGCGAGGTAAGTATTGTGTCTAACCTTGACTTGAGAGAATTGGGAACCCTCGGACTATTTGCTATGTGAATTTCATGTGAGTAGTGTATATGTGAGGTGACGAGTGCTTATGTGCCGCCGAATTATCTATTTTTTTCATGTTTCCCCGTTCTTTTTATATTATCTCTTTCCCTATCTTAGATGTTATATGCTCTAAATGTGTTTCCATGCCTAATTGCTACTTGTAGTCATTGTTTCCTCCTGTTCATGATATTATTTCTTTCCATAGTTTCATAATCTCCTACTATTTGCTCAAGTTGGTTTTTCTGTACTTTGTAGTTGTAAATTCTGGATTGGTCTCGCTGTGTAGTATTACTTATTCGGATTATCATATTGTACAAGGTTTCCTATTTGTTCAGTTTGGTGTCTTGGAATTTTAAAAGGGTTCTTCTATGATTTGAATTGTGAGTTTTACTGTGCTTATTGAGTACGTGATATTGATATGGTAGGATCGGGTTGCACGCCGCAACAGGTGAAATAAGGGTGATATGTTGAGGTGGAATAAGGGTGAATTTCTACTATACGATGGGATCGGGTTGCACGCCGCAACAGGTGGAATAAGGGTGGATTGACATGGTGAAAAAAGGGTGAATTATGATACTGATATTGACATATATCGGGTTGCGCACTGCAATATATATATATATATATATATATATATATATATATATATATATATATATATAAACTACTGTTGATATCGTTACGGTGAAATAAGGGAGGAATTTCTATTGTCTGGTGGGATCGGGTTGCGCGCCACAACAACCTATATGTTTCCATTTCTTGAGATGTGTTGATTTTTTTCGGTATTTATATCTGAATTTCTATTGTCTGGTGGGATCGGATTGCGCGCCGCAACAACCTATATGTTTCCATTTCTTGAGATGTGTTGATTTTTTCCGGTATTTATATCTGAGTTATTAAAGATTGGTAATTCTGGACGACACTGGTTTATTCTTGAGGCTGTGGTTATTATTTTCAGTTGGCTGTTTAATTCTGTCCAGTAATTCCATTTTCTATCATTATTATATACTGCATTCAGGTTGTAGTGTAGGTGACCCGCCTTAGCCTCGTCACTACTTCATCGAGGTTAGGCTCGACACTTACCAGTACATGAGGTCGGTTGTACTGATACTACACTCTGCACACTGTGTAGATTTTGGAGACGGTCCCAGTGGCGGCTACTAGAGAGCTCGGATTGGATGGCCTGCAGAGACTTGAGGTACAGCTACTCAGCGCCCGCAGCTCTTGAAGTCCCCGTCTTCATTTTTATTTAGCCGTGTATTTTCTTTCAGACAGCTTTGTATTTATTTCAAACCCTTGTATGTATTACTCTAGGAGCTCATGCACTTGTGACACCTGGGTTCAGGGATTTGTAGCAGATGTTTTTACGGTTTTAGCTTCTGCATTTATATTTGGAATATTGCAGTTAAATCAGTTCTTCTTCATTAATTAAATTAAAATTGTTAAAAAGGATAAGTTATTCTAACGTTGGCTTTCCTAGCAAGTTAAATGTTAGGCGTCATCACGATTCTGACGGTGGGAATTTCGGGTCATGATAAGTTGGTATTAGAGCACTAGGTTACATAGGTCTCACGAGTCACGAGCAAACTTAGTAGAGTCTGGAGGATCGGTTCGGAGACGTCTGTACTTATCTTCCGGAGGCTATGGAATTAGAAACAGTTTCACTTGTATTCTTCTCTATCGTGCGATTTTATTCTATCATTGCTTATTGGACCCTTCTATTCTGTTCTCTCGCAGATGGCGAGAATGTGTACCACAGCTTTAGCTGAGTAGCAGCCAGAGCCCCCAGTGGCAGCTCCTACGAGAGGCAGAGGTCGAGGCTGAGGCAGGGGTAGAGCTCAGCCCAGAGCTCGAGCAGCAGCACCAGTAGTGGAGCCTCATGTAGAGTTTGATGAGGAAATTCCAGTCCAGGCTGTGCCTGTCGGACCAGCTCAGGTCCCGAAGGGGTTCATTGCCACCCGAGTGCTTCAGGATGCTTTGGTCCGTTTGGTAGGCCTTATGGAGAGTGTGGCCTAGACTAGCGTATTCTCCATGGCACCAGCCGTCTCTCAGGCTGGAGGAGGAGCACAGACTCCTACTACTCATACTCCAGAGCAGATGGCTCCCCAGTATCAGACTCCAGCAGCTCATCCAGTCGGAGTAGTTCAGCCGGTTATTGCGACACAGGCTGGTGATGGGTCAGCTATGTCTTCCGAGGCTTTCTGGAGATTGGACAGGTTTACCAATCTCTTCCCAGTTCACTTCAGTGGTGCTCCTTCAGAGGATCCCCAGGAGTATATTGACAGTTGTCATGAGGTGCTAAACTTCAGCTACGGAGATCAGGAGTTTCTTGGGTTTGGCGGGCTATTACCGTCAATTTGTGGAGGGGTTTTCATCTATAGCGGCCCCGTTGACTAGGTTGACCTAGAAGGGTGCCCCGTTCAGATGGTCAGACGAGTGTGAGGTGAGCTTTCAGAAGCTCAAGACAGCTTTAACTACAGTATCGTTGTTGGTGTTGCCCACAGGTTCAGGATCTTATACGGTATATTACATGGGTATAGTGGAGAGCAATGGGGTCGATTTTGCTGCATTTCAGATGTCAGGTTCAGCCAAAAAATGGTGGAGAGATTATTTGTTGACCAGACCATATGGATCGCCTGCTCTTACTTGGGAACAATTCTCTCAGCTCTTTTTAGAGAAGTTTCTTCCCATCACATTGAGAGAGGAGCATCGTTGTCAGTTCGAGCGTCTTTAGCAGGGCAGTATGATTGTTACTCAGTATAAGACCTATTTTGAAGATTTAGCCCGTCATGCTCTTCTTCTGCTTTCTACTGATAGAGAAAGGATGAGGAGGTTTATTGACAGACTTTCTCAGCCTATCAGATTGCAGATGACTAAGGAGACTGAGAGTGAGATTTCTTTTCAGGCGGCTACCAATGTTGCCACGCGAGTCGAGATGGTTCTTGCACAGGGAGGTTAGGGGTCTAACAAGAGGCCTCGCCATTCCGGTGGGTTCAGCGGTGCCTCATCTGGAGGCAGGGGTACTTTTGGTAGAGGCCATCCTCCTAGGCTGTTTCATTCAGTGCTCCAGGCATCCCACAGTGCTTCAGGGAGTCGTGGTCCTTATGTGCCTCATTATGGACAGCCAGCTTATAGTGCACCACCATCTCCTACAAGTGCACCCCCTATTCAGAGTTACTACCGTGGTCATCCAGCTCGTTCAAGTCAGTCTCAGTTTCCACTGCCACAGTACCAGGATGGATGTTTCGAGTGTGGTGGTTATAGGCATATCAGGAGGACATGTCCGAGATTATTAGGCATCATGCCACAGCATCAGGGTTCTCGTGCCATGATTCCGGCACCAGTTGCTGCACCACCTGCTCAGCCAGCCAGAGGCAGGGGTCAGGCAGCCAGAGGTAGAGGCCAGACTGTTAGAGGTGGAGCTCAGGCTGTTAGAGGTGGAGGTCAGGCCGTTAAAAGTGGAGGCCAACCAGCTAGAGGCCGTCCCCTGGACGTGGTTCAGGGTGGTAGGGCCCAACTCCGATGTTATGCTTTTCCAGCCAGGCCTGAGTCTGAATCATCTGACGTCGTTATCACAGGTACTGTTTCAGTTTGCAGTAGAGATGCTTCAGTTCTATTTGATCCGGGTTCTACTTACTCCTATGTGTCATCCTATTTTGCTTCATATTTGGTTGTGCCCCGTGATTCTTTGAGTGCTCCTATGTATGTGTCCACACCTGTGGGGGATGGCATTATTGTAGATTGTGTTTATCATTCGTGTGTGGTTACCATTGGGAGTCTTGAGACTAGTGTAGATCTTCTACTTCTCGATATGGTTGATATTGATGTTATCTTGGGTATAGATTGACAGTCACCTTATCATGCTATATTGGATTGTCACGCCAAGACGGTGACCTTAGCCTTGCCGAGGTTACCTCGATTAGAGTGGAGGGGGTCTCCTGGCCATTCTACCAGCAGGGTTATCTCTTATGTGAAGGCTCGACATATGGTCGAGAAGGGGTGTCTAGCTTATTTGGCTTATGTCCGCGATTCTAGTGCGGAGGTTCCTTCCATGGATTTAGTACCAGTTGTTCGTGAGTTTCCAGAGGTGTTTCCTGCAGACCTGCCGGGGATTCCACCCGACAGGGATATTGATTTCTGTATTGACTTGGCTCCGGGCACTCAGCCCATCTCTATTCTACCATACCATATGGCCCCGCAATAGTTGAAAGAATTGAAGGAACAGTTATAAGATTTGCTTAATAAGGGCTTTATTAAACCTAGTGTCTCTCCCTAGGGTGCGCCTGTGTTGTTCGTAAAGAAGAAGGATGGATCGATGAGGATGTGCATAGATTACCGGTAGTTGAACAAAGTCACCATCAAAAATAAGTATCCATTGCCGAGGATTGATGACTTATTTGATCAGCTTCAGTGTGACAAGGTATTTTCGAAAAGTGATTTGAGATCTGGCTACTATCAGTTGAGGAGTAGGGCATCTGATGTCCCTAAGATAGCTTTTCGGACTCGGTACAGGCACTATGAGTTTCAGGTGATGTCCTTTGGTTTGACAAATGCCCCAGCAGCATTCATAGATTTGATGAACCGAGTGTTCAAGCCTTATTTAGAATCCTTTGTGATCGTGTTTATTGATGATATCTTGATCTACTCCCGCAGTTGAGAGGACCATGAGCAGCATATCAGGATTGTACTTCAGACTCTGAGAGCCAGCCAGTTGTATGCTAAATTTTCAAAGTGCGAGTTTTGGTTGGATTCAGTCTCTTTCTTGGGGCATGTTGTATCAGCAGAGGGCATTCAGGTAGATCCTAAGAAGATTGAGGCAGTTTAGAACTGGCCTAGACCTATGCGTCCCGTGTTGGGCTCGGTGCGGTATTGATACATGAGGGTAGGGTGATTGCGTATGTGTCACGGTAGTTGAAGGTTCATGAGAAGAATTACCATGTCCATGACTTAGAGTTGGCAGCCATTGTTCATGCGCTAAAGATTTGGAAGCACTATCTTTATGGCGTGTCGTGTGAGGTCTTCACGGATCATCAGAGCCTTCAATATTTGTTCAAGCAAAAGGATCTCAATTTGAGGCATAGGATGTGGTTGGAGCTATTGAAAGACTATGATATCACCATATTGTATCATCCTGGAAAGGCCAATGTGGTGGCCGACGCCTTGAATAGAAAGGTAGCGAGTATGGGCAGCCTTGCGTTCATTTTAGTCGGTGAGAGGCCGCTTGCATCAGATGCTCATACTTTAGCCAACCAGTTTGTGAGGTTGGATATTTCAGATCCCAGCCGTGTTCTAGCTTGTACAGTCGCTCGACCTTCTTTGTTTGAGCGCATCAGAGATCGGCAATATGACGACCCTCATTTGTTGGTCCTTAGGGACACAGTGCGGCACGGTGGTGCCAAGCAGGTTACTGTTGGAGATGACAGAGTTTTGAGGATGCAGGGTCATGTTTGTGTACCTAATATGGATGGACTTCGTGAGTTGATTCTTGAGGAGGCCCACAGTTCCCAGTATTCTATTCACTCGGGCGTCGCCAAGATGTATCAGGACTTGCGGCAATATTATTGGTGGAGGAGGATGAAGAAGGATATAGTTGCTTATGTAGCTCGGTGTCTAAATTGTCAGCAAGTAAAGTATGAGCATCAGAGACCTGGTGGTTTGCTTCAGAAGATAGAGATTCCTGAGTGGAAGTGGGAGCGTATCACTATGGATTTCGTTGTTGGACTCCCACGGACTCAGAGGAAGTTTGATGTCGTTTGGGTAATTGTGGACAGGCTGACTAAGTCAGCACATTTCATTCCTGTGGCAGTTACCTATTCTTCGGAGCGGTTGGAAGAGATTTACATCCGCGAGATCGTCCGTCTTCACGGTGTGCCCGTGTCTATCATTTCTGATCGAGGTACGTAGTTCACCTCGCACTTCTGGAGGGCAGTACAGCGTAAGTTGGGCACACACTTTGAGTTGAGCACAACGTTTCATCCTCAGACAGACGGATAGTCCGAGCGCACTATTCAGATATTGGAGGATATACTCCGTGCATGTGTTATAGACTTCGGAGGATCGTGGGATCAGTTCTTGTCCCTTGCTGAGTTTGCCTACAACAACAACCAGTCGAGCATTCAGGTGGCTCTCTATGAGGCATTATATGGTAGACGGTGTCGATCGCCGGTTGGGTGGTTTGAGCCGAAGGAGGCTCGCTTATTGGGTACAGATTTAGTGCAGGATGCCTTGGATAAGGTCAAGATTATTCAGGATAGACTTCGCACAGCTCAGTCTAGGCAGAAAAGTTATGCCGACCGTAGAGTTCGTGATGTTGCATTCATGGTCGAGGAGAGAGTGTTGCTCCGGGTGTTACCCATGAAGGGTGTAATGAGGTTCAAAAAGAAGGGCAAGTTTAGCCCTAGGTATATCAGGACCTTTGAGATTCTGGAGAGAGTGGGAGAGGTGGCTTACGGGCTTGCGTTTCCACCGGGGTTATCATCAGTTCATCCGGTGTTCCATATGTCCATGCTTTGAAAGTATCACGGCGATCCGTCACATATGTTAGATTTTATCTCTGTCCAGTTGGACAAGGATTTGACTTATGAGGAGGAGTCGGTGGCTATTCTAGTTCGGTGGATTCGTCAGTTGAGGTCGAAGAGTTATCCTTCAGTCCGAGTGCAGTGGAGAAGTCAGCCAGTTGAGGAAGCTACTTGGGAGTCTGAGTCGGACATGCGGAGTAGATATCCCCATATTTTTACCAGTTTAGGTACTTTTCTATGTTCGTTCGAGGACTAACGGTTATTTTAGAGGTGGAGAATGTTATGACCCGATAGGTCATCTTATGTTTTAAAACCTAATTCTATGATCCAAAGCCTTAAAAATCATGTTTTAGCCTTCTTCAATTTGCGTGCGTAGTCCGGGCGTCTTCCCGGAATGCTTTTATGTTAAAAATTGAGAAAAATAAATATTTTTGCCTAAAAACTTCATTTGAGTTGACTTTGGTCAACATTTTGAGCAAACAGATCCGGATTCGTATTTTGACGGTCCTGGTGGGTATGTATCATGATTTTGGACTTGGGCGTATGCCCGGAATCAAATTCGGAAGTCCCTAACCCGAGACATCGGACTTTGTTGAAATTTGAAAGCTAAAGGCATAATGAATTTGAAATATTTGATCCCTAGTTGACTTTTTGGATATCGAATCCGTATTTTAGTTTCGGAACCCGGTATAGGTCCAATACCATATTTATGACTTGTCTGTGAAATTTGGTGAGAAACGAAGTTGGTTTGACGTGATTCGGATGTCCGGTTGAGAAAATAGAAGTTTTAAAGTTTTCTTAAAACTTTCCTTTGATTTGGTATACGATTCGTAGTTTTAGGCATTATTTTGGTAATTTTATCACGCGAGCGAGTTCGTATGATATTTTAGAACTTGTGTGCATGTTTGTTTTGGAGCCCCGAGGACTCGGGTGAGTTTCGGATAGGTTACGGAGTGATTTTGGACTTAGAACATTTGCTCGTGTGATTTAGTTTTTGTTGCAGGCCTCAAATATCGCAATTGCGAGATCAATCCTCGCATTTGCGACCACTGTTGAGTTCGCATTTGTGATCTACTCATCGCATTTGCGAAGAGTAGCTAGGGAGGCCAGAGTTCGCATTTGCGAACAATGTTTCGCATTTGCGATGGGAGCTGGGAGGGGGATTCTTCGCATTTGCGATCACTGAGTCGCATTTGCGATCCAGCCAGAGTTCGCATTTGCGAATTATTCTTCACATTTGCGAAGAAAGCAGAGGTGTGATGGTTCTTGCATTTGCGATGAATTCTTCGCATTTGCGAGGATCGCATTTGCGAATCCCAGGTCGCAAATACGACATTTGCAGCTGAACAAAATATGACTTAGACGAGATTTTTGGTTCATTCTTCAAATTTTCAAAACCTAAAACCTTATAGGCGATTTTTCCAAGACTCCTTCTTCCCCAATCTCCCACTACATTTCACAAGTTTTCAACCTAAAATCTAAGGTTTTCATGGTGGAATTGGGGGGGTGGGGGGGTTTGGGTAGAAACTAGGGATTTGATAAATTGGGGATTTAGACCTCAAATTGAGGTCGTATACCAAAACAAATTACATAATCGGGTTCGGGTTGAATGGTTAATCGGATTTTGGTCCGAATTTCAGGTTTGGACCAAGCGGGCCCGGGAGTTGACTTTTGTTGACTTTCTCCATAATGACCTAAATTGAATCTTTTGCAATCGTGGGTGATTCGTAAGGCTTATTTTGAATCATTTGGTTGGTAATTTGCTAGATATTATTGGTTCAGATTCTGGTTTGAAAGGCAAAGTTGTGGTTGAGCTTTGAGTGGTCTTTGGAGTGAGGTAAGTGTTGTGTCTAACCTTGACTTAAGGGAATTAGAAACCCTTGGACTATTTGCTACGTGAATTTCATGTGAGCGGCATATATGTGAGGTGACGAGTGCTTATGTACCACCGAATTATCTGTTTTTTTCTTGTTTCCCCGTTCTTCTTATATTATCTTTTTCCCTGTCTTAGTTGTTATATGCTCTAAATGTGTTTCCATGCCTAATTGCTACTTGTAGTCATTGTTCCCTCCCGTTCATGATATTAGTTCTTTCCATAGTTTCATAATCTCCTACTATTTGATCAAGTTGGTTTATCTGTACTTTGTAGTTGTAAATTCTGGATTGGTCTCGCTGTGTAGTATTACTTATTCGGATTATCATATTGTACAAGGTTTCCTATTTGTTCAGTATTTTAAAGGGTTCTTCTATGATTTGAATTGTGAGTTTTACTGTGCTTATTGAGAACGTGATATTAATATTGTGGGATCGGGTTGCACGCCGCAACAGGTGAAATAAGGGTGATATATTGAGGTGAAATAAGGGTGAATTTGTACTATACGGTGGGATCGGGTTGCACGCCGCAACAAGTGGAATAAGGGTAGATTGACATGGTGAAAAAAGGGTGAATTATGATACTGATATTGACATATGGTAGGATCGGGATATATATATTGTTGTTGATATCGTTACGGTGAAATAAGGAAGGAATTTGTGTTGTCTGGTGGGATCGGGTTACGCGTCGCAACAACTTATATGTTTCCATTTCTTGAGTTGTGTTGGGTTTTTTTCGTGGTAATTATATCTGAATTATTAAAGATTGGTAATTCTGGACGACACTAGTTTATTCTTGAGGCTGTGGTTATTATTTTCAGTTGGCTGTTTAATTCTGTCCAGTATTCCCATTTTCTATCATTATTATATACTGCGTTCAGGTTGTAGTATAGGTGACCCGCCTTAGCCTCGTCACTACTTCGTCGAGGTTAGGCTCAACACTTACCAGTACATGAGGTCGGTTGTACTGATACTACACTCTGCACACTGTCTAGATTTTGGAGACAGTCCCAGTGGCGGCTACTAGAGAGCTCGGATTGGACGGCCTGCAGAGACTTGAGGTACAGTTGCTCAGCGCCCGCAGCTCTTGAAGTCCCCGTCTTTATTTTTATTTAGCTGTGTATTTTCATTCAGACAACTTTGTATTTATTTCAGACCCTTGTATGTATTACTCTAGCAGCTCGTGCACTTGTGACACCGAGTTCAGGGATTTGTAGCAGATGTTTTTTCGATTTTAGCTTCCGTATTTATATTTGAATTATTGCAGTTAAATCAGTTTTTCTTCATTAATTGAATTTAAATTGTTAAAAAAGATAAATTATTCTAACGTTGGCTTGCCTAGTAAGTGAAATGTTAGACGCCATCACAGTCCCGACGGTAGAAATTTCCGGTCGTGACACTTGGCAAGGGGGAAGAGACATCAGAATGGTTGGTGGTCTAATTTACTGTCGTAATTATCCTTCTAGGTGTAGAAAAGGAAAGAGATTCAGTTGAATATGCTCCAGGTGTAGAGATAGTGCTGATGGGTGGTTGAACATATGGTGGATTGTCAGAGGATATGGTAGAAAGGAAAAACAAAGGCTGAGGTGTTGTGGTTGTCAAAGTGAATGGAAAATGATCCTCATGGAACTTTACGGACCCGTTTGGCCATAGATTTTGCCAAATATTTTCCAATTCTTTTTGGCAAATACATATTTGTTCATAAATTTTATCCATATGTTGATAAATTCCCAAATTTCAAAACCATTGGCCCAAAATTTTACTATTATATTTTAAAAATATTTTAGAAATTGCACCAAACTTTTGTATTTTATAAAAGAGCCCACCATTTATTATTTTTTAATAATGTTGCTTCGTCTTCTCGGTCATCTGATAGTGTATTATGTAGTTCATTACAAATGATAATTTTGTACCAAATTTATTTATGTTCAAGACTATGGTTTGTGATAATGATAATGAATGTTATTGATGAAGGTACTGTTGGGTATTTGTGATTGTTATTAAAACTTGCGGGTATAAGTCATATTTCATATTTATTTATTTTTTAAAAGTGAAAAATATTTTAAAAACTGATGTTCAAATACATTTTCATCTTCAAACCAAACTTCACCCAAATCAGATTTTTCAAAACAAATTTGGGAATCTATGGCCAAACGTTAGCTACATCCCTGAAAATAGACACCTTTCTTGTCTCAATTTCTAGAACTTTATAACCTTTTTGACCTTGTGCATAGCCCAAGAATACACAACTCTTAGCTCTTGGCTCTAACTTACTCCTGTTATGAGCCAAAGTAGATGCATAACATATACATCCAAAAGATCTAAGAGATTCATAGTCAGGTGATTTCCCAAAATAGAACCTCATAAGGTGTTTTCCCTTTCAAAACTCTATAAGGTATTATGTTGATGAGGTGAGTGGCTGTCAGTGCACATTCTCCCCAATATTGAATAGGGATCTTAGACTGAAAAAATAGACCTCTTGCAACCTCTAAAAGATGCCTATACTTTCTCTCAACCACCCCATTCTGCTGGGGTGTTTCCACACAAAATGTTTCATGCAATATCCCTTGTGATTCAAGAAAAGCAGCTTCATGTGATCCTTTGCCTAATTCGCATGCATTATCAGACCTTATCCCTTTTACCATCATGTCAAATTGCCTCTCTACCATGCTCAAGAAGGATTTTAGAACTGTAAAGGCATTACTCTTGCAACTCAACAGAAAAGTCCATGTAGCTCTACTGTAATCATCTACAATAGTTAGGAAGTATTTATAACCATTGTATGTCACAGTCTTGAATGGTCCCCAAGTATCAATGTGAATTAAATCAAAAATTCCCTTTGTTTTAATATGACTTAAAGGAAAAGAAAGTCTAGTTTGTTTGGCTTGAGGACAAACGTTACACACATAATCAAAATTTGAAGGAAAATTAATGAAACTAAGATTCTTCATTACTGAAAATGGAAGATGACCCAATCTGACATTCCATTGGCTTACATTAGAAATAACATTAGCCACTGATCGTGTTTAAAAAGAAATAGAACTAGAACAATGATTGAAATTTCTTCCTTTTAGAATTGAAACTACATCTTGACAGGGCAGAATGCCAGAAACTACACTAGTGGCCCTGAGTAGATATAAACTATCTCTTACTTTACAAAAAACATGTCTCCTCCTCATTAAAGGGACCTGCATTAGGCAACCATCAGAAGTTAGATTTAAAAAATATTTGAATTGACTACATAACTTATGAACATATAATAAGTTATATCTAAAAGAAGGCACATGAAAAACTCTTTTAAGGATCATATATGGTTGAATGGAAACACTACCTATGTGTGAAAGGAGTTAGGTAGACTAATATGTAAAGGGACAGGTAGGGGAGTTAAATTGATAAAAGAACTTGAATCAAAACACAGGCTCCTAAGTCAATGATCCAAGTCCTAGTATTAAAAGCTGAAAGACAAGTTCAATATATTTAAGAATTGTACCAGCCACAACATTGGCATTGATTTCTAAACTTGCATGTGCTGAGCTTCCAATCTGAACCTGTTTGATCAAGTTAACTAGCTCAGAGACTTGCTCCTTGCTGAACATTTATGGATGATTGTTCATGTTTTCCTCATTTTTAACAGCTGCTGCAACCTCCTCATGTCTTGTTACCACTGCATTTCCGTTCACTGTTTCCTGATAATTGTTTGGTTGTTTGGTGAACTAAAAATCTTCTAAAAACCCTATTAGTCTGTAACAATCTACTCTCACATGTCATATCCTCATGCAATGAGAGCATGTCACATTAGGGTTGTATTTAGACTTCTTTCCTTTGAACTTTTGTGGACTGTTTCCAAACTTTTGAGTGGTAGTCCAGAGTTTCTGAGTCTGATTGTTGTTCCTCTGTTGAAACTTTGTCTGAGCTCCTACCATAAAGGATGCTCCATCAGAAGGGTATTGAGGGCTCATGTATACCTCTCTTTGACTCTCACCCTGAAGTAACAAAGAGTAGGTATGGTCTAAGCTAGGTAGAGGATTCATCATAAGAATATTTCCTCTTGCTTGGCTATAGACATCATTAAGTCCCATAAGAAATTGAATAACTCTTAGATCTACCAAAAACTTAGCTACCTTCTTCTTTCCATCACACACACAATCACAGATGCATCCTAAGTGTGTGCTCAGAGAGTCCAACTCATCCCACAGTCTCTTTAGAGTTATGAAATAACCTGCTACACTGCTATTTCCTTGAACTGACTTTGATATCTCCTTTTGCAGGTGTTATAATTTGGCCCCATTGGATTGGCTAGATCTGTGCTCAAGACTGTTCCATAATTTTATTGCAGACTTAGAGTATATGACATTGTCTCCTATTTCTTTAGACAGAGAATTCAGTAACCAGGAGGTTACCATGTCATTGCACCTGCTCCATTGAGGAAGGTCATTGGAATCCAGACTTGGTTTTCCACAGCTTCCATTGATGAAACCAAGTTTATTCTTGCTAGAGAGTGCAACTAAGATTGATCTCCTCCAACTTGGAAAGCCTCTTCCATCGAATGGTGTGTTCACGAGAGTCATACCAGGTGCATCAGAGGAGTGAAGAAAATAGGGGTGCTTACAGTCCTGATTGACTGTAGTAGATGAAGAACCAGTGCTAGAAACCACTAGAGTAAAGATGACTGGAGTTTTTTTTGTTACTGCCATGGTTGATCTTGAAGTTTATGAAACTTTGAGATTAAGTTTATGAAGGATCGAGCTATAAGAGCTCTGATACCATGAAGGATTTTAACAAGAAAAATGCATAAATTTTTTCTGTATATTGTATTCAATCTCAATGCATGTATATATACAAGTATAGATCCTGAAAGAAATAATGTAAAATAAAAATTAAAGAATATTCTCTATACACTTGTCATGTTTTCATTCTCTACTCCTATAACAAGATAACTAATTTTATTCCTCTACTATGTATTCACATGTGTGGGCACGTGTAGAGAAGTTTCCGGGCGTATCATTCTTGTAAGCTTAGTGTGCCATATCGACGGCTGAGATTAAGAGCAGCTGAGGGTCAAGATGCTTCCACGTGTCACATTATTTTGATGAAGTTAAAAGACCAAAACTATACACTACATAGACAAATCCGAAATCCCTAATGTTCTTGTCTGAAACCCTTCTCTTTCCCTTTCTTCTCTTTCCCTTTCTTTCTTTCATCGATTAAAATCTCGATGTCTTCCTTCTTCTCTACACTATAAGAGATTATTCTTGTTAGATTAGAGGATTCAAGATTATTAAGAATAGCAAAAGAACAATCATGCATTATGGGATATGTGATTTGCACGTAATTCAATATATTTGCATAAATGGCTAATCTTGTCAATTTAGATTGCATATTATCGCTTTTCAAAACAGAAAAATTATTACTACTTCACTTTATATATATTATAGCCATTATTTTAAAATTATTTTGGTTTTTTTCTCATATTTAGTGTGGGAGGATAACAAAATTTCACAAGCTACAAAACAAAGATACAATATAATATTGTCGTCAAGCCTTATAATGAGTTCACAATAGGTGCAGGTTCGATTCCTACTTTTCCCATTGCCTTTTCATTCCCCACCCCCTATGTAATTGGAAAAAAGTAAAAACTTAAAATAAAATAAAAAATTTTAAAAAATAAGAGAAGAAAAGCACATACAAATCCAAATACAAAACCCAAGTTATCTTGTCTGATATATATATATATATATATATATATATATATATATATATATATATACAGCTATTATTGTATTTAAAAAAGTTTTTGCTTCATTTTCAGAGAGAGAGAGAGAGGAGGAAATGGAGACCAATATCAGAATTAGCAGATGATTTGGAGATTCAAACCCTAGTTATTTCCACTTTTATCGATATTCAATCTCTTTGTATTTTAAATTTTTTCCTGCTTAATTTTAATTTTCGCTACGTATATTTTCATTTGATTGATATCAGCTGGATATTCAATCTTCGATTCTCTGATCGGTCGGCGTGAGAATTTCAGATCGGAGACGAAAGCTCTGTATAAATCTCTAGAAAATTCTAGAGAAAAAAATGCCGTCGCATGGAGATCTAGATCGGCAAATCGCACAATTGATGGAGTGCAAGCCGCTATCAGAAGCGGAGGTGAAAACGCTGTGTGATCAAGCGAGGGCTATACTTGTGGAGGAATGGAATGTTCAGCCGGTGAAATGTCCGGTGACTGTTTGCGGCGATATTCATGGACAGTTTTACGATCTCATTGAGCTCTTTCGGATTGGCGGCAACGCTCCTGATACTAATTATCTCTTCATGGGCGATTATGTTGGTATGTTTTTCCTTTCGATATAGATTTTAGTTATATGCGTTGACAACGTAATGAATGTTTTACACTTTATGTGTAATTTAACATGTTATAATACGTTACTTACAATTTATTACAGATTACCTATCAATGTTATTAAATAAAGTTACCTGCAAATGCCTTTTAATTGACTCGATTATGTAAATATTTTTTACGGCTCTTTGGATATATGTTTCTGTATTGGGGGATTTTGTGGTTTGTTGCATTTATTCGGGCTTTGGATTCTCTAGATGTGAATTGAATTGTTTAAGTAATTTTTTGTGGTCTAATTTTTTTTTAAATTGCAGTTGCTAATCGTGCCTTAGATTTCCTATTGAAATTTTCATGTTTGTATGTCTCTAGAAAATTAGAGAACCTTAAGTGATAGAGCTCATAATTGAAATTAAAGTTTGAAACACGTATTGGAATGAAATGAGTCCAAATAGAGCGGAATAGATATTGTGGATTCATATAACTGATAGTTTGGGACTGAGGTGTCATTGTTGTTGTGTTATCATCTGGTATGGACAGAGATGAGATGTATGGTAACAAGTACTAATGAGAATGCCACTAATGTGAAGGCTGGTTAGTCTTGTAACATTATATATGAGATTGTGAACGATAACTTTTATGCTGAACACCTATGGTTTGTTGCCAGCTCTAATAGTCATGTGAGTGGTTTTGCAAAGAGTAAGGTTGCCTCAAAGGCAGCCACGTGGGGGCTGTTCATTTGTTGTTTCAGGAAGTGGACGACACATGATTGTCCATTCATTAATGTGGTGGAGTTATTATGGTGGTCCATTTTTTATTTTGGCAATTTACATTGAAAACATCTTTGCTATGACAGGCTTTAGTTTGAACTGTTCATTGTTTAGCTTCGAAGTGATGAATTATTGTTGCGATGCAAAGTTGAAATGTTCTTTTGGTTGGGATTGGCCAAAAGTGAGATAATGGCCTTGATGGCCACAGGTGGTACAGAAGTTCATTTGGCAAACTTCGTTGGCCAAGATATTTGTACTTGTCAAACATTGCTTGGTTAAATATCCTGTTAACACATGCAGGGTGCTAATTTACGAACAGTAGTTTAGCCAACCAAAATGATGAGTGACTAAACTTAGTTTGTAGTTATGATTTACTTTATCAGATAATACTGTTGCTTGTCGTCCATGTGTATTGTCCTTTTGTTAAGCTTGCTCAAGTGCGAGAGGACAGGGCTGGATGGTGAGTGTTGGGTTGTTGGATTTACTTTCGCTTGTTGTCCACGTAGATTGTCCTTTAGTTAAAGCTAATTGAAGTGTGAGAAGACAGGGCTTTCAGGAAAGTGAGTGCTGGCGCGTTTGATTTTATTTCCTGACTCATAAATTCGGTAAAAAAGGTGCTAAGGTTTATTACCTGTGACAAAGTGTTCTGTTCTGGCTTTTCTTTTACAAAAAAAAATTGTAAGTAGAAGTGTCTCTCATCCTATGTTGCTCGGACTCGGGTGCGGTTATCCGATCTAGGTGCGGATCTAGAGGTCGAATCCTTCATAATCTAAATTTTAAGATTCGGGGGTGCGGATCCAGGTGCGGGTGCGGGAATTCGGCTAAAAATAATTCAAAATTCTAAAAATAGATCTATAAAAATATCCTAAATTATGTGGAAAACTAATAGGTAATGGAGATCAACCAATAATTCAATCTTTCATTTTGAGAAATAGAATTTCTCAAGTTGTAGGCAGTTAGGCACTACGCATAGCAGGCAGCAGCTAAAATTCAATCTTTCATTTTTCATTTTTCCTCAAATTTATCCATGGATTGTGGTCAAAGTACCCGATCTCGATTGACCACACCATGTACGAATCCATTCCCCTACCAGTACAAGTGTTGTGTCGACACGGGTGCGTAGGCTAAAATGAAGAGTCCACGCAACACAGCTCTCGTCACCGCTTTGTACTCTTTATGTAAAAAAGATTCATTTTAGCCTAGTGGAATACAACAGAGGAAGTGTTATCACGCTGTCAACTGACACCGACTCATCCCAAACTTTCTTGAAAACTTTTGCTTGCCCAAGGTTGTCTTTTGTTTTTTTAATAACTTGCACTTTATCAGTTCTCTTGTTGGTTAAGTATTTTATAGTTGTTTATCGTTGTATAATTGTTTAATCAATGCAGACCGTGGATACTATTCGGTGGAGACTGTCACACTTTTGGTTGCTCTCAAAGTCCGTTATAGAGATAGAATCACAATTCTTAGGGGAAATCATGAAAGCCGGCAAATCACTCAAGTGTAAGTCTTTTTAATATTTCTTCAAGTAATATTGTTATTTTAATATGGGGTGCTTAGAAATGGTTCATCTTTCGCAGAGGTTAGATTCAAAGAGCTATCCTTTTCATAGTTCGATCATTTGGTTTATAGATGAGCATGTGGACTTTTTACTGCGTCTGTTATGATATTTTTCTCGACTCTTTGTATTTAGCTATCTGAGATTATATGGCAGTAGAAAAATATGGAGAAGGTCTAGTACTTCCTATTTTTTATTACTTCCTATTATTTTTATTGTACAATATGGGCTTTGAACTTAATTGGAGGTCAGTGAGGATTCATATAGTCAACCCCAACTTACTTGGGATCGAGGCATAGTTGTTTGTTGTTGTAGTCTCTTTTGTGTTTAGTTTTTAAATGTAGCTCGGCTGCTGTATGCTCTGATTTTGTTTTCTAACATGCCCAGAGTTAATGCAAACAGAGTTACAAGAATGTTTAAAACCTACATAATCTACTCTGCCATGAAGTCCATAGAAAATATTTCACGAACTGACCAAAGAGTCTTAACCTGCCACTTGGCAAAGAAATTATTTCCATTCTAGTTTTGCTTCAAAAGCTGTTGTTTTCTCTTTATTAAGTTATTGATACGCAATCAGCCAATATCCCTTTGCTCTTCTCGTCATTCCAGTTTTAGAAAATGATCTTGAAATAAATTAATTACTGGCTCTCTACCTTATTCTATTTTTGTCTTTATATTAAGGTAGCATTCAGGATAGACTATGTAGCATGATACACTTGTGTGTGTGTGTGTATTATCATTTACTTTATCAGGTTAATGAACGACATTGTGCTTGTTTTTGGACTCACTTTATTGTCTTCTCACATCAGAAATGCCAAAAGAAAAAAGAGGTGGGAGTAAAAATTCTATAGGAAAAGGTGGAAGATCTCTATTTTCTCTGGACGGTTGGAGTTTAAAGTGAAAGAATATGAAAATCTGCATGCAGTTTATTGGTATATATTCTACTATTAATAGTTTGTGAACATGGTTTTTATATCCAGAAATTGTATTAGTACCGGAGGGAGGATGAACGTTGTTCCTGAGGCTAAGGAGAAAAAGGAGTTTTTTCATTTTTTTTCATTTTTTCGGGGGGTTGGGTGGGAATGGTTCCCAAAATTTATGAATGATGAGGAACTTCAGGACAATGCAAATAAGGATGTCCCACAGTTTTTTCTTCTTTTGGAGTAATAAGGCGGCCAAATATAATTTGATGTTATAGAGGACCATATGACTGATCAAGTCATGGATGGAGTAATTGATATACCTCTTTTCCTGCCAGGTATGGTTTTTATGATGAATGCTTGAGGAAATATGGCAATGCGAACATTTGGAAGTATTTCACTGATCTTTTTGATTATCTACCACTGACAGCACTTATAGAGAGTCAGGTTTGAGCTCTTATTGTACTGATTTTTCATTTGAACAGAACTGCTGGCTAATATTATGTGCGTTTATCAATTTGTTGTAGATATTCTGTTTGCATGGAGGACTCTCGCCTTCTCTGGATACACTGGATAATATCCGAGCGCTGGACCGCATACAAGAGGTACATAAATGGTTGTGAGATTTAAGTATTTGTATTTCGATGATATGTAACATAGTCTCTTTAGTATTTTGTCACTAGTGGCTCCCCTCCTGCTTGATCAATCTTGACTCCTGCAGTTTTTATCCCTCCCAAATTTAGTGGCTGTCCTCTCAGAGAAATCCTACAGAAACAAAGTTTGATTTCCTGTTTTATCTTCCAAAAAGTTTACCTCTTTGGTGCAACGGCTTTCTTCCCATGACAGTTTCTGTTAACAGTAGTTCTGCAGAAATATCCAGCAGGACTACAAAGTCAGATCTGGAGATAGCAGTTATGATAGCATTATTAACCTTTTGCTGCTCTGCTATGCGTTGGTATCTCTATTCTGCTTAGAGACTTAGAGACGGCAATTATTACCTTTTATCATCTGATATCTCCCTGTTTCTTATTCTGATGAAGTCTGATATCTCTGTTTTCTTATATCTGCCCTGTTAACTTTTTGCTGAATCTTGCACATTTGCATCAGTGGTCTCCGTTCTCTCTGATGTCTCATGATATCAATTCTATGCATGTTAATGTTGCTGCCCTCATTGCTTATGCCTCTTATTTGGTGGTTATTAGGTTCCACATGAAGGGCCAATGTGTGATCTCTTGTGGTCTGATCCAGATGATCGGTGTGGTTGGGGAATATCACCTCGAGGGGCTGGTTACACCTTTGGACAGGATATAGCATCTCAATTCAATCACACCAATGGTCTCACTCTGATTTCTAGAGCTCATCAGCTAGTCATGGAGGGTTTTAATTGGTGTCAGGTTTGTGGACCTAAATTGAGGCACCGCCTCCCATCTCCCCCTTTTGTTAATTCTGTGGAACTTGATTTTAGCAAGCAGTTTGTGTTTTTTTATTTTTTAACATGCTCTTTGGTGGTGTAACTTTGGCAGGATAAGAATGTTGTGACAGTTTTTAGTGCTCCAAACTATTGTTACCGGTGTGGTAATATGGCTGCCATCCTAGAAATAGGCGAAAACATGGAGCAGAATTTCCTTCAGTTTGACCCAGCTCCTCGGCAGATAGAGCCTGACACCACGAGGAAGACTCCAGATTACTTTTTGTGATCCCAATACTTGCACTGATTGCCTGCAGGTATGTTTTACAAGAGGAGTTTTGCTGGTTGAGTGTTCTCGGCATCATTCTTTTGTTTGGAGCTTGACTACCTATGCCAGATGCTCCCCAGAGTTGTCGAAATGCCTTAATTGGTTTTCATGTATATTTCCAAAAAGGAAGCAACATGGTACATTCTGCTCTGTAATTTTGAAATTTACCGTAAAAAGCAGGGTTTTTTTTCTTCCAAAGTCCAATTACCAATTCGTGGCAGCCAAATGCTGTCATTCCAAATTGCGTCTAGATCTCTTGATTTTAGACAGGACATACTAGTTTTCAGAAGAGATGAATTGGTAGTAATAGACTAATAGGTATTTGTTCGTATCTTTAGTCTTCTGTAGTTGTTTTAGACACGAGATACTTTTCATTTGGTCTCTGGCATTGCTGTTATGGGATCATGTTTTTAAATTTATTCTAATGATTCTTCCAAACGAAGGTCTAATTTTTGCAATATCCGAGGTTAATATTAGTTTCAAGTGAGATGAATTAAAAAAAATTCCCAGACAGTTCAGGAAATGTTTAAAGACCTTTCTGAAGTTCTCAAATAGATTTATTCATTGTCTTCTGATGAGTCCTTTATTCTTTCTTTTCATTATCGAATTTGAAGGAATTTAAGGTAATTGTTTTACATCCCTCGTTGAGAGGAAGATGCTGTTTTCTTGTTTTCTTTTCTTCCTATAGCTTTCGAGTTTGGAGGTGGAGATTTTCACTCCGAATGATATAGCGGAATAAATCACCAAATCTGATTCGAAACACAACACTATAAGATTGGTCGAATCCTTTTTGTTTTTTTCTTTCTTTGATGTTACAAGTCTCATTTTATACTGGAAAAGTGCTTATATATGGTAAACCCGAGATTGGTTCATGTCACTGTTCCTTTAATTTGGAGAATGATAAGGGTAGTAGGTATTATGTGATGTGGTAGAAATAGTATTTAAGAAAGTAAACATTATGTGATGATGGTCCAAAAGGCAACATTGACATTTGACAGTAACCAAGAGATGATAACAAATTTTATTTTTCGTCTGTCTTAATCAATATTCTTAAAATTTAGACCGGTACCATTTTGCTATTATTTGTTATGTATCTTGCTAATGTCCATATTACTTTTCTAAGTCGTATTAAATTTTTTATTCCATAACATAAATTCCAGTGCGTCTGGTATGACCGAACATATCTATATAAAATTAAAAAATTACACGAGAGCTAATATTTTTTCTAGAATTCAAACAATATCCCCAATTCAAAATGGGTGGAGATTTACAGTACTAAAATGGAACCAACTCTTAACACAAATGATATGAGAACAGCAAAGAAATAGCTAACTGGTCTCAATCTTCTCTTCTTACATCTCGTTTCTTTCCTTAATATTCATACCAAATCAAGACAGGGTATTCAGTAGGAAATCAAGTATTATTTGCCCTATGAAATATACACCTAAAGTGGAACAAACTCAACACAACATGAGAATCGCAAATGATAAGGCATTATAAAGCTAATAGTTAATCAAGCACCACGGAATTGATTTTGAAGATCGATTTATCCCCTAAATTTACACACAGAAGGCTGAAACAAGAAGAAGAAAAATGCTTGTAAGTGCAGTATCAAGATAACAGTTTTTCCCCTGATATGCAATAACACGAGGCTGCTATTTCCTGGTGCTTGTGTTCAGATGTTCAGCTTCCAAAAAACAGGTTCTCATAAATGTTCTTCCCGAGGAACCCAGTCGTATACCCAAGCTGCAAAGACCTGCCAGCTTTTTATGCATTTACAGCAAAAAATTTGGTGTACTTACACAAGCTAGTAATCCAAATTTAACACCAAGCGTTTTGCATCAGCAGCCTGGCTCTTGTTTCAGCTGGATTCCACTTGTGGAGCCAAACATCATCGGCTAGAAAAACAAAACAAACCATAAGCATTACGACATGTTTGGAAGAAACATAGTTTCAGCAAAAACAGAGATCAACTTTTGTTAGTTGCTGAGGTAGTCGCAGAGAAATTATTTCATTAAGGTTACAAGTGGGCAACTCCTGTTACATGGTGAAATTCGTATTGGGTGAGAGATTTAATAAGATTAGGGAACTACGCCTAAAATAGCATGCAAAAAGCCTGATTTTACCTGAGTCATACTAGGCAAAACACTACTAGCAAGTTCCTCATTCAACAAAACTGGAAGGGGTGGCATTTGGCTCATAATCCCTGGCATATTTCTCATGCTGCAGCATAAACAACACTATCACTACATGAATTGTATTGACATCTAAATTCAACCTGTCAAATATTAAGAATGACAACATTACTCGTTTAAAACTGCCGTTATATTATTTCTCGTTCGGATGAAGAGATCAATGTTGTCCTGCAACTGCCCATTAACACATGTTGATGTCAGATATCAGCTGATATGCTTAACTGAATACTGTAAAGTATTGACAAACCCCTCTGCGTACCCAAAAGTTGCAACCAGAAATAAGACATAAAAATGAAGAAAAAAACTACGCAGTATAACATGCAGAATCAATTTGATGCAGTCTTTTTCCCCCCCTTTTCAGGGAAATGGGCATACAGTACTTTTGCTTTGATATTTCACTGTTCTTTTTCCCCTTTCACCGGCTGAGGTGTAGGCAGGAGGAGGGCAATAAGCTGATTCTCATTTATTGTTTTACCTGTTACGATAAAGGGATGAAAGAACTGAAAAGAAAAGACACGAAATAGAGATCAGATTAGAGGGGGCAGGGGTAGATAGACTGAAGGAGCATCACCAGTCAGTTCTATTATACAATACAAATTACATATAGGTAAGGTAGCAAATATCTGTATTCTCTCGGTAGAAAAAGTACCATACAAATAACTAATCCCTTATCATGAGCTAATCTTGAAATTCCCAACTGTCTTTTGTTAGAATGCATTCCTCGATAATCCTTTCATTTGAAAGGAACATAGTAAGTTGTTACACCCCACACAATTAGCAGGATTGCTAAACTTAACACAGCAGCTTAGGCTCAAACAAACAGAGAGGCAGGTGGTTTCCCTACATCTTTTATGCATTCTGGACTTCTATTATTGCAAAAGACCAAGAATTTACATGCGAACTTGCAAAGACAGAGCCGGGGTTTTCTTATATCTCTTGTGGACTACATAAAAAGGAGGGATTACGAGACATTATATTTCCACTGGAATAGTAAAAGTCTCGCAAATTATGGCGAATATCTTCAAGGAAACCAAATTCTTATTAGAAAATTTAGGAAACAACTTTTTTCCAAATCTTTAATGGGGACTTGGACCTCTCCTGATTCACCAATTCAGACTTTTACCACTTCACAGAGACCAGCTTCAGTGAAAATCCCAAGAGGAGACAACCAGTAACAGTTAAGCACTTTCACAATTACTTTATTAAGAGTCACAAAGTTTTTTTTAATGAAGTTCAGTAAGAGTCGCAAAGTTAAGACTGTCTTGACTGAAAGACAAAAAGAAAGCAAGTTTAAATCCCACAACTTTTTAGAAGCTGTTGATATGCTTCCTAAATACTGGGTTCTGGGTGATCAACGCTCCAACTCATGACTTATCTATGAGAATAAATAAAGGCAACCATTGTAAAATGAAATAAAATAAATAGAGGCAGGGTAATGAATATGTTATCTTTTTACTAGTTTCAGACTAAGTTGCACCGACACGGCAGTTTAGATGCCGCACCCGTGTCGACACGACACTAGTATGGGCGTGGGTATGAGATCCGTACCGGATCTGGTCAAATAATTTTGAGTACTTTGACCGCGACGGACGGAAAAATTCGAGACGAGATACAATTTGATTCCCGAAATCATAACCAAAACTAGGGTAAATTTGAAGAAAATAGCATGCCTTATCTAGGAAATCAATCCTTTACTTATCTACAACTTGAGAATAAAAAAGAAATCCACACTTTACAAGCTATACGTAAGTATTCCACAAAATTTCTCGTAATTTAGAGATATTTTTATATTTTTATATTTTTGTATTATTTTTAGCCGGATCTCCGCACCTATATCCGTACTAAGATCCGTATCCCCGAGTCTTAGAATTTACATCTCGAAGGATCCGACCTCTAGATCCGTACCCGTGTCGGACACCCGCACCCGTGTCCGAGCAACTTAGGTTTCAGATGCAAGGACCCAAGTACTAAAGTAGAAATATATGTAGTACTCCAACATTTTAGCATCTTACTTTTCTTTTTCCCTTTCAATCATCAAGACTCCTACTACAAGAGGTTGAGATTAATACCTTGACTGTTGAAAGGTTGGCCGAAATCTGATTGAGAGCCTGATTGTTTTCTTCCAGTAGATGTCTCGTTCCAAGTAATGCTGTAAGCAACAAAAACCAGGTAAGTTTGTGAATTGGAGCCAATTGAAAAAATGAGACACACAAGATGAACAAAGAATCACACAGGAAGAAAAGGGAAACCATACACATACAGTGGCAAGAAAAAAGAAGATTTGACGGCAATCTATTATCAGCAAAAATTTTACCACATAATTCCTGGTACTCTCTCGATAGCTTCAATAGTTCACTGAAAGCCTTTGGTGTAATAAACCGCAAGCCCTTCAGAAAGAAAGACATAATATAATAATGAATTAATTATAGGCGGCTTCGCCTTCAAGCCGTCAATAAAATCGAGCTAATATGTGATCATGACAGTACACTGATGCATAGGTCTCTCCCTCCCACCAAGACAGGAAAATAACAAATGAGAAAGAGGATGATTCCTATAATACATTACTCCAGTCGAGTCCAATGGAATTTCAAAATGAAGATATTTTTATTTTGTTCAAAATGTGCAGTTCCTCTTTCTCGCTCCGAGAAATGCATTGTTGGAACTGGGTTGGAACGACAAGCAGCTCTAGATTCGGGGGCTATATTAGACTATTATATTAGATTAGTATTAGTTAGTGATCCCGATTTAGGAACTAAGACTCGCATCTTTGACACATGAAGATGCCCTAATCTACGATGCCTCACTTGGTGACTTCTTTTACATGTCAAATAATATTTATTGAACACTGTACCTTACGACATTGTACTAATCAACTTTTTAGCTTTGACACAAATAAATTTGTTGAATAGCTCTAGATTAGCCAATACATCTATGTAAGTGTCAATGAATCTTGTTGACTGATATAAAGTTGGGTTCAGTGCATTGATTACATTTTCACTCCCCGCTTCTATTAAGTCTGATATACAATTCCTGCTTTGCAGCACTTGAGTTAAATGTACAAGGAACCCACACATAGGTGGCGGGACAGTTTTAAGAAAGTTATGGGGGCCACATTTAGCTGGGTTTTGGCCCAAATACAAAGTAGTTTGAATGTGAAACAAGCTTTTGTTTGTTTTTGGATTTTGCTGAAAACCAAACTTAGTTTTCATAATAGCCCGCGAGGTTTTACAGGGTATCACTTACACACGTCTCTTTTCCAGAATTGTCTATATAAAATTAAAAATTTAACTTTTTCGCCTCATTATTATGTTTCAAAAACAACTTGTGTTTTTATTTCAATCTATACTTTTTTTTCCAAAATGTTGTGGGACCACACACCACGTGGATCCCACCACAGGGAAAACTTTCTTCCAGATCAAGTCAAGTTGTAAGCACACAAATTCTTCTGATTTCAAATTTTGAACATTCCTTTTCCATCCATTTGGAACAGAACTGAGAAAATCTTTAACCTGCTCCTCACTTTTATCAAGAAACTAATGATATCCAAATAAAACGCATAGTGACTCTTGTATAAGAAAATAAGCTAGTAATGGTTAGCTTTAGCAGCTAAATAAATAAGTGGATTCTGAACAAACTTTTCCAAAAGTGTCACTAATTAGACACATATTATTACATTATTTTTAATTAGAAAAAGAACAGTCATCATTGAAGTTTTATCTCCAAGTGTACCACAGGTATCGACAGATGGTTACTTTTCTTTCGCTTGCCTAACTCCCATGAATTAACAGACATTAGCATTAGTATTCTTCCAAGGTTTGCCCAAAATCAATTTTTGGCAAAGCAACTTTACCATCACTTCTATTTCTTTCCCTGCTTAAAGACAAATTATAAATTACTCCCTCCGTTTTAGTTCGTTCCAAAACGAATGACAATTTTTTTAATGATAAAGTTTATATTTGGAAATAATTTAACCTTAAACTTTTCATGTTACCCATTTTACCCTTAATGAGAAGCTTTTATAGCCACATAAATGTCACGGACCCACAAAACTTTTACCCTTTAAGCTTTTAAGACCACAAGTTTCAAAAGTCTTCTTTTTTTTTTCTTCCTTAAATTTCGTGCCGAGCCAAGCTACCTCACATAAATTGAAACAGAGGGAGTAACTTATTTCTCAAATTTCATCAATTGCATACACAAGAAGCTTAATGAAATCTCGTTAGTATACTGTCACTATATGATGGTACTTTTCTGTACCATGTGAACCATAGATAAATTAAAAATGGTATTTTTTTTTCAATTCATATAGTATTGAGCCATCATGAATGAAAGTTCTTTTACTCCAAGAAAAATCAGAAAGCAGTTTGTTCAAATTGCATGTTAATACAATTTATTTCTGTCAAAGAAAAAGCAGAACACATTGATCCCTACAGCTAAACAGATGACACTAACCTGCAGAAGGGATATTTTCACCATGGTTACGATGATTTGAGGAGAGTGAATATGGAATGAAGCTCAATGGCGAAGCTGAGGATGTACCAGTTTTCATGGATGCTTCTGCTGATTTATCCTGAAGAAAAATGAACTTCGTAACGTTATCTTCTCAGTTAATGTAACACATACATGTGTGTGGTAACATATCCACCTACACAGACATAAATAAATGAACACGAGTACAGACAATTAGTGACAAGTATTGTGAAATATTTAAAAAGGACAGTAAAACAAGAACTTACAAACTATTCCAAAGAACTGCATTCAGTACGCATTGAAGCATTACCAGCATAAATCTACCAGCAGGGGGTGTAAAACTAACTCCACATTCTACAGATTTAAACAATTCTATTGCTCTTTTTCATATGACGGAAATTGTAATGTTTTACTAAAAGGACAAAGAGAAAATTTCGTCTAACAAATCCTTGCCTGACACACACCAACACCAGTCTTGCTTCTAATATTAGGTAGATGATGTAATAGGTACTATGACGAGCCATCTACTTTCAGGGTATTAGATGCACCTATCTTGCTCTTATCAACAAATTTATTCACCAATTGAGAAAGATGTTTGAAAGCTTAATAACTGATATGATTGTATGAGCAAGTAGGCAGATTAATGCAACTGGTTGATAAAGACAAAAAGTAAGTCCAGGAAAAAAATATATAAACATTTAAGAAAGACATCAGATCTACTGATTTCACTTTAGACGCCACATTAAGTTATAAGGTCAACGCTTCAGAAAGGCCACAAGCAGAAAGGAAAACACTTGGTCTTGAGAATCCATGAGATTTTCCATAGAATCCAACACTAAAATCTCAAGTCTATTTGGCTTTTTATAGATGGAAATGACGGCAAAGCTGGAATACCCGAAGCCCATTGGATTAACCGTGCAAGAACTATATAACTCCACAAATTTGCTAGCACTACCTCGGACCTCGCATCTTTAAAATTTAAAAATACAAAATGTTTAACACAATCAATTGTTCAATTCTCTAAATATTAATCATATCACGTCGAACTGGACAGAAAGGTAATAAGATAAAACAGCATGTCGCGATTTCTTCACTAAGACAAGGACAAATGACCAATGTAACGCCTTAAGTCCTAACTGATGATATGAACTGCAAAAACCTCCAAACAATGATTTCAGATTCAAAGAACTTAAAGCCTAAGCAATTGACTTTCAATAGTTAAGTGTTTCTTTTTGCCCTTGGATAAGCTAGTCAAAGTCAACTACTAAATACTAGACCAAACGAATAAAAAAGTCACTTCATAAGACAATACCAGGAAAGGAAGAAAAGATGAAAAGAGAAAGTAGTTGCTGGCACACCTTCCTGTCTTTCACTTTCTTCCCCAAACTATAGTCCTCCTGTTTTCTGCGCTTTCTCTGACAAACAATCAGTCAATAGGTAAGCAAGTCTTGTTCAAAAAGCATAAGCTATCAACTAAAATATATTTAGAGAAATTAAAAGAAAAACATTCTTCAGATATTAATTACTACAATATTTAGAGAAACTCGCCAAATTAAACTGCTATTTCTATGGAAAGATACCACTAAAAGTTTACTTGTTCAAAATAATAATAATAATAATACAGGTCCAGTAGCTCACCGTCATCCACCTACATCTTAATGCAACATCACGTACAGTTTTGTCACGGAGCGCGGCTGCAATCTTAATATACTTCATTATACTGGGTTCATTCGCGAACCTATCATCAAAACACTGTGACAGTCATACATACACATAGAAGGGGAGAAGAGATGAAATGAAACAACATCAGAGATCAAAACAGATTCTAATTCAAAGAAAGTTCTGATCAGTCCAAGGAGTATCAGGCTCATGAAAAAGCATTTTCAAATTCATTTCCTTAATAAATTTTACAATTTTTCATTTACTGTTTTCAGTTATTCATCAAACTAGCTTGGATATATATATATATATATATATATATATATATATGAAATTTCCAATTGGGTAAGCAGAACAAACCCCAGTAGTGAACACTGAACACTACGTGCCAGCCCATCATCAACTTACAGCTACTGAAGTCCTAATTAAAAGGCAAATGTAACATAGTTAAACAACCAACTAATTTGTTAACAAATGATCTTGATTTGGCAAATTCCAATTAGTTAACAATCAAGTCCCGAACAAGACAAGATAAGTAGCAGTCTCTGATGCTTCCACAAAAAGTGAGAATCTTTTGCTGCTCTTTGCTGGGTTAGGGAAAGTGATCATTTCATTGTTTTCATTTCACCATGCGCCAGCCCATCATTTCACTGTTTTCATCCCCCCCACCCCCCCACCCCCCAAAATCCAAATAACTTGAGAGATAGATGAAAGAAATGTTCATTAAGGAGGAGAGTTACAGACAGCGCATTAGTGAAACAATACTCATAATGGAGGAAAGGAAAAAGTTTTTTGACAATTAGGAGGAACGGGATAATGTTGTCAAGAAGATTGGAAGGGCTAAACAACTTTGCAAGGATGTTCTCTTTATATGGTTAAACATGGAAAGCATCAAATTCAAGTGTTTTCACTTGGCTCACTTTTGAAAAGCAACCTCAGAAAGAAGGGATGCTTCCTCCACCGAAAAATTAAAAAGAAAAAGAAAAAAAAAGGACCAAGTAACCTACTTTCCATCATCTGGAAATATAAAATTTACAGTTGAATCTATGGCATTAAGAAGTAAAATTTGAAACTATGCAGAAAATATGAATCACAAACAAAATAGGATTATCCGTTACCTAAGCCTAGACTCGTACTCCGAGTGCACTTGATCATAAAACAACTGATGGGCATTATAGATTGTGTTTGATCTTAAATTAATTCCATTCTCGTGCATGTTATATTTCCAGGGAAATACAGATTCTTTAATTTCTACAATACACTAAAAGAAAGTGTCTGTGTGTGTGTGAGAGCAGGTGAGAGAGAGCGAAGACTTTATACGTGATTGAACCATAAAATAATTTGTTAAGAGATCTCTGTTCCCAAAGCTTCTACAATAATTCTATAACCACTTTGACAAATTTTCCGTCGCACTAAATATGTTCACACAAAAAGAAGAAGAGAACCACACTAATTGATACCTCAGACGCTGACAGGAAGTTTTTACCAAGAATAACCCTAACCACCCAACCCAGACCAGCGGTCTTGGACGTGAAGTGAAAGAGAGTAGGAAAAGAAAGGGGTTGGAGTTTGAAAACACGTCCGCAGTCACAAGAAGGAATTTTTCCAGAACACATCCTTCAAAGTTGGCAATGGTCTCTACATATTAAATACCGGAAAGACAAATGGATTGGCAGCACAATCCTACAGGAATCCTACCCAGGGTTATATCAGCTTGCATGTAACAAGGATGCTTTTATTGCCCAATTTAGAGAAAACAATAGCTGGAACCCCACATTCAGGAGAAATCTCCAAGATTGGGAAATCAATGAACTACTCACACTCCTTGCAGCCTTGGAAGACTATAGCTTTAATTCACATCAACCTAACAGAATCTTGGAGGGAAGCTCTAAAGAAGGGAGGTACACAGTCAGAGCTGGTTATCATCACTTGTGCTATCAGAATGGTATCCTTGAGGATTGGCCATGGAAGCACGTGTGGATGATTAGACAACCTCTCTAAGTCTCATGCTTTTCTTGGATAGCACTTAATGGAGCATGCCTAACACAGGACAACCTCAACAAAAGAGGCATAACCTTAGCAAACAGATGCTATTTGTGCCACCAAAGTTCAGAGAATGTCAGCCACCTATTTCTACACCTATGTTGCTCGGACTCTCCAAAAATGTTCCTGGGTGCGTGTTGGATCCTCCAAAAATAGATTATTTTTGGAGGATCCAACACAGGTGCGGCATTATTTTGGAGAGTTTGGGCAACATAGTTCTACACTGCCCACGCACAGCTGATCTCTGGAACTTCTTCCATTCTATTTTTGGTTTACATTGGGGTCATGCCTCATACCATCAAGGAAGCATTTATTAGTAGGCATTTTTGGAGAGTTGATAAAACCATCAAAAGGATCTGTAGGATGATCCCAGCCGTAATTTTTTGGTGTGTCTGACTGAAAGGAATAGCAGGTGCTTTGATGGGATCTCAACTACAACTTACACTCGTAAGGCCAAATGCTTAGTTAGATTGTTTAGCTGGCATTTTCATTCCCCTATAAACAATGTTGATAATTTTTTGAATTTTTTTAGCTCCCTGATTCTAGCATAGACATTGTTCTGGAGCTAACTTTTTGCTACCTTGTATTCTGCATCTTCCAGATGCCTTTTATTAATGATAATTACTTACTTCATAAAAAAAAGAGTAAGAAAAGAAAGGTCGCATGGAACAAGAATTTGATGGTAGACACTAACATGCACAAACCAAATAAGCATTCAAGGACAAGCTTGTACATGTATTATTCACGGGGATGGATTTTATATGGATGTGGTCCATGAAGAAAGCAAGGGAAGTCTTGTAACTAGGGACCTTTTCTCTCAGCACTATCTTGGCGCTGAGATTTTATTTATATATCAATGAAATCTGTTACCATTTCATAAAAAAAAAAGAAAAAAAAAGAAGGGATGTAAATTAAAAGAAATCAAATGTTTAAAAAATTGATCAGTTATAGGAGTAGTATAAAAGGTGGAGTTATTCATATAGTTTTCACATGCCCTTACATACTTTTGCAACTTTTTCAGAATAATGTGCTTCAAGATTTTGTTAAAGGTATTTTCATTAATTTTTGACTCCTCTACCGTGCAGAATTTACTGGAATAGTATTTCAAACTCTTTATGGTAAAACTCATAGTTCTACTAATTTGGATTTGTTTAGTCAAAGCACTAGAGGTATATTATTATATATTCTTCATTGTACTTCAGAATCCTTGTTTTTCTTTTGATAAGTTGATTTATAGATTTCTTTTTTTTTTATATCGGTGTAAATAAGCCACCAAAACTTAGACAGAGCAGAACCTAGTGCATTTTTCTTTTGTCTTGCTAGAATTTGAACCCTGATCTTATAGATTCCTTTTCTATGCACTATCAGCCTTAGTCAATTAGAAAAAACTATATATTTACTTCATGCGTCGGCTAATAGAGAATTTGAATACACAATTATGTTTATTCTGATTTATATGAGGCAAGTCTAATCTTATCGTATAATGCCTAAAGAGAATCTTCTAAAGCCCAAAGCTTACATTTTTTGCCTTATCATTTCTTTCTCAATTTATTGTTTCCCAACTTCTGTTATGCTTCAACTTTCCCTAAGCCATTAGCTCTGTAATTATCTTTTGCTATGAATACATGAAGCGTTTATTATTTCTGATTCCTTTGAGTGTTTATATTTTATCTTTCTCCCTTTTCCCAAGCTATCAGGGTCTACCACACGCAGCATTCTCTTTCTTTTTCACTGTAGCTTGGCCTAGACACGACCAAAACCTTAGCAGCACCAACAACTTTCAGCCTTAGTTTTATTCAATTGTTCATCTTCATACCCTGCAATTCAAGGGCATAGCAACTTTTCAGATCTGTCAAGATTTAGGAGACTTGCCTGCTTCCTTCATAACTAGGATTGTCCCTTGTTTCCTTACTAGGAACCACTTTCTTCTGTTACCATTGCATACTTTTTTTTTTATAAGTACAATTGACATACTTTCTTATCTCTCCCCTCCCCCTTCAAAAGTATTTTAATCAGGTTATAATTTTCTTTTAACTATGTTACTTTCACATGTCAATACTTTTCCCAACCACTTAAACATAATCATAGCGCTAAAATCCAACAAAATGAAGTGACTGAAAACTGCAATAAAAAAAGAATGTTGTTTCAACAGAGGACCACTATATCCGCTCCAGTTGTTTCCCCTTAGATGATTATGGTATGTGCAGTCTAAGAGTAAAACAAATGAAAGGAATGGAAGGAAGGAAGACAAGGAAAAGAATGGTTTCCACTATCACTAATATCTATATATACAAATCAAATTAACATGTAAACGCCATGCACAATAGAATGGTGTCAAACAAAATGGAACGATGGATTACCAAATATATACAGAGATGAAAATATTTGCAGTAAAATGTAACAAATATGGATAAAAGAAAATGCACATCTCAGCATACATACACACATCCAGAGACCTGGAAGAAACTACCTACTTGATAAGTCCTTCATCCAGTTTGTACTGTTCCTCAAGGGTCCACTCTACCGCCAGCCCAGTATCATGCTTGAGCCCCGGCACTGAATCGATAAAAAAAGAACTCGAACAACCTCCAGACTGACTCATTACTGAATTATTGTTGCTACTCCGTCCACTGTTTGTCATCGCACTTGGATTCCCAGAAAACAACATCCCTCCTCCTCCGCCGCCATTATTATTTACATTGAAATTCATTCCAAGGTTATTGTAGTAATTGCCCATCAACATCATCTCGGACGATGAGCTCCCTAACGCCCCCGATTGAAACGATAAAGCTTGGTGATGAAACCCTGTATTAGAAGACTCTGCAGCCATTCCCATACATATACACCTGTTACCTAACTCCTAAATCCACCCAGAATCTACTATTGCGTACAATAATAACATTCTAACAGAATAAAACATCCGATCATAGCTCCAAAACCCCTCAAATAAATAAAACCCTAATTCATCAAAAAGTGTTTCCGGTACACAAAATTGGACAATATAATTCAACTACAAAATAGGGGAAATAAGTTTAATCAATCCGTCCCACGACGCGATTGTTCCCAAAACCTTCCGTTTAAAATCTCAACTTTTCAATATAGCGAAGGCAAACTTAAAGTTGAGAAAGTTAACCCATCACTGAATGCAGAAGACTCAGTGAAAAAATGAAACCCTAACCTAAACAGAATGAAGAAAATAGCAAATGTTTTAGTGGATGTACAATGAGAAAGAGATTTAGAATTGACATAAGGGAAAAGAAAAAAAAAAAAAAAGAATATACCTTTTTCTGAGTGCAGAATTTTATCTTCTTTGTTTAAGCCTTGTTAATATTTTCAACCACAAATAATAGTAAAAATATAAAGTTGGGTGGGTGTGAAGTGTGTAATGTTAGTGGTACTCTTTACAACTTTCAGCTCAAATGGGTTCTCTCTCTCAACTGTTTCAATATCCAATGGGGAAGAAGAAGAAGAAGAAGATAATTGTGGGAGGGACGTGCAAAGATAAATAATTGAAGGGGATAATACCCTTTAGGGGTTTTGGTATTTTGTGGCAGATCTTGAAATGTTAGCAGCAACAAAGTGCGAATCCCAATAAGCAGTTGATGCAATTATTGTGACAGTTCACTCTACCATTCCCACTTTTGATATTTTTGTTTTTCTCCCCTCTTTTCTGTTTGTTGTTGTTGGTAGATGGATTAGTACTACGCCATTTTCACCTTGTTACCTGTCTGCTATAGAAATGCATGGATTATAGCCCGTTTGGTCAAAGTTGAAAAAATATAACTTATTTTGAGAATTGTTTTTTTTTTTTTAAATATACTTTTGGTAAGGTTTGACTAATTAATTTGAAAAGTATTTCTAAATAACATTTAGTGTTTGGTCAAATTTTTAAAAAGTATTTTTAATTGTATTTTTCTTAAAAGTGCTTGCGGGAAAAAATTATTTTTTTCTGCTTCTCCAAAACTGTTTCTAATTCTATTCAAAAGCACATTTTTTTTCTTCTAAAAACTTGGTCATAAACACTTCAACTTTAGAAAAAAAATTGAAAAAAAAAGTGCTTCTCAATTTTGAAGAAACTTGGCCAAACAGGCTATTTAGTACCGCTAAAGGGTCGTTTGGTGGGAGGTATTAGAAAAAATAATATAAGTAATATTAGTTTTATTCATTATTAATACTTTGTGTGATATAATTTTTTAATCTTTGTACAACTAATACTACTTGTATTAGTTATACATGCTCTTTGATATTATCCTATGTCAATAAAATAATTTTTAATACTTACATAAACATGATTAAAGATGTAATCGTTCCTCAAAACCTATTCCAAATACTTTTCGTCATATTTTATTGAAACATCGCTGCTCTCTCTTCTCTCAAATGCTTATGATGAGGATAAAAAATAGTAGCCAGTCAAAAATCAGTGATTCAGAGTATGACAACTATTTTTGAATGCTACCTAAGTTTCTGCTAAGTTCAACTTAGCAAATAATTGAGAAAAAACGGTGCCTTCAAACTCAATATGTTTGATGATGAAATTTAGGTTTAGCCTCTTTTTGAAAATTTATATGTATTCATTCTTTCCATTTTTTATGGCAAAATAAAGGGTGTTATTATGGATCTTCAACCACTGTCAAAGTAATAAAACAATTTCAATAAAAATAGCGTACAAAGTTAAAGAATATAGAGGGTATTTTTATAAACAACTAATTTTTTAAAAAATTTATGTAATATTTTAATACATCAAACTAAGCAGTGGATAAGAAATAATCTCAGCATAACTAATGCTAGCCAGTGTTTTAAAAGGCGTGGGCGTAAGGCGAGGCATTTTACATGTGCCTTAGCGAGGCGTAAACCCCAAGGGTATTTAATTTTTAATATTTTATAAAATAATATAATTACAATAAATATTTATAAATAGGTAAAATTGCATAAATATTGAAGAAAACTATAAATATGTGAACAATATATATATATATATATATGCTCCATCCCCCCAAAAAAATTAGTCAAAATAATCTATTATACGTTACTTACATACACAAGTAATTTGAGTGGAAAAGAGTAAAGTTTTCTACATGAATGAACAAAAAGTATGACTAACCTGCAATTTGAACTTTGAACTTGCTACTATGAAAGAGAATGAAGTTCTATTTGTATTTGTAAAAAAAAAAAAAATATTTGTTACTTTTGGGAGATATTAGCAGACTAGCGGATAAAATAAAGAATTGGGAAAGACCATAAATTAGGGCTTCAATAAATAAATAAGGTCTTGACTTTTAAATTTAATACATTTCAGTTCATTTTTAATTTTTTTGAGTAATTACAAGCTGACTTTTGAGAATTTGGGTATTATATGAAGGACTTATTCAACAAATTTTATTTTAATTTGAAAAAATCTTTGAGCTTATGCCTCACTACAAAAATGCACCTCAAACGCCGGGCGTACGCCCCGAATTGTTGGGCATACGCCTCTTAAGACTTTCGCCCCACACCATCACCTCGGGGCATTTTTGGTGCGCCTCGCCCCAAGCTCGCCCCAAAAATACTTTTTAAAATACTGATAATAGCATAATTAATCCCAACATAACTAATACCAACATTATTAATACATTTTATTAAGCACTATTCTTATTAATCATACCAAAACGACCTCTTAAAGGTTGTAACGGGTATGGTAAGTACTTTTTATTTTTAATTAGAAGTTCTGAATTTGTGTGTCGAGAAAAAAGTGACATTTTAGTACATGATGTTTAGCTCTAAAGTGGAAATTTTCAGCGTGAAATCCAAATTATTTGAATACCAAAACGGATATATAACACTTTGTAAGAAGAAAAATTTATGATAGTATTTTCTCGAAACTTGAAAATTTTGGTATTAGATGTGGCACAGACGTTAGACAAGAAGATTAGGTCGCTTTTAAAGTTTAAAGTGTGTAACATGCACTTATTTATGATAGTTCCTCCGTTCACTTTTATTTGATATATATACTAAAATTAAATTTTTATTTTTATTTGTCACTTTACGCATACTAAGAGAAGATAATTTTTTTTCCTCTTATACCCACCGTATTTATTACTCATTTCAAATCATTTTCTCAAATCCAATAAAATATACATCAATTAATATGGGTATCATGATAAATTATACACTTCATTTATTATTTCTTAAGGGGCATGAAAAGTTAAAACGTGTCAAGTAAAAGTGAATGGAGAGGAAGTAGTTATTTTCGAAAAAAGAAATGAAAGTACATTTGACCTCATTTAATATATTAGAATTTAGTGGACGTAAATGCAAAACAAAATATTCCCTCCACTTAGCCATTTGTATTAGGAATATGCCTCTTGAGAAAATACTACTAACTCCTAAATAAAAACAGGTAATTTGACTAAACTGTCCCTAATTAAATATATTGAGATTTGGTCACTTAACACTTCGTTTGGACATAAGAAATTTTTTCCTTTTTCTAAAAAAAATTCACTTTTTTCGAAATTAGCATTTCTTCATAAAATTTCCAATTTTCATTTGAAGATGCATTTTGAAAATTTTCGGTAATTTGAAAAACTCCAAAAAACTGTATGTCAAAATTTTCACTCAAATTACTCACAAAACTTCAAAAACAATCCAAAATTATATTCATGTCCAAACACAACTCTAAATTTCAAATACCATTTTTACTTGAAATTTTTTTTCCCCCTATTTTAGAATTTTACAATTCTTATGTCCAAATGCCCACTTTAATAAGAGCAAATCCGAAGAAGAAAAAAAGGTTAATTCTCTCTTGATTTGATAAGTAGACACTTTTTTGAACCAAGAAAAAAGCTAAGTACCGAGGAAGTACTTACTACTCCCCTGTCTCATATTAATAATCGTGGTTATTAAAAATAGTTGTCTCAAGTTATTTGTCATTTTAGAAGTTCAAGACAAAACTGATTATTTTTTTTCTTTTTTACCCTTAGTAATAATTATTTTTGAAGATGGAGATAACACATAAATAGAATAAATATTTAATGAAGAGAGATTATATCTTATGTCATAAATAAGAATAGAATAGTCTAATCCCTTTTTTAATTAATATTTCTTAAAGGGTGTGTAAAAAAGAAACGCGACACATAATATGAGAAGGAAGAAGTAGAAAATATTTAGAAGTAATAAATACAAGATCTGTAAAATTCATAAACTTGCGAGGATAAGAAGCAAAAAAATGAAAACTTTATACTAATATTGTGTCGCTTTAGATGGAGTATAACTTTTCATAGACCAATCACAAGGATATCAAAGAAAACGACATCAAACGCACCTAACAAAGATGAGTTCTCCTTTTAAAGCACTATATAATAATTCTATTTTAAGGGCTGTAAGTATCCTAATTCCTAGGTCCCATTGAAAGTGACGAAAATTCTGTTCATATCAATTTTATTTTACAAGTTTTGTAGGATAAACTTTTAGCATTTAATTGAGTACAAAATAAGTAATATACGGTACTATTATATATAGTACAGAGGATATGCAGGCTGGAGAATAATTATTTGAGTATCTAAGGTTGACAATAATATTGTTGCAGCGTAGCTTAAAATAAGTGACGCGGAGTACGGACTATGAGAATTGTTCTCTCTTTTTGATTAAAAAATACTTTTAAAATAAAATATTTTCCGTCAATTCAATGTAAATGGAAGATAATTTCAGTAAGGAATTAATAATTCTTTTTGGGATAACGTATTCCGGTCATACCCTTCACAATTCACACCAACATAAAATATGGCTTATGGATTTGCTAGATGAAGATGCAATTATGAGCATTAATGGAATGTTTGGTTTCTGCGCAACATTATTTTTGGGCGAACAAACATTTTTAGTCCGCGGCCGAAACTATTGATATTTAACAGGCGTAAGAGTATTGATAAAATTTGTATATTTTTTTTGTATATAACATATAGAAATAAAAATAAAAATAAATAAATAAATAAATAAATATATATAACGACTATATAATGTCATTTTTCTAAAAATAAAATTGGTTGGATTTATTCACCGGTGTCTGGTATACATATTGAAACCTGACTATATCCGAATCCGTGATCGTGTAAGGCCCATTTAATGGGAAAGCACTCTCTAATAGATTTTTTTATACCCAAGGCTTAAACCACATACCTTCGATTAAGAGTGGATGATTCTATCCATCCCACCATAATCCGTGTTTGTTGCTCAAATAACATTGACTTATGTAATATATGATGATTTGCTACTTATTACTTTGAAGAATCTAATAATGCGCAATTTAAGAATATTGCATTGTTGTTTATTCCGAATGCAAGGCTGTTTGCACCCTAGGAAAAACATAGATACTACGAACCATCATAGGGGTCGTCTGCAGCACCTTATAATAACCAAATAATCTCAACATAAAATTTTACAAACTTTTGCATACTTTTTATGCTTCGTCTAAAAAACATAGGGTTCAGCTAAACAATATAACTATACTCTCCATATACCATTGCTATCTACGATATAACATGAAATAAGAATACGCGAATAGAATCATCTACGGACAAAAAAGAACCTTTAATTTAAAATAAGGAATTCCCGCATAAATACACACATACTATTTTTTTTTTATACGTGACGCTTCTTCATACCAGAAGTCAGCTATAGCTTAGCTTGTCGTTCTCATCATGTCCCGACACCCGTATATTAGTTATTTTTCGAAATAATAATAATTGTTGTATTGTGAGTCCTTGCATAATAAGCAGGTCAACCAAATAATACTTCAGATAAACGGTGCTTGGGACTTTTAAAGTCACTAGTCTTAGTGTACGCGTTTTACGCGTGTACCCATATTAATGAATATAAATATTTTTGAAAATTATGTAAATATTATTAGTTATTTATATAAAATTATAAAATAAAAGTTAAAGATTTTTTTTTGAAAATAATAGATTTTTTTGTATTTGGCTAGCTAAAATAGATGATGGAATCATGTCCAATTGAAGTTTTCAAATGCCTTATTGTGAAGGATTTATGTGGAAATATCTTATGAAAATTATTGTTATTTCTGTGATAATACTAAAACAAAATACAAAATTTATTTTTGCACGATTCTTAGATTGAATATTTTGGTCTTTTAATTTGATAATGAATAGATTGGCCTTGTACCTCCTAAATATTAATAATGAAAATGTAAAATTTTAAAATTTGACTAATGTTGAGTTAATATTTTGCGATAAATAACTTAAAATATGAAGAATATAGGGTGTTGTCCTTCGTCGGAATAAATTCAAAAAAGAATAATAATGAAGGACAACTCATTTAGAATAAATATTTTAAAATAAAAAATAATTAATGATAATTCATTTAGAATACATTTGTACTTAGAATTAATGAGCTCAAAATTTTGAATATCACTTAAATATTATTAAAAATATATTTTGAGTTATAAATTAAAAATTAAGAAAAACAATTTAAGTTTATAAAAAATATTTATCCAATTTAGCTAATTCAATAAAAAAGTAGATAAGTTTTCAAGTGAATTGCAAGCCTCTTGCAAATAAAATTCTTTTACTTACCAAAAAGAATATTAATTGTAAGAAGAAAAAAAGTTAAAAAATAGATATCTTCCACCACCTATCCATCACGTTATTTTCAATATCTAAAAAGTTGTGGTAAGGTTTTAATTAATTTTAACCTAAATATTAGAATTTATTACTTAGTTCCATAAGTAAAGATATAATAATCAAACTTTTAGTTGATTTTATTGTCCTAGATATTAGGAAAATAATTTAAATTACAATTTTGACCAATATAATATTTATTTTAAAGGGTAAAAAAGGCAAATAATATTTTATTAAGGGCCTTCGTACCTTTAATATAGTACTAGTTTTAGGGTACACGCTTTGCGCGTGTACCCAGATCGTTGAATACATAATTTTAAAAATTAATATAAATATTATTAAATAATATTTGACTTATAAAATTAAAATTAAATAAAAATTGCAAGTTCTTGAAAATGATGACGAATGATCCTATTTTATTAGCTCAGTAAGGAAGAAATTTTGCCAATATAAGTCCTCATATACCTTATTGTGATTTGAGGAATTCTATAGAAGTATCTTATGAAAATTATTATTATTTCTATAGCCTAATATTGAAAATAAACAAATAATAGAAAATACTTTTATTAACAAAGATAAATCAAATAATTTAAAAATTGAATCTTTTGGTCTTTAGGAATGATGGGGTTGGTTTATAGCTCATAGAAAAATAATAATAAGTGACAATGTGAAGTCTAAAAATAACTGATGTTGAGTTAATATTTTACAACTATTAACCTAATATATAAAAACTATAGGAGTTGCCTTTTTTGGAATAAATAATAATAATAATAATAATAATAATAACAATAATAATAATAATAATAACAATAATTCGTGACAACTTATTTATAATATATTTTGTCTTCCATTATTTCATCCTCGTTATTTTAGTATTTTTACTAATTTGATTCTTAATACTAATTTCAACTAATTTTGGTTCATTTTTTCATCACTAATGCTCTTTCTATGGAGATAATTTATATATTCTAAGATTTTTGTTAACCTGAAAACTAATTTACTTATATGATGAAATTAAAAATAATTAAATTGAATTCTTTTGCTAATTAGTAATTCAAAGATTTAATTATTATTCTTAGCATTAAAAAATAGTTTGTTCTTTATTCATTCAAATTCTTCAATATATTAGCTCATTCATAGTTTAAATATTTAACTGTAATTATAGTTTTATCCAATAAAAATTTTGCATTGTTGAAGTCAAAAACTAATCCAATATTTCACTTTTGAATTTTTGTTTTGATAGAACTATCTACCATTTTTTTTTTCTCTCTCTCTCTCTCTCTCTTTGTCTTTTATAATTCGTAAATACCTTTTTAGTAATTTGTCTTATTATTGGTCAGAACTTTTCAAATATTATACAAAAATAATATTTAGAAAGATAGAACTTAATTGCAATTAGAATTTCAAAAGTAGGTTGTATTCTCATTGAATAATATGAGAAATTAGAAAATGAAGTCCACTCAAATTCATTTACTTCTCTAGTGTTATATCGTTAGCTTTGGTTAGGTTTTCATGCTTAGTATCCTAATAAAACATATATAAATATATTGTTATAAAATATTATTTATAATTATAATTTTACTTAACTATTTTTACACTAATTGTAATTAAAGAATATTAATTGTCTGAGCTTTTGTTTTTTTTACCAATTATAAGCCTTAAGCTTTCCTTTTCTCAAAAAAGGAAAAATTTTGTTTAGTTTTTCATGCGTATTTCACACGTTAGGCCTCATCACAGAAGTTCAAACAAGGAATATTTAATATGCAATATTGCAGTTGATTTGGAACTCCTATATATTAGGGAAATAAAATGCAAGTTGATTTACAACTCCTAAATATTAGAAAAATAATTAAATGACTATTTTGTCTGGCGTAAAATTTATTTTTAAAGGGTAAAAAAGGCGAACGACATTTTGCTAAGGGCCTTCGTACTTTTAATATAGTATAGATATATATATCTAAATTAAAGGTTGGTCCACGATTATCAGGTTATATGGCTCTTCAATGTGTTTTATTAGAAATATAACAGAAATGTTTCTTACAGTGAGAGATGATCGTCCATACCAATACATTAACAGAACTACTGAAGAAATCCATTTAATTCAATTCAAAGGATGTAAGATTTTCTACCAAGAAAAAGAATATTTCAGTTAATATAATAGCGAATGACTTGATCAAAGTGTGTTGCTTTGTTCGTTTGAAAAAGTAAGAATTTTGAGTTATCATTGTATAGAAAACTCTGAGTTTATTACGTCGCTGGGTCAAAATATTCCTGGTATAAATCCTAGGTGAAGAAATGGAAAAAATTGGACAGACACAGAGGTTTTATGTTGCCCACTTGAATAGGATATCCATCGAAGGGTATACTAGGATGGATGAATCTCTTCGTCTTTAATCAGAGGTCAAGCTCGAAGAATTAAGAAATTCCTAGTTGATAAGGAGCGTTTCCCTTTTAATAGACTCTGCACAAATTTGGATTAATCGTTGGTGATACAACGCTAATACATACTATTATTAAAAAAAAAGTTTGAATATGATACATTCTATCCGTCTTCTTTTTTCATCATTCCACCATTATAAATAGTTAACTTTAATATTTAAAATATTCATTTGAAGAGTAATTTCAAAAGAAGTAATAATAGTTTCTAATCACAAACATTCGACTTATTTTTCTAAGTGCAATTCAACGTCTAAACATAAAATTCTATATTCAAATACTCTTTTTCATAGTAGTTCCTAAATTTTGAATTCAACCAAATATTATCCAAAGCCTAGTAAAATTTCTAAACAGCTTAAGCGGAGTTGTTGGACACGAAATCTAGCTAGATTAAAGTCAGGGCAGTTATAGGAAGATTTTAAAATCGGATTAGAAAGTGGTCAACTAAAGAAGAACTCATTACTTTAGAAATGTATATGACTTTTTCAAAGCAAAAATATTAACATTAGATGGTTGGATATATAAAGGAGATGCATGTTAACTAAAGTATGTATGGAAATTACATATGATAAAGAAGAACGATGGGGAATGAGTTGAGTGAGACAGGAAATTAAAATTTTCTTGTTAGTTTTGTCTCACTTTTTAGCTCCTAGACGTGTCAGTCAAGAACTGGTGACATCTAAAGTACAAATATTTCACCCTCAATTAAATGATGGACCTTTCGAAAATGAAATGTTCATTATATTGAGGGAGAAAGATTTGTTTGAAGTTTAGAGACAAAAACAATAGAAAGTGAATTCGTAATAGACGAAAAAGAAACAGAGGATAATATGTGCATATACAAAGGGTTGGTAAGGATTTTTCTTATGGTAAATTTATATTTTACCCTCAGGCTAAATGGAGTTAGTTGTATGATTAATAAATTAACTGAGAGAAGGTCATTGCTATGTTGACGAGTTAGAATAAACAACTATAAACTTATGAGTGTCATTTAGTACTATATAAGAAGACCATTCAACATTTAAAGATGTTGTAATTTTTTGTGTGATCAATATAAGTACTACCCCTTCTAACACCGTAAATTGTATAATCAACATTTAAAGAGGTCTAGAGCCTTACTATAAGAATTTGCCAAAAAAAAAAATGTATCTTAAATTCAGATATTTTGCGCATAAGATTTTGAAGCTTCATATAAATAGATATAGATAAAATCAAATCATGAAGATCGAAGGAAACAAAGAGAGTTTTAAAAGTGAAAGTGAATGGTAAAAAATATCAAGAAATTAGATTTACAGTAAATCATAAGAGTATATAATTTTTATCTAATTATTTTATACATGTCATCATTACAGTAACATACTTCACATGATATTTGTTGTGTAACAAAACACCTTTAATTTCTAACCATTATTCAACCAAATAGATTTCTCGTGACGAGCGTGATGAGTTCCATTGCCTTCTTTAAATTCTTCTATGTACCTCAGCCATTGTCGCTAATTTACTCGTGGCTATGACATATTGAGCCGAAAGTAATAAATTTACTTGAACCCATACACCCCTCTCTGATTGCGGGTGTAGACATTTGCGTGTATATATATATATATATATATATATATATATATATATATATATATATATATATTGCCCTTATAAAAATAGCAACATAACGTACTCATTCATGTTTTGTTACGTTGGTTGGAATTTTCAATTTGGAATAATTAGGAGGAGATGATGGCAATCTAGCTGTAAAATTCCTCGGAGGAAAGTCCTCAGTATCATCAAAACTTGTTTCATTATTGTCCTCAAAATTCTTGGCATAACTGAGTTGATCGTAGCTAAAATCTGCAGAGGAATGGCGACGATGTCGACCAAATCGATTCATAATATTCTTACATTTCCCTTTTATCTGATCTGGAAAATGATCATGATGATTTTTCGAACGAATCCACGATTGATTAGGAGATTTCTTTAATTTTGGCACCTCATGTGTAGAAGATGTTGATGAGGAGTCACGAGAAATATGATCTGAAGTACTATTATAGTTGCTCGAGAAAAAACATGAAACACTTGATGATCTTCTGTGTCTAGTAATACTCCTAAATGATGAGCTCTCTTTCTCATTCTCATTCTCCATTGACATGGACAAAGAGAAATGGTAACTTTTCTAGTCAAGCAATCAATTAAAGTGTAACCTAGGCAACGAAAAAAGAGCCCGATACTTTAACTAGAGGAGCGACCAGCTAGTTCACCAAATCCCAACAAAATATCTAATCCTCCTTTTCTCTATTTGGTGTGGCTTTAAATTCTGTTGTACCTTTCCGCTTTATGCAATAGCATGCTCCGAAGCAATTAGCGGGCTTTGCCCGTAGTCTCTTGAATTAGTCGACTAGGTTCTTTCCGGCGAAGTATAAACTGATTTAATAAATTACAGAGTGATTGCAGAAATTATTAGCAAGCTTGCACACACGTGAGAAAGTTGAAGCTTTCTGATAATGGAGAACCTCGGAATCGTTTCAATACCTAATATATTTGGTGTAGTTGAATTCTTTATATTCGAGTTGATGTTATTTTTTGGAAAAAGGCCGGGAAGATCGAGCTTTTTCAGATGAAGAGGAAGGGGATAAAAAGTTTAGAAGAAATTAAGGAGTTTGAGATGATTGGAGATGAATGCATATATGGGCATGTGACCTGCTTGCAAGGTTAATATTGAATGTAGAATGTGTCAAATTGCTAACATAAAATATGTTGCTTTAAACATCCTCAACACTTGGATGGTTATACGTAAATTAAGGATAGAGCTGAAAGGTGGGAAAATATATTGGTATAATTAGTCTTAGATCTATCAAAGTAATTATATTGCACATAATTTCTAAGAATAACTTAATTAGTTGACGGTGATTGTTACGATGTATTGGAGCAATGTCCTGAACAACATCCTAATTAACCCAAGCTTGTATGCAAAAGAGAAGAGATCACATAGATATATATTGTCTTTCGTATATTTTAATTGTACACCGTATATTGTACTTATATAGGATCAACTAGTTAACAGTAATTTACTAATTTATCCTAGTGGGTCTTAGGAGCACCTCTTATATGAGTGGACTCTTTTACCAACATTTCTTTTAACACATTTGGTTACTTGGTAAAAATATTTACAGCGGCTAACCAATTTTACTATATAGACTTGTCTGGACTAATCAAACCCCAAACTGCACATTAAAAAACCAATTTTACTATATAGACTTTAACACTTATGCTTAAAACTCATAGGCTTATTATCTAAGTGCAAGGTCTTTCAATTTAACGAGTACCACAAAATTTCTCAAATGGAAAGAAATTAAACTTTCTACAAGACTAATTTTTCTACATAACTATGAACGCCTATAATGTATAATTGGAATTAGGAAACCCCTTTCTGATTTTCTCCAACTCTTTCTTCTAATATCATAATATAAACATAAATTACATGATCCTAATTTCACAATGAATATAATCTCTTCATCATGGGACGTGCAAAATGATATGATTCCAGATTGTATGTTGTTCCTATTTGAAGGAAAGGATGATATATGACACTCCCATTCTTCTTTCCATCCTTTTTCTCATTCTTCTAAAATCCACAAGTGGATATATATATATGGACTTTTTCATTTTTCATAATTCGTGATTGCTATTTTGCCCTTCACCTCTGTCAACTTGTTATCATGCAACCAGTGAGAACGTGATGTTCCACAATGCAATAATTTTGATTTTTTTTAGATTTAACATTAAATCCAGCTATAGCAAGTTCATGATAATGATAAACAAGCCGATAGATAACTCCACTAATGCAAACTCAGGGCATATATATATACTTAATATCAGGAAATGCTTGTCTCTCACCATGATTTGTCTACTCCTAGCCAGTATCTTCTATGCTCCTTTTGAACATGCGATTGCAAAAGAACTTTGTACTTCTTTTCTTCTGGTTCAAAACCTAACGAATAGTTAGTTACACCCAGAGAAAACTCCATTTAGGTAGGGAAGAAATCTCACTTCTCTTGTACCGGGATTGAAATTAAATTGCAGCAGGTTGCACAAATATTGGTATCCAAAAGTAAAATAAACCATTAGCGCAATCCGAATAATTAAGGATATACAGGAGCAAGGTCATAGAGTGCATCAGATCTCTCAGTTTGAAGAAGGGAGACTTTACCATATTCCTCCTTTTGCTCAAAAGTGTAAAAACTCCCCCGCCGTGTAGAGAGAACTTTGTTCCAACAGGACGAGTCCTAGAGTGACATTTATGAATAATATTCACAAAATCTGATTCTGATATCTGGTAACGCACTTTGTAGGAATAGGGTTTCATGAAGAAGAAAAAAATAGGGTAAGGTTTTGCCTCTCACTTCCTTCCAAACTTTTATTTCCTTTTAGTTTCTTTATAAAAGACAAAAGAAGTTGTAAAACAACAAAAAGAACGTTGACGCCTTTTTTCTGTAGGGTCTAAAACCCTCCCCTTATGGAGCACTTATTTATCAGACGCATGCAATGCACATTGTAAAAATTTATTCGTATGCGGTATTTATACCAATTCAATAAATACATGATACATGTCTTTGCATATAACTCCTATCACTACATCATAATCAATTAATACACATTCTCCTCCTAATGTATAACTTATTAACCATGATAACTAGTATGGTTTGATTTAAACGCCGAATGCAAATTTTAAGTGTTCATCTTATAAGTGGGGAAGGGTAGAGCGCAAACCTATAACCAGAACCATGTGAGCTTCAAACCTTGCGCTAGCTGACCATCAGGGAATTTCTTGGTTTTAAAAAAAGAGTTTAAGTTCTATGACACTGTAATCAATGCTTATACAATCAGGTCACTTTGCATAGCATTGATAATATCCCGAAAACTATGATATTATCTTCATGTTTTGCCACCTCTGTTGAGTTTTTTGTTTTTAAGATGAAATAGTCTTAAAATGAGGGTGAATGGAAAATGGAGGGAAAATGAAATTTTGAGTAAAATTTTAAGTTTCCCCTCTTGACAATGAGACATTGTCCCATATTGGAAGAGGAAAAGATTTTTGGTGGGTATATATATAATTGCTCTTCTTGTAGCTCTTAAAGAGTTAAGAAGAAAGAAAGCCTCGCGCCGTCGTCGTCGTCGCTCGCTCGGCTTCGGCTTCGGATTGACCATTTATAACGGATATTTTCCAATCCGTGTATTGACCATTTGGCAGCCGCCTAATGCTCTTCCCACCATGAATGTGCTTGCTCCATAAATAAGCTAATGCTTGCTCCACCATGGAGGGTGGACGTTTGGTCTTCTTCAACACTGGCTGCTATATATATGTGAAGCAGATGTTGAAGAAAGACACTCAACACACAAACTGAAATCCTGAAATCGCTTAACAGATTTGGCTATACATTGCACTCCTTCCTCTCAGCATTTTTATACGATTTTCTGAGTTTCTACTCCTTCGTTCTGCATTGTTTTAACTTCAAACAAAGCAATTGTAAGTGTGATTTGCTACCGAACTTTGTGTTCGCTGAAACACTGAGGTTTGAAGTACCGCTACACCAGTGTACGATTCGTTCTATCCTGAGAGGAAATAATCCATTACCTTGGGTACTAGGAGGGGATTAAATTCCTTAAGGAAACACTGTGAATTCAGTGGGCTCGAATTAATTACTGTTTCAATACGCTAACTTATATTTTACAGAATTATTATTTATAAATACAGCAATATTGGCGGGAATAACAACCTCATCTTCCTCATTTTTGTTCCCTGTGTCCTGGAAATCTTGTGCATGCTATAAGATACAATTTCATGCAATATTACTTGATCACATGAAAGAAAAATTAGCAACAGAGAAATGCAACACAGTCATAAGTTCAGACTGAAGTAGGGATGATATTTTCTCCAGAATATTTGAAGATTTTCATAACAACTGAGTGCTTGAGGAAAATCAGGGGACTATGTTAATAATGATTAATGCTTTATGATATGCGGATGGCACAGTGGTAATTGGTTATGTGCGAAACAGATGAGTTGCAAGATGAGGTATTTGAGGGAGATTAATAATACTTAGTTGTGTGTACTGTTTGCATACCGGTTTTTACACCAGCAGGAAAAGTTGGCCTATAAAAATAACTTAATAAGTATCACAAATTACATGGCACTAATAGTGTAAAAATGCTTTATGCTTTCAATCTATTTAACCTTAAATCTTAATACTTAACGTTTAGTTTTCTGTAGTCCTGCTTATTAAAAAAAAGAAGAAAGAAAAGCAAATTCAAGAGAACACATAAGTATTATTGCGGAACTGCTCAAGTGGAAAGAAACTTAATTTCCATATAACTATTCTATCTACATAACTATAAATTCTTTAGATGTTGCTGAAGCCCCTTGATTTATAATTCCCTCCAACTCTTTCTTATGACATCTGTATATGGGTAGAACCGAGTTCGATGCTTGATCGAGCATCTGGAACAATAGACCAGGCTCGGCACATCTGTAAGAGATCGAAGTTACAGATGAAATCGAGCTCGATATCGAGGTTCAACGTTCGACAAGACCATCAAATTTGCCCTCGAGTTTGCCGAAGGCACGACCGATCCTGCTTCTAACGGCCTCGAAGAAGAGCTTTGCCAACTCATCCAACAAGGATCCGTGATTCTCGCAATTAACCAATCATTATGGCGAAAATCACGAGATTAAGTCAAAAAGGGAGCTAACGGTCTACATAATATCATATAAAATAATGTCTTAAAAGCTTTATCTCCCTAAATATATAGAGGGGACTCGGTAACTCAGAGAAAGGGGATAACATACTTCAAAGAACAAGATACTATTTTTTTCCAGTTTTGTTCATATTATTCTAGCTTCAATAATATCACATCTAAATTTAAAGGAAGTTAACTTCGAGAGGCTTAAGTTGTTCAAACTGCATGGTTTGCATTTATATTTCTACTTATTCTTCCATATTAAATCTGATTTCTCACCTTGTATTAAATTAGATCACATATCCTTAAAACTGTGTATAAATTCAATTGTTATCCGATTTTGGGGGGTAAACAGTTTGGTGCCTACCATGGGGCTAAGGATAATAGTGGTTATTTAATACAAATCTCCATAACACACACTGTTTTATACTTGTTCTTTGAAGTGTCTTTGATTTCAGGCTAAAAATGACAAACTCTCAATTAGCACCTCTACATATCGACAACGAGTCCGGTCATCAAGGTGAGAATAACAGCATGTCGCCCGGTAACACTGGGCCACCCGCTGATGTCATTGAATTTGGACCGCGGATCCGATTGATGTAAATTCGCATGTGGCCATCGAAGCAAACTTGTCTACCCACCCTCAAAATAGCGTCTGTGGTGGAGCCCGATCGACACAAAACATTGAAGAAGACGGGATCAGCATACGCATGATCTTCGAAATGCTGCAAGCTCAACAAGTGGCGATAGCTCAGTTGCAGAACCAAACCCAAGCACCGAGAAGGGTTGAACACGATCCGCCCCAAGAAGTCACTCACAGAACGGAACCGGCCGTGATAAGATCGAATGAACGAGAGTCAGGGACTAATCCCGAAATTATAAAAATGCTAGAGGAGGTGACAAAGCGAGTAGAAATTAGGGGAAAAGAAGATTGAAGCGAACGATAAAAATGTCAAAACATATAATTCCAGGGTAAATCAAATCCTAGGAGCACCCCCGATATTGAAGGGACTGGATTCCAGGAAGTTCGTGCAAAAACCTTTTCCTCCAAGCGCGGCCCCAAAACCGATCCCCAAGAAATTTCTTATGCCCGAAATACCTATGTACAATGGAACGATCGATCCAAATGAGCATGCGATCTCTTATACATGTGCCATCAAAGGAAATGACATTGAAGACGACTAAATCGAGTCTGTTTTGTTGAAAACATTTGGGGAGACCCTGTCGAAGGGAGCCATGATATGGTATCATAACTTACCTCCTAATTCTATTGACTCATTTGCTTTGCTTGCAAAATCTTTGGTAAAAGCACATGCCGGTGCCATCAAGGTCGAAAGCAGGAAATTGGACCTTTTCAAAGTCAAACATATGGAGAACGATATGCTCAGGGAGTTTGTGTCCCGTTTTCAAATGGAACGAATGGATCTGCCGCCAGTTGCTGATGATTGGGTTGTTCAGGATTTCACTCAGGGACTCAATATTCAAAGCTCGGTGGCTTCGCAACAATTAAAGCAAAACATAATAGAATACCCTGCCGTTACCTGGGCCGATGTACACAATCAATATCAATCGAAAATTAGAGTGATGATCAACTCGGGGCACCTTCGGAGTCTATATATTCCGCCAGGACTCTCAATAGATCCAAGAGGGACATCGATCGTGAACCGGGATCAAACAGGGATTGATATCGGCCCTATAATGGAGAGTGGTAGAATAGTATGTCCGGGCGGAACCCCATAAGAAACGAAAGAAGAAATGATCAAGGTTGAAACAACCAGGGGCTAATGACCAAAAACAGTTTTGACAGGCCTACCGAGCCTAAAGAAGCGTCGAGGCTATCAGAGTACAACTTTAATATCGACGCATTTGTCATCGTATTATCCATCGGGCGAATCAAGGATACCAAATGGCCTTGACCTCTGCAATCCGATCCAGCTTAAAGAGATCCCAACCAAGTATGCAAATATCATGGAACTCACGGTCATAGAATGGAAGATTGTCGACAACTGAGAGAAGAAGTATCCCGACTATTCAACAACGGGCACCTTCGAGAGTTGTTGAGCGACCGGGCCAAGAATCATTTCAAGAACATGGATTCTAACCAACAAATGGAACAAGAAGATACCAAACCTCAACACGTAATTAATATGATCATCGGTGGAGTCGATATCCCACATGAGCCAATGTTGAAACGCACCAGAATCTCCATCACCAGGGAGAAACAAACTCAAGACTACATACCGGAAGGAGTCTTATCCTTCATCGACGGTGATGCAAAAGGGATCATACAACCTCACAACGATGCATTGGTAATATCTATACTCGTAAATAAAACTAGAATTAAACGTGTGTTAATTGATCCAGGTAGCTCGGCCAACATTATTCGGTCGAAGGTCGTAGAATAACTCGGTCTACAATACAGGATCGTGCCAGCAGTTTGAGTCCTAAACGAGTTCAACATGGCATGTGAAACCACCGAGGGAGAGATAACGTTACCGGTCAATACCATCGGAATAATATGAGAGGCCAAGTTTTATGTAATCGAAGCGGACATGAGGTACAACGCCCTTCTCGGGAGGCCGTAGATCCACCACATGAGGGAAGTACCCTTAACTCTTCACCAACTACTAAAATTTCCAGTCCCGGGGGGGATCAAGACAATCTATGGGGAACAACCGGCCACAAAAGAGATGTTTGCCATTGAAGAAGTGGTTCCGATATCAACGCTCACAACACCAAAGGAACCGAATTCTAGCGCCGACCCAGAGGCCAAATAGCAATTACTGATTATGGTCACAATCCAATTAGATAAGCAAAAGACTTACGAAGATGATGATTACGGGGTTCCCCGATCTTTTATAATCCCCGATGACTCCGACAGAACCAAATCTAAAGTCGAGTCATATTTTACAAAGGTATGTGTCATTATATTCATTTTGTTTATGACAGTACATATCATATGATTACTTATGCTCTTGGACATCTTAAATAATTTAAGTACACTGCAATGATAAAATAACTATTAGATGGCATCAAAGTCATTAAACTAGCTACACACTAATGAAGCTACTTATAATATTCATGGACTTCTTGAATCAACAAAACAGTAATTAGAAAAGTTAAGAGAACTGTAACTGTAACAGTAATTAGGAAATTAATTTGAACACTGTCTTATCCTAATTTAAGGTTTGATGTTGTTTAAGGTTTCCATTGATATTATGATTATTCTTGTTTGTATTAATTATTATTCTATTGAGAGGGTGTTTTGTCATTCATACTAGTACTATTCCATATGTACTAACGTCCCTTTTGCCAGGGGCGCTGCATCTTCAATGGATGCAGGTGGTTCTACAGCAGGAGACACTAATCAGTGATAGTGGTACACACACTTCCCAGCAAACTTCATAGTTAACATAGATTGTTTTGCTTGGTCCCATCTTGATATGACAGGGATCTCACCAAAAATAACCACTCACAAACTAAGCATGGACCCAAATATTAAGGTCAAGTAGAAGAGAAGTCCCCAGTCCGAGGTCAAACATGCTTTCATCAAGTACGAGGTATCTAAACTCTTAAAAATAGGGTCCATTCGAGATTTTAAATACTCGGATTGGTTAGCAAACGTAGTGGTAGTCCCTAAAAAGGGAATAAACTAAGAATGTGTGTAGATTACAAAGATTTGAATAAAGCATGCTCCAAAGACTCTTTTCCTTTGTCCAACATCAATCGTATGATTAATGCCATGGCCAACCACGAGATCCTCAGTTTTCTCGATGCCCATTCCGGGTACAACCAAATATGGATGGACCCGGGTGATCAGAAAAAAAACCTCTTTCATCACTAAAAATGGCACATACTGTTATAATGTAATGCCGTTTGGATTAAAAAATGATGGCGCCACATGCCAACACCTAGTAAATTGAATGTTCGAAGAACAAATAGGAAAATCGATGAAAGTTTACATTGACGATATGTTGGTTAAATCCCTGCGAGTAGAGGACCATTTAAAGCATTTGCAAGAAACCTTCAGTATATTGAAGAAGTACAACATGAAGCTTAATCCGAAAAAATATGCATTCGGAGTCGGATCAGGTAAATTTCTCAGGTTCATGGTATCCAACCGGGGAATTGAGATCAACCCCGACAAGATCAAAGTTATCCAAGATATCACGGTAGTGGACAATGTGAAGGCCGTGCAAAGCCTAACTGGGCGCATTGCCGCCCTGGAGCGATTCATCTCGAGGTCCTCCGATAAGAGTCATTGATTTTTCTCGTTGCTGAAGAAAAAGAACAACTTCACATGGACCCCGGAATGCCAATGGGCCTTGGAAGAACTTAAGCGACATTTATCGAGCCCGCCACTGCTTCACACACCGAGGACAGATGAACCACTATACTTGTATTTGACAGTATCGGAGATAGCGGTAAGTGGTGTCCTAGTTCAGAAAGAACAAGATACACTCGATTTATTATGTTAGCCGGACCTTGGGTGAGGCCGAAACTAAATACCCCCACCTAGAAAAATTGGCGCTCACTTTGCTAAGTGCCTCTAGGAAGATAAAATCATACTTCCAATGTCACCCCATATGTGTCATAACTACTTACCCGTTAAGGAACGTTATGCATGAACCCGAACTCTTGGGCCTATTGGCCAAATAGGCCGTGGAAGTAAGTGGGTACGATATTGAATATCGACCTCGGACTGCCATTAATTCCAAAATATTGGCAGACGTCGTGGATGACTTTACACCGGCCCCGATACCTGAGGTCGAAAGAGAGTTATTGGTTAACTCAGGGACATCTTTGAAAATCTGGACCCTCTTTACAGACGGGGCCTCGAACGCCAAAGGGTCTAGACTTGGTATCGTACTAAAGCCACCAACAAGTAATATAATTAGACAATCTATTAAGACTGTGAAATTGACTAACAACGAGGCCGAATATAAGGCCATGATTGCAGGCCTATAATTAGCCAAAAGCTTGGGAGCAGAGGTGATTTAAGCCAAGTGCGACTCCCTCCTTGTGGTAAACCAAGTTAATAGAACATTCGAGGTCAGAGAAGAACGAATGTAGAGATACTTAGATAAGTTGCATGTGACATTACATCGGTTCAAAGAATGGAGTTTGCAACATGTACCTCGGGATCAAAACAGCAAAGTCGATGCCCTCGCTAACTTGGGATCATCGGTTGAAGATAACGAGTTCAATTCAGGAGAAGTCGTGCAGCTTATGAGATTGGTGGTGGAAGAAAGCCACGCCGAGATCAACTCGACGAGCCTAACTTGGGACTGGAGGAACAAGTACGTAGAGTATCTCAGGACCGGAAATTTGCCCTCAAACCCAAAAGAATCGAGGGCCCTACGTACAAAAGCAGCCCGATTTAGCCTGGCTGAAGACGGAACCTTGTTTAGAAGAACATTCGATGGTCCACTTGCAAAATGTCTAGGGGGATACTGAGTACGTTCTGAGAGAAATCCACGAGGGTACTTGTGGAAATTATTCGGGCGTCGAATCACTAGTTCAAAAAATAATCAAAGTTGGTTACTACTGGATCGACATGGAAAAAGATGCAAGGAGTCGTTCAAAAATGTGATGAATGCCAAAGGAATGCTCCAATGATCCATCGACTTGGGGAGCCGCTCCATTCGGTTTTGTCTCCATGGCCTTCTAATGAAATAGGGGATGGATATCGTCGGTCCCCTCCCCCGGGCATCCGGTAAGGCTTACTTTATTTTATTTATGACTGACTATTTCTCTAAATAGGTGGAAGCACGGGCGTATGAGAAGATCAAGGAAAAAGAAGTCATTGATTTTATCTGGGACCACATTGTATGCCGATTTGGGATACCGGCCGAGATTGTGTACGACAACGGGAAATAATTTATTGGCAGCAAAGTAAGTAAGTTTCTCGAAGACCATAAGATCAAAAGGATATTATCCACTCCCTATTACCCTAGTGGGAATGGACAAGTTGAGTCTACTAATAAAACCATATTCCAAAGCCTTAAAAGGAGGTTAACCAATGCTATTGGATGGATAAAAGGCGTGAAGCTGCCCTTGTTTGATTGGCTGCCCAGAAGCAGCGGATCGAGAGGTATTACAATCGAAGCGCTAACCTTAGATACTTCAATGTGAGGTACTTGGTACTAAGAAAAGTCATGCTAAGCACCCTAACCCCGAACGAAAGGAAGTTGGGAAGGACCGTACCAAATTATCAAAATCACCAGAAAGGGATCCTACAAGCTCAGAGCAATGAACGGCAAGCAACTACAGAACAACTGGAATATAACTCACTTAAATCGATATTATTGCTAAGGTACAGCCCCAGTTCTTTCATTTATTTTGTTTACATTTCAAACTGACACTTGTATGCAACCTACAAAGGATAATACGAGATTCTAGGTCTGAAAGCACGCATTGCACTCTTTTTTCCTTGGACCGATTTTGTCCCAAATGGGTTTTTCGGCAAGGTTTTTAATGAGGCAACAAGTAAATCGTGCTAACATAGAATCGAAGGTCGGCTACGAACCGGTTGCAATGATCACAACAACATTCGAGTCCTCTTTTCGGTCAACCTCAAACACTGGGGGGAAAGATCCTCGGGGATATCGAATTTAACAAGGCATTTCGACTTCGAGATTAAAGGACCTCGATCAACAAGATTTATTGTAAGGGCCAAACGGTCAAATGAACCGTGCCCGCTCAAATCAATCGAGCCTTGGAACTAAACATGTATGCATATACAACTATTATGTACAAGAATAAAAGAGTCTCCTTTGCATATAAACATCTCGTTCTCAAAAACGTTTCTTGTATTTCTCAAGGAATTCCCTAAACCTAAAGATATCAAGCCTAAAGGCAACCTTAATCCGAGTTCGAACATTCACTCGGGGACTAGGCATCGAGCCTAAGGGCAATCTTAAAATCCGAGTTCGAACATTAACTCGGGGACTGCCAATCAAAAAACAATCTCGGACATTCCGAGCTATCAGATTACAAGGGCAAAAGACCTATTAGGCAACGCCGCAATTTCAAAGGCCACAGCCATCCCTACTCGGGAACAGTTATCTCAGGCATGCCCGGATAACTCGGGATGACAAGCCCATCTGGAAACACCCTAACTGAAAAGGCTATGACCATATTAACACAACTCGGAGACGTCTGAGGCTCGTAAAACAAAGCCTTCGAAAAACTCTTATAACCGATTCTAAAGGCTGCCCTCGACAAGGATATAAACCTAAGATATTTCAGGGAAAAATTATTGGTAACATCGAACCTCTGCAATGCCTTAACCCAAAAAGGCGATAAAGGTAAGGTTTGTTTGAACCTTCGAACACAACCTAATTATTTCATGCTAAGGCATCTCGACCTTTGCGAATACAAATAAAGCAAAGAAGAAATTTGAAAGCTATGAAAGGGAAAAGGCCTTATATATATATATATATCAAAATTTCTTTACAAGGGCTGAATAACCCCGTTACATGTTATATACAAAGGCCAAATGACCTCGACAAAGAGACAATACAAAAAACAAAAATATTCTAAGTGGCCTAATCTTCACCGGGGGTAGTGTCATCACCTTCGGGGTCTTCTTCACCATCGGACTCACTCGACTCTTCAGATGCCTCAGAATCCTCCTTGGGAAAAGCCATCCTTCGGGCATTGGCTTCGCATATCTTGGAATTCTTGATTTCGGTCAATATGTCAAAATTCTGAGCATGGACTCCCTTGAGGGTCTCCCTTCGGGATTCCCACCTCGCATGCTTCACCATGATTTTTTCCTGCTCCTGGATAGCCTCGACATCAACTTTGAACCGGGCCACCTTTTTATCAGCTTCGCTCTGGGCCGTAATAACTTCTGACTTGGTAGCCTCGAGCTCCTTGGCCAGAAACAACCGAGCTCAGCTGAGATTGGAGTCCCTCGATCATTTTGGCCTACGCCAAATTATTCTCCTTTGCAGCCCGAAGTTGAAGCTCGACTGAAGCCAACTGTGTCCTGGTAGTCTCTTTCTCCGAGGCTAGGCGATCCATATTTTTCTTCCACTCTTCGATCTTGGCTTTGACCGCATCCACCTCCCCTCGGAGTTGCTCGATCATGTCAAGTTTGTTCTGAACCTGCGGGGGCGGATCATTAGCTACTAAGTATGACTCATCATCACTAACTTCAAAAACTCTCCTTACCTACTCGACCAGGTCGATATGTTCCCTACGAGCCGCTTCTAGCTCAGCTTGGGATTTTTCACTAAGGAGCTTGTAAGCGTCCCTCTTTTCAGCAAGCTCCCGGCCCTCGGCCTCGTAACGTTTTTGACTCCTCCCGATATCAGAGAAAGGCCTCATGATGAAGCACCGAGGCCTGCAAACACAAAGGAAAATGTTAAGATTATTCATGATTAAAGCTAAGTACATAATTAAGGGACATTCGAAATTACCCGCTTCATTGCTTGTTGAGCTTTGTTGAATAGGTAGAGTGCCTCTAACTCGTTCATTTTGGTTTGATCCTCTTCGGTCACCAAGCACTGAAGGTAACTGACAATCTCCACTGGGGCAGAAAGAACCAGGGCATCCTCCGGGATGGACATATAAATTGCCCGTCTCCGAGTAGGATCAACACTCGGAGCTGGGAACTGATTCACTAATGTTGGGCTCGAAGAGGACCCATCGGCTACCGAGGATGGTGCATTTTTTGGTACAAGTAAGTCACCCAACCTGGTAACATCCTCCAAGTTGGTAGAATCCATGCCATCGAAGAAGTGGTGAAGAGAATTTACTTCTTCCTGGGCCCCTTCACTGAGGGTACCTTTCAGCGTCTGGGCCTCGTTTATCAGTGAATCGATAAACGAAGGTGACCCAGAGAGGTCGATCAGCCCAAACGTCTCCTTAGGCATATTATCTTCTGACCGGGAAGTACCGGCCAAATTCCCTTTGTCAACTTCCCCAGCTCGGGGCGAAACAGTCTCGACTCTCCCTAGTTTGGAGGCTTCGACCGCTACTTCTTCTACGGCCTCCATGACTTGAGGCAGTTCAGAATCAAACCTCACACGGGCCACAAGATTCTTCTTCTTCTTCTTCTTCGGACTCATCCCTCAACCGATGGAGTGAGTCCGATGAGAGCTCCCGGGCACTGTCATCTTTGGTTTTGCGCGTCAGTCACTTCCTCGGTCTTTTCTTTTCGGGGTTCGAAGGGCTCAGAGCTTTTCTTTTCTTCTTCTCTATATCCTGCTTCGGAGCAGGGGGATCTACGTATATGTCGTCATCAGCCGATAGAGGCTTCATTTAGACGTCCTTTGGTAAACCTGCAAAATGAAAATATAACGAATCAGAAACCGATGATGCGAACATAAGATCAGATATATTATTAGGGAAAAACTCTTACCATGATTACGGGCCTCCCATAGACCCTTCGAGAGCTCACGCCATAAGCGCTCGGAGTAGGGTCTCTGTGTCACGATGCCCTCGACCCACTCTTTAAGTTCAGGAACGGGGTCTGGCATTTGTGCGACAGCTGTATCACATAACATCGATGGGAAATAAATGTGAATGAAAAGCAATAAAAGAAATACTGGAGGCAAAGATAAACTTACGTTTCATATTTTATTTCTCAGCAAATGGCATGTCCGCAACCGGGATTAAGTTCGGGGTCCTCACGTGAACAAATCAACCAAACCAGCCCCGGTCCCGATCCTCGTCTATGCTCGAGAACAAAGTCTTGGTGGCCCGGTGTGCAAGATTAATTAATCTTTCAAAGTAAAGTCGAGGGCTGTAAATGCGCATGAGATGGTCGATGGTAAATGGACATCCCTTGACCTTGCTCACAAAGAAACGAAGCAGAATAATGATCCTCCAAAATAAAGGATGTATCTGGCCGAGCATCACATCATACCTTTTGCAAAAGCTATGATAATCGGGTCTAAAGGACTTAGCGTGAAAGGGTAAGTGCAAACACTTAAGAAACCCTCCACGTATGCGGTGATTGATTCCTCAGGGGTAGGAACCACTACGAGTTTGTCTACCCAGTTGCAATCCTTTTTAACTTTATCGAGGATACTATATGTGATCGTACATATGTACCTCGAGACTGGTTCACACCGACCCAGTACCATATGCGTATTCATAACCTTGAAGTTAGCCACAGTCGGGCACCCAACAGGGATATATGATCTAAGAGGGGGTTTCTTAGTAGCAGCATGAGAAACGTTTTCAGAAGGTTTTGAAGAAGAAGTTGATTCTTTTTTAGGAACAGACTTTGAAGTCTTTGCCTTTTTTTTTTTTTTTTTATAAACAACGAAGAAAAAAAGTTGTTGGTAAAGGAAGCTTTGAGGCTAACAGTTAGAAAACTAGAAGGTGAAGGAGGTGAAATTTTCTTAGAACACAAGAAGAATTTGAGTGTAAAAGTTCTAATAAATGGATTGGAGGGTATTTATAGATTTCTCAAGCGGCGGTTCATCTCCCGAAGTAGATGGCCGTCAACTGACACACATTTAATGCCTCGAAGACTGGACGACGAGATGTTTCCACTATTCTTATCACCTACGTCATGTATCCATCGTCATGATTTATCGAAGTGAAGACAACCCTTGATTTTTAATTCCCTCCAACTCTTTCTTATGACATCTGTATACGGGTAGAACCAAACCGAGCATCTGGAACAATAGACCAGGCTCAACACATCTATATGAGATCGAAGTTACATATGAAATCGAGCTCGATATCGAGGTTCGAAGTTCGACAAAACCATTAGATTTGCCTTTGAGTTTGTCGAAGGCACGACCGATCCTGCTTCTAACGGCCTCGAAGAAGAGCTTTGCTAACTCATTCGATAAGGATCCGTGATTCTCGTCATTAACCAATCATTATGGCAGAAATCACGAGATTAATTCAAAAAGGGAGCTAACGGTTTCCATAATTTCACATAAAATACTGTCTTAAAAGCTTCATCTCCCTACATATATAGAGGGGACTGAGTAACTCAGAGAAGTGGGATAACATACTTCAAAGAACAAGATACTATTTTTTTAAACTTTGTTCATATTATTCTGGCTTCAATAATATCACATCTAAATTCGAAGGAAGTTAACCTTGCGAGACTTAAGTTGTTCAATCTGCATGATTTGCATTTATATTTCTACTTATTCTTCTATATTAAATATGATTTCTCACTTTGTATCAAATTAGATCACATATTCTTAAAACCGCGTATAAATTCAATTGTTATCCTGTCACGACCCGAAATTCTCACCTTCGGACCGTGACGGAACGTTAGAATAATATTAACTAATTTTTAAACAATTTTTAAATTATCAATAATCAAAGAAACAAATGCGGAAGCAGAGTTTGAAATATAATGAATAATCCATAAAAATAACGGTGTCTAAATACCATCCCACAATTAGTGTCACAAGTGCACGAGCTTCTAGAATAATACAAATAAAGGTCTGAATAAAATGAAGCTGTCTGAAAAAAAAACACAGCTAAAGTAAAATAGACGGGGAGTTCAGAACTACGGACGTCATGCAGTTATACCTCAAGTATCCTCCGAGTAGCTGAAATCCGAGCAAGTCTATGGCACACCGCTGGGACCAACTCTGAAATCTGCACCAGAAGTGCAGAGTGTAGTATCAATCCAACCGATCCCATGTACCGGTAAGTGCTGAGCCTAACCTCGACGAAGTAGTGATGAGGCTAAGACGGTTCACTTACATTAATCTGTACGCAATATTAGTAACAACAACAATAATAGAAATAATTCAGGTAATTCATTTATGATGATTGAAGCCAATTCAGCAGTCATAACCAATTATCATATCCATCAATTCTGTTGCAGCGTGCAACCCGCTCTCACAATATATTCAAATTCAATTCTGTTGCAGCGTGCAACCCGCTATCACAATATATTCACATTCAATTCTATTGCATTGTGCAACCCGCTCTCACAATATATTCACATTCGGTTCTATTGCGGCGTGCAACCCGCTCCTCTAATATATTCATTTTAATCAAGTTTGTTGCGGCGTGCAATCCGATCCCTCAATATATATGCATGTATGTCGACTTTTAAATAAGTCTGTTGCGACGTGCAACCCGATCCTCCAATATGGACTTTTCATAAGTCTGTTGCGGCGTGCAACTCGATCCTCCAATATATGGACTTTTCATAAGTCTGTTGCGGCGTGCAACCCGATCCTCCAATATGGACTTTTTAATAAGTTTGTTGTGGCATGCAACCCGATCCTCCAATATATTCATTTCAATCAATTCTGTTGCGGCGTGCAACCCGCTCCTCCAATATATTCATTTACCAATTCTTATAGAAGGAATTTTCCCAATAAATGCAACAATTAATATGAAATTATAATATAACAAGCATACAATAATTATGATTTAATCATGAAACACACAATGTCAAATAGCAAATTATTATAGAAATCAGGGCGAAAATAGGCAGTTTAATATTTAATATACTAAATGTCAAATATCAATTAAGATACATAATTCAAGTAGCATGTAACAATTAATGAAGGAATTCAAGAATTAATATTTGTCAAAGAATAAGAGAGAAACAATTATTATAATAATTAATTCATGATTTAAAATAATTTATGATCTTTCAAGTAATTATACAAACAATTAATTTGAGGACGTATAGATACTCGTCACCTCGCCTGTACGTTGTTCATATGCATTTCACATGTTACAACCCAAATTCGCATATCATAGATCACGCCATAAGGTAGTCGACGTAAATCCAAGAAGAGATTATCTTTGAGATGATAATAAGTTAATCCTATTGGTCTTAAACGATACAAGGGTGTATAAGAGTGGTTAACAAGTATTTGAAGTTAAGCTAATCAAGGATGTTGTAACCCGTATTTTCGGATAACACTAGAGGTGATTAACTGTCCCAAGAGGTCTTGTTTTAATGTATTTGAATCATATAATATCCGCATCATAAGTCTTGAAGTCAAGCGAGTTATGAAATAAAAGTCGATAAAAGTTGTCGCAACTTAGGTTTATAATTTTACTTAAACTTTAGGTCAAATGTTACTGCATTTTACTCCCAATGTGCTTGGAATTATGGGGTGATCTACCTATCAAATTGAAGATCTATGAGTCTAGTTTCCAACGCATTAAACCGTTCATCGATACGATCTCGGAATAGAGAGATATTCGCGTTTTCGCGAGAGTGCGCCAAGCTGCTCTCTATGGGGCCCACAAAGGCGGTTTAAGACATTTGGACATATATAAGATAACTCAACCCCGTTTTAAGTCATTATTTTTCAGTATATTCAGACCTTATAACCCTAAAAACATTCTCTCAAGGTTCTCTCATGATCCAAGACCCAAACAAAGGGCAAACAACACAAATCAAATGTCGGGAATCCCGTGGTGCTAGTAAGTTTCTTGTTTTTCTTGTTGTTGCTGATTTTTGTGTTGTTCCAGCTCGTGTGGGAGGTTGTTTTAAGTGTTTTATGTCCTGTAAATACACCTTCAAGTTTTTAATATCAACCTTAGGTGATTTCAAGTCTTCTAAAGTAATTCTAGTGCCGAAAAACCCGAATTAATTGCTAGTTTCGCTTCCTTGTTCTTGTGGCAGAATTGAAGGGATATTTCGTAGAAAATTAAGGTCAAATTGGAGTTGTTCTTTCTGTTTAAAGGTAAGTAACCTCTTACTCTATATATATTTAAGATTATCCAAGTTGCAGCTAAGTCGTTGAAGCTAGAACTTGTGAAATATATATCGAAAAGCTTGGTAGTAATGTTGTTGGTTGGTGGACTGTTTTGGAGGCTCAATATGATTATTAATGATGTTGTTTGGGCTGTTTGGTGATTGTATTGACTTGTGGGAAGTCATATAAATAGGGAAGGTGCTGTCCGTTTCATCGTAAAATAGGTTGTGGTCGATACATAATAGTTACGACGCTTAAACGATAATAATAGTGTCATTTATCTTATTGTAGACTAAGGAGTCGTGATATTTGCATAGCTTGAGGTTGGGAAGTATATACAAGGTATGTGAGGCTATCCCCTTCATTCTTTTGCACGACTCCAATTGTACATAATGTAATGAACGAGCTCCCAAAGATACTCTACTCTTAGAAGCTAGCAGTACTTACATTGCTGCCCTTCTTATGAAACGATTGATATTGATGTTACTTCTCTTATTCTTATATTATCAATGTTGTTGGTAGTTCCTGATTCTTATAAGATTCTTGATGAAGAGTTAATCCTAATAACGTGTACGAAGGATACCGACCTTACGTCACTCCGAAAGGTTCAAATTATGATTCCAACGAGTCCAGCATGCATCATATATATGTATCTATTTTACTCTACCGAGCCGCGCTATAGTCGGCCGGGTATGGCACCTATTGTGCAACCACTGATCAGTTGGGTTTTACCGAGCTCCACGTGGCCGGGTACGATTCTACCGAGCCCTATGATGGCCGGGTATGTTTTACCGAGCCTATTATGGCCGGGTACGATATGATGATGATGATGCCCACAAAGGCATATGTTTTAAACGTTTATGTATATATATATGTATGTATCATGTATTTCATGTCAGTAGCCCTCAGAGGTACCCAGATGTCACAGGTTGTATATTCCCTATCACTGTTTACATTATTGTTCTTACTTATGCTATTCTGCCTTACATACTCAGTACTTTATTCGTACTGACGTCCTTTTTATTTGTGGACGCTGCATGTCGTGCTGCAGGTCCTGATAGACGGGTAGACGCAGCTCCCCCATCACAGTAGGCTATCCAGTTCAGCGTTATTGGCAAGATCCTTTCTCCGGACTTGCCGTGGTCTTGGTATGCATTTTTGTTATAGACCTTATGGGTATGTCGGGGCCCTGTTCCGGCAATGTTGTAGCACTTATGTTCTTTTAGAGGCTCATAGACAGGTGTCGACTCATGGTAGCTCGTACCTTATATATAGTTTCTTGACAGTCTTGTCGTCCCATGTTATGTATGTTCATGACATTATCTTTCATTGTTGGATATTCATGATCCATGTCTACCATTTATATTGATCTTGTCGGCCCTTAAAGATAATAAGGAAGGTTAGATAAAATGTACGTTGGTGCTCGGCAAGTATGGCCCGGGTGCTAGTCATGACCCTCCAGTTGGGTCGTGACAAACTTGGTATTAGAGCAAGTCTGTCCTAGGGGTTGTCTATGAGCCGTGTCTAGTAGAGTTTTGATTATGGATGTGTAGTGCGCCACATTTATAATCAGGAGGCTACGTGACATCTAGGGTTGTTACCTTCTTCCTGAATCTAGATCGTGCGTAGAGTTGAGTCGTAAGTGTTCATATCTAATATTCACCTTGTTTTCTTTTAGCGATGCCTTCGACTAGGAAGCAAGCGATTAGTAAACGGCTTGATACAGCTGTAGGAGAGGGTAACATTCAGGTGCCTCCAGCCATAGCAGGCCAAAGTGAGCCTCAGAGTGAGATGCCGTCTCATACCTCTCTGTCTCCTCCAGAGGATATTAGGAGGCACCCAGTACATCCAGTTCCTCCGTCTGGCACTACAGACCACGATATGCGCAGTGCAGTGCAGTTGTTGAGTAGCTTAGTAGCTGCTCAGGCTCAGAGGCAGAATACCGGTGCTGCTGATAAACCGGTTAGTGCAGGAGTTCGTGATTTTATTAATCTAGACCCTCCAGTGTTTACCGGATCAAGCCCCAAGGAGGACCCGCAAACATTTATTGATCAGGTTCATTGTACATTGCGTGTTATGCATGCTAGTGATACAGAGGCAGTAGAGTTGGCTTCTTATCGGTTATGGGATTTAGCGATTTTATGGTATGATAGTTGGGAGAGATCTAGGGGTCCGAACGCTCCTCCAGCCGTGTGGAAGGAATTTTCTGAGGCCTTTCTTCATCACTACTTACCAGCTGAGATACGATGAGCTAGAGCTGATAAGTTCTTGAACCTTCGACAGGGTAATATGAGTGCATGAGAGTATAGTATATAGTTTGATTCTTTATCAAGGTATACTCCCCATATGGTGGCCGAGATGAGTGATAGGGTGACCACATCTGATAAATGAGTGCACAACAGCCTCCTTGGTAGAGGGCATGGATATTTCCCGTATTCAGGCTTATGCCCAGACCCTTCAGGATCATAAGTTATATGCTAAGCTCTCTAAATGTGAATTCTTGCTGAACTCAGTAGCATTCCTTGGCCATGTGATATCTGATGCGGGTATTAGTGTCGACACTCAGAAGATCGATGCAGTGAAGAATTGGCCGAGACCTACAACACCGTCAGAAGTCCGCAGCTTCCTGGGGCTAGCAGGATATTATAGGCGGTTTGTAGAAGGGTTTTCCTCTATATCAGCACCATTGACTAAGTTAACACAGAAAACTAAGTTCCAGTGGTCTGATGCTTGTGAACATAGTTTTCAGGAGCTAAAGAATCGATTGACATCCGCGCCAGTGCTCACTCTCCCAGAAGGAACAGAAGGTTATGTGGTATATTGTGATGCCTCAGGTATAGGTTTGGGGTGCGTATTGATGCAACGTGGGAAGGTGATTGCTTATGCATCAAGACAATTGAAGAAGCATGAAAAGAATTACCCGACTCATGATTTGGAATTGGCTGCAGTAATATATGCTTTGAAGATATGGCGGCACTACTTATACGGCGTCCATGTTGACATCTACACAGATCACAAGAGTTTACAATACATCTTCAAGCAGAAGGAGTTGAATTTGAGGCAGCGTAGGTGTCTTGAATTACTGAAAGACTACGACATCGAGATATTGCACCATCCTGGTAAAGCCAATGTTGTGGCAGACGCTCTCAGCCGTAAGTGAATGGGAAGCTTAATACATATTGAGGCAGGTAGACAAGGGTTGACCAAAGAGCTTCACCTGCTGGCCAATATGAGAATCAGATTGTTGGACTCTGATGACGGAGGTGTTACTGTACAGAATACAGCAGAATCATCTTTGGTAGCCGAGGTAAAAGCACGGCAATATGAAGATCCTACCTTAGTAAGATTGAGAGAGGGAATTCAGCAGTGTAAGATTACAGCTTTCAAGATCGGAGGAGATGGGACACTAAGATACCAGGGCCGATTATGTGTACCTAGTGTGGCAGGGTTGCGAGAGAAGATTATGATTGAGATTCACCAGTCCCAATATTCTATCCATCCTGGCTCGACAAAGATGTATCATGACGTTAAGGAGCAGTATTGGTGGGATAACATGAAGAAGTCTATTGCAGAATTTGTAGCCCAGTGTCCTAATTATCAACAAGTAAAGATCGAGCATCAGAAACCCAGTGGATTGATTCAGAATATAGAGATTCCGACCTACAAATGGGAGGTGATTAATATGGACTTCATTATTGGATTACCTCGCTCTTATCATAAGTTTGACTCCATCTGGGTGATAGTTGATCGACTTACAAAATCTGCCCATTTTCTACCAGTTAAGACAACTTACACGGCTGAAGATTATGCGAAGTTGTATATCAAGGAGATTGTTAGGCTTCATGGTGTGCCGGTATCTATTATATCAGACCGAGGAGCTCAATTTACGGCTAACTTTTGGAGGTCTTTTCAGAAGGGTTTAGGCACACAAGTAAATCTCAGCACTGCATTCCATCAGCAGACTGACGGACAGGCTGAACGTACCATCCAGATGCTTGAAGATATGCTACGAGCATGTGTTCTAGATTTCAAGGGGAATTGGGATGACCATCTGGCACTTATAGAATTTGCCTACAATAATAGCTATCATTCCAGTATTAAAATGGCCCCGTATGAGGCACTGTACGGGAGGAGATGTAGATCACCAGTTGGATGGTTCGAAGTCGGTGAGACAGAATTATATGGGCCAGATTTGATTCACCAAGCCATTGAGAAGGTGAAAGTGATACAAGAGCGACTGAGGACGGCACAAAGCAGGCAAAAGTCTTATTCCGACGTCCGACGTCGTGATCTGGAATTTAAGGTTGGTGATTGGGTTTTCCTGAAGATCTCGCCGATGAAGGGTGTTATGCGTTTTGGGAAGAAGGGTAAGTTGAGTCCGCGGTATATTGGGCCGTACAAAATTCTTCGACGAATTGGACAGGTTGCTTACGAGTTAGAATTGCCATCTGAATTGGAATTTGTCCACCCGGTATTCCATGTATCTATGTTGAGGAAATGTATTGGAGACCCTTCTCGGGTCATCCCTATCAAAGATGTACAAGTTACAAAGGATCTATCATATGATGAAGTGCCAGTGGCTATATTAGATCGACAAGTCCGCAAGCTGAGAACAAAGGATGTAGCTTCCGTGAAAGTATTATGGAGGAACAAGAATATAGAAGAAATGACATGGGAAGCAGAAGAGGAGATGAAGTCTAAATACCCTTACCTATTCCAGAGTGAAGATAACGAGGATGCCGGGGGAAAGAAGGACGCATTATAAGGTGAAACGGCTCTATAAGATAAGCAATAGCTTGTGAATACTCTTTTTTTAATACAAAATGGTGATATGCAGATAATGTACATATCCATAATGCTTTGTATAGTCTTGTATGGCCATAGGTTGGGTTTAACTGCTTGCAAGTTTGGCTAGTGTCCATTTTATAAGGGAAACTCAGCCGGAAATCTCCGTCGGAATCCACGATGAGTTAGACACCCCATAAACCCTTACATTCGAGGACGAATGTTCCTAAGGGGGAGAGGATGTTACAACCCAAATTCGCATATCATAGATCACGCCATAAGGTAGTCGACGTAAATCCAAGAAGAGATTATCTTTGAGATGATAATAAGTTAATCCTATTGGTCTTAAACGATACAAGGGTGTATAAGAGTGGTTAACAAGTATTTGAAGTTAAGCTAATCAAGGATGTTGTAACCCGTATTTTCGGATAACACTAGAGGTGATTAACTGTCCCAAGAGGTCTTGTTTTAATGTATTTGAATCATATAATATCCGCATCATAAGTCTTGAAGTCAAGCGAGTTATGAAATAAAAGTCGATAAAAGTTGTCGCAACTTAGGTTTATAATTTTACTTAAACTTTAGGTCAAATGTTACTGCATTTTACTCCCAATGTGCTTGGAATTATGGGGTGATCTACCTATCAAATTGAAGATCTATGAGTCTAGTTTCCAACGCATTAAACCGTTCATCGATACGATCTCGGAATAGAGAGATATTCGCGTTTTCGCGAGAGTGCGCCAAGCTGCTCTCTATGGGGCCCACAAAGGCGGTTTAAGACATTTGGACATATATAAGATAACTCAACCCCGTTTTAAGTCATTATTTTTCAGTATATTCAGACCTTATAACCCTAAAAATATTCTCTCAAGGTTCTCTCATGATCCAAGACCCAAACAAAGGGCAAACAACACAAATCAAATGTCGGGAATCCCGTGGTGCTAGTAAGTTTCTTGTTTTTCTTGTTGTTGCTGATTTTTGTGTTGTTCCAGCTCGTGTGGGAGGTTGTTTTAAGTGTTTTATGTCCTGTAAATACACCTTCAAGTTTTTAATATCAACCTTAGGTGATTTCAAGTCTTCTAAAGTAATTCTAGTGCCGAAAAACCCGAATTAATTGCTAGTTTCGCTTCCTTGTTCTTGTGGCAGAATTGAAGGGATATTTCGTAGAAAATTAAGGTCAAATTGGAGTTGTTCTTTCTGTTTAAAGGTAAGTAACCTCTTACTCTATATATATTTAAGATTATCCAAGTTGCAGCTAAGTCGTTGAAGCTAGAACTTGTGAAATATATATCGAAAAGCTTGGTAGTAATGTTGTTGGTTGGTGGACTGTTTTGGAGGCTCAATATGATTATTAATGATGTTGTTTGGGCTGTTTGGTGATTGTATTGACTTGTGGGAAGTCATATAAATAGGGAAGGTGCTGTCCGTTTCATCGTAAAATAGGTTGTGGTCGATACATAATAGTTACGACGCTTAAACGATAATAATAGTGTCATTTATCTTATTGTAGACTAAGGAGTCGTGATATTTGCATAGCTTGAGGTTGGGAAGTATATACAAGGTATGTGAGGCTATCCCCTTCATTCTTTTGCACGACTCCAATTGTACATAATGTAATGAACGAGCTCCCAAAGATACTCTACTCTTAGAAGCTAGCAGTACTTACATTGCTGCCCTTCTTATGAAACGATTGATATTGATGTTACTTCTCTTATTCTTATATTATCAATGTTGTTGGTAGTTCCTGATTCTTATAAGATTCTTGATGAAGAGTTAATCCTAATAACGTGTACGAAGGATACCGACCTTACGTCACTCCGAAAGGTTCAAATTATGATTCCAACGAGTCCAGCATGCATCATATATATGTATCTATTTTACTCTACCGAGCCGCGCTATAGTCGGCCGGGTATGGCACCTATTGTGCAACCACTGATCAGTTGGGTTTTACCGAGCTCCACGTGGCCGGGTACGATTCTACCGAGCCCTATGATGGCCGGGTACGTTTTACCGAGCCTATTATGGCCGGGTACGATATGATGATGATGATGCCCACAAAGGCATATGTTTTAAACGTTTATGTATATATATATGTATGTATCATGTATTTCATGTCAGTAGCCCTCAGAGGTACCCAGATGTCACAGGTTGTATATTCCCTATCACTGTTTACATTATTGTTCTTACTTATGCTATTCTGCCTTACATACTCAGTACTTTATTCGTACTGACGTCCTTTTTATTTGTGGACGCTGCATGTCGTGCTGCAGGTCCTGATAGACGGGTAGACGCAGCTCCCCCATCACAGTAGGCTATCCAGTTCAGCGTTATTGGCAAGATCCTTTCTCCGGACTTGCCGTGGTCTTGGTATGCATTTTTGTTATAGACATTATGGGTATGTCGGGGCCCTGTTCCGGCAATGTTGTAGCAACTTATGTTCTTTTAGAGGCTCATAGACAGGTGTCGACTCATGGTAGCTCGTACCTTATATATAGTTTCTTGACAGTCTTGTCGTCCCATGTTATGTATGTTCATGACATTATCTTTCATTGTTGGATATTCATGATCCATGTCTACCATTTATATTGATCTTGTCGGCCCTTAAAGATAATAAGGAAGGTTAGATAAAATGTACGTTGGTGCTCGGCAAGTATGGCCCGGGTGCTAGTCATGACCCTCCAGTTGGGTCGTGACATCACATAACAAATAATTTAAGGGTTCTATTCCCTCAAGTCAAGGTTAACCACGACACTTACCTCGCTTTGCAAATTCCGATCAATTACTCAACCACAATGTTTCCTTTTAAATTTGTCTCAGAAAGTTTCAAATCTATTCACAAACAATTCAATATACTCAATACGAATTATAGGAATTAATTCCATATGAATTTACTAATTTTCCGGATAAAATCCGAAATTCATTAAAATATTTGGAAGTAGGACCCACGTCTCAATTCTCTGAAAAACTTACGAAATCCGAACACACGTTCCGATACGAGTTCAACCATACAAAATTTATCAAATTTCGATGTCAAATGGACCTCCAAATCTTAAATTTTTATTTTTGGAAGATTTTACAAAAATCTAATTTTTCTTCCATAAATTCACTGATTCATGATATAAACGAGTATGGAATTATGAAATATAATCTATATAGGATAAGGAATACTTACCCCAATATTTTTCTGTGAAAATCGCCCAAATATCGCCTTACCCGAGCTCAAAAATGGAAAAGGGTCGAATCCCATTTTCCAGAACTTAAGTTCTGTTGCTTGTGCTATCCAATTTTTACTCTTCGCGAATGCGAGGGCTGCCTCGCGAATGCGATGTTTGCTTGGCTTGGCCTTCGTGACCGCGAGATGCCCTTCGCAAACGCGAAGGCTAATTTTCCTGGCCAGCCTCTTTTCCTTCGCGAACGCGGGGCTTCGATCGCGAACGCGAAGCTTTGCACCTCGACCCTTCACGGACGCGTTCCCTTAGTCGCGAACGCGAAGCACAAAAGTGCCAGTCCAAATTTCCTCTTCGCGAACGCGAGACTCCCCTCGCGAACGCGAAGAAGGAAACCAGAAGCAGATTTCTGCAGTTTTCTCAAGTCCAACAATGATCAGTTAACCACCCGAAATCACCCGAGCCCTCGGGGCTCCAAACCAAATATGCACCCAAGCCCTAAAACATCATACGAACTTGCTCGCGCGATCAAGCTCTATTTCACATTTTAATCCATTTTTTATATAAAAACTTTCCGGAAAATTGTACGGACTGCGCACGCAAGTTGAGGAATGATAAATGGTGCTTTTCGAGGTCTTAGAACACATAATTACTTATTAAATTTAAAGATGATATTTTGGGTCATCACATATCCGATTTTGGGGTAAACAACATCATAATACCAACAAAAATAACCTGACCTTGAGTTCACAATGAATACAATCTCCCCATCACGGGACGTGCAGAATAGTATATGTTCAGGTTGTATGTTGTTCCATATTTTAGGAAAGAGATCAATGATTTGACTCTCCCATTCTTCGTTTGGAGTGTGTTTTAAAATCCACAAGATGTATCCACGTGGCCATTTTCTGTGATCCATGACTGCTAGCTAGTTTACGCTTCATCTCTATAAGCTCATTACCCACAATGTCATGAGGTGCATTCCACAATGCAATAATTCTAAATTTTTCAGTTTTAACATTAAATGCAACTATAGCAAGTTCAGCATTACGGTAAACAAACCGATAGATAACTCCACTAATGCAAATCCCTGGCAGGTAGGGAATGTAAGGGGAATTTTCTTCCCACAGAATTCAGCTTCTTCTTAATTATTCAAAACAGGGTAAAGATTTTGTTAGGATATACTATTAACCATGCGATTTAGATATAGTATTGTGTTTTAGTCTTTATGGAATAATTGTTTATTTGACTTATTCAATTCAATAAAGTATTATTTTAAATAGATCATTTGTTACATGTGCGTCCTTAAGTTATGCACAGAAGATTAAATTGTCAGTTCTCATAATTAATAAATTATGTTCACAATCGAAGATATAATTGGACAAAATATCTTGATGATTGTAGCACAAGATTAAAGTATAATTTGTCTTAATTATGGGAGTAATTTTACTCCGATTTCTTGTGCTAGTATACTTAGTGTATATTGAACGGATCAAGTAGAGAAAAGATATATATATATATATATATATATATATATATATATATATATATATATATATATATATATATAATATTTTTTCTAATTCATTAAATGAGTTTATACTCCTAATCTTGATATAATTATTATGATCAATGTGATTTATTTATTGTTTTGGTTTATCAAAAGGTACAACTCTATTCAGAGTTAGTGTATGCCTAATAGATTGGACAATAACGAATAACATTTGTGAAATAATAATTAGTTGATAGAATCCATGACTCGATTTTGAGTTTGGTAATACCCCTTTATGTAAGCTTATAAGTTTTCATGTGAAAATCCGACCGGTGGATTTTGTATCCGTCACATGAAATAGTTTAAGTAGAATTATAAAGTATTTAATTAGTTGATTAAATTAAATTGTCAGTAATTTAATTTAATTAATTGATATTTGTGATCTTAATATGGGGAGTTAAAATAATTGCTAGTGAATTTTTAAAATTCATATTAAGGAGTTCAATTGTAGTTTTTTAGTGGAATAAATTGTAATTAATTATAGTAAGAATTAATTCGTGCAAATTTTTGAATTAATGTTATAATTTGTAGCCTCTTATTGTTTATGTAGTCTCTGCTATACCTAGTAAAAACCTTGAGTGACTTGGGTAAAAAGTGAATTGGGAGAAAAGTCATCTTTGAGAGTTAGAGTAGGATTCTACTTGAACAAGCAGAATCCTACATATTTTTGGAGCCCTCTTTTAGCTGGAAAACGAGTCTACTTAAGCAAGACGTTTTTCACCCAATAACACACTTTTTAGAGTTGTATTGTTCTTGCCCACTCAAATCAATTTCGTCCAAGGTCTTACTAGGACCATAGCAGAAGACTACAGCCAGGGGCGGATCCACCCTTTAGAGTGCGGGTGGTACGACACCCGCTAGATTGGTAAGATTATCATATATTTATGTAGAAATTTTCTTAAACTAGGTTAAATATTTGATCTTGCCACCCCTAATCCCAAACTAGACAAAGGTGCCATGACTGGTAGACCTTTGTGAAAGCGTTTCTCGTGTGCAAAATTCAAGTTCGAATTTATCTTGAACCTTGTCTAACTTTTCTTTTTTGTTGTGCTTTTTATTTTCTTTGTCCCAGTCATTTTTCTTTTTGGCTACCTCCTAATTTCCTATTTGTCATTTATTATTTTTTATATATTTTCCTCTATTCTATTATTTTATCTCTGATCTTAAGCAAAGACACTCAAAAAAGAGCCCCTTATATTTAAAATACCGTAAAATAACAATTTCTCTTCATTCAAATCTTTTAATTTTTTTTTTTGCAAAATAAAAAAATATCACAACCCAAAATCCATAAAGGCCGTGATGGCGCCGGACACCGCTATCAAATATGCCAACAATAAATACTAAATAAAATCTCATTTTAATATTTTGAAGTTATAGTTGTTCCCCTCAATTAAATAGCAGAAGATGAAGTTTACAAAATACGTAATAATATCTTTAAAAATTTCCAATACAGTGTAACCCATAATCATCCCAAAATCTGGTGTCACAAGTGCATGAGCATTTACTAGGAAATTAAAAAAAATACAGCATATGTCCAGAATATAAATTAGACAGAAAAATATAATATTTCTGAAGGAGACTCTGTTGGCTGCGGATCATAATATAGAATGCAGCTCACATATGTCCCCATAATTATTAACCACACCTCTGCTCCCACAAGACCGCTAGATAAATATGTACCTGCACAATAAAATGAGCAGCAAGTGCAGCATGAGTACGAAAATAACGTATACCCAGTAAGTATCAAGCCTAATCTCGAAGAGGTAGAGACGAGATAGCCGATTTTGACACTCACTACGGGTCAATAATATTAAATAATCATGAAAATAGAAATATTTATATCAACGTGATTCACAGAGTTAACAATAATTTTATTGAACTAGCAGAAGTAATTAAATTCCCTCAATTCCAATAAATTTCCAGTTTATCAATTAGCCTAATTTACAGGAATAACAATAATTCCTTAACAAGCAGAGATAATTAAATTCTTTAAATTCCAGTAATTTTTAAATTTCAATTAGCTTCACAAGCTGAAATAAACTATCAAAGTATCTGTAATGACCCAACCGGTCATTTTAACTTTTAAAAACCCGTTCCCTAAAATAAAACTCCCCGAACATGCTTTTATTAATTTATGACTTGCGGGGATGATTGGTTCGGGATTTGGAAGTGTTTGGGTTGAAATCAGAACACTTGGTTCCTTAAGTTAGCCTTAAAAGGCCAAGTTTGACTTTGGTCAACATTTTGAGAAAACGATTCCGAAATCAGGATTTGACGGTTCCAATAGGTTTGTATGATTATTTTGGACTTGGGCGTATGTCCGAATCGGATTTTGGATAACCCGGAAGCGTTTTGACGCTTAATAGTAAAAACCAACTATTTGAAGGTTTAAAGTTCTTTAAGTTTGATTTGGAGTAGGTTTTTGAGAAATTGAAGTTCGTTTGGAATTTCGAGTTTGGGAATAGTTCTGTATAGTGATTTAAGACTTGCACGCAAAATTTCGTGTCATTCCGGGTAGTTTAAGTACGTTTCGGCGTATTGGAAGAAAATTGAAAAACTTGAAGTTCTTAAGTTTGATTCAATTTGGTTTGGGGTATGATTCTTAGATTTGATGTTGTTTTACACGTTCCGTGAGTTCGAGCTAGTCCGTTTTATGATTTCAAGCATGTTGGTATGTTCAGACGGGGCTCCGGAGGCCCCGAGTGTTAACCGGACGAGGCTCAGATCAATATTAGAATTTTGAAGAAGAGCTGAAGCTTCCAACTTCTGGTATGATCGCACCCGCGCATGGTCAGCTGCAGGTGCGAAGGGGAGGATCTGCCCAGCCATCGCAGATGCGAAGAATTGGGCGCAGAAGCGGACGCGCAGGTGCGGTCTTTTGGGCGCTGGTGTGGAGCCAGACCAAGAGGAAAAATCTCGCAACTGCGAGGCTTTTCCGCAGGTGCGAAAGCCGCAGGTGCGAACACCTTCCGCATGTGCGAAAAATCTGTCTGGGCATAACCTTAAAACGGACAAAGCTCAGTCCATTTTTGTTCGTTTTTCTTCCATGTTTGGGCGATTTCAAAGCTTTTTGAGAGGAGATTTCAACTAGTAATTTGGAGGTAAGTTAATTCTACACCCCTTAAGTTAAATATATAGAATATAAGTAGATTATAACTAGTAAATCTTAGAAATCAAAGGTTTAGGTGAAAAACCTAGATTTTTATAAAAATGAGATTTTAACCACGAAAATAATTTTTGAATTGGGTAAAAATTATATATTTGAGTTCTTGAGATTATGGGTAATATTTCTATCCGAACATTTCTATAATACGGGCACGTGGGCCCGGGATGAATTTTAGGAATTTTACCATTTTGGATAGGGTAATTTATTAATAGATGAATTTTGAATTTTTGAACATATATTAATTATTTTATATAACTTTTGGATAGTTTAGGATTTCTCGGCATTGAATCGAGAATTTTACGCGGCGTGGTAATCGAAAGTGAACTTTGGGACGAGGTAAGTCTCTTGTCTAATCTTGTGAGGGAAAAATTACCCTATAGGGATTAAATTGAATATTGTTGCTAATTGCGGGGGCTACGTACGGACGAGGTGACGAGAGTCCGTGCATAGCTACTATTAATGCTAAAGTCCGGGTAGTTTAGGACTCAAAGCATGAATTACTTGTGTACATTGTATTCTTTGTTTAATTATTATTAATGGATATATATATATATATATATATATATATATATATATATATATATATATATATATATATTGTGAATTGTTAGATAAAGATATTAAAGGATGGAAATCTCATATACTTAATTTTCTGCTTAAATTAATTAATTATTAAAAAAAATTATTCTCCTCCCAAATTTATCTTATAATAAAAATACTCTCCTTCCGGAGGTCCATAAGAAAATGTCCTCCTTTCTTGTGGAGCGGGCCGAACGTCTCGGCATGATAGATGCATCTATGGATCGCGCCGCACGTCTCTCGACAGTGTACACGACACTCTGGATCGGGCCGTACGTCCTCGGCAGAAATCGCGCTTAATAATAATAATTACACGATACTTTAATAGTTTATTTCAACTTGCGAAGCTAATTGATAAATTAAAAAATCCTTGGAATTTAATTAATTATTATTCTTGCTTGTTAAAGAAGTAATTGTTATTCATGTAAATGATATTTAATTGATAAATTAAAAATTATTTTAATTGAAGGAATTTAATTAATATATTGAGAATTGTTGCATTTGAAGGAATTTGATTATTTTCGCTGATTAAATAAATTATTTTAAATTCTGTAAATCATGCTGATTTAAATATCCTAGTTGTATTTCAATTATTATTATTGACCTATAGTGAGTGTCAAAGTCGGCCATCTCGTCTCCACCACTTCGAGATTATGCTTGATACTTACTAGGTACACGTTGTTTACTTACTCATACTATACTTGTTGTACTTTTTGTGCAGGAACTGAGGTAAGTACTAGTGGGGGACCTATCGTCTTACACCCACGTTATCCAGGGGCATAGTGGTGAGCTGCTTTTCTCATCCATTCTACAGCTACTAGTGTCTCTCCTTGTATTTTTTATTCTGTCTATTTTTATTTCAGACAATATTTGAGGTTTTGTATAATCTACTAGATGCTCATACACTTGTGACACCAGGTGTTGGTACACACATTGGTAGAATTTTGGTTTTATTATTTTTCTTGGTTTTAAATTTTGTCAATGAATGCTTAATTTATTAAGTTGGCTTGCCTAGCCGTAGTGTTGGGCGCCATCACGACCTATAAGTGAAATTAGGTCGTGTCAACATGGTATCAGAGCACTAGGTTCACTTAGGTCTCACAAGTTATGAGCAGGCCTAATAGAGTCTTTCGGATCGGTACGGAGATGTCTGTACTTATCTTCGAGAGGCTATAGGGTGTTAGGAAATTACCTTTCTTCATATTCCATCGTGCAATTAATGTAGTACTAAATATCCTTCTCTTATTCACTCACAGATGGTAAGAACGCGCTCGAATGAAGTTCCAGAACAGGGAAGAGCTACTCCCCCAGTTGCTAGAGGCCGAGGCAGAGGCCGAGGGAGGGCTCCAGCCCGTGTTAGAGGGCGAGGACGTCCCAGGACTGTTCCAGTTATGCTGCCAGTGGGTCCAACAGAGAACCCCATTGTTGAGGAACAAGATGAGGTGCTTGTGGCAGAGCCATCTCCGGTGGATTTCACATCTACACCAGGATTTCAGGATGCCATGGGTCATATTCCGCGGTTCATGGACAATATGACTCAGGCCGGTTTATTTCCGGCAGACCCAGCCACATCTCAGGCGGGCGGGGGAGCACACACCCCTACCGCGCAAGCTCATGGACATGTAACTGCTGTATATCAAACCCAGGGTGCACTACCTGTGGGTGGAGCCCAACTAGTGGCAGCAGCTATTCCTTAGCCCAGGCCAGCTGTAGTCGCCGATCCTCAAAAATTATTGGACCGATGGACTAGACTACATCCCCCTGTCTTCGGGGGTGAGCAACATGAGGATCCACAGGACTTCATTGATCGATGCAGGGACAGACTGCACAACATGAGATTATTGGAATCTCATGGGGTTGACTTCGCTACTTTTCAACTATAGGGCAAAGCCCGTAGATGGTGGCAGTCTTATGTTCTTGGCGGACCAGCAGATTCTCCTCCCATGACTTGGGACAGGTTCACCTGTATCTTTCTGGACATGTATATTCTACCCTCCCAGAAAGAAGAGTTGCAGTTTCAGTTTGAGTAGCTCCAGCAAGGTCAGATGTCAGTGACTGATTCTGAGGCGAGGTTTTCTGAATTATCTCGCCATGCACTTATGATACTCCCTACTGAGGCGGAGAGAGTGTGGAGGTTTGTAGCCGGTTTACATACTGGTATTCAGGCCACTATGGCTCGAGAGGTTGAGATGGGTACTTCTTATGAATGAGTTGTGGAGATTGCCCGGAGGATTGAGGGTGTGCGTCAGCGGAGCCGAGAGCAGATTATGAGAGATAAGCGGTTCAGGTACTCTAGAGAGTTTAGAGGTGCTCCGTTAGGGGGAAGAGGTTAGTTCGTGAGGGGGCAGTCCAGCAGACCCCTATTTCCAGCACCACCACCTCCTCGAGTTGCTCCAGTGCGACCTTATCTTAGTGTTATACCAGAGAGTTCCTACCACCCACCAGCTATTCAGGGTCTTCCCAGTGGGTTTTCAGTTCCCCAGGGCCAGACACTCAGTGAGCAGCCCATCGCACCGAAGAGTTGTTATGAGTGCGGGGATCCCAGTCACATGTGGAGGTTTTGCCCCAGGATTCGGGGTAGACCAGTATAGCAGAGTCAGCAGCCTATGCTTACCGGACTAGTTGCTCCACCAGTAGTCCGACCACCAAGAGGTGGATGCCATCCAGTTGGCGCTTCAACTCGGTTCTATGTTTTTCCGGCAAGACCAGATGCAGAGGCCTCAGATGCTATGATTACAGGTATTATTTCTGTTTGCGGCAAATATGCCTCAGTATTATTTGATCCAGGATCTACATATTCATATGTGTCATCTCTATTTGCTCTATTACTGGGTGTTTCTTGTGAGTCCTTGAGTACTTATGTTTATGTGTCCACTCTTGTAGGCGATTCTGTTATTGTGAACCGGATCTACCGGTATTGTATTATTACATTCTGTGGTTATGAAACTAGAGCATATCTCTTATTGCTCGAGATGATCGATTTTGAAATAATGTTGGGTATGGACTGGTTATCTCCATATCATGTTATTCTAGATTGTCATGCCAAAACTGTTACCTTGGCTATTCCATCTTTGCCTAGGCTGGAGTGGAAGGGTTCGTCGGTTAGTTCATTTAATCGGGTTATTTATTTTATAAAGGCTCAACAGATGGCTGAGAAGGGTTGTTTGGCTTATCTAGCCTATGTTTGGGATACTACTGCAGAGACTCCGGCTATTGATTCAATGCCAGTAGTTTGGGAGTTCTCCGATGTATTTCCTTCAGATCATCCAGGTATGCCACCTGATCGTGATATTGATTTTTGTATTGACTTGTCTCCATATACCCAGCCTATATCTATCCCACCATATCGCATGGCTCCGAAAGAATTGAAAGAATTGAAAGAGCAGCTTGAGGAGTTACTAGCCAAAGGGTTCTTCAGACCGAGTGTATCGCCTTAGGGTGCACCAGCATTATTTGTGAAAAAGAAGGATGGAACAATGCGGATGTGTATTGATTATCGCCAATTGAACAAAGTCACTATTAAGAACAAGTACCCGTTGTCGCGTATTGATGACCTATGTGACCAGTTGCAGGATGCTAGGGTGTTCTCTAAGATCGACTTGAGGTCGGGGTATCATCAATTGAAGTTTTGAGATTCGGATGTTCCGAAAACTACTTTCCGTACTAGATATGGTCATTATGAGTTTCTGGTAATATCTTTCAGTTTAACTAATGCCCCGACAACGTTTATGGATCTGATGAATAGGGTATTCAGGCCATAAATTGATTCGTTTGTCATTGTCTTCATTGATGACATTTTGATCTACTCACGCAACAAGGAGGAACATGAGCAGCATATGAGAGTAGTGCTTCAGACATTGCGAGAATAAAAGCTATATGCTAAGTTCTCTAAATGCAAGTTTTGGCTAGAGTCTGTAGCATTTTTAGGACATATTGTATCGGGCGAAAGTATTAAGGTTGATCCCAAAAATATTGAGGCAGTTCAGAATTGGCATCGTCCCACTTCGGCGACTGAGATCAGGAGTTTTCTGGGTTTAGCAGGTTATTATCGTCGGTTCGTGGAAGGTTTTTCATCTATTGCAACACCTTTGACCAAATTAACCCAGAAGGGTGTTCAGTTCCGATGGTCTGATGATTGTGAGTCAAGCTTTCAGAAGCTCAAGACAGCATTGACTACAGTACCCGTGTTAGTGTTACCTTCTGGTTTGGGGATGTATACAGTGTATTGCGACGCTTCACGCGTTGGTTTGGGTTGTGTATTAATGCAGTAAGGGAGAGTTATTGCATATGCTTCACATCAGTTGAAGCCCCATGAGCAGAATAATCCGGTACATGATTTGGAGTTAGCTGCGATTGTTCACGCACTTAAGATTTGGAGGCATTATCTTTATGGAGTGTCTTGTGAAGTTTATACTGATCATCACAGTTTGCAGCATTTGTTCAAGCAGCGAGACCTAAATTTGAGGCAGCGCAGATGGCTGGAATTACTAAAAGATTTTTATATTACTATCCTATATCATCGAGGTAAAGCAAATGTAGTTGCAGATGCCTTGAGTAGAAAGGCGGAGAGTATGGGTAGTTTGGCTTTCATTTCAGCAGAAGAGAGGCCACTAGCTTTGGATATCCAGTCCTTGGCCAACAGACTTGTACGACTAGATATTTCAGAGCCCAGCCGAGTTCTTGCATGTGTCGTAGCTCAGTCTTCACTATTTGAGCAGATCAAGGCTCGCCAGTATGATGACCCACACTTTATGGTTCTTCGAGAAACGGTACTATGAGGTGGTGCCAAGGAAGTTACTATTGGTGAGAATGGTGTTTTGCAACTCCAGGATCGTCTGTGTGTTCCTAATGTTGATGAACTGAGGAAAAAGATCCTGGATGAGGCACATAGTTTTCGGTACTCTATTCATCCAGGTGCTACGAAGATGTATCGTGACTTGAGGCAGTATTATTGGTGGAGACGAATGAAAAAGGACATAGTTGAGTATGTAGCTAGGTGTCTAAATTGCCAGCAAGTTAACTATGAGCACCAGAGGCCAGGTGGCCTACTTCTGCAGATGACTATACCAGAATGGAAATGGGAACTCATCACTATGGACTTTGTAGTTGGGTTGCTGCGGACTTTGAGGAAGTTTGATGCAGTTTGGGTGATTGTTGACAGGTTGACCAAGTCGGCACATTTTATTCCTGTTGTGACTACGTATGCTTCAGAGAGATAGGCCCAGATTTATATTCAGGATATAGTTCGGTTGCATGGTGTGCCAATTTCCATCATATCAGATAGAGGCCCTCAGTTTACTTCACATTTCTGGAGAGCAGTACCGAGTGAATTAGGGACCCGTGTATAGCTCAGCACAACCTTTCATCCGCAAACCGACAGGCAGTTAGAGCGGACAGTTCAGATTTTGGAGGATATGCTCAAGGCATGTGTGATTGACTTTGGAGATCAGTGGGATAGTTTCCTGCCTTTGGCCGAGTTTGCTTATATTAACAGTTACCAATCCAGCATCGAGATGGCTCAATTTAAGGCTTTATATGGTCGTCGATGTCGTTCACCTATCGGATGGTTTGAGCCCGGTGAGGCTAAGTTATATGGTACTGATTTGGTAAAGGATGCCTTGGAAAAGGTGAAGTTGATTCAGGAGTGACTTCGTACAGCACAGTCCAGACAGAAGAGTTACGCGGATCAGAAAGCGCGTGATTTATCCTTTATGGTAGGTGAAAAAGTTCTCTTGAAGGTTTCGCCGATGAAGGGGATTATGAGATTCGGGAAGAAGGCAAGTTGAGCCCAAGGTTTATAGGCTCATTTGAGGTGTTGAGACGAGTTGGGGAGGTTTCTTATGAGCTTGCATTACCTCCCAGTCTATCAGGAGTTCATCCGGTTTTCCATGTATCTATGCTCCAGAAGTATCATGCTGACCTATCACATGTGTTGGACTTCAGCACAATTCAGCTAGATAAGAGTTTGGGTTATAAAGAAGAGCCATTTGCCATTGTTGATAAACAAGTTTGCCAATTGAGGTCCAAGAAGATTACTGTAGTAAAGGTCCAGTGGAGGGGCCAACCAGTCAAGGAAGCGACTTGGGAGGCCGAGGAGGACATGTGGAGAAAATATCCACACTTATTTAGCACTCTAGGTATTATTCTAAACCCGTTCGAGGACGAACGTTTGTTTAAGAGATGGAGAATGTAATGACCCAACCGGTCATTTTAACTTTTAGAAACCCGTTCCCTAAAATAAAACTCCCCGAACATGCTTTTATTAATTTATGACTTGCGGGGATGGTTGGTTCGGGATTTGGAAGCCTTTGGGTTGAAATCGAAATACTTGGTTCCTTAAGTTAGCCTTAAAAGGCCAAGTTTGACTTCGGTCAATATTTTGAGAAAACGACCCCGGAATCGGGATTTGACGGTTCCAATAGGTTCATATGATGATTTTGGACTTGGGCGTATATGCGAATCGGGTTTTGGATAACCCGGGAGCATTTTGATGCTTAATAGTAAAAATCAACTATTTGAAGGTTTAAAGTTCTTTAAATTTGGTTTGGAGTAGGTTTTTGAGAAATTGAAGTCCGTTTGGAATTCCGAGTTTGGGAATAGTTTCGTATAGTGATTTAAGACTTGCACGCAAAGTTTTGTGTCATTCCGGGTAGTTTAAGTACGTTTCGACGTATTGGAAGTAAATTAAAGAACTTGAAGCTCTTAAGTTTGATTCAATTTGGTTTGGGGTATGATTCTTAGATTTGATGTTGTTTTACACGTTCCGTGAGTTCGAGCGAGTCCGTTTTATGATTTCAAACCTGTTGGTATGTTTGGGCGGGGCTCCGGGGGCCCCGAGTGTTAACCGGACGAGGCTCAGATCAATTTTGCAATTTTGAAGATGAGCTGAAGCTTCCAGTTTCTAGTATGATCGCACCTGCGCATAGTCAGCCGCAGGTGCGAAGGGGAGGATCTGCCCGGCCATCGCAGATGCGAAGAATTGGGCGCAAAAGCGGACGCGCAGGTGCGGTCCTTTGGGCGCAGGTGCGGAGCCAGTCCAAGAGGAAAAATCTCGCACCTGCTTTTTGAGATTTCCTTTGGGCGCAGGTGCGGAGCCAGTCCAAGACGAAGCTCAGTCCATTTTTGTTCATATTTCTTCCATGTTTGTGAGATTTCAGAGCTTTTTGAGAGGAGATTTTAACTAGCAATTTGGAGGTACGTTAATTCTACACCCCTTGAGTTAAATACATAGATTATAACTAGTAAATCTTAGAAATCAAAGGTTTAGGTGAAAAACCTAGATTTTTATTTTAAAAAAAATTTAACCATGAAAATAGTTATGGAGTTGGGTAGAAACTATATATTTGAGTTCTTGAGATTATGGTAACGTTTTCATCCGAAAATTTCCAGAATTCAGGCACGTGGATCCGGGGTGAATTTTAGGAATTTTACCATTTTGGATAGGGTAATTTATTAATAGATGTATTTCGAATTTTTGAACATATATTAATTATTTTATATAACTTTTGGATAGTTTCAGATTTTTCGGCATTGAATCGAGAATTTTACGCGACGTGGTAATCGAAAGTGGACTTTGGGACGAGGTAAGTCTCTTGTCTAATCTTGTGAGGAAAAAATTGAATATTGTTGCTAATTGCGGGGGCTACGTACGGACGAGGTGACGAGAGTCCATGCGTAGCTACTATTAATGCTAAAGTCCGAGTAGTTTAGGACTCAAAGCATGAATTACTTGTGTACATTGTATTCTTTGTTTAATTATTATTAATGAATATATATATATATATATATATATATATATATATATATATATATATATATATATATATATATATTGTGAATTGTTAGATAAAGATATTAAAGGATGGAAATCTCATATACTTAATTTTCTGTTTAAATTAATTTATTGTTAAAAAAATTGTTCTCCTCCCAAATTTATCTTATAATAAAAATACTCTCCTTCCGGAGGTTCATAAGAAAATATCCTCCTTTTTTTGTGGAGTGGGCCGAATGCCTCGGCAGGATAGATGCATCTATGGATCGCGTCGCACGTCCCTCGGCTGTGTACACGACACTCTGAATCGGGTCATACGTCCTCGGCAGAAATCGTGCTTAATAATAATAATTACACGATACTTTAATAGTTTATTTCAACTTGCGAAACTAATTGATAAATTGAAAAATCCTTGGAATTTAATGAATTATTATTCTTGCTTGTTAAGGAATTAATTGTTATTCATGTAAATGATATTTAATTGATAAATTGGAAATTATTTGAATTGAAGGAATTTAATTAATATATTGAGAATTGTTGCATTTGAAGGAATTTGATTATTTTCGCTGATTAAATAAATTATTTTAAATTCTGTAAATCATGCTGATTTAAATATCCTAGTTGTATTTCAATTATTATTATTGATCCATAGTGAGTGTCAAAGTCGGCCATCTCGTCTCCACCACTTCGAGATTAGGCTTGATACTTACTGGGTACACGTTGTTTACGTACTCATACTACACTTGTTGCACTTTTTGTGCAGGAACTGAGGCAAGTACTAGTGGGGGACCTATCGTCTTACACCCACGTTATCCAGGGGCATAGTGGTTAGCTGCTTTTCTGATGCGTTCTGCAGCTACTAGTGTCTCTCCTTGTATTTTTCAGTATGTCTATTTTTATTTCAGACAATATTTGAGGTTTTGTATAATCTACTAGATGCTCATACACTTGTGACACCAAGTCTTGGCACACACATTAGTAGAATTTGGGTTTTATTATTTCTCTTGGTTTTTAATTTTATCAATGAATGCTTAATTTATTAAGTTGGCTTGCCTAGCCATAGTGTTGGGCGCCATTACGACCTATAGGTCAAATTGGGTCGTGTCAGTATCCTGTAATTATTATTATTAAGCATGATTTCTGCCGAGGTCGTTCGGCCCGATCAAGAGTGTCGTGTACACTGCCGAAGGATGTGCAGCACGTTCCATAGATGCATCTATCCTGCCGAGGCATTTGGCCCGCTCCACAAGAAAGAAGGACATTTTCTTATGTACCTCCGGAATAAGAGTATGTTTATTATAAGATAAATTCGAGAGGATGAACAATTTTCTTTTAACAATTAATTAATTTAAACAAAAATAAGCATATGAGATTTTCATCTTTTACTATCTCTCACTAACAATTTATGATATATATCAAATAATGTAATTAAATAACGGATACAATTTATACAAGTAATTTATACTTTGAGTCCTAAACTACCCGGACTTTAGCATTAATAGTTGCTACGCATGGACTCTTGTCACCTTGTGTGTAAGCCCCCACAATTAGCAATAATTAATAATTTAATTACCTATGGGGTAATTTCTCCCTTACAAGATTAGACAAGAGACTTACCTTGTCTCAATGCCCACTTCCGATCACGATGTCGTGTAAAAATTCCAATTCGGTGCCGAAAATCCGAAATTATCCAAAAGTTATATGAAATAATTAATACATGTTAAATAATTCGAAATTTATCTATTAAATAAATTACCCTATCCAAAATGGTAAAATTTCTAAAATTCACTCCGGGCCCACGTGCCCAGATTTCAGAAATTTTCGGAGGGAATCGTTACCCATAATCTCAAGAACTCAAATATACCATTTTCATCCAATCCCATAGTAATTTTCGTAGTAAAAATCTAAAAATACCAATTTATAAGTTTTTTTTTCAAAACTCCGAATTTCTACTAATTTCCATGAATTCTTTGACGCCTAAATTCGTATATAAACTAAGTATTTAACTTGCAATAGGTAGGAATCACTTACCTTGACATAAATGATGAAAATGGAGCTCCAAAATCGCTCCTAGGTCGGCTCCCATGGAGGAAATGAGATGAAATGAGCCAAACCCATATTTTCAAACTTATACACTGCCCATGTGACCCTTCATCGCGTTCGCGAGACACCCATCGCGTTCGCGATGAACAAAATTCTCTAAAGTCATTTTCAAATTCTTCTCAGACAGGCTCTAGTATAATGGTCATAACCTTTTGTACAAAATTCCAAATCATAAATGGTTTAACTTTATGGAAACTAGACAGTAAGGGCTATAGTTTTCATATGTCTTCAATCTCCCAATACTTTATAGATTGTGATATATAAAGATTGTGATATATAAGATGTCAAAGTCAGCCCTGTAAAATACAAATTTCTTCATCTTCCCGGACAGCCTATAGTATACCAGCTATAACCTTTTGTACACAAAGTCAAATGCTAAATGGTTTACCTTTCTACAAACTATACATAAAGGGCTACAATTTTTATTTTTGGATCATCTCCAAATTCTTTATAGATTGTGAGATATGAGCCTCCGAAGTCAGACCTGCGGAACAGAGATTTTCTTCATCGCGAACGCGAGAATCTCTTTGCAAACGCGAACAACAAAATCCCAGAAGCCAAATCCTTTTTCACGAACGCGAGAAGATCCTCGCGAACGCGAAGAACAACATCAGACACCAGCATCAGCTATTGCAAAATAGCTCGAAATGATCTGAAACCACCCCAAAACACACCCGAGGACCCCGTCCAATCATACCAACCAATCCCATAACATAACACAAACTTTCTCGAGGCCTCAAACCACATCAAACAATATCGAAATCATGAATCACACCACAATTCAATCTTAATCAACTTTAGAACTTTAAACTTCTACATTCGATTCCGAAACCTATCAAATCACGTCCGATTGACTTCAAATTTTGCACACAAGTCACATTCGACATTACGGACCTACGGACATTACGGACCCCGATATCAAAAAGTCCACTTCCGGTCAAACTTCTCAAAAACTTTCAAATTTTTAGTTTTAGCCAAATGACTCCAAAATGACCTGCGGACCTGCGAATCCACTTTCGGACGCGCTCCCAATTCCAGAATCACCATACGGAGCTATACCCATACTCGGAATCCCAAACGGGCATTGATAACCTTGAAATGCACTTCAACCCAAATTTATGGAATTCTTCCAAAATATTAACTTCCACAATAGGTGCCGAAACACTCACGGGTTATCCAAAACCCGATACGGACATACGCCCAAGTCCGAAATCATCATACGAACCTGTTAGAACCTTCAAATCCTGATTCTGATATCGTTTACTCAAAAATTTAACTTTAGTCAATTCTTCCAACTTAAAGCTTCTGAAATGAGAATTTTCTTTCCAGATCAACTCTAAACTTCCAAAATTTCTATTTCGACCACGCGTGCAAGTCATAATACCTGAAGTGAAGCTACTCGTGGCCTCAAACTACTGAACGACGCGCTAGGGCTCAAAACGACCGGTTGGGTCGTTACAAAAAACTTGGGTCTTGATAGAAATTTTGGATTGAGATCAAATTTAATTTTTGTAATTTAATTTTTTATTATAACATAAAATTTATGTTATTCTATGATGGTTAAATACAATTTAACTGTCTTTACTATTAAATTATAATGAATATTTCGCAGGTATTACTTAGAAAAATATGAGATTTTTTATTTTAATTTTTGGGATCTTGTAGTTTATCTAATTCTGCATTTACTTATGGTGTATAATTTATCTATTAAAAATATCTTTTTATTTTTCTTATTATGATTGGTGGAATTTCCTTATTAAAGATGTTATTTTACTTGTGCAAATTTACTTTTAACATACAAAAAAAGATGCAGTTCCCTAGTAAAAATATTGATTTTACTTGTATTGTTAATAATAAAGGTGTGAATCCTTCTTTAAAATACTAATTATATTTTCTTCTTGATGTCTGAGATGTAATTTTTGTACAACAACAACAACAACATACCCGGTGAAATCTCACAAATATATTCTCGGAAAGAGATATTGTAATTTTTTAATTTTAAATAAAAAATATCTATTAATTGTCTGAATAAACTAAAAAATAAATAAATCGGACAAACATTCCTAACAAACTATATATTAGTTATTTTAAAGTATACATTAAAAAAAATTATGGTACCCGTCACCTTCAAATCGTAGATCCACCTCTGACTACAGCCCTGGATTCTTGCTCTATGGAGGATCCGTACAGCATTTTCAAGAGGTTAGTATTTCTAATTTTCGAATTATATCATTATCTAATTTACATGTATGTGATGCCTGAATTATATGGTTGCTTCCGCTGCGCATGTTCTAACAGGTTTGCCTCTCAGTTACCTTCAAAACTTTATTTCTTTTATAAAAGACTACTTCGTTGTTAAACTAGGGCAAAAACAAAGAAGTTGTAAAACTAGTTAAAAGAAAGTTGACGGCTCTTTTCTTTAGCATTTATTATTTATTAGACTAGTCCCTATTTTACGACCTACAATACACATAACTAAAAAATTTATATTTGGGTGTCTACATTGACTCAATAAAAACATAGACACCTATGTATCTTCAGTATGGAAAAAGATCCAGCCAAGTATTATTATCTCAAGTAATGTTCAATAGCCATGTAGATGTATGCCATGTAGACCATAAAATAATCAATGGCTAAGATCAATTTAACTCTTATACTAATAAAAAAAGAACTGGCCAAAAGAACTAAAAGTTAGTCTAACTCCACCGTTAAAAATTAACCCAAATTTCTCACTTCTCCTTTTCTTTTCTTTTAATACATCAAAATATGTCTCTTACTTTTAGCAAAATAAAAAAGTACTCAACTTTTACTTTTACCTAATCCAACTTCATGAAATATTTGCAAGATTGCAAAAGTTCCAAATGAGTGTAGGTCACATTAATGACTTGTACTGATGCTACAGAATGTTTACGAACCGCACATCCAATAAAGTTTACTAAAAGCAATACTTCACTTAATTTCATTTATAAAATATCCAGTATATCGAATATCCCAAAAAAAGTCAACATAAAATAAAAACTGGCATAGATCATAATGTATTGTTATCTTGGAATTTTTTATGATCCCTGACTCTCGAAAAGGTTTGCCTGCAAGACGTAAATAATTTTGAAAATTAATAGCTAATTTTTACATTGAAAATAAAAATAAAAACTTTATCTAATAGGTACCTGATCATGAAACAATGAATAAAATTTTGTGCATGTGCAAAAGTATTAAAACTAAAAGGTTCCTGCACAAATATAAATAATGAAGTTAATTGAAAGTGAAATTATAAGTTTAACTTAGATCAAAATAAATTGTTAATATTACCGTAAGCATTTAGTAAAGCTAAGTGTAACGACCCGACCGGTCGTTTTACTTGCTAGAACCTTATTCCCCTAAGTAAGGCTTTCCGTACTTGCTTTTACTAATTTATGACTTGCGGGGATGGTTGGTTCGGGATTTGGAAGAGTTTGGGTTGAAATCGGAACACTTGGTTCCTTAAGGTTGGCTTAAAAGGCCAAGTTTGATTTCGGTCAACATTTTGAGTAAACGACCTCAGAATCGGGATTTAATGATTCCAATAGGTTCGTATGATGATTTCGAACTTGAGCGTATGTTCGGATTGGGTTTTGGATGACCCGTGAGCGTTTCAGTGCCTAATAGTGAAACTTGGTTCTTGAAGGTTTTTGAAATTCTTTAAATTTGGTTTGGAGTAGGTTTTAGTGATTTCGAGGTCCGAATATAATTCCGAAATCGAAAATAGTTCCGTAATGTCATTTAATACTTGAACGCAAAATTTAGTGTCATTTCGAGTAGTATAAGTATGATTCGACACGTTCGGAGCGATTTAGAAACTTGAAGTTTAAAGTTTGATTCAATTTGGTTATGGGGTGTGATTCTTGATTTTGTTGATGATTTACGCGTTTCGAGAGTTCGAGCAAGTCAGTATTATGTTTATAGACTTATTGGAGTAGTTGGACGGGGTCCCGAGGGGCTCGGGTGCATTTCAGACCGCCCGGAGTTGAGTTGAAACACACTAGATTTTTGCTTCTGGTTTCCTTCTTCGCGAACACGGTCAGACCCTCGCGTTCGCGATGAAGGATTTGGGGTACTATGGGCTAGGGAGCTTTTACCCTTCGCGTTCGCGTGCGCAGAACCGCGTTCGCGGAGGTCTGGGCCCTCTAGCCTTCGCGTTCGCGTGACCTGGCCTGCGTTCGCGTAGAAGAGGCTGAGCTGGGTGGCCGTTGTTCGTTCTTCGCGTTCGCGAAGAAGCCCTCGCATTCACGTAGGGTAGGCCAAGCGAGCCTCCGAGTTCACGTTGCTCCTGTCGCGTTCGCGATGGCTAAATTTTCCTGGGCCTAGGTCTGGGCCGTTTGCCTTCGCGATCGCGAGGCCTCTTCCGCGATCGCGAAGAAGGCAGACCTGGGCAATGAGTTTAAAAATCGGGACTTAGGCATTTTTTGGGTCATCTATTACACTCTTGGGCGATTTGGGAGCACTTAAGGAGGGAATTTCGATCTAGCTTAGTGAGGTAAGTAATTTCTACCTCATGTGAGTTTAATACATAGTTTATGGGTAGATTATAAATTGTAAATTAGTGAAAATCATAGGTTTAGAGGGAAAACCTAGGTTTTTGATAAAAATGGAATTTTACCCAAAAAATGGTTATGGAACTTAATTAAAATCATATATTTATGTTCCTAAGGTTATGGGTAACAACTTTTTTCGAAAATTTTGGAATCCGGGCACGTGTGCCCGGGGGTGAATTTTAGAAATCTTGCATTTAGGGTTGGGAAATTACTTAAATAGTAGGGATATATACTTTTAAGCCTGTATTGATTAGTTTCTATACTATTTGGATAGTTTTGGATTGTTCGGCACCAAATTGAGGGTTTGGATATAAGCTTGGACCGGAAAGTAGGCCTTAAATCGAGATAAGTCTCTTTTCTAACCTTGTAAGAGGGAAATTTTCCCATAGGTGAATTTAATTAATATATGATTATTTGTGGGGGCTACGTACACATGAAGTGACGAGAGTCTGTACGTAGCTACTATTCTTGTTATGTTCGGCTAGTTCTAGGCTTACACCATGCTTTGTGGGTACCGTTATCTGAATATAATTATTTATTTGCATTGAATGGAACTAAGTTGAGGATTTCAAGATTTCAAAGGTTTCAAGTAAATTAATATTTTGAAAAGAATTGAGAAGAATTTAGGTTATATTTATATTTAATCGCGTCGCAAGTATATTCCGCAAGCGGGATGAATATTTTCACTACTCTCATGGAAGCGGGTCGTTCGCCTTGGCAGGTTAATAGATGCATCTATGGTTTGCGCCGTTCGACCTTCGGCAGTGCACAATTTACATTTTTATATTGGATCGGGCCGAACGTCCTCGGTGAAATTTGTGTGTGATAATAGAAGTGGAAGCCTTTTTTTATAATTGGTATAAATTTACTGTTTTAGAGATCATCTGTTTAAAATGAAGGAAGTATTTTGATTTCTTAGACATGATGGAAGAATTGTACAATTATTTCTTGTTTTGAGGTTATTGTTAGTTCTGTGTATCATGCTTATTTAGAATCACATATTATTATATTGTTGGCCTTATTGAGTGTCGAAGTCAGCCCCTCGTCACTACTTCTTCGAGGTTAGACTAGATACTTACTAGGTATATATTTTTATGTACTCACGCTACACTTCTGTACTTGATGGTACAGGATTTGAGGCAGGTGCATCTGGCCACCAGTCCGGCGCGTAGACTGATTTCCTAGCTTGCGACTTCCCGGTGAGCAGTCCTTTTGAGCCGTTCTGCAGCAGCTGGAGTCTCTCTTATGTCTTTTATTTTCTGTCTATTTCCTTTCAGACAGTAGGCTAGCATTGTTTTGTATATTCTACTAGATTGCCCACATACTTGTGACACCAGATCTTGGCACACACACTTAGTAGACTTATGGTTTTGTTTTGCTCATATGATTATGATTAGTACTAATTGTTTCCATTTATTTATGTTAAAATTTAAACTCGTAAATTTTATTTTTTAAAATAAAGAAAAAGCTATCGTTTACAAATTTATCTAGGCAGGAAGTCACTAGTTGATCAGTGTAGTTCACGTTGGTCTCATAAGTTATGGGCAGGCCTAATAGAGTCATGCGGATCGGTGCGGAGACGTCCGTACTTATCTTCGAGAGGTTATAGGGTGTTAGGAAACTACTCTTTATTCATCTCCTATCGTGCAGTCGATAGTATACTAAGTTTTCTTCTTCTATTCTCTCACAGATAGTGAGGACGCGTACAACGGACGTTCCAGACCCGGGAGGAGCTGCTCCCCCCGTTGCTAGAGACCGAGGCAGAGGCCGGGGGAGGGGCCCAGCCAGTTGCCGCAGCAGCACCTGAGCCTAGACCAGCTACGGGCGGCGATCCGCAGAAGCTACTGGATAGATGGACTAGGCTACACCCTCCTATATTCGGGGGTGAGCGGCATGAGTTCCCCCAGGACTTCATTGATCGGTGCAGGGACAGACTGCCCAACATGAGGATATTGGAGTCCCATGGAGTAGATTTCACCGCTTTCCAGGTGGAGGGCAGGGCCCGTAGATGGTGGCAGTCTTACCTTCTTGGTAGACCAACGGGTTCTCCTCCCATGACTTGGGATCAGTTTACACGGCTTCTATTGGACAAGTATATTCCACCCTCTCAGAGGGAAGAGTTGCGGTGTCAGTTTGAGCAGCTCGAGTAGGGTCAGATGTCTGTGACCGATTATGAGGCGATATTTTCTGAGTTGTCTCGCCATGCACTTATGATACTTCCTACGGATGCAGAGAAAGTTTGGAGATTTGTTGCATGGTTACACCCAGTATTCGGGCTAGCATGGCCAGGGAGGTTGAGATGGGTACTGATTATCAGCTAGTGGTAGAGAATGCGCGGAGGATTGAGGGCTACCGCCAGAGGGGTAGAGAGCAGATGCAGCAGGACAAGAGGACCCGATTCTCGGGAGAGTTTAGAGGTGCCCCGGCTAGGGGCAGAGGTCAATTTGGGAGGGGTCAGCCTAGCAGGCCCACATATCCAGCACCACCACCACTTCTTCGAGGTGCTCCTGCACGACCCTATTTCAGTGCTATGCCAGAGAGTTCTTATCGCCCACCAGTTCATCAGGGTTCCTCCAGTGGCATGCCAGAGAGTTCATACCGCCCACCAGCCATCCAGGGTTCTTCTAGTGGGTATTTAGGCCATCAGGGTCAGACTTCGGGACAGGAGTCTATGGCACCGCGGGGTTATTACGAGTGTGGGAATCCGGGTCATATAAAGAGATTTTGTCCCAGATTTTGGGGCAAGGCAGTACAACAGGTCATCAGCCTATGATTACAGCACCAGCCGTCCGACCGCCTAAAGGCGGAGGACAAACAGGTAGGGGCCGTCCTAGAGGTGGAGGCCAGGTAGGGGGAGGTCAGCCAGCTATTGTTCAGCTATGCGGAGGCCAACCAGCAGGCACTCCAGCTAGATTCTATGCTTTTCCGACCAGATGTAGTGGCCTCGGATGTCGTGATCACATGTATTATTTCTGTATACGGTAGGGATGCTTCAGTATTGTTTGATACAGGGTCTACCTATTTATATGCGTCATCTCTGTTTGCTAATTTCCTGGTCATTCCTCGTGAGTCCTTGGGTATCTTGTTTATGTGTCCACTCCTGTGGGCAATTCTGTGGTTGTGGATCGAATCTACCGGTCCTGTGTGGTTACATTCTGTGGTTACGAGACTAGAGCAGACCTTCTGTTACTTGATATGATCGACTTTGAGGTTATCCTGGGCATGGACTAGTTATCCCCATATCATGCCATCCTTGATTGTCATGCCAAGACTGTTACTTTAGCGATGCTAGAGTTGCCGAGATTGGAGTGGAAGGGTTCCTCCGTTAGTACATATAGTCAAGTTATCTCTTTTCTGAAGGCTCGACATCTGGTCGAGAAGGGTTGTTTGGCGTATCTAGCATATGTTCGGGATACCATCGCAGTCTCCGACGATTGATTCAGTTCTAGTAGTCCGGGAATTTGCCGATGTGTTTCTTTCTGACCTTCCAGGCATGCCGCCAGATCGTGATATTGATTTCTTTATTGATTTGGCTCCACATACCTAGCCTATATCTATCCCACCGTACCGTATGGCTCCGAAAGAGCTGAAGGAGCAGCTTGAGGAGTTATTGGCAAGGGATTTTATCAGACCGAGTGTATCACCTTGGGGTGCATTAGTGTTATTTGTGAAGAAGAAATATGGAAGTATGCGGATGTGCATTGATTACCGCCAGTTGAACAAGGTTACCATCAAGAACAGGTACCCGTTGCCGCGTATTGATGATTTGTTTGACCAGTTGCATGGTGCTAGGGTATTTTCTAAGATCGACTTGAGATCGGGGTACCATCAGTTAAAGATACGGGACTCAGATGTTCTGAAGACTACCTTCCATACTAGATATGGTCATTATGAATTAGTGATGTCCTTTGGCTTGACTAATGCCCCAACGTCTTTTATGGATTTGATAAACCGGATGTTCAGGCCTTATATTGATTCCTTTGTTATTGTCTTCATTGATGACATCTTGATTAACTCGCGTAGCCTAGGGGAGCACGAGTAACATTTGAGAGTGGTACTTCAGACCTTGCGAGAACAGAAACTATATGCTAAGTTCTCCAAGTATGAGTTTTGGCTAGAGTCTGTGGCATTCTTGGGGCATATTGTATCAGGAAAAGGTATTAAGGTGGATCCCAAGAAGATTGAGGCAGTTTAGAGTTGGCCTCGTCCCACTTCGGTGACTGAGATCAGGAGTTTCCCGGGGTTAGCAGGTTATTATCGCCGGTTTGTGCAAGGTTTTTCATCCCTTGCGACACCTTTGACTAGATTGACCCAGAATAGTGCTCCATTCCGTTGGTCCGATGATTGTGAGGCAAGCTTTCAAAAGGTCAAGACAGCTTTAACCACAACACCAGTTCTAGTGTTGCCTTCCGGTTCGGGGATGTATATGGTTTATTGCGATGCTTTACGAGTTGGCTTGGGTTGTGTCTTGATGCAGGAGGGGCGAGTTATTGCATATGCTTCACCTGTGCACGACTTGGAGTTGGCCGCGATTGTCCATGCTCTTAAGATATGGAGGCATTATCTGTATGGGGTATCATGTGAGGTTTATACGGATCGTCGCAACTTACAATATTTGTTGAAGCAAAGGGATCTCAAGTTTAAAATGAACTTGAGATAATATAAGTTGTGTGTGATAATAGAAGTGGAAGCTTTTTTTTATAATTGGTATAAATTTACTGTTTTAGAGATCATCTGTTTAAAATGAAGGAAGTATTTTAGTTTCTTAGACATGATGGAAGAACTGTACAGTTATTTCTTTTTCTGAGTTTATTGTTAGTTCTGTGTATCATGCTTATTTAGAATCACTTATTATTATATTGTTGGCTCTAGTGAGTATCGAAGTCGACCCCTCGTCACTACTTCTTCAAGGTTAGTCTAGATACTTACTGGGTATATAATTTTATGTACTCACGCTACACTTATGTACTTGATGGTACAAGATTTGAGGCAGGTGCATCTGGCCACCAGTCCGGCGCGTAGGATGATTTCCTAGCTCGAGCTGTCCTTTTGAGCCGTTCTGCAGCAGCTGGAGTCTCTCTTATGTCTTTTATTTTCTATCTATTTCCTTTCAGACAATAGGCTAGCATTGTTTTGTATATTCTACTAGATTGCCCACATACTTATGATACCAGGTCTTGGCACATACACTAGTAGACTTATGATTTTGGTTTGCTCATATGATTACGATTAGTACTAATGGCTTCCAATTATTTATGTTAAAATTGAAACTCCTAATTTTTTTTTAAAAAAATAAGGAAAAAACTATCGTTTACAAATTTATCTAAGCTGGAAGTCACTAGTTAATCAGTGTTGGCTTGCCTAACAACGGTGTTGGGCGCCATCACGGCCTATAATGGAATTGGGTTGTAACACTAAGGTATGGCAATGAAAGAGAAAACTCTAAATTGTGGGATAAGCTAGCACAAACCATAGTCTGAGAGGGACTTAAATTAGAATTCTCAAAAATATTTTCCATTAATGTTGGATCCTACCAATTAATAAAAACATTAGTGTAAGTGCTTAAATATTATAAGAAATGATATATATGAGATACTCTAATAGTTGAAAAATAAAATGTGATATACTTGATTGAAGAATTTTTCATTATCAGATAGAGTTGTATCATCGACTCTCGGTCCATCCTGGTTAGCGTAACTTGACTTGTTTTCTCGAGCTTTCTTGCGATTTGCGTTCACCTCGAGGGAAGTTTTGATCCTCTTTTTATGGCGTTTCCCATCTTTATTTTTATAATTTTTGGCTCGTGTGAGGATATTTATGTTATTATTTTCTTCTGGTAAATCTCTTGTTAAACCACTAGTACAAAGAGATGGAGTTATTGCCTCTGTGATTTGCTTCAATTTTGAACTTAGCTCGTTTGCATATGCTACTGCTACCTTATAGCCGTCATCTGTTTCAGAAGCTTTTGCTACCATTCTAACAAATATAGGATAAAGAACTCTATAACGATTCACAGTAATCAACTTCGGATCCTTGATCTCTATTTCTTGCTCATCAACTTCTTTAATATTTACGCCCTTTTATTTTTTGTCCATCTTTCCAAAATATACACAGTTGGAATTCTACTAACTCCTTTCACGAGTCTTGAAATTTTGCATATTTGAGGTATAGACCTGAAATTTTGCATATTTGAGGTATAGACCTCTCTAGCATGAACCAAAATAGGAACTTGTGCTTTTAATACTGGAATTTATTGTGATACATCACAAGTATCTTGCAGCTCATTATATCTCTTATCCTCAATTGCTCGATCATAATGCTTAAAAAATAGTACTAAATTGTAATCAGATTGCAAATAATCCTTTAAATCACTATCTAAACTCTCACTCAATTGTGTGTTGTTTAAACCACCGGTATATTTTTTTCTTTCCATATACTGCAAATAATTTTTCCCTTAATGCATATATTTCTTGCAACCATTCATTTTCATGAAGATTATATTCATCAAGTATTGTATTCCAAGCATCCATAAATTCTGCTTCATCTTCATACTCATAAATGCATTTTCGAAAATCACCACGGAAAGAAACATACTTTTTATAAATTTGATTGAGATGTTTAGTTGTATTTTGCTCCATGTTCCAGACGCATAACCTGTGATGAACTTCAGGCATAACAAGTGAGATGGCCTTACTCATAGCAGCATCTTGATCTGTAAAAAAAAAAAAAAAATAGTTTTTTTCTAGAAACCGCTCCAAAAAACCTTTCAACAACCACTGAAAAGAATCTGCAGTCTCATCATACATTAAAGCGCCTCCGAAAACAACCATTTTTCTATGGTTGTTCAATCCAACGAAACTAGCCAAAGGTCTGTGCTCTCTATTCGTCTGGTAAGTGGTATCGAATAAGAGCACATCTCCAAAAGTATCATAGTCTATTATCATCTTTGAATCTGCCCAAAATATATTTGTGATCATATCATCAACATCCAATTATACCGCAAAAAAAAAAAATGGATCTTCACTTCTCTTCTTCTCAAAATATTCTAACAGTACTCCTAGACGAAATAAGAAGAAAAAAAAGTTACATTATACTTTATTATTTTCTAATATTAGAAAATTACATTAAGAAGTCTAATAGAAATAAGAAGTGATAATATATTTCTTATAGACATTGTGTATAAGTTTATTTACCTGCTTCCCCTCGTTTCATAGCCTTTTGTCGTTTCGTTCGAAGGTAGTTCTTCTAATCTAACTTGGTATAACCCAAATTTACTCGACCTCCAGCTTGAAGACTCATAAAATCAGAAAATAATCCAACATCCTCTGCTAAATCTATTTCATGAGCTTGAACTTCGTTTATCCTTCGGTGAGATGGCAACATATGAACCATAGTCGGTGGAATAAGTGCATGATTATGTTCCAATTCAACTTTAGTAATATGGTACTTTCCCATGGAGTGACGGGTAACAATAATATGATCTTGACATCTTATTCGAGTTTCTTTTCGTAATTTTTAACTTGATCTTTTCGTTTATCATCCCTACGAAAACCCTCCTCGAAACATGTAACATCACGGAAGATTACTTGAAGTATGTAAAAACTCTTATTTGAAGTATGTAAAAACTCCTAAAATTTAGAAATTTGAATGCAACAAAGAATTTGCTATTTTTTCTCTCCTAAGAGCGTTACTATCTCAACATGACATTATGCATACGATTTTGCTTCTTTTAAATTTTTTTGTCTGTTTCTTTTTCGTTGGAGAGTGTTAATAATCAGTTTAACGAAATCATATTAGAATAATTTTATTAGTTAAAGATGTATACGTATGTAATAATAAATATACATTCCATGTTAGATATAATGAAATTATGAATAATATTTCAAAGATTTAATATTACACTTAACTTTTAAATTTTGAATGTGCTACTATCTTGAACTCTGAGTTCAAATATGAATTCACACTTTTACTCTCCTAGATTTTGTGACGTTTCTTAAATTCTTTGGTCTTTTCAATTAATATATATATATATATATATATATATATATATATATATATATATATATATATATATATATATATATATAAAAGCACGAAAACCCTTAGCAAAATGTTGTTCGCTTTTTTTACCCTTAAAAGATAGAGACTGCACTAGACAAAATAGTCATTTAATTGATTACCTAATACTTAGAAATAGTCATTTATTATTTTTTTAATATTTAAAAATAATTATTTAATTATTTTTCTAATATTTAAAAAAAATTATTTAATTATTTTTCTAATATTTAGGAATAGTCATTAAATTAATTTCCTAATATTTCGAATTGTACAAAATTTTGACCACTTTATATTCTTTTTAGGTTTTAGGCGGTATTAATTACTTGATGTCTTTTTCTATGCTAACTAAATAAAGATTTATTTTATTGGGTGTTTATAAACCAAGTATATTAACTTTTAAAGTAAATGTAGTTGATAATTTGAGAAGAGTAACCTTATAGCAACGATTAAAGTACTGTACTAAATTATAAAGAAACTTTATACTATTAATGTTTATTTTAAATCCTTCTAAATATGCAGACACATAGTGCAACATCTGTTAGAGTTCTAAATCTTTGATTATGGACACTACTCACTAGATAAAATAGTTATTTAATTATTTTTCTAAAATTTACGATTCTAAAATTAATTAAAGCTTTGAATATTAAATTTTTTATTCAAAAAATATACGAATACCTATTTTTAAAATTTTAAATTAAGTATGATTTTACTTACATATATCCTAATAAGCGTTGAAAATTTTCTCCACAAATAACGGTCAATAGCTTATTTTGGTTCAAAGTTAAAAAAATATTTGAAACATATACGAATAACAAAATAGTTCCCTCAACATTTTCTGGTATCGTTGTTTTCTTACAAAAAATATGTGGAGCTGGCTTCAAATACTAGCTCAATTTAAATGCAAGGCATTGGGCACAAAATATATTTTTTGCTATTCTTTTCTCTTTCTTCACCCTTTTACTTTTACGGCTAAATACTAGCAATTTTAATTCTTTTCAGTTATTCAAAATTATTTGATCATCAAATAAAGGCGTTTAAGCAGAATAATAGGTGTGAAATAACATATGTGCCTAATAAAAAAAATAATGTAATTGCAACATCAAGATGCATAGCAGGTCCTAAACCTTGAAATCATTACAAAAAAGCCATGAAAACATATTTATCAGAAGATGACGAAAACTTTGGCTTTGGAAAAAATTAATTTGTATGGGTTGAAGAATTAATTTTGAAAAGTATATTTTTGCTAATTTTTATTTATCACAAATATATCATTTGAATATACCGTTTCTATTATTTTAAAAGTTATTTTCATTAATATGGGTACATGCGCAACGCGCATATCCTAAGACTAGTCTTACAAAAGGCTTCCATAATCTTTCGCTCCCGTTTGGCTATAGATTTTGGTTGTTTTTTTTAATAAAATTTTAAAAATATTGTTTGTTCATGTAATATGACCAGTTTTTGAAAAATATTTGGAAAACAAATTCAAATTCTCCAAAACTAGTTTAGGGAAGTTTTGGGTAAAATAATTCTCCCACTCACAAACTTCAACTTTGTTTCAAATAAAATACACGTTCAAACATAACTTTAACTTCCAAAAGTTATTTTTCAACATAACTTCAAAAACTCTTTTTTCAAGTTTGAACCAAATCTATATTCAAACACCTAGCCTCGTCTCAAGTATGCCCCTCCAACTATTGGTTTCCACCGTGAAAAAATTGGACTTAATTTGACTAATATGGTAGAAGCGGCATAAGAGTATATTTGGACCTTTTCAAATTGTTTAAGGTATATTTGGACCTTTTCGAATTGTTTCAAGTGTATGCTTAATATTATTACAAACCATATATATATATATAAATCAATTTAATTTCAAGAACTTCTTCCAAGTACCCATCTTTTGCAAAATGACTTTTTTTAAATGGTAAAATTATAACGACCCGAGCGGTCGTTTTGAACACTTGCATTTCGTTCAGCTGTTTGAAGTCTTGAGTAGCTTCATATGACGTATTATAACTTATGTGAATCGTTTAGTTTTGATTTTCAGGTGATTCGTGATCGATTCGGAAAAAGGATTCTCATGTTAGCACCATTGAGTTGAAAGAGTTGACCAAGTTTGACTTTTGCGTATTTGATCTTGGATCGGAGTTTTGATGGTTCTGTTAGGTCAAGGTAGTGATTTTGGACTTGGGCGTATGCCCGCATTTGTATTTGGATATTTCTTGAAGATTTTGGCATTAATTGGCGAAAGTTAGCAATTTGTAGTTTTGGAATGTTCATAAGTTTGACCGGAAGTTGACTTTGATGATATCGGATTCGGATTTTGGTTACGGGAGTTGGAATAGATTCATTATGTCATTTGAAACTTGTGTGCAAAATTTGATATCATTCCGAGTTAATTTGATATGGTTTGGCACGTGATTTGGAAGTTGAAAGGATTTAGTTCAATTTGAGATGCGATTCATGGTTTTGATGTTGTTATGTGTAATTTGAGGCCTCGAATAGGTCCGTGTTATATTTTAGGACTTGTCGGTATGCTCGAACGGGGTCCCGAGGAGCTCGGGTGAGTTTCAAACGTGGTTCAGATCATTTCGAATGGTTTTTGCATTGCTGGTGTATTTGCAGAGCATCGAGATCGTGAAGCAGGGAACGCGATCGCGTAGATTAATTCTGGAGCTGGGTATCTTCTTCTTCGCACTCGCGAATAGTTGACCGCATCCGCGTAGGTTGCTGGAGCTTGAGCATCGCATTCGCGCAAGTGGTTACGTGTTCGCGTAGTGTAGAGCTAGGCTGGGCAGGTCTTTATGACTTCTTCATCGCGTTCGCGTTGTTGAGTCCGTGTTCGCGTTAGTCTGTGCAGATGTTCATCGCGATCGCGAGCCTGGGGCCACGTTCGCGTAGAGATTCTTCGAGGCTGTGCATTTTGTGCTTTGCGATCGCAAAGCTGGTCCTGCGATCGCAAAGAATATACCTGGACAGTGCATATAAGTATTCTGTTACGGACCTTTGAGTTATTTTATCACATTTTGAGTTGGAGAGCTCGGATTTGGGCTATTTTGGAGGCGATTATCGCCACATGGATTGGGTTAAGTATTTTTTTACTCGATTTTGATTACATTCTGTGATTCTATTTTCGTTTTTGGCATTTGATTGATGTTTTTAAAAGAGAAATTGAGGGTTTTTATCTAAACTTTCCTAAAGTGAATTTTGAGTTTTGAACATCGATTCGGAGTCGCAATTGAGTAAAATTAGTATGGTTGGACTCGTACATGAATGGGTTATCGAATTTTGTGAGTTTTGTCGGGTTCCGAGGTGTGGACCCGAGTTTGACGTTTTGGTTGACTTTGAGTAAATGTGTAAAGATTAGACCTTTATCGATTGGGTTTGCTTCCTATGGCATTATTTGATGATTTGAGTTGCTTTTGGCTAGTTTCGAGCCGTTTGGAGGATGGTTTGAGTGGGATGGCACTTCTAGTGTATCGATTTGGCTTGTTTGAGGTAAGTGTCTTGCCTAACTTTGTTGGAGAATTTTTTTTTACTAATTTTCATTGTTTGCTACATGCGGGAGTAATGCATATATAAGGTGAGAGCGTATATGCATGTGTCAGAGTTAATCATGCTCGGAGGTAAATTATACGATTAATTGTGCCTTGTAAAATTACGTGGCCTTCTTGTTTCATGTCTTACTTGACTCTTAGATTACTAAGAATATGAAATTAAATGCTAGAAACCAAGATTTAGCTTATTATAACTTGATTAAAATTTGATGGATTTTGTGAAACTATTGATGTGTTAAATTTTGTCATCACTATCATTATGCTTAATCGCTAATACATTGCTATGACAGTTATTCTTGTGATATTGGGTTCTATACTTGAGTTGAAGATAATTTTTGAGACTTGTTGAAATACTTGCACAATAAGGTTCTTGAAGTTTATTGAATTGTTATTGGCTTGAAAGTTGTGAATGATATTCATTTGGAATATTCGTTTAATCACTCCCCTTGATGTTATTCATGCTTCCTACCTTTCTTGTCATTGATATATATATGCTTGGTGGAGAAGAGTGTAAAGCACGAAGGGTGATGTCGTGCCATTGCATATACATTATCATGTGAGGAAGAGTGTAACGCATAAAAGGTGATGTCGTGCCATTTCATTTACATTATCATGTGAGGATGAGAGTAAAAACACGAAGGGTGATGGCGTGCCATTTTATTTACATTATCATGTGAGGATGAGAGTAAAAGCACGAAGGGTAATGTCGTGCCATTTCATTTACATTATCATGCGAGGATGAGAGTAAAAGCACGAAGGGTGATGCCGTGCTATTTCATTTATATTATCATATTTTTATTTAAATTATCATGTGAGGATGAGAGTAAAAACACGAAGGGTGATGACATGTGATTTCATTTACATTATCATATTTTTATATTATCATGTGTTCATGGCACGAAGGGTGTTTTCGTGCAGGGGAGGACGAGGAACATGCATTATATTGTGATATCTTTTCCTTGTGTATATATTCATGTCTTTACCTTAAGTTGTTACTGTTGCACCAATGTTTTCAATGTGATTTGTCGTTGTTGTTCTGTCTGTGTCCTCTATCTTAATTGTTGTTATGTTGTTCAAGCCTTCTATATGTTTAACTTGCAAATATCATGTTTTCCTTCTTGCTATTATATCTACATCTATGTCGTTTCTCATTTGCTGCACTTTCGTCTAAGCCTTCTACCATGTTAGTTATTCATGCCTATATTTGTTAGCTCATGAAGATCATGTTATCCCTCTTGTTTGTTATATCTATATCTAGGACTTCTACCATGTTAGTTAGTGAAATTTATGTTCTTCTTTCCTATTTGTTGTCATTACTTCTATGCCTTTTACCTAGTCTGTTACCTTTGTCCATAAGTACTGCCTCGTTCGTTATTGCTACTTGTGTATTTCCCGCTTTGTCATTACTGTTATTGACATTCTTTCACCTGGTTGGTATTGTTATACGTATATTTGGTGAGGATGCGATAAATGCACGAAGGGTGTTGCTGTGTTGTTCGATTTGATATCTTGAGTACATTTCTCACACTAGAAAAGTTATAGATTTACTATTATGGTTTGTTGGGTATCGTTATAAGGAAAGGATTGGTCGTAATATTGAGGAATATTAAATCATTATTTCTTCTAGTAATCATTTAATGCTTCGCATATTCGTTTCTTGTACTCTTTTTTGTTATGTTGTAGTATTATTCTACTGCTAGTCTATTGCATAGGTTATATCAGTGAGTATCTTTTAACTAAAAAGCCATGTCACTATTTCACTGATGTTAGTCAAAATACTTATTGAGTACATGGGGTCGGTTGTACTCATACTACACTTCTGCACCTTGCGTGCAGATCCTGGAGCGGAGCAGCGATGAATTACGGGAGCTGACTCTGAAGATGTTCGTGCCTTCCGGGTGTGGCTACCACTTGTCCCTGGGTAGTTTTAGAGTTGAATTCTGTTTATGTACATTTCAAACAGAAATTGTATTCATTTCATATCTGTTTTTGCAATAATTCAATCTTAGTAGCTCATGACTTGTACTACCAGTTCTTGGGATATTGTATGGAATCCAGATATATCATTTGTTGATCACCTTTATTTTATTAGAATTGTGTTAATTTAATTGGCTGACCTAACGGGTTGGGTTGGGTGCCATCACGACTAGTGGATTTTGGGTCGTAACAAAAATATTGAGTTAATATCTTGAAACCTTCCTAAACTATCATGTTTTTTCAGTTTCCTACTTAAACAATTCGTTGTCCCCAAAATTCCCCTGAACTATATTGCCCATCATATTAAAACTCCATCGTCGCATTCTTAGAGGTACGTCTAGTACACACTCCTAATTATCTAAAAAAATGTACCATGTGGCACTACATGTGGCTATTTATCTCAACCTAAAAACCCTCTAAACTATTTACCTGCTTAAACTATTTGGTGTCCCTAAAAACCCCTTGAATTATATTTCCCTATATATTGAAACCCCATGTTGAATTCTTAGAGGTGCGTCTGTCTAACTATATTAACTTATGGTTTGTACTAAGTTTTTTATGCAGTTTACTCATGATGTATTATTCTCGAATTACTGATGAATTCTAGAAGTTTTAGCCCAAATAATATCTAATATAATGTATTAATTTTAAGTTTAATTGTTGTTGTACTTTATACTAAACTCCAATTGAATAAGTCCTTATTTGCATTCACTTTATCGCACAATAAAAAAATAAATGAAGGCATATAGTGTTGCATTTTTGATAAATCATCTTATTCTAGATTACACAAAATAAAATTTTGCAAATAAGAAACCAATCGGCCAGCAACTACATTCTCTAATTCTAGATTACACAAACATGGTCCAAGAGACTCGCCTTTAGTCCCTACAAGGTATTGGGTTTAATAAGAAGATTTTGACGGGTGTTCTTTCAACAATATGTGTAAGACATGGAAGAAGACTAAAACAAGAAAGAGAATAAATCATTTCAGAGGAACAAGAGAAGGAAATTTGTTTTCCAGTAGGAATCCATATGGAGAACTGAAGAAAAAAGGTGAAAAAATGAAGAAGAAGATTAAAAACAAAGAAGAAAGAATGGTGAAAAAATGAGGAAGAAAAGTGGATATAAAGGAAATAAGAAGAATATTTATAAGAAATAAATGTGAAAGAGGGTTCGGCTAATTAGCCATTACATTTTGTCATACCATTTTTATGGCTTTTTCGGTCGTCATGCTCTCTCAAGCGAGTTAATACACACGTTATGCCAAGTAAGTAACAATGGAGTTTCAATATGAACGTCAATATAGTTCAGGGAGATTTTGGGGATACCGAATAGTTTAAGTAGAAAACTGACAAAAACGTGATAGTTTAAGAGGGTTTTAGGGTATTAACTCTAAATTTTTGATGTCAAAACTAGCATTAAGAAAGTGTTGTCCAAGCCTTCTTCAGTTTCTTAGAATATAACCCTTTTGTGCCAGCATAATAACAGATCAGCAGGTGCATTGGGCATGACCCGTTTCAGGATCAAAACATTGAAGAACATATGCAAAAAGAGGCTACGATCAGATTCTCCTCCACACATAAAGCCCCTCTTTTGTAAGTTGTCTTGACTAGCCATGTAAAGCTTATCAATTTCCTGGGAGTTCCAAAACTTCTTCACTGGGATCCATAAATTTCCTGGTTGGCTTCTTTTTTACTAACATACTAGTATATTTCATGCTAAATTGCTTGACATGAATAAAAAGAGCACGAGAGATATGCAACACTGTGATAAGTTCAGACAGCACTATGGCAGAAATTTTATCCAAAACATTTGCAGAATTTCATGATCGTACAATGTTAATAATGAGATATATTAGCGAAATTTGTACGCTTAAATCTGCATTGCTCATAGCGTTTTGTGTCATTTAAGTACCTAAAGAGGAACTTTAGAATAATGCCATTGAATTGGTGAAACTCTACTGGTTGCTAATAAAATGTTTAGGGATCAGGTACAATACGCAAGCTACAATTTTAGGAAATTGGGATCGCAGTAGAAGCACATTAAAATTCCTAAAACAGTTCCAATATCTCGCGTACTTGGAAATGAGAAAGGTATATCAATATTAGTCAACATATAATAACTTGAAGCGACGACCACAGAGGGGTTGGTCTAGCATTGAAAAGCTGGAGAAACAACCTTGGAAACCAGGTTAGAATCCTAGCAGAGATGACACTAGATGAATTGTTCCATTTTACCCAAGTCTCGGATGGTAGAGTTACCTGATATTTGTGTTGGTGAAAAGTATAAGGTACTGGTTTAATTAATCGAGCAGCACATAAGCTGACATAGATATCATTATTATACAACAACAATTACGCCTCAGTCCCGTACAGTAACTTGAAGCAACAACTTGCATAATGATACCTGCAAAAAACTGGAATCGAGAGTAATGTTCAAAGCCTAAACTGAGATAGCCATAAACACACAATTGAGTGATAGAATTGCAAGTGATTGGAATCCATACGGATTTGATGCTTCACTCAGGAAGAAAACAAGCAGAACCACTAGCCTTTAAGTGCTGTTCGTCGTGATTAATTAACTTTTGTTCAGATTAATTAATTAGCAATCCGCTCCACAACTTCAAAGTTTGATCGGGGAGAGAAAGATTCAGAAAAACAAAAGTAGAAAACAAAAAGTGATACCTCGTCAAACAGATTTGGGAACCATGTTTGCCGTGCACCTCGTCAAACAAAAAGTGGTACCTCGTCAAAAAATCCATCATTTCCTTGATCTGTCAATCTAACTTAGCTTGAGCTCAAAGACACCTCAAAAATTGCTGAACTTTTATCTGCTGTGACTTCAGCTTTCTTTATGCAGTGCTTCAATCTCTGTGCAAAACTCATATGCTGGATCTTTTAGCTGATTTTGATGAGCATAAATATCATCACCAAGCAGGCTCATCGACAAAATTTTGCAAATATAAACTGCTGCAGTTATCAGCTATACTAAATAAAACTGTGGGCTGGAACCTTGTGTATTCCAGCATCTAACATTGCTTTTCTCAAGGCAGCAGCATGATCCCACCTCTCTGCCCCAGCATAAATGCTTGAGAGTTGCACGTATCGCCCAGAATGACTCGGTTGCGACTTAAGCAATAGTTGTGCTACTTCATTTCCCAGCTCAATGCCTCCATAAAGTCTACAAGCACCCATCAGCGCACCCAAGACAGTGGCATCAGCTTTAAAAGGCATCTTTTTTATAAAGTCATATGCTTCTTGCAGTAGCCCAGCTCTCCCTAAGAGATCAACAACACAACCATAATGTTCCATCTTAGGTACAAGTCCAAATTCATGCGACATTTTTTCAAACAATTTAAACCCCAAATCAACAAGCTTGGCACGCGCACAAGCTGATAGAACTGCCACGAATGTAATATCATTTGGTTGCAGCCCCCTTGCTCTCATCTTCTCATACATCATTAATGCCTGCTTCTCTCTACCATTCAAAGCTAGGGAAGAAATCATAGCATTCCAAGCACAAACCTGCTTGATAACCATTGCATCGAATACCTTTGAAGCATATACCATACAACCCATCTTCCCATAAAACGCAATCAACGCGGTCGTCATGAAGACACTCAACTCCTCATTCTTTACCATGTAAGCATGTACTTGCCTCCCTAAATATAACGCCACACTAACATCCAAAAACGTGAAAGAAGAAAGAACACTAACAAAAGTAGCCTCATTTGGCTTCATTAAACCACACTTCACATCCTCATGAATCATCATTCGCTGGAAAAACTTAACAGCAACTTCAGAGCACCCATTCTTCATGTACCCATGAATCATACTAGTCCATGAATAAACATCTCTGTAAGGCATGCGAGAAAACATCAAAAAACCCAAACCCATATCCCCATTTTTCCCACAGGCATCAAGCATCGCATTATAGGAAACAACGCATGGTTCAGGAATTTCATCAAACATCTTGTGCGCACTCCCGAGTTCACACGCGTGAGAATACAACCCAATAAAAGATGTACACACGTAGGGGTCACTCAACACCCCTCTTCTCAAGACTTGACAGTGAAGGGGTTTGCCTATATGGGAAGCCAAATGGGGCGGGAAAGATGATGCTGCTTTGATAAGGGAAGGGAAAGTATGGCTATTTGGTTGAGCTTGATGAAAAAGCATGTGTGTGAAAAGGATGAGAGTTGTTTGAGGCTGGGAAATGTTGAGGTAAGCTCTGATGAGAGTGTTATAAAGAAGTGTGTTGATCCATTGAGAGGTAAGGAGGAGACGGCCACTGGTTGTGAGAAGGGAATGTATTTGCTTGATTTGGTTTGAGTGTTTGATGAAATGCTGCAGAAGTTGGAGCATATGTTCTGGTTTCTTTGGGTTTGGCATTCCAACAGACTAATCATGTCAGAACCTAAGCTAATACGCAGTCAAAGACATTTTTCACCCAAAGATGCGTACTGTATACCACAAAACAAAAGAGAACAACCATGTTTTCACTGTCCTTCGATACTTCGGTTGCTATGTTGCAATGTTAATACTTTCTGGTTTAGTAATAGCCGCCACAAAACCAATTGACTCCATATTCTACTTCATTCGAAAAGATTCAACAGCATTCTCTTTACTGTCCTTGAATGTGTCCAACAGATAAATTGAGAAAAATGACAAAAATGAACAGGTAGGTTTGAAGTTGTCCAACCACCTCGAAGCAGTTTTAATTTTCCAAATTTGCTAAAAATAACAATTTTAATCTCTGCCAAATATTTAATAAACTCCAGTTGTTATATTCAACAAGAACTGTGAAAAATATAATTATTGAAACTCACATTTGGAGGTACAATTGTTTCTCAATTTTTGCTGCTTTTTGTGATGACCCGCCACGTCACCTACCCGCCACGTCATCATGCCATATAGGCACCATTTGGCATACATTAAAACCATATGGAAGCTTGCACAGGAGGAAAGCTAGTATTTGTGAGAAGATTCTAGATAAGTATGGACATTTCCTTTGAAAACCCCTAGATGTCTATGGATTTGGTAGGAAAGTCTTTGGAATTTTCTAGGCTCGTAGAGAATTATAGAGAAAGTATTTATCTTGTAAATATTAAGGACTTGTGTAATAATTAATATTTATACTCTAACCCCAAGGAGACTAGTATATAAAGAGAGTCATCTATTTGTAATTCACCAAGAAAAACAATCGAGTTCTCTCTGATACAAAAGTTTTATTTGGCAATTCTCATATGTTCTAACATTACCTTAGCAATCTTTAGTGTAGTAAGGCTGACCTTGGCATAGCAAGAACGTGAGCAAGTTGTGCAAAACCGCGAGCGAATTGTCAAGTGGCGCACGTGTAATTAGTCAAAGACTAAGGACGTGACATTTTGGTCTATTTTTAGTGTTGTTTACTATATATTTTTTTTGACTAATTCTGGTGTTTGATGTGTTTTCTTTGTCCAATAACTACCTTTTTGGGTCAATTTCTGGTGTCAGGTACAGTTTTTGGTACTCTAATTCTTAGCTACCGTTTGGCCATAAAATTTGGGAGCTTTTTTTCAAATTTATTTTCAAACATATGTTTGTTTAAAGATTTTTACCATTTTTTGGGCATATTTTGAAAAGAAAATTTTCAAATCCCAAAAACAACTCTAGAGTAGTTTTTGAAGTTTTCTACTCACAAAACTTCAAATTCTTTTTAAGTAAAATGCATGTCCAAACATAATTTCAACTTTCAAAATTTATCTTTCATCTCATCTTCAAAAACTCATGTTTTCAACTTTCAACCAAATCTATGTCCAAAAGCTAGCTTAATTTGACAAGACTTTCCTAGCATTTTTTTTTTGGTTAATTTTTTTATATTTTAGAGATTAATTTATACCTACTCCCGTCTCCCAAAGATAAAGATCATTTTTATTATTTTCTCTATAAATTACAATCTTTTTAAATGAAAAATCCTCAAGTATCTGTGTTGCCTAAGCACAAGTCTTCTAATGATTCGATTCTAGTTGCCTGGAGCAAAGTCAAAAATCTTGTTTATATGTAGGACATTTATATGATCCGTACTTGTTTATATGTGGAGCCATTTACCGAAATGTATTTGGTTGATCATATCAAGATACATGTTGTCTATATGCCAAGAAGGAACCAAAGCAATGTTGATTTTAGCTGAAGGAAGGAATCTGTAAAAGGGACATAACGATTAATATTCAAACGACAAAGTTGTTGATCTACTGACCAAGCAATAGGAAGCCGGCTAAGCATGTACCATCGGCTCTGAAGCTCAAATTTCGGACTTTTAAAATTAAATTTAACCTTACGGTCTTAGTTGGTAAAGGAGCAGAGTAAAGGGAAAAAGGCTTGATGTGTATCATTGATAAAGTGCACTTTAAATACAAGTGAATTGTGTATCAGTAAAAATAAATGAATCATATCAAAAATTAAAGTTGTAAGAATCAGAAAAATACAGTAAAGAAATCAAGAATAAAATATACTTATTTGGTAAATATTCTATCCTAATTTAGCTTCATTATGCCCCCACAAGTTAGGGGGTGGTGGAAGACCCCTAACTTGGACACAACAATGTTACATCTCGTACTTTAATATTAGGATGAGTTGTAGTAATCCATATGAGCATTCATGAGATTATAGAGGATTTGTGACTATGTTATTGTAAGACCCCGTAAGTTTAACAACCTTGATACCGTTATATACATTTGATATGGTATTTTGAGTGGAACATTTTTGTAAAAGAAGGTTTGAAAAATATGATTTTATATAGTTATTAATATTACTACTTTCAAAACATAGAATATGAGAAAGTTTATGAGATTTTCTTTATTGTAAAGATAGAAATTATTTTCTCACAAGAAAATAAGGTTATTTTTTACCATTTTAAGAATTAAGCGTACGAAAATTTGTACTTTTTATATGAGATTAGGAAAATTAGAAGTTGAAAAAATATATGTATTTTTACATGTATGTTTTAATAAAATAATAGTGTATGTATTGATTTTATATGGTACCGCATGACCATGATAGTAAGGTGTATAAGTTGTGTAAAAAATAAGTAGTATTTTAAATAATTTGAGATAATTTTTAATTATGTGAATAATTAATTAATTATAGGGATTAAGTGAGAATTTTGGATAAGTACTAGGGGACAACCTCCACGTGGGAGTATGAAATTTTGGCAGCAAATTAGTGACTCTTTACTTACCTTATTAGGTGGCAAAAGCTACACATATAGCATTTAAACTTCTTAGACGTGAAGATTTCATCAAGTGATTGTGGTTAGATGAAATCTATTCTAGACTTCTTTTTATTTTATTTCAATAGGTGTTCATTCCATTTCTCTGTGTATAAAGAATGAATCAAAAACGTTTAGCATCTCTTAATTAATAGCTAATTCCTTCATGTTGAGAATTCATGCCAACACCTTGAGGGTAATTCTTTTGAATGTGATCCAAGTCTAATTCTTCATCTACGACCTTCTCGAGCTCTTATGAGTAATTAAGGTATGTTAAGGCTAATCCTTCTTTCTTTTGGCATGATCCAAGTAACGTACGTAAACGTAATGTTATTTCATAAATAGTTCTACTCTTAGTAACTAAGAAGGTCTACGTTATTCATTCCTGTAAAAGGATATTCAAGCATGTCCAAGTATGTATATAGTTCCCTATTGCTGTATTTTATAAAGATATTAATGTTTATAATATAGTGATACATGCATCTTCATTCATTTACCACCGTGCTACGGCCAGTTGGGCAGTCATGCATATTCATTTACCATCGTGCTACGACCGGTTGGGCAGACATGCATATTCATTTACCACCGTGCTACGACTGGTTGGGCAGTTACACATTTACCATCAGACTACGGTCGGTCGGGCAGTCATGCATTTACCATCGGGATACGACCGGTCGGGCAATTACCACTGGTTGGGCAGTTATGTATCATTATTTACCACCGGTTGGGCAATTATGCATTTATCACCGTGCTAAGGCCGGTCGGGCAGTTACCATTGATCAGTTTGGCAGTCATGCATCATACGATATGGATAATAGTCTCAAATATAAGCATTATATATATAAGTATGTTGCGTATGCATATACAGTGGCACTTCAGAGATTCATGTTGATTCTTATATCTCTTTAATTAATGTTGACTTATGGATATGTTTCAGTTCTGCCTTACATACTTAGTACATTATTCGTACTGACATCCTTTTATTGGGGACGCTGCATTTATGCATGCATGTATAGATAATCAGTTGGACAAGCCCTCATAGTAGACGAGGTTAGCATTCAGCGAAGGATCGGTAAGACTCTACTTCATTCGGAGTGCAGCCGAGTTTATAAGTCATCGTGTCAGAGTTTTGTTACAGATTTATGGGTAGGTTAGTACCCTGTCCCATTTGATGTCAAATAATCTTAGAGGCTTTGTAGACAGAGGTTCATTTTGTACAGTATATCAGAGGCCTTGACGACCTATATGTATTCATGTTTTAAGAAAGATGGTTCATCGATACAATATTTTCCTATTTACAGTTGTATATTACGAGTTGTGGTCATATGGGCCCAAGATAGTTACAAAAGGTATGAGTTCAGCTAACTCAACCTATGTATGTTCTAGTTTTGGTCGAACGATCATGAGTTACAGAATGATTCGCTCAGGCCAGCACGACACCAGGTGCCAGCCACGCCTCCCCAGACTTGGGGCATGACAAAGTGGTATCAGAGCAAGTCGTGTCCTAGGGAGTCTATAAAGCCATGCCTAGTAGAGTCTCACTTATGGGTGTATTGCGAGCCACATTTATAATTGAGAGGCTATAGGGCATTTAGGAAATTTTACCATTCTTTTGTTTCCAGATCGTTCCATAGAGCTGAGTCGTAAGAAGTCAGTATGAAGCTTTCGCCAGATTTTGTATGCACCAGAGGTGCATGTATCACAGTAGAGCTTTAAGGTGTAATTTCCATCTATGTGTAAGGGAGGTTATGAAAGAAACAGAAGATACGATGCGAGATTGAAAAGTGAGTAAGGTAAAGGTGAAGAAAATACGAGATACTCAAGTACAAAAGATTGTGAATAGTTGAGACTTCAGATAGAGGTTGGATTTTAGTTTATTACACAGAGGAGACCCTAGCAAAAGTTTTGTAAATCTCTAAGAGTTAACATTCGAGGACGAATGTTTCTTAAGGGGTGGAGGATATTACATCCCGTACTTTGATATTAGGATGAGTCACAGCAAACCATATAAGCTTGAAGGGATTAAGACCATTCATGAGATTATAGAGGATTTGTGACTATGTTATTGTAAGACCCCGTAAGTTTAACAACCTTGATACCGTTATATACATTTGATATGGTATTTTGAGTGGAACATTTTTTATAAAAGAAGGTTTGAAAAATATGATTTTATATAGTTATTAATATTACTACTTTCGAATATGCTTTAAACTATACACAGAATATGAGAAAGTTTATGAGATTTTCTTTATTGTAAAGATAGAAGTTATTTTCTCACAAGAAAAGAAGGTTATCTTTTACCATTTTAAGAATTAAGCGTACGCAAATTTATACTCTATATATGAGATTAGAAAAATTAGAAGTTGAGAAAATATATGTATTTTTACATGTATGTTTTAATAAAATAATAGTGTATGTATTGATTTTATATGGTACCACATGACCATGATAGTAAGGTGTATAAGGTGTGTTAAAAATAAGTAGTATTTCAAGTAATTTGGGATAATTCTTAATTATGTAAATAATTGCTTAATTGTAGGGATTAAGTGAGAATTTTGGATAAGTATTAGGGGACAACCTCCACGTGGGAGTATGGAATTTTGGCATCAAATTAGTGACTCTTTGATTATCTTATTAGGTGGCAAAAGCTACACATATTTACACTTCTTAGATGTGAAGATTTCATCAAGTGATTGTGATTAGATGAAATCTATTCTAGACTTCTTTTTATTTTATTTCAATAAGTGTTCATTCTATTTCTCCAACAACTAGTAACGGCAATGAACTTGTGTATAAAGAATGAATTAAAAACGTGTAGCATCTCTTTAGTTAATGGCTAATTCCTTCATGTTGAGAATTCATGCCAACACTTTGAGGATAATTCTTTTGAATGCGATCCAAGTCTAATTCTTCATCTACGACCTTCTCGAGCTTTTATGAGCAATTAAAGTACGTTAAGACTAATCCTTCTTTCTTTTGGCATGATCCAAGTAACGAAACATAAACGTAATGTTATTTCATAAATGGTTTTACTCTTAGTAACTAAGAAGGTCTATATTTTTCAGTCCTGTAAAAAGATATTCAAGCATGTTCAAGTATGTATCTAGTTCCCTATTGAGGTACTTTATAAGGATGTTAATGTTTTATAATATAGTGATACATGTATCTTCATTCATTTACCACCGTACTACGGTCGGTTGGGCAGACATGTATATTCATTTAACACTGTGCTACGGTTGGTTGGGCAGTTATATATTTACCACCGGACCACGGTCGGTCGGGCAGCCATGCATTTACCATTGGGCTATGGTCGTTCGGGCAGTCATGCATTTACCACCGGGCTACGGCCGGTCGGGCAGTTACCACCGATCAGTTGGGCAGTCATGTATCATACGATATGGATAATAGTCTCAAAGAGAAGCATTATATATATAAGTATGCTAAGTATGTATATACGGTGGCACTTCAGAGATTCAGGTTCATTCTTATATCTCTTTAATTAATGTTGACTCATGGATATATTTCAGTTCTGCCTTACATACTCAGTACATTATTCGTACCGACGTCCTTTTGTTGGGGACACTGCATTTATGCCTGCAGGTATAGATAATCAGTTAGATGAGCCCTCATAGTAGACGAGGTTAGCATTCAGCGAAGGATCGGTAAGACTCCACTTCATTCAGAGTACAGTCGGGTCTACAAGTCATCGTGTCAGAGTTTTGTTACATATTTATGGGTAGGCCGGTACCCTATCCCATTTGATGTCAAATAATCTTAGAGACTTTGTAGACAGAGGTTTATTTTATACAGTGTGTCAGAGGTCTTGACGACCCATATGTATTCATGTTTTAAGAAAGATGGTTCATTGATACAATATTTTCCTACTTACAGTTATACATTATGAGTTGTGGCCATGTGGGCCCAAGATAATTACAAAAGAAATGAGCTCAGCTAACTCGATCTATGTATGTTCTAGTTTTGATCGAATGATCATGAGTTACAGAGTAGTTCGCTCGGTCCCGCACGACACCAGGTGCCAACCACGCCTCCCCAGATTTGGGACATGACAAACACATTGGGTTTGTGCTTTGGATAAGGGCTTTGTAAGTGGATCGACAAGCTGGTCAATAGAGTGAACATGAACTACGCGGAGTTGTTGACGCTGAACTTGATCTCTAACAAAATGAAAATCAATGGCTATGTGTTTCATTCGACTGTGGAAAATTGGAATTTGGCACAAGTAGGTGGTGTCAATTTTGTCACAGTGGATAGTTGGTGTATCCTCAATAGAATTATGAAGCTCTTTAAATAGATTGGTGAGCCAATTTGTCTCAGCAGCAACATGAGCAATAACACGATACTCAGCCTCAGTTGAAGATCGCGCGACTGTTCTCTGTTTCTTTGACGACCAACTGATGGATGTTGAACCAAGATAGATAACATAAGCAGAAGTAAATGTATGATCATCTTGGTCACCTGCCCAATCGGCATCGGCATAGACATGGAGGGCAATAGTCGAGTCAAGGCGAAAAAAAAGTTTGTGATGGATAGTTGATTTGAGATATCGAAGGAGGCGCTTCACTGCTTTCCAGTGTGTATGAGATGGTTGATGCATTAATTGGGAGAGCTTATTAACAGCAAAACTTATGTCGGGTCTAGTAAATGCAAGGTACTGGAGTTTGCCAATTGCACTTCGATATTGTAATGCATCTGTAGAAGAGGATCCATCATTCAAATCGAAATGAACTTATGGAGGATAAAGGTGTAGAGACACCATGACATTCCTGCATAGAGAAATCCTGCAAGACATCCATTATGTACTTGGTCTGAGAAAGAAATAAGCCATCCGGGTGAGGAATTGCTTCAACGCCTAAGAAAGAGTGTGTGTGGGGGGGGGGGGGGGGAGGGGGAATAAGATCTTTGATAGAGAAACGGTTGGAGAATGCCCCTTTAATATTGTTAATGGCCTGCAAATTATTTTCTGTAAGAACAATGTCGTCTACGTAGACGAGCAAGAAAATAATAGTGTCCTGAGCATGTAAGATGAATAAAGAGTGGTCAGAATGAGCCTTGCAAAAACCAACAGAGATAAGAAAATTTGTAAGCTCAGTGTACCAAGCACGGGGTGCCTGCTTTAGGCCATAAATGGCCTTGTTCAATCTGCAAACATAATTCGGGTAATTGGGATTCTCAAAACCTTTAGGTTATTTCATGAAGACTTACTTTGTCAGTGTACCTTGTAAAAAGGCATTGTTTATATCTAATTGATGAAGGGGCCACATGTTTTGTGTGGCGATGGCAAGTACTGTTCGTACTGTTGCTGGTTTGACAACGGGACTAAAGGTGTCAGCAAAATCGATTCCAGGCCGTTGAGTGAAACCTTTTGCAACAAGACGAGCCTTGTAATGTTCAATCGAACCATCAATTTTACGCTTGACATGAAATATCCATTTATTCTCCACTATTTTTTGGTGATCCGATGGTGGGAAAAGATCCCATGTTTTGTTGGTCATGAGAGCTTCAAACTCACTTTGCATAGCTTTTCTCCACTAGGGGTCCTTGGATGCTTGTTTGACTGTAACTGGTGGTATTTGGGATGTAAGGGTGGCCATGGACGCATACTTTGGGTTGGGCTCAATTATTTGATATTGGGAGCGAGTGACAGGGCGACGTGGTGGTGAAGGCTGTTTAGTCTCAGAAGAGATGTCAAGTTTAGTTGACTCGTACTATTGGGGAATGGAATCTGAAGAAGAGCGTGTGTGTGAAGTAGCATGGGGAGCACACTAAGTAGTAGGGGAAGAAGCATCAAGAGGGGAGGAATTTACCTGATTGTGTTGGACACCATTGTATTCTGACTAAGGGCACACAACTATTTGAGAAGAAGATAATGAATCTGAATTGGATGTGGAATTAAACCAGGAGATATTATGATAAGATCCTTTATATTTGGAAAAAAATATTTTCATATGGAAAAATATTTTCCAAGAACTTGACATCTCTGGAGAAATATATTTTTGAGGATTCGGGATCAAAGCACTGATGACTGTGAGAGTGGGTAGAAAATCATAAATAGACACATGGTGTAGATCTTGGTTCTAGTTTATTTTTGGTATATGATTTTAGCCAAGGATAGCATAGACAACCGAACGTAAAAATTGAGAAAATATTAGGAGAGGTACTGGAGAGAGCTTGATATGGGGAATATTACCAATGGATGGTGTAGGAAATCTGCTAATTAGATAAACAGCAGTTTGGCAAGCAAAACTCCAAAATTGTAGCGGTAGAGATATTTGGTGAAGCAGGGTTCTTGCAGTTTCAATAATGTGCCTATGACGTCTTTCATCTAAGGCAATTCTTTGAGGGGTACATGGGGGAGAGGATAAATGTTGAATACCAAATTCAACAATGAGTGATTTTAATCCTTTAAATTCTCCTCCTCCATCCGAATAAAGGGTGAGGATCTTAGTATTGAAAAAGTTTTCAATGAGTTGTCGAAATTCTGAAAAGGCCTTGAAGACATCAATTTTTTATTTAAGTGTATAGAGCCAAATGTATTTGGTAAATTGATTGACAAAGATAACGTAATAAAGCTTTTTATACAGGGAGAGAAGGGGTGAAGGACCCCAAACATCAGTGTAAAGTATTTCAAAGGGCTTTGAACTGCACAAAGAGTTATGCGAAAAAGGAATCCTGTGGCTTTTATTGCAATTGCATGAATTACAAGAGTATAAATTTTCAAAATAAGACAATTGATGATTGCTTAAGAGAAACTTCAAAAGACGGATATTAGGATGTCCTAAACGACAATGCCACATAGATAAAGGAACTTTTGATGTATTTGTCGTGTAGGCTGTTGGAGATGAATGTTTTGAAATTGTAAGCTTTGGCCATTCGTACAAATCATCTCTATTCTGGCCTTGTAATAGCGGTTCCCCCGTAGTCAGTGCCTTCACAACAAAAGTCGAAGGAAAGAATTCAATAGATGTTTAGTTTTGTTGACAAAATTTTGAAACAAATATAAGATTCTTTGTAATAGATGGAGCACATAAAATGTTATGTAATGAAAAAGAATGAAGTGGAGTGTTTAGTGTAGTAGAACTAGTGTGGGTGATCGGAATACCATTACCATCACCCATTGAAACTTTTTCAGAACACGTGTATTCATGTGGAGATACTATGCTCTGAGGATCAACACTAATATGATGTGAGGCACCAGTATCCAGAATCCAATGAGCAGTGTTGGGAGAATTCCGAGAAAGCATACATAGCCTTCGCTTCAAAATGGTTATGTGATTTTGAATGACAAATATTTACAGTATGGCCAAATTTTTGACATAACTGACATTGAATTGGCATTTTGGCATGCAACGGAGTCAAGGGACGCCATGGCTGGGAAAAATTTCCATTGCTTTAAAAATTCTGGGAACACCATTGTTGTTGTCCAATAGGAGTAGTTCGCAGACACCATTGAGGCTGGCCAAACTAACGACGAGTTTGCCTGTTGCTATTGTTATTATTATTGACTGTTCACTGTGCAACTTGAATAGCCATGGGAGTTACTGATTTCTTCTTTTCAGCTTGCTTGAGATAAAGTTCATGATATGTGAGCTTGTATGCCAATTCTTCGTATGATATAGGCGAGTCCCTTGATCGAATAATAATACTCAGTGCTTCGTATCCGGGTCCGAGAACGCTCCGTATTTTCACAACTAATTCTTCATTAGAAATGCGAGCACCGGCAGCAACTAACTCATCAGTGATTGTTCGTGATCTCGCTGAACTTTGGCTAGTGCATCTCCAAGACTATAGATCCGGGTTTGAGATCTATTCGCATATGTGGTATGCAAATAATCCCATGCTTCTTTTGAAGTTTTAGAGGAGGCAACATATGGTGCAATAGTGGAATTGAAAGATGCCATTAAGGCATTGCCGATGAGATTATCTTGCTGAAATCAAATTTTGAAATCTGAATTGGCAACATCTTGAGGTGGTGTTATAAATCCATCAAGAAAACCCATCAAGTCAAAGTAATTCATGACCTTTTGAGTTTGAGCTTTCCATGTTGCAAAGTTTGCACCACCAACAAGTTTGATAGGAAGCTGTGCAATTGGGTTGATGTTAATAATATGTGTTTTGGTTGCAACAACATCAATAACTGTGGGAGAGGTATTGTTTTGAAGAACAAAGGGGTTGACTGGATAATTGTTGTTTGGATTAGTGCCTGAAGCAAATGAGTCACCCATTGATTTTTTGGTGGTTTAGAGGGGAGGGAAAAAAAAAGATACTTTGTGAATAAGATGGAGAAGATGATTTTGGAGTCTATACTCGTTTGAGTGTTTGTTGCCCTGATATCATAAATGAGCAGAGTAAAGGGAAAAAGACATGCTGTGTATCGTTTATAATGTGCTCTTTAAATACATGTGAATTGTGTGGGAAGGAATCCCACAATATCAGTAAAAATAACATATAAAAAATCAAAGCTGTAAGAATCAGAAATATACAGTAATGAAATCAAGAATAAAAGATATTGATTTGGTGAATATTCTATCCTAATTTAGCTCTATTAGTTGGAAGCTGGCTATAAAGGTCTACAGTCTGAAGTTCAAATTAATTTCAAGCTTTTAAAGATTTGAAGTTAGGCCCGGTAAATTTTCAACTTCAGTCTCGCATGTCTGATTTTGATTCTGAAGCGTTAAAGTTAAAATACTTTATAAATTTTAACTTAGCAAAGTATGTTGGGTTAACATTTTTAAGACCAACATTTATATTTTAACCTCATTAAAAAAATCTTAGATGTTTTAGCCTTTTGTTATATTTTCTTCTTCTTCTTCTTCTTCTTACCTCTGCATCTTCTTCTTATCCTGCTTTATCCTTCTGCCTTTTCTTCTTCTCCTTTCTCCCTTTTCTTCTTCTTCTTCTTCCAATAAATTATGCACACAAAGCTATACAAAAAAGGTATTAAAATACATGGTATAAAAAGTTAAAACTTCATTACTTATATTATCTATCTTTAATGATTTGAATTGGTTTGGTCGGAGAAACGTAAAAAATATCATTTGTTGGTTTTTGTTTCAGCTTGAAAAAAAAGCTTGTTCAATAAGACCAAATAGGTGTATTAATTTTGAAGGTTTAAGTTGAATCTAACCATTGAAAATCATTGAAATTGATATTAGAAGGCTGTATATCAAACTTTGAGTAATTTGTATTGGTATGGATCGATTTTAAAGCAAAAACATAATGGTAATTTTTTGCAGGACAATTATGGAAATGGTCAGAATTTATGGCTAACTATGACGATTTATCAGGATTTTTGAAAATCAGTTATGGAGATGGTTAGAATTTATAGCCAATTACGACAACTGCAATGATTGTTGCAAGTCAGTTATGACGATGGTCAGAATTTATAGCTAATTGTAAAGAATTCATACAAATCAGTTATAACGATGGTCAAATTTTATAGCCAATTATGATGATTACTAGTTTTTTGCAAATCAATTATCGCGATGGTAAGAATTTATGGCTAGTTATAATAATTGGTTAGAGATTTTGATCATCGACATAAGACAAGAAATTCTGACGAGTGTACTTTAAAATTTTGACATGAGGCTATTCTCTCAAGAATGCTTTTAAAGAGGTCAAAATTCATCGGTGGCACCAAATGATCCTATTTGTGCAAATCACTGGTCCTCTAAGCGGCTATTCACTTGCAACAATAAGAAGCTGAGCTGGCCGGCCCAGTTTCACTATGGTTTAGGGCCTTAGACCAACTTAGGCCAAAATATGGGCCTAAGCCCATCCATTACGAGTTCAAAATCAATAGAAAAACAAACGTATTAAAGGTCTGTTTGGCAAAAGAGGTTTTATATACACACAGAGGAAGAGAACTTTAGAGGTGCCGGTTGATTTTCACTTTCTCTTTCTCTTGGAGAAGAAGTTTTAGTTTTTCCGCTTCAGATTTCGAAAGAAGCAAGCAATAATGGACGTAATCAAGTCGCAGCAAATATCAGCTCGGCCGATTGAGAAAGTGATAGTACATCCGCTGGTACTTCTGAGCATCGTAGACCACTATAATAGAGTTGCGAGAGACACCAGGAAACGTGTTGTTGGGGTTTTGCTTGGGACTTCTTTCAAAGGCACCGTTGATGTTACCAATAGCTATGCAGGTCTCAGATCTATATATTCACTTTTGCCCTTTTATGGAATTTTAAGTTTTTCAGTTGTGTTTTTTAATTACAGAAATAAAAGTTTGTTAGGTTTCGTATGAGTTAACTAGTAAAAGAAAAGTAAGGGCAAACTATGTGAACTACATTGTGAAATAACAATTAGTTTGCTTTTATTTATGGGATTAAGTTTTACTTGATGGGTTTTATGTTTTTTCTTGTGTGGCTCTCTGTGTCATTTCTGATCTTTCCTTTGTATTTGGATAGAATTGACCTGAATAGAGTGAAATTGACGCGAAGATTGTATAGCTGACCTAAACTAGTTAACAATAAAGTAGTTGATTGTTATTTTTTTTCTGTCTCCTGATGGAAATAAAAGTTAATTAGTTTAGGTTTTCTTCTGAGCTAAGTTACGGAAAGAAGATGGGTATTGCTCGAAAAAAGAAAAAGGTAAGAAAAGATCAAAAGAAAAAGGGTAAAGTTCTTGCCTTGAATTAGGTATACGTAATTGATCGTGCATCCAAGGGTGTGACCTAGTAGTCATTGAAGAGGGAGAATAGAACTATGAGGTCTCAAGTTCAAATACTAACGGAGGCAAAAAAACGCTAGTGATTTTTTCCCATCTGCCTAGGCCTTGGTGGTAGAGTTACTTAGTGCTTATGCTGTTAGAGGTAGCATAATAATAGTGGAAGTAGAGGAGATGCGTGCAAGTTGGTACACCATCGTAATAATCAGTGTTTTAAAAGGCGTGGGCATAAGGCGAAGCGTTTTACATTTGGCTCAGCGAGGCGTAAGCCTCACAGGTATTTAATTTTTAATATTTTATAAAATAATATAATTACAGTAAATATTTATAAACAGGTAAAATTGCATAAAAATTGAAAAAAAGTATAAATATGTGAAAAATATGTATATAGATGTGTTCCATACTCACAAAAAAACTAGTCAAAACAATCTATTATACGCTACTTACAAGCAAAAGTAACTTGAGTCGAAAAGAATAAAGTTTTCTACATGAAGGAACAAAAAGGATGACTAACCTGCAATTTGAACTTTGAACTTGCTCCTGTGAAGGAGAACGTAGTTCTTTTTGTATTTGTAAAAAGAAAAATTGAATATTCATTGCTTTTGGGTGATATTAGCAGACTAGCGGACAAGATAAATAATTGGCAAAAATTATAAATTAGGGCTTCAATCAATAAAAAAGGTTTTGACTTTTAAATTTAATATATTTCAGTTCCTTTTTAAAACTTTTGAGTAATTACAAGTTGACTTTTGAGAATTTGGGTATTATATGAATGACTTATTCAACTAATTTTGTTTTAATTTGAAAAAGTCTCTTGGGCTTGCGCCTCACTACAAAAATGCGCCTCAAACGCCCGGGCGCACGCCCTGAATTAGCCTCTTGAGACTTTAGCCCCACACCATCGCCTCGGAGCATTTTTGGTGCGCTTTGCCTCGGGGTTCGCCCCGAAAACGCCTTTTAAAACACTGGTAATAATAATAATAACTACCTAATCACCGGGAAATTGTAACATGAAATTCAATCTGCCTAGTTATTTTGGGTGAATACATCAAGGAAATAAACTGAAGTGGAGCTAAATATAGTTGAGTTGGCCCTAGAGCCAAGAGGCTTTTGTTTGGTGGTCAATGTTGACTTGGCGTTTAGATGTATGCTTACAATTTAGAGAAATATATGGTTTTTTAAAGAGCGGATCTGTTTTTTCTGTCTGTTGGGAGGTCTTGCCTGGAGCTTGGAAAAGTAATAAGCTTTTGGTTGTCTAGAATGGGAAAGAGAAGCTAGAAGTAATATAAAGTGGCTTCTTTTTAGTTTTTAATGTTTCACATGAATTATGCTACATTTCTGGAAGGAGGAATTGGTGTATTCTTTGTTCTGGTAATTACTTAGATTTGTCGCTTTATTCTTCTTTAGTAGAAAATCATATTTCTGTGTAGGTTTTCTACAACAACAACAACAACCCAGTATAATCCCACTAGTGGGGTATGGGGAGGGTAGTATGTACGCAGACTTTACCCCTACCCTGGGGTAGAGAGGCTGTTTCCGATAGACCCTCGGCTTCCTCCCTCCAAGAACTCCCCACCTTGCTCTTGGGCGACTCGAACTCACAACCTCTTGGTTGGAAGTGGAGGGAGTTACCATTAGAGTAACCCACTAGAAAATCATATTTCTGTATAGGTTTTCTACTGTTTTGGTATACTGCTTGTATACGCGGTTTTTCCCCATCATTAATAAAATTATTACTTCATCAAAAAACTTAGATTTGTCGCTTTATTGTAAAATGTTCTTGCCTCTTTGCAAAGCTTGTCAAGGAAAGACAGAATACTCATGATAAAAGGCTTTTAAAATGTGTGATAATTGGCTTTATATTGTAAATCTTATTCTAGAAAAGTAAGGAAATTTATGTTGGCTTGGGGAAAGATAGAATACGGCTTATCCTATCAACTCCTCAAAATTATTTTTACTGAAGTGAATGAAAATAAGAAAATTCTAAACATACTTTGGTAACTGACACAGTTAAGCTGATTGCTGAATTTTGAGGGAAAGACTGGCATCTAGCTTTCCTGTGGAGATACAGTATCAGTTAGACGGTCTATATAAACTCATACTTAGTGGAATGCCGTTATCACTGTGAAACCAATGCAATATCTTGAGGTTCAAATGAATAACCTTCTTTAGATGGGTTCATTTAGTCACCAATGTGACAAAGTAGTCACTAATACGATAGACCCTTGTGGTCTGGCCCTTCCCTGGACCCCGCGCATAGCGGGAGCTTAGTGCACCGGGCTGCCCTTTTTAGATGGGTTCATTCTGCTGGAATACTTTACCCTTTTCCATGTTTTCTTCTGCCTAAATCAAGAGCTTTGTCCAGCCTTTATCTATTTAACTGTTGTGATTTTACCTAACATCTTTTGTTGTTGCATGCAGTGCCCTTTGAAGAGGATGACAGGGACCCAAGTATCTGGTTTCTTGACCATAACTATCATGAATCAATGTTTTCCATGTTCCGTAGGATAAACGGTATGTTTATTCCGTACGACGTGGTTTTCAGTTCATGATTTTATTTAGAAGTATTATCACCTGTAAGGTTCATACTATTTTTGACTTAATTGTTTCAGCCAAGGAGCATGTTGTTGGCTGGTATAGCACTGGTCCAAAACTTAGGGAAAATGACCTGAACATCCATGGGCTTTTTAATGAGTAAGGACATTACCTTTTTTTTTTTCCGGTTCGGAGATCCTATTTGACCTTTAGTTTTTTGCTATGTTGTTCGGACTCTCCGAAAATGTTGCCGGATGCGTGTCGTATTCTCCAAAAGCAGTGTATTTTTGGAGAATCCGACACGGGTGCGGCAGTATTTTGGAGAGTCCGTGCAACATAGATTTTTTGAGAATTATTTGATCTTTAGTTTGTCAACATGAGAATCTGTCGTGATCGAATATGCCTGGATGCTTTTTTCAAGCTACAAGCTTTACTTATCAAATGAATCTATTAGAGGGAACGGGAAACTACAAAAAGAGAAATTGGGGACAGACTGCTTACATCACAAATGAGGGGTACACCTAAAAAGAAAAGAAATTAATAGACTTGCAGGCAAAAAGCCAATGTCACAGGAAATGGTTGAAATGCGCAAGTCAAACTAGTTTACCTCCCTGTTGATCTTGTACTAGTCACTTGATTGAACAACTTTCCTTGTTGACTTCCCAACCCCCATTAAGGCAATTTAAATAGCATCTTCATGGATGTACAAAACTTTCAACTCAAAACTCCTTTTTGGGGGGATAAGGTACTTTCAACTCTAAACAATTTTTTTTTTTTAAGTCGAATTTCATGGAATTAAATCGCCTTGATGGTGCCAAACTCAAAACAACTTTACACATGATTATTTTCTAATTAGTTTGCAATACTAGATTTGTAAGATAACTTTGTATAGATTTTGATAGTAGTATTAACATTGGCAAAAGAGGTGTTAAGTGTATGTGGGAGTTGTGGCTTGTTCTTTCCCATTTGCTACATTTTAAGGAAGCAACTTATATGCAAAAGTTGGGTAGATGTCTCCAATGGGATATTTTATCTATTGCTAAGAAAGGTTCCCATTATATGAAGGTGGGTATGTGGGGAGTACCATTCCATATGCAATTTTTTAAAAGCCCTCCCGAACTATATCAGTGCCTCACATCCTTTTTTTTTTTGTTATTTTTCGCACCTTATCTAATAGCCTGTTTGGCCAAGCTTCTAAAATCAGTTTATTTTGAGAATTGATTTTTTCAAAAGTACTTTTCAAAAAAGTGATTTTTGGTGATAAGCAATTTGTGTTTGGCTAATTAATTTGAAAAGCACTTTTGAACAGTAATTAGTGTTTGGCCAAATTTTTAAAAACTACATCTAAGTGTGTTTTTCTCAAAAGTGCTTCTCAGAAAAGTGCTTTCGAAGAGAAGCTGCTTTTTTCTGCTTTTCAAAAACTGCTTCTGTTTCTACTCAAAAGCACTTTTTTCCTTCTAAAAGCTTGTCCAAACACCTCACTCTTTGGAAAAAAGCACTTTTGGCCCCAAAAAAAGCTTGGCCAAACAGGCTATAAGTCTTCCAAAAGTCTTTGGAGACTTGCCATGTTGTGATATTTCAATTTTCAGAAAGCTCCATTATTTTTCTCTAAGCTGAACTGCTGTAGGAACAAATAGTAAAAGCCAGAAAACTTTTTGGGTTACTGAAGGCGGTAGTAACATAGACTTCTCTAGTGCTAAAGTAAATAAATTCTGTACATCTTATGAAGAAATGGCTTCCCGTTCTCTTTAGGTTCTATTCAATGTGTCTTTTCTGTTAAGGCCATGTGATTGCTGTATGAATTTTCACGAAAATTTTCATCCTCGTTTTGCTCACTTTTTCACCTGCTATAAGCCCTGCTCTGCGCTGATGCACCTTAATGAGCCAGGTGGCTTACATTAGAGGTATAACTTCTACTCAAAGCTGTCTTCTATGAAGCTACCAAGTTTTATGTTGGTCATCCTAGGAAAAATTATTTCTTGTCTCCTGGATTGATTTTCTCTGAACAAGCTAGTCTTAAGGGCAAGCAAGAACATTGCTAAATCGACCTGCCCAAGCCAAAGAAACCAAAATTCCAGCTATGCTAGCAGTTAAACCTTTCAAAACCAGCCTAAACTGAACTAGCCATGAGATACAGACTACATTGTAAGCAGATATATATATATATATATATATATATATATATATATATATATATATATATATATGATGCAAAGTACGGGGTACAAATTAGAAAGTTGCTTAAAATTGCTCCTCTTTATTTTTTCAAGAGAGTAAATTTCTTTGACTTGTGGCAACGATGTCTTAAGCATTGTATCTTTTGTGCTATAACCTAAATATGCTGCTTATTATTGCTGGTGTTATTGCAGCTATGTCCCCACTCCAGTCTTGGTTATAATTGACGTCCAGCCCAAGGAGCTCGGAATACCAACTAAGGCATACTATGCAGTTGAGGAAGTTAAAGAGGTAACGACTTAGATTAGCAGTTGATTATTTCTAAAAGCGTTTGGTGCTTGTTGACATTCATAAGCTGGTTGTGCTATGAACTTGATGTGCTGGACGGGTAAATTTGCAGAATGCAACTCAAAAAAGCCAGAAGGTGTTTGTGCATGTACCTTCAGAAATTGCTGCTCACGAAGTTGAAGAAATCGGTACAACTTCAAGCTTGTCTTTTTGTTCTGTAATTTACTGTTGTTTTACTTGTAAAATTTTAACTTAAAACTTCTGTTCTTTTTCTTGATTTTGTAAGTAGTTTCCCGATCTTCTCCATTGCAAGTGACATATTCTAATTGACAGGTGTTGAGCACTTGCTAAGGGATGTGAAAGATACTACAATCAGTACTCTTGCAACTGAGGTTTCTTTCTGAACCTTCTTATGAACTTTTTACATTAAAAAAATAGACAATGATAAGTTTGGCTTCTTAACAAGTAGAGGGCAATAAGAACTTTGAACACTTCCAATCCAGGTAACTGGGAAACTGGCAGCTTTGAAGGGATTGGATGCTCGACTTCAAGAGATACGAAGTTATCTAGATCTTGTCATTGATGGGAAGCTTCCTTTGAACCATGAGATTCTATACCATTTGCAGGTTACCATTGCTATAAACTTTCCTTCTCTTTTTCTGACTTCATAGTCAGTCTTTTAGTTGCTGATTTCTATTTTTCTAAAGGTTGTTGATATTGGTAAGGAATTTTTTTTGTAAAAAGTTTAATGAATTTGTAGGTCTAGTTCAAGCAGCTTTCTCTGTTTTTTAAAATACAGTTTTCACTGCTTAAGGACCTTATTTAAACAAATTAAGCTGCTAGATTTTGGAATATCTTGTCCTTGGCTACAAGTTTACTTTAAGAATTTTCTGCATGGCAGTTTGGTTGAACAGACGGCGATTGCTTGTTGCAATCTTCCCGAATCATTCTATGGTGATTTTTCTTTTAGTAATATGTTGGAAATAACTTTAATGCTTTTGGCACTTGTAATATTAGATCGAGTCTATTGCTACCACATGAATTTTAACCTAAAGCGCTGAAATGACTTTTGTTCTGCACTTAAACGAAAGTGTTTCTATCTCTTGATCCGGCAGCTGCTGCCAATGTTTTGTTCATTTTATTGTGGTGCGGATAGTCTGATTTTTAATCAACTCTCCATCCAATTCCAAGATGCTAACATGTTGAACTTGAAAAAACTTCTTGCAGGATGTCTTCAACCTACTGCCAAATCTAAATGTTGCTGAATTAGTTAAAGCATTTTCAGGTAAATTAGCTGGAATGCCATCTCTGTTTCAACAACAGAATCTCTACCATATTATGTTGTCTTTTAACCTTTTGAGTTTCCATTCAATTCCTTCTTGCAGTGAAAACGAATGATATGATGTTGGTCATATACCTATCTTCACTTATCCGAAGTGTAATTGCTCTCCATAACTTGATCAACAACAAGGTACATTTTAATCTGTAGTTTCACTTGTTTGTTTGTCATCAGTTTTAGAAAAAAATCTGTTGTGCAAAGATTAATACTGATCTAAATGAGTGTTTATGACTTATAAATAAATAATAAAAAAGAGAAAGAGAGAGTTCCAGCGACTAGTTCAGTTTGTCAGTGGCACGGCTTTTAGTTTCCACAACAATCAAAGCATATGGTTAGAAACAGATGCAACTGTCAATCTTTCACTGAGTCGTAGCTTCTGCTATTGTCCTGCTTATACCTAGAATGTTGATGTTGTTTCCTGCTACGTTTTAGAGCATATTATATTGTGCATCAAGTGCTTTATCTATTTTCTATAGTAACTGAGGCTTGTGGTATCCATTTCAGATGCTTAACAAGGAACATGAAAAGGCTGAGGATTCAAAGCCTCTTGCAGTGCCAACTCCAGCTGGAAGCTAAGCACTCAGTTCCCCTTCTTCCCCCTTTTGGTCATTCACTGCACAACACTTGCAATTGGAACCTGAATCTGCCCTGTGACAATCTTGCGCGTGGAGGAAATCTCTTAATGTTTTAGCATGTCTTCCGTTAGCATTGTTCCTCCAGATTTTAGAAGTACTTGTCCAATGGGATTTAGATCGACTGACAGAGAACATATATTTTTCTTTGTATTAACTGATCAAACTTCGTCCCTTGTTTCTTTTTCTAAATTCAGTTAAAAAACAGGCTCAACAAGAAGGTACATGTTGGTGTGTCGTGTATGAATTAATCGCTTGGTACCTAAAATAGATGAATGTGACTTCTTAATTGCACTCTCAGCTACTTGTATGTATAGAGAGTTCTTTCGTGCATTAAGTCTCCCCAAGATTGCTAAAATTATGTTTTTCACTTGGGGAAGTAGATGCAAGCTCTTTATTTTGACAGTTGGCTAAATAGATACAAATCATAGGCCTATTTGACCTTAATTCACCATTTCGAACCTTTAGTGAGGCTTTTTATACTGCCCACCTTTATCTCTGAGGTATTGGAGGAGTGGAGTATTGGAGGAGTGAGCGTATATTGCAGACTGACGTTTGGAAAGAGTGAGCATATGTTGTAGACGTTCTTCTGCTTGCATTTTTTAGGACAAAAGTGATATTTCCGTAGTTAACCAAAAGCTATGGAACAACTTAGGTGTGGGGCTTTTGTAGAAATGGAGCTTTTTATCCTTTTTATTAACCGTCGTGAATGGAGAGATCATTACACATGGTATGCTTGATCTGTGTTGCGGAGTATTTTTTTTTTAATTGTTTTTGCTTTACGCCCAAAGCGTCCTTGGGCCTAGGGTCTTCGGAAGCAGCTTCTCTACCTTCACGAGGTAGGGGTAAGATTTGCGCATATACTACCCTTCCCAGATCTCACTTATGAGATTATACATATTGTTGTTGCTTTATGCCCATAGCCTAAATAAAAAAAGCCTTCTTTGTCATTAATTTTGTACGGTCGGCAATTGTGAATTTGTGACCTCTCAAAAGAATTGGTAACTGCATAAAAAATCAGTGCTAATATATTTAAGACTCCTCAATTGACATTGTTCGTGACTTCTCAAGAGAATGGATGACTGCATAAAAATCAAGTGTTAATACATCTACGACTCCTAAATTGGCTAGTTGTAGCACAAGATTATCTTGGACATAGGCCGATGCTTTCATGGTGAATTTCCAATTTTTGAACACAACGTGATAGACGAGAAAAATTGCAACAAAACCAAAGACGAGTGACCTACTTTTAATGGGCAAAGCGAGCTCCTTTACTCAGAATCAACCCCCCACCCAACGTGTGCGCTCATCTGTGCGTTTCACATCTTAATCATCCTTAAATATATGCTCCAAAATTCAAATTTTGGGGTCAATGCTCCCTGCAAATTTTGGCTGTTGTAGCTCTCTTGTAACGAATTCATTACTATGCTGGTAGCACCCCTCATCCCCCAAAAAGGTTTTAACAAACAACAACAACAACAACAACAAACCCAATAGTTTCCCACAAGTGGGTTCTTGGGAGGGTAAGATGTACGCAGTCTTACCCCTAACCCTGGAAGGGCAGAGAGATTATTTCCAATAGACCCTTGGCAAGAGAACGACTAAAAAAAACAGGTAATTGCAACAAGTAGGAATAACAGCAAGATGAAATAAGATCGAATCCTAGAAAATAGTAAAACTCTAGGTAGTAATAGCCATTTATGAATAAAAAATATCATACTAACACTAATGCTAGCGAACTAAGTAAGACAAAGAGAAAAAAAGGTTTTAACAAAAAGAACTAAAAATCACAGGTATTAAAGGCGTATAGAAGTTGAAACTGAAGAACTGCATTCTCCCTAGATTCAATTTAATTACTAACCTACTTAGCTTGCAGCCTCAACAATACGCCTTCATTGACCATGTTTAATCAGGAAATCAACTTTCTTATATATCCATTGATCCAGTAACTTTCTTATCCATCCATTGATCCAATTTACCCCCTTACATTACCAAATTCAGCCTATTACATCTGACTTTATAACTTTTGACTGACCATGCTCATCTTGCACCAATCAATTAAATAATCCTCAAACTAATTAAGTGGTTGATCCAGTAACTTTCTTATCCATCCATTGATCCAATTACTCCTTACATTACCAAATTCAGCCTCTTACCTCTGACTTTATAACTTTTGACTGATCATGCTCATCTTGCACCAATCAATTAAATAATACTCAAACTAATTAAGTGGTTGACATATAACTCATTTGTATCCATCCCCCTCTTTCTAGACCCGCTTTATTCTCAAAGACAGACATTCTGCTATTGTATTTGAATTGTCTAACAATCCCCTTGCATCAGCTATTAATGGAGCAGGATATCTAGATATGTAGGTATATCCATACAGTCTACACTGTTATCGAAATAGAAGATCAGGCTACCAGCAAAATGCTAAAAAAGTTACCGGTATTAAATTTGTAGGGCAAGACCATCATTCACAAGCACTCATATGCTGCATCTTAGAAGCAACCCAAAAATGTCTTTTAACAATGAATATATGTAGAAGAGAGCATGAACATAGCATCACATACAGAAATGAAACCACATAGTAAATGCACTTACCACACAATGTTAAGGTAACTCCAGCACAGAGGGAAGAAGGAAAAAAATGATATAGGTAGAAACATCCAACAACATTCAATCATCTCAAATATTATTCGTTACAAACTTCCTAAAAGATACAGCAGTACAAGCTACTCTTTCTGATATTTCAGGGGCCAGGCCGCCAGGGCGCCTCAGTCAGTTGCCAAGAAAGGTGATGTCTTCCTTGCTAGGACTTGACTCAATTTACATAATGAAGGAAAGAAAAAGAGTAATATAAGTTTCTCTATCACTTATCTTTGGCGGAAACACCATACTTCTCCTGAAGCTTCTGTAACTCTTCCTCCTTCTTCTTCTGGTCAAATTTCTTACTCATCTTCGCTTGCTGGTAATACAGAACTATCAAGTATCTGCCCAATAACAAAAACACCAAATATACATCAAAATAAGTATGTCAGTAGAAAAAAAGAGAAACTCTAGTGTTAAAGAAGCCCTAAATTTCTTGAAAAAGAAGTCCAAGTATAACCATCTAGTATCTGAAAGCACTAGCCTGACTAATCCATATTTGCGTCCGTAGGGCACATTAAAGGGGGAAGCACTCCCTACCACTAGTTTCTCCATTCCTAGGGCTCGAAGAACTCTGGTTAAGGGTGAAATATCTTATCCATCCCACCATAACCCTTGATGGTAGCAAGAATGAATACACATTCATATGCCTGATCCTAACTAGTTTAGAACTGACACCAATTATATGTCAAAATAAATAGGTCTGTACCTCTAGTTATAGAGAACTCCTGATCTCTATTAAAAGCCAATTTACTGATTATTGGAATAAAAACTAGTCAAAATTGAGCACAATGGAAACTAGTATTCATATAGCAGACTCCAACTAGTTCGCCTAGTTGTTGTTATTGTCAAACACTTTTTCTAACCATGAATTCTACATGCACAATTTAGATAGTTTTAATTATAGAAAAATTACTAGTGCAAACTTTATTTTAAAATAAACTAGCGATATCTGACATGGGACCAAAAAATAAATGAGTAAGTGATAGACAGCGAAAAAAAAACCCTAAGTGATAGTCATCCAATCACATTGAAGCAAATAAAATTAACACAAGTGAGATAGACAACAAGAGGTTTTTACCGATTAGCGACATTGAAGCCGGAGAGGTGATCGACGGCGGTTTTAGCATCGTAAATATCCTCGTAGACGATGAAAGCAGTACCACGAGTATCCTTGTTTGTGCCGATGCGAATCTGCCTAATAGCACCGTACTTGCCGAATATATCGTACATCTCCTCGCTCGTTATGTTGAACGGAAGGTTCCGAACGTATAGCACCCTGTTCACCTCCGGCGGTAGCCGTGTATTGCCCTTTCGGAGACTTATCGCCGCCATCTATTCGCCGGAGAAAAATTGAGAGTTTTTGCCTTTAAGGCTTTTACCTAGATTTTTATAGTGTTATTTCAGGTCACTCGACTTTAATTTGGTTTTTGTAAGGAAAAGGAGAAATAGCAAAAACATCCATAAAGTATGGGGTAGGTCTAAAATAGTCCCTTAAAAGTATTTCTAAGCAATTCTGGTATTTTAATTTGTTAAAAGTGAATATTGTTGGACTCCATCAAATATTTAATAAATTCTGATTACTAAATTTAACAGAAACTGTGAAAGAAAAATTAAAATACAATATGTACCTAAATAATTATTAAATAAGTAGTTTATTTGGTTCAATTTTTTTGATTTTTTTATTAAAATCAAATCAAACTAAATATTCCTGACTTTTCAAAATTCTAAACCAAAAATAAATAAATTTTCAAGTCGGTTTGATTCAGTTTCGATTTAATTCAGGTTTTTGTTTTGAACACCTCTAGTTAAAAGTGAATATTTTTGACTCCATCAAATATTTAATAAATTCTAATTATTAGATTTTGACAAAAACTGTGAAGAAAAATTAAAATACCATATGTACGTAAATAATTAAAAAATAAGTAGTTCATTTGGTTCGATTTTTTGATTAAATCAAATTAAACCAAATATTGTTGACTTTTCAAAATTCTAAACCTAAAAAAAATAAAATTCAAGTCGGTTTGATTCAACTTTTTTATTTGATTCAGGTTTATGTTTTGGAACACATATGGTAAGTTACAAAAATTCAACATTTATGAAAAGAATTTTACCAAGTTAAATTGACTACAACTTCAAACCTTAACTTTATCCTCACGAGTCAACGATAGCAGGGTTCAATCCTAGACCAACGTCCACTACCTCAATTAGGACCGTTAAAAACCAAATCGTAACCGTTAATTGAATCGAAAAAACAGTTTATTGGCTTATTGATATCGGGTTATTGGGGTAACGGTTGGTGAACGGGTTGAGATTTTATAATTAACGGCTTAATGGTTTGGGGCGGATTACTCAATTTTCTTATCGGATAAACCGTTAACCCGTTAAGAATTTTTATGTTTTTACTTTTACTCCTATGTGACACATTCTATGTATCCTATCTATTTATCTATCTATGTATGTTCACCGGGTTAATTTCACTAATGGTCATTGAAAATTTTACTAAAGTCATATAACTATTTTTTGTCACTTAAAAGTAACTAAACTTTATCATTGTCACTTAAAAGTCATTTTGCCTCAAACTCCTACCATAAATATGACATGACATTAAATTTTATGATAAAAATTCAAAAATAAATGTCACATAAGCTAATATGGGTAATACCCATTTTAGATCCATTTATCCTTTAATGTGATTTGATCCATAATCCAAATGAGTTTTGATAAAAAAAATATTAATTCCATATTAGTTTAAAATGATTATCCTATACTATAAGTTTTGCCTTTTCTGTCACAGCATATTCATAATTATTCTATACTAAAATAATTTATGCTAGAAAATTCTTATCTTATTTATATGCCCCATCTGAGTTATTTTATAACTCGCCAATAGTTAAAATAATAGTATTTTAAAATGACTCGGATGGGGCATACAAACAAAATAAGAATTTTCTAGTATAAATTATTTTAGTATAGAATAATTATGAATGACTCGGATGGGGCATACAAACAAAATAAGAATTTTCTAGCATAGATTATTTTAGTATAGAATAATTATGAATGTGTTGTGACAGAAAAGGCAAAACTTTGTAGTATAGGATAATCATTTTAAACTAATGTGGAATTAATATTTTTTTTATCGAAACTCATTTGGATTATGGATCAAATCACATTAAAGGATAAATGGATCTAAAATGGGTATGACCCATATTAGTTTGTGTGGCATTGTTTTTGGATTTTTATCATAAAATTTAATGCCATGTCATATTTATGGTAGGGGTTTGAGGCAAAATGACTTTTAAGTTACAATGACAAAGTTTAGTTACATTTAAGTGACAAAAAATAGTTATATGACTTAAGTAAAATTGAAATATATTTCAATGACCATCAGTGAAATTAACCATATGTTCACCATTTAGCGAGTACTTGTTGGTTTATCAGCTTAGCAGGTTTTATGATGTTAAGTCGTCCTGACAACTGTTTGTTATCAAGATATCTGGTCTCTACAGTAATAAAGTTTATCTAATGAAAGATGTTATCTACGATTGTTGTTAGGCATGTCATGTAAAGTTCTCTTTGTCTTTCTTGCAAAACAAAATGGTTTATTTTTAATGATTGAATTATGTTTCTGCTATACAAGTAGAAGGTGCCGTAAGGAAAATCTAATATGTTTGTTGTTTTCCTTCTCATTTATCTGGGATATAATGAGTTAATAACCACCATGTGTTGGTAATTATGAAGTAAATTTTGATATGAACTGCACACATTTTCTCATCAGCATTTCCTTCTTACAATTGATGTGTCAATTATGTAACAGTTCTAAGTGAAGTGCGAGCTTACTGTTTTCTTCTTGAGCTTGTCCTGCTTGATCATTTGTCCCGGCCTCAAGCACTGTGGCTTCCTGAGGCAACATAAAATTTTTATTCTGAGTGAAAAGGAACTTTAGAGGCGCTTTCATATGTCGGACAATATAACATTAGCTTGCTCTTATGTTAACTAAGATGTCAGTTACAGTTGGTTCGGTCATTGCAAATCATGAAATCTTTTCTGGACACAATTTTTTCCTGTTTCTGGACATTAAGAAAGAAAAAGCTCCTAGTTACCTCGCTATCTAAGTCATCAAGAAATTCTGATAAAATATTCTTAGCTATGCAACCCAAAGAACTAGGGTTCAATTTTTTTTATTTGATTTAGCCGATAAACCGCCCGATAATCGTTAATCCGATACTAATCCGCCCGTTGTCTTATTGGATGGCTAGCGGATTACTACATTTATAATCCGTAATCGATAAACTGAACTATTAAGCATAATAATCCGCCCGATAAGCACCCCTAACCTCAACATAAGTCCTCTTCCTCACCTCGGGTAGGGATGGGCATAAAATTCGAAAAATTGAATTTCGAATCGAACCGAATTAATTTGGTATTTCAATATTGATGTATTCGATATTTCGATATTTTTCGGTATAATTTTTTGATATTTCGGTACGATACTCGATATTGAGTTTTCGATATTTCGATACATCAAAATATTTCCTATAGTTTTCCAGTCCTAGACCTTGTCCTACACTTGACCAGCCTGCCAACCCACCTCTATAATTATATTTTCCAGCCCAATAAACTAAGCCCAATATCCAAGTCCCAAACAATCGTTCCCCTTCCCTAATTCTCGTTAATATAGCACGGGCTAGCCAACTTTCGGACTGGTAATTGAAAAATAACCAGCATTTGCAAAGTCATTGAAAAATAGTCATTATTTTGCTGCAATACGAAAAGTCAAAGCATAATATACTGGAGATTGGAGCATCTGTGTATGAACTTCCAGCATATTATGTTAGAACTCCAGCACGCGAAAAGTTCCAGCATAATATAGTGGAGATTGGTGCACCTGTGTATGAACTTCCAGTATATTATGTTGGAACTCCAGCACACGAAAAGTTCCAGCATAATATACTGGAGATTGATGCACCTGTGTATGAACTTCCAGCATATTATGTTGGAACTTCAGCACACAGAAAGTTCCAACATAATATACTGGAGATTGGAGCACCTGTATATGGACTTCCAACATATTATGTTGGAACTCCAGCACATTATGAAATTCCAGTATGTTATGCTGGAAGTTCATATGTCAAAAATTCGAACTCCAGCATATTATGCTGGAATATTTCCTGATTATAAATAGTGTTTTTGTTCAGATTTATCTTTTACATGAAAAGTGGCTAAATTTCGATTACTTTTGAAATTGTGACTATTTTTCAATTACTACTTGTAAATCTGGCTATTTTTGAATTTCTCCCCTAATTCCCTATTTCCCTTAGTCCTTTCTCCTTTCCCTAATTTATTTTCTGCTGAAATTTTTTGATTTGTTAATTTTCTTCTGAAATTTTCTAGATATTTTGAAGTTCTTGTATAAATTTTATCAGTAGTCAGGTAGATACTGTACTTATTTTGAAGAGGCATGTATGCAAATTGCCACTTAGCTATGCTAGTTTTAACATAATAATATGTATCTTAATGCAAGTAACATAAATTATCTTTATTATGTCTTGGCTGAACTACGATTTGTTGCTTCCTTTTACACTTCATTCTTTCTTAAAAGATCTTTTTACTTGTTGGATTGTGTATACGGTCGAAATAGATTTCGGCCTTATCACGTCCGATCAAGTTCGAATGATGATCTATTGAAGTAAGATCCCGAAGGTGGAACAAATTAACCTCGAACCCGGGGAGGCCGATCCGTGTCGAGTTCGATATCATTATCAAGCTCGAATCGAAATCGAACCATGATGCAGAGTAGATCTATCATGCTGATAATCTAGAGACCAACCAACATTGACCTCGAATCAATTCGAGGGCTCGAGTCAGGATCGGGCTCGAACCGAGATCACGAGCTCGAGTCGAAATCAAGCTCAAACCAAAATCGAGGGTTCTAAGCAAGATCAGCTCGCAGACAAAAGCCGTTGCAATCCCACTAGAGACAATCTTGGTAGAAATTGTGGAAAAGCTGACTTATCATGGGTCTCCCACTGAATGTTTATTTTATTATGCTTAGAGCCAAATCCCTCCACTATAAAAGGGCTTGGTTACCATTTCTGTAAGAAAAGTTTTTCTCAGGCTTACATTGTAATAAAAACGCTATGTTCTTCTACAGTAAAGAATCGTTCTTTCAGATTTCTTAGATTGATTCTATTTGTTGAATCCTAAGATTCATTGTTCCTAACAACCTTATCTATTTCGCATTCTCTGCAATCTATATTTACATTTCTATTTATCCTTACATTTTGTGTTAAGTTACGCCACATATCCTTAGAACTGCGTATAAATTCAACTCTATCCATTTTTTCGGGTAAACAGTTTGGTGCCCACCGTGGGGCCGAGGATAACAGTGGTTATTTGATACAAATCTGAAAAAATACGTCATTGTGCTTTGCGCTTATTTTCGAAAATATCTTGAATTTCGGATCAGCTACGAATAACCACCAATCAAATGGCTTCACCGATCGATAACAAAGCCGGCCTTCAAGATGAAACCAACAACTTGGCACCCGGGGTCGGGAGGCCAATTAACGATGGCACGGAGGCTCGAATCGAAGTACCTGAAATTCAAGCCGAAATACCATTGGATGTCAATTCATAAATAGCCTTGGAGGCGAATCAGCGTTCCGAACCGGAAAGAAGCATTCGGGGCGGTACTCGATTTGTAGCCCGAGACACCCAAAACGCAGGAAAAATCGGGGCCAGCTTACGTATGATCTTCGAGATGCTACAAGCCCAAAAAGTAGTGATAGCTCAGCTACAGAGCCAAACTCGCGCACAAAGCAGGCCTAATTCCAATCCACTTCGAGAAGTCACCCCCAGAACAGAGCCCGCCATAGTGAAATCTAACGAGCAAGAATCGGGGACTACTCCCGGAATTACTAAATTGCTCGAGGAACTCACAAAATGAGTCAAAGCCAACGACAAAAGGGTGGAAACATACAATGCCATGGTTGATCAAATCTCGGGGGCTCCACCAATGATAAAGGGCTTGATTCGAAAAAATTCATACAAAAGCCTTTTCCGTCGAGTGCGGCGCCGAAGCCAATCCCCAAAACATTCCGTATACCCGAAATTCCCAAATATAACGGTACGACTGATCCTAATGAACATGTCACCTCTTACACATGTGCCATAAAAGGCAACTATTTAGAGGACGATGAGATCGAATCCGTGTTGTTGAAAAAGTTTGGGGAAACCCTCTCGAAGGGAGTGATGATCTGGTATCACAATTTACCACTGAATTCCATCTATTCTTTTGCCATGTTAGTAGATTCGTTCGTAAAGTCACATGTTGGTGCCATAAAGGTTGCAACAAGGAAATCAGACCTCTTCAAAGTAAAGCAAAGGGAGAATGAAATACTGAGGGAATTCGTATCCCGATTTCAAATGGAACGCATGGAATTACCACCGGTCACAGACGATTGGGCCGTACAAGCTTTCACCCAAGGGTTGAACGAGCTAAGCTCGACATTATCACATCGGCTGAAACAAAATTTGATCGAGTATCCAGCGATAACTTGGGCAGATGTACACAACCGATACCAATCGAAAATTAGGGTCAAGGATGATCAGTTGGGAGCTTCGTACAGACCCTGCATCAGAACAGGACAATTACTAAAAATGAAAAGGAGATCGACAGAGAACAAAGGTCAAACAGAGACCGATATCGACCGTACGTCGTAGAACAGGTGAACAACGGTTCAGCACTCAATGCAGTTCGGAACAATCGAAGGATTGATCGAGGAAAAAATTCTCGGGGACTTATGAGTAAGAGAGGCTTCGATAAATATGTCGATCCTATAGAAGCACCTCGATTATCAGAATATAACTTCAGCGTTGGTGCATCCGCTATCGTGTCAGCCATCGGACGCATCAAAGACAATAAATGGCCTCGACCCATGTATACCGATCCTACCCGAAGAAATCCCAATCAAACGTGCGAATATCATGGTACCCATGTCCACAGAACGGAAGATTGCAAGCAACTAAGAGAGGAAATAGCCCGTTTATTAACAAAGGGCACCTTTGGAAATTTCTGAGTGATAGGGCGAAGGTCCATTTTAAAAACAGGGATTTCAGCAAGCAAACGAGCAAGAAGAACCGTAGCACGTCATCCACATGATCATCGGCGGCATCAATATCCCTCAGGGACCAGTGCTTAAACGCACTAAAACATCGATTGTGAGGGAAAAGCGATCTCGGACTCAAGATTACGTACCCATGGGGACTTTGTCCTTTGATGATGAAGATGCAGAAGGGGTCATCCAACCTCATAACGACGCACTGGTAATATCCGTACTCATGAATAAAACTAAAATTAAGCGTGTATTAATCGATCCAGGTAGCTCGGCCAACATCATCCGATTGAAGGTAGTAGAGCAGCTTGGCCTACAGGATCAGATCGTACCCGCAACTCTGGTTCTTAACGGGTTCAATATGGCATGTGAAACCACCAAAGGCGAGATAATCCTACCAATAAACGTGGCCGGAACCATCCAGGAAACAAAGTTTCACGTGATCGAAGGCGATATGAGATACAACGCCCTTTTCAGAAGGCCATGGATCCACAACATGAGAGTTGTACTTTCTACCCTACACCAGGCCCTCATATTCCCGACATCGAGAGGTGTCAAAACGGTGTACGTAGAACAGCCAGCCGCGAAGGAAATGTTCGCCGTCGAGGAAGCTAAACCAATGTCCTCACCTTCGCCGATAAAAGGATCGGGCTCGGAAGGAGAACGAGACACCAAATAGCAATCACAGACATCGGCTTTGACCCATCCAGACAACCAGAAAATCGAAGAGGATGATGATCAAAAGGTCCCTCGATCTTTCGTGATTCCCGAGGACTCCGAGCCCACCAAATCAACAATCGAGGAACTAGAGCAAGTCACATTAATCGAGCAATGGCCCGAGTGAAAGGTATACTTGGGAACGGGGTTGAGCCTCAAACTCAGGAAGAAACTCGTTCAATTTCTTATCGATAACATCGATTGTTTTGCCTGGTCCCATTTAGATATAACAGGGATCCCGCCGGACATAACGATGCATCGGCTAAGTTTGGACCCCAGGTTCAGATCGGTGAAGCAAACGAGAAGACCCCAGTCCGAAGGAAAGCATGCATTCATAAAGGACGAGGTAACCAAGCTTCTCAAAGTAGGGTCCATTCGGGAGGTAAAATATCCCGAATGGTTAGCCAACGTAGTTGTAGTCCCTAAAAAAGGGAACAAAGTTAGAATGTGTATGGACTATAAGGATTTAAACAAAGCATGCACAAAAGATTCCTTTCCGCTGCCCAACATCGCGAGATCCTCACTTTTCTCGATGCCTATTCCGGGTATAATCAAATCTGGATGAACCCGGAGGACCAGGAAAAGACTTCATTTGTCACCAAATATGGAACGTATTGTTATAATGTGATGCCCTTCGGGCTAAAGAATGCAGGGGCTACTTACCAACGCCTAGTAAATAAAATGTTCGAAGAACAAATAGGAAAATCAATGGAAGTTTATATTGATGACATGCTAGTTAAATCCCTGTGCGCAGAGGACCATTTGACCCATTTGCAGGAAACATTCGAAATTTTGAGAAAATACAACATGAAGCTCAATCCCGAAAAATGTGCTTTCGGGGTCGGTTTGGGCAAGTTCCTCGGCTTCATGGTGTCACATCGGGGAATAGAGATTAACCCCAATAAAATCAAGGTCATCGAAGACATCGTCGTTGTGGACAGCGTGAAGGCCGTACAAAGGCTAACGGGTCGGATTGCAACCTTAGGCCGGTTCATTTCAAGATCATCTGACCGAAGTCACAAATTTTTCTCTCTACTCAAAAAGAAGAACGATTTTGCTTGGACCCCGGAGTGCCAACAAGCGTTAGAGGAACTAAAGCGATATCTATCAAGCCCACCAACTTCACACTCCAAAAATAGACGAAAAACTTTGTTTGTACTTGTCAGTATCGGAAGTCGCCGTAAGTGGTGTCCTAGTTCGAGAAGAGCAAGGTACGCAATTTCCCGTTTATTATACGAGTCGAACCTTAGGAGAAGCAAAAACTAGATATCCGCTCCTAGAAAAATTGGCACTTGCACTAATAAGCACCTCAAGAAAAGTTAAGGCCGTACTTTCAATGTCATCCCATATGTGTGTTAACCACTTACCTGCTTCGTACTATTTTGCACAAACCCGAGTTATCAGGCCAACTGGCCAAATGGGCCATCGAACGCAGTGGGTACGATATCGAATATCAACCCCGTACGACCATCAAGTATCAAATTTTAGCAGACTTCATGGCTGATTTCACGCCAACCCTCATACCCGAAGTCAAAAAAGAACTCCTGTTGAAATCAGGTACATCATCGGGGGTATGGATCTTTTTTACGGACGGGGCTTCGAACGTGAAAGGGTCCGGACTGGGTATAGTTTTGAAACCACCCACGGGTAATACTATTAGGCAATCTATTAAAACTATCAGGTTGACTAACAACGAGGCCGAGTATGAAGCCATGATTATAGGTCTCGAGCTAGATAGAAACTTGGAAGCAAAAGTCATTGAAGCCAGTTACGACTCCTTGCTGGTGGTGAGTCAAGTAAACAAAACCTTCGAAGTTCGAGAAGGTAGAATGCAAAGGTATTTAGATAAACTGTTTGTCACTCTGCACTATTTCAAACAATGGACTTTACGGCATATACCACGGAGTAGAATAATGAGGCCGATGCACTTGCGAATTTGGGGTCGTCGGTCGAGGTAGATGACTCGGGCTCGGGGAATGTTGTTCAACTTTCGAGATAGGTAATCGAAGAAGGTCACGCCAAAATAAATTCTACAAGCTTAACCTGGGATTGGAGAAACAAGTATATTGAATACTTGAAGAGTGGAAAACTCCCATCGGACCCTAAAGATTCCAGAACCCTACGGACTAAAGCTGCTCGATTCACGTTGGCTTCGGATGAAACGCTGTACCGAAGAACATTCGATGGACCGTTGGCAGTATGCTTGGGTCCGGGAGATACCGATTACATCCTGCGGGAAGTGCACGAGGGTACTTGCGGGAATCACTCTGGAGCCGATACATTAGTTCGAAAAATAATCAGAGCAGGGTATTATTGGATCGATATAGGCAAAAATGCAAAGAAATTTGTTCGTAAATATGACAAATGTCAAAGGTTTGCACCGATGATCCACCAACCCGGAGAGCAACTCCACTCAGTCCTATCCCCATGGCCGTTCATGAAGTAGGGAATGGATATCGTCGGCCCTCTGCCATCGACCCCAGGTAAAGCCAAATTCATTTTATTTATGACTGACTATTTTTCTAAATGGGTTGAAGTGCAGGCGTTCGAGAAAATAAGAGAGAAAGAAGTTATAGACTTTATTTGGGATCATATCATATGCCGATTCGGGATACCCGCCGAAATAGTGTGTGATAATGGAAAATAATTCGTTGGCAGCAAAGTAACAAGATTCCTTGAAGACCACAAAATAAGAAGGATACTATTGACGCCAGACCACCCCAGTGGGAATGGACAGGCCGAATCAACGAACAAAACTGTCATTCAAAACTTAAAGAAGAGGTTGAACGACGCTAAAGGGAAATGGAGAGAAATCTTGCCCGAAGTCCTTTGGGCATATCGGACGACGTCAAAATCCAGTACAGGGGCGACCCCATTCTCCTTAGTATATGGGTCTAAAGCATTGATACCAGTCGAAGTTGGTGAACCCAGTACCAGATTTCGATTCGCGATGGAAGAATCAAATAACAAGGCTATGAATACCAGCCTCGAACTATCGGACGATAGACGAGAAGCTGCTCTCGTCCAATTGGCCGCCCAAAAGCAGTGAATCGAAAGATATTATAATCGAAGAACCAAGCTCCGCCATTTCAATCCTGGGGACTTAGTGTTAAGAAAAACTACCATCAATACCCAAAATCCGAACGAAGGAAAACTAGGACCGAATTGGGAAGGAAAACGGCAAACAACTATCAAGCAGCTGGAATATATCACATCTAAAATGGTACTACTGCTAAGGTACGACCTTTCCATATTCATTTATAATTCAAAACTGACCCCTGCAGAAGTCCGAACAAGGGCTAAGATGGATCTCTCGTTTGAAAGCACGCGTTGCACTCTTTTTTTCTTAGACCGGTTTTATCCCAAATGGGTTTTTCGGCAAGGTTTTTAATGAGGCAACCATTGATCGTGCAGCATTTACAACAATATCCGAGGCTTCGCAAGAGAGTGTGATGACCCAAAATGTCATTTTTAAATTTAATAAGTAATTCTATGTTCTAAGACCTTGAAAAGCACCATTTATCCTTCCTCGACTTGCGTGCACAATCCGTAAAATTTTCTGAAAAGTTTTTATGTGAAATATGAATTAAAATGTGAAATAGAGCTTTAAAATTCAAGTGAGTTGACTTTGGTCAACATTTTTAGCAAACGAACCCGGATTAGTGTTTTGACAGTTTCGGTAGCTCCGTATCGTGATTTGGGACTTGGGCGTATGCCCGGAATTTAATTTGGAGGTCCCTAGCTTAAGTTATGACCATTTAACGAAACTAGCAATTTAAAGGCTAAAGATTTTCAAGTTTGACCACGGGGTTGACTTTTCGATATCGGGGTCGGAATCCTATTCAGAAAATTGAAATAGCTCCGTTATGTCATTTATGACTTGTGTGCCAAATTTAAAGTCATTCCGGATTCATTTAACATGTTTTGGCACAAGATTTGTAAATTGAAAAGTTTGGAAACTCAAAAGATCGAATCGAGGTGTGAATTATAATTTCAGCGTTGTTTGACGTAATATGAAACTCCGAGTAAGTCCGTATAATATTTTAGGACTTGTTGGTATATTTGGTTGAGATCCCGAGGGCCTCGGGTGGATTTCGGGTAGTCAACGGAATTTAATTTTGGCATTTCAAGAACGTTCGACGTCGTTTCTTCAAGAATAAGTGGTATCCCATTAAGAAAATGAATTCCAAATTCAGTTTTGATGGAAGCATTAGATCCGTATTGAAAATTTGGAGCCATAGCAAAAAGAATCGTCGAATTCGGACATCGTATGAGAGAGTTATGCCCATTTTCGTGTCGGGAAAGATTTTTCGTAGCCGCCAGCGCCCAGGGTAGCGTGGGACGCTAGCCCTAGCGCTGGGAATTATTGGTGTTCTGGAAAGTGCGCCACAGGCAGTGCCCCACGCTACCTGTGGCGCTCGAAAATGCCAGAAATCCCATAAAACGGGGAGTTTAGCTATTTTACTCATTTTTGAGTTTGGGGAGCTCGATTTAGGCGATTTTTGGGCGATTTTTACGGGAAAAAATTGGGGTAAGTGTTACCCTATCCTATATTGATTATATTTCATGATTTCATACTCATTTACATCATGAATCCATGAATTTATGGAAGAAAAATCAGATTTTTACAAAACCTTCCAAAAAATGTAAAACGAAGATTCGAAGGTCAATCCGATGTCGGAATTTGATAATTTTTGTATGGTTGGACTCGTCTCGGAATGGGTGTTTGGATTTCGTAAGTTTTTTCGAGATTTGAGATGTGGGCCCCACTGCCAATATTTAAAGTGAATTTCGGATTTTTATCCGAAAAATTAGTAAATTCACATGGAATTAATTCCCACGATTTGTATTGAGTATATCGAATTATTTGTGAATAGATTTAAAGCTTTTGGAGACAAATTTAAAAGGAAAAGTTGTGGTCGATTAATTTATTGGAATTTGCATAGCGAGGTAAGTGTCGTGTTTAACCTTGACTTGAGGAAATAGAACCCTTAAATTATTTGTTATGTGAAATGCATGTGAACGACGTATAGGCGAGGTGACGAGTGTCTATACGTCGTCAAATTAATTATTTGCATAATTATTTGAAAATCATTAATTGTTCTAAGACACGAATTAATTATTATAATAATTATTTATTTCCTTTTTCTTGACAAATATTAATTCTTGAATTCCTGCAATAATTGTTACATGTTATTTGATTTATGTGTATTAATTGCTACTTGACATTTAGCATATTAAATATTAAACTGTCTATTTTCTCCCCGATTTTCATAATAAATTGCTAATTGTCATTGCTTGTTTCATAATTAAATCATAACTATTGAATGCTTGTTGTTTTAAAATTTTATATTAATTATTGCATTTATTGGGGCAATTTATTCTATAAGAATTGGTAAATGAATATATTGGAGGAGCGGGTTGTGCGCCGCAACAGAGTTGATTGAAATGAATATATTGGAGGATCGGGTTGCACGTCGCAACAGACTTGTTTAAAAGTCCATATTGGAGGATCGGGTTGCACGCCGCAACAGACTTGTTTAAAAGTCCATATTGGAGGATCGGGTTGCACGCCGCAACAGACTTGTTAAAAAGTTAATATTGGAGGATCGGGTTGCACGCCGCAATAGATTTATTGAAAAGTCAATATTGGGGGATCGGATTGCACGCCGCAACAGATTTATTTAAAAGTCTATATATATACTTGACTGAAATAAATATATGACATACTTGATTAAAAGGAAAATATTGGGAGAGCGGGTTGCACGCTGCAACAGAATTGAATGTGAACATATTATGAGTGCGGGTTGCACACTGCAACAGAATTTATGGAAATGATAATTGGTTATAACTGCTGAGTTGGCTTCAACCATTATAAATGAGTTACCTGATTTATTTCTATTATTGATGTTGTTACTAATATTACGTACAGGTTAATGTAAGTGAACCGCCTTAGCCTCGTCACTACTTCGTCGAGGTTAGGCTCAGCACTTACCAGTACTTGGGGTCAGTTGTACTAATACTACACTATGTACTTCTTGTGCAGATTTTGGAGTTGGTCCCAGCGGCGTACCATAGACTTGCTCGGATTTCAGCTACTGAGAGGAGACTTGAGGTATAACTGCACGGCGTTCGCAGTTCTGAAGTCCCCGTCTATTTTACCTTAGCTGTGTGTTTATTTCCAGACAGCTTTATTTTATTCAGACCTTTATTTTTAATATTTTAGAAGCTCGTGCACTTGTGACACCAATTCTGGGATGGTATTTAGACGCCGTTATTTTTATGGATTATTCACTATATTTCAGACCTTACTTCCGCATTTGTTTCTTTATTATTAATAAATTTAAAAATTGTTTTAAAATGGCTAATATTATTTTAACGTTGGCTTGCCTAGCAAGTGAAATGTTAGGCGCTATCCCAGTCCAAAGGTGGGAATTTCGGGTCATGACAGTTGGTATCAGAGCACTAGGTTACATAGGTCTCACGAGCCACGAGCAAGATTAGTAGAGTCTGAAGGATCAGTACGGAGACGTCTGTACTTATCTCTCAGAGGCTATGAAGTTTAGGAACAATATCACTTCTTTCTTATTCTGTCGTGCGATTTTATTCTATCATCGATGATTGAACCATTCTACTCTTATTCACTCGCATATGGTGAGAACGCGTAATACCTCTACCGATGGACAGGGACCAGAACCCCCGGTGGCAACTATGGCCAGGGGTAGAGGTCGAGGCCGAGGTCGTGCTAGAGGCTGAGGTAGAGCTCAGTCCAGAGCTCGAGCAACTGCACCTGTTGAAGAACCTCAGGTAGACCTTCAGGAGGAGGTTCCAGTTCAGAATGTACCAATTGGACCAGTTTAGGTCCCGGAAAGATATATAGGCTGGGGGAGGAGCACAAACTCCCACTACTCCCGCCCCAGAGCAGATGGCTCCCCAGAATCAGGCTCTAGTAGCCCCGCCAGTTGGGGTAGTTCAGCCAGTTATTGCGGCACAGACCGGTGATAGGCCCGCCATGTATTTTGAGGCCTTATTGAGACTGGATAAGTTTACTAAGCTCTTTCCAGTTCACTTCAGTGGTACACCTTCTGAGGACCCACAGGATTATCTTGAAGGCTGCCACGAGGTGCTGCGAAACATGGGTATAGTTGAGACCAATGGAGTTGATTTTGCCGTATTCCAGATGACGGGTTCCGCCAAGAGCTGGTGGAGAGATTATACATTGACCCGACCAGTCGGATCACCTACACTTACCTGGGAGTAGTTCTCTCAGCTATTTCTGGAGAAGTTCCTCCCTATCACACTGAGAGAGGAATTTCGCAAGCAATTTGAGCGTCTACAGCAGGGCAGTATGACTGTTACTCAATATGAGTCCCGTTTTGTGGATTTGGCCCGTCATGCTCTCCTTTTACTACCTACAGAGGGAGAGAGAGTGAGGAGGTTCATTGAGGGACTCACTCACCCTATCAGACTTCAGATGGCCAAGGAGACCAGAAGTGAGATTTCTTTTCAGGCGGCTGCTAATGTCGCAAGGAGGATCGAGATGGTCCTTGCACAGGAAAGAGGGCAGAGGTCCGATAAGAGGCCTCGTCAGTTCGATGGTTACAGTGGTGACTCGTCTGGAGGCAGGGGTAATTTTGGTAGGGATCATCCTTCCAGACCATTTCATTCAGCACTCCATGTATCTCCCGGTGCTTCAGGGAGTAATGGTCCTATTATGCCTTACTCTAGGCAGCCAGTATTCAGTGCACACTCAGCTCCTATCAGTGCACCACCACTCCAGAGTTACTACAGTGGTTATCCGCCCATCTGGGTCAGCTTCAGCTTCAGCAGCCACGACATCAGGATGGGTGTTATGAGTGTGGGAACATTGGTCACATCAGGAGGTATTGCCCTAGATCGGCGAGTAATAGATCTCGGCAAGATTCTCGTGCCATCATACCGGCACCAGTTGCTTCACCGCCTACTCAGCCAGCTAGAGGTAGAGGTCAGACAGTTAGAGGTGAAGGTCATGCCATTAGAGGTGGAGATCAGACCGTTAGAGGTGGAGGCCAGCCAGTTAGAGGCCGTCCCAGAGATGCAGTTCAGAGTGGTGGGGCCCAGCCCCGATTTTATGCTTTTCCAGCTAGGCCTAAGGCTGAATCATCTGATGCTGTGATCACAAGTATTATTCCAGTTTGCCATAGAGATGCTTCAGTTTTATTTGATCCAGGATCTACTTATTCCTATGTGTTCTCCTATTTTGCTTCATATTTGGTTGTGCCTTGTGATTCTCTGAGTGCTTATGTGTGTGTATCTACACCGGTGGGAGACTCTGTGGTAGTGAATCATGTCTACCATTCGTGTGCGGTTACTATTGGTAATCTTGAAGCTAGTGTGGATCTTCTACTTCTTGATATGGTAGATTTTGATGTCATCTTGGGTATGGATTGGATGTCTCCTTATCATGCTATATTGGACTGTCATGCCAAGACAGTGACCCTAGCTATGCCGGGGTTACCTCGATTAGAGTGGAAAGAAACTCCTGGCCATTCTGCCAGCAGGGTTATTTCTTATATGAAAGCTCGACGTATGGTAGAGAAAGGGTGTCTAGCCTATTTGGCTTATATTCGCGATCCTAGTATGGATGTCCCTTCTATGGACTCAGTACCAGTTGTTCGTGAATTTTTGGAAGTATTTCATGCAGATCTGCCGGGGATGCCACCCGACAAAGATATTGACTTCTGTATTGATTTGGCTCCGGTCTCTCAGCCCATTTCTATTCCACCATACCGTATGGCCCCGCTAGAGTTGAAAGAATTGAAAGAGCAGTTACAAGCCTTGCTTGATCAAGGATTTATTAGACCCAGTGTCTCGCCCTGGGATGCACCAGTATTATTTGTAAAGAAGAAAGATGGCTCGATGCGGATGTGTATAGATTATCGGCAGTTGAACAAGGCCACTATAAAAAAACAAATATCCGCTGCCAAGAATTGATGACTTATTTGATCAGCTTCAGGGTGCCAAGGTATTTTTGAAAATTGATTTGAGATCTGGTTACCATCAGTTGAAGATTAGGGCATCTGATGTCCCTAAGACAGCTTTTCGGACTCGGTATGGGCATTACGAGTTCCTAGTGATGTCATTTGGGTTGACAAATGCTCCAGTAGCATTTATGGATTTGATGAATCGGGTGTTCAAGCCTTATTTGGATTTTTTTGTGGTTGTATTCATTGATGATATCTTGATTTACTCCAGCAGTCGAGAGGAGCATGAGTGGTATCTTCGAAGTGTGCTTCACACCTTGAAGAATAATCAGTTATATGCCAAAATTTCAAAATGTGAGTTTTGGTTAGACTCAGTTGCCTTTTTGGGACATGTTGTATCGGCAGAAGGCATAAAGGTGGATCCTAAGAAGATTGATGCTATTCAGAATTGGCCTAGACCTGCTTCAGTTACAAAGATCCGGAGTTTCCTAGGTTTGGCAGGTTATTATCGTCGGTTCGTTGAAGGGTTTTCATCTATAGCAAGCACCTTGACCAGGCTAACCCAGAAGGGTGTTCCATTCAGATGGTCAGACGAGTGTGAGTTGAGCTTTCAGAAGCTGAAGACCGCTTTGACTACGGTGCCAGTATTGGTATTACCCACTGGTTCAGGATCGTATACGGTATATTGTGACGCATCTCACATTGGGCTTGGTGCAGTATTAATGCAAGATGGAAAGGTAATTGCATATGCGTCGCGGCAGTTGAAAGTTCACGAGAAGAATTATCCTGTTCATGACTTAGAATTGGCAGCCATTATTCATGCGCTGAAAATTTGGAGGCATTACCTCTACGGTGTCTCGTGTGAGGTATTTACTGATCATCGCAGCCTTCAGTACCTGTTCAAACAAAAGGATCTTAATTTGAGGCAAAGAAGATGGATGGAGTTGTTGAAAGACTATGATATCATCATTTTGTATCACCCCGGAAAGGCCAATGTGGTGGCCGAAGCTTTGAGTAGAAAGGCTATGAGTATGGGCAGTCTTGCGTATATTCCGGTTGGTGAGAGGCCATTAGCTGCAGATGTTCAAACTTTGGCTAATCAGTTCGTAAGGTTAGATGTTTCAGAACCCAGTCGGGTTCTAGCTTGTACAGTCATTCGGTCTTCTTTATATGAGCGCATCAGAGAGAGGCAATATGATGATCCTCACTTACTTGTCCTTAAGGACACGGTGTGGCACGGTGATGCCAAATGGGTTGTTGTGGGGGAAGATGGAATTCTGCGAATGCAGGGCCGTATTTGTGTGCCTAATGTGGATGGGCTTCGTGAATTAATTCTTGAAGAGGCACACAATTCCAGGTATTCTATTCATCCAGGTGCCGCAAAAATGTATCAAGATTTGCGGCAACATTATTGGTGGAGGAGAATGAAAAAGGATATAGTTGCACATGTAACTCGGTGTCTGAATTGTCAGCAAGTTAAGTACGAGCATCAGAGACCTGGTGGTTTGTTTCAGAAGTTAGAAATTCCTGAGTGGAAGTGGGAGCGTATCACAATGGATTTTGTTGTTGGGCTCCCACGGACTCAGAGAAAATTTGACGCAGTTTGGGTCATTGTGGACAGGTAGACCAAGTCAGCCCATTTCATTCCAATGGCAGTTACCTATTCTTCAGAGAGGTTAGCTGAAATTTACATTGGTGAGATTGTCCGCCTTCACGGTGTACCCGTGTCTATTATTTCAGATCGAGGTACGCAGTTTATCTAACATTTTTGGAGGGCTGTACAGCGTGAGTTAGGCACGCGGGTGGAGTTGAGTACATCATTTCATCCACAGACAGACGGACAGTCAGAGCGCACTATTCAGATATTGGAAGATATGCTTCGCGCTTATGTTATAGACTTTGGAGGTTCTTGGGATCATTTCTTGCCACTTGCGGAGTTTTCTTATAATAACAGCTACCAGTCGAGCACTCAGATGGCTCCATATGAGGCATTATACGGAAGGCGATGCCGATCGCCAGTTGGTTGGTTTGAACCGGGAGAGGCTCGGTTGTTGGGTACCGATTTGGTACAGGATGCCTTGGATAAGGTCAAGATTATTCAGGATCGACTTCGCACAGCTCAGTTTAGGCAAAAGAGTTATGCCAACCGTAAAGTTCGTGATATTGCATTCATGGTTGGAGAACGAATATTGCTTCGGGTTTCACCTATGAAGGGCAAGTTGAGCCCTAGGTATATCGGACCCTTTGAAATTCTTGAAAGGATGGGTGAAGTAGCCTACAGGCTTGCATTACCACCTAGTTTATCAGCGGTTCATCCGGTGTTCCATGTGTCTATGCTCCGAAAATATCATGGTGATCCGTCCCATGTATTAGATTTCAACTCAGTCCAATTGGACAAATATTTGACTTACGAGGAGGAGCCGGTGGCTACTCTAGCCCGGCAGGTCCGACAATTGAGGTCTAAGAGTTATCCTTCAGTTCGAGTGCAATGGAGAGGTCAGTCGGTAGAGGCATCTACCTGGGAGTCCGAGTTGGAAATGCGGAGTAAATATCCACACCTTTTCTCCAGCTCAGGTATTTGTTTTTTTCTAACTCCGTTCGAGGACGAACGTTTGTTTTAGAGGTGGAGAATGTGATGACCCAAAATATCATCTTTAAATTTAATAAGTAATTCTATGTTCTAAGACCTTGAAAATCACCATTTATCCTTTCTCGACTTGCGTGCACAATCCATAAAATTTTCTGGAAAGTTTTTATGTGAAATATGAATTAAAATGTGAAATAGAGCTTTAAAATTTAAGTGAGTTGACTTTGGTCAATATTTTTAGCAAACGAACCCGGATTAGTGTTTTGATAGTTCCGGTAGCTCCGTATCGTGATTTGGGACGTGGGCATATGCCCGAAATTTAATTTGGAGGTCCCTAACTTAAGTTATGACCATTTAACGGAACTAGCAATTTAAAGCCTAAAGATTTCCAAGTTTGACCACGGGGTTGACTTTTTGATATCGGGGTCGGAATCCGATTTAAAAAATTAAAATAGCTTCGTTATGTCATTTATGACTTGTGTGCCAAATTTAAAGTCATTCCGGATTCATTTAACATGTTTTGGCACAAGATTTGTAAATTGAAAAGTTTGGAAACTCAAAAGATCGAATCGAGGTGTGAATTATAATTTCAGCATCGTTTGACGTGATATGAGACCACGAGTAAGTCCGTATAATGTTTTAGAAATTTTTGGTATATTTGGTTGAGATCCCGAGGGCCTCGGGTGGATTTCGGGTGGTCAACGGAATTTAATTTTGGCATTTCAAGAACGTTCGACGTCGTTTCTTCAAGAATAAGTGGTATCCCATTAAGAAAATGAATTCCAAATTTCAGTTTTGATGGAAGCATTAGATCCGTATTGAAAATTTGGAGCCATAGCAAAAAGAATCGTCGAATTCGGACATCGTATGAGAGAGTTATGCCCATTTTCGTGTCGGGAAAGATTTTTCGTAGCCGCCAGCGCCCAGGGTAGCGTGGGGCGCTAGCCCTGGCGCTGGGAATTGTTGGTGTTCTGGAAAGTGCGCCACAGGCAGCGCCCCACGCTACCTGTGGCGCTCGAAAATGCCAGAAACCCCATAAAACGGGGAGTTTAGCCATTTTACTCATTTTTGAGTTTGGGGAGCTCGATTTAGGCGATTTTTGGGCGATTTTCACGGGAAAAAATTGGGGTAAGTGTTCCCTATCCTATATTGATTATATTTCATGATTTCATACTCATTTACATCATGAATCCATGAATTTATGGAAGAAAAATCAGATTTTTACAAAACCTTCCAAAAAATATAAAATGAAGATTCGAAGGTCAATCCGATGTCGGAATTTGATAATTTTTATATGGTTGGACTCGTCTCGGAATGGGTGTTTGAATTTCGTAAGTTTTTCCGAGATTTGAGATGTGGGCCCCACTGTCAATTTTTAAAGTGAATTTCGGATTTTTATCTGGAAAATTAATAAATTCATATGGAATTGATTCCTACGATTTGTATTGAGTATATCGAATTATTTGTGTATAGATTTGAAGCTTTTGGAGACAAATTTAAAAGGAAAAGATGTGGTCGAGTAATTTATTGGAATTTGCATAGCGAGGTAAGTGTCGTGTTTAACCTTGACTTGAGGGAATAGAACCCTTAAATTATTTGTTATGTGAAATGCATGTGAACGACGTATAGGCGAGGCGACGAGTGTCTATACGTCGTCAAATTAATTATTTGCATAATTATTTGAAAATCATAAATTGTTCTAAGACACGAATTAATTGTTATAATAATTATTTCTTTCCTATTCCTTGACAAATATTAATTCTTGAATTCCTGCAATAATTGTTACATGCTATTTGATTTATGTGTATTAATTGCTACTTGACATTTAGCATATTAAATATTAAACTGTCTATTTTCTCCTCGATTTTTATAATAAATTGCTAATTGTCATTGCTTGTTTCATAATTAAGTCATAACTATTGAATGCTTGTTGTTTTAAAATTTTATATTAATTGTTGCATTTATTGGGGCAATTTATTCTATAAGAATTGGTAAATGAATATATTGGAGGAGCGGGTTGCGCGCCGCAATAGAGTTGATTGAAATGAATATATTGGAGGATCGGGTTGCACGCCGCAACAGACTTGTTTAAAAGTCCATATTGGAGGATCGGGTTGCACGCCGCAACAGACTTGTTTAAAAGTCAATATTGGAGGATCGGGTTGCACGCCGCAACAGACTTGTTAAAAAGTTAATATTGGAGGATCGGGTTACACGCCGCAATAGACTTATTGAAAAGTCAATATTGGGGGATCGGATTGCACGCCGCAACAAACTTATTTAAAAGTCTATATATATACTTAACTGAAATAAATATATGACATACTTGATTAAAAGGAAAACATTGGGAGAGCGGGTTGCACGCTGCAACAGAATTGAATGTGAATATATTGTGAGAGCGGATTGCACACTGCAACAGAATTTATGAAAATGATAATTGGTTATAACTGCTGAGTTGGCTTCAACCATTATAAATGAGTTACCTGATTTATTTCTATTATTGATGTTGTTACTAATATTGCGTACAGGTTAATGTAAGTGAACCGCCTTAGCCTCGTCACTACTTCGTCGAGGTTAGGCTCAGCACTTACCAGTACATGGGGTCGGTTGTACTGATACTACACTCTGCACTTCTTGTGCAGATTTTGGAGTTGGTCCCAGCGGCGTACCATAGACTTGCTCGGATTTCAGCTACTGAGAGGAGACTTGAGGTATAACTGCACGGCGTTCGCAGTTCTGAAGTCCCCGTCTATTGTACCTTAGCTGTGTGTTTATTTTCAGACAGCTTTATTTTATTCAGACCTTTATTTTTAATATTTTAGAAGCTCGTGCACTTGTGACACCAATTCTGGGATGGTATTTAGACGCCATTATTTTTATGGATTATTCACTATATTTCATACCTTACTTCCGCAATTGTTTCTTTATTATTAATAAATTTAAAAATTGTTTTAAAATGGCTAATATTATTTTAACATTGGCTTGCCTAGCAAGTGAAATGTTAGGCGCCATCACGGTCCGAAGGTGGGAATTTCGGGTCGTGACAGAGAGTTATTTCACAACAACAGGGTTCCAATAGGAAAAATTGTAAGATCCAAATGGTCGAAGCGAACCATGCTCATATAGATTGGCCCGAACCCAGGCGTGTAATAACGTGCGAAGAAAGTTCTCTTCTTTATCAGCATCTTATATCCAAGGAAAATTCCTCTATTTTGAGATTTATTATGCCTTCAGAATTAAGATAAACTCGACCACTAAGCCTACGGGCTACTTTTATTTCGAGTTCGAGCAAACACTCACTCGACCATTATGCCTACGGGCTACATTACTTCGAGTTCGAATCATTCACTCGACTAAGCCTACGGGCTACTTTTATTTTGAGTTCGAGCAAACACTCACTCGACCATTAAGCCTACGGGCTACATTACTTCGAGTTCGAATCATTCACTCGACTAAGCCTACAGGCTACTTTTATTTCGAGTTCGAGCAAACACTCACTCGACCATTATGCCTACGGGCTACATTACTTCGAGTTCGAATCATTCACTCGACTAAGCCTACGGGCTACTTTTATTTCGAGTTCGAGCAAACACTCACTCGACCATTACGCCTACGGGCTACATTACTTCGAGTTCGAATCATTCACTCGACTAAGCGTACGGACTACTTTTATTTCGAGTTCGAGCAAACACTCACTCGACCATTACGCCTACAGGCTACATTGCTTCGAGTTCAAATCATTCACTTGACTAAGCCTACGGGCTACTTTTATTTCGAGTTCGAGCAAACGCTCACTCGATCATTACGCCTACGGGCTACATTGCTTCGAGTTCGAATCATTCACTCGACTACTAAGCCTACGGGCTACTTTTATTTCGAATTCGAGCGAGCACTCACTCGACCATTACGCCTACGGGCTATATTTATTCAAGATCGAATCATTGACTCAACTAATAAGCCTAAGGTCTACATCGCTCCAAGTTTGAGTAAGCGCTCGCTCGGTTACATAGGCTACAAAGTCCAAATTTGATTAAGTTATTTAAATCATTGTGAAAACATTCATAAGGCGTGAATAAAGTCCTCACAAGACAAGAAACAAAAACAGAAGCAAGTCGGCAAAAAAGGAGATATATCTATATACAAATTTATCTGCATGGGTGATTACAACGTAAAAACTAAGAACTAAACTTCTCGTCCAGGAGCGGTCTCTTCTTTATCAGCCCCCCCTCCCCCCATTTTTGGATCCGCTTTTGCTCCCATCATCATCGTCATCGCATCGGAAACCAGAGCTTCAGCATCGGCTTCGAGTTCTTTGGCCCTTTTTATCTCTTCAGCGAGATCGAAACCACGTGCATGGATCTCCTCGAGAGTTTCCCTTCGGGATCGGCACTTAGCAAGTTCGGCGACCCAATGTGCTCGAGTATCGGCGGACTCGGCTGCCTCTCTTGCCTGGACTTGGGCAGCTTCAGCATCGGCCTGATAGACGTCCATGAGCGCATCCGCATCGGCCTTTGCCTTTTCGGCATCAGATTCGGCCTTGGCAAGTACAGAGGCCAACCGAGCCTCAAGCTCCTCAATTCTTCTTGCTTGAACCAGGCCTTTTTCCTTCATTTTCTGAAGTTGGGCTTCGGACGATGATAACTAGGCTCGAGCAGTTTCTTTTTTTTGCAGCAAAGTGGTCCATACCTTCTTTCCACCGCAAAGACTCCGTTCTTATCACGTCGACCTCCTCACGAAGCTTCCTGATCATCTCGATTTTTTGCTGCAGCTGTGAGACCGAAATATTAGCTATCGCTCTGATATCAAGCCCATAGGCTTTCAAAAGCATTATTACCTGCTCAGACAAATCGGTCTGATCTCGATAAGCCTTGGCCAGCTCAGCTCGTAGGTCTTTTATTTCCTCTTCCCTCTGCCCTAAGGAAAGTCTAAGGGAGTTCCTCTCGTCAGTAGCCTGTTGTAGGTCGGCCTCGTATCGATGCAGCTCATTTTGGGATCGAGAACATTGTTCTCGATGAACTGCCGTTGCCTACAAAGAAACAAGAAGCGAAGTTAACGAAAAATGAACATAAAGATAGTACCGACAAAATAATTTTAAAAGCTCACCTGATTCAAAGCCTGCCGCAATCCGTGAAAAAGATCTGATTCATCACTAGCACCGGCAATGTCCTCAATGCCGGTAAACAGGTCACGAAAAGGATCTTCTTCATCGTGAGGCCTGTCTAGATCGAGGGTTCCTAGAGCTTGAGCTTCCCGAATCACCCCTGCGAAAAAAGCGGGAAAGGTAGGAGAATCCTCGATTGTTGCTGCCCCAAATGAATCGCCTGGAGCATTCTCCTCGGTTCGAAGGGGTTCGAGGGCCTCTTCGATCGTATCCCCTGCCCGTTGACTCCGATGATATGCGTCTTCGATATCCTATAGTTCGGGGACTCTACCCGAATCTTTCTCTGGTATATCCTCAGTTCGAGGCGGAGCCTCATGGAGAATTATCGATCCAGCCGCCGATGAGGTATCAGTGGTTCTCCTCATTCGGACCGCCAGCGCGGACTCATCGTTTTCTTCTTCTTCATCATCTTCATCCCTTAGGCGCAAAACGGATTCCACGGTCAAAGGAATGACATTCTTGTTTGACTTACGAGCCATCCTCTTCTTTGGTTTTGGATCTTCGGGAACAGAGGCTCTTTTCCTTTTATTTTCCTTCACCGGCTTTGGGACAGAGGCCGAAATTTCCTCCTCATTAGACAAGGGCCTCAAAATCGCGTCTTTACCCAAACCTGCATATGGAAAACCTTAATAAAATATTTTGAAAACCACCTCGTTCGGTTCATCAAAGAGTACGAGAAATGAGCTTACCGTGATTTTTGGCCTCCCACCGACCCTTTGAAAAATCACGCCATGAGCGCTCGGCGTATGTGGAGGTCGAACCAAGGGCTCGTACCCAGTTCTTGAGATCAGGAACTGCTCCGGGCATCCAGGGAACCACTACATCACAAAAAGAGGAGTGTCGATGAGAGAATAAATGAAAGAAGAAAGTAGAAGTAACAGCAAGATCACACTTACGTTTCATATTCCACTCCTCGGGAAAGGGCATCTTTTCAGTCGGAATCAGGTCCGAAGTCCTTACTCGAACGAACCTGCCCATCCAACCCCGGTCCTTGTCCTCGTCAATACTCGAGAACAGAGCCTTGGTAGCCCGACGCTGAAGTTTTATTAACCCTCCTCGAAAAAGTCGAGGACGGTACAATCGGATAAGATAGTCGAGGGTGAACGGCATCCCCTCGATTTTGCTCACAAAATATTGGATCAGGATAACGATCCGCCACAAAGAAGGATGGACCTGGCCTAGGGTTACCTGGTATTGATGACAGAAGTCAATAATAATGGAATCGAGGGGACCTAAAGTGAAAGGGTAAGTATACACATTCAAAAACCCTTTCACGTAAGAAGTGATATCTTCGTCAAGGGTAGGAATTATTATTTCTTTTTTACCCCAATTGCAATCCTTCTTTAGCTTTTTGAGGTGCTTCTCGGTTATCGAACACATGTACCTCGATACCGGCTCACACCGACCAGGGACAGATGAACCTTTATCGACCTTAAAATCTGAAGTAAGAACACACGCCCTGGGAACACACTCCTCAGGCCGTGGTTCTGCCGGTGTCTCATCGGCGGCACACTATGAAGATGAAGCCTTCTCTTTCTGAGGAATGGTTTGTGATGTTTTCGCCATTTTCAAATTCAAAGGTGAGGAATAGAAGAAAGTGACAAAGATTTGGTAGAATTGAAGAGGGGCTTTTGCAGAAAGAAATCACAGATTTACTGGTAAGTTGGAGAGTACGAAGAAGAACTTGAGAAATTTGGTAGATACAAGATGTAAAAGTGGTAAAAGATAAAAGAAAGGGTTATTTATAGGTTCAAGCGATGGCGGTTCAGTATCAGCGATGGTCGACCACCGCCTGACATGCATTAAATGCCTTGAAAGACTAAACCGACGGGACAGCTACCAGGTGCGTCATGGTCGAACCCGATGGAAACGTCAGGTTATAATCCGATCGAGCCGTTAAAAAATCATATCGTTTCTCGCCACATTCTTTCTGAGAAACGAGGGGACTATCTGTATACGTTTAAAATAGATTTCGGCCTTAGCACGTCCGATCAAGTTCGAACGATGATCTATAGAAGTAAGATCCCGAAGGTGGAATAAATTAACCTCGAACCCGGGGAGGCCGATCCGTGTCGAGTTCGATATCATTATCAAGCTCGAATCGAAATCGAACCATGATGCAGAGTAGATCTATCATGCTGATAATCTAGAGACCAACCAACATTGACCTCGAATCAATTCGAGGACTCGAGCCAGGATCGGGCTCGAACCTAGATCACGAGCTCGAGTCGAAATCAAGATCAAACCAAAATCGAGGGTTCTAAGCAAGATCGAGCTCGCAGACAAAAGCCGTTGCAATCCCACTAGAGAGAATCTAGGCAGAAATTGTGAAAAAGCTGACTTATCATGGGTCTCCCACTGAATGTTTATTTTATTATGCTTAGAGCCAAATCCCTCAACTATAAAAGGGTTTGGTTACCATTTCTGTAAGAAAAGTTTTTCTTAGGTTTACATTGTAATAAAAACGCTATATTCTTCTACAGTAAAGAATCGTTCTTTCAGATTTTTTAGATTGATTCTATTTGTTGAATTCTAAGATTCATTGTTCCTAACAACCTTATCTATTTCGCATTCTCTGCAATCTATATTTACCTTTCTATTTATCCTTACATTTTGTGTTAAGTTGCGCCACATATCCTCGGAACTGCGTATAAATTTAACTCTATCCATTTTTTTGGGTAAACTTATTGGTTTACTCCACTCCTTCACTGAATCACCGGTGGCCAGTGCCACTGCTTGTCACGTTAGATAGGGACGATGCGATACCGAAATCGTACCGAACCAAACAAGAAATTACCGAACCGTACCGAACTACTTTGGTACGGTATTTGGGGTTAATTTCACCCATGGTCATCCAACTTATCATTTATTTTACAAAAGTTACTTATCTATTTTTCATCACTTAAAAATCACTCAACTTTACCTTTGTAACTTAAAAGTCATTCTAGTTCAAAATCTATAAAATATCCAATAAAAAATATGACATGGCATTACATTTAATTAAAAAATCTAACAATAATGCCATATAAGCTTAAATAAACCATATCTAAGTTAGACCCATTTCTTACTCAACCCGATTCGGTCGGTTTTTTGAATATTAGTTTTAATTTATTTATATAAAAAACGACCGATTTCGATCGATTTCTTAAAAAATAAATTTTACGGGATTCTAAAATAGGTTGCCGCATTTTTGCGCCAAAAAAACCGACTGAAGTCGTTCGGTTTCGTAAAAAAAATTTAAAAAATAAAATATTTTGGAAAACTGACCGACTTCAATCTCACATAACATATACATGTACCACTAACAGACAAGAACAACAAGCTAATAAGAACCTTTTTTTCACAAATTACTATTCTATTAAAGTCAAAATATTAGTAAGAAATACCCACAATGAAATTGCATAGTAGAAGTTCACTACTAAAAATTCGATCAAAACCGACTGTGGCCAACCGACTGACTTCGGTCGATCAAAAAACCGATCGAAAAACCGACCGAAGTTGGTCGGTTTTCCATATATATATATATATATATATATATATATATATATATATATATATATATATATATATATATATATATATATATATATATATATATATATATTTTACGAAACCGACTGAACTTGGCACAAAAATGCAGGAAACTATTTTAGAATCTCGCGAAATTTATTTTTTAAGAAACCGACCGAAATCGGTCGGTTTTTCATATAAATTAAATTAAAACTAATATTCAAAAAAATGACCGAAATCGGGCTGAGAAAGAAATGAGTTTAACTTAGATATGGTCTATTTAAGCTTATGTGGCATTATTGTTAGATTTTTTAATTAAATGTAATGTCATGTCATATTTTTTATTGGATATTTTATAGGTTTTGAACTAAAATGACTTTTAAGTTACAAAGGTAAAGTTGAGTGACTTTTAAGTGATGAAAAATAAATATGTGACTTTTGTGAAATAAATGATAAGTTAGATAACCTTCAGTGAAACTAATCCCGGTATTTGGTATGCACAATTGATATGCAAAATACCGAAGTACTGAACCGTAACCTATAAATACCGTACCGAAGTACCGAACGTCCACCCCTACTCATGAGCCAACATACCTTTCAGTCGAGGCACAAGTCCATAGATAAGGGCAAATGTCTACTGTATTTAGTGGACGTTTGGACATAAGAATTGTAAAATTTTGCAAAAAAAAGTAAAAAAAAATGTAAGTGAAAATGGTATTTGAAAATTAAAGTTGTGTTTGGACACGAATATAATTTTGGGTTGTTTTGAATTTGTGAGTGATCTGAAGTGAATTTTGAAAAATAACTTTTGGAGTTTTCAAATTTTCGAAAAATTCCGAAATTCATCTTCAAGTGAAATCGATAAAAAAGTGTAAAATTTTCGAAAAAAAAGAATCTGGGTTCTAATATGTCAAAAACTTTCCAATTTTAATGAACCTTGAGCAAACTATTGAGCTATGTTATTGTTGACTTACAATATTCCAATTAAAGTATCGAAACTTGTAGTACCAAAAAAAAAAAATCAAACTTACCAAAGATGCCGACTGGAATCTGGAAAGCTGTTGAGGAATTGTGGATATCACGGGTCTATATCTCTGAACATTGTCGTAAAGTTCAAACAATGGCACAGCAAAAAACTTCAGATTTTTTGGGACTGCAAAGTACTCTTTTTCAGATAGATTAACAACAAAGAGCTTCTTACACTCCTTAGGTTTTGTTTTGATAGAGTGTACGCAGACTTACCTCCACCTTACGAAGAAAGAGAAGCTGCTTTCGATAGACCCTCGGCTCGGGCATATTATCTCATACCAGAATATAGACAAATCGTATTACCGTAGCTACAGGAACTTTAGAGCATATTCCTAAGATTAGAGCTACATATTGCAATCATGTTTGTTAGTTTTCTTTAGAGGAAATCTTCCACTGGGTTTGCAGTTTGGGACTATTACAATCCATCTTTTGGTCCAACTACAAAATTTATAAGCCTGTTGAAGACTATGCAACCATTACTCACCAAATTACTCAACCAGAAAATAAAGAGAAATACTCTTTCTTAACCAGCTACAGAAATATGCTTTATTTGAAATCTGTTTATCAGATATATCACAGAGACCAGAAGTGTACAGCTTATAAGAAATTGCCAAAAGTTAGAAAATAAATTCACATTGCCTGTGATTAAGTTCTGATGCAGTCGACAGCACACTTCTTTAAGCCCATTCCCACTTTACGCGCAATCTAGAAACTACTAAAGGGAAATGCTCATCCTATGGCAAGATCTGCTGGCGACATAGCAAAAGTTAACTTCAACATTTGGAAAAGGAAAGGGATGTTATTGATACATGTTTATCTAGAGAGATAGATAAACCGGTGACCAGAACCGGAAGTAGAAAGAATAAGATTCTTCTGCTGCAGTCTCTTCCATTGGCCACGCAAACACTTTAAAATGATAGGCTCAACCCTGATAGAGATGAATGACAATTTCTTAGGCACCACATAAGAATTTCATAGATCTCTTCAGGCAATTAGATCAAACACCTATTTCTGTATACCTTCATAAGAGCTAGCTTGTTAATGTTTTTTCAGGGCATTCATTTTATCCCTGAGGTAGTATAGCTTTGCCCTCCTCACTTTTTTCTTGTCCAGCACCTTCATCTCCTTTATGTTGGGCGAGTACCTGCAAATCATCGAGCCACTTACAACAGATTAGGAGTCCAATCTTGTTAATGCGCTGAAACCAAATCATGAAGCACCTCTGATAATTGCAACCGTAAGAGATACTCACATATTGGCAGGAATGTAGAGTCAATTATGCATAGCAAATATTTAGATGTAAATTGTGCAAGTTAAACATAACTTTCTAAATTTAAATGGAAATAAGGGGTGCAATATAAGTCTAATGAAAAAAAAAAGTGTAGAATGCTCAAAAAGGAGGAGAGGGGGTGGAGGCCTCACGCAGAGGCGAAGTCAGGATTTCAATTTTATGGGTTCTGCATTTTAGAACGATGACTTCAAGTACTAATAACTGGGTTCTACATTTAATATTTATAAATAATTAATGAAATTTATAACACAAATACACTTTGAGCAAAAGCTACTGGGCTCGGCCAAACCCGTACTCGGGCTCCTAGCTCCGTCCCATAGCCTCATGGTTCAAGCATTTCCCAAGAAGCAGAAGAGTTAAGTTAAACCCACTTCGACAAACACAAATAGGACGAAAAAAGAAGGATGATGAAACATACATAGGGAATAAAGTAAGAAAAATAACTGATGCTCCTTGCATGCTAACCCTTCTGGTAAAGGCCATACTAGCTCTGATCACCATTTACTACCACCCACATTTTTCAAATTTAGTTACGATATAACAGAAAGGACCATTATGGTTTCTTTTAAAGAAAATGTTTAGGCACCTAAATTACCAAATGTTAAGACACTCAACTGTGAAAGCTTCTCTCCTCTTGGGTCTCACCATCTCCTACAGAGCAAATGAAATCTCCAAATTAAACTCTCTCCAGGTAAAACTGACCCATCATGTTATCAACACTCCGTCCGCCGTCTACTTACCGTGACAGAGACAGATTGTAACTGGAATTGTGCCAAATAAAAGTCATTTTTACTGAAGTGCACAAAATAAAAATCAATTATAATATCAGCTAAGGATCATTCCATGATGCCATGGCCAGCATCGATTATTATTAGAAAGCATCCCGCTTGTGAGTTCTCTACCATAACAGCTCTTACAGCAATAACTTCAATCAGGTTGAAGCATAGGATCACTGTCAAAACTTAGATTTGCTCAACAGTGCAATAACATAAGGAAAGAGCATCATAACCTAAACCTAGCAACTGCAGGCATTAAGTGACAACAAAAGAGCATTCATTTAAGAATGTGACAAACACACAAACAAGCGGATGAGGACTTACAGATGAAATAGGTTTTCAACCCCAACTCCAGCCACAAGTCTTCTTAATCTGAATGTAGTATTTAAACCTGCATTGCGCCTTGCTATCACTATGCCTTTGACAATTGAAACACGTCTCTTGTTCTCCGGCACTTCCTGCAATATAGCCATCACCATACCACCAGCAGAACATCAGTTTTCCTTTTTCTTTTTCCTAAGTAATATACTTTTTTTAAACAGAAGGAGCAAGCACACATGAAAACTATATGCAGGACTTTCTTTCTAGAAAATCAGTCCAACATACTATGCATGTTGGAGGACCATTTGGTCAATTCTGGTTGTTAAATAGGAATTGAAAAATAAGACATGATCCATTTTAACAGAAGCTTCTGTACCACTTTGAGCTGGACAATATAACCAGGCTTTATATCAGGTATCGGACTCCGTGCCTTTACTTCTTCAACAGCCTCTTTGTCAAGAATCTACATCGTAATAGAAATAGGACATTCATTAGACATTGAGGATATCTGAAGTCTCTTAAATTTTAACAAAAAGGGAAAAAGAAGGGCAAGAAAATAAACCAAAGAGACAAAGGAAACTATAATTTTTTGGAAAAGGCCATATCTTCTATTGTACCTGCATTATATGTGCTGCTGTTTTATCAAGCCTCTTAAATTTGATACGTGGAGTTGCCAAACAAGAAGAAGCATCTTCAGGAACTTTGTCAACTGAAGTAGCACCCGTTGTGAGGAACCTCCTAGGGAAGTTTGGGACCATGGTAGTGTCTTGTGCTAAACATGATCTAGAAAACTTGTAAGGTGATGCCAATGACTCTTGGGAGTAATGCTTAGAGTGAACAGACAAGTACAATCTAGACTCGAAGTTCTGACAGAGGTTGCAATTTCAACAAATTAGTTATCAGAAGACAAAAATATTAATTTTATATAATGCTAAAGCAGTATTGCTTCATGCCTGCACAGAAAAGAACCACCATAACATGTAATATATTCCTTCCATTCAAATTTGACAATGCAAAAGGCATGCAGGTCCGTATTCCATAAACCACAACATGCCCTTATAGAGCTTAGTGGCAATGTACACAACATATATACAGCTTGAAATCATTTCATCTAGAATATACTGAGATTCAAGCATGACTGCATGTGCACATATGGAGCTTAGGAACATTCTAGCACAGCTCATACAGCTTTCAACCAATTCACATCGTCATTAAATCATAGGTACTTACTTAACAGACTCCAAAATTAAACGAAAACACCTTTTTGTCAATAATATCAAAAAGGAATTATCAAGACAATAAATATAACTACAGTATGCTGGAACAAATAAGAACAGGGTTTTACGGCCTCAGAAAAAGATCTGGTTGGCAACTCTGAAGCTCTCTTGGTTCTCTTGGCTTGATGCAGCACTCTAAAGAAGTGCCCCACCTTGTTTTGCATTGCCGGGTTACAAGGCAGTTATGGGACATGTTTTGGAAATATTTGGCATGTGTGGACCATACCAAGCTCAATTTTAGTGTTTGTAGCAATGCTGGAATAGAGAGGGGCTATGCAAGAAATCGTAAAACAATATACCTCAGGCCATTTGGTGGACTGTTTGGCTTGAAATAAATAGCAAATATTGTTTAAAGCAATAGAAGAAATATACATAGCCTTAAACATAGATGTATTTTTTTGCTAGCTTTTTGGTGCAACCCAGTTATTGTATATGATGTAGATGCAATCACGCAGTGATAGAAACAATAGGAGACTGCACAAATTCGTAATTATGCTTGATGCACTGGTTTAGTGCAAGTATTGATAAAATCTCAGTATTACTTATTAAACAAAAATGATAGATATCTCTTGTATGTCAGTCATTCACATTTGGGAAGACACTAACAATCAAATACAAGTAACAAGCAGACATCATTCAAGATTTTCTTCCACAACACACGCCATACGCCCAACACATTGTTCATTGTAATCTAATAGTCAATATAGAAAAAAATTAGGAAGATGAGAGTGATAAGAACTTACTCCTAGCTCGACTTCCTTCTTTGTAGAAGCATTACCTGATTTACAAAATCCAAATAAAAGAATTTTAACTCATTAGCATCCAATATAAAATCAATACATACAACCTCAAAACGAAAAATACAAAATCAGAGACAATCCAGGATTTTATGTCTCCACGCGCGCGCGCGTACGCGCGTATTCAACTATAGTTCAAATGAATGACAGTGAGGTAAAGATGTGAACAATACTAGCGTACCAAAATCAGAGTTAAAATGCCGAAGATACAAAGCAACGGAGGGACGAAAGATCTCCGAAATTGGAGATGAAGACGAAACAGAAGCAGTGACGAAAAGGTTGCATTTTGGAGAGGACAGAGATGGGGTTAGCGTTCGGAGCTGCGAAGAGAGTCTTCTCCACATTTCTTCTACACTCTAACGCTTCTAGGGTTTCCGAGAGGTAACGGAATTGGAATACAGAGTTGTGTGCGATTGCCGCCGGTAGAGCGGCGGAGTATGGTGGTGTTTGCTGAAACTGAAAGCGTCTGTGTAGGTTCAGAAGCAATAGCAATTTGGGGTTTAACACGAATATTTTGTTAAAAGAGTTTCTCAAAAATAAATCAAAAACTTTTCTCGGAAATTATATTTTTATAGACTAATTTTCAATAATTAAATACCAATCCAAATGCGGGTATAATGGTGTTTTCACAACACTAGTTGATTATGGTAAATTTCACAAATGGTTATATAACTATGATATTTTTTCACTAAAGTAATATAACTTTATTTTCTCACACAAAAATCGTATAACTATGACTTTTTTTTCACCAAAGTCATATAATTATATTTTCGCACACAAAAATCATAAAATTTTTATTGACTCACATAAAAATCATAGTGATCGAAAAATATAATTTTTTCTTATTTTGTGATTTTTATTTTTTATTTTCAGTCTAATAAATAATAATTCAATTAAAATAGGAATGACTCAACACGGCCTTATCAAGATTTTTATTCAAATTGATAGCATTTTTATTTCAAGTGCTCTCTAATTATACCTTTTATTTCTTTAGTATTTTTTTGACAGAATGTCATGCATTCCGAACTACGTTTTTTATGAGGGGGGGAGGGGGAGAATTCACATTTTATATTATTTTAGCTTGCGTATATGGTTATTGGGTCAGGCTGGGTTGAGTCATTCTTATTTTAAGGGGAAAATATAAAATTAACCGATTGGTCGAAACTAATTGCATTTGCTAGCCAAAATATATATAGATTATGTATGTTATATGTATATAATATACACATATATAAAAAAAAATATTTTATTGGCTATTATTTTTGGGAGGCTAAAAATATACTCATATTTCTCCTATTTTAATTGGATAATTATTTATTAGACTAAAAATAAAAAATAATAAAACGTAAAATACGAAAATAGTACCGGAAAATTTATTTTCCGACCGCTATGATTTTTATGTGAGTTAGTGAAAGTTCTATGATTTTTGTGTGAGAAAATAAATTTATATGACTTTTGTGGGGAAAAAATTATAGTTATATGAATTTTGTGTGAGAAAACAAAGTTATATGACTTTGGTGAAAAAAATTATAATTATATGACCATTTATGAAATTTACCCTTGATTAGGGGTCATTTATTTTGTGGATTAGTTAAAATAAAATAGAATTTTCTCCTACAAGAATTGGATATTATTTTATCATCTAATTTTGCTTTAAAAATCAAACTAATCCCTCCAAGTTTGAACAATAGACGTTCTTATCCTTCTATTTCAATTGAATTTTTTCAACTACTTTACCCTCTAGATTATCAATATTTATCTTCTTCTTTTTTTACTTTTTTACTTTTTCTTCTAATATCATGATATTTTTCTCCTTTTTTGTAATTATGCCATGGCCTTACCTATGAAAAAATAATGTTTGTTTTTGAAAAAATACTAGCTATGTCCATTTATAAGTAGCTTATTACAAAAATTAGTCAATTCATAAAATATTACTAACATTAGCCAATTAGCTATTTGTAGTCAAAAAGGTCGAGTTTTTGCTTTCTTTTGAGTGGATATTATTAGAATAGATTAGGTACATCTTAAGGAGCTTGAATCTCAGTTTTGGGATGATTTGGTGGAGTTTTGAGGTGGTTTGAGTTGAAAATTCGAAGTGGAAGATGAACATGAAAAAAATGATAGGTGTATCACATGTGTATCATATTTGTATTAAATGTGTATCACATGTATATCCATGTATACCTACGTGTGAGATACATGCGTGATACATGTGTAGCAGAAGGATTTTTTGAACTCGATTTTAACTACGAATTTGGATACAAAACCAGTCCAAATCATCTCCAATCTTTCTCAAATTTTGTATATTGACTCGTTTATATGTTTTCAATGAATCTCAATCATACCCATTGAAAAAAGTTCTTTTTTGCTTAAATTTTTGGAATCTTGTATATATAAATTTTTTTTGTATTTCATCACCTTATTTGTTACCTCATCCATGAAATTTTCTTTTTGTCTTGCATCTAATGTTGCTAATCACGCTTAAAAATACAGAATGAGATATTTGTGTGTGTTTCTTGGAGAGAAAGAACCTTATTTCTTTGGATTTTTAATTTTTATATGTGTTTGGCTAGTTTTGGTAAGTTTATGATTAATGGCAATATGTTGGTAAGTTAGGACTTTTTGGTACATTTATGTAAGATTCCTATTTTTTTCTGAAACGAGAAAGTGAAAAATAAGAATAAAGCATACAAGTTAATATGGGTGGGCGTTCGGGCAGTTCGGATTGAATATGAAAATTTTCGTTTGAATATTCGATTTCTAGATTAAATAAATGACAATCCAAATCCAATCCAAATAAGCTTGGATTGGATCGAATTTTTTAAGTTCGGTTTTGGATTAATCAGTTTGGATATTTCTGATTTTCGATTTTGAGCCTATAAGTTTATATGTTTCTTTCTCTTACAAAAATGAACATCCAAATAAATTATACATGTTAAATTATCCAAAAAGCTACTCATTCTTACTGCAATCATTCAAATAAAGTATTCAAATAATGAAATCATTATCAAAGAAATACAACAAAGACATTAATAAGACCGATAAGAAGTAGCAATAATAAAATTATGTCCAAATAGAAAGTATTCTGACAGTAACTTAGTAATTAGTATTGAATATACGAGTTTGTCAAATGGGTAGGGTATTGGATTTATTACTATTGGCATATGGATAATGGACTACATATAAAGTATAAAAATTTCAGATTCCTGGATAGAGTTTTTTTTACACGCTTGGTCCTTTTAAAACTATTATTTTAAAAAATAGCATCATTTATTGTTTATTCCATAAAGAGTATTTTTGTTTTTTTATTATTAGCATATTATAAAAATTTAACTCAATATTTAGTAAGTTAACTGACTCACTAATCACAGGAAGTACTTTTTTTTGTCTATCTCCATTCTCCCTTTCCAACATTCATTTTTTTCCCACTATTTTTTGAAAATCTGATGTATACGTGAATACCACCTAAATTCAAGATGTATTGATTTATACGTCTTTTATACTTTGTATATCAAGTATCACTTTAATTCAAAATATATTTTTATGTATATAATTTTTGTATATTTATTTGTGAAGTGCCATCTTATTTTAAGATGTATTTTTAATGTATATTTCAAATATATTTTATATGTCAAGTGCAGTTTTAATTCAGGATGTATTTTTTATGTATATTTTTTTGTATATTTATATGTCATCTTAATTAAATTTAAGATATATATTTTTATGTATATTTCACATGTCTAAGTGTCATCTTAATTGAAGATGTATTTTTTATGTATATTTTTTGTATATTTTATATGTGTTAATTCAATGTATATTTTTTTATATATACATTTTGTATATATTAATATATATTATTATTGAAGTAAGATCTTTATGTTAAGAAATGAAGAAAGAAGGAAGAGAAAAACTTAAGAAAGATAATTGAGATGACAACCAATGGAACAAATTTAGAAAATATATTGGTTTCGGCAGAAAATAAAATTAAGAAGATGAAGAAAAAAGAAGGAAAGCTAATAGATAAAGGGGGAAAAGCATGATTTTTGTACAAAGAATTATTGACTTTCCATTTAAATTGTTTATGTTTACGGATTAATAATCAATATTCCTATTTTAATGAAACTGCGTGCTACAAATATAAATATTTTCCTGCCACAACTATAATATTGGGTTTCATGCTAAGAATTTGTTATATTTCTTTTAAATTGTGACAGTTATGTAAAGTTCCCTTTTGGATATCCATAAATCTGAAGTACCAAATTCAATATCCAATCCGAAATCCAAACAATTTAAAAATTAAATCCGAAATCTAAAAATCTTAAAAAATTGAATTTCGGTTTGAATTTCGGGTTTGCCCAAACTACGCCCACTCCTACAAGCTATTAGCATTGAATAATGAAGAAATTATCAAAATAAAATAATCTTCTCATATCAGTTATTTTATTGAAAGCAAACGAAACGCAAAAATCTATTTATACAATTGAATATAATACTCTTAGCGATTAAATATTGCCAAAATACAAAGAGAATTGGACCGGAGAGAAAGGAACAACGTGCTTCTTCCATTAATATAAAAGAGTATATATACAAGTTAACAACTAGCCCTAAAATCCCTAACAAATATAGAAAAGATTACAACATATCCTAGTTTTTTTAGTTTAATGCAGACACTAAATATTTACATCGTCTTGTATTTTGCGACTCGCACAGCGGTTATGCGAGTCGCACATCAATTCTAGCAAATTTCTCCAGAAAACTGGCAGGTTCTTGTCACGACCCAATTTCACCTATAGGCCGTGATAACGCCCAACACCACAGCTAGGCAAGCCAACTAGAAATTTAAACTCATATTCAATTTTTTAAATTTTAACCGAGTAATTAAACTCTTCTTAATTGTAGGAATTTAGTAAATTAAAACAACCAAGAACAAAATTTAAATCCAAATATTCTACTAGTGTGTGTGTCAAGACCTGGTGTCACAAATGTATGAGTATCTAGTAGATTATACAAAACTTCAAATACTGTCTGAAATAAAAATAGACAGAATAAAAATGCAAGAAGAGGCATTGGTAGCTGCAGAACGGCTCAGAAAAGCAGCTCACCACTACGCCTCTAGATAACGTGAATGTGCGATGATAGGTCCTCCACTAGTACCTGCCTCAGATCCTGCACAAAAAGTGCAGCAAGTGTAGCATGAGTACGTAAACAACGTGTATTCACTAAGTATCAAGCTAATCTCGAAGTGGTAGAGACGAGATGACCGACTTTGACACTCGCTATGGGTCAATAATAATAATTGAAATAAAACTAGAATATCTAAATCAATATGATTCACAGAGTTAACAATAATTTATTTAACCGGCATAAATAATTAAATTTCTTAAAATGCAATAATTCTCAATATATTAATTAAATTCCTTCAATTCCAATAAATTTTCAACTTATCAATTAGCCTCATTTACAGGAATAACAATAATTCCTTAACAAACAGAGATAATTAATTCTTTAAATTTCAAAGATTTTCAATTTATCAATTAGCTTCACAAGCTGCAATAAACTATCAAAGTATCGTATAATTATTATTATTAGGCACGATTTCTGCCGAGATCGTACGGCCTGATCCAGAGTGTCGTGTACACTGCTGAGGGACGTGCGGCGCGATCCATAGATACATCTATCCTGCCGAGGCGTTCGGCCCGCTCCACAAGAAAGGAGGACATTTTCTTATGTACCTCCGGAAGGAGAGTATATTTATTACAAGATAAATTCGGGAGGAAGAACAATTTCTCTTAATAATTAATTAATTAAAACAGAAAATCAAGTATATGAGATTTTCATCCTTTAATATTTTTATCTAACAATTCACAAGTAGTTCATGCTTTATATATTCTCTCTCTTTATATATATATATATATATATATATATATATATATATATATATATATATATATATATATATATATATATATATATGTCAAATAATATTAATTAAACAAAGAATACAATTTACACAAGTAATTAATGCTTTTGAATCCTAAGCTACCCGGACTTTAGCATTAATAGTAGCTACGCATGGACTCTCGTCACCTCGTACGTACGTAGCCCCCACAATTAGCAACAATTGTTACTTTAATTACCTATGGGATAATTTTTCCCTCGCAAGATTAGACAAGAGACTTACCTCAATTTGCTCCAATTTAATCTAATAGAAGGCCTTTTCCACGATTATCCAACTCTGTTTGACTCGAATCTAGCCAAGAATAATTCGATACAATCACTAAAAATTATAGGAATCGATTCCATAAGAAAATACTATATTTTTCAATAAAAATCCGAAATTAACTCAAAAATAGCCCGTGGGGCCCATGTATCGAAATCCGGCAAAAGTTACGAAATATGAATGCCCACTCAACCACGAGTCTGCCCATACCAAAATCACTAAATTCCGATAACAATTCGGCCCTCAAATCCTCAAATCTATCCAAGAGGGTTTTCAAACTTTTTCAACTCAATTCACCAATTAAATGATAAAAACAGTAATGGACTCGGATAATTTAACTAATATTGAATTAAGAACACTTATCCTGTTGTTTTCTCTGAAAATCTCCCAAAAATAGTCCAAATTCGAGCTCTAAATCGTTAAAAATGAAAAATGGGATCACAACTTAAACTCTATGCCCAGTGATTTCTTCTACGTGAGCGCGAACTTCCTCCCGCGATCGCGAAGAACAATTCCAGCAGTGCCCAAAATTAACTCTACGCGATCGCAGAAAGTCTCACGCGATCGCGAGGCACAGACTCCGTAAACCTACGCGATCGCGAACCTCCTCACGCGATCGCGAAACATTAAGCGCATGGTCCAGCTCCTCCTCAGTTTCCCCTACGTGATCGCAAACAACGCCACATGATCGCGATGCACATACTGGCCCAACCTACGCGATCGCGGACTTGCCCATGCGATCGCATAGAACAAATTTTTATGTTGCCCAATTAAGCCTACGCGATCGCAACCCCATTCACGTGATCACGTAGAATAAATTTACCTATGCCCAAATTACCCTACGCGATCGCGTATAAGGAAATCAGAAGAAAATTCTAACAGCTATCAGCAATCTCCCAAAAGCCAAAAATAATCTGTTAGCCATTCGAAACTCACCCGAGCCCCTCGGGACCTCAACCAATTATACCAACAAGTCCCAAAACATCATACGAACTTAGTCGAACCCTCAAATCATACTAAACAACACTAAAATCATAAATCATCCTCCAATTCAAGCTTAATGAAACTTAAGATTTTCAACTTCTACATTCGGTACCGAAACCTATCAAATCAAGTCCGATTGACCTCAAATTTTGCACACAAGTCATAAATGACATAACAGAGCTATAAAAATTTTTGGAACTGAATTCCGACCCCGATATTAAAAAGTCAACTCCCCGATCAAACTTTCAAACTTAAATTTCTGTTTTAGCCATTTCAAGCCTATTTTAACTACGGACTTCCAAATAAAATTTCGAACATGCTTCTAAGTCTAAAATTACCATACGGAGATATTGGAACCGTCAAATCCCGATTCCGAGGTCGTTTTCTCAAAATGTTGACTGAAGTCAAATTTAGCACTTTAAGGCCAACTTAAGGAACCAAGTGTTCCGATTTTAACCCGAACACTTCCAAGTTCCGAACCAACCATCTCCGCAAATCATAAAATAATAAAAGCACATACAAGGAGTTTTATTTAAGGGAACGGGGTTCTAAAAGTCAAAATAACCGATTGGGTCATTACATTCTCCACTTCTTAAACAAAGGTTCGTCCTCGAACGAGTTTAAAATTGTACCCGGAGTGCTGAATAAGTGTGGATATCTACTCCGCATATTTTCTTCGGCCTCCCAAATCTCTTCCTCGACTGGTTGGCCCCTCAACTGGACTTTTACTACAGAAATCCTCTTGGACCTCAACTGGCGAACCTGTTTATCAACAATAGCTACTGGTTCTTCTTCATAGCCCAAACTATTATCTAGTTGAACTGTGCTGAAGTCTAACACATGTGATAGGTCGGCATGCTACTTCCGAAGCATAAATACATGAAAAACTGGATGAACTCCCGATAGACTGGGAGGCAATGCAAGCTCATAAGCAGCCTCCCCAACTCGTCTCAACACCTCAAATGGGCCTATAAACTTTGGGCTCAACTTGCCCTTCTTCCCGAATCTCATGATTCCCTTCATCGGTGAAACCTTCAAGAGAACTTTTTCATCCATCATAAATGATAAATCTCGCGCTTTCTGATCTGCATAACTCTTCTGTATGGACTGTGCTGTACGAAGTCAGTCCTGAATCAATTTTACCTTTTCCAAGGCATCTTTCACCAAATCAGTACCATATAACTTAGACTCACCGGCCTCAAACCATCCGATGGGCGAACGACATCGCCGACCATATAAAACCTCAAATAGAGCCATCTCGATACTAGATTGGTAACTGTTATTATAAGCAAACTCGGCCAAAGGCAAGAAACGATCCCACTGACCTCCACAGTCAATCACACATGCCCTGAGCATATCCTCCAAAATTTGAATTGTCCGCTCTGACTGCCCGTCGGTCTACAGATAAAAGGTTGTGCTGAGCTCTACCCGGATCCCCAACGCACTCTGTACTGCTCTCCAGAAATGTGATGTAAACTGAGGGACTCTATCTGATATGATGGAAATTGGTACACCGTGCAACAGAACTATCTCCTGAATAAAAATTTGGGCCAAACTCTCTGAAGTATACGTAGTCACAACCGGAATAAAATGTGCCGACTTGGTCAACCTGTAAATAATTACCCAAACTGCATCGAACTTCCGCAAGGTCCGTGGCAACCCAACTACAAAGTCCATAGTGATGCGTTCCCATTTCCACTCCGGTATAGTCATCTGCTGAAGTAGGCCCCCTAGCCTCTGGTGCTCATATTTAACTTCCTGGCAATTTAGACACCTAGCTACATACTCAACTATGTCCTTTTTCATCCGCCGCCACCAATAATGCTGCCTCAAGTCACGATACATCTTCGTAGCACATGGATGAATAGAATACCGAGAACTGTGTGCTTCCTCTAGGATCTTTTTCCTCAGCCCATCCATATTAGGAACACATAGACGATTCTAGAGTCGCTGAACACCATCCACTCCAATAGTAACTTCCTTGGCACTACCCCGTAGTACCGTTTCTCGAAGAACCATTAAGTGTGGATCATCATACTGGCGAGCCTTGATCTGTTCAAATAGTGAAGACTAAGCTACAATGCATGCAAGAACTCGGTTGGGCTCTGAAATATCCAACCGCACAAGTCTGTTGGCCAAGGACTGAATATTTGAAGCCAATGGCCTCTTCTCTACTGAAATGAAAGCCAAACTACCCATACTCTCCGTTTTTCTACTCAAGGCGTCTGCAACCACATTTGCTTTGCCCAGATGATACATGATAGTAATATCATAATCTTTTAGTAACTCAAGCCATCTGCGCTGTCTCAGATTTAGGTCCTTTTGCTTGAACAAATATTGCAAACTGCGATGATTAGTGTAAATTTCACAAGACACCCCACAAAGATAATGCCTCCAAATCTTAATAGAGTGAACAATCACAACTAACTCCAAATCATGTACTGGATAATTCTTCTCGTGGGGCTTTAGCTGACGTGAATCATATGCAATAACTCGCCCTTCCTGCATCAATACACAACCCAAGCCAATACGTGAAGCGTCACAATACACTGTATACATCCCCGAACCAGAAGGCAACACTAATACTAGTGTTGTAGTCAATGCTGTCTTGAGCTTCTGAAAGATTACCTCACAATCATCGGACCATCGGAATGGAGCACCCCTCTAGGTTAATTTGGTCAAAGGTGCTGCAATAGATGAAAAACCTTCCACGAACCGACGATAATAACCTGCTAAACCTAGAAAACTCCTGATCTCAGTCACCGAAGTGGGACGATGCCAATTCTGAACTGGCTCAATCTTTTTGGAATCAACCTTAATACCCTCGTCCGATACAATATGCCCCAAAAATGCTAAAGACTCTAGCTAGAACTCACATTTGGAGAACTTAGCATATAGCTTTTGTTCCCGCAACATCTAAAGCACTACTTTCATATGCTGCTCGTGCTCCTCCTTACTGCGCGAGTAAATCAAAATGTCATCAATGAAGACAATGACAAACGAATCAATATATGGCCTGAATACCCTGTTCATCAAATTCATAAACGCTACCGGGGCGTTAGTTAAATCGAAGGACATCACCAGAAACTCATAATGACCATATCTAGTTCGGAAAGCAGTTTTCAGAACATCCGAATCCCGAATCTTCAACTGATGGTACCCCGACCTCAAATCGATCTTAGAGAACACCCTAGCACCCTGCAATTGGTCAAATAAATCATCAATACGCGATAACGGGTACTTGTTCTTAATAGTGACTTTGTTCAATTGGCGATAATCAATACACATCCGCATTGTTCGATCCTTTTTTTTCACAAATAATACCCGTGCACTCTAAGGCGATACACTCAGTCTGAGCTGCTCTTTTAATTCTTTCGGAGCCATACGATATGGTGGGATAGATATAGGCTGGGTATCTGGAGACAAGTCAATACAGAAATCAATATTACGATCAAGTAGCATACCCGGAAGATCTGAAGGAAATACATCGGAGAACTCCCGAACTACAAGCACTGAATCAATAGTAGGAGTCTCTGTAGTAGTATCCCGAACATAAGCTAGATAGGCTAAACAACTCTTCTCAACTATATGTTGAGCCTTTGTAAAAGAAATAACTCAATTATATGAACTAACAGACGAACCCTTCCACTCCAGCTTAGGAAATGCCGAAATAGCCAAGGTAACAGTCTTGGCATGACAATCTAAAATAACATGATATGGAAATAACCAGTCCATGCCCAGAATAATTTCAAAATCAGTCATCTTAAGCACTAGAAGATCTGATCTAGTTTCATAACCACATAATGTAATAATACAGGACTGGTAGATCCGGTTCACAATAACAGAATCGCCCACAGGAGTGGACACATAAACAGAAGTACTCAAGGACTCACGAGAAACACCTAGGAATGGAGAAAATAGAGATGACACATATGAATACGTAGATCCCGGATCAAATAATACTGAGGCATCTTTGCCGCAAGCAGAAATAATACTTGTAATCACGGCATCTGAGGCCTCTGATCTAGCCGGAGAAGCATAGAACTGAGCTGGAGCGCCACCTGGCTGGACTCCATTTGACTGACCTCCACCTCTAGGACGACCCTTACCCACATGTCCTCTATCTTTTGGTGGTCGGACAACTGGTGGAGCAACTGGTCTAGTAATCATAGGCTGTTGACCCTGTTGCACTAGTTTACCCCGAAGCCTGGGGCAAAATCTCCGTATGTGACTGGGATCCCCGCACTCATAACAACTCTTCGGTGCGATGGGCTGCTGACTAAGAGTCTGGCCCTGGGGAACTGAATACCCACTGGGAGGACCCTGAATAGCTGGTGGGCGATAAGAACTCTCTGGTATAGCACTGAGATAAGGTCGCACTAGAGCACCTCGAGGACCTCTACCACCAGACGGAGCACCTCTGAACTCTCCAGAATACCTGAACCGCTTATCTCTCATAACCTGCTCTCGGCTCCGCTGACGTACACCCTCAATCCTACGGGCTATCTCTACGACCAACTCATAAGAAGTACCCATCTCAACCTCTCGAGCCATAGTGGCCTGAATGCCAGTATGTAAACCCGCAATAAATCTCCGCACTCTCTCCGCCTCAGTAGGGAGTATCATAAGTGCATGGCGAGATAACTCAGTGAACCTCACCTCATAATCGGTCATTGAGATCTGACCCTGCTGGAGCTGCTCAAACTGAAACCGCAACTCTTCCCTCTGGGAGGGTGGAATATATATGTCCAGAAAGATACGGGTGAACCTGTCCCAAGTCATGGGAGGAGAATCTGTTAGTCTGTCAAGAACATAAGACTGCCACCATCTATGGGCTCTGCCCTCTAGCTGAAAAGTAGCAAAGTCTACCCCATGAGACTCCAATATCCTCATGTTGTACAGTATATCCTTGCACCGATCAATAAAATCTTGGGGATCCTCATGTCGCTTACCCCCAAAGACAGGAGGATGTAGCCTAGTCCATCTGTCAAATAGTTTCTGAGGATCAGCGGCTGCAGCTGGCCTGGGCTCAGGTGTAGTTGCTACCACTGGCTGGGCTCCACCCATGGGTAGTGGACCCTGGGTCTGATATTTAGCAGTTGCCTGCCCATGAGCTTGCGTGGTAGGGGTCTGTGCTCCCCCGCCCGCCTGGGATATGGCTGGGTCTGTCGGAAATAAACCGGCCTGAGTCATATTGTCCATGAACCGCAGCATACGACCCATGATATCCTCAAATCTCGGTGCAGATGTAAAATCCACCGGAGCTGGCTCTGTCACAGGCACCTTACCCTGTTCCTCAATAATGGGATTCTTTGCTGGACCCACTTGCGGCATAACTGGAACAATCCTGGGATGTCCTCGGCCTCTACCACGGGCTGGAGCCCTCCCTCGGTCTCTGCCTCGGCCTCTAGCAACTGGGGGAGTAGCTCTTCCCTGGTCTGGAACCTCATTAGAGCGCGTTCTCACTATCTGTGAGAGAATAAGAGAAAGATATTTACTACTACATTAATTGCACAATGGAATATGAAGAAAGGTAGTTTCCTAACACCCTATAGCCTCTCGAAGATAAGTAGAAATGTCACTATACCGATCCGCAAGACTCTATTAGGTCTGCTCATAACTTGTGAGTCCTACGTGAACCTAGTGCTCTGATACCATGTTGTCACGACCCAATTTCACCTATAGGCCATGATGGCGCCCAACACCACAGCTAGGCAAGCCAACTAAAAATTTAAACTCATATTCAATTCTTTAAATTTTAACCGAGTAATTAAACTCTTCTTAATTTCAGGAATTTAGTAAATTAAAACAACCAAGAACAAAATTTAAATCCAAATATTCTACTAATATGTGTGCCAAGACCTGGTGTCACAAGTGTATGAGCATCTAGTAGATTATACAAAACTCCAAATACTGTCTGAAATAAAAATAGACAGAATAAAAAATGCAAGAAGAGGCACTGGTAGCTGCAGAACGGCTCAGAAAAGCAACTCACCACTATGCCTCTGGATAATGTGAAAGTGCGATGATAGGTCCTCCACTAGTACCTGCCTCAGATCCTGCACAAAAAGTGCAACAAGTGTAGCATGAGTACGTAAACAACGTGTACCCAGTAAGTATCAAGCCTAATCTCGAAGTGGTAGAGACGAGATGACCGACTTTGACACTCACTATGGGTCAATAATAATAATTGAAATGTCACGACCCAAAATTCCTACCTTCGGACCGTGATGGCGCCTAACATTTTACTTGCTAGGCAAGCCAATGTTAGAATAATACTATCCATTTTTAAAATAATTTTTAAATTTATTAATAATCAAAGAAACAAATACGGAAGTAAAGTCTAAAATATAGTGAATAATCCGTAGAAACAACACTGTCTAATTACCATCCCAGAATTGGTGTCACAAGTACACGAACTTCTAGAATAATACAAATAAAGGTCTGAATAAAATAAAATTGTCTGAAAATAAACACACAACTAAAGTAAAATAGACAGAGACTTCAGAACTGCGGACGCCATGCAGTTATACTTCAAGTCTCCTCTGGTAGCTGAAATCCGAGTAAGTCTATGGTACGCCGCTGGGACCAACTCCAAAATTTGCACAAGAAGTGAAAAGTGTAGTATCAGTACAACCGACCCCATGTACAGGTACGTGCTGAGCCTAACCTCGACGAAGTAGTGACGGGGCTAAGGCGGGTCACTTACATTACATGTACGCAATATTAGTAACAAGAACAATAATAGAAATAAATCAGCTAACTCATTTATAATAATTAAAGCCAACTTAGTAGTCATAACCAATTACCATTTTCATCAATTCTGTTGCAGCGTGCAACCCGCTCTCACAATATATTCACATTCAATTCTGTTGCAGCATGCAAACCGCTCTTACAATATATTCACATTCAGTTCTGTTGCGGCGTACAACCCACTCCTCAAATATATTCATTTTAATCAAGTCTGTTGCGGCGTGCAACCCGATCCCCCAATATGTATATATGTATGTCAACTTTTAAATAAGTCTTTTGCGGCGTGAAACCCGATCCTCCAATATGAACTTTTAATATGTCTGTTGCGTCGTGCAACCCGATCCTCCAATATAGACTTTTTAATAAGTCTGTTGTGGCGTGCAACCCGATCCTCCAATATATTCATTATAACTAATTCTGTTGCGGCATACAACCCGATCCTCCAACATATTCATTTACCAATTCTTATAGAAGAAATTTCCCCAATAAATGCTATAATTAATATAAAATTATAAGACAACAAGCTGTAACGACCCGATCGGTCGTTTTGAGAATTTGAGCCCCGATCCCTTAATATCTGCTTTCCCTATATTTGTTTCTGCTTTTGGGATTTGCCGAAGTGTTTGGTTATGGAATTCGGGGAGTTTTGAGACACTTAGTCCCTAGTTGTGAGTTTAAGCCTTAGAGTTTGGACCGTAGTCGGAATTACGTGAAGACGGATCTGGAATAGAATTTTGTCGACTCCGTTAGCTCCGTGAGTGATTTTGGGGTTAGGAGCGCGTCCGGAATGTGTTTTGGAGGTCTGTAGTAGATTTAGGCTTGAATTGGCGAAAGTTAGTTTTCCGGTGATTTCGACCGATATTGGATATTTTAATATCGAGCTCGGAATGGAATTCCTAAAGTGGCTGTAGGTTCGTAGTGTCATTTGTGACATGTGTGTAAAATTTGCGGTCATTCAAACGGGAATTGATGTGGTTCAGCGTCGTTTGTAGAATTTGAAAAATTTTAAATTCTTAGGCTTGAATCCGTACTTAATTCATGATTTTGGTATTGTTCGACGTAGTTTAAAGGTTCGACTAAGTTCGTATGGTGTTTTAGGATTGGTTGGCATGTTTGGTTGAGGTCCCGGGGGCCTCGGGTGTGTTTCGGATGCTTAACGGGAAGAAATTTGGACTTAGGAAAATCTGGTGCTTTTGCTGGTTCTGGTGTTTCGCACCTGCGGAAAATAGACCGCAGGTGCGCGAGCCGCACATGCGGAGATGGAAGCGTAGATGCGAGAAGTCGAGAGTTGGCCTGGGGTCGCAGGTGCGAGGAAGTTCCGCATCTGCGATGCCCGCAAATGCGCAGAAGCGGAAGGGATGTCCGCAGGCGCGAGCGCGTAAGTGCGGCCCTTTCGTCGCAGGTGCAAAGGCAGAGAGGGCAAGTGAGTTGCGCAGATGCGCACGTTTTCCGCACAAGCGCACCCGCAGGTGTGAGCCCAGGTTTCGCAGGTGCGGAAATACCTGGGCAGTGATTAAAACTGAAGGGCTTCGCGATTTTTATCATTTTTGGCTTTGCAAACTCGGGTTAGGGCAATTTTTGAGAGCATTTTCCAGGCATTTCTTGAGGTAAGTTCCTTGTGCTTATTTTTGGTCAATAATCTTGCCTTGCCATGTGTTTTCCCACCTAGTTAATGTATATTTAAGGTGGAAATTGGAAGTTGGAGGCTAGGGATTTGGAAGTTTGAATTGTGGATTGGATGACCATTAGGTGTCAGATTTTAGTAAATTTGATATGGTTAGACTCGTAAGTGAATGAGCTTTCTAGTTTTGTGAATTTTGTCGGGTTTCGAGACGTGGGCCCGGGGGCAGGGTTTGAGCCAATTTCGAGATTTTGGCCTAATTTTATAGTTTTTCTTGTGGGATTCATTCCATTAGTGCGTATTGATGGTATTGTACTATTTTGAATAGATTCGGGCCATTTGGAGTCGGATACTCGTGGCAAGAACGTGATATCGAGTTGATTTGAGCGGTTCGAGGTAAGTGGCTTGCCTAACCTTGTATTGAAGACTTCCCCCTTAGGATATCTTGATATTATTTGGTGTGTGGGCGCCGTGTACGTGAGGTGACGAGTACGTACACGGGCTAATATTGCAAAAATCCTATTCAACCTTTTTAAATCATAAATTGCTTCTCTTATTATTAAGTGTACTAATATGTTTAATTGTGTAGTTTAGACTAGAAAAGCATGCTTACGTGTTTCAACTGCCTAATTGACATTTTGTGCGTCATGTTCAGTTAAGTCCTTATTTGCCTTATCTTTGTCCAGTATAAACTGTATAACTCGATGTCATACCTGTCATTTCATCTTGCGTTGCATATTTAAATTGGGACTACGGACGTATTTTAGGAGATCCCCCTGTACTGCATATTTACTTTGTGACTATGGACGTATTCCGGGAGATCCCCCAGCACTGTATATTTACTTTGGGACTATAGACTTATTTCGGGAGATTCCCCTGTACTGCATATTCATTTGAAACTACGGGACGGTATCCCGAGAGATTTCTCACTGTGTTTACCTTGTTTTGAGCCGAGAGCTCCCTTAACTGTTAAATTTTCGAGAATTTCTTAAATGTGTTACCGTAAATTCTACTTATATTTTTTACTATTTAATTTATTATATTTACTCTGGTAGGGCCTTGACCTAACCTCGTCACTACTCGACTGAGGTTAGGCTTGGCACTTACTGGGTATCATTGTGGTGTACTCATGCCCTTTCCTGCACATATTTTCGTGTGCAGATCCAGGTACGAGCTATCAGCCTTGGGGTTAGTGCGTGCTGCTGATTCTAGGAGACTTCAAGGTACTTCTGCTTGCGTCCGCAGATCTTCGGAGTCCCCTTCTACTCCCTCGTCTAGAGACTTTCCTTATTATCTTCAGACTTTTGTATAGAGCTACATAGATTATAGCAGCTTGTGACTTAGTGATATTACGGGTCTTGGGAAAACTATTCTGTATATGCCGAGTGGTGCTACTCTTGTCTATTTATAATATATTGTTTATCTCTAAAATGTTGTGTTTTCTTTATATTTTTCGCAATATTAGGCTTACCTAGTCGTAAAGATTAGGTGCCATCACGACCCCTTACGGAGGAATAATTTGGGTCGTGACACAAGCATACAATAATTATAATTTAATTATGAAACAAACAAAGGCAAATAGCAAACTATTATGGAAATCAGAGAGAAAATATGCAGTTTAATATTTAATATGCTAAATGTCAAATGACAATTAAGGCACATAATTCAAATAGCATGTATCAATTAATGCAAGAATTCAAGAATTAATATTTGACAAAGAATAGGAGAGAAATAATTATTATAATAATTAATTCATGATTTAGAATGATTTATGATTTTTCAAATAAGCAGTCAAACAATTAATTTGATGACGTATAGACACTCGTCACCTCGCCTATACATCGTTCACATACAATTCATATAACAAATAATTTAAGGGTTATATTCCCTCAAGTCAAGGTTAACCACGACACTTACCTCGCTTTGCAAATTTCAATCAATTACTCGACCACAATTTTTTCTTTTAAATTTATCTCCAAAAGCTTCAAATCTATTCACAAACAATTCGATATACTCAATACGAATCATAGGAATTAATTCCATATGAATATACAACATTTTCGGATAAAAATACGAAATTTATTAAAATATTCGGCAGTGGGACCCATGTCTCAAAATCTCGGAAAAACATACGAAATCCGAACACCCATTCCGAGACGAGTCCACCCATATAAAAATTATCCAATTTCAATGTCAAATGGACCTTTAAATCTAAATTTTTATTTTTGAAAAGTTTTACAAAAATTCCAATTTCTTTCATCTAAATCCGAAATAAACGATGAATATAGACTTAGATTTATGAAATACAATCACTATATGATAAAGAACACTTACTCAGTTTGAAATCGTGAAAAACTCCTTTGATATCGCCCCTAAACCGAGTTCTAATTGAGGGTTTGTGAAAAATGGGAAAAATTCCATTCTGGTTCTGTTTTAAGTCATAGGCGTCAGGCCTTCTTCGCGTTCGTGATGAATAGCAGCCTGTGGCTTTCGCGTTCGCGAAGGATTTTTCCACCCGGCCTTCGCGTTCGCGTGTTAGTGCTCGCGTTCGCGTAGAAGGAAAACAGACCCCTCCCCTAGGCCTTTAAAGCTTCGCATTCGCGTTGAGTTGGTCGCGTTCACGAAGGGTGAAGTCCCCATAGCTTCGCACCCAGTTTTCTCTTCGCGTTCGCGAGAGTACATTCGCGAACGCAATGAAGGAAATACCAGAAGCCTGAAGTTGTAGAAAAACCAGATTTTCTAAGTTCAAAATCATCCCGTAGCCTACCCGAAACTCACCCGAGCCCTTAGGGCTCCAAACCAAACATGCACACAAGTTCAAAAACCTCATACGAACTTGCTCGCGCGATCAAATCGCCAAAATAACACTTAGAACTACGAATCGGACACCAAATCAAAGGAAGTTTTTAAGAAAACTTTAAAACTTATATTTTTTACAACCGGACGTCCGAATCACGTCAAATCAACTTCGATTCTCACCAAATTCGACAGACAAGTTATAAATATTATAGTGGACCTTGGACCTATACCGTACTCTGAAACCAAAATAGACCCGAGATCAATAAATCCAACACCAGTAATTTCTTAAAAATCATTAAGCTTTCAAGTTTTTAATTTTTCATCAAAATCCCATATCTCGGGATAGGGACCTCGGAATCCGATTTCAGGCATACGCCCAAGTCCCAAATCACGATACGGACCTACCGGAATTGTCAAAACACTGATCCAAGTCTGTTTGCTCAAAATGTTGACCAAAGTCAACTCAGTTGAGTTTTAAAGCTCTATTTCACATTTTTAATCCATTTTCACATAAAAACTTTTCGGATAATTGTACAGACTATGCACGCAAGTCGAGAAATAATACATGGTGCTTTTCGCTGTCTTAGAACACAAAATTACTTATTAAATTTAAAGATGACATTTTGGGTCATCACATTCTCCACCTCTAAAACAAACGTTCGTCCTCGAACGGAGTTAGAAAAAGTACCTGAGCTGGAGAAAAGGTGTGGATATTTACTCCGCATGTCTAATTCGGACTCCCAGGTAGATGCCTCTACCGGTTGACCTCTCTGTTGCACTCGAACTAAAGGATAACTCTTAGACCTAAACTGCCGTACGTGTCGGGCTAGAATAGCCACCAGCTCCTCCTCGTAAGTCAAATCTTTGTCCAATTGGACTGAGCTGAAATATAACACATGGGACGGATCACCATGATATTTTTGGTGCATAGACATATGGAACACCGGATAAACCGCTGATAAACTAGGTGGTAATGCAAGCCTGTAGGCTACTTCACCCACCCTTTCAAGAATTTAAAAGGGTCCAATATACCTAGGGCTCAACTTTCCCTTCTTTCCGAACCTCATTACACCTTTCATAGGTGAAACTCGGAGCAATATTCTTTCTCCAACCATGAATGCAATGTCACGAACTTTACGGTCGGCATAACTCTTTTGCCTAGACTGAGCTGTGCGAAGTCGATCGTGAATAATCTTGACCTTATCCAAGGCATCTTGTACCAAATCGGTACCCAATAATCGAGCCTCTCCCGGTTCAAACCAGCCAACTGGCGAACAGTATCGCCTTCCATATAATGCCTCATATGGATCCATCTGAATGCTCGACTGGTAGTTATTATTATAAGCAAACTCCGCAAGTGTCAAGAAATGATCCCAAGAACCTCCAAAGTCTATAACACAAACGCGAAGCATATCTTCCAATATCTGAATAGTGCGCTCTGACTGTCCGTCTGTCTGTGAATGAAATGTTGTACTCAACTCCACCCGCGTGCCTAACTCACGATGTACAGCCCTCCAAAAATGTGAGGTAAACTGTGTACCTCGATCTAAAATAATAGACATGAGCACACCGTGAAGGCGGACACTCTCACGAATGTAAATTTCATCTAACCTTTCTGAAGAATAAGTAACTGCCACTGGAATGAAATGTGCTAATTTACTTAACCTGTCCACAATGACCCAAACTGCGTCAAATTTTCTCTGAGTCCGTGGGAGTCCAACAACAAAATCCATAGTGATATGCTCCCATTTCCATTCAGGAATTTCTAACTTCTGAAGCAAACCATCAGGTCTCTGATGCTCGTACTTAACTTGCTGACAGTTCAGACACCGAGCTACATATGCAACTATATCCTTTTCCATTCTCCTCCACCAATAATGTTGTCGTAAATCTTGATACATTTTGGCGGTACCTGGATGAATAGAGTACCTGGAACTGTGTGCATCTTCAAGAATTAATTTATGAAGCCCATCCACATTAGGCTCACAAATACGACCCTTCATTCGCAGAACTCCATCTCTCCCCACAGCAACCTGTTTAGCATCACCGTGCCGCACCGTGTCCTTAAGGACAAGTAAAGGAGGATCATCATACTGCCTCTCTCTGATGCGCTCATATAAAAAAGACTGGGCGACTGTGCAAGCTAGAACCCGACTGGATTCTAAAACATCTAACCTCACGAACTGATTAGCCAAAGCCTGAACATCTGCAGCTAATGGCCTCTCACCAACCGGAATATACGCAAGACTGCCCATACTCACAGCCTTTCTACTCAAAGCATCGGCCACCACATTGGCCTTTCCGGGGTGATACAAAATGGTAATATCATAGTATTTCAACAACTTCAACCATCTTTTCTGCCTCGAATTAAGATCTTTTTGTTTGAACAGGTACTGAAGGCTACGATGATCAGTAAATACCTCACACGAGACACAATAGAGGTAATGCCTCCAAATCTTCAGCGCATGAACAATGGCTACCAATTCTAAGTCATGAACAGGATAATTCTTCTCATGAACTTTCAACTGTCGCGACGCATATGCGATTACCTTGCCATCTTGCATTAATACTGCATGAAGCCCAATGTGAGATGCGTCACTATATACCGTATATGATTCTGAACCCGTGGGTAACACCAATACTGGCGCCGTAGTCAAAGCGGTCTTGATCTTCTGAAAGCTCAACTCACACTCGTCTGACCATCTGAATGGGACACCTTTCTGGGTCAGTCTGGTCAGTGGGCTTGCTATAGATGAAAACTCTTCCACAAACCGACGATAATAACCTACCAAACCTAGGAAACTCCAGATCTCTGTAACTGAAGTAGGTCTAGGCCAGTTCTGAACAACCTCTATCTTCTTAGGATCCACCTCTATGCCTTATGTCGATACAACATGCCCCCAAAAGGCAACTAAGTCTAACCAAAACTCACATTTTGAAAATTTGGCGTATAACTGATTATTCTTCAAAGTATGAAACACACTACGAAGATGATGCTCATGCTCCTCTCTACTGCTGGAGTAAATCAAGATATCATAAATGAATACAACCACCAAAAGAATCCCAATAGGGCTTGAATTCCCGATTCATCAAATCCATAAGTGTTGCTGGGGCATAGGTAAGCCCAAATGATATTACTAGGAATTCGTAATGCCCATACCGAGTTCGAAAAACTGTCTTAGAGACATCAGATGCCCTAATCTTTAACTGATGGTAACCAGACCTCATAATTATTTACCCGAATTAACGAGTCACATTTAACGCCACTTGGGCGGCACCTACATCATAGGTTAAAACTTAATAATTACCACACGAAGTTGGCAAGTATGCATAAAGAATTTCATACAAAAACTTTCAAATAAGCCTAACAGGCATGACTCCCTATTAGTACTATAGTACAAATTTAATTTCACAAGGGAGAATTTAAACACAAGAATTTTTATCACAAGGATCTCATCCTTATATAACTTTTACCGCAGCTCGTATCCCGGTTTAAACATATCAATTTATTTTTAAAAATGCGAGGATCTCGTCCTCATTTCTGAATCACAAGTAATATGCACATTGTGCCAATCGAAACTTTCCATTTTCTCCTTTTAAATAATTTCCGTTAAACGAAATCACAACACACAATGAACCCCACACCGGTATGGCATATAATTCATAATTTTTAATTGATTATCCAAAAATTACATCAAAACTTACCGAAATGGGTAACAGAAAGCCACATTTAGACTCACAACTCTTATTAGTGACCGACATGGAATGATAGGCATATGTATCTCCATAGAACCTCCCAACATGAGTAAACACATAAGTAGATTATAAAATCACGAAGCTCACTCATAAGTGGAGCACAATAGGAGGACTCATTTCGATACTCAGAACCGAATCAAGTTAAGGAAATTATTCCTTTATATTAAATCGAGGTTGTACCTATAACGTCACCATCTGATGTAGCGACCTCCGCCATACCATAAAACAAATATATCAACGGCTGGGTCTCCATCTCTAGGACGCCTTTTACCCGCCTGTCCTCTATCCCTAACCAGCCGTGTGGGAGGTGTAGAAACTGCAATGGGGCACGTAACCTGAGTGCCTCATATTACCGTATTCACAACAACCCTATTGCGGGTTTGGCTACTCATATTGAGTCTGTGCCAGATAACTGAAATAACCATTGTAGGAAACTCATGTCGGTGGTGCATTAAAAGAACTTACTGGAGCACCCTGAGTAATCCGATGTGTGGATTGGGCTGGCCGACTTCCCGAGCCCCCACCATAATAATTTATACTTGCAGAGTAGAATCCACTGAATCCCCCAAAACCTCAAGACGTCTTGGTCTCCTTAGTTTCCTTCTTCCTCACCCGAACATGTTCTAATATCTTGGAAATTTCTACCACTAGTGGAAATAAAGTATTAGCCTGTAGCTCTCGAGTCGTACTAAATTTTACGATTATAATTGGGTCCTTCAATGAGTCTGAGGACTCGTTCTCTAGCTGTAGGAAGAAAAGTAAGAATATGACGGGCTAACTTATTGAACCTGATGGTATATTATGACACCGTCATGGTGACCTGTCGCAACCGTCAAACACTATATGCCACGCATTACGGAGAGTCTGGGAATAAACATTTTCAAAAGCATTTCTGAGAACTGAGCCAAGTGGGTTGTGTTGCATTGTTTGGTCTGCCCTCTTCATAGGCTTGCCACGGACACCTGTGGAGAATTATCTCTCTCATGGCCAATTTCGTCTTTTGTTATGCTGACTTAACACTGTTGAGTTGACCCATTTCTTAACATACTCTTCGAATCTTCTTTGGGGTAATCCTTACCCCCTATTTATACACAACGATCACAAAAGTAGAGCTCCATACAAGCAAATCTTGGCACGGACCACATAGTCCAGAATCTCGTCAACCACTGTACTTCCTCCGAAGCACCCCATAATCCGCAACCATGACGTCCACGCTGAGTAGAGATTCTATAAATTTAAAGTTGTTTCTCTAACTCCTTGGGTACTGGAGTATAGGATTATTAAGTAGGCGGACATACCGCAAGTCCCAACCTTATCCTCTACAAAATCTCAGGCCTTAAACACATATAAATTTTGGGGGAACCTTTCAGTACCACATATATACATTTTAGGCCAAAACTGATATAACACATGACTCGCAATCTATTCATTGATAGTGGACTCCTCCACTTGGCGTGAAGTCATAATTCACCACGTCCAATGGTCCACAATATTAACCTTCACAGCTCGTATAAATCAACCAGATGCCAAGGTCCGTTACACCCCCCCACATGATTCACTGGGTGATCTCTTAATACGTTCGTGTCTTCAGTTAGAATCATACATTGAGGCAATGTTTGAGCATCTCTGGCTCCCTCGTAGTTCATCTGTGGCATCACGAACCGTCGACGCATAACTGATACCGAGTGCGCAATGTCATACATGAGTGGATACAAAGGAATACGAGATATAGGTTTCAAGCAAAATCAATGTCGCATGATAAGGAATGAAAGAAGTGATATTGTTCCTAAACTTCATAGCCTCTGAGGGATAAGTACAGACGTCTCTGTACCGATCCTTCAGACTCTATTAAGCTTGCTCGTTACTCGTGAAACCTATGTAACCTAGTGCTCTGATACCAACTGTCACGACCCGAAATTCCCACCTTCGGACCGTGATGGCGCCTAACATTTCACTTGCTAGGCAAGCCAATGTTAGAATAATACTATCCATTTTAAAAACAATTTTTAAATTTATTAATAATCAAAGAAACAGATGTGGAAGTAAAGTCTAAAATATAGTGAATAATCCCTAGAAACAACGGTGTCTAATTACCATCCCAGAATTGGTGTCACAAGTGCACAAGCTTCTAGAATAATACAAATAAAGGTCTGAATAAAATAAAGTTGTCTGAAAATAAACACACAGCTAAAGTAAAATAGACGGGGACTTCAAAACTACGGACGCCATGCAGTTATACCTCAACTCTCCTCTGGTAGCTGAAATCCGAGCAAGTCTATGGTACGCCGCTCGGACCAACTCCTAAATCTGCACAAGAAGTGTAGAGTGTAGTATTAGTACAACCGACCCCATGTACTGGTAAGTGCTGAGCCTAACCTCGACGAAGTAGTGACGAGGCTAAGACGGGTCACTTACATTACCTGTACGCAATATTAGTAACAACAACAATAATAGAAATAAATAAGGTAACTCATTTATAATAATTGAAGCCAACTCAGCAGTCATAACCAATTATCATTTCCATTAATTCTATTGCAGCGTGCAACCCGCTCTCACAATATATTCACATTCAGTTCTGTTGCGGCATGCAACCCGATTCCCCAATATGTATATATATATGTCAACTTTTAAATAAGTCTGTTGCGGCGTGCAACCCGATCTTTCAATATGGACTTTTAATAACTCTGTTGCGGCGTGCAACCCGATCCTCCAATATGGACTTTTTAATAAGTCTGTTGCGGCGTGCAACCCGATCCTCAAATATATTCATTATAATTAATTCTGTTGCGGCGTGCAACCCGATCCTCCAACATATTCATTTACCAATTCTTATAGAAGAAATTTCCCCAATAAATGCAATAATTAATATAAAATTATAAGACAACAAGCATACAATAATTATGATTTGATATTGAAACAAACAAAGGCAAATAGCAAATTATTATGGAAATCAGAGAGAAAATATGCAGTTTAATATTTAATATGCTAAATGTCAAATAATAATTAAGGCACATAATTCAAATAGCATGTAACAATTAATGCAGGAATTCAAGAATTAATATTTGACAAAGAATATGAGAGAAACAATTATTATAATAATTAATTCATGATTTAAACAATTTATGATTTTTCAAGTAAGCAAGCAAACAATTTATTTGACAACGTATAGACACTCGTCACCTCGCCTAATATTCGGCAGTGGGACCCACGTATCAAATATCGGAAAAACTTACGAAATTCGAATACTCATTCCGAGACAAGTCCACCCATACAAAAATTATCCGATTCCGATGTCAAATGGACCTTCAAATCTAAATTTTTCGTTTTTGAAAAGTTTTAAAAAAATTCCAATTTCTTTCATCTAAATCCGAAATAAACGATGAATATATACTTAGATTTATGAAATACAATCACTATATGATAAAGAATACTTACCCAGTTCGAAATCATGAAAAACCCCTTTGATATCGCCCCTAAACCGAGTTCTAATTGAGGGTTTGTGAAAAATGAGAAAAATCTCATTCTGGTTCTGTTTTAAGTCATAGGCGTCAGGCCTTCTTCGCGTTCGCGAAGGGCCTGTCGTGTTCGCGATGAATAGCAGCCCGTGGCTTTCGTGTTCGCAAGTCCTCCTTCCCGTTCGCGAAGGCTTTTTTTCCCCCCGGTCTTCGCGTTCGCGTGCCAGTGCTCGCATTCGTGTAGAAGGACAACAGACCCCTCCACCAGGCCTCTAAAGCTTCGCGTTCGCGTTGAGTTGGTCGCGTTCGCTAAGGGTGAAGTCCCCATAGTTCGCGTTCGCGACCCAATCTTTGCGTTCGCGAAGAAGAAAAATTCAGCCAGCCCAGTTTTCTCTTCGCGTTCGCGAGAGTACATTCGCGAACGCGACGAACGAAATACTAGAAGCCTGAAGTTGCTGAAAAACCAGATTTTCTAAGTTCAAAATCATCTCATAGCCTACCTGAAACTCATCCGAGCCCTCGGGACTCCAAACCAAACATGCACACAAGTCCAAAAATCTCATACGAACTTGCTCGCGTGATCAAATCGCCAAAATAACACCTAGAACTACGAATCAGATACCAAATCAAAGGAAGATTTTAAGAAAACTTTAAAACTTATATTCTTTACAACCGGACGTCCGAATCACGTTAAATCAACTCCGATTCTCACCAAATTCGGCAGACAAGTCATAAATATTATAGTGGACCTATACCGGGCTCCGGATCCAAAATACGGACCCGAGGTCAATAAATCCAACATCAGTAATTTCTTAAAAATCATTAAACTTTCAAGCTTTTAATTTTTCATCAAAATTCCATATCTAGGGTTAGAGACCTCGGAATTCGATTTCGGGCATACGTCCAAGTCCCAAATCACGATACGGACCTACCGGAATTGTCAAAAAACTGATTCGGGTCTGTTTGCTCAAAATATTGACCAAAGTCAACTCAATTGAGTTTTAAAACTCTATTTCACATTTTAATTCATTTTTCACATAAAAGCTTTTCGGACAATTGTACGGACTGTGCATGCAAGTCGAGGAATGATACATGGTGCTTTTCGCTGTCTTAGAACACAGAATTACTTATTAAATTTAAAGATGATATTTTGGGTCATCAAATGAAATAAAACTAGAATATCTAAATCAATATGATTCACAGAGTTAACAATAATTTATTTAACCGGCAGAAATAATTAAATTCCTTCAAATGTAATAATTCTCAATATATTAATTAAATTCTTTCAATTCCAATAAATTTTCAACTTATCAATTAGCCTCATTTACAGGAATAACAATAATTCCTTAACAAACAGAGATAATTAATTCTTTAAATTTTAAAGATTTCGAATTTATCAATTAGTTTCACAAGCTGCAATAAACTATAAAAGTATCGTGTAATTATTATTATTAGGCATGATTTCTGCCGAGATCGTACGGCCCGATCCAGAGTGTTGTGTACACTGCCGAGGGACGTGCGACGCGATCTATAGATGCATCTATCTTGCCGAGACGTTCGGCTCCACAAGAAAGGAGGACATTTTTTTATGTACCTCCGGAAGGAGAGTATATTTATTACAAGATAAATTCGGGAGGAAGAATAATTTCTCTTAACAATTAATAAAATAAAACAGAAAATCAAGTATATGAGATTTTCATCCTTTAATATTTTTATCTAACAATATATATATATATATATATATATATATATATATATATATATATATATATATATATATATATATATATATATATATATATATATATATATATATATATATATTGTTAGATAAAAATATTCTACTATTAATGCTAAAGTCTAGGTAGTTTAGGACTCAAAGCATGAATTACTTATGTAAATTGTATTCTTTGTTTAATTAATATTATTTGATATATATATATATATATATATATATATATATATATATATATATATATATATATCAAATAATATTAATTAAACAAAGAATACAATTTACATAAGTAATTCATGCTTCTGAGTCCTAAATTACCCGGACTTTAGCATTAATAGTGGCTACGCACGGACTCTCGTCACCTCGTGCGTACGTAGCCCCCACAATTAGTAACAATTATTACTTTAATCACCTATGGGGTAATTTTCTCCTCGCAAGATTAGACAAGAGAATTACTTCAATTTGCTTCAATTTAATCCAATAGAAGGCCATTTCTACAACTGTCCAACTCTGTCTGGCTCGAATATAGCCAAGAATAATTCGATACAATCACTAAAAATTATAGGAATCAATTCCATAAGAAAATACTACATTTTTCAATAAAAATCTGAAATTAACTCAAAAATAGCCCGTGGGGCCCATGTATCGGAATCCGGCAAAAGTTACGAAATATGAACGCTCACTCAACCACGAGTCTACCCATACCAAAATCACTAAATTCCGATAACAATTCGGCCCTCAAATCCTCAAATCTATCCAAGAGGGTTTTCAAACTTTTTCAACTCAATTCACCAATTAAATGATAAAAACAGTAATGGATTCGGGTTATTTAACCAATATTGAGTTAAGAACACTTATCCTGTTGTTTTCTCTAAAACTCTCCCAAAAATAGTCCAAATCCGAGCTCCAAATCGTTAAAAATAGAAAATTCAGAACTTAAATTCTATGCCTAGTGATTTCTTCTACGCGATCGCGAACTTCCTCCCGCGATCGCGAAGAACAATTCCAAAACTGCCCAAAATTAACTCTACGCGATCGCGAAGTACATACTCCGTAAACATACGCGATCACGAACCTCCTCACGCGATCGCGAAGCATTAAGCGCGTGTTCCAACTCCTCCCCAGTTTCCCCTACGCGATCGCAAACAACGCCACGCGATCGCGATACACATGCTGGCCCAACCTACGCGATCGCGGACTTGCCCACGGGATCGCATAGAACAAATTTTTTTGTTGCCCAATTAAGCCTACGCGATCGCAACCCCATTCACGTGATCACGTAGAACAAATTCACCTCTGCCCAAATTACCCTACGCGATCGCAGACAAACTTACGCGATCGCGTATAAGGAAATCAGAAGAAAATTCCAGCAGCTATGAGCAATTTTCCAAAAGCCAAAAATGATCTGTTAGCCGTCCGAAACTCACCCAAGCTGCTCGGGACCTCAACCAATTATACCAACAAGTCCCAAAACATCATACGAACTTAATCGAACCCTCAAATCACACCAAACAATGCTAAAACCACGAATCATCCTCCAATTCAAGCTTAATGCGGTTTAAGATTTTTAACTTCTACATTCGGTACCGAAACCTATCAAATCAAGTCTAATTGACCTCAAATTTTGCACACAAATCATAAATGACATAACGAAGCTATGAAAATTTTCGGAACTGGATTCCGACCCCGATATTAAAAAGTCAACTCCCCGGTCAAACTTTCAAACTTAAATTCCTGTTTTAGCGATTTCAAACCTATTTTAACTACGGACTTCCAAATAAAATTTCGAACACGCTCCTAAGTCCAAAATCAACATACGGAGCTATTGGAACCGTCAAATCCCGATTCCTGGGTCGTTTTCTCAAAATGTTGACCGAAGTCAAACTTAGCACTTAAGGCTAACTTAAGGAACCAAATGTTCCGATTTCAACCCGAACACTTCCAAGTCCCGAACTAACCATCACCGCAAGTCATAAATTAATAAAAATACATATAGAGAGTTTTATTTAAGGGAACAGGGTTCTAAAAATCAAAATGATCGGTTGGGTTATTACTGTTCTAGACAACTCTTCGGTTAATCTGCCGCTCGCATATTCATTCTGCGGTTCACAGAATGTGCCGAATAATAAATCTAAATATGTATTGAGTTTAAATAAGCTAAATATTTATTTCAATAAATAAGCTTCTTGACGATATTAAATCTGAGTTCACCAATCTTATATTTACTTTGTTATCTATGTGATTAAAATTACATGGTGTAATAAATAAATAAATAAATTATAAAAATTGTTTATCCCATGCATAAAAATTTTAAGAGAAAACATAAAATAGGCGTAGTAAAATTGGATTAAACAAACAAATAAATAAGTCTTCAGTCCTCTTTTAAACATGATTCCCATTTATAGCTTTCTTATAATTTTGAAATCAGTACTATAAAAATGCTCTGAAGCAAATGAGAGCTAGTAAGTCTTGAAACAACAAAATCCTTTACATTTTTAGAGGAAAGTTGTACCCAAAGTTAACAGTGATCTGATTAGTGTTACACAAGTATGTATATACAACAAATAAAATCACATGTAAAATACATAAAATTCACCGTTCGTCTTGAAACAACAAAATCCTTACATGCTAGACATGCAATTTTACAATTAAATAAGATCATCGGTCACACATGTGAAAAAAGATCCATGCCAGAAAATATTTGATATCCCTTACTCAGAAATTAAGAATTTATTCTTTTAGCAAGTAACAATCCATAGTTCATTCTAGAAGCCTAATACAGTCTATCAATCTCAATCCAAAAGTTTCCTATAGCAAACATGTTTAATGACCTACAAATTCTCATTGTGACATGAATTATCAAAAATTTAGACGTTTTAACTGAGTTGAGAGTGTGTGTTCTGAACTATATCTATACTTATTTTTCACACATATATATCTGAAATTCGACTCTGAAAATGATAGAGTTCTGCCAAATCCGCGAATGCATGGTTCAATCAGCTAACTGAATGTTCTGCAACGGAAGGGCAAGGAACAAGGTGAAATATGCAAAATTTGGAAAGTTTGGTGTTTAATATATTATGGTTGGTATTCATGTTTCAAATAAGAATAACCAAAAATTATATTTAGGTATGGTTGTTTGGTTCGGGTTCGTTCGATTTAGGTTTAATACCAGGTTATTTTTAAACTTTTAAGCAAAAAAAGAAGAAGCTGAAATAACCAATAAAAAAAAAAATTATAAATATATAAGCAAATATTAAGTTTTCCCTAATTTTAATTATCTCTAAGCTTAGTTTTCTAAGTATGAGACATTCTACCAGAGTTCTGTCCTTTTATCTCTATACTCTTAGCTAAGACTAACCCAGCAAATCGGCCGGTCCAGGACCGGGACCGGCCCAGGACCGCGGCCTATATGGGTAGTGGACCTAAACGGTCCTAACCGTTTAAGACCGGGATCGTGAGATGCGGGCCTGGCAAGTGGGCCGGTCCTTTGCACGAGACCCGCGAGACCGGACCGTTTGAGACCGGGACCGGACCGGTCCTAGCGGGCCTAAACGGTCCCAAACGGTCCCAACGGCTCTAATTTTTTTTAAAAAAAATCGGCTCGTTGGGGCATTTAAAATGTAGTCGTTTCCTCTGCCAAAATAGTCGTTGGCTATTTACAAAATAGCCATTTAACCCCCCCAACTTTGTTTAACCCCAAACTTTTTATAATTACACTTTTTCCCTATTTTCAATTATAAATACCCCCTCATTCTTTCATTTTTCTTACAAAATCATCAATCTCTAATTTTCTTCTATAATTGCTTACTTTATTATTACAATTTGTGAAAAATTGTGAAGTTGGTGAATTGAAGTCTTCAAGTCTTCAACGATAATTAATTTTCAACAAGTTGTTCGTCAATTCGGTAAACTCGTTCCAACTCTTAAGTTTTAATATTATAGTTTTATTTGTTTTATTTACTTTGTATTGCTTGATTAATTAAGATGGCTTATTCATTAAAAAAATATTTAGTAAAAATAAGGAAAAATCCAAGAGTGGTGAATCTAGTGGCCAATCTGTTCATCCTCCACTTTCCCTGACTCCCCGACCCAAACCTGTTACCCGTCTTACACCTGCTATTCTTGATAGCGATAATAGTTTATTACGTACAATTTACCGAGAGTCAATTTTACCATAATATTGCACCCGGTGAACAATTAAACTATAAATATATGAATGCTCTTTATGGTAATCCAAATATTGATGAAAATAATGATGAAGAAATAGATTTTGATGAAACGCAACAGGATGATGATACACCCACTAGTCCTGCTCCTGAAGTTAACCCAGCTAATAATAATCCAAATGATGCTCCGTCTGATCCTCCTGTTACTGCCTCTACTTTTCCTAGAGAACCTTCTAAATGGACAGAAACATCTGTTGTTTGGCCATTTTTTACTCAACTAAGAGAAAAAAAAGGGCTAAGTGTAAAACCTGTGGTAAAGAGTTAGTTTTTAAATATGTTGGAGGGAGGGGCGGGGAGGAGGGGGAGGGGGAGGGGGAGGGGGAAAAGTTTGACTAGACACATATTGCTACACCCTCAAGATAAAGCTAGATATTTTCGTATGAAAGCTTTGGCCGAAGGGACAAGTGTACCTAGTCAGGCTGACCTTAGTATCGGGTCAAATCAATTTCAACCGGGAATTAACACTGTTACCGATGGTATTTTATATTATGACCCCAAAAAAGATCGGGAATAATTAGCAAAAATGGTTACTATTATGTGCTTACCCTATAATTTTTCTTCTAACCCTCACTTTGTGCATTATATTAGAAAAGATTATAATCCTACTTATAAATGTTTTCCTCGCACAACCGTAAAGAGCGATATTTATAAATATAAACATGAATATGAATAATATTTGCGCTATTTATTTACTCATATAAATTGTCGTGTTGCTATTACAACTGATATTGGTAGAAGTGGTAATGACTGTGATTACCTTACTGTTACCAGTCATTGGATTGATGAGGATTGGATAATGCAAAAGCGCATTATTGCTTATAGAATAATTAATTCACGTCACACATGGCAGTTTATTTCTAGCACGGTTACGGATATTTGTAGATATTTTTGCATTAGTGATAAAATAATATTAATTTCAATGGATAATGCTACTAGTAATACAAATGTTGTAGCCTTGCTTACCACTACACTAAGTCATGCCGGAGTAAGGGCACTTAGTGCTTGGGCGGGGTTCATGGGTTCTCAAGATTCTAGTACTAGTAATTTTTTACAACTAAATGAGCTTAAAGTTTATTTGTCACAGGGAATTGAGGAAGTGAATCCCGACGGCTCCTTAAATATTTTGGAATGGTGGAAGGACAAAGAAAAATACTTTCCGATTCTTTCAAGGATGGCCCAAGACATTTTAACTATTCAAGCTTCAATAGTGGTATCACAGAGCGCTTTCAGTCAAACAAGACTTCAACTTAGTGATTATAGAGCGTTTGTGAGGGAGAGCTTGGAAAAATTAGTACTTTTCAGAGATTAGATCCGTTCGAAAAGAAGAAATTTTGGACTTGCTGAATCACAACCAGATGTAGACGAAGCTTACGAAGAAATGCTAGCTAAACTTGCGGAAGATGCTGCTTAGCCCGGAAGCGGTGATGACCAAGCTTCTTTTCTGCCACTACCAACGGAAATTCCTCCGGACCTTGAAGGATTTATAAAATTTATAAGAGATACCATGTAACTTGTATGAACAAAAATTAATATGTAACTTGTATTTTGGCACATCTTGATTAGTTTCTTTTTCTTCTCAATGATGGTATTAGCACCTTGTTGTGGTCATTCCATAGGGGGAGGAAGACTAAGAAAGATATTGCCATATTTTTTAATGCTATAATAAAATTATAACGCATTGCTTTGAATATCTCTTTACAATATTTTTGTCTTTAAATTTGAATTAAAAAATTTAGGTAATAATTCTATAATATAATTTACAAGGAAATGGCCTTAGATATTTTTATTACCAATTTTTTTCTCTAACTTCTATAAAAAAATTTAAAAAATAGAAAGTATCTGTTGGGCCCACTTGGGCCCACTTAGCTCGGGACTATTAGTTCGTGGGTCCGGTCCCGGGCCGGTTCAAACAAAAAGACCGCGAAGCCCGGGCCCACATAGGCCCGTTTAATTTGGGACCGGCCCACGAAGTTGTGATGACCCAAAATGTCATCTTATGTTTTAGAAATCGAATCTGCGCTCTTAAGCCTTAAAAATCTCATTTTTACCCTTCTCGATTTACGTGCGCAGTCCGGACAGGTTTCCGGAAAGCTTTTATGTTGAAAGCTAATAAAAATAAAAAAATTTGCCTTAAAAGTTGATTTTAGTTGACTTCGGTCAATATTTTTGGTAAACGAGCTCGGATTCGTGCTTTAACGGTTCCGGTAGGTCCGTATCGAATTATGAGACGCATCGTATGCCCGGAATCGAATTCGGAGGTCCCTAGCTTGAGTTATAAATTTTTGATGAAAATTAATAATTTGGAAATTATTTATTTTTTTAAGAATTGATTGATATTTGACATTGTTAGTATCGGGTCCATATTTTAGTTCCGGAGCCCGGTACAGGTTCATTATGATATTTAAGACATGTCTGTAAAATTTGGTGAGAAACGGAGTTGATTTGACGTGATTCGGACGTCCAGTTGAAGAAATAGAAATTTTAAAGTGTTCTTGAGAATATCATTTGATTTGGTGCTAAATTTAGAGTTCTAGGTGTTATTTTGGCGATTTGATCGTGCGAGTAGGTCCGTATGATATTTTTAGACTTGCGTGCATGTTTGGTTTAGAGCCCCGAGGGCTCGGGTGCCATTCGGGCGATGCGCGAGTTGAGTTCAAACCTCAACAAGGCTGCTGGTGCACCAAATCTGGTGTGCCCGCACCTGCAAACCTTTGGTCGCATGTGCGAGCGAAAGCCCCGCGGATGCGACCTAGGCCTGGACTTCGTTTTTTCGCAGATGCGGACTTTTCTCCGCAGGAGCGGGACCGCAGAAGCGGAACCCTGTCCGCAGGTGCGGTCCCAGTTGGCCTAGTCCTTCTTCGCAGAAGCGCATATCCCGTCCGCACATGCGGATGCGCAGGTACGACCAAAGCACTGCATGACCGAAGGTCGCTGGGCAGTGAGCATTTATTTCGGACTCCAGCCATTTTTCTTCTTGTTTTCAAAAGGATATGAGGCCTAGGGCGATTTTTCAAAGACATTTTCTTCCCCAAATCATAGGTAAGTGTTCCTTAACTCGTTTCTTTCAATATTTTACTTCATTTAACTAGAATTCAACCAAAAAATCTAGAGTTTCATGGTAGAATTAGGGGTTAGGGTAAAAACTAGGGATATCGGAAATTTGGGAATTTAGACCTCAATTTGAGGTCGGATTCCAAAATTAATTACATATTCGGGCTCGGCGGTGAATGGGTAAAAGGATTTTGATCCGAACCTCGAGTTTTGACCAAGCGGGCCCGGGGTCGATTTTTCGACTTTTTGGAGGAAAATTTGGGAAATTTAATTTATGCAATATAATTGATTCCTTTAGCAATATTTGATATTATTGAGTCATTTTTGAATAGATACGAGTGGTTTGGAGGTGAATTCCAAAGGAAAAGCTGTGATTGAGAATTAAGTGGCTTTCAGAGCGAGGTAAGTGTTGTGTCTAACCCTGACTTGAGGGAATTAGGAACCTTAGATTTCTTGCTAAGTGAAATCCATGTGAGTGGCGTATATGTGAGTTGACGAGTACTTATGCGCCGCCAAATTTACCTATTTTTTCATGTTTCTCTGTTTTTCTTATATTGTCATTTCCCATGTCAAATTGATACGTGTTATGCTAGTATTATTCAATTTATAGTTCTTATCATGTTTACGGATTTTCTAGTGATAATTGAGTTCTTATTTCAAGTTGAGATTGATATTATGGAACCAGGTATTGAAGTAAGGTGTGTACTTGTTATTCTGTCTCCCGGTTGTTATCTATGCATTGCATTATGGTAAGGGAGAGTGTTAATGCACGGAGGGTGATGCCATGCCATATTCTGAGTGTTAATGCACGAAGGGTGATGCCGTGTAATGATATCAGAGTAAAAGCATGAAGGGTGATGTCGTGCCGTTTCTATTAATTTTATTGTGAGATTGAGAGTAAAAGCACGAAGGGTGATGCCGTATATTTTTCCTTACTGTATTCACTATTTCTGTTGATTCATGGTATATTGACTGCTCCGGTGATCATTCTGTTGTAATTCTTTATCTTGTATTCCCCTCAGTATGTTCCCCTCCCAACATTTCCTGTTTACTTCTTCATTTCTGTTATTTGTACATACACTGTTGAATTGTACAGGTTGATATGTAGGTGCCTTGCCTTAGCCTCGTCTCTACTTTGTCGATGTTAGACTCGACACTTATCAGTACATGGGGTCGGTTGTACTGATACTGCACTCTGCACTTTCTGTGCAGATTTTGATACTGGCTCTGGTTGATCGAGATTTTGCTATTGGTCCGCTATCCGGAGACTCAGGGTAGATTTGTCGGCATCCACAGACCTTGAAGTCCCCGTCTATCATTTATGTTCTATTGTTTCTTTTATTCAGACAGTTGTATTTCTTTCAGACTATTACTTGTAGTAAATTCTAGAATGCTCGTGAATTGTGACTCCAGATCCGGGTGGTAGTAATTAATACAGTTTTATGATATTCCTCACATATTATTTTTCATTTGAGTTAATTATTGTTATTTACTGAATCGAAATAAGGAAATGGTTTAATGATTCTCTAACGTTGGCTTGTCTGGCAAGTGAAATGTTAGGCGCCATCACGGTCCGTCGGTGGGAAATTTTGGGTCGTGACAGTTGGTATCAAAGCACTAGGTTGCTTAGGTCTCACGATTCACGAGCAAGATTAGTAGAGTCTGGAGGATCGGTACGTAAACATCTGTGCTTATCTTCCAGAGGCTATAAAGTTTAGGAACAAGTTTCACTTCTTTTCTTCTCTGTCGTGTGATTTTGCTTTCTCAATGCTGATTGAACTCTTCTACTCTTATTCTCTCGCAGATGGCGAGAACACGTATCGCTTCCTCAGCTGAGCAGCAGCCAGAGCCTCCAGTGATAGTTCCTACGCGGGGTAGAGGTCGAGGCCGAGGCCGTGCTAGAGGACGAGGCAGGGGCAGGGCTCAGCCTAGGGCCCGGGCAGCAGCCCCAGCAGTGAAGCCTCAAATAGAGATAGACGAGGAGGTTCCAGCCCAAACTGTTCCTGTCGGACCAGCTCAGGTTTCGGAGGGGTTCATTGCTACCCCAATACTTCAGGACGCTTTGGTCCATTTGGTGGGCCTTATGGAGAGTGTGGCCCAGAATGGCGCATTTCCCATGGCACTAGCAGTCTCTCAGGCTGGAGGAGGAGCCCAGACTCCTACCACTCCCGCTCCAGAGCAGATAACTCCCCAGTATCAGGCTCCAATAGCTTAGCCAATCGGATTAGTTCAGCCGGTTATTGCGGCACAGGTCGGAGATGGGCCAGCTATGTCTTCTGAGGCTTTATGGAGATTGGACAGGTTTACCAAGATCTTTCCTGTTCACTTTAGTGGTGCTCCTTCAGAGGACCCCCAGGAGTATCTTGACAGCTGTCACGAGGTTCTACGGAATATGGGTATAGTGGAGACCAATGGGGTCAATTTTGCTGCATTTCATATGGCTGGTTCCGCCAAGAAATGGTGGAGAGATTACTTGTTGACCAGACCAGCTGGGTCGCCTGCTCTTACTTGGGATCAATTCTCTCAACTCTTCATAGAGAAGTTTCTGCCTATCACATTGAGAGAGGAGTGTCGCTGTCAGTTTGAGCGTCTCCAGCAGGGCGGTATGAGTGTTACTCAATATGAGACCTGTTTTGTGGATTTGGCCCGTCATGCCATTCTTCTGCTTCCCACCGAGAGAGAGGGTGAGGAGGTTTTTTGATGGACTTGCTCAGCCTATCAGATTGCAGATGGCTAAGGAGACTGGGAGTGAGATTTCTTTTCAGGTGGCTGCTAATGTCGCCAGACAAGTCAAGATGGTTCTTACTCAGGGAGGTTAGGGGTCTAACAAGAGGCCTCGTCATTCCGGTGAGTTCAGCGGTGCCTCATCTAGAGGCAGGAGTACTTTTGGTAGAGGCCATCCTCCCAGGCCGTTTCATTTAGTGCTCCAGGCATCCCATGGTGCCTCAGGTGGTCGTGGCCCTCAGATGTATTATTCTGACCAGCTAGCCTACAGTGCACCGCCAGCTCCTATTAGTGCACCTCCATTCCAGAGTTATCAGGGTGGTTATTCAGGTCGACAGGGTCATTTTCAGGGTCAGCAGTCACAGCAATCGAGGTTATGTTATACTTGTGGTGATCCGAGGCACATTGCTAGATTTTGCCCTCGGGCAACGGGCAGCTCACAGCATCAGAGTTCTCGTGCCATGGTTCCAGCACCAGTTGCTGCACCACCTGCTCAGCCAGCCAGAGGTAGGGGTCAGGCAGCCAGAGGTAGGGGCCAGACAGTTAGAGGTGGAGGTCAGGCCGTTAGAGGTAGAGACCAGCCAGCTAGAGGTCATCTCAGGGACGTAGTTCAGGGTGGTGGGGCCCAGCCCCGGTGTTATGCTTTTCCAGCCAGGCCTGAGGCTGAGTCATCTAACGCTGTTATCACAGGTACTGTTTCAGTTTGCAGTAGAGAAGCTTCAGTTCTATTTGATCCGGGATCTACTTACTCATATGTGTCTTCCTATTTTTCTTCCTTTTTGGTTGTGCCCCGTGATTCTTTGAGTGCTCCTGTGTATGTGTCCACACCAGTGGGAGATGCTATTGTTATAAATCGTGTTTATCGTTCGTGTGTGGCCACCATTGGGAGTCTTGAGACTCGTGTAGATCTTCTACTTCTCGACATGGTTGATTTTGATGTCATACTGGGTATGGATTGGCTGTCACCGTATCATGCTATATTAGATTGTCATGCCAAGACGGTGACCTTATCCTTGCAAGGGTTGCCTCGATTAGAGTGGAGAGGGAATCTTGGCCATTCTGCCAGCAGGGTTATCTCTTATGTGAAGGCTCGGCATATGGTCGAGAAGGGGTGTCTAGCTTATTTGGCTTATGTCCGCGATTCTAGTGCGGATGTTCCTTCCATAGATTAGGTGCCGGTTGTTCGTGAGTTTCCAAAGGTGTTTCCTGCAAACCTGCCGGGGATGCCACCCGATAGGGATATTGATTTCTGCATTGATTTGGCTCCGGGCACTCAGCCTATTTACATTCCGCCATATCGCATGGCCCCGCCAGAGTTGAAAGAATTGAAGGAACAATTGCAAGATTTGCTGGATAAGGATATTATTAGACCTAATGTCTCGCCCTGGGGTGCACCTGTGTTGTTTGTAAAGAAGAAAGACGGATCGATGAGGATGTGTATAGATTATCGGCAGTTGAACAAAGTCACCATCAAGAACAAATATCCATTGCTGAGGATTGATGATTTATTTGATCAGCTTCAGGGTGCCAAGGTGTTTTCAAATATTGATTTGAGATCTGGCTACCATCAGTTGAGGATTAGGGCATCCGATGTTCCTAAGACAACTTTTCGGACTCGGTATGGGCATTATGAGTTTCTAGTAATGTCATTTGGGCTGACAAATGCCCCAGCAACATTCATGGATTTGATGAACCAGGTGTTCAAACCTTACTTAGATTCCTTTGTGGTTGTGTTTATTGATGATATCTTGATCTACTCGCACAGTCGAGAGGAGCATGAGCAGCACCTTCGGATCGTTCTTCAGACTCTGAAAGACAGCCAGTTATATGCTAAGTTCTCAAAATACGAGTTTTGGTTGAGTTTAGTTGCTTTCTTGGGTCACGTTGTATCAGCAGAGGGTATTCAAGTGTATCACAAGAAGATTAAGGCAGTCCAGAACTGGTCTAGACCCACATCAGCTACAGAGATCCGTAGTTTCCTGGATTTGGCGGGCTATTACCGTCGATTTATGGAGGGGGTTTTATCCATAGCAGCCCCGTTAACCAGATTGACCCAGAAGGGTGCCCCGTTCAGGTGGTCAGACGAGTGTAAAGCGAACTTTCAGAAGCTCAAGACAGCTTTGACTACGGCACCGGTATTGGTGTTACCCACAGATTCAGGATCTTATACAGTATATTGTGACGCATCTCATATTGGTCTGGGTGCAGTATTGATGCAAGGTGGCAAGGTTATTGCATATGTTTCACGGCAGCTGAAGGTTCACGAGAAGAATTACCTTGTTCATGATTTAGAGCTGGCAGCCATTGTTTATGCACTGAAGATTTGGAGGCACTATCTTTACGGCGTGCCATGTGAGGTATTCACTGATCATCCAAGCTTGCAGTATTTGTTTAAGCAGAAGGAACTCAATTTGAGGCAGAGGAGGTGGCTGGAGCTATTAAAAGACTATGATATCACCATATTGTATCATCCCGGGAAGGCCAATATGGTGGCCGATACTTTGAGTAGAAAGTCAGTCAGTATGGGTAGCCTTGCATATATTCCAGTTGGTGAGAGACCGCTTGCATTGGATGTTCAGGCCTTGGCCAACCAGTTTGTGAGGTTAGATGTTTCTGAGACCAGCCGTGTTCTATCTTGTATAGTTGCTCGGTCTTCTTAATTTGAGCGCATCAGAGATCGGCAGGATAACGATCCTCATTTACTTGTCCTTAAAGACACAGTGCGGCACGGTGGTGCCAAGCAGGTTACTGTTGGAGATGACAGAGTTTTGAGGATGCAAGGTCGTATTTGTATGCCTAATGTGGATGAACTTCGTGAGTTGATCCTTGAAGAGTCCCACAGTTCCCGATATTCTATTCATCCGGGGGCCGCCAAGATGTATCAGGACTTGAGGCAGCATTATTGGTGGAGGCGAATGAAGAAGGACATAGTTGCCTATGTAGCTCGGTGCCTAACTTGCCAGCAGGTAAAGTGTGAGCATCAGAGACATGGTGGTTTACTTCATAGGTTAGATATTCCTGAGTAGAAGTGGGAGCGTATCACTATGGACTTTGCTGTTGGACTCCCAAGAACTCAGAAGAAGTTTGATGCAGTTTGGGTCATTGTGGACAGGCTGACTAACTCAGTGCATTTCATTCTTGTGGCGGTTACCTATTCCTCAGAGCGGTTGGCAGAGATTTATATTCGTGAGATCGTCCGTCTTCACGGTGTTCCCGTGTCTATCATTTTGGATCGAGGTACGCAGTTTACCTCGCACTTTTTGAGGGCAGTTCAGTGTGAGTTGTGTACGCGGGTTGAGTTGAGCACAATATTTCATCCTCAGACGGGCGGGCAGTCCGAGAGTACTATTCAGATCTTGGAGGATATGCTCCGCGCCTGTGTTATTGACTTTGGAGGTTCTTGGGATCCGTTTTTGCCGTTAGCAGAGTTTGCCTACAATAACAGCTACCAGTCGAGCATTCAGATGGCTCCCTATGAGGCATTATATGGTAGACGGTGTAGGTCGCCAATTGGGTGGTTCAAGCCGGGGAAGGCTCAGTTATTGGGTACAGATTTAGTTCAGGAGGCCTTGGATAAGGTCAAGATTATTCAGGATTGATTTCGCACAGCTCAGTCCAGGCAGAAGAGTTATGCCGACCGTAGAGTTCATGATGTTGCATTCATGGTCGGAAAGAGAGTGTTACTTCGGGTATCACCCATGAAGGGTGTAATGTGGTTCGGAAAGAAGGGCAAGTTGAGCCCTAGGTATATCGGACCTTTTGAGATTCTTGAGAGAGTGGGAGATGTGGCTTACAGGCTTGCGTTGCCACCCAGTTTAGCAGTTGTTCATCCGGTATTCCATGTGTCCATGCTTCGAAAGTATCACGGTAATCCGTCCCATGTATTAGATTTCAGCTCTGTCTAATTGGACAAGGATTTGACTTTCGGGGAGGAGCCGGTGGCAATTCAAGCCCGGTAAGTCCGCCAGTTGAGATCAAAGTGTTACCCTTCAGTTCGAGTATAGTGGAGCGGTCAGCCAATTGAGGCACCTACTTGAGAGTCCGAGTCCGATATGCAGAATAGATATCCCCACCTTTTCACCAGCCCAAGTACTTTTCTATGTCCGGTCGAGGACGAACGGTTATTTTAGAGGTGGAGAATGTGATGACCCAAAAGGTCATCTTATGTTTTAGAACTCGAATCTGCGCTCTTAAGCCTTAAAAATTTCATTTTTATCCTTCTCGATTTGTGTGCGCAATCCGGACAGGTTTCCGGAAAGCTTTTATGTTGAAAGCTAATAAAAATAAGAATTTTTTCCTTAAAAGTTGATTTTAGTTGAGTTTGATCAACATTTTTGGTAAACGAGCTCGGATTCGTGCTTTAACGGTCTCGGTAGGTCCGTATTGAATTATGGGACCTGGCGTATGTCCGAAATCGAATTCGGAGGTCCCTAGCTTGAGTTATAAATTTTTAATGAAAATTAATAGTTTAAAAATTATTTATTTTTTTAAGAATTGAATGATATTTGGCGTTGTTAGTATCGGGTACGTATTTTGGTTCCGGAGCCCGGTACAGGTTCATTATGATATTTAAGACATGTCTGTGAAATTTGGTGAGAAACAGAGTTGATTTGACGTGATTCGGACGTCCAGTTGAGGAAATAGAAATTTTAAAGTGTTCTTGAGAATTTCATTTGATTTGGTGCTAAATTTAGAGTTCTAGGTGTTATTTTGGCGATTTGATCGCGCGAGCATGTCCGTATGATGTTTTTAGACTTGCATGCATGTTTGGTTTGGAGCTCCGAGGGCTCGGGTGCCATTCGGGCGATGCGCGAGTTGAGTTCAAACCTCAACAAGGCTGCTGGTGCACCAAATCTGGTGTGCCCACACCTGCGAGCCTTTGGTCGCAGGTGCGAGCAAAAGCCCCGCAGATGCGACCCAGGCCTCGACTTCATTTTTTTGCAGATGCGGACTTTTCTCCGCAGGAGTCGGACCGCAGAAGCGGAACCCTGTCCGCAGGTGCGGCCCCAGTTGGCCTAGTCCTTCTTTGCAGAAGCGCATATCCCGTCCGCATATGCGACCAAAGCACCGCAGGTGCGAAGGTCGATGGGCAGTGAGCATTTTTTTCGGACTCTCGCCATTTTTCTTCTTGTTTTCAAAAGGATAAGAGGCCTAGGGCAAATTTTCAAAGACATTTTCTTCCCCAAATCATAGGTAAGTGTTCCTTAACTCGTTTTTTTCAATCTTTTACTTCATTTTACTAGAATTCAACCAAAAAATCTAGAATTTCATGGTAGAATTAGGGGTTAAGGTAGAAACTAGGGATTTCGGGAATTTGGGGATTTAGACCTCAATTTGAGGTCGGATTTCAAAACTAATTACATATTCGGGCTCGGGGGTGAATGGGTAAAAGGATTTTGGTCCGAACTTCGGGTTTTGACCAAGCGGGCCCGGGGTCGATTTTTCGACTTTTTGGAGGAAAATTTGAAAAATTTAATTTATGCAATATAATTGATTCCTTTAGCAATATTTGATATTATTGAGTCATTTTTGAATAGATACGAGTGGTTTGGAGGTGAATTCCAAAGAAAAAGTTGTGATTGAGAATTAAGTGGCCTTCGGAGCGAGGTAAGTGTTGTGTCTAACCCTGACTTGAGGGAATTAGGAACCTTAGATTTCTTGCTAAGTGAAATCCATGTGAGCGACGTATATGTGAGGTGACGAGTACTTATGCGCTGTCAAATTTACCTATTTTTTCATGTTTCTCTATTTTTCTTATATTGTCATTTCCCATGTCAAATTGATACGTGTTATGCTAGTATTGTTCAATTTATCATTCTTACCATGTTTACGGATTTTCTAGTGATAATTGAGTTCTTATTTCAAGTTGAGATTGATATTATGGAACCAGGTATTGAAGTAAGGTGTGTACTTATTATTCTGTCTCCCTGTTGTTATCTATACATTGCATTATGGTAAGGGAGAGTGTTATTGCACGAAGGGTGATGTCGTGCCATATTGTGAGTGTTAATGCACGAAGGGTGATGCCGTGCCACATTGTGAGTGTTAATGAACGAAGGGTGATGTCGTGCCATATTGTGAGTGTTAATACACGAATGGTGATGTCGTGCCATGATATGAGAGTAAAAGCACGAGGGGTGCTGCCGTGTCGTTTCTATTAATTTTATGGTGAGATTGAGAGTAAAAGCACGAAGAGTGATGCCGTGTATTTTTCCTTACCGTATTCACTATTTCTATTGATTCATGGTATATTGACTGCTCCGCTGATCATTCTGTTGTAGTTCTTTATCTTGTATTCCCCTCAATATGTTCCCCTCCCGACATTTCCTGTGTAGTTCTTCTTTTCTGTTATTTGCATATATACTGTTGAATTGTACAGATTGATTTGTAGGTGCCTTGCCTTAGCCTCGTTACTACTTCGTCGAGGTTAGACTCGACACTTACCAGTACATGGGGTCGGTTGTACTGATACTGCACTCTGCACTTTCTGTGCAGATTTTGATACCGGCTCTAGTTGATCGAGAATTTGCTATTGGTCCACTATCCGGAGACTCAAGGTAGATCTATCGGCATCCATAGACCTTGAAGTCCCCGTCTATCATTTTTGTTCTACTGTTTCTTTTATTCAGACAGTTGTATTTCTTTCAGACTATTAGAGTAGAGAAAGTTGAAAAAGAGTTTTAGAAAATATTTTCCCTTCTTTTGGGAAAATATTTTTTTGGAGTTCATGAGAAAAATATTTTACAAAACATTTAAACCAACCAAACATAAACAAATTGAAAAAAAAATTCCGAAAAGTATTTTTCTTCATGCCAAATACACCCTAAGTAGTTATATCATAATTCAGAATCATCGGATGGACTTCTGAGTCTTACAGTCACTTTTCTTTATTTTTCATATAGTTATTACTCATATAAGTTACTACCATGTTTAGGTTCTGGAAGTTATATTCTTTGCCATTGCAATTAGTTGGTTTTATATATATATATATATATATATATATATATATATATATATATATATATATATATATATATATATATATTGTTATAAAATAAAGACTGTTAAGTAAAGACAAGTATAAAGAGAAACTGATATATTATTCAAACTTCAAACTTCTGTACATAATGAACTGAATTCTCCTCTATTTATAGAAGAAAGGAAGTTGTTGTGTAAGCTACTGTGTAAGCTGCTTGTAAGCTGCTGTGTAAGCTGCTTGTAAGCTGTTGCTCTAAACTGTTGTGCCAGATATAGATAATCTTCTATCATGGGTAATATTTATCCATAACGGAGTACCGAAAGGATAAATTTCTTCAGGAGGCTTATTTCCAATAGAGTACTAAATAGATAAATATATTTATGGCGGAGTCTCATATGGATAAACTTCTTCAGGAAGCTTATTTACAACGGAGTACTAAATGAACATCCATAATATAATATATTCATAACACTCCCCCTTGGATGTTCATTAAAAGATAATGTGCCTCGTTAAAACCTTACTAGGAAAAACCCCGTGGGAAAAAATCTTAGTGAAGGAAAAAGAGTACACATATTTAGTAATACGCATTGCTAGCTGCCTTATTAAAAACCTTATAAGGAAAATCCTGTGGGAAAAAACCTTAATAAGGAAAAAAAGAGTACATCGCGTATTTTATTCCCCCTGATGAAAACCTTGTTTCAAATATTTAAGTCTTCGCATTCCAATCTTGTATACCATCTTCTCAAAAGTTGAAGTTGGTAAAGATTTGGTGAATAAATCTGCCGGATTGTCACTTGAACGGATTTGTTGCACATCAATGTCACCATTTTTCTGAAGATCGTGTGTGTAGAATAATTTTGGTGAAATGTGCTTAGTTCTATCTCCTTTTATAAATCCTCCCTTCAATTGGGCTATGCATGCAGCATTGTCTTCGTATAAAATTATGGGTCTTTTCTCACATTCCAAATCACATTTTTCTCGAATAAAATGAATTATTGATCTCAACCATACGCATTCCCTATTTGCTTCATGAATGGCTATTATTTCAGCATGATTTGAAGAAGTAGCAACAATAGATTATTTTGTGGAGCGCCATGATATGATAGTACCTCCACATGTAAACACGTACCTGGTCTGAGATTTAGCTTTATAGGGATCAGATAAATAACCTGCATCTGCATAACCAACAAGATCTGCACTATCTTTGTTAGCATAAAACAAACCCATATCAAGAGTTCCCTTTAAATATCGCAATATATGCTTAATCCCGTTCCAATATTTCCGTGTAGCAGAAGAGCTATATCTTGCTAGTAAATTAATAGAAAATGCTATGTCAGGCCTTGTAGCATTAGCAAGATACATAAGTGCACCAATTGCACTGAGATAGAGTGTTTCAGGACCCAGGAGTTCCTCATCCTCTTCTGGAGGTCGGAACGGGTCCTTATTCACTTCAAGTGATCGAACAACCATTAGTGTACTCAATGGGTACGCTTTGTCCATATAAAAGCGTTTTAAGACCCTTTCTGTATAGGCAAATTGATGCATAAAGATCCCATTTGCTAAATATTCAATTTGTAGTCCAAGACAAAGTTTTGTCTTTCCAAGATCTTTCATCTCAAATTCTTTCTTAAGATATCCAATTGCCTTTTGGAGCTCTTCTGGAGTTCCAACAAGATTTATGTCATCAACATAAACAGCAAGTATAACAAATTCTAATGCCATTTTCTTTATAAAAATACATGGACAAATAAGATCATTTGTGTAACCCTCTTTCAACAAATATTCACTGAGGCGATTATACCACATGCGCCCAGATTGTTTTAAACCGTACAAAGATCTTTGTAATCTGATTGAGTACATTTCCCGAGATTTTGAATATGTTTCAGGGATTTTCATGTAAATCTCATTATCAAGTGACCCGTACAGATAAGCTGTAACCACATCCATCATATGTAATTCAAGCCTTTCACGTAAGGCTAAACTGATGAGATATCGAAATGTTATGACATCCATAACGGGTGAATATGTTTCTTCATAATCGACTCCAGGTCGTTGTGAGAATCCTTGTGCGACAAGGCGAGCCTTGTATCTTTCAACTTCATTTTGCTCATTTCTTTTTTGCACAAAAACTCATTTATGACCAACTGCTTTTATACCAGCAGGTGTTTGGACTACTGGTCCAAAGACCTCTCTTTTAGTAAGTGCGTTCAATTCTGATTGAATTGCCCCTTGCCATTTTGGCCAATCAGATCTTTGTTGACATTCTTCGACAGATCGGGGTTCAAAATCCTCACTATCTTGCATAATGTTAAGTGCAACATTATATGCAAAAATATTATCCACTACTATTTCAGATCGATTTAAATTAATCCCATCACCAGTAGAACTTATTAAAAGTTCTTCGCTTACTTGAGTCTCGGGTTTATTGATTTCTTCAGAAATCTCATAACTAATCAGATCTTGGGTCTCTTCAGGAGATCCCTTCATAATATCATTTTGATCATTTGTCGATTTTCTTTTTCTAGGATTTCGATCCTTAGAACCCATAGGCCTACCACGCTTCAGGCGTGCTTTAGGTTCACTAGCTCTCATGCTAATAGATGGTCCTGCTGGGACATCAATTCTGATAGACACATTCTCTGCAGGGATATGTGACTTAGTTATCCTTTTCAAATCAGTAAATGCGTCTGGCATTTGATTTGCTATATTTTGTAAATGGATGATCTTCTGGACCTCCTGATTACATTTAGGGGTACGTGGATCAAAGTGAGATAATGATAAAACTTTTCACATAATTTCTCTTTTGATTTTCTTTTTCTCTCCCCCTAATTGTGGGAAATTTGTTTCATCAAATCGACAATCTGCAAATCGAGCAGTAAATAAATCTCCCGTCAATGGTTCAAGATAGCAAATAATAGAGGATGATTCAAACCTAATATATATTCCTAACTTTCTTTGGGGGCCCATCTTACTGCGCTGTGGTGGTGCTACTGGCACATATACAACACATCCAAAAATTCGTAGATGGGCAATATTTAGTTCATGACCAAAAACTAATTGTGACGGAGAATATTTATTATAATGTGTTGGTCTGGGACGGATAAGTGATGTTGCGTGCAAGATAGCATGACCCCAAACAGTAGTGGGTAATTTTGTTTTCATAAGTAGTGGTCTTGCTATCAATTGCAGTCGTTTAATAAATGACTCTGCAAGGCCATTTTGAGTATGAACATAAGCTACCGGATGTTTAACTTTTATCCCAACTGATAGAAGTAATCATCAAAAGCTTGAGATGAGAATTCTCTAGCATTATCAAGGCGAATAGCCTTTATAGGATAATCTGGGAATTGTGCCCTTAATCGAATTATTTGGGCTAATAACTTTGCAAACGCCAGGTTGCGAGATGATAGTAGGCAAACATGAGACCATCTTGAAGATGCATCTATTAGGACCATAAAATATCTAAACAACCCACTTGGTGGGTGGATAGGTCCACATATATCCCCATGTATACGTTCTAAGAAGGTAGAGGACTCGATGCCAACCTTCATTGGTGATGGTCTAGTGATCATTTTGCCTTGATAACAAGCATCACAAGAAAATTCATCATTTGTAAGAATCTTCAGGTTCTTTAATGGATGCTCACTCGAATTTTCAGTAATTCGTCTCATCATTATTGGTCCAGGATGGCCCAAACGGTCATGCCAAAGCACAAAAGTATTTGAATCAGTAAACTTCTGGTTTACGATAGAGTGTACTTCAACTATACTAATTTTTGAATAATATAAGCCAGAAGATAAAGTTGGTAACTTTTCTACAATGCATTTCTGGCCAGAAATATTCTTTGTAATACAAAGATATTCCATGTTCATTTCATCTATTGTCTCAATATGATACCCATTTCGGCGGATATCTATAAAACTCAACAAGTTTCTTCGGGACTTGGAGGAGAATAATGCATTGTCTATAATAAGTTTTGTTCCTTTAGACAGAAATACAATAGCTCTTCCGGAGTCTTCAATCAAACTTATATTACCAGAAATTGTAGAAACATTTGCTTTTTCCTTATGCAAATAAGAAAAGTATTTCTGATCTTTGAATATGGCATTAGTTGTTCCATTATCAACTACACAAATATCTTCATGATTGATCTATGATCCAAACATAATTTGAGGATTATCCATATTCTTCAAAATGACATAAACAAAATAAATATGATAGTAAATATTATAACTTTTATTTATGTACAACAATTATATAACTATACTATCTACTATAAAAAAAAATTAAAATATTTACATCTCTACAGATTCACTACCGATCACATGACTTGTTTCTCCTTCTAGGAGTGCAAAGTAATCAGCTACATCCAAATGCATGAAGTCTAAATTATCTTCAGAAATAAAATTTATTTCAGCATTTTTCTCTGTCTTCTTCAGGGAAGCTTGATATAGCTTAACCAGGTTCTTTGGCGTACGGCATGTACGTGACCAGTGCCCTTTTCCTCCACATCTATAGCATGCATTTTCTGGCTTTGCTGCTTGCACCGCTTCATGCTTTTGTTCCTTTCTTTTCCACTGCTGGTGGTGAGGAGGGTTCTTTGGTGCATTATTATTACCACGATTAGAGTTTCCTCCCCGACTACGGCCATGACCACGACTGGGGCCACGTCCTCTTCCACGTTTAGCTTGGTGGAAGTTCGTCTCATTCACTTCAGGGAATGGACAAGAACCAGTAGGTCGGCTTTCATGGTTTTTCATTAATAGCCCATTATGTTGCTCGGATACAAGAAGATGTGAGATAAGTTCAGAATACTTTTTGAATCCCATCTCTCGATATTGCTGCTGCAGGAGCATATTCGAGGCATGAAAAGTGGTGAAAGTTTTCTCCAACATATCATGATCAGTAATATTATCACCACATAGTTTCAATTGGGAAATAATTCTGAACATAGCAGAATTATACTCACTGATAGATTTAAAATCTTGTAGCCTTAGATGAGTCCAATCATAACTTGCCTGTGGAAGAACGATCATCTTCAGGTGGTCATATCTATCTTTCAAATTACTCCACAGTATGACTGGATCTTTAACAGTAAGATATTCCATTTTCAGGCCATCATCAAGGTGATGGCGTAGGAATATCATTGCTTTGGCACGATCTTGGTTTGATGCCTGATTTTTATCTTTGATGGTGTCTGCCAGACCCATCGCATCAAGATAAATTTCGGCATCAACCACCCAAGACATGTAGCTTTTGCCCGATATATCCAGGGCTACAAACTCAAGTTTAGAAAGATTTGACATTATTTAGAAAAAGAAAGTTCGTACCTCTGATACTTTCAAAGTATTTTCTCGAGATTGGCAGAGTCTCGTGTTGATAACGTGTTATAAAATAAAGACTGTAAAGTAAAGACAAGTATAGAGAGAAACTGATATATTATTCAAACTTCAAACTTCTGTACATAATGAACTGAATTCTCCTCTATTTATAGAAGAAAGGAAGCTGCTGTGTAAGCTGCTACTGCAAGCTGCTGTGTAAGCTGCTTGTAAGCTGCTGCTGCAAGCTGCTGTGTAAGCTGCTTGTAAGCTGCTGCTCTAAACTGTTGTGCCAGATATAGATAATCTTCTATCATGGGTAATATTTATCCATAACGGAGTATTGGAAGGATAAACTTCTTCAGGAGGCTTATTTTCAATAGAGTACTAAATAGATAAATGTATTTATGGCGGAGTCTCATATGGATAAACGTCTTCAGGAAGCTTATTTACAACGGAGTACTAAATGAACATCCATAATATATATATAACACTATATATATATATATATATATATATAGTGTTAACAAAAACAGAAAGTTACTTTTTATACTCGTGGCTCCATAAGAATATGCTCCCTTTGTGCTAAACCGAGAAATTTATGCAAAAGATAACGAGTCCCTACAGCGAAGATTTCATGTATGGTCATCTCCAATTTTACTCTAAATCTTTACTCAAAAATGGAGTAAACTAACTCCAATCATTACTCTGTTTTTTACTCTTAAAAAAATATAATTTTATATTCTTCTCTCTCTTCTATATTATATTATTATCTTTTATTTAAATTTTATTTTCTTATTTCCATTAAACAAATCCTAGCTTTTTTTTTCTTTTTTTACATATTCATCCCATATAATCCATATTTCTTTCTTATATAACCATTTAAAATAAAATTATTTTATACTATAAATTTTTAAATAATATAATTTGTAAGCAAATATTATTATACAACAACAACATACCCAGTAATATCCCACACCGTGGGGTTTGGGGAGGGTAGTGTGTACGCAGACCTTACCCCTACCTTGTGAGGATAGACAGATTGTTTCCAATAGACGCTCGGCTTAGGAAAGTATAAGCACCACATTAATGAAAATATAGACAAGAAGGGACAGTACCAAGAAGCCATATAAAAGCACAATAAAAATAACCAGATAGTAAGGTGATCAATAATGAAAGAAAACAACGGTTAGTCATAAAAACATACTACCAACAGAAAGCGACACTGTGTGTCAATATTACTGTATGGAGGTAGGTTGGAGATGACCTAAGTAAGTCCAACCTCTCCTCCTTTTCTTGGAAAAAAACTTTTAACCGTCCAAGCTCGCTCGCCTATTAATTTGAATTCGCATTTAATAAACCGACTACGGAAGGTAAAGCACTTCCTAGCAAAAACTACTGCCATTCGATGGAGCATCATATAGCAAGGCAACGGCCAAAAAAAGAATTTCATTCAGTCTTGGGTATCTAAAAATACATTCAAGCTAAGATCAAAGAGATGAATATTATATCCAGAACTGCAGTCACCTCAAGATCTAATGGAAGCAATCTGCTTTCACTATTCGCTGACTATGGTAAAGGAAAAATATCAAAGAAAAAAAACAAAAAAAAGAAGAGGAAGAATTAAGCACTAGCATTGACCATCTCCTTGGTAGCTGCTGGAACCATTTGCTGGGGCTGCAATTACAAAGTTAAAATATCAACTTATACTATCAAAATAATGAAACTTTACAGCTTAGCTTTGGTGCGTAAAATGTTGCTTTCAAGAATAATTTGAGTACATAGTTGCACATGTATTGGCAATGATAGCAAGGGAGAAATACTGAAAAACAAACAAAAGCATAATACATAAACATAGAAGTGTTGTCTAGGATTCGAAGGAACGGGAAGTGCTAGCTTATCCAATTCTTTACCTCAGATCAAAATCTCATTTCAAAATTTACCGCAGGTGATAAAGTTTGATTATCAAATATTCTTCAAAAAATCTTTTATATGAGTAAGAATCTTCATAAGGAGATTATTTTTCTCACTCTAAAAGAAATAAAAGGAAGTTGCTCCTTTTTAGCCTAAATCTTGTTATTAATTGAACTACATGATTGCAAAAACAGAGAAATATTAACATTAGTATTTAGAGTTACAAGAGCCTCTACCGAGTTTCTAAGTGATGTTTTATCTAATCTTTCGTGTTTGTACATTACAAGTTGCAAGTAAGCAGTAGCAGTCAAAAAGGACGATGAAGATGGTTATGTTTGTAGGTTAAAGACTTGAAGATGTCAGTTCCACTACTTACCGGAGCTAATTCTTCTTCATGCTTTGGAATAAAAGCGGTATCAACATTTCCATTCTTAAAGTCCTATTAAGCAACAGACAAAAACAAATTTAGTTTCATCATCTCCTAAATAAATATGCACGGAAAGAACATGGTAGTCCACCTACCTCAATATCTAGGATGAGCTTATGATATTCTATTGTGGTAGGAACTCCTGTCAAAAAGCAAATGCAAAATTTAGTACATATATCATAAGGTAAATGAGACTTTTGTATACAAATTCAGCTCGCTACATGCAATATAGCGGTATTAACATCCTATAGAAATGCCAAAGTCCTTGCCTGTAGCACCTATTAGTCTATTGAGAGAACACGAATCAAAAGAAGATTGACCACAAAGCAAAAGGACGAAATAAACGACAGGTGATGGGATCTAAATTATGAAGGTTTCATAGAGGACAGAAATGAGCTGATGTGCGTACAAACCACAAAATACTTGAACTTCACCACGTAAGGTTCATGATAGAGTAATTCTTTTAAGCTCCCATCCTCCGGTTTTTCGTTGATACCACATACAGTTCATCTTCATCCCTTTGGGGTCGTTTGGTACGCGGTATAAGGTAAGATAAGGTGTAGTACTAAATTTATATCGTTGGATAAATTTATACCATACCAAACATAGTATAAACTTAGTCCCATTTTATCCCACCTTATCCCATCAAACTTGGTATTATTTTATCCCACCTCTCAGGTGGGATAAATTAGTCTAGGGATTAATCCCAGGACTATAATCTCGGGATAATTTAGTCCGCGTGCCAAACGACACCTTTGAGTATTAAACAAATGCAAATGGGAAAATCCCAATTTGGAGTGCTGTGTGGACTTTAAAACTCCCATGGCAACTTAAATTACCAACTCCTCTTTCCGGTGCAAATCTCATAAAATTCAGGAAAATCATAGGAGGTTGGTCTTACCAGTAATTATGGTGTCATTAAGTGCTCTTTTCATGCGTTCAATAGCCCTCTCGCGTGTTGGAGCCCATACGATGAGCTGCAATTTTTTTAAATTTTTTTAGGAAAAAAAAGATATGTTAATTAATAGAAAGAAAATAGTAGAACAAGCTGCAATAAAGATAAATCAGCCTTTGAGAGCTGTGTTTTAACTTCAAATAAAGATCATTGATACGAGAAATCATGCCCACTTTGCACCCTCCACAAAGGAATGTATATTAGTTACATGACCTTTTAGGCATTTCTAAATACTGGTTTATGTTTATATATGCTAGTCACCAAAATCTAAGTTGCTCCGAAATGGCAGTTTAGGTGCCGCACCTGTGTCGACATGACACTAGTATGAGTGTGGGTATGGGATCCGTACCGGATCTGGTCAAATAATTTTGGGTATTTTGACCACGAAGAACGGAAAAATTCGAGACGACATAAAATTTTATTCTCGAAATCAGAACCAAAACTAGAGTAAATTTGAAGAAAATAGCATACCGTATCTAGGAAATCAATCCTTTACTTATCTACAACTTGAGAACAATTTAGAGATATTTTTCTATTTTTATTTTTTGGAATTATTTTTAGCCGGATCCCCGCACCCGTATCCGTACTAGGATCCGTATCCCCGAATCTTTGAATTTTCATGAAGGATCCGACCTCTAGATCCGCACCCGTGTCCGAGCAACTTAGACCAAAATAACAAAATCTGTAGTCTCGAATGTTTATCTATTCTCTGTCTTGTAAGAGACATACCAGCCTGCACTTTGAATTTGCATATTTTCTAAGCCAAAAACTTATTTGGTGATAAATCTAACATGAAAAACACATATTTGCATAAAATTTTCTATTCTACCAATTTGCTTCTAGTTTTAAACCTTCATTTTGTGGTCTAAGAAAAGGAAACATGTGTCCCAACTTCTATGGTCTCTACTTAACTTTGTGACAATTGGAAATGGAAAAGCATTAACATCAGCGATTTAAGAAGAGATCAGTGACCTCCCCACTGTTCCACAGAACATGTCCCAAAAACAATGCAATAGAGGGTCCTTGGAAAATGGGATAGAAAAAGAGAAGAAATCCACCTTTCCTAGCAGGGAATCGTAGCTAGGTGGAACCACATAGTCAGGATAAACGTGGCTATCCATACGCACAAATGGACCTCCAGCTGGCAAATATGCAGTGATTCTCCCTATTCATGAAGAAAACAAGCTTCAGTTTCCAGACATATCAGGTTAAATGCAAAAGTAATGTCTATTCTGCTTCGGTATCTGGCTTCCACCAAGTAAAACATAAAGAGCATATTCAACAAAGTGCATTATACAGCCATAGAAGTTATAAATGTTATTTTCATAAGCACCTCTAATGCATACAGTTCTCAATGTAAATTTCAAGAATACAGGAATTTAACAGCACCTTTTCTTGAAATGGTTAAATCGGGGTAAAGTCCACCATAATGGGTAACGAACACTGGTAACAGAAATCAGGAAGTCATCCAACTACCTAGAGCCTCTACACTAACAGAAATTTAATAGAGAAGACATTAATTATGTCTGTATTGCTATAGCATTAGCGGATTTATCTCTGGCAGCATTCACATACAGTGATCAATATTGCCAAAACATCTAAGGATTCTTTTAATGTAATGTACGCCATACTTAAATGTAAAGTGATTTGCTTGCATAGACTGATTGTATCAGAATGAAGTATGATTCAACTTTAACTTGCAAATAAATAATTCGAGAGAGTTTACATTGAAGGTCATTAGACAAGACATAAATGCAAATATTATTCTAGACAGAAACTTCAATCATACCTGGGCCGGGTCTGAAATTTTTGAAAGCATCTTCTGCATTTATACGGCATTCAATTGAATGCCCTCTAAGCACAATATCCTCCTGTAAACAAGAAAACAAATATAAACAGAAGGAAAGAATTAATCTTAATTCTGTTTTTGGCACTCTTAAAGATATCACCTCTAAAAGAAAATTTATCATTTCTTCTCCATTTCTTTATCAAAGTTATAAAATATAAAGCAATAAAAAGGACCCCTTTTATACATTGCAAAGTTACTTTCGTACACCCAATTTACTAAGAATTCAACCATCAAATGGTGGAATCACTTACTTCAAGCAATACAGAATTTTGAATGCTCATTTTGATAATGTGCAAGTCCAAAGGCGATTTTTTGATCTTTTTCTTTTGATAGTAATTCATTTCCTAAACAGAAATCAATTTCAAGAAAAATTGACTGTTCTGTGTTACCTGTTTGTATCGGAGCTTTTCTCCCATAGCCACACGGATCTGTTCCTCTATCAGATCAACAGAGGATATCATTTCTGTCACTGGATGCTCTACCTAGATATTCAGCAAATTGACATATTACATTATTTGCTAAAATAATATTAAAAGAAAAAGATAAGTTACAGTCATTGAACTTGAAACTATCTGCAAAGCCTAAATCCTGAACAGAGCTTCTTTCACCTGAATACGAGTGTTCATTTCCATGAAGTAAAAGGACCCTCTCTCATCCAATAGGAACTCCACGGTACCAACACCAATGTAACCAATGGATGCTGCTGCCGCAACAGCTGCGTCACCCATGGCGTTCCTCAGCTCTGGTGTTAAAGCAGGGGAAGGTGCTTCCTCCAGCAACTTCTGGTTCCTTCTCTGAAAAAAAGAAGACATTTCAAAGGCGCTCAGTTTGTAGGTGGACCCTTTTATGCCACTTGACCTAACAAAAATACTTAAGAAGATAGCTTAACATTGTAATGAATTCCCTAAAATTAAATAAGTTATGAATAAAGACGAGTGTCTGACCATTCAACCAACCATGTTTGACAACAAAATGACACATGGTCAATGTAACAGAATTTACAATATGGAAGAACTTCTGATCATGCAAAATCACAATATATGTCAAAGACAACAAATAGATATTTCTATAACATTGTACCTACCTGAATACTGCAATCACGCTCTCCAAAGTGTACAACATTACCATACTTGTCCGCCAAAACCTGCATATAGCATGAAGCTGTGAATCAGCATATATTAAATCATATATTTTAAAGAATATTAACTGCATAATACAATGTACATATGGTAAAACTAACAGTGAGTACCACCTATAAGCAGAAAATACATTCAAGCACTAAACCAGGATAACATAATTTTCTGCATGAGATTGATTAAAGATGATACTTTAGAAAGAAAGTGCACTTTCTAATGGTGACCTATTTAACATTGATCACACGTGGATGCTAAGGGCAAAAGATGCAACCAAGTTACTCACCAAATTCACTATACAGAAAACTCAAATCTGCAAGTTGAATTACAGATAAACAGAACAAGGATCTCAGGCTAGCCAAAAGTAAAGGAAGAGGAGTAGAAAGGGATCAAGAACCAGAACAAGTTTGTTTGTTCCCTCTTCCACAAACCGATTTGCTCCTGGAGCTCTTACTATCAATACATTAAACCATGACACGTCCCAACAGATTGTTAATGATATATACCCTTTTCCTTCTGTTCCCAAGGAACATGATAAAGCTTTAAAACAAGAATCATTTTCATGTACAACTCTTGTATATGTCCCTTCATTACCTTAAGTACCAGTAAGATTCATCAATAGTTAACAATTGTCAAATGTCGTCATGTCTAGCACCTACCACTAAATCAGATACAAAAAGACACTGGTAGTGACCTGATTGTGCATCTCATTGCATGAAAATTCACCACTAGATGGCAACTTTTAAATGTTACTTTTCAAACATATATAGCGTGCTTGTGTGTATTGTAGTAGTTGTTCGTGATTGTTACACCAATAGCAAGGTGTTTTTTGGTCCAAGATTTTTTGTCAAATATATATCAGAACTTCAAGTCCCAGTATAGGAAGATCCATAACTTAGACCTTTATGTGTGTATAAAGCCTGAGATAACAGCTCATGAGCAGTTGTAAGACGTAATGTTCAACATCTATGAGTTGTCAGTAACTCGATACATGTATTCCATTTCTTTCCAAAACAGGGGTTTATTTATTTTAAACATGTATTCCAGTTCTTCCCAAGAACTCACGTAAAAATTCAATCTCTATGGCATCAAATTCTTTCTCTCCTGAGTTAGAAAATTCTTTTGGTTAATGAAGTAAGGCGTAACAATACCTGAAATTCAATGTGCCTAGGATTTTGGACGTACTTCTCCAGATAAACGCCATCATTTCCAAATGCAGCAGCTGCTTCACTTTTAGCTTGCTGAAAGTGAAGAAAGACCAAGTATAAGATAAAACTCAGAACTCTGGCTTAAAATCAATTATGCTTCATGATAGGGTTTGTGAGTTTGCTAGATTATGTATGATTCATAGGAAAAAAAGATTAGAAACTATCATAGAAGAAAAATGTTATGCAAATCACAGCTTATGTAGAAAGAGTTTTCAGTCACATGCATAGACATAATATGAAAGTTCAGGATGCACGGCTGATACAAGATATTATCAAATGCTCATGTACTAATAATAGTAATATCTGAACATAGAAAGTGCAGGAAGAGGCAAAATTGGCTATGCAACAGCCGCATCAGTTTCGCTGACAACAAGGAATAGGGATTACAACTTTCATCTATGTAAGAATTCTAAAATCACTGGATGAATCTCCGAAGTCTAAAGAAGTCTCGGTACACTTAGAAGTCAAAAGCAAAAGACTAACCTTCACCTACTATGTTTTTGAAACTTAAAGATCGACATAGGATGCAAAGAGAAGTACCTGTAATAATTTTACAAACTCATCAGGTTCTTTAGCAAGACGCATTCCACGTCCACCACCACCAGCTGTTGCCTTCAAAACAATAAAGGCTTCACAAGTTCAGTGATAACTCTTCCAGGCACTCAACAACTCATGTCACTTCATTCCGATCCAATAGCTTCCTTAATTATGCATCAAATGTCCTTTCATTTGTTTCCCTTTATTATATTCTTGAACATAATATTGTTGTTTAATAAGTTATTCTTGACCAAAATTAAGCATTGCAATACTAAATCAAAGCAGGCTGATAAGAACCAGATATAGCAACAGATTTATGTCATTGTACCACAGTACTGATATTCAACTATGTAAACTTTCATACTAAAAAAATCCTGGATTTGAATATAACATCCAATAGTGAAGCAGTCCAGTAAACTTGTCAAAAAGATCAAAGTAAATGGAGGCTTCCTTGTGTCAAGATATGAAAATTGTTCCTCTCAAGAGTGTAGTTTATTTGGCCTCTTTTTTATGCATATACCTTTAAAATTAAGTATATAAAAGTTTGCCAATTAGTTATGTTCGAAAAATCTTTCATATCGGCTATATAAGGGGCATCCAAATGGGTTGATAAAGGTCTTGGGCGATCCCAATCATTGCCTTAAGGTTTTGGATTGGATGCTCACATTTTTTCCAATGATAACAGAGTCAGACTTACAAAAGTCTGTCTGTAGTACATTTTCTTTCGCTCGTACTACATTTTCTCTCCAATCACAGCCTAATTGCATAAATTTTCTAACTTCTCCCTCTGGTTACGGGAGGTGTGAACAAGGCCCTATAATGAATTCATCGCCGTATGGCTAACCTGTGATTAAGCTTCTTTTTCTCAACTAGCCATCAAGTCACTCTGGGCTTCTCACTCCCAATTCAGACCACAAAACACTAACTGTACTTCAACACATCTTAGCCTATTAGCCTATTGGTGGGTTAGCATGAATATGACTAACTTTGAGGCCATTCCCCATACTAGACCTCTTACTATTCAGAAGGTAACATGGCAATGATTAGCTGGAAAGCAAAGTGAAATTGCTCGACTAAGTGTTCTAGACCTGTCAAGTTGATAACTTGATCCTCTATTCAAAATTATCATTTAAGAACAGTTTACTCCACCAAGTCCAAATAATGAAGTGTTGAATGAACAGTTCTCATTGCTAGCACAATAACATCCACTAGAAGTAGAATGCAAGAAACGAAGTTTCATGACATACACTACTTCAGTGGCTAAAAGCAGCAAAACTATGTAAAGAGACAAGGCTGACAAGTGTAGAACAAGCAAGACAATTAGTCTTTTAATGCAGAAAAGTGTTTGAAGAGATAAGTCTAACAAAAGCAGACCCAACAAGCTAATCAGTCTCCAAATGCATAAAATATTTGAAGACAAGTGTTTTGCGTATACTGAAATAGTCACTAAAGTAAGAGGGAAATATAAGACAGCAATAAGTAGATATTTCACAGCACAGAGCATGTGATGTTTCAAGCTACTTCAGTTTTGAAAAAGTTACCTTAATCATCACGGGGTAACCAATCTCCTCAGCAAGCCTTACACCTTCTTCAGTGCTCTACAATGGGGATTATCCAGTTATTGATAAGTAACGATGAAACAGTAACGGAGATACAAACAAATATAAAAATGCATATGTGCATGTGTAAGTTCAAGTGACAGTAAATGACTCAAAAGACTAACACAGTGATACCTGTAATAGTCCATCACTTCCTGGCACAGTTGGAACACCAGCATTCTTCATTGTATCTCTGGCAGTGGATTTGTCACCCATGACTCTTATACTGTCTGGCTGCAATTTTAAGACAAAATCTTTCAACATGATGTTTCTGCATTTCCTACTGAATATAACATGGATTACCTACTGATGCCTACAGGTTTAATATAGGTAATAAGATAATGGCATATGTGTAAGAACTAAGAACTTACATTTGGCCCAATAAAGTTGATTCCATGTTCTCTGCACATCTCAACAAAAACTGCATTCTCAGCAAGGAAACCATATCCAGGATGCAACATTGTACATCCACGACTGATAGCAGCAGATAAGACATTTGGGATCACTAAATACCTGTACATGGTAAATGGGGATGTAAATGTCATAATTCTTGGAGATGAAAACTATGAAATGAATATCAACTGAAGATAACAATATACAAGGAATTTAACTTCGTTTTGTCCAATAAGAACAGCAAGTTTGTGATAACTTACGATTGATTGCTTGGTGCTTCACCAATGCAAACAGATTCATCAGCTAGCTTCACATGTAAGGCATCTTTGTCTATGGTCGAATAAACAGCAACACAAGGAATTCCCATCTCATGGGCAGTTCGAATCACACGAACAGCAATCTCTCCTCGATTTGCCACCAGAATTTTCTCGGCGCGACATGTTGCAGCAAGAGCACCGCCACATTTGCTAGATTTAGTACTAACTCTATATGCTTGAGCTCTCTGCCGCGGAAAGTTTATCTTGTTTCCTGCCATAAAGCTACACTGCGAGCTCCTAATACCATTTGTTCTCCCCAGAAATAAACCCTATAATAAACATGGCACCCAAAGATTATGTAGCTTAGTGAATACCATGACAAGAATTTGAAAGAATCCAAAGTTTATAAGGTATTTTATAGCATCAAGATCATTACTGGCAGACCAGAAAGGAGCAGAAAAGCAGCATATATTTCAACTCAGTTAGAAACGACTACCCGCCAAAATGCACCACAGTATTCCCTCTCTGTAACTCTCACCTTGAGAGTGTGGGCAAGAACCAGTACATGTTGAGAGAAAGAGAACAAATGTGCTGACGTAAAAGAATCGAAACAAAGTGAAAAGCAAATACTTCCTACGGACCTACCTCTCTTTTTATGTAATGATGGTTCAAATAGTTTAAGAAAAAAGAAGCACCTTTAAAATATGTACTTATTATTAAAGAGCTTAAATTCTTTGCATCAACGGTGGATTAAAATGACCAACAACAATAGGTAACTCTTCGTATCAAATCTAATATGGTAACCTGGAAAATAGAGTGATAACCTGCTATACAATTGCACTGATAGTGTAAAAATCAGTTACAGTGTACAAAACTTAAATTCATTATTAAATACCAAAAGGTGTTTTCAGTATCTAGTGGTATTCAACATGTCATGTCAATTCCCTATATGCTTAATGGTAAAGCAGAATGTTAAATTAAAGAGATTCCAAAAATGTATAATGAAAAAAAAAGGTTTCAATCTTTCTAGAATGGAACCAAAGAGTTGTGTTATATAAAATGGAAATGGACCAGGGGGGTTAACAAACATTACTTATAGTAATATAAATGAACTTACCGGAGTGGAGCGAAGAGCAGATTTGCCACAAACGCTAGTCAGGGCTGCAGAGTCCATTTTCCTGATCAATGTAATCTAATTCCTGCCAAGAACTGAAAGAGCAAAAGAAACAAAAAAACAAAAACAAATCTTTTGAACATTGATTCAACACCCACAAAGAATAACACAATGCAAACCAAGAAATGAAGAAAAAAATGCAATTTTAAAGATGTAATTAGCTTTCTCAGTACCTATTTACTTTGACGGAGAGAAAGAGAGAGGGGGGAGGGGGAGCTAGAAATGGAAGAAGCAGAGAATGGGTATGAAAAGACGAGGTGGGTATGTGGTAGATTTGAAGGGGGTGGGGGAAGTGAAGAAAAGTTTGATGTCGATGAAAACAAGAAAGCAGACTTATTGAGTGTCTTCACAAGATTGAATGGTCCGCCAAAAGTGGATTTGGCATTTGGGGCTTCCAATGCTGAGGTTTCTTCAATTGTTGTTGCTCAAATAGTCAAATGTATGATTTGGTCCCCAGAGTTTAAAGATTGTTGTTATCGCATCCACAACTAATTGAGAAAACTATCACTTCTTTGGTCCGTTTTATCTGAAAGTGTTACTTTTTGAGGATTCAAACAGTTTTTTCTTTAGCTAATATTTTTTTAAAAAAATAATTTGAACTATTAATTTATGTAGTACTTTTCATATTAATTTTTAAATATATAAATTCTATATTTAATTTTTAGGATCTATATATAGTTCTATACTCAAAAGCGCATCGACAATTAGGTGCTTCAAAAAAATTTGACCCTTTCACATAAATTGAGACGGACAAGTAATAAATCATATTTTATTTTGTGATGAGCCTTTTAAGTCCTATTTCGATTTTTAGGGATCAAAAGTTCTAGTTTTCTAATTTCACTAAATAAGACTAACTACTTGACATATTGCATTGTGACTAGGAAAATTTTGTTGTATTTGGAAGATATTTCTATACATTCATATATCCTTATGCTCATTGTACCAAAATACGTATTTGTGACGATGAGTTCGTGGTTGTAATTTTTTGGTATTCTAGAGATGGTGAGCGGGAATATTATGATAATTATGCTTGGAAGTGTACATTTAGAAAAGATGGGATTGCACTCGGTTGCTAACAATAAATATTGAATAATTGATGAAAATGCCAACCATTATGCCAAAAATAGCTACTTTGAGCGCGAATTATATAGGATTATTCACTAATATTTTCAACATGTAAAGTTCATGTGTAGACTAGCATAAAAGCAAATAATTTATGTTTCAGGTTTATCCTGAAAAATCTTCACTTAAATTTATAATCAGTTATTTATCATACCAATCAAACTTACAAGAAAGTTTCTTCTATAACGTCAAAAGAGGGAGTGTATCTTGAGAAATCATCGTACAAAGAACTTCGTTTCAAACCTTATGAAACCTTACACGTAACAAAATATTATGTTACTATAACGATCTCAGTGTCACTAAATAGTATGAATTATTGTACGACCTACAAAGCGAACATAATTTCATTTTATCTAAATTCACTTACTAGATAGGGATCATATTTATTACGTTTAAGATGCCTTGATAATGAAATGGTAAACACAAGAAACTTTAAATTTTGTGCTAAGAACGCGGAGGCTCAATTTCTCTAGGTAGATAAGAGTTAATCAGGAATACATCGCTAATGCTTATAGTTACAAAATAGTACTCCCTCCGTCTCATATTATCTGTCATGATTCTTTTGTACACGCCTCTTAAGAAAAATTAATTAGGAAGAAATTTTGTCTACTTTACCCGTATTTATGTATTAATATTTAATCTTTCTTCATTGGTGTTTAAACAAAGTTAGGTGAATGTAGTCTTCAAGGATAATTATTAATAAGGGTAAAAAGGAAAAAAGATAATCAATTTTGTCTTAAAATCTTCTAAAATGACAAATAATTTGAGACAACTATTAAAACCACAATAGAAAATTTGAGACGGAGGGAGTATGTTACTACTATTTTACCGCTTAAAGACCAAATAAGCGACTGAGTTTTTTTTCGAGTCCATTACTTAAATGGTCACTCAACTATTTGAAATTATCTAGTAAAGTCACATTTCTTTCGTTTGTAACAGAAAAGTCACTTAACTATGCCTATAGCACTTAGAAGGTCACTCAACCAGATTTCTCAATTTTTTGATTGCTAAATACCCATTTTACCCTCTAAATTATCATATTTTTTTATAATATATTTCTATTAATATTATATTTTTTTCTCTTTTTAATCAACATTATAGACTTACCTATAGAACAAATAAATTTTATTTATAAAATAAAAATTTATTTTCTAGCATATATGATGTCGGAATAATGATATAATTGAGCATAATTTTCAAGAATATATAATGTATATTATAAAAATACCTTTATTTTAAATAATTAATTTTTTATAGTACGTGCTGGAATATATAATTCAAAACTTTTATTGTCTTTCATTCTCAAGTGTGTAAATAATTTTTTTTAGTTTTTGTTTCTAGTATCAAAATTATTATTCCGAACAAATTATTCTAATTAATTTTTTATTGTGATTAACATTTTATTAGTCTGACATTATATATGCTTAAAGGCTATTTTTATTTTTTAATTATAAATAAAATTTATGTATTATATATGTATGTCCATAATATAAATTAAAAAGAGAAAATAATTATAATATTAAAAAAAAATAAAAGAAGACAAAAGTTGATAATTCATATGATAAAATAGGTATTTGGCAATCAAAAGTTTGAGAAATCTAGTTGAGTGACCTTCTGAGTGCTACAGGCATAGTTTAGTGATTTTGCTGTTACAAACGAAAGAAAGATGACTATAGTAGGTAATTTCGTATAGTTGAGTGACCATTTGAGTAATTGACTCGTTTTTTTGTAAAAATTACACGGGGCGCCCTATTTGCTCGCCCTCTCTTAACCTATACCCGTTTTTTAAAAAAGTTTTAACTTGTACCCACTTTTTAAACAACTTTAGGCCTATTTCTCATTCTCCTCCTTCGTTTTCTTCTCCTTCTCCTTCTCCTTCTTCGGGTGACAATGATTTTATATGATGATTGTGAATATATTTTAATATTATTTATGATATTTTACAATGTCGAGATGTTATGACGCTTTATTTTTTTATTATTGCTTAGGCTTTCTTCCTCTTCTTTTTCTTAATTGCAAAATAGGTACATAAATTTATTGGTATTTTGACAAATTGGTGATTAGAGTTTGTTCCTCATGATATTTGGAGGTTATGTTTCAAATTTGAGCTCATTTGGAGTAGATTTAGGTATTAAATCGTATATTGGATTGTTATAATTCGAAGAATAATTTTCTGTTTCTCGGCAATTTGCACTTCATACCTATTTGGCCTTAAGTGCATCTGAAGTGCAAATTTTCACTTCAGACTTATTGGCCTTAAGTGAATGAAAACGTTTGTTGCACTTCAGACTTTTTTGCCTTAAGTGCATGAAACTATTGGTTACACTTCAGACCTATTTGGCCTTAAGTGTATCTGAAGTGCAAATTTTCACTTCAGACTTATTGGCCTTAAGTTAATGAAAACGTTTGTTGCACTTCAAACTTTTTGGCCTTAAGTGCATCTGAAGTGTAAATTTTCACTTAAGACTTATTGGCCTTAAGTGCATCTGAAGTGCAATTTTTCACTTCAGACTTATTAGCCTTAAGTGCATGAAATCATTGGTTGCACTTCAGACCTATTTGGCCTTAAATGCATTTGAAGTGCAATTTTTTCGGGGGATTTGCAGCCGTACCCTATATTTGTGCCACCTTTTAACTTGTACCCTATTTTTAAAATTATTGATTTGGTAGCCATCTCACAAAAAATCCGTAATAATATGACAATTACACCCCTAACAAAAGATATAAAACGATCTCCTCCTCTCCTCTCGGCAACTTTATAAAAAAATCAGAAACTTGTTCAGATTCATTTCAGAATCACACTTGCATGAAGTTGTTTCACCTTGAAGCTAAAACTTCATGCTAATGTAGCTTGAAGTTGTTTCATGTTGAAGCTAAAACTTCATGCTAAAGCATGCTGAAGTTATTTATCCTGCAGTCTACAGTTTGTCATAAATTTTATCCGAAACTCCAGTCTAAACATGCTGAAGTTATTTAGTTTATTTGCTAAAATTTCAGACTAAATATGCTAAAGTTATTTAGTTCATTTGCTAAAACTTCAGACTAAACATGCTTAAGTTATTTAGTTATTTGCTAAAACTTTAGACTGAACATGCTTAAGTTATTTAGTTCATTTGCTAAAACTTCAGACTAAACATGCTTAAGTTATTTAGTTCATTTGCTGAAATTTCAGACTAAACATGCTTAAGTTATTTAGTTCATTTGCTAAAACTTTAGACTAAACATGCTTAAGTTATTTAGTTCATTTGCTAAAATTTCAGACTAAACATGCCTAAGTTATTTAGTTCATTTGCTAAAATTTCAGACTAAACATGCTTAAGTTTTTTAGTTCATTTGCTAAAACTTTAGACTAAACATGCTTAAGTTTTTGTCTTGTTGTATGTAATTTTCTAATGAGTTTTTGCTAATGCATGCTGAAGTTATTTAGTTCATTTGATAAAATTTCAGATAAAACATGCTGAAATTTTTTTAGTTCATTTGCTAAAACTTCAGACTAAACATGCTTAAGTTTTTGTTTTGCAGTATGTAATTTTCTAAAGAGTTTTTGCCTATGCATGCTGAAGTTATTTAGTTCATTTGCTAAAACTTCATACCAAAACATGCTGAAGTTTTGTAACGCAGTTTACAGTTTTGTCCTGAGTTTTATCTGAAACTTCAGTCTAAACAAGCTGAAGTTTTTTAGTTTATTTGCTAAAACTTCAGCCTAAATATGCTTAAGTTTTTGTCATGCAGTTTGTCAATAATCTTTTATTAAAGAAGGGCAAAATCATCTTTTTAAATACTTTTAACAAAAAAATAGGTACGGATGCAAACGGAAAAACAAAACGGGTATAAGTTAAAAAGGGGCGACCAAATAGGACGCTCCATGCAATTTTTATAATTTTTTCACTTCAAACCAATTTTTTTTAACTTTAGGCCCGATAAGTTTGAAGTTGATCGTTAAGTGGGTACGCTTGCAAACTTTTTTGCAAAGCGGGTGTAGATTCAATTGTGTTTTTCCACATCCGTTTGATTTTCATTCCAGTCAATTAGCTATAAAAAATACATCTGTACCCTCCTTTGAATCAATAGAGTTAATGAATAGCTTTCTGTATACTTTCATTAATTCGAGAAGAAAATACAAATATTAACTATTTATTTTAGATGGAGATTTATAATTCATGGTAAGTATATAAACATACATGTTAACCCCTATAAAAAGAGGCCGTTGCCCCCTCTCCACTAAAATTAGTACTATGTGCTATCGTTATGCTAAAACATAAAAGAGAGTTATGAAAGTTATGATATATCGGTTTGTTTTTTTAAAATCATTATTATGTCTGAAATTGAAGTATACCATTTTAAATTTGTTGGAAAATAATTTTAAATATATTTATCATTTATGTGGCAATAAAGTAAAGTGTATCGAACGACGATAGGTAGAATTTTACTATTAATGACGATACATGAGGAGCATTGTCTAGAAGAAGTATGTGAGATGTGGTCAAATAATATTATGTCTTGAGATATTCTAACTTCAATGAACGAAAATAATTAATTGTATACTTAATTTCTATCTTATATCACGTCAAATCTATAGTTGTGAAATATATATTATGGTTAAAATTTATAGTATTTTTTACATAAATTTTGTATTAATTGACATGAGACCATATGCAACGCAGATGATCAAAAACTAATTATTAATAATGTCTAACTGGAGCTGCTTATATAGGAGTTAAATTACATTATAATATATAATCATTCTTTACACTTAATAAGGTAAGCAATATTGTTTTCGAGCAATAATTATAAGGTAAGCAATAAAATGCACAATATTTTTCCAAGCTTGGAAGAAATTAGTCCTCTGAATTGGTTAGCATCCAAGTTGTAGAGCTTCAGTTTTCCCAACATTCCAATCTCCTTTAGTACTGTATCCATCACCATATTTTCTTTTGAAGTCCTACATATCAACAATATAATATATAATATTAAAATCTAAAATAAAATTCCAAAGATAGAAGAAGCTAGTGAGTCATCTAAAGTACTCTAGAGAACTCAAAACACTAAGGAAAAGACAATTGGCTTTAGAAGTGGAAAAAAAACTATTTCCGCTATTCCGGATTTTTATTGAGCGTAGTGAAATCAAGATCCCATAATTTTTCTACCTTTGCGTAGTTTAGCCCCTTTTCTAATTGAAAGAAGAAAGCTATTGAGCCAATCATTCAATAACGAAAACAAGTAAAGAAAAAAAAATTGTGAACAAGAAGGGAATAAGCTCTCAAGCCTCGGAGGAGAGCAATCTCTTGTGGGAGAAAGGCAATTACCTGGCAAAATCTGACTAAGTTTGTCGAATTCAAATCTCACACACATATAATTTCTCATTTTAATGTCATACATCTAGCATTAGTGAATGTGGAACTAAACAACCTTGTTATTGTGACATGCATTATCTGGATAATTTCAAGAACTGTAATTTCTAATAAAAATTGTTACCTCATAGGAATGATTGAAAGAGAATAAGGCCATCAATTTTCCTTGTTACTTCGAGGTAAAGACATCGTCGACTTCCTCATAATCGACCTTAACCTTGTTATTGTAACATGCATTATCTTGATAATTAGGTAGAGAAGCAGGATCAAGTTCAAAATATTCTCTAATATTTTGTGTCAATTTAAAAGAGGGAACTTTATGAGAAAATGTGTATAACTCATTTGCTGGTATCACAAATGACTCAGTTCCACAGTTTCTCCTTTTAAAAATGCTCATAAATCCACTGACTCTTTTCAGATAATGTACCTTTACACCAACATCACCAACAAAATCAAACAATACCTCCACAATCTCATATTTAAACGGTAGACAGTTTCTGTAAACAGCCCAAATCTCCCCTTTCATAGGATATATCAGATAATAACCCTGCATTTCCTTTTTGCATATCACTTGATGAGAGAATATATAACGATTTGAAATGTCTACAGAACTCCCCTGTCTAAATCTACCACAACTAACTTGTAAGTCATGATTTATCCAATCAACAGCCTCTAACCAGACCATTTGTAACTTAAATGTAGGAGTAAATACCTTTTTAACTTGTGCATAGAGTCTAGGCATACCATCTAAATTGTCATAACATGCCCAAATTTGGTCGATGTCAAAATTTCCTTCTTCTTTATCCTTATCAAAATCATGAAATTCTGCGCGAGGACAATGTACTTCTAGACTTATGACACCCTTATCGTCGTCTGTGTCTGACCTGATATCCCTCTCGTGTATACTTTGGTTTTGTCTCACTGTCATATTAGCACTAACCATACCAAAATCAGATGATTTTTCTGCTTTTGGCTTTTTCAAGGGATTCTCAGAACAATAAGGCCTACTTGAACTGCTGCATCCTACATTGAACTCCATCATTGTGGCTCTCTCTCTTTTGATAGTTTTGTTCAAGCCAAGTTCTTTTGGTTTATGTTCACTGAAAAGAAGAGCAGAATCAACTTTTTCTCTTAGTTTAAGTCCATTATCTTGTTGCTTCAATTTCTTCTCTTTTAGACCAATCTCCTTAAGCCTTTTCTCAAATGTTTGTTGCTCATATCTCACTTTGGCAAAAATACCTCGAATCAAATTCTCTTTCTCGTTCAGTTTCTCCTCTCTGAGATGAAGTTGTTGGACTGCCTCCTCTTGAACGACACTGAATTTGTTCTCTCTTAGTTTCAAGTCTTCAACATATCCTAAAATCTCACTTTCTTTATCCTCAACTTGTTTGCGCTTCAAGTTTAGTGATTCTCTGATTAATTCAAGTTCCTTTGAACTTTCATGTATTGATTCTTGAATAGAACACAGATGCTTCTCCCTGGATTTGAGCTCGACAAAGCATTCTTGAAAACATGTTTGGCTCAAATCCAAGTGTTGTTCAAAATATTTCCACTCTAACAACAATGTTAAAAGTGCTTTTCTGAGGCCACCTTTCTTGGATTCAATCTCTTCTAAAGCATCAGAAATCCTATTCAACAGAACCATCTTTAATCTAATGAATTATCAAATTCTTTTCTTTTTATCTGAGAATTAAAACTAAGTGAAGAAGAGAGGAAGTAGAGTTGATGCTTGTGTTTAGTACTTGTGAAGTACTAAGTCATCTTAGCCCTTCAATTACCTTTTTCATCCAATCAGATCAAACATAATAAGAACTGCATGTCCTAAGAGTTCAGTTTCAAAATATTTTGGAACTACTCAACAGTACATTCTTAACCTATGTCCTTGTCATTTTCTCTTACCTTTTCTTGATGTTATAAGTGGTTACCTATTATTTTAGTTTGCGCGACATGATCAACATCAAATACAAATAATAGTAAATCAGTAATGAATACAAATCAGGTTTGTTTAAAACATTTTATTAGGAACAATAGTGATTGTATTTTCTGTCGGTTAAGATCTTCTAATATGCAGGGTACGATTTTAGAGAAATTGGATGCTTGAGAAGTATGCAACAAAGGCAATACTTCTTACCAGAATACTTTTTCTACACTACATAATGCTCTTTCATTTGGAACTCTGAAATTGAATAAACGGAAAAGGTCCATATATGCTAGTGAACTATACGAAATAGTACATATTTGCCCGTCGTTGAAAGGTGGGCTCACATATGACCTTGCCGTGTATAAGGTGGCTCACATATGCCCTTTTTTAAACGGACCTCACTAATAAAATATTTAGCACCAGATTTTGACACGTGTCACAATCTGGTGCATTCCATTTATACCCTAATTTAAATAATAAAACAACCAGACCCATCACCCTTATTTTATTAAACCGACCCGACCCAGTACCCTACAATATCTCCTCTCACCATAGCTGATGGGTCAATACAAAGTGAGCTCATTATTTGAATAGTGTGCTCATTTAAACTGGTTTTTAGCTACAGAATGGTTTAAACCCCTGATTGATTGTTTATCGGGACTTAAAAAATCCAGCTTTCCTATTGGAGGTCAACAACAGGAAATTGATATTTTCTTTGCAATTCTTTTTTGTTTTCCAGTGATTTTTACCATTGGCGTGTATATCATCAATGACAGAAGGCAGTAAATTCTGTTTTCTCTTGGATTCCACTTTCATGTTGTTGGTTGTTATCGTTAAAGTGACGTTGGCTCAAAATTCTGCACCTGGCGATGATATTTTGTTGAACTTCAGGTCATGAAGGTCTTGAAGACGCCGATGGTCGAAAATGGGGTTCGGATGTTGGGTCAACATAGTTGAAGGGTAGCAAGTCGTGGAGTTATATAACAGGATTGGGGTTTATTGTAGGGTACTGGGTCGGGTCGGTTTAATAAAATGAGGGTGATGGGTCGTGTTGATTTATTATTTAAATTATGGTATAAATAGAATGCACCAGATTGTGACACGTGTCAAAATTTGGTGCTAAACATTTTATTAGTGACGTCCTTCTAAAAAATGGCATATGTGAGCCAATTTATACACGGCAAGGGCATATGTGAGCCCACCTTTTAACGACGGGCAAATGTGTACTATTTCGTATAGATCAATGGCATATATGAACTTTTTCCGTTGAATAAATTATCAGTTTACTTATACATAAAACACTAGAAATCAACTGAGTTGAATTCAAATAAAATAGAATTTAGAGCACAAAGAGAGATAGATAGTTCTATATTGCGAGTTAAATTCACATTAAATAGAAATTAGCAAGGAAGACCGCAGAGAGAAGAAAGAGGAGCAAACTCGACTTGCTGTGGGTGCAGGAAGAGGAAGCCACATCCTCAATTTAAATTTAAATGTCAGAAAAAGAATTATCTGGATTTTAAAAGAAAAAGGAAGAGAAATTAAATATAAAATTCCTACACATTAAGAATTTTTACAGATAACATTGACAAGAAACAGGGCAAGTCCGAAATTTAAACTTAATGAATTCAACCTCTAAATTCCTACCACTATACTCATTACCCTTCTAAAACTGTAAGTTTAGAATTTAATATTTACCAGAATATTAGTGATCTTTTTACATATACATCTATGCTCCAACCATCTCTGATACGAAGGGTGGAGGATAAAAAACTGAACTAGGGAGATGTCCAACGAGGAAATGACAATAAAATATAAGTTAAGCTGCACATTAAAACTTTCTGAGAGCCACATATATTTACATGTCAATGCCAGAAATCTACATCTAGAAACAAATATTCACAAATGGCTCAAGTCACGTAAGCTTATGTTTCTCATTTTCCTTTTAGGATGGAAATCAGTCTGATACTAGAGTTCAACATCCCGGATGTGGAGAAATGCCTCGGTTCACATCAAATTCTGAAACCAGTGTACTGTATTCTCCAGAACACGGTTCATAAATGATCCCACCAATCAACGGAGGATACTTTGAGCATAGCACATGGTAAGTATACCTTCAACACTCCTTGTTTGATCTTTGGAATGGAAATTTTTTTTGCTTTTACTGTTGGTGTTGAAGTAACTCCAAAATTGGTTAGGAGATCAGCATCATTCACCATTTCAGAGTTTTCCGGGCTTTTTGAGAGAAGCTCTTCACAGTGACTTTGTCTGCAAATGTTAACGGGAATTCCTCGTCAGCCTCCTCTCTTTGATCACACCAGGCCCCTATATTACTATTATCTTTTGACTTTCCCTCCAAAGGTTCACAGGACGAGTAGGAATCCTCTGGTATATCCCGATACAAGTGTTTCAGAATAAAAAGACCTGTATCATTATCTCTCCAGTAGTTCCTGAAAAAAAAGTAAATCATTTGAAAAATATCAATTCACAATAGAACAAGGGGAAAATCTTTTCTATCAAAAGCTGCGGTAAAGACAAGATTCATTAAACAAAATTACAATGGGTCAGCAAGCATTTTTGACCTGACAATGCCTCACCAACAAAACCATATGCAACATAGTAAAAATGAACCATAGGAGGGCAGGGTTCAAATCCAAGCAGAGGCAAATAACCCTAGGTGATATTCCCTCCTATCCATCTACCCTTGGTAGATAATGATATACTTTTTCTGGTGGGAGGTTGCAGGTACCCGATGGATTAGTTGAAGTACGCATAAATTGCTTGAACACCACCGTTATCCAAAAAATAAAGAGTAAAAACTATACCATACCGTTTGAAGCAGCAAAATCTAAACTAAAAAAGCTTATTAAAGGCGAAATTGCTCTACCTACCCTCTCTATGGTCAAGTTTGATTCAGCTTTCTTAAAAGCTCTTCTGTAACGACCCGACCGGTCATTTTGAGAATTTAAGTCTCGTTCGGCGGCATAAGGTCTTGAGCAGTTTCGTATTATGTGTATTGACTTGCGTGCGTGGTCGAGTTCAGTTACCGAATGATTCGGAGTCAAATCGGAAGAAGGATTCTAGTTTTGGAAGCTTAAGCGGTAAGAGTTGGACCGGAATTTGACTTTTGTGTAAACGGCTCCGGAATGGGTTTTGGATGATTTCAACAGCTTCGTATGGTAATTTTGGACTTAGACAGGCGTTCAGATTTGGAGGTCCGTAGGGTAATTTGAATCATTTCGGCGAAAGTTGGAAAAGTTGAAGTTTGGAAGGTGGAGAGGTTTGACCAATAGTTGACTTTGGTGATATTGGGGTCGGAATGCGATTCCGAGAGTTGGAACAGCTCCGTTATGTCATTTGGGACTTGCCTACAAAATTTGACGTCATTCCAGGTTGATTTGATAGGTTTCGACACGAGTTTTAGAAGTTGGAAGATTTGAAAATTCATAAGTTCGATTATGGTGCGATTCGTAGTTTCGACGTTGTTTGATGTGATTTGAGACCTCAAACGGGTCCGTGATAGGGTATGGAGCTTGTTGGTATGCTTGGACGGGGTCCCAGGGGCCCCGAGCGTGTTTCGGACGAGTTTCGGATGGTTTTCATAGTTTTGGTCAGGTCTGGTTCTGGTATCTCGCACCTGCGACATCTTGGAGCGCTGGTGTGGCTCCGCTTCTGCGATCATAGAGGCCTGGGAGCTAGCTCGCTACTGCGGATGCTGGCACGCAGGTGCGAAGGCCGCTTCTGCGGTTGAGTGATCGCATCTGCGAAGGAGTTCGCTTATGCGCTCCTGTTATCGCTTCTGCAGCGCCGCTGGTGCGGCTATATTGTCCGCAAATGTGGACCTAGGTCTGGTAAGTCAAGTTCACAGATGCGAACGTCTGCCCGCAAATGCGATAGCGCATATGCGCTTATTTGTCCGCAGATGCGGAAGTCCAGGGCAGAGTGTTTATATTCGAGGGTTTTGCCATTTTCTCCATATTTTGAGTTTTAGATCTCGGTTTTGGGAAATTCTTTGGGGGGTTTTCAAGCAAATCGATTGGGTAAGTGTTATTCACCTAGAATTTATTATATTCCATGATTTTATTTTTAGTTTTATCATTTAATTTGTGTTTTGAGTTTAGGAAAATTGAGGTTTTTGAAGAAAATTTTCAAAATGAAAAATCATGATTTGAGGGACGAATTGGTATCGAAATTTGATAATTTTAGTATGATTGAACTCGTATCAGAATGGGTGATCGGGTTTTGTGAGATTTGTCGGGTTCCGAGGTGTGGGCCCGGGGGTCGACTTTTGGGTCGATTTTTAGATTTTGATAAAGATGGAGGCTTTATGATCCGGAATAGTTTCTGAGTTTTATTTGTGCTTTGAAGTTATTTTGGTTAGATTTGAGCCATCCGGAGGCCATTTCACCCGAGAAGTTCATTTTTGAGTATCGGTCTGTCTTCTTTGAGGTAAGTATCTTGCATAACCTTGTGTGGGGAAACTACCCCTTAGGATTTGAGTCTTCTATGCTAATTGTAGTCCGTGTACGTGAGGTGACGAGTACGTGCTCGGACTTATTTGTGGAAAATTGGCCCTTTAGGGTTCTTAGGTCCTTGTGTTCATTGATTATGCAGTTGTTATGTTATGAATACGTCTCTTAATTACTAGTTTCACCTCTACCTGCTTTAATTAGAATTAATTGCTTCATGATCCACTCTTGTTGCTTATTTGATTCATCCGTGCCTTAACTGAAATTGTTATCTCTTCTATTGCCATGTTATCCTTTCATAACTGCTTATCTTTATTTGAAGTTATAATTATCTCTTCTATAATTGTTCAACCTTAATTGAGGTAATGATTATCTTTCTGTTGCTTATCCTTATTGAATTTGTTGTTCTCTTTCCTAATTACCCAACCTTAAAAGAAGTTAGATATCCTATAATTTAGCTGACTTGTCCTTATTTGGAATTATTCGACTTGTGTTAGCTCCCTCGTTGTCGAACTGTATATTGTGGACCGTTGTTACATAGTATTTCCTTTCTTGTTGAGCTGTTCTTATTATGATTAGCATTCTCTATTGTGGCCACTCCTTGTGAATTAGTTCCTCAGTTTCTTTGAGTTCTGAAATTTCTGAGTTGACTTATTTGTCGTACCCTTGTATTATTGTCATGGTTGTTGTTGTACTTGTTGTGGTTATGCACGAGGTTTCTGCCGTGCGGTTGTTGTTATTGTGATGCACGAGGTTTCTGTCGTGCGAGTGTTATTGGGTTGCACGAGGTTTCTGTCGTGCTATTATTAATATTGATATTTGCACATGCGGCGTGACAAGGTGGGTTATATATATGTGGGTTGCGCATGTGGTGAGACAAGGTGGGAACATTATTATGCACGTGTGGCGAGACAAGGCGGGCATTTACTTTATTATTGCACACGTGGCGAGACTACGTGGACGGTGTCAGGGATTGATTTGTGATGACTTGTGATGGCCTGAGGGCATTCTTGTTGTTGATATTTGTGTAATGGTGTGAGCTTTATCTTGTGAAAAGTTGTGGGAAAACATTCTACGTGCTATCCATTTCTTTTCCTATACTTACTAGCTGGCATGAACTATGTTAGGACACTTGCACAAGCATACACGTAGTTAAGCACTTTTATCGGTTAAAAGGTTTTCTTGATATTGTTGAGTATAGATGCACGCCCTTGTTTACTTGCCTTCTATGTGAGAATGACTCTATTTGGCACGTGAGTCGTCAGTGCGGTTATAAATTGTAATGAGAGCATCGGATGCTAAGTGTTAGGGTTCAGGAATTGGGACCCGTGAGTTGTGAATATTCTGAGGTTCGGTACCTCGTGGAGGTTATTGGCTAAAACCCGGTGTGAAAGCGGTCGTTTTGTTGAGTTGTTATTTGCCTTTCATTTATTTGTGATCACAGAATTTAGACCGTGTTTCCGTACATCTACTGTGTCATTATTATGGTATTCCGCTGATAGTTGTTTTCCTTTCTTACTGAAATTACCATATTATTTGCCATTTTGCGTAGTATTTATGTAGATATCATACTCTGTTGTTCCTATACTTATACTTGTTCAGGTTATTTAGTTCAGTAGGTGTCTTGACTGTAACTCGTCACTACTCCACTGAGGTTAGTCTTGATACTTGATGGGTACCGTCGTGGTGTACTCATACTGCACTTCTGCACATTTTTGTGCAGACCCAAGTATTTCGAAGTCAGTTGATCATTAGCTAGCGGTGCAGAGTGTTGTTGTGGAGACTCAAGGTAAACCTGCTGCTGCGTTCGCAGGCTTCAGAGTCACCTTCTGATTTGTATTCACACTGTTTACTTTATTTCAAACAGTTGTATTTAGAAAATTGTAGCAAACTCTGTAGAGTTTATGACTTGTACTACCGATTTTGGAAATTGTAAATTTTATAGAGGTTTCTATTTCATAAATTGTTAGATGTTATTTAATTATTGTTATTATTCGGCTAATGTTAGGCTTACCTAGTCCCTAATACTAGGTGCCATCACGACACCCAACGTAAGACCACTTACCTTTGTTCTCTCTTCCACCCCGTATCTTTGGAAGCACTTGTTTTGTCCATAACCTTACTCCAGGAACAGATAAGTTAGCTCCTCGTGCTCTTAAGTGCGTATTTCTGGGTTTCTCGAGAACACAAAAGGGGTATCGATGCTACTCTCCTGACCTCCAGCGGTACCTTATGTCCGCTGATGTTACCTTCTTTGAAACCCAATCATACTTCACAGGTTCAGGTCATCACTTAGATATTTCTGAGGTACTACCAGTTTCATCTTTTGGAGATTCAGTCACTCCAGCTCCACCACCTACAGCTCCAGTTGTAGCTCCACCACCTATAGCTCCAGTTGTAGCTCTACCACCTATAGCTCCAGTTCCACCACCTACAGCTCCGGTTGTAGCTCTACCACCTATAGCTCCAGTTCCTCCACATAATCCAGTTCAACCTTCTGCAGCTCCACCACTCTTGACTTATCATCGTCGTCCATATCCAGCATCAGGCCCAGGTGATTCACGCCCCGCATCAGATTCTGCACCTACTGCGGATTTGTCTCCTCTTAGTCAACCAATTGCACTCCGCAAAGGTGTACGATCCACACTTAATCCTAATCCCCACTATGTCGGTTTAAGTTATCATCGTCTGTCGTCACCACATTATGCTTTTATATCTTCTTTGTCCATTGTTTCTATCCCTAAGTCTAAAGGTAAGGCACTATCTCATCCAGGATGACGACATGTTATGATTGACGAGATGTCTGCTTTACATGCGAGTGACACTTGGGAGCTTGTTCCTCTTCCTGCAGGTAAGTCTGTTGTTGGTTGTTGTTGGGTTTATGCGGTCAAAGTCGGCCGGATGGCCAGGTTGATCGGCTTAAGGCTCGTCTTGTTGCAAAAGGATATACTCAGATTTTTGGGCTTGATTATAGTGATACTTTCTCTCCCGTGGCTAAAGTAGCATCTGTTCGTCTCTTTTTGTCCATGGCTGTTGTACGTCATTGACCTCTTTATCAGTTAGACATTAAGAATGCTTTTCTCCACGGTGATCTTGAGGAAGAAGTTTATATGGAGCAACCACCTGGTTTTGTTGCTCAGGGGGAGTTTAATGGTTGTGTGTGCAGATTGCGCAAGTCACTATATGGTTTGAAACAATCCCCTCGAGCTTGGTTTGGTAAGTTCAGCACAATTATTCAGGAGTTCGGCATGACTCGTAGTGAGGCTGATCACTCTGTGTTTTATCGGCATTCTGCTCCTAATCTGTGTATTTATCTAGTGGTTTATGTTGATGATATTGTTATTACTGGTAATGATCAGGATGGTATTACTAATCTGAAGGAACATCTCTTTCAGCACTTCCAGACTAAGGATCTGGGCAGATTGAAGTATTTTCTAGGTATTGAGGTCGCTCAGTCTAGCTCAGGTATTGTTATTTCACAGCGGAAGTATGCCTTATACATTCTTGAGGAGACTGGAATGATGGGTTGCAGACCTATTGACTCTCCTATGGATCCGAATGCTAAGCTTCTGCCTGGACAGGGGAGCCTCTTAGAGACCCTACGAGATATAGGAGGTTGGTTGGCAAATTGAATTACCTCACAGTGACTAGACCTGACATTTCCTTTCCGGTGAGTATTGTAAGTCAGTTTATGGATTCTCCCTGTGATAGTCACTGGGATGTAGTTGTTCGCATTCTTCGGTATATAAAGTCAGCTCCAGGCAAAGGATTACTATTCGAGGATCGAGGCCACGAGCAGATTGTTGGGTACACAGATGCTGATTGGGCAGGATCACCTTTTGATAGCCGTTCTACGTCTGGATATTGTGTTCTAATAGGAGGTAATTTGGTCTCGTGGAAGAGCAAGAAACAGAATGTAGTTGCTCGATCTAGCGCCGAAACCGAATATCGGGCCATGGCTATGGCGACGTGCGAGTTAGTTTGGGTCAAGCAGTTGCTCAAGGAGTTAAAGTTCGGAGAAATCAGCAAGATGGAACTAGTGTGTGATAACCAAGCTGCTCTTCATATTGCGTCAAATCCGGTGTTCCATGAGAGGACTAAACACATTGAGATCGACTGTCACTTTGTCAGAGAAAAAATACTTTCAGGAGATATTGTTACAAAGTTTGTAAAGTCGAATGATCAACTAGCAGATATTTTCACTAAGTCTCTTACTAGTTCTCGTATTAGTTACATGTGTAACAAGCTCGGTACATATGATGTGTATGCACCGGCTTGAGGGGGAGTGTTAGTTTATAGATATGTATAGTGTAGTCTTGTCCCACATTGGAAGAGGAGTAATATCTCCTTGTAGTGTATAGCTATAAATAGGGACCTCTTGTATTGTATTTATCATCCAATATCAATAACATATTTTCTCCCGTGCCTTCTCACACGTACGTTTTCTGATTAGTGCTCAATTAAGTAGGTGTTTGGAAATACATTATTTGCAAACCAATGTTCGTTTTACAATTTTGTCCATATCTACTTGAAATAGAGAATTTGAAGTTGAAAATTTGATGAGTATTTTAAGTGAAATAATGGTTTTCACTAAGAAAACTCATTCTTATTCCAAGTGAAATTCATGTCTGAACACAAGTCAACTTTCGTTATACAATGACTTACTTTCAGGTTTGCAAACTAAACAAATTCAAGGGAAAACCAATTTAATTATGCTTTTTTCCGAAGATCTAAATGATGAAAAATCTGATTTCTAGATCCAGTAGGTAACTAGGATGACAAGGAAGAAAATGCTTCTAGGATAAATTGACCAAACTTCTGCTCGATCGAGCTCTATGATTGACAAGGATGGTTGACTTAAACATGCATTCTAGCCAACAGCGAAACCGTCCTGGACAAATTTTGCTTCCAAAAAGTTCGATTGACACAGCCACAAAACAGAGAAATTCATATTTTTTTCTTTGAGAGCTTTAATTAACGAGTCTATCAGGTTCCCCATTGCATAAGAAAATTATATTGAGTTACAGAAAATGTCCGCTATGACAAGGAAAGATTTGAAGGAGTTCCTTAATGAGAGAAAATTTGTAGCGAGAAGTACTGGAAATTCCAAAGGGAAGGACCTTAAGTAGTGGAGTAAGTTGACACTGGTTGAACTGCCATAACCATTAAGCACTTCTGTCTCTAATACTTAATTCAGACTCCTCCAGAACTGTTGTCATTTTGCATATTATACAAGTTTTAAAATATGAAAAGACACTAGAGCACAGAGAAGATTATTTGTCACTAAAACACTTTAGAACATCAACAGTTTCTTCATTTGTGCAAAGAGAAGTTTTTAGTTTCTAAAAGCACTTTCAATTAGTATTAAGGGGAAACATGCAATTGACTTAATTGACTCTATTAGGTTGATAAGGATACTTACGTGTGCGCTCCAAGGGTTGAAATGTATGCATGCCTAAATGTTTTATCCTGCGAAAGAACAGATAAAAACAAAAGGCAATTGGGACTGGTAAGTATAAAACACAGTAACGCACGGACACTGCCAGTTGTTAATGAAAGAAACACATACGAAAAACCATATGATATGTACAAACATATTTATACTTAAAAAAACTGATGTACTCACACAAAATGAAGTTCAATTCATCATGTGGATTTGGAAACGGCTACAAGACTTAAGTTCATTTTTACAATCATGTGGATTTCAAAAAGAACAACAACTTGGATCTAGTTTGCTGGATCTAGAACTGAAGTGCACAACATTAACAGATAATAAAGCAGAATATTTTGTTTTCCATTCAATGCGAGATTTTACCAATTCTGAGCGCACAAGAATTTGTAATATAGTTAGGTGATAAAGCTTCTGCAAAAGCTGAGTCAAGCAACAGTAAACATGTTGAGAACCAATTCCAATTGACCCATTCACCATCTGAGTCACCATGGAGAACAATTCTGTTCAACCCATTCCCTATCTGAGCCTGTCAGCACTCTCTTGTATGACTCCCCTTGGATAAACAGTTTTTCACCGACCTTGGCACATGCAAACCCATTGAGGAGAACTAGCTAATCGAGATCTCCTTCCTTAACATAACTGGGACTTGTGCAATTCTACAATTCACCACTTGCTCTGTATCTTCAACCAGATAATTACTCAATGTTGAGAATTCTGCTTGGAATGTCCAGTTTATCGATTCAAATGACATGCTCACCACCTTATTTTACATGTGGAGAATGTGAACTCCCAAAACTTCCGGCCATCAAGTTTTTTTTGGATTTAAAATAGCAAAGCCACCTCCTGCTAAAACTAATTAGTGTAAAGGAGATAACTGTCAGATTTCCCAAAGCTCTACAAAGCTCATTCGCGAAACTAATAAGTGTAAAGGAGATAATTGTCCGATTTCTGAAAGCTCTACAAAGCTCATTAGCTCGTTTAAGTAAGAGGACAAGGTCCAAATTTCTTCTCCTCGGGGTTCCCCCCCCCCTTCCAATATGGTAAACCCCACCAACCAAACTGCTTCGACTTAGGAGTCAACAGTGGCCCTTTCTCACATTGCTCGCTTAGTGATTCAGATCTCCAACCTCAAGGTTGAAGATGGAGGGTCCTTTCATCAGCCTAGTCCTTGTCCAAACTACTTCTCCTTGTACTCCATACCTAGAGTGAATAACCCAAGAGATGAACAAGAAAAGAGAGGTGCTCGATGATTTATGTAGTAAAATCTTCGAGATCCAGAGTAAAGCAAACCAACAGTGGTTTTGCTCAATCTTGTTTTAGACACCAACAGATAGCCATGAGTACTCATTGGTTTTGACAAGTTAATTAAGGAGAAAAGAAAAAAATAATTTTTTCTATGAAGTTTAATTAGTTTTCCCAAATATAAAAGAGATAAGCGCCTAAATGATATAGAAGTTAGAACTTCAAATAATTGCTTGCATAGCTCAGTCTACAATGTTGGCCAAAACCTCTAGAAGCCTGGATAACTTCCTAAGCTGCAATCTAGATTCAATTCTCAATTGATCTGTTGACGATTTTATGCCAAAAACCAAACTAGAAGAGGTTGGGATTTTAATCGGCTAGGAATTGATTTTTTCCAGTAATCAAAAAATCCCCGAGGGCTAGTGGTGCACGGTTCGAAACTCGGAGGATAATAGGTCTGCCCCTCTACCCTTCTCCACTTAACTGTGACCAAATATAAGATTGTTCAAGTTAAAATTGAACAAATGAAACAGGACTATCAAGTAGAAGAAAAAAATTACACCTAAACTATGAATTAAATATTGGATAAAATTTCCTCCATTGTTGTCTAGCCAGAGCTAACAATCCACTAAACATTGCCCGAGAACATATAAGGAGGCAAATGATCTACATCCCTACCGATGTGGGAACTCGACAATTAGTTTTTTTTTATGAAAGATTTTCTGCTGCAAATGAGCAATTAGAAGTTATTCCTTATTTTTTCTAGGGAAAAGCAAATGTGCAAGTAGCAATTTTTTCACCGGGCATTTAGAGCGCAGACAAAATAGCATGATCAAGAATAAGGATGGGTTTGGCTTGATACCATGTATAGAAAATGGACCTTGGGCCTAACTCGACCGTAAAAGCTAGCTCGTAAGATGAGAATTGCTCAGCACCATAAGGAGACAACAGTCTATTCCCTCAACCAATGTGGGATATTTAAAACTCCCCACACATGGACAACATAACATTGGGGCTCCAACATTGGGTAAACCAAGAATACATGTGTTTTCGCTAACACCATCTTAAGAAAATGAACTTTGAACCTAAATATCCCTCTAATACCATGTTAAGAAAAGAGAAGTTGTACCTAACTCAACCCCAAAAGTTAGCTCATGAGGTGAAAACTGTCTGAATTATATAAGGATACAACAACACATCATCAACCAATGTGTGACCATAAATGAAAGATAACTTGGCATTGTAAATTGCTATTTACTTTCTAAGGGACCACATGAATACAAGCCAGTGGTGTCCGCATCTATGAAGCATACATATCAAGGTATGAACACCAAATGACTAGAACGGCTACAGTGAAAACAATGAAAGGGTAGAAAAATCAAGAAGAATAGCCATGTAGAAGGAAAGACCCCACACACAAAATATTAAGCCTTCAATTGAACAAGAAGCTGGGAAGACAAAATGTAAATTGCACAATTGTTTCAAGGTCTAATGGCAAATGAACGTACTTGTAAAACATGATCTATTCGACCATCTTCACTTCCAGTTAATCTCTCCATCATAATTGAACCATACGACCTCTCTTCTTTCTCCTGGTACTCTTGGGACTCCTCTGCAAAAAAGTGCCACATCAGTACCTAGAAAGATAGGAAGCTAAAGTTTTTTTTTTGTTTTTTGGGGGAGACCAGCTTGAATTAGAGCTGATAGCTTCTGTGACTGAGAAAAAGGAAGAGGAACTTCTATAATCTAAAAGGAAGAAAGCAGACGAATAAGAAATGCTTGCTTCTATTACCATCTTCGCCATCGTTGTATCTTGATTGACAAAGAGTAATCACCTTTACCTGATTAAAAATTGTCATTAAGATCCAAAACTCATTGGCATCATGAGACCTAATAGAAAACCATAAACTAACCATAGAAAATAAGGCTAACACTAAAACGAGCAAATCCACCAATCTTATGTAAATGACTTTCAATGACAGATGAGTTCACGCCACACCAACCAAATAGGGAGGAAAAAGAAAACATGGAAACCTCATTTCCCCCACAGATATGATGATATTTAAAGATTCAAAGCTTCGCACTTGTGGAAAAAAAAGCATGTCATAAAAAGCTATATATGAAGAAGAAACATTTTCAGCATGATAATTGGAAGGAGAATATCAAGTTATAGAAGCATAATCCAAGTCGTTCAGTTCATGGTTTCAACACTAAGCTGATATAAAACGAAACAAATAACTGTTCTCCATTTCAAGCAATCAAGTCAGCAAGGATCTCTAGTTTAACCAGCCATTCATTGATATTGTAAGGTCATACGAGGATCTCTACTTTAAACAGCTATTCTCTGAAATCTATTAAGGTCATTTGTAATTCAACCAGCATAAGACATTAGCAGCAAGCCGAAGATTTAACTCTTCATGTGTCTATCTTTGCAAGGCTACAGGACATCAAACTTCTTAATGAGTGATATAAAATCTTATCATCTCAATTAAACATACAACCCTGTATCGTAACACAAACAACTAGGGAGAAAAATTAAAAACACACCTTTACAAAATTTATATTGTTCGCAAAAGCCTGTGAACGCAAAGCTACTTCTTCTTTAAATTCCTGCACCAAACAGTAATAGGATGCACATTAATACAGATGGTATAAGGAACCTAACACGTTAATTATGTTACTATGGAGGCCTTACCTGAAAACCAATATGCAGTCGTTTCCCACCTCTGTGATAGGGTATTATGACGGGGCGTTTGTTGAGATATTCTTTACAGACAAGTGGTTCTAATCTGAAATAGGAGAGAAGCAGGCATGAGCTTGTTTAACAAAAAAATTGACAAAACATAGCAACAATGTCGACTATGAAACCTGTATGCCACGGGATCACAAGGGTGGAAAATGTTGAACATTTGTCGACAAGCCGGCATCTCTTCAAGTATGTTATCCTCTTCCCAGTAATCATTCCCCTTGCCTGCCATACCAGGATAAAACAGAAAATAAAAAATGATAACTAAGTGCAACCAGATGCACCACCATCTTTAACAGAGAGAAGAAAAGAACTGGCATATTTCATACTCCAAACTTGAGTTGCCTAGTACCAACAAAAGAAAATGAGTTTAGATGTCCCCCATATAAGTAAACAAGGCATCAAAAGACACCAGCCACCGCCAACATACAGAGTTTATAGGATCCATAGGATACTTGGAACTTGAAAAACTAAAGGCAACACAATGCCCCAGGAGGAGTTGACAAACATTTCTTAATGTTACTCAAGTAAAAAGAAGGATAATCTTTCTGCTGCATGATAAACAAAGATTAGGTTGATACTGCACACAGGTCAGCGGATTTTGATGTTAGTTAAAGTAAACTTAGTTGATCTATGAAAACTAACACTAGATGTCTTACTGAAACATTCATGCAAACAGACAATAACCTTATAGGCTTACTCCCTCCACAAGATTCAGAGTAAAAATAAGCAATAAAATCAACATGGACTTAAATATAGGCAGTAGAAGAATTACCGATCCCAATACGAGCATTGCGAAGAGAAAGAAAAACACCAAGAGGGGATCCAACAGCGAAATATGTATCGACCTTCTCATAAAAGAATCAAAGAACGGAACAGCCAAAGTTAGAAGATGTCTTGGAGCTCCTAGAGGAGCTCAAACGGAGAATAACCGCGAAAATTAAAAGATCAAATTATCAGAAACAAGTTAATGGATTCAAAGAAAATTGATAATTACACTATATAGCAAAGCATCTTCTACTAGAGAAATGATGAAAGCATAATACAAGCATTTAGAGTGATGAAGATTTCAATAAGGTTAACGACTTTATTCTGGAAGCATTTAAAGAACATTGAAAGTCTAGCTGCAACATCCAACCAAGACCTGCCAAACCCACCCCAGAAATAGTAGAATCTTACAATGGAGAAGTATTACCTTAAATTTCAACTTTGTGTATTTTATTTGCGGAGTATAACTCTTCGGTGAATCACTCTCCTCATGAGAAAGCCTTTCAGAAGTAGATTGATTTCTTGTAACTGTGTTTATTCCTCCATTTTCTGCTTACATTACACATCCCATTCCAAAAGAAATTTATAAGGTCCATTTACTTTGATACTCAAGGAAAATATGCTTGAAGTTTTGGAAAGCTAAAAACTAAGCTCCATAAATGGTTATTTATTCTGTCTAGCTGTACCTTTCTTTACATACTCAGATTCTAACTCTTGGATTTTCGCTCTCAGCATATCAATCTGGACCAGTCTCATTGAGGAAGAAAAATAAGTAGATATAACAGATTAAAACAAATGAGAAATTTCATGCAGAAAATGAAATGTCACTACCTCTTCCCTCAGTGAATTGATTGTTCTATCTTTGTCACTTTCAGATGCTCCCTCATCAATTGTCTTTTGATCAAACTCAACTATTGCATCTTCCATTTTCTCGGCATCATTTATCGTGTCCCTCTCATAGATATTATGAGTCCAATCAATAGGAGGTTCACGAGAATTTTCAGTCGCTGAGGAATCATTAGATTGCTTGAAATCATCGGTTGCAACTGGTTCGTCCGAGTCTGATGAAGCAGGAGGACCCACTGGATGACAGAAATCCTCTGTACAAGCTTCCAGGGGGTCTGAGGAACTCGGTTCTGCCTTCATTTTGTCTTTATCTGACAGATTACTCTTATTTTCTCCCCTAGTAAAGCTTTCATCATCTAAACGGGAGGCAGAGTTGTGGTCGAAAGATAGGTTGCTCTGATCCTGCTGAGATGATTTATCCTCATTTTGTTCTTTGTACAACCACTCCATGGGAAAAGGGGAGGAAAGTTTTATTTGGTGGCATAGGATATCATATGACAAGACACTCCCAAGGGAATGACCATATAAGGAAATCTGTAAATTTTATGAAATTTTAATATCTTTAATATGATCTGTTTACATTGAGTTCTTAAAAAATAAGCAAAGAAAACTTTGCATGTTCAATCATCTCTATACCTTTCCGCTATAACCGGGATTCCTCTTAAGAAACTTTAAGTATAACTTATTCAACTGGTTGGAGACCTGAATAGAGAATAAACAATTAGCTCCGGACACTAATGAAAATTATTTTTATTGATTTGTGCCAAAGACATTTAAAAGTAGGCAGTCGATAGACCATAATGAGTGCTAATGCATATCACATGAAGCAAAGGAAAATTAATGGGTTAATATGCTAAAATGGCATCTACAGAATGAACTCGCAGAAACGAAGAGGATAACAACTATGCCTCAACCCGTAGGAAGTTGGGTTCAAGCTACATGATTGTCCATTTCACTCAATTTGAATCATTCCATTTCCAGTATTCATTATTCAACAGTTAATATTAGAGGTTTACTACAATTTCTGCCAACACACAAATCTTTAAATTAAAAGAATCCTAGCAAAACGCTGAACCAAGTTTTAGCCTATTATAGTGACTAAGCTTTAACCCCAACTAGTTGATATCGCCTATATGGATCTTTTGCTTCCATTCTGTTCTATTTCTGCTAAGTTTGCATGGATTCTGAGAGATTATAGGTCTTTTGGGACAAACTTTTTTTCCATGTAAGTTTAGGTCTGTCTCTCATCCCCATTTAACACTTCTAATCATCATGGTTACACACACCCATACACCGGTACATTTGGATGTCTTCATAGGTATTGAAACCAAATATTAACGACACAGCAAAATGAGGGGTAAATTATTAGAAAATGAGATAATTCATAAAACATAATAAAAGCTCGTCAGGTCAATTTGACCAAATTCTTTGCAGAAAGTCATGCTACTCATGCAATACCCTAAGTCCCACAGGAAGGACATTAAGAGTCACTTTCTAGTTGTGTCACTATCCTTACGCTTGGGAAGCCTTGTATATTGTCATTTTCGTTTGGCAAAATTGGTTGAATTGTTTGTGGTGCCTTTAGTGCTGTTCCATTACATGTCTCTCTCTTTTTTCTTTTTCTTTTATTGAGAAGCAGAACCTTCGATCCCTCAAGTTAGAATAGACTACATTTGATATATTTTTTCCACATTTCTATTCCAGCATTACGATTTATCCTGCATGCCTAGTGCCCATTCAGTTCTCTTAGAAGCAACATTATTTGTATAACAGAAAATTTTCTCAATATAAGTTATTTTATGATTTGTAGTTAAAATTCAGTAAATAGTTTACAATAGATTAACTTATAACTTCTTTGAGTGATTTACACGCGTATCGTTTCATTTAAAAAGGAACTATTTCTTTGCAACATTGGAAGAATGCAGGATTTCGTAATGACAAATGCTACTGGGCATTTCCTTCCCATCACAGCAAAATTTTAAGAAAGCTAAACAGACAGTAGAGATTCAAAGAGGAAAGGGATTTGTGATAACCTGATAGGTCATCTTATGTTTTAGAACCTAATTCTACGCTTTGAAGCCTTAAAAATCTCATTTTTACCCTCCTCGATTTGTGTGCGCAGTCCGGGCGTGTTTACGGAAAACTTTTATGTTAAAAACTGTGAAAAATATGAAATTTTGCTTTGAAATCCATTTGAGTTGACTTCGGTCAATGTTTTGAGCAAACAGACCCGGATTCGTGTTTTGACAGTCCCGGTGGGTCCATATCGTGATTTGGGACTGGGGCGTATGCCCGGAATCGAATTCGGAAGTCCCTAACCCGAGTTATCGAACTTTGTTGAAATTTGAAAGTCAAAGGCTTAATGATTTTGAAATGTTTGACTTTTTGGATATCGGGTCCGTATTTTGGTTCCGGAACCCGGTATAGGTCCAATACTATATTTATGACTTGTCTGTCAAATTTGGTGAGAAACGAAGTTGGTTTGACGTGATTCGGACGTCCGGTTGTTAATATAGCAATTCTAAAGTTTCTTCAAAATTTCATTTGATTTTGGTGTCCGATTCATAGTTCTAGGTGTTATTTTGGCGATTTGATCGCGCGAGCAAGTTCATATGATGCTTTATGACTTGTGTGCATGTTTGGTTTGGAGCCCCGAGGGCTCGGGTGAGTTTCGGATAGGCTACGGAATGAATTTGGACTTAGAGCATTGCTGGTGTGCTTCAGATTTTGTTGCAGGCCTCAGATCTCGCAATTGCGAGATCAATCATCGCATTTGCGACCACTGTTGGGTTCGCATTTGCGATCTACTCATCGCATTTGCGAAGAGTAGCTGGGGAGGCCAGAGTTCGCATTTGCGATGGGAGCTGGGAGGGGGGGATTCTTCGCATTTGCGATCACTGGGTCGCATTTGCGATCAACCCAGAGTTCGCATTTACGAACTATTCTTCGCATTTGCGAAGAAAGCAGAGGTGTGATGATTCTCACATTTGCGAACCCCAGGTCGCAAATGCGACATCTGCAACTGATCAAATATGACTTAGACGGGATTTTTGGTTCATTCTTCAAATTTTCAAAACCTAAAACCTTATAGGCGATTTTTCCAAGACTCTTTCTTCCCCAAATCGTTGGTAAGTGATTCTAACTTATTTCCTTTCAATCTTTCACTACATTTCACAAGTTTTCAACCTAAAATCTAGAGTTTTCATGGTGTAATTGGGGGTTTTGGGTAGAAATTAGGGATTTAGACCTCAAATTGAGGTCGGATTCCAAAACAAATCACATAACCGGGCTCGGGGGTGAATGCGTAATCGGGTTTGGACCAAGCGGGCCCGGGTGTGACTTTTGTTGACTTTTTCAATAATGGCCTAAATTGAATTCTTTACAATCGTGGGTAGTTCGTAAGGCTTAATTTGAATCGTTTGGTTGGTAAATTGCTAGATTCTATTGGTTCGGAAGCTTGTTTGAAAGGAAAAGCCGTGGTTGAGCTTTGAATTTGGTCTTCGGAGAGAGGTAAGTGTCGTGGTTAACCTTGACTTGAGGGAATAGGACTTGTTTGTCTATTTGCTACATGTTTAAATGTTGGGGAACAACGTATATGTGAGGTGACGAGTACTTATGCGTTGTAGTCAGGTTAAAGCATGCGGGTGGGGCTTGGTTTCTTGCAATTATAGCTTCATTTGTTCATGTTATCCATGTTTAGACTAGTATTGTTAAATTGATCGTTCTTATCATGTTTACGGATCTTCTGGTGATGATTGAGTATTGATTCCGAAGTTGAGGTTGATATTGTGGAACCAAATTTGTTATTTTATCTCTCTGTTGTTATTTGTTTATTGCATTATGATAAGGGAGAGTGTTAATGCACGAAGGGTGATACCGTGCCATATTGTGAGTGTTAATGTACGAAGGGTGATGCCGTGCCATATTATGAGTGTTAATGCACGAAGGGTGATGCCGTGCCATATTGTGAGTGTTAATGCACGAAGGGTGATGTCGTGCCATGTTATGAGAGTTAATGCACGAAGGGTGATGACATGCCGTTTCTACTGATTTTATGGTGAGGCTGAGAGTAAAAGCACGAAGGGTGATGCCGTGCATTTTTCCTTTACTGTGTTTACTTGTTCTTATTGGTTCATAGTATATTGGCTGTTCAAGTTACCATTTTGCTGTAGTTTTCTATCTCGTATTCCCCTCAGCATGTTCCCCATCCCAATAGTATATGTTTAGCTGTTATTTGTACATATACTGTTAAATTGCACAGGTTTGTTATGTAGGTGTCTTGTCATAGCCCCGTCACTACTTCGTCGAGGTTAGGCTCGACACTTACCAGTACATGGGGTCGGTTATACTGATACTGCACTATGCACTTCCTGTGCAGATTTTGCTATTGGTCCCAGCTGATCGAGAGGCGTAGCAGCTCGGACTAGTTCATCGGAGACTCAAGGTAGATCTGTTGGCGTTCGCAAACCTTGAAGTCCACGTCTATCTTCTCAGTTCTTTTTTTTTTTACTGTTTCTTTCGTTGTATTTCTTTCAGACTTTTACTTGTAGTAAATCCTAGAAGTTCATGAATTGTGACTCCAGATCCGGGTGGTAGTAATAATTAAGTTTTTATATTATTCCGCACTCGTTGTATTTCATTTTAGCTTATTTGCTGTTATTTACTGAATTGAATAAGGATTTGCTTAATAATTCTCTAACGTCAGTTTGCCTAGCAAGTGGAATGTTAGGCGCCATCACGGTCCCGACGATGGGAATTCCGGGTCGTGATAGGATTACCTTTTTCTTAAAAAGGCATAAAATTTTATTAAATGAACGAACGTATAGGGATACCTATGATCAGATATTTCCGTTCAGGGTGGGTTTGATTATAAATGAGGCGGATTCTTTTATCCAAGCAGGATTAGCCACGTGTATTTTTTTAGATTGGGATGAAGGATCTAACAGGTGAGGGGTAAATATGGTCTAAAAGTATGACGGTAGGAGTAGTTATACTAAGAAACTGAAACGGAGGGTAGATGGAGCTTATTTTCGATAGTACAGGGACAAATATGACCCTTTTCCGTTATATTAATTTATCCATCTTCTGAAAATTTAACAAATATAAGACCATAAGAGTACACAGTTATTTCCTAACATTTTACAATTAATAGGAAAGCAGTAGGTTATATGAACCAGTTGATTCACATATCAACAGCCAGGAAGTGAACAACTGCCTAGTGTAAATAGTGTTATTACGGCGAATTTTTTTTTTCTTTTTTCCAGTTAAGTTGTTATTAGGATAGGATTTAAGGAAGACAACACCGGTTTGAAAAGAAGAAAACAGGCAGCAAATCAAACAAAAGAGCAAAGCAACATCAGGAAGAAGAAAGGACAGTGGGAGAAAACTTGAACAGGAAAAATCAAATTTGAAGTACCGAGTCAATAATCGCCTGGCAGTAAATGGGGCTCATGTAATACAGCACATCATGCACTGTTGCACTCAACACCTCACGCAATCCCCGCACACCATCTAAAGTAATTTTTTCAACTGTGGTCTCACCACTAAGCTTTAAGCCCTTTCTCCACTGGTGGTACCCACAGTCGAAACATAAAAACAACTGGTGTTAGTTCACATTCACAAATCAACAGGAAACAGCAATGGACAGACTTATGCAGAAGAAAAACCGAAAATATCATATGACAGGAATGCAGAAGATAAACTTAAACATGCTAAGGGACAAGGGGGGAAAAGGCATTCTTGTAATTAACAAGAAATGTTTAATCAAAGCTCAAAAGAATATAACAGGAAATCTTAGAGCTGCAGCAAAAGTGATAATCAGAAATAATTCTATTGAGCACCACTAAGCATAAACAACCTTGGTACCCTCGATTTGGCCTACGTCAGCCTTTTATAATCTCGAGGAGGACCCCCAACCAGAGGGCAGATCACAAATGGTCTCAGATCGCTAGGCCCGGATCACATGTCCAGTAGGTGATTCTACTTACTAATTTGAGATGCTTCTAAGCTCTAATGCTCATCGTTATAATAAACATTTGTTACTTGCCTCATTAAATTCCTGCTATGCTCGACCCAAACAAACCATACTTCCGGCCCCGAGCTATTCCTCGTAAAGTCATAAGATTTAAAACCTGAGTTGTAATAAATGGTATCTTCTCCCATATTATGTTGAACTTAACTTTGGATTATGAAACCTAAAGATTCCGGCCAAGTTACTGAAATATCCTCATTGAAAGTTGACTAGAATGACATGAAAAGTTAAAAGGAACTAGCCTCGGGAAATGTGCCTTGGAGCATTTTGGAGGCTCTTCCAAGCAAATCGGGGATGCCTTCTATTGATTGAGATCTTCCGATATAGTAATTTTATATGACAAAATATGGTTGAGATCTCTATAGTTGTAGTCCAAGGTAGCGTCAAAAACAATTTCTGAACTCTTTTCATCACAAGGACGAATGATTGTTTTCATAACAATATACCAAAATAAGAAATTTAATAGACCAACTATGAAAGCATTACCTGGCATGGGATAAAGAGGACTCTCTGAGTGCCACGTTGGTACGGGGTTAAATGTCGTTCAGCAAGGATTGACGTGATATGACGAAAGTCACTAACATCATCCACAAGATTTGATTTTTCCAACCTTTGACCAATACCATGAACCATGAACACCAGATGTCGAACAGGGACCTATACCAGCAGGATCCAGTTATAAAGGTTGTACTAAAACCTTAGAACTTAAAAGGAGACCATTCTTTAAGGATGTCAAAAGTGGAAAAGATGAGAGTCTGGTATCTAAAATTAGACATCACGAACAAGTTTATGGATAACTTCTTTTAGGAAACATTAAAAATTGCGACTAACTTGATCAGCAAAGAAAAAGTAAAAACAAAAACAAAAATGAAGTTAGGGGAAAATTGATTAAACAAGTAATTACTAAATTCTAAAGAATATAGATAAAGACATATCATGCAGATAGAACCACCTCAATGATTTGGACAAGATTAGTTCGTCTTTTCTTCACATAGACTATCATCATTTTTAATCAAAAGATAATGTGAATTCATGCACAAAGATGAAGCGATAGGCAAAGGGCAAAGCACAAGACCGTATACAGAGGTTGGACTAGCTAAATAAATGCAGAAACCTTTACTTCTAAAAAAACTTTTGCTTCTGTGGTCATTTTAGTATGTAGCATTCTCTCCCTAAAGGAAATAACTGATGCAAGAAATTGGCAGGACTGAAAAATTAAAATAGGTCATGCAGCTTTTATGTTGTAAGCACAGTATGCTGACCTGTCCCAGAGCTTGTTATCGTGTAGAATAAGATAGCGGTGTATGTTAGCGATGCAACATAGCATATATCAGCCAATTTAGACATTTTTCAGTGTGCTAAAGCTGTGATCATCTTCCAGATCAATACACAATTAGCTCTTAGATATTACTCTTAAGCTTTACGTTAGGACTGATTCCCTACTTTAGCTTAGCATTTTCTCGAGCTTGCATAGTTCCTAAATGTGTTTTTTCATTTGGTATCAGAGCTAGAGGTCCTTGGCTCAGTTGGTATTGATCGTAAATAGCGTCGGAGACAAAAGATCTAACGGATTTGTTACAAAAACTCTCTGCAGAATTTGCTTTTGAGGCAAAATCAGATGGAGCAAGCCTTTGTTGAGTTCAAAGGTAGTGAGCAAGACTAGATAGAGTTGAGGAGCCAGCTTTCCCTGGAATTTCAGGCAAGACTTGGTTCTCCAAGTGCGATGCCATGTGCACACAGAGAGCAAGATGACGCACAGCTCATGTTACCAGCAAGGTAACGCCATGTTGACTCGTTCTTCTAAGTTGGAATTCCCTCGTTTCAGTGGCTCAGATCTGAAAACGTGGCTTTACATAACACAAAAGCCATTTCATAAGCTCGCTTCAAAATACAACAGCTCTCAACAGATTTTGCAGAAGTTGGCCCTATAGCTTCTTCTTCTAGCATACTTGTGGATACACCCTACCTTCCATGTCTCTCAACCCAAACCTTGCCATTAAACTATGACTCAAAATAACTACCCTCCTATTATTAAGGAAAATGACATTGTATAGCCGTTATAAAACTAATAGCCGAAAAAATGTATCAAATTTGTATATTTTTTGTATATATATACATTCTGTATGTTATATACAAAAAATATACAAGTTTTATATACTTTTTCGGCTACCAAATGTAAATAGTTTCTGGCGCGGGCTAAAAGTGATAATACCCCTATTATTAACATCACTGGCCCACATTGCCCTCAACCCATTGCCATCCTTGATTGCCGGCTTGTCAAGAAGGGAACAAGGTTGTTCCACAACTCTTGGTTCAATGGTAGTCAACAACACCAGAGCATGCAACAAGGCAGAACTTCCACTCTGTGTACGAAGTTTCTTATTCAAACTTTGAGGAAAAGGGTTGGTTTATGGGGGGAATATTGATGCTATAAATTGGCGGGACTTAGGAATTAAAACAGGTCATGCAATTTTATGTTGTAAGCACAGGCTGATGATGGGTCCACAGAGTTTGTTATGGTTTAGGATAAGATAGGAGTTAGTGGTGCAATATTTTCCAATGCACTGCAGTTATGATCATCTTCCATATCAATACAGAAGTACTTGTTAGTTATCAATCTCAAGGTTTATGTTCAGATTGAATCCCTACTTTAGCTTAGTATTTTTCTCAAGCTTGCACAGTTCCTGGATTTGCCTTATCAATAACTTCATGACTTTGTTTGACCAAATCCCAGTGTTAGAAGCCAATAACTGATCTGATGTTAACAGAAAAAGAAAGGATCCTTAAATACTTTATAAAAACACTGCACAGTTCAATTGCAAATGAACATATAGTAAATAACATGAGTGGGTCAAACATAAGAGCCTAGCAAGGTAAAATATTCCAAGAAGTTTACACAAACTTAAAGATTAGTAAGGACAACCATAAAGGTAATTTCCAAACTTGTTATCTAATTGCTAACCGGCAAAGAAAAGCAATTTCAAAGGTCCTACAAAATAAATGTAGTAATAGCTCCTTATGTCCTTTTCTTTTTTGAAAAAGAATAATAGCTCCTTATGTCCTGATTTTGTTATCCTTTTATATTTAAAAAAAGAATGTCCCAAAATATGCACACAACAGTCAAAAGAAACTGACCGTCTATTTATGCGGGTCAAGTACATAATACACTTGTTATTGTATTTCCTGACATGATTTCGAATAAGTTTACAGTTTAAAAGGCCAAACTATGGTTATTTCGTAATAATTTAAGAAAAAGTAGTGAGAGAAGACTTATTTACTGCACTCACAGCATAGTCTAATATAATAGAACGGAGTATTCATAGTTCACTGAGTGAGGTTAACATTTAAAATTAGTTATTTTCTTGATCTTGCAAACCGAAGTGACAGGTCGCAATTTAGTTTAGAGGGGCAAAACCTGCCAAACCATAAGAATCTTACCAATTTCCAAAGTACCAAGTACCATTAACTTAGTACTTTTGATGCCTTTCATATCTACCTTCTCAATCAAGAACAACTAATACAAGCCTACATGATAGGTTAATATTTTAAGGTCAAGACAGGTATTCCCTAGTTTATATGCCATTTGCTTGATGAGTTATATAATTACAACACATACACTTATATAGTGAACAAGAAGCATTTGGACTACCTGTGAGCAGTAATCATCCATTTCTTCCTCCTTTTGTTGACGTAATTCGTCCTAAAAGAAACAGATGCGTGAGGTGTGCAATTTCAGCAGTGAGGAACAAGAGAAAATAGATTAAATCCTAAATATCAAGCCCCCTGTGCACCAAAGTCAGTGTGCACTCTTAACGATCTTAGCACAAAAGGCTCATAAACAACTTCTTATCAAGGATACCACTGAAGAACACATGAAAGCTACCTAAAAGGAAAAGCAAATCTCTTTTCGAGATAATAAAACTTTAGCATATGCATGTCATAGTGAAGGCTTTTTAGTATAATAATTGATCCAAAAGCAATATACAACAATAATCTCAATCCCAAGCTAGTTGTGGCATGCCACATAAATCCTCACTATCCAAAAGCTAAACACGGACGTAAACACACGACTGACCGGACTATTGTTCATGTATGTGTATAATTTCTTTAAAGCTTGTCAAACTTTCTCTAACTCACTTGAACCAGCAAATAATTATTCCTTCCTTAAAAACCTCTTAGCAACTAATTTAGTAGTACAAGCCAATGAAAGTCAAGAGAATGCTGTAAGTATATGTTAGAATGTTCAAGAATCACTCTATGCATATAGGTTAATACTATAGGATATTCTTCTGAATTGTTATGTATCTTTTATTTGATAAGGTGAAGTATTTGTATGCAATAACAGTACCAAGAAGATACCAAAAACAGCACAAAAATCTGGACTTGTTTAAACAAAATAAGGGAGCCCAACAAGTCCAGGGTATCTTTTATGCTAGTTACCAAAAATTCATTCAGCCAAAATACTAAAGTTTTAAATACATCTGTATTCCATATAAGTAGTAATAGGATCTTTTTCCCCCATCAAACAACTATTGTGATAATTAGGTACCCCGATATTTGAAAAAAATTCCTCATCTTTAATAGCCTAAACTTCTGTATAAAAAACCTCTTGTACGTTGTTAACAATCAACTCTATGCAAGTACTCTCTTCTATTCTCTTATACTTTAAAATAGTATTCTGAGAGAGACTTAAGCTGTTATGCCTACCCTGCCAAAAAATTCCCAATCGCTCCACAAATTTAGTAGCCTCACCTAAATTTTATGACCATTTGAGTGACACTACTCTTCTTACCAATGATGACTCTAGCATCCCCATCACTGTTCTGGTGTTCTCTAGCCACTACGCCGTCCTAAATTTATGGCAGCGTATTGCAAATATGTCTAGGGTTGATTTATCCATCAATGTCAGCTAACCTATCAAGTAACACCCAACAGCTAACTTGTCAAGACAAGTTAGTTGTCTGAACCCGTTAACCTGTTAAGTTGATTAATCCATATTTGTTTGGTCTGCGTAGTGCTGCCGTTCAACAACACACCATTTTCTAGTCAGTGTCACCTTCGACACATCAGCCATTCAGCGCCATGTCACTATCCATTTAATTGCTCTTAAAAGGACACTTCTATTACTTACTTTACGTCTATAACACACCCACCTATATCTGACCCTATTCTTTCTATTGAGCCAAGCAGCTCGTAATTTTTTGTCAATGGGGACAAATAAGAACTGAATTCAGAACCTCTATTTTGTTGGTACCACATTGAATTATGTGACCAACTCATCTAAAAACTTAAGCTATTAGAGAGAGTGTCAACCTTAAACAGAAAAAGATAATATTCTCGAGTGCTTGGCCCAATAAAAAGAATCACGCACCATATGATGGGGCAGTATAGACATAAAATAAATCAATTAAAATTATCTCTAATAGCTAAAACTTTCAGATGCACTGATCCCACAATTCAACAATGGCCACGCAACTATCCAATCAGTTGTCATATCATTGTCTAATCACAAGTGCCTCATCTTCAAACAGTAGCTCCTCTTGTCATACTCGACTCCACTTTTTAGTTTTGATTCGCAAACTCAAGTTGTTTAATTATCTCAAGTTTTAGAGGGAGTATTAGAAGTCAATAAATCGAATCAATTACTCCCTCCGTTCCAGTTTATGTAACACTATTTCCTCTTCAGTCTGTTACTCTCTTCCAAAAAGAATGACCACTCTAAATTTGGAAACAATTTAACTTACACTTCCCTTTTACCCTTAATGACAAGCATTATAGCCAAACAAATATAATGTTATATTTAAAACCACAAGGTTCAAAATGGTGATGTATATGTTAAAATGTTCTAGATTCGTTTCATCTGTTCAGGTTAATAATATCTAACATTCTTGTCAACCCTATCATAAGTAGAACTCTCAGTATTCAAATATTCTTTATTTAATTACCTTCTCTTTTACACAATTACAATATTATAATTTTCTTATTCCTATCATAAGTAGAAATCTCAAATTAAGTATGCCTTATTTAATTACTTTCTCCATTACATAATTTACAACATTATAAACTTTTCTTAGTCCTAAAGTGTAAACTCCTATGCAAGGAGCCCTTCTGTATGGCTTTCATAATTTATTCAATACAAGCTCTCTTTTATCATTTTCTCACAATCGACAGATAACAACAAGAAGACCCACAAAGGAGGATATTAGCATGACTTGCCTCCTCCTGCCAACTTAGCTTCTGCAATTTCCAAGCCAGTAGCTTTTTGCAATTTGAAAGCTGGTACAAGCTTCACGACACTTAATTGAATTTTCCAGCACAGTTGGAATATAACATTTTATGAACCAAGTGATCAAGTCTACATGCATGCAGTCCCAACCCAAATTTTCCCAAATACAAGCTATTTTTCTTGAACTTTTTTATTTTTTACTTTGTTTTTTATTTTCCAGTTTTAACTGGAGGGAGAAGCAAAGGCATTTTCTCTCTTTCCTTTTATAGCATTTGTATCAAACAATTTTAAGTCTTTCACGCTACTCCTCCCCCACCGTGGCCACTTAAAAAAGAGAAGATGCAATGAGACTGAGCACCAGAAGATCATCAGTAACAAAGGAAACCAACATCAGTAAACTTGATATCAGAACAAAGAGAACCAACAGTAGTAAACTTGATAGTGTATAAATGAGTGCCTGTGTTGGTTTTGATGACTGAGGAGGAGCATATCCACGCCTTAACTTAACGCCATTCCCCCCAAATCCCATAGCACTAGAGAAACCAGACGCATCAGCATTTAGCCAGGCTTCCCAAGTATCATCTTCTCCAGTGAAAATAGCATGCAGTCCCTGCATTGTGGTAAGCAAGTGCATCACTAACAGTACGACTCAAAACACATATACAAAAGCTCCATAAATTCAGCAAACTCATACTGGGGTGAAGCCCTGCATATCGATCCGAGCTGCATAGAGCCCTGATGGCTGAAAGCTTCTTCTATGCCAAACCTGTGGCAGCCAGATAAAACTCATCAACTTGTATTGAGGGAAAATTTTGGATGCTCAACAAAAAATGAAAAGGAGCATAAAAGATTTAACACAAAAGAAAATGCACATCTTGGATTAGCAAACGAACAGATAATAAGGTACAATTTTCACATGCATTTTATTTTTGGCAGTAAGTAGTAGAAGTGCAACATCTGCCACATGCTGTCAGATATTCTCTAATGGAACATGTAGAAACAACGCACGATTAGAACAGTTACATATAAATCTTTGCAGTCAACATCAGATAAGCATACATCAGATGTGCCACTCTTAGTGATGCCGAATACCTTACTGCGATATGCAAACTCCAACTGTTCAGCAACATCTTCACGCAGCGGAAGCCAATCCAGACCCCCTTTACGAGCAAACCAGTGACCTCTTAAGACACGACGATTTTCTCCGGTCCAGTAAACAGGAAAACAATGTCTCTTTACCAAATCTACCTACAATGATGAGGATATCCATTATTCAGGAATTTATTTTCTTTTAATGCAGGAAGAGGATCTGGGAGAGGAGAAGCCTGCAAGACATCTTAGAGAACCATAACAACAAAAATTTTATTTTGTTATTATTGATAAAGTAATAGTTATATTGACATCACGGGAAAGTCCCGCTATACAAGTGGTACACAAAAGAGCAGTGGACTGCAAAAAAGATATGATTCACTACAAATGATACTCGATCATCAAGACTAACAGGGACCTCATTATTGAACCAAAAATTCACTGATTCCAATCTCATCATCAAACAATCCAAGAATTCCTAATTCACGTAATAAGTTCCGACACAATGCAGTACCGATCTTGATCACCGTCACAAAGAGTTTCAAGACTTCATTCTGGAAAGTAGTCTACTTAGCGCGAGCGAAGAAACAGAAGTGGATTTAACACAATAGAAGCTAATCATGCATGCACCCACAAACTGTTTTCTTTCCTCTCCTTTTTCTAATAAGACACCCACAAAGTTTTGGAAGGATATTGCTTTTCATGACAAGTTTTTAAAAATAAAAATAGAACTGTTGTCGAAATTTGTTGATTAACAATGTTAGATAATGTCAACTATTAATGTGTTAGAATGTTAAAGTTAGCTTAGCATAGTGTTACTGTCAAGCTAACTTAAAAAGAAAGTGTTGATGTTAAGCTAGTACTTGTAAGTAATATGAGATGTGGTTTGTATCCTTTAACTATAAATAGGTGTCTTGCACACTTCACTATCATCACATTATCTATTTATTCTTTTGATTCTCCCAGTTTAATAATATGGTATCAAAGCTTCGTCAATCCTGGTGGAGACATAAGAGGTTTCCCCTGTCCAGTCAAAGTTGCTCTGCACTTTTATGCTATTATTATTCTCAACTTTTCTGAGTGACTGTTCTAGCTGAGCCACTCTTATTTCTAATAACCATTCCAACACCTTGCACATCTTCCTGGTATTAATTGGCGATATCTCTTAAATCGCCGCTTCATGCTACTATCCTATTCACTATTTATAGCAACTTCTTTAACAAAATTTTGATGGCTTAAAATTTCTTCAGAAAGATTTCCGCAACCAAAAATTTTATCAATAAGACTCCGACGATCAGAATTCAGAACTTTGCAAGCGGTAAGCAAGAGAAGGAATGGACAAAGGATACCTCATAGAGGCCACCCTTAACGGGGACCCCAACTCTTTCTTCTTCAACTGAATACTCTTCACCCAATTGAGAGCTCTCCGAAGAAGATTTTTCTGATGCAGGACTGAGTAAATCTGATGCCCCCTTTGGGCCCTCACTGCACTCTGCATACTCTTTCCACCAACAAGAAAGCAACTCATCCTCTCTCTACAGAGTGCAAACCAATTAATGGCTCATATATCAACATAAGATATTTCAGACTCTAATAGACACAAAAGTCTTAACATTATGTGCTCTTTACTTCCTTTTTGGGGGGGAAGTACACGATAACCATTTTTAAACTTAAACTTTGCATAATCAGGCAGAGGTGAAGTAAATATGGAGCAATAAATATTTATCTCGACCAACAATTGATGTACTAACTGGGTCAGAGATTAATTATTTTACAGATGAGGAGTACTCTTAAGTCTTAATAAGCAAAACACCAGTCAGAAAACATTACCTGCAAGAATGAAGCTTCAACTGCAAGAGAATCTCTCATGCCAAATCTGAAGTAATCACCCTTCCCCACTATGTCTGCCTGAGGGACTGCTGCAGCTGGCTCTGTGCAAAAGTGAAATCCACAAAGGACAACCTAGATTTATACATGAATACGACAGCTCATGCTCATAGTAACTGACAAATCTATAATAATTAGACTTATAAGTTTAAAGAAGATCTGCGTCTTATTGCAGAATTTCTGACTCATGACTACACTTTATACCAGAAACTACAAACTGACTCATCAGGACTGATGTTTCTGATTGTATGATAGTGAACTAAAAAAAGTTTCTGATTGTATGATGAACTCCTTTGCAGAACATTGAATCTATGCTTGAATTTCACTTACTGTTACAGCTGACTTACAGAATCTGCAGTGCTCTACTGAGAAAGTTTATGTATGTTTTTTAGTCCTGGCATCTTTTATTTTGATGCTGCAGAAATTGATTTCAAAAGGAGTGCAACATTTGGAGAAGAACAAATCTTCCGAACCAAAGAATCAACAGCAAAAGCATAAACAGAAGAAAAAACTAGCAAGTTGCTTTTCCAATTGATTGTTCATAAGGTAGAGTCTCAAAGCGGAATGATATCATGAGCCAAATATGTGGCCGTACTCCTTTGAGACAATGTATCAACGACCTTCTATTTCAATTCAATTATTCAATTACTCGACTATGCCTCAATCCAAAACTTGGCTACAACAATATGAATCCTGTTCATCCATTCAGCTTTATTCAGGCCTATTTCATTTTAATAATCTGTTTTTAAGGTATTTTAGGGTCTATGGATTCTCTAAAGCAAGGGATTCTTTAAATTTCACACGATACATTGTCATACAAGTCTCCCACCAATCTAAAACGTCTCCTAACAAACATAAGACCAAACGTAAGCGTAACAACACAACTAAGCCGTAATTCCAGCTAGTGGTATTCCACTGTGTTCTATTTTCACCTTTTAACTAACTTAACCAAAAAAAGAGAATGTGTCCCACATCCTACATCCACTACAAGCACTTCAACACAGTAGCGGAGCCACATAAACACCCTTCGTCCGAAATTATATTGTGTATATAGAAAAATCTATATACTGCATATATAGATCAAATTTATTTTTTTACATATTAAATCTTAAACACCCTTAGCGAAATTACTGGTTTCGTCACTGCTTCAACCAGCAGAGAACCGAAAAGCAAGAAAATTCAATGAGATCAAACCAAAGCACTCAAACGACTATAAGAGGGATTTGCAAAGATGAATGCCAACATTTGGACCTAAGAGGTTTAGAGTTAGAGCAAAAACATACGATTTACAGCCAAAGGCAACTTGCAGAAATACCAACGAACATCACCACCATCTGAGGGACTTGTAGTCTGAGCAAGGTACTTTTGCCTGCCCTCTAAGTGCTCAATTTCATCTGCTAACCTTCTAATATTCGACGGTGTGTTCTTCAACAAGTCAGGAGATGTTTCATCAACCACCCCACCTTTAGACCCAGAAACAGATGCCATCCTCAACCCTCCCAAAGTCCAAACACCTCTCTACCAGCCAACTATACCTTCAAAAGAAAATGAGTTTAAGTTCACAGTGTAAAAAAATATATATACAATAAGGTCACTTAAAAAGTAATTAGCTTTATTTAACAACAACAAACCCAGTGTAATCCCACAATATGTGGTCTGGGGAGGTTAGTGTGTACGAAGACCTTACCCCTACAGATAGAGAGGTTGTTTCCGGTAGACCCTCGACTCAAAAAAGATTAACAGACATGAACCCCAATAAATGAACACTTTGAAGAAATGTCAACGGATATGAACACCAAACAAAGTTATAAAACACCTAGTAGAACTTAATCAAAATATACAAAACAGACAAAATAAAAAGTGAACCAAAAAGAAATGAAGCAAAAACACAAAGTGGATGTGTTCAAATTAGAAAATTAACAATAACCAACTTCTGGGCACTCAACAGAACAACCTGTAGATCAACACACACACACACACACACGAAAACTCAACGTGAGTATGATTGAAATGGACAATTAACAAGAAACAGAACACCTAGAAGGAATGTAACCAGATGTGAACACTCAACAGAACAACTACAAGATCAATGAAAGTTCTAAAAATGATTTTTTTTTTAAAAGATCCAAAAAAAAAAAAAAAACTCAATTGGGTGTGATCAGAAATGGAAAATTACCAAACACCAGTTTCTGTATTGACAAAAAAACAGATATCAACTCCAAGAAATGTACTGACCTGAAACTGAAATTGGTCTAAATAAGACTGAAGTTTAAATACGAAAATCTAATAGTGGCATGTAGAAGGTGATAATTAGAAGGAATGGATGATTAAATTACACTGATGCTATAACAAAATTATTACATTGTCAGTGCATATAACTTAACAGTATGCAGCATCGGTATTAGAAAAATACAATTCAGAAATCTAAGTCTATATCAACTCGAAAAATTATAGGTTTTGCCCAGCTGAAACCTTGAGTTTTTCTTTATGTCTTGAAATCCTTTTTGCAATTCATTAAATAAAAGGCTCAACTGATTCAAGGGCATGAATTAAATCATGCCCAAAATTGGGAATTGGAAATGGTAATTTGTTGAATTGAAGATAGCATCTAGGCTTGGTAACGAAATTCACCTGAAATGGACGATGAAAGGGTTTTCTGGATTCTCTTCTATATTATTGTAACTCTGTTTTCTGTCAACTTTAGAATTTAAATGAGGAAATTGAGTCGTGTGGAAGAAGGAGAAAATGGAATTGTATTGGAAAGAAAAAGAACGGTAGGTGGAAAGGCAAGAAATAGCGAGAAGGGAATTAGTTAGAAGGAATATTCTGCTAAACCCCATAAGAGAATTAAAAATGAAAAAAACTAAATACCGCTAATCTCATTCTAAATTAAATAAATTACATTATTGAAAGTTAATGTGCTGATGGATGATAATACGACGACAAAAAAATATATAGTTGGATGAAAATATAGTGACCAAAGATGAAACAAAACTGCCTTTGATTTCAAAAATATGTATTTTCCTTTATAAAATAGTATTTTGTGTTTACTAATATATCAAATTACAATTGTATTAATTGCTGATTAAATGAAAACATTGCCTTTAATCATTCATTAAAATAAATTGAGAATAATAAACTATTGTTATATAATTTATTTCTAGTTCTTTATCCAATACTATTAGTCTAGCCCAAAAAAAAAAAACTATCAGCCAAAATTTACTCGGACTTTTTATGTGCAAATTCGTGTATATCATATGAATAGATAGTGAGTTAATACTCAAACATCCTAAAATTTTAAGGTACTTTAAGCATTAAATATAAATTCCACCTTAAATATAAATCTTGGGTTCTAATTTCTCAAAATAATTTTTACTCGTATTTTAAATTATTCTCTAATCTCAATATTTCATCTTACACTTCAAGTATTAACATCACACTACAAATAGTAACAAAATGAATAAAGAAAACTCAAGAATACCTTGTGGTTGTTGGATGCTAGACCTTTTGAATCCTTTGGCGCCTAATTAGACACAACTTATTTCCTCCCACAAATTCGTCTTGAAATGGGAGTGAAAGATAGCAAAGGAAGAGATTTAACAGTTTAGTATTGCACAATATATTCTAGGGAATATTTAATAAGTTTGTTGTGATTTGTGAAATATATTTTGAAATATTATTGGTTCCGTAAGTTACATACTTTGACGGGAAAAGGTCCGAATAGGTTCCTCTACTATGGTATATGGTTTAAATTTGTCCCCCGTTATATTTTTCATCCTTAAGTATCTTTACCGTTAACAAACTATTCAAAATTGCCCAAGCACCAACGTCGCAAGTCCCACTAAAAACTTGACATGTTCTACACAATTGACCAATCCTATATAAGACCCATGCCATAAATATAGTCTACCCGAAATGATTTGAGAAAGAGGTTCATTTTTCTGCACCACATGCTACAAAGCTCACATATTAGATAAGTAGCAAGCTCCCTCGCAGCCACCAAATGACCAACAAATTTTTCTCCTAAACAAAGAACCGACCAAATCTATACACCGAGATACATGGAATCACAAGCACAAAACTATACAAAATACTTACACAAAATTAGAGGGAAAAGACAAGAAGTCATAACCATTAAAGTAGATCGAAAAACCACAATGACAAAACAAAAACGCAAAAATCCAGTTGATAAAATAGCGAGTCCGGAACCAAAAAATATATTTTTTTGGACTCAAAGAATCAAAATGTGTAAAAAAAGAAACATAGAGACCAAAATATATATAGCGCTCTTTTAAAGGGCGATATACCTTAACAGTTGTTTGCCCGTTAAGGCATAGCACCCTTTTAAAAGGCGCTATATATATAACGCAATTCCTTACCGCACTATATATATTATGTGGGCCCACCAATAATTCTTCTGTGCTTAACTGACATAATAATAATTCAACTGGGTATAGCACCCTTATTTAAAGCGTTATACCTAAAAATATTATAACCCCGGATTGGTTTTTGCCTTATTTAAAGATGTTAAGGATTTTCTAAAAATCCATTCACAAATATTCTCAAGTTTTCTGAAATATTTTTTCTTTAAGCTGTTTTGCATTTTGTCATAATGTCTGAAAAGCGAAGAATAAGGGTTTCATTATATTGGTGGTGGTGGGAGGGGAGGGATGAGGTTGTGGTGGCGAATAACTCAGTAACCTATAGTTTATCTCCACAATGTCATGTTAAGTTGTCACTTGCAATGGAGTACGATACATTGGTATCGTTGTTATGTAAAAAAAATGAGTGTGAGCAAATGTTCGGTGAACCTTAAAGTAACCGGAAGATATCTGTATTCTGTCACTCCGCAAGAGGTTGCTTGTTATGCTGAGTTTAACATCGAGGATGATGAAACTCTGAAAGATTTTTTGAGGACTTCGGATGAATACCGGAAAATTCTTGTGATAAAAATATTGGAAATGTATGTCAAGGTTGAAGACGTTCGCAATAATGAGGTTGCGCAAAGCAGGGATATCCCTCAGTCATCGAGTGGTTATTTTGGAGCAGTTTTAGCCGAACAGATTCTGACTGAAAGAGTTTGGCATGATCTAAACTTATCTCCGCAGGTGAATGAGGAGCGAGAAAATAATTTATCTCCTAGTTTACATAATCCACAAGACGAGTGGTAAATTTTAATTTTCCTTTGTGTTACGATATTTATTTTTGTTGTATTGAATTTGTATTACACTACTAAAAACATCAAATTTGCTACCATCAAAGCAGTCGCAAATCGGTCAGAAATCATATTTTTTCGACCGATTTGCGACGGAAAAGTGTGAGCCAAAAAACACGTGGTCGCAATATATTTGCAACAGAATCAGTCGAAAATTTGCGACGGATTACGTCGCAAACTGAAAAATGCGGGGACATTTGAAATTTAAGACATTTGCGACCGAATCAGTCGCTAAATTAGCGACTGATTCGGTCGCTAACCAGAGTTTAAAAAATTAATTTAAATAAAAAGTTTCGATTGATTTCGTCGGAAAATTTAAAATAAAATAATATTTTAATTAATTATTCAGACTGTAACAGTAATAAATATTGATTAATAGTTAATTAAAAATACCGAAAATTCTCCATTTGCAACTGATTCAGTCGTAAATTTTAATTAACATTTTCCATTTGCGACTGAATCAATCGCAAATTTAGGTAATTCCTAGTGAATAATCCATGTATTGTTTTAAGCAGAATCGTATTGTATTTCTAATTACACCACCTGCCAATAAAACAACCAACCAAATATCTAACAATTAACCAAAAACTTAATATAGCAATCCAAAAACATAATATAACAATCCAAAATACAATATTTACTACAAAACGAACAATAATATTTAACAATTCAACCGACTAGTCAAACAACCAACTATCAAACAATATAAATTAAACATATCTCTAACTTCAACTCTAAAATATTCAAATAGCCTATTGAGAATTAGTCTCCTCCTTAGACTCCATTCCAGCTCCTTTCTTGTTTTTTTTTTTAAACAATATTTTGACCAAAGCCTGAGTTGCTTGAAATTCTTGCGATATTTGATCTACTTTTTGACGCATAGCTTCCATGTCTCCTTGGGAAACTGATGCCCCCAATGAATAATGTTGTTGGTGGACGACTGAAGGATGGATGTACTCTAATCCCGTAGACTCGACCTTTATTTATTATTTTCACGAGAAATAAAGAAAATAAAGTAAAAGAAGTAAGAAAACAAATAAGCAACTTTCAAATTAATACCAAAATAGATAATTACATAATATTTATACCTTAAAAACATTTAACATAGCAAATATAAACATAAAGTATACATAATAAATATAACAATATAAACATAAAATACTTAATTTGTGTTCTTAATTGATTGCCTTTTCTCAATTCATACTTAATTGATTGCATTTTCTTCATTTCTTTCCAATAATAAATAATATAATTAACACATAGATAGGGCATGAAAAATTTCCAAATGAAAAAATGAAACAGAGAAGTATTAGCACTTAAGTTGTGTTCTTTAGTTATTTTTTTATATAAACAAGAATTTCATACATATAGAACATACCCAAATTATTTTAAATTTTTTCTTGATTTATTATTGGAAACATACAAATATACTAGCTATTTTTATAAGAACATCTAACTAAAAAGAAAAAATAACTAATTAATCTAAACAAATAAATTTTTAACAAGTCACTATATACATATTATATTGAAAAAATTATTGATAATTTATCTATACTATATTGAAAATTATATAGCTAATTAATACATACTATTTTCCAAAATTAATGCAAAAGAAATACCTGAAAAAATGACCAACGGATCTGCTGCCAAACCAACACCGGAGGGGAGATGAGCCGCCGGATTTCTAAACCAAAAATGAGTTAAACAACTTGGGAACAAAAAAAATGGGGTAGGGGTGGGGGTGGGGGTGGAGGGGGGTGGAAAGGGTGAGAAAAAGGGAGAGTGAGGAAATTACACCTTATGTGGTTAGATCAGAGGGAAGAATCAAGAAATATAACGGATAAAGGTAGAAAAGGAGAGGGGAGGAAAGGGAAAAAAACTAGAGAAGAAAGAAGAAAAAGCGGGCTAGGGCTATAATTAAAAATAGATTTGCGACTGAATCGGTCGCAAATTTGAAATGTGAATTTTCAAATTGCGATTGATTCGGTCGCAAATTTCGTTGATTAGTCATACCTATTTCTCATTGCAGGTTTAGACAAAATCGGTCGAAATATTTAATTTAATTTTTTAAAATTTTAATTTTTGCGATTGATTCAGTCGCAAACCATAGAAAATATTTTCGCGGTATTTTCTGCGTAATTGAGCGACCGAATCAGTCGTATTTTTTAGCCAAAAAATATTAAAAAATTAACATGTATTTTTAATAAAGTTTTTGATCGAATCAGTCGAAAATTGTGATCGATTTAATTCAATCGCAATCATTCAGTCGCAAATTTATTGTTTATTAGTAGTGTTAACACTCATATATTTCACAGGGGGTACCACGCAGATATGAATTTTATAAGTTATGAACCAACGTCCAGTTGAAATATGCCTAGTTCTTGTGTGTTGGATCATGGTGGTCCATTTGAGAGTCATCACCAACAGGATAATGTCCATCATGGGATGTCAATACATTACGATTTATAAGTGAAGTGATATAGCTATATGTAAAGTATTTATCAACTTGAGTAACTCATTATTTTGTTAGTTGTGCAGTGAAAACGAGCATCCTGAAGGTTATGTCCTTACTCAATTGTACGAATACGACATATTTAATCGGGATATGACAGATGCACAGAGTCAGGAAGAGAATAGTGATTATAATAACAATATTGATGAGTTTGGAGATGACACACCCTTCCCCGATGAGGGTGATGATGAAGAGGAAGAGAATGCTAGACCTGATTTGACGAGGGAGCATGCTCCACCCCCCATTAGACCAAGAGTGTATGAGTCCCACGTGCCGTTTCATTCAAGGGAGATTCCCTACCATGATCATTTGCCAAGTATGCCAGCTATGAATGTCCTCACAAGGGATATTGACGAAATTCGGACAGCAATGTGGGATCAATCTAGAGCAACGGTGATGTGCAAAGGGCATGCTTTTTCCCGATAAAGCGTGCCTAACCAGGGCAGTGCTAATGTACAACGTAAAAGAGTGTCGTGAGATCACGGTAAGCGAGTCATCTCTAGATGTATACAAAGTAGTTTATCGTAGATTGTTTAGGGTTGTCATTGGATGTTGCGTACGATGAAGAAGAAAACAAATATGTGGGTTGTGGGTAAATACATACAATTGTGAAATTGACACATTCAGTGGGAATCATTTTAACTTGAATGATGACTTGATTTCTTTTGTCTTGATTCCACACATTGAAGCGTCCATAAGGTACAAGATCAAAGAGTGTATAACATCCATCCACTAGGAATATGGGTGCACCATTACCAAAAGAAAGGTATTTCTCGGGCGCAAATGTGCGTTTGAAATTGTTTATGGTAACTGGGATAAGTCCTTTGCATCTCTACCCAAGTACATGGCTGCATTGCAACACTTTAACCCCGGGACTGTTGTTGAATGGAAGGTTGAGCAGAGTCCGGGAATACCAGAACATATATTCAAATATATGTTCTGGACATTTAAACCAGCAATTGATGGTTTTCTGCATTGTCGGTCGGTACTATCCATAGACGGCACTTATGTCTATGGAAATTATAATATTAAGTTGTTGATCGTTGTTGTAGTATATGCTAATGGAAGTATATTTCCCTTAGCTTTTGCTATTTGTGCCAATGAAAGCCAAGAGACGTTGACGCTATTTTTGAACCATTTGAAAGAGCACGTTATCAAACAACGTTCACGTATTTGTCTAATATCTGATCGGCATGGTGGTATTTTAAGTTATGTACAGAATTTGCGTGCATGTCAAGAACCGTATGCCTACCACCGTTACTATGTGAGGCACCTGAAGGCCAGTTTTCATAAGGCATATCCCAACAAGGATTTGCATGATTTAATGTGGATGGATGCAACTGATCACCAAGAGTGTAAGTTAAGGAAGCGCATGGAATATATCAGGCAGGAAGACGAAAGAGCCTATCGTTGGTTGATGCGACATGATCTTGACAAGTGGACTTTGCATGCGGATGGTGGCAGAAGATGGGGAATTTTGACTACAAATGTGTTAGAGTTTTTCAATGGTTTATTGAAGTCTGCATGTGGATTGCATGTCACTGCCATGGTGCAGATGTCATTCAAGCAGATGGCGAAGAGGTTTGTTGAAAGAGCTAAATGTGCATCGTCATTTGTGGAAATAGGTGTTGAATTTATGCCAATACCAATGAAAAAATTTGAGAAATATAGGCGGCGAGCACATTGGCATTCATATTTACAATATTGCAACGAGCGAAATATTTTTGAAGTTCGCACCACTATCCATCAAAATTGGGGGAATAATACACACGCCGTAAATGAAGCCAGAAGGTTATGTTATTGTGGGAAATGGTTCGTCTACCACATGCTGTGCTCACATGCCATCAAGTGCTTTCAACATACATGTTTAGAGGCAACCAACTACGTTGATAAAGAATATAGTGTTGCTGCATACTTAAACACATATAGTGGGCAGTTGCAGCCAGTGGGTGATGAACATCATTGGCCACCAGAATCATTTAAAATGGTATGTAACAAGGACTATGTACGTCAATGACAAGTGAAAAAAAAAACACATACGAAACCAAATAGATATTGGTAATACCGTTTATACGCGCAAATGTGGCATATGCTCGCAAACAGGACACGACTGTCGTAAATGTCCTTCAGCTGGTTTGGGTTGCGGTGGTAATCCAGCTCCTTGTGGAAGTTATCTAATGTGCCCAACTATCAAGGATACATGTAGTGTTTTGTTTCCGTAATGTGGTTGTAATAAATGTATGTACTTGTTTATCTTGCAGAATGTATGAAATAAATTATGTTTTCATTGCTGTTAAATCTTATTGATATTTAACATTAATACTTCAGTACAACAATCTAACATAAACATATTTTTTTTTAAATAATTGTCTTGTCGACATGGAAAGATGCTCGCCTGCAAAAACTCTCTTCTGGAAAAGTTGTATTGTACCCGAAAGAATCTTTAACGTGCGAAGCATAGCGTGGTGAAACGTTGTGTGTGTTGTCTTGTCGACCTACAAATTTGCTCGCCTGCAAAAGCTATCTTTTGGAAAAGCTATTTTGTACCCGAGAGAATCTTTAACACGCGAAGCATAGCGCAGTGAAATGCTACGTTATGTGTGTTGTCTTGCCAATAAATAACTAGTATATTTTAGTTAGTATATGCGCTTAACCAAAACAAATAGTAAAACTTTCCATAAATTTTTCATTTTTCTTGCATTAACAAATGTCTAGACGCAATGACTAACCAAAGTGTTATTGTGGCAAACGCGCGATTTTGAAGGCATGTTGATCATATGGTAATGTTGGGCGCAAATACTGGATATGTCAACAATTATTTGGACGCAATGACGAAAATCAATGTGTGTTTGAGGAATGGTATGATGAACCCATTAACAAGTAATACTACAAAGCATGCTTGCAGTAGGTTTGAAATATGAACGGTGAATACCAACGCCAAATCTCTTAAATGCAATAAGAAATTGCGGCAGTGCAGGAGAAACTAAAAGAGGTGGAAGAAGAAAAAAATAGGTTGGAAGAGAAATTTAATTAGTTGGAGCAGAGAATAATAGGCGGTAGTGACTAAACAAACACATATATGTGTTGAGTGTAGTATTTTATCTTTATATTTTCCGTGTCATGTATTTTCATTAGTTGTACTGAATTTAAATTATGTTAATTTATTATGTTTGTGTTTGTGTTGTAGTATTAAAATAAACCGGAGAAATAAAAACATAATGCTCATATAATATAAACATTAAAAATTGTTGCTATTATTTACTGAATATCATATGTACATAAAATAAAATAAAATCAATGTGTCCCATATCCTGTATGCTTTAAAACAGTCGTTGGCCTGGGGCACATCCCATCCTGCCCGACTTCACTATCAGGATCATCCTCGTCACGTCGCCTCTTTATTGAGGATGCGTTGCAGCATGATCTTCAATAGGGCTGGCAGGCTCGGTAGAAGCGTCGATCCAGAAGTAACCTACAGAATAATAAGATATTTTAGTATATGAAATATGTACTAGTAATGTACGTGTTAAGTCACATAAATTTAAGCTGTCTTACCATGGCCTCGTCATGCTCCTGGATATAATCATCTGTCACAGCCATGTAAGTATCGCACAAGGTGGCCTCCGTGACGGGCGAGGATGAAGACTTAAAAAAAATATTTAGATATTTATGACTAATCAATGAAATAATTTTTTTTTATAAATAATAGTAATACAAACAAACCTACGCCTATGAAAGATCATCAACATCCCTCGATGATGAGCCATAACTCAGCCGGCGCCCACTATCCACATCTCGTGTCGAACGATCATTGACGACGGTCGATAGGTCAGGAAAATACTGATCTCACTCATGTCGTGTAATGGTCATGCCCACGATCAATAATGGAGCTGACGAGGTCACTTGCGAAGTCCCTGGAGTAAGCTGAAGACTGAATGAAGACATATCTCTAGGAGCATGGTCTGTCTCATGGTGGTCACACGGCTGGGGACCGCCTCCTCGCCGACCCCCGCGACCTCGTGGGACATCTTTAACTCTCTCGGCACGCCTGCCATGTCGACCATGTTCCGACTCCACTAGTGGCCCAAGTGGCCCATGATGGTACTACTCTGGCGCCACATACTCAGTCTCGTATCCTAATCACTCATTATCTCGGGCTCGTCTCAATGTTCGGGAAGCCATATCGGTAACCTGTCGACCATACTCGTGCAAAGCGGTTGCTCCCTCGCTGGTATGCTGTTGTATCTGCAGTCCCAACTGGTGGAAGAAATGTAGGACATTAGCCTACACAATATATAAAATATAAATTACGGAACTCTAGGTTAACGTTATAAGTAAGTATACCAAATAACATACTAGTGCCTCGTGCCTCCAAGTATATTGAACGTACCGACCGCCAGCGCAATAAATCGGATTCCCGACGCAAAGTCGGGTAACGTTGTAGTACCGGCCCATATACTCATGCTCACCATCCGTATGGTCAGGTAGAAGGGGTGGCGAATCAGGTCATGCCTCTAGTCCCAAATATCGATCTGCGCCTCTAGCCATGCCACATATGTCTGGTCAACCCTGGAACGATCATCCCGCTGGTAATGTGTCATATGCCAAGCGGGAGGTGGCGGTACAAGTTGTGGGCGACCAAACTGGTGAAGTACTCGCTGGGTGGCATGATGCTCAACAATATCGAGACACATCAACGGGACGGAAGAGCTCCACATGATTCGGCTGATCGAGCAAAAGTCGGACAAACCAGCTATTAGCTCGTCGCTGTATGACCTCCAAATGAACTGTTAAGTAAAACAAGAAACGTGAGTATACACAACACATATAAAGCCAGGCCAAGTAAACTTAGGTATACATTTACCTATGCGCCCTCCAGCAAATCTAACAAATCCCTGCAATATGGGAGATTATGTTGTGCCTCGTACTCCCGCCCATATCCTTGCCTATCAACCCACCTCCTAGCTAAAGGGAGAAACGGAGGTGGTGCATCCGAAGCTAAGGGTGGTTGAGGTGTCTGCAACTGCAGGAACCACTCCAGGCCCAAACCTAATATACAACGTGGACGTAAAATTTAAGGTATAGTTTTACTAGGTATGTTATAATGAAGAGAGTATTCGACTATGTTTTCACCTGCAGCAGCGGCAAAAATCCTGCAACGTCTCGATGGGTACCCATGCTCGCCCGACACATCTGCTTGTACAAGTATGAAGTAACCGAGAACAGTAACACCCTAACTGTAATGATGTAAAACATCTAGCCGCTCAAGACAATGAAGAAATCTCAAGCTAACTAGGTTCCTCGAAGTGTTCGGGAACAAAACCCCTCCAAACATAAGCAGCAACAACAACCTCGTGTACCGGTGAATATGAAGCTCTAGTGTATCATGTGTGATGTTAGTGTGCATCGCTTCCAAATGTTGTCGGACGTGCGTCAACTGCAAACGACTAGCCCCTATCAATGCAGTCTCATCCGGTGGGTGGAAACCGGCGAGCCGTTGCAACATCCCCAGGCACTGCAAAACCATATACTCTTTAATGGCATTCGGCAAAGCAATAGAATGTCCATCAACGGGCAGCTCATACAGGAGCTCCACGTCGTGAAACGTGATAGTGGTCTGGACAAATGGAATGTGTGATCCTCCTCCGGTCGCCACCACTCTATCAAGGTCGTGATCAACGACCAATCCAGCTGTAGCCGTCCGATCTCCACAATCCTATAAAACCCCGTATCCCGAAGGCATTTGACTATACGTGAATGGAGAGGGTGGGCCCTAAGAAAGTCCCACATATCGTCTACTCTCCTGGCGCGGAACGACTGGGCCAGTAATTGTCCCTCCCATTTGTAGGACGACCTATGGTCGCCTTGTAGAAACAGTAGCTCTAGCGTGGCAGGTCCGGGATGCAAAGGCGGAACCTCCATGTCGGCTACTATAAATTGAACAATATTAATTATATTATTTTACTTTAATATGTTAGTTTTATTATTTTATATGTTTGTTTGTTACTCACCTATTTTTGACTATAATAAAATTAAATAATTAATTTTCATAATTATACAAGATTTAATTATTAAATATTTACATATGGATTATTGACTCGATATTCGAGGCCTAGTAACACCAAGGTTTCCTGAATTCTTGTGTTCATGATGAGAAATTTTTTCCGATTTATCATTCAATAGGTCTGTTATTTTAAATATTAGTTTAATATTGTATATGTTAGTTTTATTATTATATATTTTTGTTTATGACTCGCTTATTTTTTACTATAATAAAATTAAATATTCATATAACAATACTTAGTCCGAAAAATATTGTTATTTTCTCATGTTATTTTCTTACGATCGTTGACTAGAATTGAACAAAGTTTGTGTTTGAACTATCGGTTTTTTGACGTGTTTTTGGGTATAAGAGATACTTAAATGATTAATTTCAATAGATACAAGGATACTACGCTAAAAGGGCACTACATTTTACTACGCTAAAGGGCACTATATTACAAATACGAGTACTACATTAGGCCACAAGATACCACTACAGGGAACTAAACTAACAATTCATCTATTTTACTAGTCTTTTAGCAAATAAATAATCTAAAGCGGATAGCAACAACAAATTAATTTAATAAAAAAAAATTATGAAAATACATATACCACAGTAAAAAGTAACTAATTAATATTTTTTTAACAACTAATAACAATTTCTTTGTTTTACTAATTTTTCTAGCACACTAATCCTATAGTCCGAATAAAAAATAACAAATTGTTAAATCACAAAATAACATAGAGCACATTAAAAACAACTAATATGCATTTTTATACAGGTTTTAACAAAAACAACTAGTATGCATTTAAGGTTTTTGAAAAGTTGAAGATTTGGTGATTTGAAACTGAAACGAACAACCCACTACTAGAATACACCTTAGCAAGAATGTGGGACCAAGAATCTATACTTTTTATGGGACCGGTGGGCTCCATTCGAAGAGAGTTTCTGGTTTGGTGGGTAAGGAAAGGGGACGATTTTTTATGTGGGCATAGCGCCTTTTATTAAAATAAAAGGCGTTATACCTCCCCGCTCTTTTCACGTTCAACTATAACATCTTTTAAAATGACGTTATATATATTTTGGTCACTATATTTTTTTTCCACATATTTTGGTTTTTTGAATCCAAAAGAACCACATTTTGGTTATGGACTCATAAAACAACAAAAGATCAATTGTAACTCGGAATTAAAGGCATATATATATATATATATATATATATATATATATATATATATATATTTTGGACACAAATGTTGTTCACACTTACATAAGCTCAAAAATTAGAAATGGCAAGTGAATAATAATATAATATAAGAACACCTAAGTAAATGATAAAACACACAAGAAGCTTTGGATTATGCTTTCCTTAGGATGAAAGATCATTCGGGTCGACTATATTTATGGGATGGGTCATGTGTAGAATGGGTCAAGTTTATGGAGATGGGTAATTTTAAGTTAGTGGGACCTGCTAACTTGGATATGGACAAATTATTAGAGGGGTCGGGTGTCGAAGGACACGACGTTAGGGTCCGGGCAATTTTAAATAATTTGTTAACGAGAGTATTTTTGGATGAAAAGTATAACGAGAGAAAAATATAAACTATATATCATGGTAGACGGATAAATTCAGACATTTTCCCTACTTTGACAGTTTGGTGGAAAACTCCATACTTTGACAGTTTGGTGGAAAATGTATATGCACTGTGGACAAGAATCGAGATATAAAGATCTTGTGCCACTTTGCCTCAACTATTTGCTTTATATGAAAAGTTTGATCTTAATGTTCTTTTATGCTCATTATTATTTACTTTGTGATTTTACCTACCGAAATTATCCTTTTACCCACGTTCAACCAATAAGTATTACTTATATCACAATTACCTTTAATTTGGCTAGTCCAAATTAGAATTCAATATAAACAAAGTAATTCAATGTTATGCTCGTACATCTAAATAAATAAAGCAAATTATATTGTTAGTTTGTTGAAATACTTACATAACCCATACATGTATTATTATTATTATAATATAGGAGAGGAAAGTCTGTCTGTCCTAATTCTATATTTATATTATTTTAAAAGCATGAAACACTTTAACGAAATATTATTTATTTTTTTAACTCTTTAAATATCGATTTTACACTAGATAAATTTTTATTTTATTATTTTTCTAATATTTAGGAGCTTAAAATCAATAAAAATTTTACTTGTAATCTTTTCTTATTTTAACTATGAAAAAAGTCCTAATAATTTGGTAATTCAAAATTAACTAAAAGTAAAAGTTGATTGCGTAGATGTAAAAGTTGGCTAGTCCGATAATGTTCTTAAGTTGGCTGGTCCGATAATGCTCTTAAGTTGCTGCTCGAGTAACTTTTGAATGTTGGTTTGGTATATTTTATTCTATTTCACAAAAAAAAAAACTTAATTGTTAGTACTATATTAATGAGATTTAAATTTATTTATAAATAAATCATTTATAACTTAAAGAGTTTGTATATTACCTTTTTTCATAAAAAGTTAACGTTGTTAAGCTAATGTTTTTTTTTTTTTTGGTATATTTCAGTTTGCATATTTTAATACATTCCAACAAAAAAAAGGTAATATACAAACTCTAACGTTGGACAAATTTTAATACATTCCAACAAAGTAAAACAAAATTATTTATTGAGTATACTTAATTAAATTAAAAAAAAAAGAACCAACAATATTTGCTGTTCCTATATTGTTTTGGAATTAGCTTAAAAAATAGGAATGCCAAGTCTTCACCCCCAATACCCTTCCCCTCTTTCCATCGCTCTCTGATTTCCGGCCGCTGCCATTGTTCAGTGCCACCATGCCAACCGTCAGCGTTGGAAGAGACCGTCTGTACGAAGCCCTAGGCTGTACTTATAGTAAGTTTTCTCTTTCTATCTCTCCCACTTTTGCCCTTTCGCACACTATCAAAATTGCGGCGTTCAAGTACCATCTAATTGAACTCGCTTTTTTATAATTTTGCAGCCTATGAAGAATTCGACGAATTGTGCTTTAAGTTTGGTATTGAGCTCGAGGAGGCTGTAGGCACCACCAAATTCCGCTTATTATCATACTTGTTATTTTTATATTTGAAAATCTAACTGAATTATCATACTTGTTCCTTTTTGATGAACTCCCCGTGTCTTGTTTGATAACTACATTACTATTTGGGAATCAAAATCTTAGAATGTATTTTTCAAAATATTATATAAATATTTTAACAATTTTAGAAAGATTGTTATTTAGTAGTAATATTTTTATAGTTCCCAAATATGTATTTTTGTTTTTGATAACCAAGAAAGTTTCGGGGGCGAATGGCTCCAGGTTAGTGCCACACGGTTCTATACTCAATGGATAGTGGGCCAGCCCCTCTATTCTTCTCTACTTAAATTAACATCCCAAACAAACTTGATCAAAAAATAATATCTCAAACAAATTTACTATATCAAAAAATAATATCCCAAACAAACTTACTCGATCAAAAAATAATATCCCAAATATGTAGATTTTTGTTTTCAAAAAGCCGTGAATTGAGCATTTTTTATGCTTTTATACTCTGGGTCAGTAACATTTATGGGGATGAGAGGAGTAATTTGTATAATCCTTGCTTTCGTTCCGGCCTTGTGATTACAATACTTATTTTTAGTTTTGTATCTTTGTATTTTTGTTTTGGTTTTCTAATTGGTGTGCTTGCTGCTGCCCTTCATTTTTATCTTTTTTCCTAAGCCGAGGGTCTTCCGGAAAAAAGCCTCTCTATCTTGTTGAAGGTAGGGGTAAGGTGTGCGTACATACTACCCTCCCCAGACCCCACTTGTGGGATTACACTGGGTCTGTTGTTGTTGTTGTATGTGTTCTTCTCTTCAGCAAGTTTATTTCATCCAAGCATTGGTTGTTAGTTTCCTACTGAGTTTATGCATGTGTGAAAAAAAAAATGTAGACAACAGAAAAGGCAATGCAAAGAAAAGAGAAGCATCTGGAGGAAGAGGCGACTGAAGATGATGGAGAGATTATATACAAAATTGAAGTTCCAGCAAACAGGTGGTCCTTTGTGCTTTTCATAATTAGATTGCAGAATGAATTTTCCTGAATTGGTAGAAAATCTTGGGTTTTTTGATTATGCTTTGAATATTTGGAAACAAGTATAACTGATTTTCTGTGGTGGCTTACTAGCATTTTGCGCTTAATTCTGTTTAGTGGAGTGGGATTGTTAGAAATTTTAATTATTCGTTATTTGAAGCATAACAGCGGTGCTGTTAATTCGAACTGGCAGTGTAATATGTTTTCATTCAAATTGGTATTGCAGATATGATTTGCTTTGTCTTGAAGGGCTAGCTCAAGCTCTCCGAATATTTGGTGGGCTTGATCCTATCCCTACATATAAGGTGGCAAATATTGGCAAAGAATCTATGCTTGAAATGCGTGTCGGAAAAGAGGTACTACTTGATAAAGCTATTTTTTTGTTAAGTTTTTGTCCACCACTAAATGTGTGGTAAAGAAACTAAAATGGGTTATAAAGAATTTTCTTATTGCATTAACGATTGTCCTTTCCTGTTTAGACATCCAAGATCCGCCCATATGTTGTGTGCGCTGTCTTAAGAGGTGTAACATTTGATGAGGCTAGGTACAATAGCTTCATTGATCTACAAGATAAGCTGCATCAGAACATTTGCAGGTATTACTATACTATAAAGAGCAGTTTGAAATTCCTATTTACCTTTTCTTTTTCAACTGAAATTCCTATTTCCCTTTTCTTTTCAGCTGAAATTCCTATTTACCTCTTTTAGTTGCTATGGTTTCTGTTAGTCCTGCGTGATGTTAAATTTTTCTTGGTGACATCTTGAAGTAGTGGTCGATTACTTGGGGGTGGAATTAATTCTTATACTTTTTTATCTTTTTATTTCTCTGCTGTAAAAATACCGTAAAAATTTGTAGTTATGCCTTTAGCTCTCATAAGGAAATCAGTGAGTAGATAACTTGCACTGGTTTTCCTGAACTTACCATGCGTGTATGATGCGTCTGTACATGGATTGGATACCCTTCAGTTCTTTTTCCCTTTAAAGGGAATTTGACTTGGAAAGAAATTATTTAGAAACCTTAGCTTGTTCAGTAAATGAGACTGGAAGTTTATAGATAAATTATGATATGAAAGGGTTACTCTAATTATGCGCATTAGCTTATTTGTCGCAAAAAAATAAATGGGGTTATGTTCTCAATGTCTTTTAGAGCTTATGAGAGATAAGAAATACAATATATTTCACCTCGATGAGAGCATAAGTCTTTTTCTGGGATAGACATAAAGCATGTGTCTTTTCTTGTACTAACAATGCACCATTTAGTTTTTTAACATTTTGGGGACCAATTTTACATGCCAACATGACTCAGGATGTACCCGTTATGAGAACTTCTTGGCGGTAGAGAAGGGTACGATTTGATACTGCCCTCTCTATGCTATATCAATGCACAACAATTAGAAGCTTTTATTGTTTGTTGAAGTAAGAAAGAGCTCACAGTTTTTTGTTGTTGGTTAAACTGTAAAATAAGGAAGAGCTCACAGTTATACTAGAGCATAAGAGCAGTTATAATAGTACAAGCCGTACTTAAAAAAAACTCTGTCGCAGGCAAATAGTCTGGTATTCATTATAGAAAGTTGTTGTATCACAAAGTTCTGAGCGTCTGTTAAAGGTGGAAGGGTAAGGTGACATTCGAAATGTTTGCAAGTTTGGGTAAAACTTGTCTTCAGATCTATTTGTAAAATATGTAAAGATAGATAGCAGGGGGTATCTTTTAATTTTTGAATTTTGGGGAAACTTGTGTATCGATGGATGCAATGGCTTACATGCTGAGGAGAAAGTGTGCAAATAGTGTAAAAAGTAGCTGGATTCTATTTAGTTGCTTAAAGAGGCATCCAGAGAACAAAAATTATTCTCTATTTCTTTCCTTTTCATTTCTACTTTTGGGGTGGGGATGGGGGTGGGGTTGTATTTTTTGTTTCACTTCCGTTAGATGTAGAGGATCATTGACCTTAACTATCCCTTCATTTGTTTATCTCAACTGGTATACTGTGTATCTTTCCTACTAACCTCCAAGTTCTCATACTGACGTGATCTTTAGTAGAAGTGCCATGAATCGTGACTTTTGCATTTTATTCCTTCTCTATTTGGGTATGAATAAAGATAAGATTTTAGAAGAATTCTCTATCACATAATGTATTATTGTTTTGATTAAGATGGTGTTTGGGTCAGCTTCTGCACATATTGACTATTCCATCGGTGCATGCTATCTCCCACTAGCACATGCACCAGATAACTCTACCTAAACAAAGTATAGGTAGATGAGTAAGACATCAACTAGTATTTTCTGTCTATGCTGGGATTGAACTATGGTCTCCCATGTTTTAATCCACTTCATTGACCACTAGGCCACACCCTAGGGTGGTGATGGTGGTGGTGGTGCTTATTATTATTATCATTATTATTGATCACCAGGCCACACCCTTATGGGTTGTCAATATTGAACTTTGGCCAACCTGTATGGGTTGTCAATATTGAACTTTGGCCAACCCGTATAGGTTGTCACTATTGAACTTTTTCCCTGAGTAGTATCCATACAAAACTATTATGAATCATTCCTGAATTATATTGTGGGGAATCACATCGTTATTATCTTTAAAAATCTTGCATATGTTTTCTCCTGCTCACGCTTAGGTCCTTGTTGTTTATTCTCTTTTTTTTGCTTTTCGTAGGCGAAGAACCTTGGTGGCAATTGGTACCCATGACCTAGATACAATTGAAGGACCTTTCACATATGAGGTATACGCCAGTTGGTATACTTAATTCAAAGTTTTCCATGTATTACTAGCTCTAAAATTAGAGTGACAGCCTGATTTTTCCTTGTAAATCTGATTTTCGTGCACTGCGTTCTTTTCTCTAAGTAGTTTCTGATTGGATACTGAAACCTTTTGTCCCTCTAATTTCAGGCTTTGCCTCCTTCGGAAATTAATTTTGTGCCATTAAAGCAGGTAAGTGGTTTTATTTTGGCAGTTGGCCTAGGTTATGTTGGTGTTAATGCTGATATTGAAATTGGCTGTTTTTTCAGACCAGAAACTTCAGAGCTGATGAGCTGATGGAATTTTACAAAGTGAGTTGCAACTTAAGCTTTTATTATTAGTCTGATTATTATTGTTTCTTGTTTAGGTGTTATGTTGAAGATTTACTGAAGTTAATTTTATGCTTTAAACAACATCTCTAACACATTGCCGCCCTGAATTTATAGTCGGATTTGAAGTTGAAGAAGTTTCTGCACATAATCGAGAATTCACCAGTGTACCCTGTTATATATGATTGTAAAAGGTATCGAGTTTACAAATGAGCCTTCTGGTCTGGAGCTATCTTACTGCATTTATTTACTTCGCTGCATGCCAGTTGACCTCTTTGCTTACAGTTCATGAAAAGAGTTTATGGCTTGAAAATAGTGAGAGTAATTAATTTTTTTGTGGGTCTTGAGACTTCTTTACTCCAATAGTTATATAGTTTCTTGTGTACTCCCTCCGTTTCAATTTATGTGACGTAGTTTGACTCGGCACGGAGGTTAAGAAAAAAAGAAAGACTTTTTAAACTCGTGGTTTTAAAAGCTTAAAGGGTAAAAGCTTTTGCGGGGCCTTCAATTTGTGTGGCTGTAAAAGCTTCTCATTAAGGGTAATATAGGTAAAATGAAAAGTTTTGTTTTTCAAAATCAAATATAGAAATGTTTCATTTGAGCTTTCAGATTCTTCTCTCTTGTAATCTTTGCATCTTCTGGATGCTTTTAATGATACTTCATTTTTTTTAAATTAGAAATGTGTCATTCTTTTTGGAACGGACTAATAGGGAAAGTGTGTCGCATAAATTGAAACGGAGGGAGTACTATATTTTGCTTGCACATTTTGAATGGGATAGCTATTGACAAACTGTTCAATAAAACTCGAGAAACTATTAGGCAAACTGTATGGAGCCTGTCAGCACTCATTTTTTAGTTGGATATATCCTAGGCAGATCATTTTGTCAGAGACAGCTATTAATAGCTGTTTGGAATCTGATAAAATCGTCTATTGGAAACAGCCTCTCTACCTGCATTAGGTAGGGGTAAGGTCTGCGTGCAGACTACCCTCTCCAGACCCCACCTGTTGGGAATATACTGGGTTTTTTGTTGTTGTTGTTGTTGTTGTTGTTGTTAATCTAATAAAATCGATATGTTTACTTATCAAAGAAAGAAATACTTGAGATGCTTAGCTGTTATGAGAAGTGCTCAATACCTGAATGCATGCGAAGGAACCACTATCTTTCTGCAACTCATTAATCTCTCTCTCTCTCTCTCTCTGTCTGTCTGTTCTGCAGGACTGTTTTGTCTTTGCCCCCCATTATCAACGGTGCACATTCGGCCATTACGTTGAAAACAAAGAACGTGTTTATAGAATGTACAGCCACAGATTTGACGAAGGCCAATGTTGTTTTGAACACAATGGTAGGAATAGAAGAAGCTGAGGGGCTCTTTTTCTTTTCCTCCTTCAGTTTGCTGGGTGTCTGAATAATTAAATATTATCTGCAGGTAACTATGTTTTCAGTGTACTGTGAGCGGAAGTTTGAAGTTGAACCAGTTAAAGTAACATATCCTGATGGAAAATCATTTGTTTATCCTGATCTCTCAATCTACAATATGAATGTGCCTTTGTCCTACATCACTGGCATCATTGGAGTTCAATTGCCAGAGAATGAGGTATTATAGAGTTTTGCCTTCCATTTTTTCTTCTTATCTCATATACACAAGTTTCTGTCATTTTATCTTCTTATTTTCATGAGAATCATGACAATTATGATATTGGTCACAAATGTTCTGCAATTTCCAATATATGAGATGTTCAGGATTTAGCTGACAGAAACCTGTGTGCTATGGTGACTATACCAACTCCACATGGTTGCATAGACATTAGTGTGAGTGGTGGATGTCGTTACAGTATCTGGGGATTTTGATTGGTCTATAGTATAACTTATGCCTCATAGGAAAATAGGACATCCCTAAAATGCATCATATACAATGATAATTGATTTTTTTTTAGTACTTCCATGTTTGTCTTGAAGCTCTGAGTGTCTACTCCCTTCCATCAGATTGATGGAAACTAAGATACCACTCACCGTATTAGGACATCTTTCTATTAGCTGCCACTAGATGCGATTTTTTGAAAAATTCTGTAGCCTGGCTTATTTGGAAGGGAATTGTGAATAACTATATGTACATTATGAAACTGATTTGAAGTTGATTCATTTGCAGACAAATTTTGCTTGGCATAAGTGTTTGATTTAAAGAATAGATAGTTTTGGAGAACCACTAATTTGCTTTAACAGTCAAATTGTTTAGTATTGGGGTGAAATAGGTCCAAATAGAAGGATGGATATAGGGGATTCATATAGCCAACCCAACTAGTTTTGGGTTGAGGCGTTCTCCCCTTGGACCGTCTACAACAAGCTCGCGACCGGAGGAACTACATATAAGTTGACACGAGTTGCAGCTCCTCTTGCTAACATTTAAACATATTCTAGGTCGTCCTTAATGGAATTGAGATTTCCACAATTTGATTGTCTTTTAAAAATTGAGTCAGATAACCAGAATATATGGAGTTACCTTTTTTTACTAGTCAATGTACATGTGAACATTGAAGTCATCAATCTATGAGCTTGTCCTCCCCAAAGTTTGGAATAAATAAATCCAAATGCTGCCTGAAATATTTTGGTAGTGGTATAGGTTAAGGGGGATTAGAGTGGAGAATAATGATTGGATTCATGTTTGGCACCAAGGGGGGAGTACTCCAAAAGTTTATATGGGCTCCAAAACTTTATGATATCTGAAGAGGATGCCAAAAACAACTCGGAAACTATTCGAGTTACTCTCAAATCCCTACAGATAACTACAAAAACTTTACTGTTTTTGAAAGGCATAAGAATGCCATTAAAGCTGGACTCAGGAGAAAAATTCATCAACATGAGAAGATGCAAAACATAGCATTTAAGTTTCAAAAAGAAGAGAAGAAATGAAAAACAAATTGAGTAGCCGAGTTGCCAAGCCTAATCAAGAAAGCTTTTTTAAGTTTGTTGTTTTTTTGAATTACTTTTCCATGTCTTAAATGTGCTTCAGAAAGTAGCATCAAACGTGAGGCTGCGGTGTGATTCTGATCCGCTGGTTTAGTGTTCAGAAATCACATGTACTCATGGTACATTTATTGACTTTTATGACATGTCCTTTCTGGGTTCCCCTGTTATATACCTTGAACGAGAAGACCATTTCAGAATTTCCAGTACATTGTTTAACTGCTCTTCAGAAATTTGTGGCAGTAGTTGTTTGTCCGTTTTTGCTTTTATGTGAAAGCATTATTAGAACTTGGACATGTGTTGCCTTTTCTGTTGTACTAGTTTCTTGGCACGTGCGTTGCACGTGTATATCGAGTCTTGTAGTACTTGATTTTGTATAATAATATCATCATTATTATTAAAATAAAGCTTTTCAGTATATACATAAAAGAATAAAGTGTATATGGGAATGATCAAATTGGAATGGTTATTTGTTTGTCGAGGACAAAATAATTGAATCGTCTAAACCTACCAAGATGAACAATCAACAAGCATACCTATATTTTACAAGTTGCATAAATTACATTATATTTCATCTATATAGGACATAAAATGAACACTTGCCTATCCTTGTATAAAATGAAAAGACCATGAGCATGAATGAGATCGTAAGTCCTTGGGTACGCAGAGAATGCTTCACACCTGAATCACAATATAACTGTGATCAGAAAGTAGCTTTCAACAAGATAAGAGGAAAAGAAAATTATTGAATAAAGTAAGATGCACAGTGTGATCTCCTAGCAACAACAACAACAACCCAATGAGCTTATGTTCTAATAACTTAATCTTTTATTTGTAACTATTATCTCTCTTATTCTACTTCGTCCTTTTACAATATATGGTTTTACTGTTACTAAAATACAAACTACATCTGAGAAGTATGAGATTAAAATAAGTGAGTAAACATGTACAAATATAATTCATACATTCCTATATAAAAAAATTATCAAAGATAATGCCGTCACATAAATTTCTGCAAATGATAAATGTGGATCATCGTATAATGACTTGTTTGTTGATGTCAAGATGATTGGATATCATCTAAACATAAGAAGATGAGACAATCAAAGTTTAATTAGATAAATATGACTTTTTACTTATTTTTATTTTATGAGGTACAAACTGTAGTGAAGCGTATCTTAACTAATACTTCTTTATAGACGGTATTCTTGGCATATGTTCATTTCATCTATTTTGATTCCTCTGTCATGACCCGGACTCTTTGTTGACATTGATATCCTCTTGAAAGTGCAATGTAAAATTGGCCATGTGAGAAAACATATTGTGGTAGATACGTTAGAAATTGTTTGACCATATATTTATTTATCATCATTGCAAAATATAAACGTACAGTAAATTATTTTTGAACGAATTTAAAACATATCCTTCATTTTTTTGGTGTGAGAGAGGGAGATCTTTGAATTTTTAGGATAAAAGTATGCTTGGTAGCAGATTGACCTGCTATAATTTTTGCATGTTAAGTAGTTAGTCATGTATAGTGTCCCACATCGGGAAGTAGATACCTATTATTATGTAATCACTGTATATAAATAGGGCGTTGTACAACACTTTAGATAATTAATAATATTTTCTCCCGTGTTTTCTCACATGGTATCGAGCATCGGTGAGAAGAGATCGCTGTGCGTCATTCTAGCGACATCCGGAAAGAAAGAACTTAATCACCGTACGATTTTCCGGTGACCTAAGCGACTATTTGCGTCAAAGTCACTAATTATCAGTGTTGTGCGAAATCCAACACCACCAAAAGGTTCCCAAGAGAGAGGCGACCAAACCCCAGAAAGATTTTCCTGAAAAAGCCCACTCACGCGCCCCCGCGCGCCTGTAGTAGATTTGACGCCTACGGCGCGTTTGTCCCACGCGCCGGCGCGTGAGAACTGTTCCGGCCAGAATTTGAAAAAGTTTCTTTTGGACAGTGTCATCGCCTTGAAATTCCAAGTCTACCCATCCAATTTAAACCAAATTCCGACCACTTTTATATTTTTCCTGCATAAACGGTGATTTTTCCGGTGTGAACAGTGATTTTCAGAAAATTTTCTGATTTTTCTGGCGTTAATAGTAATTTCTAGAAGGGTTTCCGATTTTTCCGGCGTGAACATTATAATGTCATTCGTATTAGAAGCCTTTGACTCACAATCCGTTGGATCCAATGCATTGAATCCGATCCAGATGGTGTCTTTATCGGATTATATTGAGTTCCTTCAGTACAAAGCATGTAAACAGACATCTTCAGGGATAGCCTCCGTTGTTCAAACAGATAGTAACGTGACCTGTGTCTCCCAATCTTTAACCTCTGAGTCTTGGGTCATTGATTCAGGTGCATCTGATCATATTTCTGGTAACAAATCTCTTTTCACTACTATTTCATGTTCTCAATCTCTCCCAACAGTCACAATGGCCAACGGGTCTTAAACCACCACAACTGGAATAGGTCAAGCAAGTCCACTTCCTTCCTTACCTTTAGATTCAGTTCTTTATGTTCCCGGTAGTCCTTTTAATCTCATAGCCATTTGTCGCTTGGCCAAATCACTTAAATGCTCTGTTTTATTTCTTGATGACCTTGTTTTTATACAGGAACGCAGTACATGGCGATTCATTGGTACCAGGCGTGAATCAAATGGACTTTATTACCTTATCCTTGCAAAATCACATGGACTCACATCCTGTCTTCCTTCAACAACTTGTCTTGTTACCGATTCACCAGATTTATTACATAAACGGTTGGGACATCCCAGTTTGTCAAAACTTCAGAAAATGGTACCTGGTTTATCTCACTTGTCCACTCTAGCGTGTGACTCATGTCAGCTCGGTAAGCATACTCGCTCCCATTTCCCTTGGCGTCTTGATAATCGAGCAGAGTCACTTTTTACTTTAGTCCATTCAGATGTTTGGGTCCTAGTCGGGTCAGTTCTACCTTGGGATTGCACTACTGTGTCAGTTTCATTGATGATTATTCCAGGTGCACTTGGATATTTTTGATGAAAAATCGATCTGAGTTGTTTTCTATTTTCCAGACCTTCAACGCTGAAATTCAAAATCAATTTGGGGTTTCTATCCGCACATTTCGTAGTGATAGTGCTCCTAGAGTATTTGTCTTTCCCATTTCAGCAGTTTATGAACTCTTTTGTCCGTACACATCTCAACAAAATAGGATAGTTGAAAGAAAAAATAGACATCTTTTTGAAACTGCTCGTACCCTACTCATACAATCTCATGTTCCGTTGCGTTTTTGGGGGATGCAGTTCTTACATCTTGCTATCTTATTAGTCGTATGCCATCTTCAGCTATCAAGAATCAAGTTCCATTCTCTGTCCTGTTTCCCACTTACCTTTGTTCTCTCTTCCACCCCGAGTCTTTGGAAGCACGTGTTTTGTTCATAACCTTACTCCAGGAAAAGATAAGTTAGCTCCTCGTGCTCTTAAGTGCGTATTTCTGGGTTACTCGAGAACGCAAAAAGGGTATCGATGCTATTCTCCTGACTTCCAGAGGTACCTTATGTCCGCTGATGTTACCTTCTTTGAAACCCAATCATGCTTCACAGGTCCAAGTAATTACTTAGATATTTCTGAGGTGCTACCAGTTTCATCTTTTGGAGATTCAGTCATTATCTCCCATTCATCTTCCTCTACAACTCCAGCTCCACCACCTACAGCTCCAGTTGCAGCTCCACCACCTATAGCTCCAGTTCCACCACCTATAGCTCCAGTTCCACCACCTAGTCCAATTCAACCTTCTGCAGCTTTACCACTCTTGACTTATCATCGTCGTCCACGTCCAGCATCAGGTCTAGGTGATTCGCGTCCTGCATAAGAATCTGCACCTACTGCGGACTTGTCTCCTCTTAGTCAACCAATTGCACTCCACAAAGGTGTACGATACACACTTAATCCTAATCCTCATTATGTCGGTTTAAGTTATCATCGTCTGTCATCACCTCATTATACTTTTATATCATCTTTGTCCATTGTTTCTATCACTAAGTCTACAGGTGAGGCACTATCTCATCCAGGATGGCGACATGCTATGATTGACTAGATGTCTGCTTTACATGCGAGTGGCATTTGGGAGCTTATTCCTCTTCCTTCAGCTAAGTCTACTGTTGGTTGTCGTTGGGTTTATGCAGTCAAAGTCGGCCCGGATGACAAGGTTGATCTGCTTAAGGCTCGCCTTGTTGCAAAAGGATACACTCAGATTTTTGGGCTTGATTATAGTGACACTTTCTCTCCCATGGCTAAAGTAGCATCTATTCGTCTCTTTTTGTCCATGGCTATTTTACGTCATTGGCCTCTTTATCAGTTAGACATTAAGAATGCTTTTATCCACGGTGATCTTGAGGAAGAAGTTTATATGGAGCAACCACCTGGTTTTGTTGCTCGGGGGGGGAGTCTAGTGGTCTTGTATGCCGATTGCGCAGGTCACTATATGGTTTGAAACAGTCCCCTCGAGTTTGGTTTGACAAGTTCAACATAGTTATTCAGGAGTTCGGCATGACTTGTAGTGAAGCTGATCACTCTGTGTTTTATTGGCATTCTGCTCTTAATATGTGTATTTTATGTTGATGATATTGTTATTACTAGCAATGATCAGGATTGTATTACTAATCTGAAGCAACATCTCTTTCCGCATTTCGAGACTAAGAATCTGGGCAGATTGAAGTATTTTCTAGGTATTGAGGTCGCTAAGTGTAGCTCAGGTATTGTTATTTCACAGCGGAAGTATGCCTTAGACATTCTTGAGGAGACTGGAATGATGGGCTGCAGACCTGTTGACACTTCTATGGATCCGAATGCTAAGCTTCTGCCTGGACAGGGGGAGCCTCTTAGAGATCCTACAAGATATAGGAGGTTGGTTGGCAAATTGAATTACCTAACAGTGACTAGACCTGACATTTCTTTTCCGACGAGTTTTGTAAGTCAGTTTATGGATTCTCCCTGTGATAGTCACTGGGATGCAATTGTTCGCATTCTTCGGTATATAAAGTCAGTTCTAGGCAGAGGATTACTATTCGAGGCCACGAGCAGATTGTTGGGTACACAGATGTTGATTGGGCAGGATCACCTTCTGATAGACGTTCTACGTCTGGATATTATGTTCTAGTAGGAGGTAATTTGGTCTCTTGGAAGAGCAAGAAACAGAATGTAGTTGCTCGATCTAGCGCCGAAGCCGAATATCAGGCCATGGCTATGGCAACGTGTGAGCTAGTTTGGGTCAAGCAGTTGCTCAAGTAGTTGAAGTTCAGAGAAATCAGCAAGATGGAACTGGTGTGTGATAATCAAGCTGCTCTTCATATTGCGTCAAATCCAGAACATGGAACACTAAACACATTGAGATCGACAGTCACTTTGTCAGAGAAAAGATACTCTCAGGAGATATTGTTACAAAGTTTGTAAAGTCAAATGATCAGCTAGCAGATATTTTCACCAAGTCTCTTATTGGTTCTCGTATTAGTTACATCTGTAACAAGCTCGGTACATATGATTTATATGCACCGGTTTGAGGGGGAGTGTTAAGTAGTTAGTCATGTATAGTGTCCCATATCGGGAAGTAGATACCTATTATTATGTAATCACCCTATATAAATAGGGCGTTATACAACACTTTAGATAATTAATAATATTTTCTCCCGTGCTTTCTCACACATGTATGACATTGGCCGGTTTAACATCATTCATTTTTTTAAAAGCTCACCATCTTTTCGGCAAAATTCCGCATGATAAAGTAACATTTGTATTGATTACATCGATATTTTAAGATTACAAATTACATAAATTTCATTAACTTATCCTAGTTGGTCAATGATTATTTTTTATTAAAATTTGTTTGATTTTAACTTACCTTTCATTTGTAACTATTATCTCTATTATCTTGCTTCGTTCTTCTCTAATAAGTGGTTTCACTATTACTAACATGCAAACTGCATGACACACACGTTATATTATATTACTTTGCTAACATAAACTCAAGAATTGAAAAATGGTATTGCTATCATTAAGCAAATAATGACAATTATTAAGCCAGCTCTTGGGGATAATTTCAAAATTTTATAAAGTTTCTCCATTTTCTTCAAGGAATATAAAAAGGTAAAAAATGTCCATGAAAACCTACCTTGCAAGAAGGTTTCATATCAAAAAGAGATATGAACCAAAATCATGGACTTTTTTATTTTAAATTTCAGTAACCTCTCATTTTAGGCTTTCTGTTATTTTCTTATTTTGTATTTTAATTGATATGCCTGCACAAAAATGAAACGTTCGCTGTTAGACAAGGTTGTAAAGAGTCGCTAGCTTCACTAATATGAAGGATCATATTTTCAAATAAATTTAGTGTTTATTTAAAATTTGATGTTTTATTTAAATTCTTGGTATAAGTTGGGTATTTAGGTTATTTAAAAGGGTATTTAAGCAATTCAACTTTTTAGTTAAGAGCTTCTCACTTTTATAATAATATAGATAGATAGATAGATTATCCTATGGTAGGAAATAGAAGATTGAATTTTTTCGTTAGACTCTAAACAGCTAAACGACATTTCAGGTGGCTAGTTTGTTGCATAAAATGCAATTGCGTGCAGTGGAATCTGTCTCAGAAAATGCAGAAGTCAAGTTTGTCGTATCGGTACCCCCCACAAGAAGTGATGTCCTTCATCCTTGTGATGTAGCAGAGGTATTTGCTTTGATGCATTACTGCTTATAGTTACTATCCCACTATAGCTTTGCTGTCGTTCTTATATGGCTTCAAACTCTGTATTCTTTTCAAAAGGATGTTGCAATTGCTTATGGCTACAATGAGATCCCGAAGAGAAGACCTGCATCATTGAAGCCTTTACCTCTCAGTCAATTTAGTGATCTAATTCGGTCGGAGGTAATGTGTTTATACACCTCTGTGTTTGAGAGTTCATATTGTAGACACAGACTTGAAGCTGTCATGGGCATTTATTTGTTTTGCAGAAGGTAGCATCATTCTATTGTGTTTCTGTATAGTCTCTGTTACATGTGATCTTTCATAAAATTATTTCTTCTCTTGACATTGCCTCTTACTTGAATGTGGTAATATATTTTTGGGACTTTTAGAGTTCGTTAAACGAACTTTAGCCTTTTATCAAGTTCTAGCCAGGAAGGGGTGGGGAGGGAGTTTCAAAGTCTCAATTTTAGTTCCAATGTTTTTTGTATTCTAGCTGGATTAATTACCCCTTCCTGTGCTGCCTTCTTCGTTTATTTTCTTTTGATCAGGTACTTCCCTCTTCATTTGTTCTTTTCACAATTTGGTCTTCAATTAATTGCAGTCCTTTCATTTACATTTCTTCATGGTATGATGTTGTAGATAATTAATGCTTATTGATGTTATGCTTTTTGTTTAAGCATTTCAAGATATAAATTTTGGCTTCCAGTACAAACTCTGTGCTGATGATTTGATTAATATATTGGATATTTTACCTTCCCCCCCCCCCCCCCCAAAAAAAAAAAAAATGCTTATTGGTGTTATCTGATTAAACTATATGAATAGTTCTTTAAATGCAGGTTTGTACTTAAGTATTCTGTGCCAGTCACATAATTTCTCTAAAAAACACTAACTTGTTTTTTTTTGCCTCATGAAGTTGTCCTGTGTGTATGTATTCGATTGCATCCCTGATTCACAAGTTGTTGTTGATAACTTGCTTTTCATCTAACTTAATGTCTTTTCAATTTTAGATTGCAATGGCTGGTTATACGGAGGTCCTAACATGGATCTTGTGTTCCAAGAGAGAAATTTCTTCCATGTTGAACTGTGAAGAGGATAAGTCTGCTGTAATCATTGCTGATTCTCGTACATCTGAATTTGAGGTGAGTCTGCTCTGTCCCGGAAAGAGTTTAAGTTGTCAATCGACTCTTTGGTCCTCTGTCAGAAACCCCTTATGGCATGGTTTAATCAGTTAAATTAGGAAGAAGAAGATTTAGCATTTTCACTTTGAATATTCTTCTTGATTAAAAAAGAGTATTTTATTTTGAATCTTGTGCATGTGCAGTGAGGTAAACACAAGATGTGTTGAAAAGAGGCTGATTAAAACACATAAGTTTATGTCAGTTGTTCTATGCGGTGTCTTGGTGGGCTAAGATAGCCTTCCCTCCCTCCAAATTGTGATTTAGCTTTCGCGTAATTTTATTTTTATTTTTTATGAAGCGGTATTATAAATGGCATCAAATAGATGCATAATAACGGAAGTACAAAAATGAGTTTGTTAGCTCTGTTACAATGAGGCCTATGCTAAGGATAAAGAGCTAAAAGAGTCCAAAAGTTTGGCATGATAGTCTACAGGGGACAAACTATCCAAGCTACATAAATTTTAAAGACAACTAGCCTTAAGGTCGTGGTTTGGAGTTGATATTCCATCTAAACATCTTCTATTCCTCTCATTCCAAACACACCAAAAATACAAGCAGGAATCATTTTCTAGACTTGTTTGATGGATTTATCAACTTTCCAAGAGATCCAACTGATGTGGCATCCTTGAGACTGTTAGGCATGACCCATCTTAAACCAAAACTGTGATAAACATGTTCCAAATATCAGAAGCTACCTTTCGCTGATTTATTGGAAGCTCTTGGTGCTGCATTGCACATATACTATGCTTTTCCCCCTAAAAGGCCCACATTAGCACTACAAAAGCTTTTTATAAGTTTACAGGTCCAGTGATCTCAAAAGATCCACTATAATCACGTGTCATTTACATGAACTGATCGCTTAAAAGATATAAAGTTGTAAGGCAATTATCTTTTTGTAGTCTTGAATAAAGTTGTAAGCCTCTCTACCCCCACAAGGTAGGGGTAAGGTCCGTGTACACATTACCCTCCCCAGACCCCATTGGATGGGAATTACTGGGTATGTTGTTGGTGTTGTTGTCTTGAATAAAGTTGTAAGACAATTATACTTCAAACTATGCTTCAGATGTGCCACTCCCTCATATGTATTATTCCTTCCTTTCCATATTTGTCACATAATGCTTAAAATGGTTGTGCCTCGGAAGTTGAAACATCCTAACTACCTTTGGGACTGGGCATCCTCCCCAACTAACGAGGCATTGGCTATTTTTTTTCAGCGTCTTCTGTACTATCCCAAAAATGAAAGAAACATGTTCCACAGCTCCCACGTCAACTCTCAATGTTCATAGTTTCTGGACCTATCCGGCATCTATAGCACTGCATTTTTCCTCTTTCTTGGAGATGGTCTTGCATGAGTATTGCCACACACGTGGCTTCCCCTGTTAAAAAAGAGAGAAAAAAAGATATACCTTTAGCGAACCCTTTGTACTTCAAATTGCACTGCATGGAAGGCTTTCAATAATGAGTAAGGGATAGGGAGAGTGAGGCTCTTGCAACTAAATTAGACTAGAAAAAAACACGGGAATTAGCACCACAAACATGAGTGATTTTACCTCGAAGAGACAACAAAGCAGAAGGACAGCACTGTCTGTATTTCATTCTCATTTTAACATCATGAATCACTGAGCTTCACCCCCATGTTCTTGTAGAGGATGTTGTAGAGTTGACTGTGAACTTTTCATGCTTTTCTCTCCTTCCTTGATCACCTGATGAGGATGTACGGTATAGTCTTGATAATAGATGTTTGTCCGCTTCCCATCCCAGTATTTGTATCTCATGAATTTAAAGTCCCAGCATTACCCCTTGATGTCTTTACTGTTGTGAAACTAGTCTTTTCAAGTATTTTCTATTGCTCCAGCTTTTGACTTGTGACTTAATCTCATACAAAGTCCAAGGTATGTTGGGAGGAGGGAGAAGATCCAATGCCATAACCTGACATTCTTGGAAGCTCTAAATATCATTAACCCATAGAGACAGATCTTTGCCAAGATTAATGTGCATTGCTTCACATGCTGTACCTTGTAGGACCTCTCTGAATCTGAGTTGTTCTCCTGCCTTACAAAAAATTGATGGAATCCACTGAATGCATGTGTAGAAGGTATTATAGGATAGCCAGATTAGTCCGAACTGGAAAACCTCTTGGCCAATAATTTTCCACAACTTCCATCAACTTTTTGCTTAGCACCCATAACTAGGATGGACGGATTCTCCTTTCTGATGTCGGGCTTACACTATAATCCTTTATTGCCGTCCTTCAATCTGAAATCTATGCATCCATTTGCTTGATTTGCGTATATCATTTGTCTATGCCATCCAAAAAAAATTTGTGCATCCATCACAAATATGCCTATGATTTCTTTCAACCTGAAAATACAGCTTATGCATGTTCTTATATATGCCGACAATTAAGCTGATAAGCCAGATAAATTTTTCAAATGGCCCTTTAAGCTTTTCTAGGTTAATCCTGATTTGCCAGATCCTAGATTTTCTCATTACAGGCCAAAGAACACCAAGTAGAATGTCAATCTATTGAATATCCTACTGATCCACAGAATGTTGTCTCCTCAAATGGCTTCAAGCCCAGTTAGCACTTTTTCATTACCTACTGCCACATGAAACACGATGCACATGCAGATATGTGCAATTTCTAAGTGGCATGTAGAAGAAAGAATCATGATAAGATTTTCATGAAACCCAAAATAAGAAGTTTGTATTTGAAATCTTTCATTTATGCTCTTTGCTTCTTTTAGGAAATTGTTGTATGTCAAAATTAGATATCTTGAATTCAAACTTAAACATGTCTCTTCCCTAGTAAAGGGAGAGAGGACGCTGCAGAGGTAGTTAATGTAGATGAGGAAAAAGTCGTTATTTTATCCCCTTTATCCAGTCTAGTGAAAAAGATTGTTTACCTACTTAAAGGAGATGATGCTTTGTATAATTATTCTGTTCTTGATTTAGATTTAGTTCAATGCAAACTACACACTTACTTTAAAAAATTTGTACAAAGTTGCAGGTTTCTTCTATTTGCATAATTATATACCAAATGCTGGTAACTGAAACAGCTCTTGCTTTGCAGGTTGTGCGGACTAATCTCATGCCTGGATTATTGAGAACCGTTGGACATAACAAGGACCATCCAAAGCCTATGAAGGTAAATGAATATAACTAACTCCTGCATGGTTTCCTGCCATTACTCTGCCACTGGCATTATTGCTTCAACGTGTGAAGTAAGCTCAGGATTGCAATTAATGAGAGTTTTAAGTAAATAGCAGTACGCACCAAGTCGTCTAATAGAATTGAATATTTTCTGGCTAACCTTGTGAGTTATCCGGTTGAATCTTTTCGAGAAGGAAGTAGGCTATAGAAGTTTAATCATGTGCGGGATGCTTTTTATAACAACCAGTGAAGGGATTTTCTGCTTAATTAAAGTGACACTTGTCAGTTCTCCTTTGCTATCTCCAAGTAATAAGTTATGTGACCATCTTGTTACTGTCATGCATATCTCCTTTGCCATTTCTTTTGAGAGTGGCTTCTGCATGTTATTTTATCTCATTTTGGTTCAGATTTTTGAGGTTGGTGATGTAGTCCTGTTAGATGGCACAAAGGATGTTGGTGCAGTAAACCGTCGCCACCTTGCTGCTCTGTATTGCGGCGCTAACTCAGGATTTGAGGTACAGATGTACCACATTTGTAGCTCATATATTGGTAGTTTATCTGTTCTGCAAAATCTTCTTGGCGATTGCCGTGGATGTGAACGTGCTATTTGAAATGCATAGAGACTTTCTGTAGCATCTGCTGCACATTGCAAGCTCCAGTTGGTGGAATATGAATTGTAATTTGGGTGAATTATTTTACTTGTAAAGGAAGCTCAGTTTAGGTCTGTACTTTTTTTTTCAGGGAGATTTGGTTGCCAGTGAAAATTTAAATGGAAAGGTTGTTGGGCATATGAAAATAGTTCTATTGCCTCAGTCGTGAATGTTATTTCATAATGGAGAGCTGGACCTAATTATGAATTCACCCTTGCCATCCAGTCCCTGCAGATTCTCTTTTCGTCTTCCTCTCAGAGTGACCCATTTCCATTTGCTCCCTCTGTTGCAATAAGATTGACCTACTTCCTTTTATGATCTACCCTAATTAGCTTGGCCTCTATTTAAAGGGAAAATTTTTCTCCCTCCATGTTATTTCAAATTGGATGTGACATCTTTCAGTTGAGTTCTCCACTTTTACTTTGGAACGATTGTTAAAACACTTATTTACCAAATTTAATATAATAATCAATTCAAACATTTTGCTCTTAAATGTTGTGCTAGTTAGAATAGGTTGCTATATTGGATTTGAGGGAGTATCTTCTTTGACATGGATCATTGCAAGTACCATTCTCCTTTTTGCAAGAACTACTTGTATGCACAGAGTTCTGGAAAAGTCCATCATTAGCTTAGGTGGGAGAGAATATTTTGTAATCCTTCTTCGACATCAGTTGTGCTGTGATGATTTTTGCAAATTCTTAGCCAGGACCAAATTTGAAAGGTTCTTGAATAAAATATATTTCACCATTTTGCTTATAGGTGAAGTTCTACTCTAAAAATATCTTGAGTGGAACTTCCTTAAACATAAGTTGTTCTGTCTTCCAAGCAATGGTTTGATTGCTTCATTCTGTTATCGGAGTCATATGTATAATTATAATAGTCCTGTAGGTTGTGCACTAGCTTCTAGACACTTAAAGGCTTGACTGTCTTGATATTTTTTCCAGCTAATACATGGTCTAGTCGACAGAATCATGGAAGCAACTGGAACTTCTTTTGTATCACCTGGGGACTGTGAAGGCTACTACATAGAAAGATCAGAGGTACTGTTTGCATTTTTCCAATTCTCTCTTTCATTTCATTATGAGTATTGCCGTCTGTGCTTATTTCTGTCTTATTGTGTCATAGGAGCCTGCATTTCTTCAGGGAAGACAAGCTAAAATTGTTTACAAAGGAAATCGAATTGGAACATTCGGAATTGTGCACCCTAAGGTATTTCTATTAGTGTGTAAGTTATATACGCCGTCAACGGAAAGAATTTTTTATTATCATGTCACTTAAAGAATATCTACAGGTAAGCCTCCTTAAAATGTGGGATTTGTTAAGACAGATTACCTACTACTCTTGTTGGGCTATAGGCAATTGGTTTCTGCTTATTTTCATTTGGATGCTTGGTGCAGCCACTTCTCACTCACACTTGAAATATCAATTAAGATGTACCGTTGCCTTGGTATTACAGATCATTACAGTGACCACCTCAAATATTTGTCTTTGGAGAGTTAAGCTGACACTAAATTCAGGAAAAAGAATTCTGAGCATGCCATAACAGCCTTAAATTCGCCTAATATTTTCGTCTCTAGACAGTATAACTTTCTACAGTTGACAAGGATGGCGGCTATCCCTGTTAACCTGAAAAAGAAAACTTACCAGTGTCATGAACTGCTTAGTTTTGGATATTTTTCACCCTTTGCAGTTTGATCCACTACTTGTCAATACTTTTAACAAATGGAGTAGCAGATTAAGACACTTTTAGATGGTTCCAAAAGAATTGTGTACTGATTCATAATAGAGCATGTCTTTCGAACAATTGAAAATAACAGGCAAAGGTTCCTGGTTGTGCATTGAATTTAGACCTTATGGTATGTGTGGGCTGTTTTCAAGTGCAAATTATCATTCCCGATTCAGGAGTTTTATGTTTTGGCTATTGTTTCAGGTCCTCAAGGAATTTGACATCCCAGATCCATGCTCCTTTGTGGAGCTTGACATGCAGAGTTTCTTGTAATGTGGTGACAATTTTGACGTATGTCTCTCTGTTCGGTAATTGAGGTAGAATTTGAAAGATGATCCACATACATTTTGGTTCGATTATTGTATGACAGGAAACTCTCCTCTCTCAAGCATCATGTTTGATATAACGGAAAAGAGCCAAAAATGCCTTTAACGTATTGAAAATGGTTCAAAAATATCCTCCGTTAACCTTTTAGTCCGCAAATGTCCCTAACGTTTGTTTTTTGGCTCAAACTTACCCCTAACGTATTAAAAATGGCTCAGAAATACCCTTCGTTAACAGTTGGGTCCGCAAATGCCCCTAACGTTTGTTTTTGAGCTCAAATTTACCCATATATCCAACAAACCTGGTCAATTTTTTTACTTTTACTTCGCCATGTGGTATTTTCTTAATCCGCCACGTGTATTATTTGTATTAAATAAACTCACATGTATCTTTTAAAATACCCAACGACCCTGACCCGTTCCTATATATTTGTACTATCGGCTAAAAATAATTAATTTCACTAGTTAAATATATAAAAAATATACATTGATTATATATAAAAGTATGTATTTCAGGTCAATAAAGACTACAAACTAGTACCGCTAACAAGAAGCTAACAAAGCGAGGAGGTTAAAAAAGAGCTTGTTCTGATTCCGAATACGAGAATAAGAAGAACAGAAGTACAGGAAGGAGAAGAGGCAGAGTACAGTTTCACTTGCTTGGTAACCTCTTTTTCGGTCAAAGATAGGAAAGAATCCAAAGCTTGCAAGGATGTTAGGCTTCGAAATATTAATATTTTAATATATATTTTACATGATATTATTTTTAAGAGAAATTATACGGTGTCATTTTCCTTTCAAATTTTGCAGATCTTAACAAGTTTAGCAAATAAAATTTTAATTTGCAAACATAAAAATGATAATGTTCTATTTATATGATTCTAAAGGAGAAGCAAAGAAACAGATGGAAAGGAAATTATTTAAAACCTTTAATTATATACATATCCAACTGCTTAGCACATTAATGGACTTCACATGATCTTTTCAGTGGGAACTAATAGTGTTTTAATATATAACGATAGAGCTAAAATATTAGCAAAAATTATCGTTCCATTATCAGATTTGCTTAATAAATTCGAGTTATAGATCATAATTAATAGGGAAAACTATAGGGAAAACTACACTGTATAATTTTTCCTAAAAATAATATCATATAAAATATATATTAAAATATTAATGTATAATATACATATTTTTATATATAATCAATGTATATTTTTTATATTTAACTAGCGAATGTAATTATTTTTAGCCGACCGTCCAAATATATAGGAGTGGGTCAGGGTCGTTGGATATTTTAAAAGATGCAAGTGGGTTTATTTAATACAAATAATACACGTGGCGGATTAAGAAAATGCCACATGGCGAAGTTAAAGTAAAAAAATTGACCAGGTTAGTTCTGTTAGATATAGGGATAAGTTTGAGCCCAAAAACAAACGTTAGGGGCATTTGCGGACCAAAAGGTTAACTGTGGGTATTTTTGAACCATTTTTAATACGTTAGGGGTATTGTTGACCCTTTTATTAGATATACGGGTAAGTTTGAGCCAAAAAACAAACGTTAGGGGCATTTGTGGATCGAAAGGTTAACGGAGAGTATTTTTGAGCCATTTTCAATACGTTAGAGGCATTTTTGACCCTTTTCCGTTGATATAATTGAGATAATCATTGGTTGTTAGCCTGGTTAATTATCTTCCTTTGAGCAACATAACTTTTGTTATAAGAAGCTGTTCTCTTGTTTTCCCTTCCTTGTATCTTAATGGATTTTTTAGTTTGGCGTGAAAATAGCCTAACTACTCTGCTATTGTCCATGCTCCACGTTAGAAAGCTAAACCCTAAATGCAAAACCAAAAGCTAGAGAGTTTTACTAAGGTCTTGACGTAAGGTTTTACTCTTGATACATACAAGTACTTGGGTCTCTGTAACGAGTATGATGATGATGCATAATTTTACATTATGTTTACTCTGAGTGGAGTTTTGATTTATCATATTCAGTGTTAGTAATTTGCTACTATGTAGGAGGCTTGTAGGTTTTTCTTAAAGATTTAACCAAAGTTTAACCTTAATAGCTAGTGAAATGTAGTAAATTATCGGATTTTCTTGTAATTATAGTATTGTAGAAAAATCCATAATTGAACAGTTGAATCCTTAGAGCAACTAATATCATGACGGGAGGAAGGAGTCTTATTGCCTGTTTTGCCAAGTTTTTTTTTTTGTGGTCAAAAGTGATTTTTTTTGGCCAAATTTTTTTTTTTTTTTTTTTCAAAGTTAAAGGTGTTTGGCCAAGTTTTTAAAAAGAAAAATAGTGCTATTGAGTAGAAGTAGAAGCAATTTTTGAGAAGCCGGAAAAAATAATTTTTTAAAAGTATTTTTTTGAAAAGCAGTTTCGAGAATTGTACACACTTTTGAGAGTATACTTAGGAGGCAGACATTTTCGATCAATACTTATAATCTTATTGTTGCTCCTTTTTCTAAAAAAATCCAACAGCCTAGCATCGTGAATCTCAAGTCCAAAGCGCTCAGAGAGAATGTACCAAGTCCGAAGCGCTCATTGTCAAGTGAGCAAATAGTAAAATTAAACTATCAATCATATTAATATTACATCCATCTCCACATAGAAGTGTTAGAAAAGAAAGCTATTTGAGAGGCAGAGGTTGACTATAAACTTCATCTCTCTCTGGACCTCAGGGAGTTTTTCCAGAGCTGAATTGCGCATGCACTACTGCCAGAGCAGAATCACGTGTGTATTTGGTGTATAACCTCAGCGGTATCTTCCATCGAAACCCCAAATCGGCAACGAATATGTCCTTTAGACTTTGCTAGAAATGTCCGAACACTGAAAAATAGGTGAAAACCCAGCTTAAGGCCTGTTAGAGCTCTCTTCAACCTGCTCATGACTAGATCGATCGGTTTCGGGTCAAATAGGATGAACTAGAAGATTCCACCTCTGGAAAGCGCCTACACCTAATGGCTTAAGCCGTTGTTCCCATTTCCTCGCTGACCCATCATGCAAAAGGTACGCCGTTAGAGTGAGTGCGCTTTACATAAAGTAAAGGCTCTAAGCTCCGCTCCTTCGGTTGATTGTTCGTATCGGATCCCAGGTTCTCTATTGCACTCTCTAAATAGGGTTCTTTTCACCTTTCCCTCACGGTACTTGTACGCTATCGGTCATTGAGGAGTGTTGGTATTTTCCTTGCCTTTTTTTTGTGGCAACTAAAAGTGAGCGAGCAAAGACTAAGCAAAACTAGTGACAATCCTCTAAAAGTTGTATCATTTTTCTAGTTGGTGTGGTGTACCATTTTATGAAGCAGATTTTGGATAGAGGAAACCAAAATGGATAAGCATTAACGTTCTGTTTATGTTTTTGTTTCTCTATTTGGTCCGCTTTTATTCCATCTCAAGGTTTTTACTTTCTAGGGTGATTTATGTCAAATGAAAGCCGAGTTAATTTGCTTTATTCTGTACTCCTCTTGTCCTACTTTAAACATAGATTGAGAATGATTTAACATGTTCTTGAGTGGATGGAACTTTCCATTCATTGTTGGATATTCAACTCTAAGACAACTAGTAAAAGGAAAAAGCAAACGACAAAAAACAATAAGAAAATTTTTTAATGCTTTAAGACTTATTGTCCTGGTTAATTACATTGAAGTCCCTAGTTATACACGATTTCTTCCAATTCCATAATTTTCATTCTGACGTGTTTGAGCAGCTCTTTATCTCCCGAACAAGATCGCTTTCAACAATAACAAAAAAGTTATCTACTAGCCATATTTTCTTTATGTGATAATGCCGTAGCATAAGACTCTAGGAATTTTGGAAGCTGAACATACTCAAAAGATGCCTAAAGCTTTTAGCAGTATAAAGAGTACTGCTACTAAGCTAAGTTGCTGTTGGGGAACTCGGTGTAAGCGATTTTTCGCTTCCGCCTTTCTAGGCTTCACAACTCCCCCTTTTTCAGAAATTGATCCAAGTACCTATTTACAACACGGTTAATGCAATTATATCAATTGTCTGTGAAGCACTAGGAAAGCAAACGAAATTTTGTATGTCAAGGAAAAAGCAAACGACATCAAGAGTCTAACTATGAGCAAGAATTCACCATTTGTAGTTTGTATTGTGTGGATTTAATTCCATATCAAGAGAAAACTCAACCAAACATACAAAATTTTGTTCCTATATTACATTTCAAAAATACTGGCACCTGCCACGAAATCCATAAACAGCTAAAATTTGGGAAGACATCACAAATTATGAAGCAAATGATATGAGGCCAAATGGGAGGGAACCATAAATATCATTTATTATAAGTGGCAAAAATGTGCTCTGCTCCTCAAACTCAAAAGACTGGTTTAGTATATCAACTACTACTATCTGCAGTCTGCTCCAACAGCCTCATTGACTGACTTATAACCATCCTTTTCTAAGCAACGAGCAAGTTCATCCTACAGAAAGAGAGAGTGTTGTAATATGTGAGCAGAATGTTCACTCGTCTACAAACAAGAGTAGCAATAAAGAAGATATCATAGCAAGTCACAAGATATGAGCAGAATATGTCTCTTTTGCAAACAAGAGTAGGAAAACGGTAACAAATAGGCTTGCGGAGGATTAAGCAGCTTGCATCAATAGCAGTAGTATAATCTCAGATATGATTAAATTAGAGTGGAATGTGCATTTTTTCCCTTTGCAATCACTAATACTCATGAAGTAAAATCGAAGACAATGAGAAGTTTACAACCATGTTCAGTGAATCCAATCAAGTATAAGGTCTATGAGGAGGAAAGTGATTACAAGTTATGCCAATTTCCAGGTTAAAAACAATAGTACGCAACATAATCTGGGTGAAGTCCCCCAGAAAAACTGCAGCATTCACACACATACACACACACACACACGATAGGAAGGGGATGGGGAGTATGCAAAACCACTAAACAAGGAGCTATACTTTTGGATTGATTCATCTAATGCTTGATGTCATTCTAGTATAATGAAATAAGGGATGGATTATCAGTCCTCTGTTTGGTTGTATTTTAGTTCGGTGGATTTGCACACCCATGGTATATACCTAATACCTTGGGCATGGTATAAAAGTAAATCGGATGCTTAAATTTCTTATAAATATTTTGAGACTTAATATTGTCAACCATCCCAAGGTTATATCTTTACCCTTTCATCCCTTATCCCTCTTCTTCCACTGGCCCCGTCGCCCCTTGCAGCTTCCCCAGCCCAAAGAAAAATAGAAAAGATTTCTCCTTTCTTACACCCTACCTAATCATTATTCTATGAACAAACTTTTAAGTTACTACTAGCCAAAAGAAAATTTGACCCAAAAAGAATAAAGAAATAAACTAATAGCAAAAAAAAAGGTCCTAACATGCATTTCAAAAATTCTCTTGCGTCTCGTCTCGTTCATGGGAACTCGAGAATCAGCCTCAGTCCCATAATCAAAATGCACGAGATACTTTTGAAATGTATGCCCAGAATATCTGTTAGAATCAGGGTGTACTATCTTGTACCACATCTTTACTATACTTTGTACAAATTTATAGAAACTAAACAAAAATCTATATGATAGATATTCAGAACTCCAAAATACTTCAAACCAATACCTTTATATCGGGGATAAGTGCAGGGCCTCCATATGCAAACGCTGTATAAAGCTGAACAAGAGTGGCACCAGCTCGAATTTTCTTGTAAGCATCCTCACCACTGCAAGAAATGCATAATACAAGTATTTAAGTAACAACAACAACAACAACAAACTCAGTGAGTTCCCACAAGTGGGGTCTAGGGAGGGGTAAGATGTATTTAAGTAGATACCATAAAATCTAACCAAGGACGCTATTACTTGTTACAATCATGGACAAGGGAGTGGATTACCTGCTAATACCCCCAGTGCCAATCAGAGGAATCCTTCCCTGTTAGAACAAACATACTGAGGTTATCTGTCACATCAAATCCGACACAGCAGCATGCACAAATTTCTGATATAACGGGATAACAGAACATACCTTAGTCAGAATGTACATCTCCTTCAGTATATTTGTTGACATATCAAAGAGTGGCTTCCCACTCAAGCCACCAGTCTCTTGAGCCACAGGGTTTTGACTTATGGAATCTGGTCTTTGGACTGTAGTATTTGATATAATCTACAATCATCAAGCATATGATGTTGGTATTTATTGTTAAAAAATAAAACATTTTAGCGGAATACGGTGGTCAAACATTAAAAAAAACATAAACTTCACTACCCATATCTCTATTTTTGCTTTTATTTCTAATTTCTTTTCTATTGGGAAGTAGGGTGGGGATGGGGGGAAGGGAGGAATGCTCCTACCAATAGTTATTTCTTCATGGATAACACTTAGCATTTGAAGCAATGTCAATGGCACAAATTCTTTTTACAAGAAATGGTTCACATAAGAACTTCAATTCCCACTTTACTTGATGCTTAGCTTGATCCCTGGAGCAACCACGAGGCATATATTACTTGTTGGAGGAAGTTACAATATCTACATAAGAAAGCTTTGTTTCTCGCTCCCCTTCTTTTGGTTGCTCTTTGCTAATACATCAATATTTCCTATTATTGGAGATTGGCACCACCTTGGTGTCAGTTTCATGAAAATCCTGATACATTATACAAAAAAGCCAAGATCTTAACAGTTTAAATGTGAATATTATAGAATAAGTGACCAGTTGATCCAGTTCTCTGTGTCAGAATGTTCTCCAATCCGAGTTCCCAAAAAATTCTTCATAGCATGTATCCTTTTCCTTGTACTATATTCATATGTCCTCCCAGTCCCGAACTCTAAAAAAATTAATAAATAGTTTTGCTCCTCTAACTATAAAAAGGGCAAAAATGTATCTCCCTTAATCTGCCATATTTTCCCTGCAATCTTGTCATATGGAAGTATCCTGTTTTCACTTAGAACATCTATAGTTTTGCACGCACTGAAGTCATATTTGCGTACATGATACAAATGAAAGGTGCTTGCACCATCCAAGTTGGCAACAATAAAGAAAAAGGAGGAAAAGTGTTAAGGCATGTCAAGCTTCATAGTGTTGATGACAAAATTAAGTAAACAAACGTGTGCTATCTCTAATACCTTAAGCTCTTAGATGAGATGGTCACACACTTCAACATGGTACAAGAGCAGGCAAAGGTCAAGTCTCACTGTTACCAAATTCACGTGTTTGGCCATGAAAAAGAATAAGGCGCACGTGTGAGAATGCTTGTTGAAGATATAATTAAGTAAATAAAAGTGTGCTCTCTAACAACTTAAGATATTAGACGAGATAGCCACACATTTCAACAATTTAAATATTTTGTAAGTTACATATTTTCTGTCAAGACTATTATTTAATTAATGTTAACCTAAATTTGGCTACTACCTTACAATATATTGTATCATCAGTGGGAATAAGAGTTGTAGTAGATGAGACAGCAGATCTTGTAACTATAAGCTATTCTTCAGATCAATCCAATATCTTAACCTCAACAGTGAACAAGTAAACTAGCATTACATGTAACCTTCCCTTTCGCTTAACAATGCACTTCCTGCTAGCCATGATAGTAGCTGTTAAACTATCGGACCAGAAGAGGACAACTTCCCCTACTCTTAGCAGTTTCTTCAAGTTATTTCTGATATTATTCTAGTTGTTACTGAAGTGACTGCCATTTTGATGCTGGACAGTCTAACTGGCATGTATCCATAAATATACAAGGCTCAGACAAATTGTTTGCAGATAAACACAAACTTCCAAATCTCTCTATAAATTATTTGTAACAAATGAAATTTTACTTTTGTCACTAGATAGAAAATAAAGTGTCCATCAATAACATGTCCAGGACTGAAAGTGATCACTAAGTAGCTTTAACAAACAGGAAGCCACAATTAGCGGATTTCAAGATTGTTGAAAGTTGAATGTTATGTCCAACATTGATTTGAGGAAAAGGAAGCATAAGGGTACATTGCAAGCTCCAAGAATGACTACATAATTAATGTTATGAAGACAGTCTTGGGATAATCTCAGCCTCCAAGTAAATAGGCAAATATGTGACAAATGAAAGGATTTCATTCAAACCAAAAACAAAACCGCCATAACTATCAAATAGTAGTGACCAAGAAAGAGACCGAGGAAATGGAGGGAATGTAAGATTCCTTTGATGAAATACTTTGGAAACAATTTCGAGCTTCAGATAGTGGGCAACAATTTGACCAGCGGGGATACAATTTGGAACTTAGAAGTCTACAGATAGAGAGGATAATTTGACCAATTACATCGGTTCAGAAAAGTTTACACCCTGAAAGCTTGGGATTTTTGGTAGGATGAAGTAGATACCCTTAAAACTTGACTACATTTAAGCCTACAACTGCAAATGCAGATATCACAGTCAAAACTATATCTTCCCAGAAGGGATGCCGTAGCACAGCAAAAACTGAACTAAAGCAACCTATCCATGAGATAACCAATTTTCTCATACAATGAAAGGTGGGAAACCAAGTTAACTTAGACACCCCAAATTCCTAAAACCTAACAGAGCGATTTACTACAGTCAATGAAAGCTGGGTAAAGTTACCCACAAAGGCACGCCACAGGAAAATCATGTACTTTAAAGCCACAAAGGTAGGGTGCTGCCAATTTGGAAGATATGACATAATCATCCATATAACAAGCAGGTCCTTGGTTTTCAAAGTTGAGTTGCTCGGCTTTTAATAATTAGGGCAGCCCGGTGCACAAGGCACCCCGTTCACGTAAGGTCCGGGGAAGAGCCGCACCCTGAGGGGTGTGATGTAGACAGCCTAACCTAATGTACGCATTAGTGGCTGCTTCCACGGCTCGCGTGACCTATAGGTCACACGGAGATAACTTTATTGTTGCTACAAGGCTCCTCTTCCGGCTGTTAATGATTATTTGAGGATATATTAAACAATGAACCTCTACATGGAACAAACAGTTTGTCACTATAGGCTCAAAGTCATTAGTTTTTTTTTCCCTTCCTGGATAGGTAGTCAGAAACAAATTAGTCAATGTCATCAAGAATCTCCCACCACCAAAGTGCTCGAAATCCAACACTAAAAGGAATTACTAATAAAATAGCACGAAAAAGAATACTAAAAGTTTTTCTTTCAAAATGTACCAGTCCATCCACACGAAGAGCAACAGCCACCTACAATAGTACAAAGAAAACAAGCCATAAGAACAAAATCAACAACTACTACGCCTCAGCCCCAAGTTAGTTTACATGAGTAGAAAAGCTTCCATACCACTGCAATATCTTCAAGATCTTGTTTAGATAAATCTGGTGCAATTTTCACAAGTAAAGGCGGAGGTCCTTCCTCACCCCACTGCATTTCATCACGAGCTGCTTGAACCTAAATAAATGTACTGAAAGGACTTAATCTAGTACTTGACAAAATGGTGGCACATATTACCAGAGATAAATTACAACAATGAAACAGAAAGGTAACATCTCTGGCAAAAACCTTCTTCACAAGATCCTTCAACTGCTTTCTTCCCTGAAGCTGGCGTAGTCCTGGAGTATTTGGGGATGAGATATTAATTACCTAAAGCAGTAAAGGAGAATGAATCAGTCTTATAAGCAAAACTAGGTAAGGCGTCTCCAGAAGCTGGCAGAGAATGTCTCCTTTCATCAAGAGAATTTAACTTGGAGAAAGTTTACTCAATTGTTCTCACACAAAGAAAATTTACCAAGTTTTTGCCAGTAATATCTCATGTACAGAAAACAAAAAGAACTTAACAAGTTATTAGTCCATAATCTTATCTGGAGTTTTTGTATTTTTTTTTTTGTGGGGGGGGGGGGGGAGAGGGGGGGAGGGGGGTTCTTTTAACATCTTCCTATACTTTGATGAGTTAGTCTGAAGGGCATTGTTTAGGGAAAGAACAAGTGTGTTGCTCCTTCAGGCAGTAAAATGGCAGTCTAATACCTAATTTCTTTCATTTTAATAGATAATTAAATGATAAACAAATTTATAGACATTTGTAGAATTTATATCACAAAAGCAAACAAATTTACACACACAATGAAAACAAAAAGGAGCACCAAACAGGTGTAACCCAAGAGACATGCAAAAGAATATCCAAGCAAAAGAAACATTTCATTTCAGAGATCTACCAAGTAGTCAGCATACTGAGATAATGTATGGACTCCTTGCACATAATCTGCTGCAGCGTCTTCACTTGTTTTATTCTTTCCAAGGTTAACACCAAGAATACCAGGACCAGCTTTCCCTCCATGCTTGACTTCATCTCCTGATGGAGATGAAGTACTAGATGTTTCCAACTTTCTCTTACCATGCTGAGCACCCAATCGTTTGGCAACCGCAACGATTCCTTCACTATTGAAGCCACACCTATTTATTATAGCACTGCCACCAATAAAAGGATTCTCACTTTTCAGCTTTCAAAATCAAGCATTTTGACTTTCTAATATATGATAAGTATCAAGCTTTCTATTTATTACAAAAAAGGAAATGAACTTCACTGGAAAACCAAAAAACATAAAAGCAGTTCAAGCTCAGACAACATAATAGATCTTGATAGTAAAATAATCTGATTAGACATACGTTCTTACCCTTCATTTGGCAACCTAAATATACGTGGTTTTGGGTTGCCTTCCTGTGGAATGGGAGTTACTGAGCCAACCTCAACAAAGCCAAAACCTAATCCAAGCAATCCTTCAACAGCCTCAGCATTCTTGTCAAAACCAGCAGCAAGACCAACAGGATTTGAGAACCTTCTTCCCCACACATCAAGGCCCAATATAGGAGGATCTGGCCTCTTCTCCCTTGGAACCCATCCTCGGGCTGCAGCAGAGACCGCCAGCTTGTGAGCAACCTCTGGATCCAGAAATGCAAAGAACGGATTTACAAGTTTTGTTGCTGAGAATAGCCAGCCACTGCATGTATTTTGAAACATAATAAATGTTATTTTCACACAAACCTTGTAATAAACAACAGTCGGCCAGAAATAAAAAAAGGGGATCAAATTACAAGTAACATGCTCAGCCAAAGGGAAAAGGGAGAATCGGAAGTGGTTCAAAGTACTTATGTAAGCCAACAAGATGAAGAAGATTGTCAAAAGAATCTCATACACCAAACAGCAAATACAAAAAATGCCTATATGTGTATGATGATCAAAAAACTTTTGTACATATAACATCCAAGTAATTCAGACAAACAAGCTCATAGAAGCACAGCAAAATCCTTTCAATATTCTGCCTCAGCAAGAAAATCCAGCTAATTGAAGAAACCATCAGAAAGCATAGGCAATCAGTTCTCTCTAATTTAAGAAGCACCATGCTCAAACCCCACGGAAATAAATATTTACAGTTGATCTTTTGGAAATGTGATGCACAGCTGGCCTTCAAAAGAAGATGGAAGAGCAGAGCATGGAATGCAGCTCCTTTGGCACTTATGTCGGTATTTTGAAGGAAGAACAACATAAGAGCTTCTAAAGGAAGGAACTGTTACCTTTCTTAAAAAAGAGCTTCTAAAGGATCAGAAAATAAAATTGTACAGTTGCGAGCTAGTCTTCTCATTTTTGGTAAAATTTTGGAGCACCCACGAGGTTCATGTTAGTTTAAATGACTGGGTGACAATAGAGAACCATATAATGCAGGCTCTCTACCTTTTGTGTACCACTTGTATAAGGGGGGTTTACCCACATCAATAAATTCATTACTTTATGGCATCTTTTTTATAGGCTGTTCCAACTCTTAAAAGCATCTTTTAGGTTTTTATAGGTTGTTCCAACTCTTACTAAGAGTATTACTTCCACAGAAACAACGTAGAGATCATCTCCAACCCCCAGTCCTACCCCTCTGAAAAAGCAAAAAGTCAAAAAGTCAAACCAAAAAAAGATGCTGGTAGCTTTACTATCTCTCTCCTCTTTGCCTGAATCTCCTATAGTCTAAGATGCTGACTGCTCTTTGAATACAGAGTTCCTCCCATTCCATATGAATTGAGACCTAGAAAAAAAAAGTTAAGAGCTAAAACTTAGAAAACTCCTTTGTCAATGTATTGCTAGCCCCTTTAAAACAGTATATGCATTAGAACTGTCAATAACTTTTATTTTTTTTGAATTTATATGGTAAACTCCCTCAAAGATCCTGGTGTTATAGTCATCTGTGGCCCTTTTCCCACTTTCGATAATATTAACCGCACAAAAGTATAATGTAACATTATATTCTCTAGCCTACCAAAAATCTAACCAGCTATGCATGCAAGTAGCAAGCAATTTACACCAACAATACAAACGAAACAAGAAAGAACTCTTCCCTCTCTCATCATTGAAACTTTTGGATCCTTCAAGGATTCTCCAATTTCTTTCTTCCCATAAATCATAATAGCAAAAGATACAAGAAAGAGAAGTGTTTAACAATCTATTTCCCTAACTCCCAACTTGCCATCATCTCTGCCACAAAAGTTTGGTTATTTCTTCACCCTTCCAATTTTCTTTTAAATTTTCATATAACTAGTTGCAACAATTCTCCATCTTCAAGCCTCCCTCTCAATAGAAGTCCTAATAGTTCATGGGGAACTGTCCACTTGTCCTAACTTGCATTCATCACTCTGTCAATACTCAATACTGTATGTTGTGCAGCTCCCCAATCAGAATTAGTTCTGACCTTCTCATGTTGATACACAGTCCAAACATTGCCTTGAATCATATGAAAGTTCTGAATAACCTCTATCCTATACGGTCTAGAGTTCATATAAAATCAATGTATCATCTGCAAATAAGAGGTGTGAAACTAATATCCCGCCTACTGCGCCTCTTATTCTATATTCCCTCTAGTAACCACCTATAAATATATGGTTCTTTCCAATAGCTTGCTTGAAGCCTCCAAAATCTACATCAGTTACCACTTTTAGGGCGCAGAAAGAGAGACAAGATGGAGAAATTTTGCGTCATTCGAACTCTAATATTCACATTATTGAGTTGATTATTTTATGACACATTACTGAGTTTATAAGCCAAAAATTATCTCTGTTTTGGAATCCTACTACTCTTGGCCTTGGTTGAGTCTCCTATCTAGATATGCTAAAGTATACAGAAGAATAGTAAGCTTCATGCATCCTCTCAAAAATCATAACCCATATCGGAAGAATGTCTTTGGATGGGAAGTTGCAGCTATACTAAGATGTAAGCGCACCATTTACTTTTTCTCTTCTCGTGTGTGCTTATGTGTCCCCACATGTGGATTACACTGGGTCTGTCGTTGTTGTTGTTGTATGCTTGTGTGTATGTGGGTGTATATTCAACCAATGCACCAAAAAACAATTACACCATATCACCATTTAATTTCCTTTGTTTGGTTCACTACGGGATTCATGAAAAGAAATCTATACACAAAACATGCATTTATTTGTCTCTCAACAATTCCACAGCCAATGCTGTAAAAGGTAATATCTCAAATATTTAAATTCAGTACCAGAAGGTGGCCTCATCAACCGTACTTGCATAAGCTCCCCCAGCTATTAGTAGACCAATAGTGGCTCCTGTAAACAACCTTCCCTACAGTTTTAACCAAGATACTGGATTAAAATACAAGAAGAATCGAGAAGAAATTACTAACCCTTGCAAAAGCCTAAGTAACTTAGAGTCCTGACCTCAGAGGCGATTATCATACCCACCTTTAGGCCATCAATATTTATTAAAATTGGGAAATTTCCAGATTAAACTTCTAATATTCTCGAGAAAAAGGGTAAAAGTTTTTGAAACTCTGTATGGGGCCAACCCTTAAGACCAATTGCAGCCTTTGAAACTCTGGGATAATGGGTCCGCCCCTATACCCTTTTCACTTAAATGCCATGCTTACTCAAAATACAACCTTATTCAATTTAAATACAAACTTTGGCCATCTGGGTCACTCATTCATACATACAGATTATTTAAAAAACTTCTCCTATAGTTTTCAGCAAGACGATTACTCTAGTATCATAAGAGTCCTCTAAGTTGACAAAATTAAAGATACAAAATTGTAAAACCAAGTAGAAGGGATAGAAAAGGAAGTACCTTTTTAGAAGAATGAGGAATCTTAGGTGGAGGAGTAGGAGTAACATTAGCTGAAGAAGAAGTGCAATAATGTCTGGGAACAGAGCTTGGTTTTAGCTTACGGTACAAGCTTTCTCGAATCAATGCAAATCCAACCCTTTGTCTCATTTTCTTTAAAAGAAAGAAAAATCAAATCTTTAACAATGAATAAACCCTTCAATTTTACAACTCAAAAGTTGTTCAGTATATTGGAGGAATAAAAGAGAGACAGCAACTGCTGTTGATGCTAAGATACAAATGACTGAAAAGGGTATTTGGGGCACAAGAGCGGGAGCGAAAATGGGAGTGTACAAGGTGGGATGTTTCGGGGGGGGGGGGGGGGGGTTGTTCTTGAGGGAAGATGGGAGAGGTTTTAGCACGGTTATGAGACAGATGAAAGGGAAGAGCAAAACCCTTTCTACTTTGTGTTAGTACTCATTTCGGCTTCGGTAATATTGCTTTTTCCAAAAGTTATCTAATTTTTCTGTGCTTAATTTCTTTTACACTTTTAACAAAAGAAACATTGATTTTATTAATTGACTTCTTAAATTAAAAAAATTAAATAAGTAAGAACGTTTTTAGGCTTTTATATTTCTTAGTTCTTTTCCGCCCTTGTGAATATCTTTTGTGCAATTACCTTTTTTTACTTTTAATCTACATCTATCTATACTATATTAAAAACACGAAATGCCTTAGCAAAATGTTATTCGTCTTTTTTATCCTTTAAAAATAAGTTTCATAATCGTAACTAAATAATTTTCCTAATTTTAAGGACTTTGAAATCAATTAAAATTTTCTTTCCTAATTTGAATTATGTGGGAACTCCTAATATTTAAGGATACAAAATCAAGATTTTTTTTACTTAAAGTCATTTTCTAATTTAAATTGTTAACTATAGTTAACAATTAGGACGTAAAATAAACATAGTTCAATTATGACATAACAATATTAGTTAATTGTTTTACCTAAGGCACGTAAAAAAAGTGCACGCAATACATTGTTTTGATTAAAAAATATGAAAGTACTATATTGAGGTGATATGAATTTAGACTAAGCAATTAGGACGTTCTTTTTATTTGACCAATAGAAGGGCTTAAAATTTGAAGTATACTTTAATAAAAAATTGTCCACTTTTGTTGTCTAGATTTTAGGAAATAATCAAATGACAATCTTTTCAAAATGTGAAATTATTTTAAACGATAAAAAGATTTATCAATATTTTATATAAAGAAAATAAGAAATATGATTAAGAAACTAACGTATATATGTAATTCGCCGCAAGTAAAATTACTTTAGAAAAACATTATCGGTAAAATAAAATAACGGTTGAGCTAAAAATTTATAAGAACTGATAATAATAATAATAATAATAATCGAGTTCGGATGTGATTACTTAGGTATAAATATAATAAGGTTACAGTTTAGAGGTCCCGTTAAAATGAGTAAACTATGAGTAAAAAAAAAAAAAAAAAATCGGTAAACTATCTAACACAAATTGTGTAGTAAATAACATAAAATGTACATGCAATGCACCTATGTAAGTGCTCAAATAAAGTTGAACGATCTTTTTACCTTTCAATCAAACTCCCAAATATGATTAATATTTATCATTTTGGAACTTATTTTTTTTGTTAACGTTTATGTTATAATACAAACATATCTTTTGAATATTATTTTTGTTATTTTTAAAAATCTATTTTTATTAATACGAGTGACACGCGCGCACGCTAAGACTAGTTCTTTGAAAAGTAGCTTGATGTATGCATTTTTGTTGCACGTGCTGCTAACGAAAATTAAATGTTATACAATTTATGAGACAAATATGAGAATGAAGGGATATTCTGTCATACTTAATAATCTAGTTTTTCAAGTTGATTGTTATTGAACTTATTCGTTCTTTAGTTTTCTTCTATATTTTAATTAGGAGATCTTAAAAGTTTTCATTAAAGAAATGATATTCTCATTGAAGGGCTGCAAATAAAAGACTGAAAAGCAATGGATTTTCTGTTTTTGTTAAAAGAAGAAGAAGAGTATTGCAAACAAAAGTAGGTTAGAGAGAATTCTTAGTGATTTGGGATGAATTATAATGGAATAGAACTCATATATTTGTAGGGGAAAATGACTTAGCCGTAAAGTAACAAACCCTAAAATCTCTCTAAAATATAGACATTCACCTTAAATATAATTTTATTTATAACACTCTCCCTTGAATGCCTATTCAACAGATAATGTGCCTCGTTAAAACCTTAATTAAAATAAAATCCAGCAGGAAAAAATCCTTGAGAAGGAAAAAGAGTACGCATATTTAGAAATACGCCTTTTCGTTGACTCGTTAAAAACCTTGCAAGGAAAATACAATGGGACAAAACCTTCTAAGGGAAAAAGAGTACAACGCATATTAGCTCCCCCTTATGAGAGTATCAATTCACATCCTTGAGCCTTCACATCCAAATCTTGTATACTAACTTCTTGAAGATTGACGTCAGTAGAGATTTGGTGAATAAATCACTCATATTAACTCCAATGAATATGTTGCACCTTGAAATAATCTTTCTTGATAGATATATGATGTCTTCATATAATGTCGTGGAATGGCCTTTTAAATATCTTCACAGAGGTAAAAATTCTCGCTATCACATTATCATACTTAGAGTTATAGCAAGATACAAATATGCACAAATTGCACTTAGGATATACTACTTCATGACCAAGAATTCTAAATGCTTTAAGCAATTTAAATCCTTCAGGGATTGTTCGAACTACATGTCCCAAACTACATGTCTTTCATATGAAACCAATTATATTCGAATTTTGTCTCTTCCGTTTGGCCAATACTTTTGTGTCTGTATTCGACATACTTAACATCCTCATCTATACTTAGCGTTATCATAGATGTTGTCGATGAACGTTTTATATCGGTTCCAATATTTTTTCATAAATACATAACATAGAGATCTCTTCATTCATATTTTTAGGTACCTGAACCTCTCCTGATATTTTATGAAGTGTTATGTCATGTGATTTTCTGGATAACTTGCCTCTTTGTTATGATCATTTTGATCATTTGTCAATCTTCTTTATCAATAATTTTATTTGAAACCGATTTGTCTATACACTTTAAGCATACCATAGACTTTGTCCTTCTAGGACTTATTCTAATAGAAGCATTTACAGTGAGAATATAGTTATTTTTTTTGGGTCAGCAAATGCGTATGGCATACTTCAAGTTCATATTATCTTATTCGAGGATCTAGATGTAGATAATTTATTCCACGTAACATTTTCTCAACTGTTTATCATGTCTCTCCCTCATATTAGGAAAACTAACTTGCTTCCTCGACTTTGGAAATTCACATTTGTGCGTTATGGTGTTAATCAAAATATACACCGTACATCAATAATAATAATAAGATGAAATTATTTGGTTCCTGACCCTGAATCACTTGTGAGGGAAGAATGTAATATACTTTTGTATGTAACATATATCAAACTGGTATAGATAACTTTGTTCTCATAAGCAATAGCTTAGCTATTAAGTGGAGACACTCAATAAATCATTTTGCTAAACCAGCTATGATGTAAATCAACTTATCAAGATGAACTGTCTTGAATAGAAAATATAGAAATTATGCTCGAAATTGAATTATTGAGCAAGTTACCTCACAAATATAACCATTTCATAAATACATCTTATGTAGTATACATAGCAGGTGGATGGACCCATATTCACATTTGGTATTTCCAGCATTCATGGGATTCAACCCCAATTTTAGTTGATCTATTAATCAGTGAGAACAAACAACATAAGGGAATCCGTAAAGAATTTTCTAGTTTTTTTTATTTTTTATATTTACCCATGTGAATTCTCTTTTATTTTTGCATATCATACTTAAATTAACACGGCTAAACCAATTATGCCAACTGGATAAATTATCAATATTGATAAACTTTAGGTTTACGCCATGACGTGTGCAATTATCAATAAACTCCAAGTTTATTGTGATATAGGTTTTTATATCAATAAACGTTTACTTTATTGTAGTATTCTTTTATTTGTTTAGTACGAACTGAAGAATAAAGCGGGTAACTTTTCACATACATATTACCCGCTACAAGTCGTAGTAATAGAAGACATTAAATCTTTCCTTTATTTATAGTCTCAATATAACCAACCACTTTCGCGAATACTTTAGAAACTAAATAAGTTTTTTTGAGACTTACTACGACATAATACACTATTGACAATCAATTTTATTTCTTTAAAATAGTTTAATTGGCTCTTCCAGAGCTGTCAATTAATTTTGTACTACCATATATTCATCAACATCCATACGGTGAATATCTCTTCCAAGGAAAAAGCCATACCATTATGGTCATGGTCAAAATAGTTATAGGCAAGATATTTTGCTTCCATTACTTTTACCCTGTAATAATCGCATTGCCATAATATTTTGGCCTAATCACAATACGTACGTGATCAATTACCATTCATGCCATAATAATGTAATTATTTTCTTATTTAATCTCAAACTTCATTCTAGAGGTGAGTGTGATATATTCACTACCACTAGCACGTTCATATTCTTCCAAGAATGAATATGTATTTATACATCGCATATTATCACATTCACGTCATGAATGAACCATAATCATTTATATGTGCTTTACAAAATCACATGTTAAATCGATGACAAACATTACTTTCACAGAGTGAAGGATTATTTTGAATCCTTATTATTCTCATTACCACAATGATGACAATTATAATTTCGTCTATTGCCACGTGCACATCCATTGATACTTTCACAGTAATAATTTTGTCTTCTTTCAGGCTTATTACATATTGCTACCACATTCTCTTAAGGGAACGAGAATGAAGCAAATTCAATGGGACGGAGTTTTCACTTCTTGTGCTCATAATCATACATGAATTTGATCATGGCAAGACATAAAAATTTTACCACTTTGGGTAGTTATAATTTCTCACAAACTCTATTAGAGTTATAACCAAAATTATTGTCTTTACTTGTATTTAAAGTCAAATTATAGAATTTCAAGAATTTATAAGAGAAAAATAAGGTAAAATACTTACCTTAAATCTATATTTTATTCGTGAAGTAAGTTCATGGAACAATTGACAAATATTATGCTCAATGCTATGTACAAGTTGAGCACCATGAACGTATCCCAAGACTGGTGACTAAAGCAGGTGCCTCTACTTAATTGGTTAGAGTCTCGTACTGATAACGTGTTATAAAACAATAAAAGAAGAAGAGTATTGCAGAGAAAAGTAGGGAGAGAGAATTCTTATTGATTTTGGGATGATTACAATGGAATAGAACCCCTCTATTTATAGGGGAAAAGTGACTTAACCGCAAAGTAACAAATCCTAAAATCTTTCTAATATATAGACATTTACCTTAAATACAATTTTATTTATAATAGTTTTTGAATTATTTTCATTGTAGAGTCCCGTACTAAAGTTCACTCATAAATATGTCATATTCTTAATTCTTCATCTTTTGTTTAATTTTCTTACCTTTCCTTGCTTCGCTTTCCATCTCATACTCATTTGTTCTTTGGAAATAAGATAGAAAATATAACTTATTCGTGAGAGTTCTCCACGAAGATCAAGTCTTTCTTTAAAACATCTGTTGGATAATAGAAGTTGGCATCGGTAACAAGAAGACAGTAAAGATTTGGCCAATTCAATTAAGGTGTAAATTTTTGGACTGTGAATGCCATAAAGACTTGTTTAATACAATAAAAAAGTTATTTGACATTCCCGTTTTCTAAAATAATCACACTTTATTCCAAAATTGTACGAGGATTTGTTAGATCGATCTAAGTCTCAAATTGGATATTAATTTACTCATCAAAACTGTAAATCTATAAAATTCGTGAAGAAATAATACTAACTACAAATTTTGAATGAGACAAAAAAAAAAAAAGGAGCTTCGCCAAAGAAAATAAACATTTCACCTGAACTTTTAGTGTCAAAATAATGTTCAACGTAAACTAGTAGTAAGTTCAAGCAATCATATGCTTTAAAATAAACAATAATTTTAAAAATCATAATAAAGAACTGATACTTAACTCACTAAAAACAGATTAGGTTAAACAAACTGAATCATGATTGTTAACTCACTAAATACTAGTTAGGCTAACCAAAATGGGAGGAGAGTATTCCACAAGTTAATTGTCTAATTTTGCTCTTTCAATTGCCTATCATATATTTAGATGAAAGACGGAAAAAGATATATTTAAATAAAACATTGTTTTTCTAGGGAATAAAATAAATTAATTTTGTTCTTACACATATTTTTGTCCTTCAAGCTTACGTTGTTGTTTCTAAAGTATCCTACTATTAATAAGATGAAATTCATAATTAAACTTTCTAGCAGTCAAAACAACAATGAAGTCGGTAATAAATATCCTAAGAAGTAAATCATTTTCCACCACAAAATGGGATTAGGATTTATACTGCCTTAAAAGTATACTCATATTCGAGGGTAAGTATTCCCCAAAGAACTGTATAACAAAGCACTTACAATCTATCAAAAGGTACAATTGTGAGTACATGATACCTTCAAGATTATTTTAACAACAATATTCAAAATCCTGATGATAAAGTGTCTGCTGAATAGCAGGTTGACACATTAGAATCATCAAATCTTGTAGGTCTGTGCTGCCAAAATATTAGAAAGTATGTTTCTCCATCACTATATAGCTGCTGGTAAATAGGAAGCCATGACCCATGGTTCGGAAAAAAGACCGACCAGCACATCATTGCCTGGATGAAGAAGCAAAGCAAATTAAGGAAGATTCAGATTTGCACAGATGCCAGAGAATCATAATAAACCCAAAGTTTGCCTACAAAAAGCAAATAGTAGAACGACTTGTGAAAATGCAAGAAATACATAGGAGAAAGTAAAAGATTCATTTATTGTTAGTTTGATATATGAAAAGATGCTACTGCGTCTCATCAATCTAGTTGTTATCTTTAGAGCAATGCTCCCACAATGTACCAATATAAATGAACATGATAATGACATCCACGATAATGGGTGGTAACAGGAGTGTGGAGAATCATGAATCAAGAATTGAAAGGATACTACAATGAGAGAATCATTTCACAAAAATGAGATCTATCTTTAAACTGTCTCTCCCACAAACTGTATTCAGTTTTTCAAATAACTTGTATCAACGGATGCTAAATCTGCCACTTGTTGATGGCTGAAGTTGGTGAAACAATAATGGAGACTCTGAAGAGACGAGTCGTGTTTTGGGGATTTCGTGGTCCAATGCAATGGGCTAACAACTTTTCATCAGGAAGAAAGTCGTTAGCCTGTTGCGACAGGCTAAGAATTTAGTTTCTATGAATTTGTGAAACTAAGATGGTTCGGGAGCAGAATGCTTTTTGGCTTGTGACCAGACTGGAAAAGCCATTGACTGACACTTTCATCAGCTCAAGCAGCTGGACTGGCCTGGCTTTTCAGTGATAGTTCAAAGAACTCATGTCCAATTTAATTCCATTAGAAAAGTCTATTTTGACCACAGCAAGACAAAGTCCTCGGAAATCAAAGATCAACCAGGAAACCGAAAGATCAAGGAAAATTATGCAAAATTACAACCCGACTTTCAGTCATATTGGAAAGATATTGGACCCATCCTAAGCTTCAAGATCAAGTGTGAGAATGTAAGCAGAACATTAACTTCTTCTGTTCATCACACGTCCTAAGTTTGTTCATTTTCTTTAGCAGAACATTAACTTCTTTTGTTCGTCACACATCTTAAGTTTGTTCAGTTCCCACATCTGAACTGCGATGGAAATCTTTCCGGAAGTCCAAAGATCGATTCACAGAGTGCAGAAAGGAACTAGGGAACTAGTGTAACAGAACGTCACTAGCATATCAACTTTTCAACTCTTTGAGTACAGATATTGTAGCAACTATTAGTTCCATTTCAGCGGCTACATTGGGTGCATAATACCAAACCTGAAAGGGTGAAAGAGTGGGATCCCTTGATATGGGCCTATTTACTTGTTCAAGTCCATGCAGAGACAAAAAACGCTAGGTGATTTATTCCCATTTGCCTAATCCTCGGTACCTATGATGGTGGGAGGTAGCAGGTACGCGATGGTGCGCAAGATGGCTTGGACACTGACATTCTCACAATGGGTCTATTTACTATGTTAATAACAGGGGATTTGTTAACTCAAACAAGGATATTAAGGAAGTAGAACCATGTTTTGCTGTCAAATTATCCTCGTAGACTCGTGGTACTTACAATAGTTATTATGGGCTTCTAAACTTTCAAACACTTTGAGGCTAAATTTTTTAAAGCTTGCACAATTTAATAGATGCCCAAAAGATTAAGCCTTTCATACCTCTTTAGAGATTTATTTTGAAATAGGGAAAAGGTAATTACTTATCTCTAATTGCTTAAGGTTTCATGAAGCACAACAAAAAGTCCAATGGAGTATAACTAATCCCTGAAAAAGGGAGAATTTATAGACTATCAAAGGCACAGAAAAAAAAAAAGAAATACTTCTGCTACAAGCAATATATCAATAAAGCTTTGAAAAATGGCGAGAATAAGATGCATACCATTGGATAATGGAGCCAAAAAGGAAATGCTGCATGATAGGAATCTTCTGCAATACTTCTATCTTGTACATCTTAAGCAAGCCACTGTTTACCTTGTTCCAATTGGGCACACCACTAATGTCATCTAACATAGGAGAATGCTCTGCAAACACTCCCTTCTTCACCTTCTTTATGAATATAATACATGAGAGATACAAATATTCATTTGAAAAGTTCTCCAAGATATCTTCGTTATGAATAGATTTTGGTTTCATGTATTTGTGATCAATCAACTGAGATGACCCGAATATAAAAGGTAAAAAGTGGTAGTCATCTAGTCCCCAAACACCATGGGACCCAGCAGGCTCTAGGCAATAGGTTATTTGCAACTTCCTCATCAACTCCAAGTACTTGACAAAAACCCTTGACACCAGAGCTTGATAGTCCTCTTCTTTCACAACTCCTAATCTTGCTAAACAGTACAACCATGCTGCAAAATTTGTCTCATGCCCAGTACCTGTATAACAGAAGTGATTAGTTCTAGGAAGGCCATCTGTCAAACCCCAGCAAGCCTGTGCACTTCAAGGTTCTAAAGGATAGTAACAACGCATACAATTTTATACCATGTTCCAGCAAAGTGAGAACTCAAATCAAAGGAGTAGCAAATTTCTTTAAATAGATTTATAAGGACAAAGCCATTTTCATGTATATATACTTGGTACATCAAGAAAAGGAATCAGATGCTGAAGATAGAACATTATGTTGTCCGTCAAATACTGTAATTAAATCATCAAGACAGAAAATAAAAGTTTCATGGTCAATCACTAAACATAAACACAAAATGCAGATGTGCCTATAAGCAGGGGCAGATCCACTACCGTTTCCCAGAGGGGACAAGCTTTAGAAGTTGTTCACTTTTAAACTCGCGATCATGATTAAACTTATTTTACGCTAAAGCATTTGTTGATGTACTTTACATCCACCAACACTATCCTACAGGAAGATGAGTGAACACTACGAAAAGATTGCTACGGGCAAAGACATTAAAGATTCGGCTCAGATATAGAGGCAAAATCAATATTCAATACCACATGTATTATGCCATTCTTTTAACACGTACTTTATGTATTATGATTGTTAAATCACACATCCTTTTTTTTTTTTAATAAAGTAAATAATTTTGTTACTACGGGACAACTCGCCTTTACAAGGATTTTTATGTTACAGATCATCATATAATTCCACAAGAAAAAAGCTGTCGCACGGCGTCAACCCAGAGATGAATGAATCATACATTACTCACCAACATTAACACTTTATGAATAACCTAACACCAAAGCACACCTAACTTAGTACTATTAATCACATTTCACATTTCTCCAATTGTTTAACAAGAAAAACTTCCTCACTCTGATTATGCAAAGAAAAACAGCAAAACTCCAAAAAAATTCAGTTAATAACACATAGTTAATTCTGCCTATGTGCGCTTCTCAAGAACGGATTAAGGAAAGGGTTGCTAAAAGTTGACAACAACACAACTACACCTAAATCCCAAACAAGTCAGGGTCGGCTATACGAATCGTTACTGACCATGTTACTCCATTTTAACTCATCTCATGCCAATATTAAGCAAATACACATAAAAGTATTTTAAGTTCGGTATATTTTCTAAATGTATAAATCTTGAAAACGGCTAGTATAAGTTGACAGCTAGTACAAAAACATACAGAGGATTAACATGGCCAAGCCCAACAAATTTGGCATTGAGGTTAATCCATTAATAACATCACATAGTTGAAACAATGTCAAAAAACATACCATAGTCAATTCTGCTGGAGTTCCCAAAGCTATCAGTAAAGTAAGGAACAAGCTCAACAGTAGCAGAATGGAGATCGGTAGGCAGGAACTGAAGCATGAATGACTCAGCATCACAGCTCATGCGCTCGTGCCACGTACGGTACGCCAAGTTTCCGTATCGAGAGGTCTGAGGCGCTAAAGGAATCTCATCCACGTAGGAAATAAGGGTTTGGAGAACGGAAACAATAGCTGAAACTGGAGGAGACACGTGGCAAGGATCGGAGAGCTTGTGGGAACGAACAGACTCGGAGAGTGAAACGATAAAGCCAAGGAAGTTATGGCAAGTGGGAGAGGAGTGGAACTGATCAATATCGCTTTGGGAGTGGATTTTTTTCGTTGGGGTATGGAAATGAAAAGGGGGGGTTAGGGGAATGATTCGCTGTGATTGAGGAACAGGGGTTCGGATGATGATTTCTCTGTTATTGGCTGGTGGAAGGTTGACGGCCGGAGCGCGAATGGGGATGTAGTTGGGGTTGGGATCAGGCGGCGGTGTAGGGAACGCGGTGGGTCCGCCGCAGTTGACGCAGGTTCCTGCGCCGTCGTGGTGGTGGTGAAAGGGGGTGGAGGTGTTGGGAGGAGGGTTGTGGTCTGGTTCCATGGAAGGGAAGAGGAAACAATGGAGTTGTGTGAGCAGAGAAGATGAGTAAAGATTGTCCTACTGTAACACTGGAAGAGAAACGATTCTAAAATTATGCTTTCGAAGAAGAATGAAGCAAGGACTAAGGTAGAGAGAGAGGCTAGATTCAATTATAGTAATCTTTTAGTTTATTTTTTTGAAAAAAGCTACAATTTTGAAAAGGGAAAAGGGCCAAATATACCCTATTTTTTCTAATATTGTTTATATTTAAGTTCCGTTATCCGATCAAATTTATCCATATCGGGTCAAATTTACTCATATTATCCGCAAACATTTAAAAGTTACCCTTTTATGTGTTAAGTAATCCGAAATCTCTCAAATTCCTTTTATTAAAATTATTTGTTGTTCTTCTTGCTCCACTATTTTTAAAAATTATTATTAATGTGAATGCTAAGGTTACTAAACTATACAAATTATTCATGAATATTTTTAATTACCAATGCACCCACTTCTCTTCTTGTAATAATAGGTATGGAATTTATTTTATTTATTTATTTTTATTTTCAACCATATACACACTGTAGAGAATTCAGTGGGTCTATTTATTGTGAATTATATGCAGTTGATCATTATGTATGTACATGTATATTTAAATATATTTTGTCATTATCTGGTTAGTATAGAGTTCGATCGACTAATTTAAGAGTGCACAATGTGTAGACATTTGATTAAAGCAAAGTTGAATTCGATAATGTAAAGTTTTTGAGGAACTTCAACTTCAATCACTAATACTTGCAAAGTCCTCATACATTTGGTGCAATAAATTTATTAAATTTGGGATGCTGTAAATACTTATAAAATTTAGACAAGCCACCTAATTTAGATTTTTCAAATAACTATACTTCGTTATTAACCATTGTATTATTTAATATCTTTTTCTCCTATTTTTTTCTCCAATTTAGAAAGTAGGTAAATGCCAATTATTTCGAAAATAGTGGACCAAGAGGAAGAATCAGTAACTTAATTAAAATAATTTGAGAGATTCTGGACCAAGAGGAAGAATCAGTAATTTTTAAAAGTTTGCTGATTGTAGGGGTAAATTTGGCCAGATAGTATAACAGAGGGTAAATGTGGACAATATTTGAAAGTAAAGGGGTATATTTGGTCTTTTTCCCTTTTGAAAAAGAACTATTTCAAATTAGGGGTGTTCGCCGGTCAGTACGGTATTTAGATATTTCGATTTAGTATTTTCGGTATTCGGTTTCTTAAAATGCAATACCAATATCGTACCTAATTAAATTCGGTATGGTTCGGTTTTTCTCATTTCAGTTTTAGTTTATTCGGTTTGGTAATTTCGGTTTATTCTGTTTGAATACTAACTAATGCATAAAGTCATAGACTCTAATATTGTAAATTAAAGTACTCAAAAGTACAAAACTAAAAATATTTGTTGACAAAATATTTGTCCAAAACTAACCAATATCAACCCAGAGAGAGAAAAATGTACATAAAAGAATAAATTTGATCATTAGAAATGTCTTGTTACTTGCTTAGAGTTAATTGATGAACTTAAAGAATAACGGAAAGTAAAATTTTAGATTTTTATATTTATGTTATAATTAATAATATGTGTATTGTGTAATATAATATATATTTCGGTACAGTATTGGTATTTCGGTATTTCATTTTAAAATACCTAATACCAATATTTTTTAAAACTTAAACCAAATACCATACCGAATACCAAAATATCGAATTCCAAATACCAAAATTTCCGATTTCGGTATTTACCAAATTATGCACGCCCTATTTCAAATTGCTCAATTTTGCATTCATATCCTTGCCCCAAATATTTTGTATTTTCCTTTATCATTGACCGAGCCCCAGTATAAAATGAACAACTTACTAGTTAAATTCTTCGAGAAAAAATAACCAAATTTACCTCTCAATTTTTGCAATTAATTCTACTTTCAATATTCTTGAAATCATCTTTAATAACAACAAATCCGATATAATTATACATAGTGGAGTCTGGGAAGAATAGTGTGTAGGCAACCTTACCCTTACCTTGTGAAGATAAAGATGTTGTTTTCAATAGATATACTATAAATATAATTTAAAATTACCCCAAGTTGAATTATGTTACAAGTCAAAAGCCAAAAACTAGATTTAATCGTAACGACAATAAAAATTATTAAAATGCAAAGTTGCGCAATTTTGAATAGTACAAAAATAAAGTTCAACCTTTTTCCATCCAAAGAAAAGATAGATAAACTAATTAAATAATCTTTAAAAATTCGAACTACATAAAAAAGTGTAACACTATCATAATTAACAATATTGCTCACAAATAGCCTTGGCGTAAGAATAAAGCAGGAATATTTGATGCACTGTAGTTTACCATTCTTGCTTCTTCAGTACATATATTTATCACTTAATCAGCCTAAATTTTGGGTCAGCCTTCTCTTCTCCCTCCAATACTGAAATTCTTAATCACCTTATGTCCTTGGCATAATTTCAAAGATGGCAAGAGATGTTTGTTTAACATCAATTTTCAAGTAGTCTTGACTTTAGCTGGCTTTCAACATTTATGCCTTTATTATGTATGGGCTTGCACTCAAAAGTTCTAAGGTTTTGGTAACCACACTCACTGCAGATTTGGTAATGATATTAACATGACCTCCAATTTAACAGCAGGAACAAAGGGAAAAGAATAACAATTACAACAATAATGAAAGGATCAGATATCGTGGGAGGGGAGGATGCTACAAGAATTCCCTCCGGGATGATATAAGAGAATCCTAACAAAGTTCACAAGTTTAATGTAAAAACAACTTTCCTCATCAAAACACACATACATAATTGAATTAGAAACTTGGGTTGCAGTAAAAGTAGAACTGCATCATGGCTTCACCCACTAAAGGACATTCCAAGTTAAATCATAACTTTGAGTCATCAACCAATGTTGCTACAATGACACAGATGATCAATCATCTGCTTCTCGCAAAAAGGCAAAAAGAACTAGGGAAAAGTGGAGTGAAATGGAGGAACGAACACCCGTTAAACTTCTGCTTCAGCAATGCTAATTTAGATAGAATTTGGTGCTCATTAAGCCTGAGGCGCATGAACTCGTTGAGTTATCAACAAAGGCAACTCCACAGGATTCATTTTTAAGTACATTTTAAGTAGGCACCCCACTCCACCCCCAAAAGGAAAAAGAACAATGGGATCTACTGTGCTGGAGGAGCAAGTTGTCTCAATTTAGCTTGCAAGATAACACCAGTTTCATCGGCAATACTTTTCTTCTTCGTTGCAACCTGCAATTTGTTCGAATGATTACTAAAAGAAGAAGGTAATGTCCATAAGAAAAGAAAAACATAATAAGGCTCTTTGTTATCAGACTATAAACCTCAAAGAACTCCTCCCAACATCAGCCACATAACTTTTTCAAATGATAGAAAGATACTACTAGTATAGAGCCTTTAATCTTGCAAGAGCAAAGAAGAGAGTTATATGTTGGTCTTTGGTCTCCAGACCAAAATAGAGAAGAGGTATACCTGCAGCTCGAATGAGCCTTTTCTTTCCTAAAGGAAACCCAACTACTTGATTCATTATTTGTGAGGACTAACCTTCTACTCCAATAAAGTATAGCTGGCAATAACACGTGATGGTAAAGAATGATCAAAGCTACATAGTTTAAAGCAAAATCACAGTATTATTCTAGCAGCAAAATCACAGTATTATTCTAGCTCCGCCCCTTGGTTAAGTTTCCATCAAGCAAAAGCAGCAAAAGACCTTTCTACAGGTAAGTAGCTAGTCGAAATCCTTAAGGTTAAGATCTCTAATAAAGACTCATTGCTGACCATTTCATCGGCTCTATCCAGTTGTTTCAGGAGATTGTAGTTATCCATGGTCAAAATTCCAAACATCGGTTGCCTCCCGAACGAGTGGGGTCACCTTCAACAAAAAGAGTACTCAAGAGTAGAGTACATACATCAATATGGGGACTGTTAGCTTACACCACATTAGCAAAGCTAAAGACTTTACCTACATTGCCTAGAACTTGAATGCTCTCATTTTAGTTACAAGTCAACGGTACTCCTCGCACAAAATTTTACAAGGCTGAAATCAACTGATCAGCCAAAACCTCTTTGGGACTAATAAGCAAATTGAGATTGTCATTCTCTAATTTTTATCAGCGTTGTGAAATTCAGATGGACCAGTGTGGTGAAAAGTGGTTGCTTCATCGCTTGGCGAGCAGGTAGCGCTTCTCGGGTGTGAAGCGTAGCGACTCTAATGAAGCGGTCGCGAGAAGTGAGAAGCAGAGGACCTATTTAAAAAGAGAAAAACTGAAGACTATTTAGCTGAGAAAGGAGACTCATCTGCTCCAGATCTTCTTCCTCTTCTTCTTCTTTAATCTTTTGTTTTATTATAAGAAATCGACTTATAACTTGAAAGAACACACACACACGCTACTTTTTGGTTTTTAAATCGAAAGATTTGCTAATATATACTAGTCCCTCCGTTCCAGTTTATGTGAATCTATTTCCTTTTTAGTTCGTTCGAAAAAGAATGACATCTTTCTAAATTTGGAAACAATTTAACTTAAACTTCAAATTCTATCCTCAATGAGAAACTTTTATAGCCACACAATACTCTGACATATTTAACACCACAAGTTTCAGAAGAATTATAGCCACACAAATGTTATGGCTTGTTTAGGACCACAATTTAAAAAGTCTTTATTTCTTTATTAAACACCATGCTAGGTCAAATGGGTTCACATAAATTGGAAGTTTGGAACATAGGGAGTATTGTTTTTGCTGAATTCTTTTTATTTAGTTATTTTACGTATTTCTTTGGTATTTTTTTCAAAAATGTCGCTTCGCTTCTAGCTTTAAGCGAAGCAGGCCCTTGTTGTTTTTTGGCACTTAACGCACACAAACACACTGAGATAGACTCGTAGAGGAAACTACCGAATGAAGAAGTACCAAATATTTTCATGGTGACTGATTGTGTTAGATTTAGCTCTCCTCTTTCTTGTGATTTGGCATAACTACCTTTGTCATGTGTTAAAAGATGAGGCATAAGAAAAATGTTTGAAGTATCTTCAAACTGACTCTACTATCCTTAGGTCATTCAAATTCATTGCGAACATGAGAAGTATGAACTTTCACTTTAATGATATTGAGGTTGCATTTACGAATTCTGAAAGTAGTATTCAATTTGTTTAATCTTAACTTTTAATCAGGTTAGGAGTGTTCAGGTGATACCATGTCTCAATTAATTCCTACTTCCTGATGTGAAGCAAAGCAAGAGCATAGGAAATGCAAGGAAAGAATAGAAGTAGAGGAGTGGTCAGTTGCAGGAAGAATGACAAAGGAAAGGGTACGGAAAGGATAAGAACAGGGAAGTAGTAGATTAGAAATGCAATTCACACTAATGGTAGGCCAGATGAAGCAAGGAAGAAATTTTGAATTCAATGATGGTTCCTCATGTCTAGGTTCACAAAATTTCAAATAGACCTTTCAAAGGAAGGAAACTACAATAATGAGAAGTTGAAAAAATAGATAGGAGGCTGTTCGCACCACTCTGAGGTTAGTCTTGCAACCTGGACTATTAAAATTTTAGCACAGCCTTGTCACATAGATCAGTGTCGTGGTTTAACTTGGTGAAGTTATATAAGCAGGTGTGGGGTGCAACCTGGAGATTAGAGTAAGACTATACGTGGTTAGTGGAATAAGAGCTTGTGTGTATCCCAGGAAATCAGGAATAAGGTGGGATTATACTTGAAGATAACTGGTTTATCTTCAAGGATGACTTATGTGCCATTAAACACATTTGGAACTATTTTCAATTTTATTTTGTGAATAACAAAAGCTTTATAAAGTCATAATTCTGATAGAGAATGAAACAGGTTTCTCAATGACCTATTTTTGAAGAAATTTGCAAAAACATTAAGGGGAAATGATAAAATTGTGAGAAGATACAACAGAATGGAAAATTAACCATTATATCCTCCTAAATGATGATATCTGTCCCCGAGAGTGAAAAAAACCCTATGAAATCCGCATGAAAGGTGAGTAGTCCTGCAATGCAAGCTTTTACAACATGGGGTAAACAGCTTTCCAAGCTATCTTTCCCAGGTATAAGGAGGAGAAAGACAATAAATTCTTTTTTATAATGTTGTTGTCTAGGCTAACTTACCCGCACCTCGACTATTACATCGGGTACCTGCTACCTCCATTAAGCACAGGGCTTAGGCAAATGGAAAGAAATTACCTAATGCTTTTTTGTCTCTGGAATTTGAACCTGGGTGTCCAGGGTTAGCACCAACTTTATAGACCCACTAGGCCCGCACCCTTGGGTGCCAAAAACAAAACAAAAAACTTTCTAAACCGCTTTCTATTGACTGAGAAAAGGCTACTGAATACGCATAAACCTTCTTGTAGATACTAAATGTCCAACTTTTTTTTGAACTCTTCATATGACACGAAATAAGCATATGCCAGTAACCACTAACTATGCTGTTCAGATGATTTTTCTTAGTGAATTTAGCTATGTATGGTGTGAATGTATAGTGCCTTTATATTGGCAGAGGCCATTTGATGTCCTCTAAAACCAACTTCTTGTATATTGCGAGAAGCGTACATGGCCGAGAACTCCTTGAAACCCTTTAAAACAATATGTTCCCCTTACTTTTCCTCGCATCAATTGCACCGAGAATAGAAGTTTAGCTTACGTTAGGTAGATTAACGGCAGAAGTATCAAGTAGGATTGAGATAGATGGGGTACTCAGTACACCAATAATGAAACCCTTGATAAGGTTTTTAGTATGTAGAATTTACATCAAATCAAAACACAAGTCAACTAATATAAACAGCTCAAAACTTGCAAGAAAATTCACTTCACCAACTAAAATGAAATGGATACTTACATCAAGAAGCTGCTCGTAGTTGGACTTTAGCATGTTGATTTTCCGCTCACAGTAATCTTTTCCTTCTGCCATAGTTTTCTGTTAAAATAAAGAAAGAAAACAACAGGGCTTGAACCTTCTGGCGATAGGACCATGTGGAAAGACAATATATGGCTTTCCATATATGAAATAACTGAGGCATAGAATGAAAAATGTGTTCTTTTCGATAATGCTCCAACAACAGTCCCTTAGATTCGTAAGACATCACCAATTTATTTCTTGAAAAAGCACGAAGCAAATGGATTATCCAGGAACTACATATAACAAACTTCTCGATGAATGAAAGATACATTTCTAACGAGAAAATTAACTTAGACCCTATAAAGTTCAGAAAATCTAGAGTAAACATCAAATTATCCAAACCTAAGAAAGGAGTAACTAGAAAAGGAATCCAAAAGGCTTGTTTTTCATTTTAGACAGAGGATCAAAACCAATAAAAGATATTTAGTACATCGAAAGAATTTTCTGAAAATCATAACTATGTTGCTTCAAGCATATATTGCAAGAGAATCCATTTTTACAAGGATATTGTAACGAAATCCATTACACATTCCTGGAAAAATAAACAAGTCATCAGCACAGAAGAAAACCCAATCTCCACAATAACACTCCTCAAACGGACAATTATCAGTAATGAGCTTTTTTACAAGGTAAAAGAAAACAGGAAAAAAAAAAAGTATGCCAAGAACAACACAGAATTAAGCACCTTGTCACATTCCTCATAAGAATCCAAATCAAAAATCAGTCACAAGCAAGGTTCCAGAATTCAAAATTATTACACGTTTCAATTCATAACCTCCTGATATGTTTTTTCAATCAAACTAACTTTCAACTACTGCATTATTTTCTTCCACTAACAACAACAACAACAAAAACAAACCCAGTGTAATCCCACCAAGTGGGGACTAGGGAGGGTGGTGTGTGCGCAGACCTTACCCCTAAAAGCAGCAGCTCTGAAATCCTATACACGTTTATACATGAAACTACAACATTATACAAACTGCAGAAACAAGGTAGATGTAGTCAACTCACCAGCTCTATCCTGCGTGCAAGCAGTCAATATGGTACCCTTATATGCTGCTTTAAGGAAACTTCCGTCAACAACCATTATCGGCCTGCAATGCTCCCAACCCTTGATATATGCATATAGCGAATCATATGCGTAAAGAAAGCATCCATCTTCTGATTTGTGTAACTTTGTAACCATTCCTGGATTTGTATGCTCCAACATATACAAATACCTCGGCAACTCCTTATATGAATCGCTCGGATTCCCTCTTATCATTGCCATTGCTATCTCTTTAACTCTCCCTACTTTCATGTAGCTCACTTCAACCCCGTGTTGCTTTTGTATGTCCTCTATTATATTATTTGGGGTGTAAACCTTTTTTGGATTAACATACTTGTCCTTGACTATACTAGCAATTACACCCGAAGTAGCTTGACGTTATGCTAAGTATCTTTCACCATAGTCGCATGTGTGATTATTATTGTAACTTCTCAAATTTTGGACGGTCCTATATATTTGGACGGTCAGCTAAAAATAATTACATTCGCTAGTTAAATATATAAAAAATATACATTGATTATATATAAAAATATGTATATTATACATTAATATTTTAATATATATTTTACATGATATTATTTTTACGAGAAATTATACGGTATAGTTTTCCCTTCAAATTTTGCAAATCTGAACAAGTTTAACAAATATAAATTTTAATTTGCAAACATAAAAATGACAATGTTCTATTTATATGATTCTAAGGGAGAAGCAAAGAAACAGATGGAAAGGAAATTATTAAAAACCTTTAACTATATACATATCCAACTGCTTAGCACATTAATGGACTTCACATGATCTTTTTAATGGGAACTAATATTGTTTTAATATATAATGATAGAGCTAAAATATTAGCAAAAACTGTCGTTCCGCTGTCATATTTGCTTAATAAATTCGGGTTATAGATCATAATTAATAGGGAAAATTACACTGTATAATTTCTCATAAAAATAATATTATGTAAAATATATATTAAAATATTAATGTATAATATACATATTTTTATATATAATTAATGTATATATTTTTTATATATTTAACTAGCGAATGTAATTATTTTTAGCCGACCGTCCAAATATATAGGAGCGGGTTAGGGTCGTTGGATATTTTAAAAGATACAGGTGAGTTTATTTAATACAAATAATATACGTGACGGATTAAGAAAATGCCACAAAAGTAAAAAAATTGACAAGGTTAGTTCTGTTAGATATATGGGTAAGTTTGAGCCAAAAAACAAACGTTAGGGGTATTTGTAGACCAAAAGGTTAACAGAGGGTATTTCTGAGCCATTTTCAATACGTTAGGGGTATTGTTGGCCCTTTTGTTAGATATAAGGGTAAGTTTGATCCCAAAAACTAACGTTAAAGGCATTTATGACCCAATAGGTGGAAGAAGAGCAAAATTGAGCCATTTTCAATACTTTAGGGGCATTTTTGGTCCTTTTCCGTTTAAAATATAACTCATACGTTGGGTTTAAACTTAAAGCAACAAAAAATGAAAAAGGAAAACATGTGTGCAATACTTTATCCATCTCCGGCTATTCCTCTCCGTTCTCTTTCTTCAGTTCCTTGCATTGTCTTATCTGTTAGACTATTACTCTCTGTTTTTTGAAGCTCGGAAAAAACAAGTGAAGGAGAGGAAAATGGCATACATAATATTTCATCCACAAACACCCACAGAAATTAAGTTGGACAAAAACACTCTTCTCCATCACTTTGCCATACATATACGAAGTAGGCTTTCCTCCAAACTTTACTAATTGTTTACTTCAACATTCATTAAGGAGAAGCAGGGAGCTTTTACTTAGCACAAACTGCACCTATTTTGCAGTTCAAAATACAACTGATCTAAAACATGAAGTGGCAGAGCGACCCGTCATCAAGAGAACTATCCCCCCCACCCCCACCCAAAAACAGAACCCTCTGAAGAAAAAGATACAAAAGGACAGTGCTCTTTGACCCCTTAAGTTTTCTGCAATGCGACGCCGAAAACATAGTACTATTAAACAAATTTTATCCTGAGCGCTTAAGGCCATTTCGGGAGGAAAATATCAAGAGTCACTAGGAATAACGTTAAAGAAATGATAGACCTCATCTTCGTCGATGACTCCAACATCCGTCGAACAAACTGAACAACATACATGTTTAGATGTCTCGCCCATATCAGAATCCGCTTCAGCCGCACCAGATCCACGTCCTTTCTTACCCCTCTTTCGTTTATTTCCAAGCTGTGCCACTTGTTCGCTCTTGATCTTGCAATTGACCACAAACATTGCTCGGTACTGCGTAACATTCTTTTCATGCCTGCATTATCAAGATAACATCAACTCCGAATTGCAGAATTACCAAAACCCACTAGAAAGCTAACAAAAGGAGAAACAAAAGCTTGCATTAGTGACAAAATGCACTAAGGCACTTTCTTGATTGAATAGCTCACCAATTACGCTACTGCTGAACAATGATTAAAACCGGATAGTAACTCAACAGGAGTCTCCAGCTACAAATTTACTATTAAAAAATTAACTGGGCAATGTCATATAGGTGCATCAGCTTTGCGAAGTATAGTAAGAACATGATACTGGAAGCTGTCTTCCGCAATACATTTTCAATTACCATTAAAACATAGATGAAGAATGAGTTACATTAATTCTGTTATTGCATTGTTGGTCCCTAGTGTTCAGAGCTAAACATGACAGACCCATTTTGTAAATGTCAATGCGAAAACTCGACAAGATCGGTAGCACGTCAATGTAACACCCCGGACTTTAGATACAAGAGGGATGCTGGGTATATAAGTTAACAAGTCTTAGACCCAAGTGATACGTTTTAAACCCGTGGGGGCCTAGGCCCAGAGCGGACAATATCACTAGTGGGCTAGGCTGTTACAGATGGTATCAGAGCCACTCTTGTGTCGGCCTTGCCGATGGTGGGTCAGAATTCAACTGAGTTTAGGCAAATCTCGGTTAGATGGGGCAAACCTCAGTGTTGAGTCTAGTGGAATCCAATGCGGTGGGGCAAACCTCAGCGAGGACGCTGAGTCCATAAGAGGGGTATATGTAACACCCTCGGCAAAACACAAGAGGGATGCTGGGTATATAAGTTAACAAGCATTAGACCCTAGTGACGCGTATTAAACCCGTGGGAGCCTAGGCCCAGAACGGACAATATCACTAGTGGGTTGTGCTGTTACAGTCAAGTTCAGGTTCATAGAGATTCAGCAACACTACTAGCAAAAGCTGTGTTTAACATTCAAGTTCGGATTCAAAGAGATCAAATATTTCTGGCTGTTCTGGCAACAGTAAACTTTCGACTTGCCGTTCTTTCTTTCCTAAAGCAAAAGGAAACCAGAGAAAATGGAAGAAGAATCAAATGAGTTTATCGTTCAGCTTGTTACTCCGGCTTTGGCCAAGTCATAACAGATTTCATTGCTTCAGGAAATCACTCTTTCCTAAAGCGAAAAAAAAACAGAGAAAAAGGAAGAAGAATCAAATTGAGTTTATAATTCAGCTACCTATCTCCTGCTTAGAAGAGGTGCCTTCTAGAGTTCTAGTAAAAAAAATTGACATCCACCATGTTGCAGAGAAGACATGATTTTCCCAAGCCTACTAGCATAATAGACAAACCAGACAAACTCCTTAATTTTCCCGAAATACTGTGACGGAAATCCAAGCAAGGAAAGGGTGATGGAGCTAGAAAAGCAAAACTTAAAGAGAAAACTCGAAGCAAATATCTAATACAATGATTTTCTGATGAAGTGTGGCCATTAAATGGGAAAGACAAGTAGAGGTGATACCTCAAGAATAATACTTGCTTGGTTTGAAGTGCAAAAGTTACAAGAATTCTATATCATATCTGTTATCTGATGCTTGATCTAGACTTGGCTTATCTCTGTCACTCTCACTAAAATAGGGGTCTTAATCAAGTTCAACTTTTTTGCCACCATGATCTTTTCATTTGAGGTCAAGCAGCAAGCACTAAAAACTCTTACCATTTCTTTGCATGTAGAAAATGTGAATTTCATTCCTTGTTTTTTTGGTAAGTTAAAAAGAACATTTGCACAGTAAAAAGAATAATATACTTTATCAATGATGAAAGAGAACTAAGCAATTGGAATTATGTACATAACTGAATCCCAATAGAAGTACATGGGTATTCTCCTAAAGTTCACGAAGAGTTTTGAGGAACTCAACAAATTGTGTCGTATGTGTCTTTCATCTTAGGTCCAGAAGGCAAACAACTTTATAGTATGCCCTGCAACTTCATCGTTTTTTCATACTACCCAAAGAAACAGGATTGCCATTCTGTCTCGGTCGACTTACAAAATTTCTGACCAGACTCTTCAGATAAAACAAAACAGTAAAACATAGTGACAACTGGAGAGAAGCACAGTTACAGATTAGCTTACAAGAATTACAAGGACACTAGCAACAGAAATTGAAGTAAGAACTCCATGAAAGCAAACATCCTCCGACTTAGGTCGTCCTTTCTCTCGGGATGGATATTTGTGGGTGGGGCATATTGATGGCATTTGGCGTTGAAGAGAAGTGTAATTGAGTTGTTCCAGAGCGCATTTTTCTTGCTTTTATTTAGACTAAACTTATTCTTTTTTTCCACTTCCCAGGCATTCAGTTGTGTCCATCTCTATAAAGCATAATGATTTGTCATTATCCACCTTCACAAGCTTACTGCCAAGTGCTAACCATATTCTCAGACGTATCCTGCAGTTTAGTGACTTTAGTCTAGAAATTTTATTAATTATTACTTATTGAAAAAATAATCCTTTAATATTTGCTTTCACTAAATCTGAACTGAACCAGGTTTTTATCTGTTCCAATCAAGCAAGAACACATTTTTGATAATGCCATTCCCGATCCAAATATATTTTTTTAATAATTATTCCTAATCTACGTATCGTTGATGTAAAAACACCATAATAGTAATATTGATTTCTCTTCTTCACTAACATTTATCTGGTATCATTAGAAGGCTATTCCATGTCTACCGTGTATCTGGTTGATCCTTACCCCTTTTGCTCCTATTTCATCAAAAGGGATTTTTGACTTTTACCCCATTATTAGAAATGCTAAACTCGACCTCTTACATATTTAGTGAGCCTGGTAATCATTGTGAGCAATATCCAAATATCTGAAATTATACGATAAATCAAGGTCCAACAAATAGCATACAAAACTTTTTGGAGAAAAGATTCTCTCTACAACTCTGCAACATGGAAGCCTACTTTTAGGATGTCTCTTCTTCTCATTGCTAGATAAACTTCCCTAAGGCTTGCAAGTACAATCTTATAAAAGCATGACCAATTTCCAGCATTTTGAGTGATATGATCCGGTACCGGTCGACGATGAAGAAATAGAGAAATTAAAGGAACTTAAACATTGGAAGCGGATAAAGACAAGTAGATGCAAGAAGATCCAAATATTTTGGCTGACTGTTCCTACAATAAGTTTCTTTCGTCTTCTTGAGCCGAGGGTCTTTCGGAAATAGCCTCTCCACTCCCTCGGGGTAAGGGTAAGGTCTGCGTACTCACTACCCTCCCCAGGCCCCACTTATGGGATTTCACTGGGTTGTTGTTGTTGTTGTTCCTACAATAAGTTTGACCATTTTCAAAAAATAATGGTCTGAAAAAGATAATTAGAAACAACCTTTCTACCTTCAATGTAGGGGTAAGGTCTGCGAACACACTACCCTCCCAGAACCCACTTGTGAGATTACACTAGGTTTGTTGTTGTTGTAATGGTCTGAAAAAAAGGACCCAAAACAAGCATATAAATTCGAGAAAGCAAGAAGATTCAAATATTGAACTTAGAAGGCAGTTCATATAATATTGGAATGAAATGGACCTGTACTGGGCAAATGGATAAAGATGATTCATATAGCCTAGACAACTCAATTGCGATTGAGGCATAGTTGATTGATTAATTGACCGAAGAAGATCCAAATACTCCAGTAGTAAAGTAACAGGATCATGCAATCAAATATATTCTTTTTAATATTCAAATTATAGGAAAATTCTAAAAAGAAGAAAAGCAATACCTTTGGCAATCTAGACAAAGTGTGGTAAAACAAGCTGGACAATTAAGGATGGCATCGGAAGTACGACCACCCCTTTTCTTCTGCACCCAGAGTTCATCCTTGTCGTCAAGTTCTGAATCATAAAATTCTGGCTTGACGGAGTAGTCTATCTCGTCATCATCAGAAACTGACAAAACATCAAAGTAAATACAAATTAAAGAAATAATCCCCTATTACACTACAATAATGCAAGAGCAAGGTTCCATCCGCGGGCCCTCAAAGATTTGGCTTTTGGGTTTAACAGTCTATGCATATAAACAGAGAATTATCATTCTTTTCTTTTATAACTGAGAAATCCCTGAGGGCCTGCAGCACACAGTTCAGAACTTCAAGGATAATGGCCCGCTCCTCTACCTCTCTCTCCCCACTTAAATACCAAGCTTTTGTCTGCAGAAGTTCGAACCCATGACGTCCGCCTAGCCCACACATGCTCTTACACTATACAAAAGCAGTGAACTATCATTCTTTACACCCGAAACGAGAGACGAAAAAGGTAGAAAAAAGGGGGATCTTAGGAGTCCATAGCTCTAATTGAAAAAATATTCACATTGGAAAATTCAGGGTTGATAGAAGGGTGTGTAAGTCGAGAATTAGAGTAGAGGGTTAGTAAGTAGACGCATGGTTTCCTTTTCATATCAGTAGTATTAGTATTACGCCCGCTTTCTCTTATTCTTAGATTTCTAGTATTACATGTTGTTTGCTTCGGTTATCCTATTTTTCTTGTTGTTGTTACTTTCTATTTTTTCTTGCTGTTGTTGCTGCTTCTTTTCCATGACTTCGCCACTATTAATATTTCTTTTCAGCTGAGGGTGTGTGAGAAATAGCTCTCTACTACCTTGTGGCTGAGGTCTACGTACACACTACCCTTACCACATTCCACTTGTGGGATTTCACTGGGTATGTTGTTGTTGTTGGTAGGTTAAGTTCAACTACATTAAGAAATGAGTATATCAATCCACCAATCAACTATGTCTCAATTCAAACTAGTTGGGGTGGGCTACCATACAATAATTTTGAGCAATAAACTACCACAACCCTCCTCCTTTATTCGAGTTTAGGACCAGCTACGTGAAGCTCATAATGTGGAGTTATATTAAGAATTCAGTACTAAGGAAAAGGAATGTTCAATGGGTTTGAGTAATCATGAAAACATTGGTATCCATGGGATGAGAGAAGATTGTTTAACTGCGAAAGGAGGAGAAAGAGCTACCGCCTACCTGTTTGCTGGGAGTGAGAAGGCGATTCCTCTCTCTCTTCTCTGTGTTGTTCGTCCTTGTTGTTCATCTCTGTTTCCCGCCGAGAATAGAGATGGCCGGAGGAGTTGTGCCGCCGTGCCGGTGACTCGGTAAGTCGGTAAAAGGTGAGCCTAGAGCATAAACGTGAATGGAATAATTTAACTCAAAAAATGATCCTTTAAGTTTGAAATTTCTCTCTTTTTGTTTTCTAAATATAACCCTGAACAAAATAAATCCTAGTAACGAAATCCCAGCAATTTTTTAAAGGTCAAATACCTAAGCAGCCCTCTAATAAGTTTGTTCCTTTTTTATTTGACACTTGAACTAGGATTAATACAACATCTAAACTACTCAAGTGTAATACAACATGATTAAATTTGTCATTCCATCTTTATAAAAGAATATTCGAACTAGTATTAGTACCCGTGTATGCACGGATAAATATCAAACTATGATTTGTATTATTTGAATTATATACAAATTACGTTAAAATTTAAACCTTCGAGATAAAAATTATGTATAATTATTATATATCAGTTAAGAAGCATTATATGAAACTGTTTCTCATATTTCCTACTGGATAGCATGTTTTTTTTAAAAAAATATTTGTAACAACTCAACCCCTTGATCTTAGTACCTTTTTATATCTGAAACAACTCAACCCAAATCATATTCTTTTTTTAATATCTGCAACAACCCAACCCATAGATATTAGTACTTGCATTTTATTATATGGTAAATATTAAAGAATATTAAATATATAACGTTGTAATATATCTTGTTTGAGCATATTATTTTTAAAAAAATTTCTACTACCACTTTATTTTTACCTTAAAGTCGAATAAGTCTTATTCTTCTATATTTTTACCAAAAAACAATCTCTATTTAATCTTTGCTTATAGTTGTTGCATTACTCATTACTTAATATTATTATATTTTTATGTGATTTTTTGTTAGCTTACCGATTGACTTGATATCTTTCTTACTACCTTTTTGATAATTATATATAAATATAAATTTTTTATTTCTAAAATTTAATGTATTTTTATACTTTTATCCTCTTACTTAGAGCTCTTTCGACATTTAAATCTATCAATAATAAATTTAAATATTATTTAATTATTTAATATGCTTATCCTTAAATTAATTCAAAGTATAAATATTCTCACACTATCTCTATTTTCATCTTTATATAATTTTTACCCTATTATGATATTATAATATTTTATATTAATATCTTATAATATAATCAAAATATATAGTATCACATTTTATTTTTTGTTATAACATTGAATTAGTCTAAAATATTAATACATAAGTTTCTAAACTATTATATTTTAAATCTATTGTTTTTTTTATAATTACTTTTATATTACGTGCAATTATATTTTATTTCTCTTTTAGTTTTAGGATAAAAATTTAAATTTTATTTTCGTTACTAAATTATCTACATGAGACATTTATTTTGTATTCTTAAAATTTTAATTTGTTATTCAATTGTTATTTTTATTTTTCTAGTAAAACTTTAAATTTTTGGTCCTATCCATAGCTTTTAACCATAACTTTAATATAATCTCAAGTTCAAATCATCTTTCCTTTCTATTTATAATATTAAATGTTATTGAATTTTTAATTATTGCTATTATGTTACCTAATATATAGTACTTCATATTTTTATGTGACCTTCATTAACTTTCTTTATTTAATATCATTATCCATTTATATCCTTTAGTATAATATAGATCAATGTCTGGTTTTTTAATATTGATATAAATATTTATATTATTTTAAATTAATACTCGAAATTATTAAATTATTTAAATTTATTAATAATATTTTTAAGAATTATATAGTAAAATTTCCAATATTTTAATTTAGTTATTTATAATTAATTAATTAAAAAATAAGTTATATGAGGATTTTTCTGGTTATCCCATATGCCTAAATTAGTTATTAGTTAATAGCTAAATAGTTATCTCATATGTTGTTGTTGTTGTTGTTATTGTTGTTGTTAATAGTTAAATAGTTAATACATTACATGTGGCTAATTTTAAGGCTATCACTTGGCTTAAGGAAAGGGCTTTTTCTCTCCTTCTAATAATATATAGATATAGATAAAGATAATTATTTTTATATCACGTGCAATTAAATTTTCTTTCTTGTCACGACTCAATTTCTCCTATAGACCGTGATGGCGCCTAACGTCGCCGCTAGGCAAGCCAACAGTGAACTAGACATGTATTTGTTCTTTTTAATAATTTAAAGTAGTTGATTTTTATTTATTAAGTAAATGAGAAATGGAAAATTTAATAAAATAAAGCGTAAACTAATAAAAGAGCAAATACGGTGAAATAAATACTCAAAAGCCATAAAGTGTCTACTAGCATGTTTCTAAGACTCGGTACCACAAATGTATGAGCAACTAGTAGAATATATAAAACACCTATGCTACTGTCTGAAATATGATAGACAAAAAGTAAATACAAAAGAGAGACTGCAGGTGATGCAGAACGGACTCAGAGGGCATCTCACCACTATGCCTCAGGGTATCGGGGGTGCGCGCCTGAGTGAATGCCAGATGCACCTGTCTTAGATCCTTCACGATTAGTGCAGAAGTGTAGCGTGAGTACATAAACAGCATGTACCCAGTAAGTATCCAGTCTAGCCTCGAAGAAGTAGTCACAAGGGGTCGACATCGACACTTACTACAAGCCAATAATAAAAATACAGAAATTCTAAATATGCATGAAAATACATGAATAATAATAATAACACAGTAACCATCAATGAATAAATGGTTCTTTAACTGATAGTCAATTTAAAATCTCCAATTAACACATACTAACTTCAATAATTTCAGGCCATTAAATAAATTATAACCTCTCAAGTCATAAAAATAATATCAAGTGTATTAGGGCTCCAAGCATTATCATGCACGATTTATGCCGAGGTCGTTGAGCCCGATCCAGAATAATATGTACATTGCCGAGGGTCGAGCAACACGAACCATAAATGCATTTATTATATTATCGAGGCAAATGACCAGCTCCCATAAGAGTAGTGTTATCGTACTGCCGAGGCGAACGGCCCGATCCCATAAAAGTAGAGAAGTTTACTGTCATGACCAAAATTAACCCTCCGTAAGGTATCGTGATGGCACCTAGTCTTTACGACTAGGTTAGCCTAATATTGTAAAAAATATAAAGAAAACACAACATTTTAAAGATAAACAACATATTTTTAAATAGCAAAGAGTAGTACCACTCGGCATATACAAAATAATTTTCCAAGAACCGGAATATCACTAAGTCACAAGCTGTTATAATCTATGTAGCTCTATACAAAAGTCTGAAGATAATAAAGAAAGTCTCTAGGCGAGGGAGTAGAAGAGGACTCCGAAGATTTGCAGACGCAAACAGAAGTACCTTGAAGTCTCCTAGAATCAACAGCACGCACTAACCTCAAGGCTGATAGCTCGTACCTGAATCTGCCCACGAAAATATGTGCAGGAAAGAGTATGAGTACACCACAATGGTACCCAGTAAGTTCCAAGCCTAACCTCGGTCGAGTAGTGACGAGGTCAGGTCAAGGCCCTACTGGAGTAAATATAATAAATTAAACAGTAAAAGATATAAGTAAACTTTACGGTAATACATTAAAGAAATTCTCAAAAATTTAACAGTTAAGGAAGCCCTCGACTCAGAACAAGGTAAACACAGTGGGAAATCTCTCGGGATATCGTCCCGTAGTTTCAAATGAATATGCAGTACATGGGGGATCTCCCGGAATACGTCCGTAGTCCCAAAGTAAATATGCAGTGCTGGAGGATCTCCCGAAATACGTCTGTAGTCCCAAAGTAAATATGCAGCACAGAGGGGTCTCCCAGAATACGTCCGTAGTCCTAAAGTAAATATGCAGTACATGGAGGATCTCCCAAAATACGTCTGTAGTCCCAAAGTAAATATACAGTACAGGGGGATCTCCCAGAATACATCTGTAGTCCCAATTTAAATATGCAATGCAAGATGAAATGGCAGGTATGTCATCGAGTTATACAGTTTATAATGGACACAGATAAGGCAAATAATGACTTAACTAAACATGACGCACAGAATGTCAATTAGGCAGTTAAAACACGTAAGCATGCTTCTCTAGTCGAAGTTTCACAATTAAACATATTAGTGCAATTTAATAAGGAAAACGATTTATGATTTAGAAAGGAAAAACTATTTTTTTTTTTTTTTTTTTTTTGCAAAAATAGCTCGTGTACGTACTCGTCACCTTACGTACACGACGCCCACACATCAATTAATATCAAACACCTTAAGGGAAAAGTCCCTAACACAAGGTTAGGCAAGCCACTTACCTCGAACCGCTCAAATCAACTCGATATCACGTTTTTGCCACGAGTATCCGACTCCAAATAGCCCGAATCTATTCAAAACAGTACAATACCATCAATATGCGCTAATGGAATGAATCCCACAAGAAAACTACAAAAATTAGGCCAAAACCCGAAATTGGCTCAAATCCCGCCCCCGGACCCACGTCTCAAAACCCGACAAAGTTCACGAAACTAGAAAGTTCATTCACTCACAAGTCTAACCATATCAAATTTAGCAAAACTCCGACACCAAATAGTCCTCCAATCCACAATTCAAACTTCCAAATCCCTAGCCTCCAACTTCTAATTTTCACCTTAAATACACATTAACTAGGTGAAAAAATACATGGCAAGGCAAGATTATTGACCAAAAATAAGCACAAGGAACTTACCTAAGGAAATTCCTCGAAAATGCTCTCAAAAATCGCCCTAGCCCGAGTTTACAAAGCCAAAAATGATAAAAATGACGAAACCCTTCGGTTTTAATTACTGCCCAGGTATTTCCGCACCTGCGGAACCTGGGCTAGCACCTGTGGGTGCGCTTGTGCAGAAAAAATGCGCATCTGCGCAATTCACTTGCCCCATATGCCTTCGCACCTGTGACGAAAGGGTCGCACATGCGCACTCGCACCTGCGGACATCTCTTCCGCTTCTGCGCATCTTGCGCATTTGTGAACAGCCTTGCGCATTTGCGGGCATCGCAGATGCGGAACTTTCTCGCACCTGTGACTCCAGGCCAACTCTCGACTTCTCGCATCTGCGCTTCCATCTCCGCATGTGCGGCTCGCGCACCTGCGGTCTCTTTTCCGCAGGTGCGAAACACCAGAACCAACAAAGGTACCAGATTTCTCCTAAGTTCAAGTTTCTTCCAGTTAAGCATCTGAAACACACCCGAGGCCCCCGGGACCTCAACCAAACATACCAACCAATCCTAAAACACCATACGGACTTAGTTGAGCCTTCAAACCACATCAAACAACACCAAAATCGTGAATTAAGCATGGATTCAAGTCTAAGAATTTAAAATTTTCCAAATTCTACAAACGACGCCGAACCACATCAAATCTAGTCCGAATGATCTCAAATTTTATACACAGGTCACAAATGACATTACGAACCTATAGCCACTTTCAGAATTCCATTCCGAGCTCGATATCAAAATTTCCACTATCGGCCGAAATCGCCAAAAAACTAACTTTCGCCAATTCAAGCGTAAAGCTACTATAAATCCCTAACACATATTTTGGACGCGTTCCTAACCCCAAAATCACTCAACAGAGCTAACGGAGTCGACGAAATTCCATTCCGAATCCGTCTTCATACAGTTCCGACTACGGTCCAAACTCTAAGGCTTAAACTCACAACTAGGGACTAAGTGTCCCAAAACTCTCTGAATTTCATAACCAATCACTCCGGCAAGTCCCAAAAGTAGAAACAAATATGGGGAAAGCAGATATTAGGGGATCAGGGCTCTAAATATCAAAGCGATCGGTCGGGTCGTTACATTTACCTCGCTCGCGGAAGTACTTGCGATGCGAGAGGACATGGATTTCTCAAAGTTATTAAATATTCCTCAATTCTTCCAAAAATAAGAAATCTAAGTCGAAAATTGCAACTTTAAAATCCCTAGTCTCAGCTCTATTCAAGATGATTAATATTCATAATAAACACAATAGTATAATTAAAGGCATGATGTGGATCTAAGTCTACCCGAACACCTCATGAAATATAGCTACGCACAGACTCTCGTCACCTAGTGCATACGTAGCTCCCTGTCACGACCCGAAATTCTCACCTTCGGACCGTGATGGTGCCTAACATTTCACTTGCTAGGCAAGCCAACGTTAGAATAATATTAATAATTTTTAAAACAATTTAAAATTTATTAATAACAAGGAATCAAATGAGGAAGCAAAGTTTGAAATATAGTGAAATAATCCATCAAAATAACGGTGTCTAAATACCATCCTAGAATTGGTGTCATAAGTGCACGAGCTTCTAGAATAAATACAAATGAAGGTCTGAATAAAATAAAGCTGTCTGAAAACAAACACACAGCTAAAGTTAAGTGGACGGGGACTTCAGAACTGCGAACGTCGTACAGTTATACCTCAAGTCTCCTCTGAATAGCTGAAATCCGAGCAAGTCTACAGTACGCCACTGGGACCAACTTCAAAATCTGCACAAGAAGTGTAGAGTGTAGCATCAGTACAACTGACCCCATGTACTGGTAAGTGTTGAGCCTAACCTCGACGAAGTAGCGACGAGGCTAAGGTGGGTCACTTACATTACATGTACGCAATATTAGAAATAACAACAATAATAGAAATAAATCAAATAACTCATTTATAATAATTGAAGCCAACTCTGCAGTCATAACCAATTATCACTTCCATCAATTCTGTTGCATCGTGCAAACCCGCTCTCACAATATATTCACATTCAATTTCTGTTTGCAGCGTGTAACTCACTCTCATAATATATTCACACTCGGTTCTGTTGCGGCGTGCAACCCGCTCCTCCAATATATATTCATTTTAATCAAGTCTATTGCGGCGTGCAACCCGATCCTCCAATATGGACTTTTAATAAGTCTGTTGCGGCGTGCAACCCGATCCCCAATATTGACTTTTTAATAAATCTATTGCGGCGTGCAACCCGATCCTCCAATATTGACTTTTAATAAGTCTGTTGTGGTGTGCAACCCGATCCTCCAATATTGACTTTTTAATAAGTCTGTTGCGGCATGCAACCCGATCCTCCAATATTGACTTTTAATAAGTTTGTTGCGGCGTGCAACCCGATCCTCCAATATGGACTTTTTAATAAGTCTGTTGCGCGTGCAACCCAATCCTCCAATATGGACTTTTTAATAAGTCTGTTGCGGTGTGCAACCCGATCCTCCAATATATTCATTATAATCAATCATCTTGCGGCGTGCAACCCGCTCCTCCAACATATTCATTTACCAAATCTTATAGAAGAAATTTTCCCAATAAATTTAACAATTAATATAAAATTATAAGACAACAAGCATACAATAATTATGGTTTAATTATGAAGCAAACAATGACAAATAGCAAATTATTATGGAAATCATGGAGCAAATAGGCAGTTTAATATTTAATATGCTAAATGTCAAATAACAATTAAGGCACATAATTCAAATAACATGTAACAATTAATGCATGAATTCAAGAATTAATATTTGAAAAAGAATAAGAGAGAAATAATTATTATAATATTTAATTTATAATTAAAAATAATTTATGATTTTTCAAGTAAGCAGGCAAACAATTAATTTGACGACGTATAGACACTCGTCACCTCGCCTATACGTCCACATGCAATTCACATAACAAATAATTTAAGGGTTCTATTCCCTCAAGTCAAAGTTAACCACGACACTTTCCTTGCTTTGCAAATTCCAATCAATTATTCAACCCCGCTTTTCCTTTTAAATTTGCCTTTGAAAGCTTCAAATCTATTCATAAACAATTTGATATATTCAATACGAATCATAAGAATTAATTCCATATGAATTTACAAATTTTCCGGATAAAAATCTAAAATTCATTAAAATATTCGGTAATGGGACCCACATCTCAAATTCCGAAAAAACTCACGAAATCCGAACACCCGTTCCGATACGAGTTCAACCATACTAAATTTGTCCAATTCCGATATCAAGTGGACCTTCAAATCTTAATTTCTCGTTTTTGGAAAGTTTTACAAAAAATCCAATTTCTTCCATCTAAATCCGAAATAAATGATGAATATAGTCATGGATTTGTGAAATATAATCACTTTTGGTTATAGAACACTTACCCAATCCAAAGTCGTAAAAATCCCCCTTGAAATCCCCCAAATCCGAGACTCAAAACTTAAAAATGAGTAAAAATAGCTAAGACCCGATTTTATGTATTCTGCCCAGCATTTTCGCATTTGCGGGCTCTATTTTCGCACCTGCAAAGGAAAATGCGCACCTGCGCATCCGCATCTGTGCAAAGATGCTGTACCTTCGAAGACTGCATCTGCGATGGAAGTCTCGCTTCTGCGAGCTCGCACCTGCGGTCAAAATTCTGCAAGTGCGATTACACCTGAACCCAAAATTTCAGATTTTACTTAAGTCCAATTCTTGTTCCGATTTCGATTCGAATCACACTCGGGGTACTCGGGACCCCGTCCGAATATACCAAGAAGTCCCGTAACATAATATGGACTGACTCGGGGTCTAAAATCACGTCAAACAACACTGTAATTATAATTCACACCCCGATTCGAACTTTGAGTTTTAAACTTTCAATTTACAAATCTCGTGCCAATACATATTAAATGAATCCGGAATGACTTCATAAATAACATAACAGAGCTGTTCAAATTCCAGAATTGAATTCCGGCTCCGATATCAAAAAGTCAACCCCGTGGTCAAACTTGGAATCTTTAGCCTTTAAATTACTAGTTCCGTTAAATAGTCATAATTTGAGTTAGGGACCTCCAAATTAAATTCCGGGCATACGACCAAGTCCCAAATCACGATACGGAGCTACCGAAACTGTCAAAATACTGATCCGGGTCCATTTGCTAAAAATGTTGACCAAAGTCAACTCACTTGAATTTTAAAGCTCTATTTCACATTTTAATTTATTTTTCACATGAAAACTTTCCGAAAAAATTTACAGACTGCGCACGCAAGTCGAAGAATGATAAATGGTGCTTTTCAAGGTATTAAAACATAGAATTACTTATTAAATTAAAAGATAATATTTTGGGTAATCACATTTTCCACCTCTAAAACAAACGTCCGTCCTCGAACGGAGTTAGAAAAAGTACCTGAGCTGAAGAAAAGGTGTGGATATTTACTCCACATGTCCGACTCGGACTCCCAGGTAGATGCCTCTACTGGTTGACCTCTCCATTGCACCCTAACTGAAGGATAACTCTTAGAGCTCAACTACCGGACCTGCCGGGCTAGAATAGCCATCGGCTCTTCCTCGTAAGTCAAATCTTTGTCCAATTGGACTGAGCTGAAATCTAACACATGGGACGGATCACCATGATATTTTCGGAGCATAGACACATGGAACACCGGATGAACCGCTGATAAACTAGGTGGTAATGCAAGCATGTAGGCTACTTCACCCACCCTTTCAATAATTTCAAAGAGTCCGATATACCTAGGGCTCAACTTGCCCTTCTTTCCGAACCTCATTACACCTTTCATAGGTGAAACCCGGAGCAATATTCTTTCTCCAACCATGAATGCAATATCACGAACTTTACCATCGGCATAACTCTTTTGCCTAGACTGAGCTATGCGAAGTCGATCCTGAATAATCTTGACCTTATCCAAGGCATCCTGTACCAAATCGATACCCAAAAACCGAGCCTCTCCCAGTTCAAACCAACCAACTGGCGATCGACATCGCCTTCCGTATAATGCCTCATAGGATCCATCTGAATGCTCGACTGGTAGCTATTATTATAAGCAAACTCCGCAAGTGGCAAGAAATGATCCCAAGAACCTCCAATGTCTATAACACAAGCGCGGAGCATATCTTCCAATATCTGAATAGTGCGCTCTGACTGTCCGTCTGTCTGTGGATGAAATGCTGTACTTAACTCCACCCGCGTGCCTAACTCACGTTGTACAGCCCTCCAGAAATGTGAGGTAAACTGCGTACCTTGATCTGAAATAATAGACACGGGCACACCGTGAAGGCGGACAATCTCACGAATGTAAATTTCAGCTAACCTCTATGAAGAATAGGTAACTGCTAGTGGAATGAAATGTGCTGACTTGGTCAACCAGTCCACAATGACCTAAACTGCATCAAATCTACTTTGAGTCCATGGGAGCCCAACAACAAAATCTATAGTGATACGCTCCCACTTCCACTCAGGAATTTCTAACTTCTGAAGCAAACCACCATGTCTCTGATGCTCGTACTTAACTTGCTGACAATTCAGACACCGAGCTACATATGCAACTATATCCTTTTTCATTCTCCTACACCAATAATGTTGCCGCAAATCTTGATACATTTTGGCGGTACCCGGATGAATAGAATACCTGGAACTGTGTGCTTATTCAAGAATTAATTCATGAATTCCATCCACATTTTGCACACAAATACGACCTTGCATTCGCAGAACACCATCTTCCCCTACAGTAACCTATTTGGCATCACCGTGCTGCACCGTGTCCTTAAGGACAAGTAAATGAGGATCATCATACTGCCTCTCTCTGATGCGCCCATATAAAGAAGACCAAGCGACTGTGCAAGCTAGAACCCGACTGGGTTCTGAAACATCTAACCTCACGAACTGATTAGCCAAAGTCTGAACATCTGCAGCTAATGGTCTCTCACCAATCGGAATATACGCAAGACTGCCCATACTCACAGCCTTTCTACTCAAGGCATCGGCCACCACATTGGCCTTTCCGGGGTGATACAAAATAGTGATATCATAGTCTTTCAACAACTCCATCCATCTTCTCTGCCTCAAATTAAGATCCTTTTGTTTGAACAGATACTGGAGGCTACAATGATCAATAAATACCTAACACGAGACACCGTAGAGGTAATGCCTCCAAATCTTCAGCGCATGAACAATAGCTGCCAATTCTAAGTCATGAACAGGATAATTCTTCTCGTGAACTTTCAACTGCCGTGACGCATATGCAATTACCTTTCCATCTTGCATTAATACTGCACCAAGCCCAATGTGAGATGCGTCACAATATACTGTATACGATCCTGAACTTGTGGGTAATACCAATACTGGCGCCGTAGTCAAAGCAATCTTGAGCTTCTGAAAGCTCAATTCACACTCGTCTGACCATCTAACTGGGACACCTTTCTGTTTCAATCTGGTCAATGGGCTTGCTATAGATGAAAACCCTTCCACGAACCGACGATAATAACCTGCTAAACCCAGGAAACTCCGGATCTCTGTAACTGAAGTAGGTCTAGGCCAATTCTGAACAGCCTCAATCTTCTTAGGATCCACCTTTATGCTTTCTGTCGATACAACATGTCCCAAAAGGCAACTGAGTCTAACCAAAACTCATATTTTTAAAATTTGGCATATAACTGATTATTCTTCAAGGTGTGAAGCACACTTCGAAGATGCTGCTCATGCTCCTCTCGAATGCTGGAGTAAATTAAGATATCATCAATGAATACAACCACAAAAGAATCCAAATAGGGCTTGAACACCCGATTCATCAAATCCATAAATGCTGCTGGAGCATTTGTCAACCCAAATGACATCACTAGGAACTCGTAATGCACATACCGAGTCCGAAAAGCTGTCTCAGGGACACCAGATGCCCTAATCTCCAACTGATGGTAATCAGATCTCACATCAATCTTCGAAAATACCTTGGCACCTTGAAGTTGATCAAATAAGTCATCAATTCTTGGCAGCGGATATTTATTTTTGATAGTGGCCTTGTTCAACTGCTGATAATCTATACACATCCGCATCGAGCCATTTTTCTTCTTTACAAATAATACTGGTGCACCCCAGGGTGAGACACTGGGTCTAATGAATCCCTGATCAAGCAAGTCTTGTAACTGCTCTTTCAATTCTTTCAACTCCGGCGGGGCCATACGGTATGGTGGAATAGAAATGGGCTGTCTGAAAAGAAATCTCACTTCCGGTCTCCTTGGCCATCTGAAGTCTGATAGGGTGAGTGAGTCCTTCAATAAACCTCCTCACTCTCTCTCCCTCCGTTGGTAGTAAAAGGAGAGCATGATGGGCCAAATCCACAAAACGGGACTCATATTGAGTAATAGTCATACTGCCCTGCTGTAAACGCTCGAATTGCTTGCGAAATTCCTCTCTCAGTGTGATAGGGAGGAACTTCTCCAGAAATAGCTAAGAGAACTGCTCCCAGGTAAGTGCAGGTGATCCGACTGGTCGGGTCAATATGTAATCTCTCCACCACCTCTTGGCGGAGCCCGTCATCTGGAATACAGCAAAATAAACTCCATTGGTCTCAACTATACCCATGTTCCGCAGCACCTCATGGCAGCGTTCAAGATAATCTTGTGGGTCCTCAGAAGGTGTATCACTGAAGTGAACTGGAAAGAGCTTAGTGAACTTATCCAGTCTCAATAAGGCCTCAAAAGACATGGCGGGCCTACCACCGGTCTGTGCCGCAACAACTGGCTGAACTACCCCAACTGGCGGGGCTGTTAGAGCCTGATTCTGGGGAGCCATCTACTCCGGAGCGGGAGTAGTGGGAGTTTGTGCTCCTCCCCCAGCCTGTGAGACGGCTGGTGCCACTGGAAATGTACCATTCTGGGGCACACCCTCCATAAGACTCACCAATCGGACTAGAGCGTCCCGATGCACTGGAGTGCCTACACGTTGTGCACTGGAGTTGCACATGACCATACACAATGTAGATAATTCAATGGGTCTATTTATTGTGAATTATATGCAGTTGATCATTATGTATGTACATGTATATTCAAATATATTTTGTCATTATCTGGTTAGTTTAGAGTTTGATCGACTAATTTAAGAGTGCACAACGTGTAGGCATTTGATTAAAACATAGTTGAATTCGACAATGTAAAGTTTCCGAGTAACTTCAACTTCAATCACCAATACTTGCAAAGTCCTCATACATTTGGTGCAACGAATTCATTAAAATTGGGATGTTGTAAATACTTTTAGAATTTAGACAAACTACCTAATTTAGATTTTTCAAATAACTATACTTTGTTATTAACCGTTGTATTATTTAATATCTTTTTCTCCAATTCAGAAAGCAGGTAAATGCCAATTATTTCGAAAATAGTGGACCAAGAAGAAGAATCAGTAACTTAATTAAAATGATTTGGGAGATTCTGAGTCACCTGGCGGACTGGGGGGTAATTTTTAAAAGTTTGCTGATTGTATAGGTAAATTTGGCCGGATAGTATAACGAAGGGTAAATGTAGACAATAACTGAAAGTATTGGGGTATATTTGGCCCTTTTCCCTTTTGAACAAGATCTATTTCAAATTGCTCAATTTTGCATTCATATCCTTGCCGCAAATATTTTGTATTTTCCTTTATCATTGACCGAGCTCCAGTATAAAATGAATAACTTACTAGTTAAATTCTTCGAGAAAAAATAACCAAGCTTACCTCTCATTTTTTGCAATTTTTGTAATTAATTCTACTTTCAATATTCTTGAAATCATCTTTAATAACAAAGACAAGAACAAATCCGATATAATTACACATAGTGGAGTTTGAAGAGAATAGTGTGTAGGCAACCTTACCCTTACCACCTACCCTGCGGAGATAAAAAGATTATTTTCAATAGACATACTACAAATATAATTTAAAATTACCCCCAAGTTGAATTATGTTAGAAGTCAAAGGCCAAAAACGAGAGGTTAATATTAAAGCAAAAATTATAGTAAAATGCAAAGTTGCACAATTTTGAATAGTACAAAAATAAAGTTAAACCTTTTTCCATCCAAAGAAAAGATAGATAAACTAATTAAATAATCTTTAAAAATTCGAACTACATAAAAAAGTGTAACACTATCATAATTAACAATATTGCTCACAAATAGCCTTGGCGTAAGAATAAAGCAGGAATATTTGATGCACTTTAGCTTACCATTATTGCTTCTTCAGTACATATATTTATCACTTAATCAGACTAAATATTCCGTAAATAAAAATAGGAGGACGGAGAGAGTATTATTTTGTCCAACGACATCTCATGACCTTCGCACATTTTTTGGGTCAGCTTCTCTTCTCCCTCATTATGGGCTTGCACTCAAAAGTTCTAAGGTTTTGGTAACCACACTCACTGGATCCACTCACTGCAGATTTGATAATGATATTAACATGAACTCCAATTTAACAGGAGGAACAAAGGGAAAAGAATAACAATTACAACAATAATGAAAGGACCAGATATCGTGGGCGGGGAGGATGCTACAAGAATTCCCTCCAGGATGATATAAGAGAATGTAACAACAACTTTCCTCATCAAAACACACATACATAGTTGAATTAGAAACTTGGGTTGCAGTAAAAGTAGAACTGCATCATGGCTTCACCCACTAAAGGACATTCCAAGTTAAATCATAACTTTGAGTCATCAACCAATGTTGCTACAATGACACAGATGATCAATCATCTGCTTCTCGCAAAAAGGCAAAAAGAACTAGGGAAAAGTGGAGTGAAATGGAGGAACGAACACCCGTTAAACTTCTGCTTCAGCAATGCTAATTTAGATAGAATTTGGTGCTCATTAAGCCTGAGGCGCATGAACTCGTTGAGTTATCAACAAAGGCAACTCCACAGGATTCATTTTTAAGTACATTTTAAGTAGGCACCCCACTCCACCCCCAAAAGGAAAAAGAACAATGGGATCTACTGTGCTGGAGGAGCAAGTTGTCTCAATTTAGCTTGCAAGATAACACCAGTTTCATCGGCAATACTTTTCTTCTTCGTTGCAACCTGCAATTTGTTCGAATGATTACTAAAAGAAGAAGGTAATGTCCATAAGAAAAGAAAAACATAATAAGGCTCTTTGTTATCAGACTATAAACCTCAAAGAACTCCTCCCAACATCAGCCACATAACTTTTTCAAATGATAGAAAGATACTACTAGTATAGAGCCTTTAATCTTGCAAGAGCAAAGAAGAGAGTTATATGTTGGTCTTTGGTCTCCAGACCAAAATAGAGAAGAGGTATACCTGCAGCTCGAATGAGCCTTTTCTTTCCTAAAGGAAACCCAACTACTTGATTCATTATTTGTGAGGACTAACCTTCTACTCCAATAAAGTATAGCTGGCAATAACACGTGATGGTAAAGAATGATCAAAGCTACATAGTTTAAAGCAAAATCACAGTATTATTCTAGCTCCGCCCCTTGGTTAAGTTTCCATCAAGCAAAAGCAGCAAAAGACCTTTCTACAGGTAAGTAGCTAGTCGAAATCCTTAAGGTTAAGATCTCTAATAAAGACTCATTGCTGACCATTTCATCGGCTCTATCCAGTTGTTTCAGGAGATTGTAGTTATCCATGGTCAAAATTCCAAACATCGGTTGCCTCCCGAACGAGTGGGGTCACCTTCAACAAAAAGAGTACTCGAGAGTAGAGTACATACATCAATATGGGGACTGTTAGCTTACACCACATTAGCAAAGCTAAAGACTTTACCTACATTGCCTAGAACTTGAATGCTCTCATTTTAGTTACAAGTCAACGGTACTCCTCGCACAAAATTTTACAAGGCTGAAATCAACTGATCAGCCAAAACCTCTTTGGGACTAATAAGCAAATTGAGATTGTCATTCTCTAATTTTTATCAGCGTTGTGAAATTCAGATGGACCAGTGTTGTGAAAAGTGGTCGCTTCATTGCTTGGCGAGCAGGTAGCGCTTCTCGGGTGTGAAGCGAAGGGACTCTAATGAAGCGGTCGCGAGAAGTGAGAAGCAGAGGAAGCAATTGCTTTGTACTTTTGTTTAAAAGAGTCGACTTCATTTTTTTAAAAGAGTCAATTCTTTTCAGAAGAAAAAAGGAAATAGGGGACCTATTTAAAAAAAAACCTGAAGACTATTTAGCTGAGAAAGGAGACTCATCTGCTCCATCCCATCGCCGCTAGGGTTAGAAATAGGCTCCAAATCTTTTCTCCTCCTCCTCCTTCTATCTTTTTTCTTCTTCTGTAGCTGCATTTTCTTCTCCTTCTTCTGTTCAATTTCATTCGCTCCAGCTGCCAGGTTTCTTGTTCCCTTCTTTCTTTGTTTTAAAGCTATTTTCTTTTTGTTCTTTCTCTGTTTTTAATCTTTTGTTTTATTATAAGAAATCGACTTATAACTTGAAAGAATATATACTCTCTCTCTCTCTCTCTCTCTCTCTCTCTCTCTCTCTCTCTCTCTCTACTTTTTAGTTTTTAAATCGAAAGATTTGCTAATATATACTAGTCCCTCCGTTCCAGTTTATGTGAATCTATTTCCTTTTTAGTTCGTTCGAAAAAGAATAACATCTTTCTAAATTTGGAAACAATGTAACTTAAACTTCAAATTCTACCCTCAATGAGAAACTTTTATAGCCACACAATACTCTGGCATATTTAACACCACAAGTTTCAGAAGAATTATAGCCACACAAATGTTATGGCTTGTTTAGGACCACAATTTTAAAAGTCTTTATTTCTTTCTTAAACACCATGCCAGGTCAAATAGGTTCACATAAATTGGAACATAGGGAGTATTGTTTTTGCTGAATTCTTTTTATTTAGTTATTTTACGTATTTGTTTGGTAATTTTTTCAAAAATGTCGCTTCGCTTCTAGCTTTAAGCGAAGCATGCCCTTGCCGTTTTTTGGCACTTCACGCACACAAAAACACTGAGATAGACTCGTAGAGGAAACTACCGAATGAAGAAGTACCAAGTAATTTCATGGTGACTGATTATGTTAGATTTAGCTCTCCTCTTTCTTGTGATTTGGCATAACTAACTTTGTCATGTGTTAAAGATGAGGCATAAGAAAAATGTTTGAAGTATCTTCAAACTTACTCTACTATCCCTAGGTCATTCAAATTCAGTTCCAACATGAGAAGTATGAACTTTCACTTTAATGATATTGAGGTTGCATTTACGAATTCTGAAAGTAGTATTCAATTTGTTTAATCTTAACTTTTAATCAGGTTAAGAGTGTTCAGGTGATACCATGTCTCAATTAATTCCTACTTCCTGATGTGAAGCTAAGCAAGAGCATAGGAAATGCAAGGAAAGAATAGAAGTAGAGGAGTGGTCAGTTGCAGGAAGAATGACAAAGGGAAGGGTATGGAAAGGATAAGAACAGGGAAGTAGTAGATTAGAAATGCAATTCACGCTAATGGTAGGCCAGATGAAGCAAGGAAGAAATTTTGAATTCAATGATGGTTCCTCATGTCTAGGTTTACAAAATTTCAAATAGACCTTTCAAAGGAAGGAAACTACAATAATGGGAAGTTGAAAAAATAGATAGGAGGCTGTTCGCACCACTCTGTGGTTAGTCTTGCAACCTGGACTATTAAAATTTTAGCACAGCCTTGTCACATAGATCAGTGTCGTGGTTTAACTTGGATAAGTTATATAAGCAGGTGTGGGGTGCAGCCTGGAGATTAGAGTAAGACTATACGTGGTTAGTGGAATAAGAGCTTGTGTGTATCCCAGGAAATCAGGAATAAGGTGGGATTTATACTTGAAGATAACTGGTTTATCTTCCAGGATGACTTATGTGCCATTAAACACATTTGGAACTATTTTCAATTTTATTTTGTGAATAACAAAAGCTTTATATAAAGTCATAATTCTGATAGAGAATGAAACAGGTTTCTCAATGACCTATTTTTGAAGAAATTTGCAAAAACATTAAGGGGAAAACTTCAGACAATCACCACCACTCTACTCTCAAAACCATAATGCAGGTGGAAATGATAAAATTGTGAGAAGATACAACAGAATGGAAAATTAACCATTATATCCTCCTAAATGATGATATCTGTCCCAGAGAGTGAAAAAAATCCTATGAAGTCCACATGAAAGGTGAGTAGTTGCAATGCAAGCTTTTACAACATGGGGTAAACAGCTTTCCAAGCTATCTTTCCCAGGTATAAGGAGGAGAAAGACAATAAATTCTTTTTTATAATGTTGTTGTCTAGGCTAACTTACCCGCACCTCGACTATTACATCGGGTACCTGCTACCTCCATTAAGCACAAGGCTTAGGCAAATGGAAAGAAATTACCTAATGTTTTTTTGTCTCTGGAATTTGAACCTGGGTGTGCAGGGTTAGCACCAACTTTATAGACCCACTAGGCCCACACCCTTGGGTGCCAAAAAAAAAATAAATTCTAAACCACTTTCTATTGACTGAGAGAAGGCTACTGAATACTCATAAACCTTCTTGTAGATACTAAATGTCCAACTTTTTTTTGAACTCTTCATATGACGCGAAATAAGCATATGCCAGTAACCACTAACCATGCTGTTCGGATGATTTTTCTTAGTGAGTTTAGCTATGTATGGTGTGAATGTATAGTGCGTTTATATTGGCAGAGGCCACTTGATGTCCTCTAAAACCAACTTCTTGTATATTGCGAGAAGCGTACATGGCCGAGAACTCCTTGAAACCCTTTAAAACAATATGTTCCCCTTACTTTTCCTCGCATCAATTGCACCGAGAATAGAAGTTTAGCTTACGTTAGGTAGATTAACGGCAGAAGTATCAAGTAGGATTGAGATAGATGGGGTACTCAGTACACCAATAATGAAACCCTTGATAAGGTTTTTAGTATGTAGAATTTACATCAAATCAAAACACAAGTCAACTAATATAAACAGCTCAAAACTTGCAAGAAAATTCACTTCACCAACTGAAATGAAATGGATACTTACATCAAGAAGCTGCTCGTAGTTGGACTTTAGCAGGTTGATTTTTCGCTCACAGTAATCTTTTCCTTCTGTCATAGTTTTCTGTTAAAACAAAGAAAGAAAACAATAGGGCTTAAACCTTCTGGCGATAGGACCATGTGGAAAGACAATATATGGCTTTCCATATATGAAATAACTGACGCATAGAATGAAAAATGTGTTCTTTTCGATAATGCTCCAACAATAGTCCCTTAGATTCGTAAGACATCACCAATTTATTTCTTGAAAAAGCAAGAAGCAAATTGATTATCCAGGAACTACATATAACAAACTTCTCGATGCATGAAAGATACATTTCTAAAGAGAAAATTAACTTAGACCCTATAAAGTTCAGAAAATCTAGAGTAAACATCAAATTATCCAAACCTAAGAAAGGAGTAACTAGAAAAGGAATCCAAAAGGCTTGTTTTTCATTTTAGACAGAGGATCAAAACCAATAAAAGATATTTAGTACATAGAAAGAATTTTCTGAAAATCATAACTATTTCTGAAAATCATAACTATGTTGCTTCAAGCATATATTGCAAGAGAATCCATTTTTATAAGGATATTGTAACGAAATCCATTACACATTCCTGGAAAAACAAAACAAGTCATCAGCACAGAAGAAAACCCAACCAATCTCCACAATAACACTCTCCAAATGAACAATTATCAGTAATGAGCTTTTTTACAAGGTAAAAGAAAACAGGAAAAAAAAGTACGCCAAGAACAACACAGAATTAAGCACCATGTCACATTCCTCATAAGAATCCAAATCAAAAATCAGTCACAAGCAAGGTACACCAACGACGAATTTAGAATATACTCTGATGTATGACACTCTTTTCATCTTTCTACAATTCAAAATGCCCAACATTTCTATACAGTTTTCTCAGCTTTCCAGAATTCAAATTCATTACACGTTTCAATTCATAACCTCCTGATATGTTTTTTCAATCAAACTAACTTTCAACTACTGTGTTATTTTCTTCCACTAACAACAACAACAACAAAAAACCCAGTGTAATCCCACCAAGTGGGGTCTAGGAGGTTAGTGTGCGCGCAGACCTTACCCCTACATTAATATAATTCATATCAAATTAACTCCTTAGATTCTTTGGAAAATCAAACACAGTCACATAACATGAAACTGCGATATAAGAAATAACCACACACACGACATAAAAAGAAGTCATCTTTAGTTTTAGTTGCATACTACAGTAGCATCTGCCTATGCTCACCCATCTTACTGCACCCCAGAAACCGATTAACACCTACCACCCACCACAAAAAACCACAAATAAACATAATTCTAGATTAAAGATAGCAACTTTATTGACTCAATTAGCATAAATAGACAGCAAGATGAATGTCCCAATTACAGATGCGCCAAAAAATAAATACAAACCTCAATAAAATATCCAGTGCCAACATCTACCAAAACCTTATCAGCATCATCTAGGGTCCCCGGCACATATAGAGACGCTGTTAAAGGCACCAACATCTTCTTCCCTACACAAGAAAAAAACCCAGAAAAAGAAAAGGAAAAAAAAAAAACAAATCACAAATTTCACAATAAAGTAAAAAAAGATCACATTTTTACACCTAATTCTCAAAAGGGTATTTATACCTTGAGGGCGGAGAGATAGATCTTGAAGGGCATTAGAGGCGATTTCGAGGCGAGTAGTTGCAGTGCGGATGTTGTTGAGGCTGTCTTGAAGTAAGTTCACTTCTAGATCGGCTTGTTCCTTCAGTGCCTTTAGTTGCTCGACGCTCATCTTCTCTATTTCCAGTGTTCTTCCTCCCCCTGACGCCATTTCCTGATTTCCACCTTCGTCAGAAACCCTTCTCTGGTGTTAAACTGTGCTTCTGAAGTCTTGAGAACAGCGAGTAGTTTTTACTGGCTGCGTCCTCTGTTTGTCGTGATTTATCATGGGTTAACAGGGTATTAGAAATAGAGAGGGGTTAAATGAGTTTTATTATTAAAAATTATACTTTATTCATATGATATAGTTTACCAAATATGTATTTTTTATTTTCCGAGTCAAAAAGTAATAAGTACTGTGATTTTAATAAAATATTATCATAAATTACGTGACCATCCAAGGAAATTCCATGTGCCTCTATTAGGTTTTTGCCTTCCCATTTGGAATGTATTAAATACATTTTTTGATAAAATCACTAAACAGGTTAATTGCCTAAAGGATGAGACACAAAAGGGAGGCGACATTTTGTATACGAGCAATAATGAATGAGAATAAGTTAATTAGTTAAGGGGAAAAAGTATGATTGAAGAGAAAAGAAAGCAAATTACGGTTTGCTAATGGAAAATTTTCATCCTATAGAGTGACAGAACTACCTAATTGGCCAGCGTTCGTTTTTCAATAACATCCCAAACACTACGTTTATTTTGCTCAAACTCAAGTAATGTGTTTAATTTATGTACAATGATAGTATATAATTTACACATTTTTATTTTATTTTTAATCACATTCAGTGGCGCAGTTAGGATTTTAAAGTCGTAGGTGCTCACCGATAAAAAATTTAAAAGAAGGAAAAAGAAGTTTAGTCATGGGTGCTCACTTACAACAACAACAACAATAACAACAACAACAACAACAACAACAATAACATACCCAGTATTATTCTACATTATGGGGTCTGGGGAGAGTAGTGTGTACGCAGATCTTACCCCTACCTTGTGAGGATAGAGAGGTTGTTTCCAATAAACCGTCGGCTCAGAAAAGTATAAGCACTACATTAATGAAAATATAGATAAGAAGGGAAAGTACCAAAAAGCCATATAAAAGCAGAATAAAAACAACAAGACAGTAAGGTGATCACAATGAAAGAAAACAACGGTTAGTCATAAAAATCTACTACTATCAGAAAGCGAGATTGCGTATCAATATTACTGTTATGAACACTCTGGATTACCTACTCTACTATCCTAATCCTCGACCTCCATACCTTCCTATCAAGGGTCATGTCCTCGGTCAGCTGAAGTTGCGTCATGTCTTGCCTAATCACCTCTCCTAACCTCTTCTTTGGCCTACCTCTACCTCTCCGTAGGCCCTCCAATGTTAACCTCTCACACCTCCTCATTGGGGGTATCGGTGCTCCTCCTCCTCCTCACATGACCAAACCATCTAAGCCATGCTTCCCGCATCTTGTCCTCAATAGGGGCCACACCCACCTTATCGCGAATATCCTCATTTCTAATCCTATCTAATCTGGTGTGCCCGCACATCCATCTCAACATCCTCATCTCTGCTACCTTCATCTTCTGGACATGAGCGATCTTGACTGGCCAACACTCAGCCCCATACAACATCGTTGGTCTGACCACTACTCTGTAGAACTTACCCTTAAGTTTCTGTGGCACCTTCTTGTCACACAAAATACCGGAAGCGAGTCTCAATTTCATCCATCCCGCCCCAATATGATGGGTGACATCTTCATCAATCTTCCCTTTCCTGAATAATAGACCCAAGTGTCACGTCCTTAGTCTTCAACTAAGCGCACGTGCAACACTTGACAACTTGCCCATGTTCTTGCTATGCCAAGTAACCTTACTATACTAAAGATCGCTAAGGGAATGTTAGAACACAGGAAAATTGCCAAAGGAAACTTTTGTATTAGAGAAAACTTAATTATTTTTGCTTGGTGAATTACAAATGAATGACCTCCTTTATATACTAGTCTCCTAGGGGCTAGTATGTAAATATTAATTGTTATACAAGTCCTTAATATTTACAAGATAAAGGTTTTCTCTAGAACTCTCTACAAACCTAGAAGATTCCAAGGACTTTCCTAGCAGATCCATAGGGATCTAGGGTTTTCCTAAGGAAATGTCCATACTTCTCTAGAATTTTCTCATAAATGCTAGCATTCCTCATATGTAAGTTTCCACATGGTATTAATATATGTCAAATGGCACCTACATGATATGATGATATGGCGGGTCATGACACAAGGTATTTAATACGATGGGTGCTCACTTAATATTTATTTAAATATTTTTATAATTTCCTATGCAAATTTACTAAATCTTGTCAAAGATAATGGGTACCCACGATTGACCATGTAAATCCGCCATCGATGACACTTCCTTGTAAGAATGACATGTCATATTTAATATCACAAGATCCAAAGAATATTTTTGATATGTTATACACACGTTTAGTTTAAAATCACAAAACTATAAAATTTTCTTTGCATTCTCAAATTTTATATCCAAACACATAAAATAAAATGGAGTGAATAGTATCAATTAAAAAAATTATAAATATTACTTACTGTTACTTCAGGTTACCAAATTATAATAGCTATAAACAATTACCTAATTTTGTACGTCATTTTAGTCTGGCGGTGTAAACAAATTATACACATCGATGCACAAAAGTTTTAAAATATAACTCATACGTTGGGTTTAAAATAACAAAAAAAGAAAAAGGAAAACATGTGTGCAATACTTTATCCATCTCCGGCTATTCCTCTCCGTTCTCTTTCTTCAGTTCCTTGCATTTTCTTCTCTGTTAGACTGTTACTCTCTGTTTTTTGAAGCTCGAAAAAAACAAGTGAAGGAGAGAAAAATGGCATACATAATATTTCATCCGCAAATACCCACAGAAATTAAGTTGGACAAAAATACTCTTTGAACAGATGGCCAAAGTTGATGGACATACAAAGACCACTTTTGTTCCTCCACGATAGGCATGTAAATCCCAAATTATTCCTTTAACATAAACTTCGCTTCTAAATCTATATATAGTAAGTCACATGTGTTGTTCTCTTTAACATTATCAACATTTTCAGGGTTATCATTCCTCCAAATGACTAAATTACTATCAAATTAGAAGAGATAAAGAATTCTCAAGATAATACGGAGTAAACCAGAAAATCATTCTTGCTTCTCTTGTAGGACCAAGTGAGAAATATTTGTTAGATTTTAAGGTGACACATTCAGTTGGCTCTGGTCAACTTTCAACTTCTTCTCCATCATTTTGCCATACATATACTAAGTAGGCTTTCCTCCAAACTTTACTAATTGTTTACTTCAACATTCATTAAGGAGAAGCAGGGAGCTTTTACTTAGCACAAACTACAACTATTTTGCAGTTCAAAATACAACTGATCTAAAACATGAAGTGGCAGAGCGACCCGTCATCAAGAGAACTATCCCCCCCACCCCCACCCAAAAACAGAACCCTTCTGAAAAGAAAAAAAAATACAAAAGGAAAGTGCTCTTTGACCCCTTAAGTTTTCTGCAATGCGACGCCGAAAACATAGTACTATTAAACAAATTTTATCCTGAGCGCTTAAGGCCATTTCGGGAGGAAAATATCAAGATTCACTAGGAATACCGTTAAAGAAATGATAGACCTCATCTTCGTCGATGACTCCAACATCCGTCGAACAAACTAAACAGCATATATGTTTAGATGTCTCGCCTATATCAGAATGTGCATCAGCCTCACTAGATCCACGTCCTTTCTTACCCCTCTTTCGTTTATTTCTAAGCTGTGCCACTTGTTTACTCTTGATCTTGCAATTGACCACAAACATTGCTCGGTACTGCGTAACATTCTTTTCTTGCCTACATTATCAAGATAACATCAACTCTGAATTGCAGAATTATCAAAATCCACTAGAAAGCTAACAAAATGAGAAACAAAAGCTTACATTAGTGACAAAATGCACTAAGGCACTTTCTTGATTGAACAACTCACCAATTACGCTACTGCTGAACAATGATTAAAACCGGATAGTAACTCAACAGGAGTCTCCAGCTACAAATTTACTATTAAAAAATTAACTGGCAATGTCATATAGGTGCATCAGTTTTGCAAAGTATAGTAAGAACATGATACTAATAGCTGTCTTCCGCAATACATTTTCAATTACCATTAAAACATAGATGAAGAATGAGTTACTTTAATTATGTTATTGCATTTTTGGTCCCTAGTGTTCAGAGCTAAACATGACAGAACCATTTTGTAAATGTCAATGCGAAAACTCGACAAGATCGGTAGCACGTCAATATAACACCCTAGATTTTAGATACAAGAGGGATGCTGGGTATATAAGTTAACAAGTCTTAGACCCAAGTGACACGTTTTAAACCCGTGGGGGCCAAGGCTCAGAGCGGACAATATCACTAGTGGGCTAGGCTGTTACAGATGGTATCAGAGCCACTCTTGTGTCGGCCTTGCCTATGGTGGATCAGAATTGAACTGAGTTTAGGCAAATCCCGGTTAGACGAGGCAAACCTCAGTGCTGAGTCTAGGAGAATCCCATGTGGTGGGGCAAACCTCAGTGAGGACGCTGAGTCCATAAGAGGGGTGTATACACAAGAGGGATGCTGGGTATATAAGTTAACAAGCCTTAGACCCTATTGACGCGTTTTAAACCCGTGCGAGCCTAGGCCCAGAACGGATAATATCACTAGTGGGTTGGGTTGTTACAGTCAAGTTCAGGTTCATAGAGATTCAGCAACACTACTAGCAAAATCTGTGTTTAATATTCAAGTTCGGATTCAAAGAAATCAAATATTTCTGGCTGTTCTCGCAACAGTAAACTTTCGACTTGCCGTTCTTTCTTTCCTAAAGCAAAAGGAAACCAGAGAAAATAGAAGAAAAATCAAATGAGTTTATCGTTCAGCTTGTTACTCCGACTTTGACCAAGTCATAACAGATTTCATTGCTTTAGGAAATCACTCTTTCCTAAAGCGAAAAAAAAATAAAGAAAAAGGAAGAAGAATCAAATAGAGTTTATAATTCAGCTACCTATCTCCTGCTCAGAAGAGGTGCCTTCTATAGTTCTAGTAAAAAATTGACATCCACCATGTTGCAGAGAAGACATGATTTTCCCAAGCCTACTAGTATTATAGACAAATCAGACAAACTCCTTAATTTTTACGAAATACTGTGACGGAAATCCAAGCAAAGAAAGGGTGATGGAGCTAGAAAAGCAGAACTTAACGAGAAAACTCGAAGAAATATCTAATACAATGATTTTCTAATGAAGTGTGGCCATTAAATGGGAAAGACAAGTAGAGGTGATACCTCAAGAATAATACTTGCTTGGTTTGAAGTGCAAAAGTTGCAAGAATTCTATATCCTATCTGTTATCTGATGCTTGATCTAGACTTGGCTTATCTCTGTCACTCTCACTAAAATAGGGGTCTTAATCAAGTTCAACTTTTTTGCCACCAATGATCTTTTCATTTGAGGTCAAGCAGCAAGCACTAAAAACTCTTACCATTTTTTTGCATGTAGAAAATGTGAATTTCATTCCTTATTTTTTTGGTAAGTTAAAAAGAACTTTTGCACAGTAAAAAGAATAATATACTTTATCAATGATGAAAGAGAACTAAGCAATTGGAATTATGTACATAACTGAATCCCAAAAGAAGTACATGGGTATTCTCCTAAAGTTCACGAAGAGTTTTGAGGAACTCAACAAATTGTGTCGTATGTGTCTTTCATGTTAGGTCCAGAAGGCAAACAACTTTATAGTATGCCCTGCAACTTCATCATTTTTTTATACTACCCAAAGAAACAGAATTGCCATTCTGTCTCGGTCGACTTACAAAATTTCTGATCAGACTCTTCAGATAAAACAAAACAGTAAAACATAGTGACAACTGGAGAGAAGCACAGTTACAGATTAGCTTACAATAATTACAAGGACACTAGCAATAGAAATTGAAGTAAGAACTCCATGAAAGCAAACATCCTACGACTTAGGTCGTCCTTTCTCTCGGGATGGATATTTATGGGTGGGGCATATTGATGGCATTTGGCGTTGAAGAGAAGTGTAACTGAGTTGTTACAGAGCGCACTTTTCTTGCTTTTATTTAGACTAAACTTATTCTTTTTTTCCACTTCCCAGGCATTCAGTTGTGTCCATCTCTATAAAGTATAATGATTTGTCATTATCCACCTTCACAAGCTTACTGCCAAGTGCTAACCATATTCTCAGACGTATCCTGCAGTTTAGTGACTTTAGTCTAGAAATTTTATTAATTATTACTTATTGAAAAAATAATCCTTTAATATTTGCTTTCACTAAATTTGAACTGAACCAGGTTTTTATCTGTTCCAATCATGCAAGAACATATTTTTGATAATGTCATTCCCGATCCAAATATTATTTTTTAATAATTATTCCTAATCTAGGTATCGTTGATGTAAAAATACCATAATAGTAATATTGATTTCTCTTCTTCACCAACATTTATCTGGTATCATTAGAAGGCTAATCCATGTCTACCGTGTATCTGGTTGATCCTTACCCCTTTTGCTCCTATTTCATCAAAAGGAATTTTTGACTTTTACCCCATTATTAGAAATGCTAAACTCGACCTCTTACATATTTAGTGTGCCTGATAATCATTGTGAGCAATATCCAAATATCTAAAATTATACTATAAATCAAGGTCCAACAAATAGCATACAAAACTTTTTGGAGAAAAGATTCTCTCTACAACTCTGCAACATGGAAGCCTACTTTTAGGATGTCTCTTCTTCTCATTGCTAGATAAACTTCCCTAAGGCTTACAAGTACAATCCTATAAAAGCATGACCAATTTCCTGCATTTTGAGTGAGACGATCTGGTACCGGTCGACGATGAAGAAATAGAGAAATTAAAGGAACTTAGACATTGGAAGCGGATAAAGACAACTAGATGCAAGAAGATCCAAATATTTTGGCTGATTGTTCCTACAATAAGTTTCTTTCGTCTTCTTGAGCCGAGGGTCTTTCGGAAATAACCTCTCTACTCCTTCGGGGTAAGAGTAAGGTCTGCATACTCACTACCCTCCCCAAGCCCCACTTGTGAGATTTCACTGGGTTGTCGTTGATGTTGTTGTTATTCCTACAATAAGTTTGACCATTTTCAAAAAATAATGGTCTGAAAAAAATAATTAGAAACAACCTTTCTACCTTTAATGTAGGGGTAAGGTCTGCGAACACACTACCCTCCCAAACCACACTTGTGAGATTACACTGGATTTTTTGTTGTTGTAATGGTCTGAAAAAAGGATCCAAAACAAACATATAAATCCGAGAAAGCAAGAAGATCCAATTATTGAACTTAGAAGGCAGTTCATATAATATTGGAATGAAATGGACCTGTACTGGGCAAATGGATAAAGATGATTCATATAGCCTAGACAACTCAATTGCTATTGAGGCATAGTTAATTGATTAATTGACCGAAGAAGATCCAACTACTCTAGTAGTAAAGTAAGAGGATCATGCAATCAAATATATTCTTTTTAAAATTCAAATTATAGGGAAATTCTAAAAAGAAGAAAAGTAATACCTTTGGTAATCTAGACAAAGTGTGGTAAAACAAGCTGGACAATTAAGGATGGCATCGGAAGTACGACCACCCCTTTTCTTCTGCACCCAGAGTTCATCCTTGTCGTTAAGTTCTGGATCATAAAATTCTGGCTTAACGGAGTAGTCTATCTCGTCATCATCAGAAACTGACAAAACATTAAAGTAAATACAAATTAAAGAAATAATCCCCTATTACACTACAATAATGCAAGAGGAAGGTTCCATCCGCGGGCCCTCAGAGATTTGGCTTTTGGGGTTTAACAGTCTATGCATATAAGCAGAGAATTATCATTCTTTTCTTTTATAACTGAGAAATCCCTGAGGGCCTGCAACACACAGTTCAGAACTTCAAGGATAATGGCTCGCTCCTCTACCTCTCTCTCCCCACTTAAATACCAGGCTTTTGTCTGCAGAAGTTCGAACCCATGACGTCCGCCTAGCCCACACATGCTCTTACACTATACAAAAGCAGTGAACTATCATTCTTTACACCCAAAAGGAGAGTCGGAAAAGGTAGAAAAGGGGGGGGGGGGGAGGGGGTTCTTAGGAGTCCATAGCTCTAATTGAAAAAATATTCATATTGGAAAATTCAGTGTTGATAGAAGGGTGTGGAAGTCGAGAATTAGAGTAGAGGGTTAGTAAGTAGACGCATGGTTTTCTTTTCATATCAGTAGTATTAGTATTACGCCCGCTTTCTCTTATTCTTAGATTTCTAGTATTACATGTTGTTTGCTTCAGTTATCCTATTTTTCTTGTTGTTGTTACTTTCTATTTTTTCTTGCTGTTGTTGCTGCTTCTTTTCCATGACTTCGCCACTATTAATATTTCTTTTCAGCTGAGGATCTGTCAGAAATAACTCTCTACTACCTTATGGCTAAGTTCTATGTACACACTACCCTTCCCACATCCCACTTGTGTGATTTTACTGGGTATATTATTGTTGTTGGTAGGTTAAGTTCAACTACATTAAGAAATGAGTGTATCAATCCACCAATCAACTATGTCTCAATTTAAACCTTCAAGATAAAAAATATGTATAATTATTATATATTAGTTAAGAAGCATGACATGAAACTGTTTCTCATATTTCGTACTGGATAACATATTATTTTTTATAACATTTGTAACAACTAAACCCCTTGATCTTAGTACTTTTTTATATTTGAAACAACCCAACCCAAATCATATTCTTTTTTTAATATCTACAATATCCCAACCCATAGATATTAGTACTTGCATTTTATTCTGTGATAAATATTAAAGAATACTAAATATATGACGTTGTAATATATCTTGTTTGAGCATATTGTTTTAAAAAAATTCTTACTACCACTTTATTTTTACCTTAAAGTCGAATAAGTCTTATTCTTCTACATTGTTACCAAAAAACAATCTCTATTTAATCTTTGCTTATAGTTGTTGCATTATTCATTACTTAATATTGTTATATTTTTATGTGATTTTTTGTTAGCTTGTCGATTGACTTGATATCTTTCTTATTACCTTTTTGATAATTATATATAAATATAAATTTTTTATTCCTAAAATTTAATGTATTTTTATACTTTTATCCTCTTACTTAGAGCTCTTTCGCCATTTAAATCTATCAATAATAAATTTGAGTATTATTTAATTATTTAATATGCTTATTCTTAAATTAATTCAAAGTATAAATATTCTCACACTATCTCTATTTTCCTCTTTATATAATTTTTACCCGATTATGAAATTATAATATTTTATATTAATATCTTATAATATAATCAAAATATATAGTATCAATTTATTTTACGTTATAACATTGAATTAGTCTAAAATATTTATACATAAGTTTCTAAATTATTATATTTTAAATCTATTGTATTTTTAATAATTATTTTCATATTACGTGCAATTATATTTTCTTTCTCTTTTAGTTTTAGGATAAAAATTAAATTTTATTTTTGTTACTAAATTATCTACATGAAACATTTATTTTGTATTCTTCAAATTTTAATTTGTTATTCAATTTTTATTTTTATTTTTCTAGTAAAACTTTAATTTTTTGGTCCTATCCATAGCTTTTAACCATAACTTTAATATAATCTGAAGTTCAAATCATCTTTCCTTTGAATTTCTAATATTAAATGTTATTGAATTTTTAATTATTGCTATTATATTACCTAATATATAGTATTTCATGTTTTTATGTGACCTTCATTAACTTTCGTCTTTATTTAATATCATTATCCATTTATATCCTTTAATATAATATAGATCAATGTCTAATTTTTTAATCTTGATATAAATGTTTATATTATTTTAAATTAATACTCGAAATTATTAAATTATTTAAATTTATTAATAATATTTTTAAGAATTATATAGCAAAATCTTCCAATATTTTAATTTAGTTATTTATAATTAATTAATTAAAAATAAGTTATATGTGGATTTTTCTGGTTATCCCATATGACTAAATTAGTTAGTAGTTAATAGCTAAATAGTTATCCCATATGTTGTTGTTGTTATTTCTATTGTTAATAGCTAAATAGTTAATATATTACATGTGGCTAATTTTAAGGCTGCCACTTGGCTTAAGGAGAGGGCATTTTCTCTCCTTCTAATAATATATAGATATAGATAAAGATAATTATTTTTATATCACGTGCAATTAAATTTTCTTTCTTGTCACGACCCAATTTCTTCTATAGACCGCGATGGCGCCTAACGTCACCGCTAGGCAAGCCAACAGTGAACTAGACATGTATTTATTCTTTTTAATAATTTAAAGTAGTTAATTTTTATTTATTAAGTAATTGAGAAGTGGAAAATTTACTAAAATAAAGCGTATACTAATAATAGAGCAAATACGGTGAAATAAATACTCAAAAACCATAAAGTGTCTACTAGCATATTTCTAAAACCCGGTGCCACAAGTGTATGAGCAACTAGTAGAATATACAAAACACCTATGCTACTGTCTGAAATAGGATAGACAGAAAGTAAATACAAAAGGGAGACTGCAGGTGATGCAGAACGGACTCAGAGAGCATCTCACCACTATGCCTCAGGGTATCGGGGGTGCGCGCCTGAGTGAATGCCAGATGCACCTGCCTCAGATCCTTCACGATTAGTGCAGAAGTGTAGCGTGAGTACATAAACAGCAAGTACCCAGTAAGTATCCAGTCTAACCTCGAAGAAGTAGTGACGAGGGATCGACATCGACACTTACTATAAGCCAATAATAAAAATACAGAAATTCTAAATAGGCATGGAAATACATGAATAATAATAATAACAAAGTAACCATCAATGGATAAATGGTTCTTTAACTGATAGTCAATTTAAAATCTCCAATTGACACATACTAACTTCAACAATTTCAGGCCATTAAATAAATTATAACCTCTCAAGTCATAAAAATAATATCAAGTGTATTGGGGCTCCAAACATTATCACGCACGATTTATGCCGAGGTCGTTGGGCCCGATCCAGAATAATGTGTATACTGCCGAGGGTCGAGCGACATGAACCATAAATGCATTTATCATATTGCCGAGGCAAACGACCCGCTCCCATAAGAGTAGTGTTATCGTACTGCCGAGGCGAACGTCCTAATCCCATAAGAGTAGAGAAGTTTATCTCGCTCGCGAAAGTACTTGCGATGCGAGAGGACATGGATTTCTCAAAGTTATTAAATATTCCTCAATTCTTCCAAAAATAAGAAATCTAAGTCGAAAATTGCAACTTTAAAATCCTTAGTCTCAGCTCTATTCAAGATGATTAATATGCATAATAAACATAATAGTATAATTAAAGGCATGATGTTGATCTAAGTCTATCCGGACACCTCATGAAATATAGCTACGCACGGACTCTCGTCAGCGTACATAGCTCCCCACACAAGTAATACACAACAAGATATATCTAAGCGGATGAGTTCCCTCTTACAAGGTTAGGCAAGAGACTTACCTCGTTCTCAAGCTCACTTCCGGTCCACAAATCCGCTCTAAAGCCTCAACTTGGTGCCAAATAACGCGAAACTAGTCAAATATTATATAAATTAATCAATATACACTCACAAGTTCATAATGTAGCTATTAGAGAAATTACCCAACCCAAATTGGAAGATTTCTAAAATTCACCCATGGGCCCACTCACAAGTTCATAATGTAGCTATTGGGACCGTCAAATCTCGGTTCCGAGGTCGTTTACTCAAAACGTTGACTCAAGTCAAACTTAATCCTTTTAAGCCACTATTAAGGAACCAAGTGTTCCGATTTCAACCCGAACACTTTCAAACCCGAACTAACCATCCCAGCAAGTCATAAAATAGTAAAAACACATACGGAGAGTCTTAATTAGGGGAACAATGATCTAGAAAGCAAAACGACTGATCGGGTCGTTACATTCTCCACCTCTTAAACAAATGTTCGTCCTCGAACGGGTCTAGGATCATACCTGGAGTGTCGAATAGGTGTGGATATCCGCTTTGCATGTCCTCCTCGGTCTCCCATGTCGCCTCCTCGACTAGTTGACCCCTCTACTGAACCTTTACCAAAGAAATCTTCTTGGACTTCAACTGGTGAACCTGTCTGTCAACAATGGCAACTGGCTTCTCCTCATAACCCAGACTCTCATCTAGCCGAACCATGCTGTAATCTAACACATGCGACCTGTCGGTATGATATTTTCGGAGCATAGGCACGTGGAAAACCGGATGAACTCCCGATAGACTGGGAGGCAAAGCAAGCTCATAAGCAACCTCCCCAACTCGCCTTAACACCTCAAATGGGCCTATAAACCTTGGGCTCCAACTTTCCCTTATTCCCAAACCTCATGATTCCCTTCATCAGCGAAACTGTCAAGAGAACCTTCTCGCCCACCATAAATGATAAATCACGCACCTTCTGATCTGCGTAACTCTTCTGTCTGGATTGTGTTGTGCGAAGTCGCTCCTAAACCGACTTCACTTTCTCCAAGGCATCCTTCACTAAATCAGTACCATATAACCTAGCCTCGAAGTGCTCAAACCATCCAATGGGTGAACGACATCGCCCGACCATACAAAGCCTAAAATGGAGCCATCTCAATGCTGGACTGATAACTGTTGTTATAAGCAAACTTGACCAAAGGCAAGAATCGATCCCACTGCCCTTTGAAGTCAATCACACATGCTTTGAGCATATCCTCCAAGATCTGAACCGTCTGCCCCGACTGCCCGTCGGTCTGCGGATAAAATGTTGTGCTGAGCTCTACCCGAGTCCCCAACTCACTCTGTACTGCCCTCCAGAAATGGAAGTAAACTGAGGGCCTCTATCTGATATGATGGAAACAGGCACACCATGCAACCAAACAATCTCCTGAATGTAAATCTAGGCCAATCTCTCTGAAGAATACGTAGTCACAACCGGAATAAAGTGTGCTGACTTGGTCAACCTGTCGACAATGACCCAAACTGAATCAAACTTCCTCAAGGTCTGCGGCAACCCAACTACGAAGTCCATTGTGATGTGCTCCCATTTCCATTAAGGTATAACCATCTGCTGGAGTATGCCACCTGGCCTCTGATGCTCATACTTAACCTACTGGAAATTTAGGCACCTCACTACATACTTAATAATGTCCTTCTTCATCCACCACCACCAATAATGCTGCCTCAGGTCGCGATACATCTACGTAGCACCTGGATGAATAGAATACCAAGAACTGTGTGCCTCCTCTAGAATCTTATCCCTCAATCCATCAACATTAGGAATGCATAGACAACCCTGGAGTCGCAGAACACCTTCCTTACCAATATTAACCTCCTTGGCACCACCCTATAGTACTGTCTCCCTAAGAACTAACAAGTGTGGATAGTCGTACTGACGAGCCTTAATATGATCGAATAGTGAAGACTGAGCGACGACACATGCAAGAACTCATATGGGCTCCGAGATATCCAACCTCACAAGTCTGTTAGCCAAGGAATGAATGTCCCAAGCCAATGGCCTTTCCTCTGCTGAAATGAATGCCAAACTACCCATACTCTCAGCCTTTCTCCTCAAGGCATCGCAACCACATTCTCTTTTCCCAGATAATAAAAGATGGTAATATCATAGTCCTTTAGTAGCTCAAGCCATATGCGATGCCTCAAATTGAAATACCTCAACTTGAACAAATGCTGCAAGCTGCGATGATCGGTGTAAACCTCACAGGATACCCCATTAAGATAATGCCTCTAGATCTTGAGAACATGAACTATTGTGGCCAACTTCAGATCGTGTATGAGGTAATTCTTCTCGTGGGGCTTCAGCTGATGTGAAGCATATGCAATAACTCACCCCTCCTGCATCAATACACAATCGAGACCAACGCGTGAAGTGTCACAATACACAGTATACATCCCTAAACCGGAAGGAAACACTAACACTGGTGTTGTAGTCAATGCAGTCTTGAGCTTCTGAAAGATCGCCTTACAATCATCAGACCATCGGAATAGAGCACCCTTCTAGGTCAATCTAGTCAAAGGTGTTGCAATAGATGAGAAGCCTTCCACAAACCGGTGATAATAACCTAACCCCAAGAAGATCTTGATCTCGGTCGCTGTGGTAGGACGAGGCTAACTCTGAACTGCCTCGATCTTCCTGGGATCTACCTTAATACCCTCGTTTGAAACAACATGCCCCAAGAATGCCACAGAATCTAACCAGAATTCGTACTTGGAGAACTTAGCATATAGTTTTTGTTCCCGCAAGGTCTGAAGCACCACTCTCAAATTCTGCTTGTGCTCCTCCATGCTACGCGAGTAGATCAATATGTCATCAATAAAGACAATGAAAAATGAGTCAATATATGGCATGAACACCTGGTTAATCAAATGCATAAACACCACTAGGGCGTTAGTCAAGCTGAAGGACATTACTAGAAACTCATAGTGGCTATATCTAGTACGAAAAGCCATCTTCGGAACATCAGAATTACGAATCTTCAACTAATGATACCCCAATCTCAAGTCGATCTTAGAGAACACCCTGGCACCCTGCAACTGGTCAGACAAATCATCAATACGCGGCAACATGTACTTGTTCTTAATGGTAACTTTGTTTAACTGGCGGTAATCAATGCACATTCGTATAGTCCCATCTTTCATCTTCACGAACATCACCGGTGCACCCCAAGGCGACACACTCAGTATGATGAACCCCTTTTATAGCAACTCCTCAAGCTGTTCTTTCAACTCATTCAACTCTTTCGGAGCCATGCGGTATAGTGGAATAGAGATAGGCTGGGTACCTGGAGTCAAATCTATACAGAAATCAATATCATGATCTGGTGGCATGCCTGGTAGATTAGAAGCAAACACATCGGAGAATTCCGGGACCATTGGCACTGAATCAATCACCGGAGTCTCTGTAGTAGTATCCCGAACATAAACTAGACAAGCCAAACAACCATTCTCGACCATGTGTCGAGCCTTCAGAAAAGAGATAACCCGACTAGATGCACTGACATATGAACCCTTCCACTCCAATCTAGGCAACTCTAGCATCGCCAAGGTAACAGTCTTGGCATGGCAATCAAGGATGGCATGATATGGAGACAACCAGTCCATATCCAGGATGACCTCAACGTCGGTCATATCGAGCAACAGAAGATCCGTTGTAGTCTTATAACCATAGAAAGTCATGATATAGGACTGGTAGATCCGATCCACAATAACAGAATTGCCCACTGGCGTGGACACATATACAAGGGTACCCAAGGACTCGCGAGGAACACCTAGAAAATGAGCAAACAAAGATGATACGTATGAATATGTGGACCATGGATCAAATATTACTGAATCATCCCTATCGCAGATAGAAATAATATATCTGATTATGACATCTGAGGATACTGCATCTGGTATGGCTGAAAAAGCATAGAACTTTGTTGGAGTGCCACCTGACTGGCCTCCACCTCTAAAACGACCCCTACCCACCTGCCCTCCACCTCTAGGTGGCTGGTGTGGTAGCTGGTGCGGTAATCATATGCTGATGACCCTGCTGTACTGCCTTGCCCTGAAGTCTGGGACAAAACCTATTCACGTGGTCAAGATCCCCGCACTCGAAACAACCCCTCAGGACAATGGATTGATAACCTGAAGTCTGACCCTAATGGCCTGAATTCCTACTGGAGGAACCCTGAATAGCTGGTGGATGGTAAGAGCTCTCTGGAATGGCGCTGAAATAGGGCCGCACTGGAGAACCCCGAGAAGGCGGCAGTGCTGGCTATGTGGGCCTACTAGACTGACCCCTCACAAGCTGACCTCTGCCCCCAGATGGAGCACCACTGGACCCTCCAGAATATCGAAACTACTTGTCCCTCGGTGCGTGCTCTTGGCCTCGCTGACGAACACCCTCGATCCTCCGAGCTATCTCCACAACCAGCTCATAAGAAGTCTCCATCTCAACCTCTCGGCCCATGGTGGCCTGGATACCAGAGTGCAAACCAGTAACAAATCTCTGCACTCTCTCTGGATCGGTGAGGAGTATCATAAGTGCATGGCAAGACAACTTAGAGAATCTCGCCTCATAGTCGGTCACCGACATCTGACCCTACTGAAGCTGCTCGAACTGAAATCGTAACTCTTCCCCCTGAGAAGGTGGAATATATCTATACAGAATGAGACGTGTGAACTGGTCCCAAGTCAAGGGAAGAGAATCTGCTGGCCTGCCAATAAGATAGGACTGCCACCATCTACGGGCCCTACCCTCCAGCTGAAAGGTAGTAAAGTCCACCCCGTGAAACTCCAATATCCTCATGTTATGCAGTCTATCTATGCAATGATCAATAAAGTCCCGGGGGGTCCTCATGCCGCTCACCTCCAAAGACAAGAAGGTGTAGCCTGATCCATCTATCCAATAGCTTTTGCGGCTCACCGGTCGCAACTGGTTTGGGCTCTGGTATAGCCGCTATGACTGGCTGAGCTCCGCCTACGGGTAGTGCGCCTGAGGTATGATATACGACACTTGCATGCCTTGGAGCCTGAGCGATAGGGGTCTGTGCTCCCTCTCTGGCCTGAGATGTGGCTGGGTCTGTTGGAAATAAACCAGCCTAAGTCATAGAATCCATGAACCGCATCATACGACCTATGACCTCCTGGAATCCTGGTGCGGACATGAAATCTAGTGGGGCTGGCTCCGCTGCAGGCACTTTACCCTGCTCCTAAATAACAGGATCCTTCACTTGATCCAGTGGTGGTATAACTGGAGCAACTCTAGGACGCCCTTGTCCTCTACCATGAGATGGAGCTCTCCCTCGGCCTCTGCCTCGACCTCTAGCAAAAGGGGGAGCAGCTCCTCCACGGTCGGCTACATCTGCCGCGCGCATTCTCACCATCTATGAGAGAATAGGAGAAAGATACTTAACACAACATCAACTGCACGATAGGAGATGAAGAAATAGTAGTTTCCTAACACCCGATCCGCAAGACTCTATTAGGCATGCTCATGACTTGTGAGACTTATGTGAACCTAGTGCTCTGATACCATGTTGTCACGACCCAATTTCTCTTATAGGCCATGATGGCACCTAGCATCGCCGCTAGGTAAGCCAATGGTGAACTAGCCATGTATTTATTCTTTTTAATAATTTCAAAGTAGTTGATTTTTATTTATTAAGTAAATGAGAAGTGAAAAATTTAATAAAATAAAGCGTAAACTAATAAAAGAGCAAATACGGTGAAATAAATACTCAAAAGCCATAAAGTGTCTACTAGCATGTTCCCAAGACCTGGTGTCACAAGTGTATGAGCAACTAGTAGAATATACAAAACACCTATGCTACTGTCTGAAATAGCATAGACAGAAAGTAAATACAAAAGAGAGCAGCTCACCACTATGCCTCAAGGTATCGGGGGTGCGCGCATGAGTGAATGCCAGATGCACGTACCTCAAATCCTGCACGATTAGTGCAGAAGTGTAGCATGAGTACATAAACAACATCTACCCAGTAAGTATCCAGTCTAACCTCGAAGAAGTACTGACGAGGGGTTAACATCGAAGCTTACTGCGGGCCAATAATAAAAATAAAACAATTCTAAATAGGCATGGAAATACATGAATAATAATAATAACACAGTAACCAACAATGAATAAATGATTCTTTAACTCATAGTCAATTTAAAATTTCCAATTGACACATGCTAACTTCAACAATTTGAGGCCATTAAATAAATTATAACCTCTCAAGTCATAAAAATAATATCAAGTGTATCAGGGCTCCAAGCATTATCACGCATGATTTATGTCGAGGTCGTATGACCCGATCCAGAATAATGTGTACACTACCGAGGGTCGAATGACACGAACTATAGATGCATCTATCATACTGCCGAGGCGAACGACCCGCTACCATAAGAGTAGTATTATCATATTGCCGAGGTGATCGACCCGATCCCATAAGAGTAAAGAAGTTTACCTCGCTTGCGGAAGTACTTGTGACACGAGAGGACATGGATTTCTCAAAGTTATTAAGTATTCCTCAGTTCTTCCAAAAATAAGAAATCTAAGTCGAAAATTACAACTTTAAAATCCCTAGTCTCAGCTCTATTCAAGACGATTAATATGCATAATAAACACAATAGTATAATTATTGGCATGATGTGGATCTAAGTCTACCCGAACACCTCATGAAATATAGCTACGTACGGACTCTCATCACCTAGTGCGTACGTAGCTCCCCACACAAGTAATACACAACAAGATACACCTAAGGGGATGAGTTCCCTCTTACAAGGTTAGGTAAGAGACTTACCTCGTTCTCAAGCTCACTTCCGGTCCACAAATCCACTCTAAAGCCTCAACTTAGTACCAAACAACCCGAAACTAGCCAAATATTATATAAATTAATCAATATACAGTCACAAGTGCATAATTTAGCTATTAGAGAAATTATCCAACCCAAATTGGAAGATTCCTAAAATTTACCCCCGAGCCCACGTGCCCGGATTCCAAAAATGTTTGAAGATAAATGTTACTCATAATCTCACGAACTCAAATATATAATTTCTACACAATTCCCTAATTATTTTAATGGTTAAATCTTATTTTTATCGAAACCTAGGGTTTTCAACAATCTCCTAAAATTTTCACATTTTACATATTAAAATCTACCCATAATCTATGTATTAAACTTACATTAGGTAGGAATTACTTACCTTCAATAGCTAGGTGAAAACCCCTCTCCAAGAAGCTCCAAAATTGGCCAAGAAAATAAAAAATGAGAGAGAATAGCCTAAGTCCCATTTTAAAAACATTCTGCCCAGGTATGTGCCTTCATTACGATCGCGGACAAGCCCTTGCGATCGTGATCGCGAAGACAAGACTGACGAACCTAGAAAAATTCCTCTTCACAGTCGCGAGAGGACACTCGCGAACGTGATGCACTGGGCTGTCTCCTCATCGCGAACACGTGCCCTTACTTGTAACTGGGTTGCCCAGGCCCAACCTCTTGACTCTACGCGAACGCGATAGGCCTCCCGCGGACGCGATAAGCCTCCCGCGAATGCGAAGGCCATTGGCCCTAAGCCTTCGCGAACGCGAAGCACAAAATCACCCAGTCCCCAATTCCTTCTTCGCGATCGCGTCGTTTCCTTCGCGTTCGTGAAGAAGGAAACCAGAACAACACACCCAACAGATTTTGACTTAGCTCCGAGCGGTCCGATACGCACCCGAGCCCCAGAGACCCCGTCCAAATGCACTAACAAGTCTATAACCATAATACGGACCTGCTCGAACTCTCGAAACACGTAAAATAACATCAAAACTAAGAATCATACCCCAAAACCAAATTGAATCAAATTATGAACTTTTAATTTTCAGCTTGCTCCGAACGCGCCGAATCATACTTAGACTACTCGGAATGACACCATTAACTTTTCCCTTTATTTAATATCATTATCCATTTATATCCTTTAATATAATATAGATCAATATGTAATTTTTTAATCTTGATATAAATATTTATATTATTTTAAATTAATATCGAAGCTATTAAATGGTTTAAATTTATTAATAATATTTTTAAAGTATATATAGTAAAATTTCTAATATTTTAATTTAGTTATTTATAATTAATCAATTAAGAAATAAGTTATATGCGGCTTTTTCTAGTTATGCCATTTGGCTAAAGAAAATTCTAATATTTTGATTTAGTTATTTATAATTAATTAATTAAAAAATAAGTTATATGTGACTATTTTTAGTTATACCATATAGCTAAATTAGTTATTCGTTAATGGTTAATTAGTTATACATTATATGTGGTTAATTTTAATGCTGCCACTTGGCTTAAAGAGATGGCTTTTTCCTCTCCTTTTAATAATGTATAAACTAATATTAGTACCCGCACGATATGCGGGTAATATTGTGATACTGTTAAATTTTATAAATTATATTAGATAAAATAAATCATATGAATAATTATTGGCAGTAGCTCAAATATTATAACCTCACATATAGTCGGTGATACAAACAAACACAAAATTAATATGAGTAAAAAATAAATAATACTACACGGAGTAACAACTAATAAAAATATGTCTAGTAATAGCTTGATTAAAATTATAAAAAAATATATCATATTATTATTTCAACAGAAGTACCTCTCGCAACAATATCAACTTCTGCTGACCTAAAGTTACACTATTTATTACATTCAATATTTTAATATTGAAAGACAAACTAATAAATACATACATGATGATTTATTGACAACCAACATATTGTCACTTTTGGGAGTTACCAACATATAGAACAATTGGATCGAAATATACTTAATAATTTTGATGTAACTTCAATTTTTACCAGGTAATTAAAGTCTCTTTGCTTTTAAAAATTTAAATGACACCTTTGGGATATAGACAACTGTTCAGATCACTATTTGTAAGTAAGAGTATCCGATAAAACTCTTTAACTTTATGAGTTTCAATTTTATTTAGCAATTCATTTTATAAGAATCAACATATTTTCAATTAAATAAACTTTTATCGTACTTTTAATATTTCTCTTCTAACGTGCACAATGCACATGTCTTAAAAGAAGATGAATTCCTACTTCTTGATTGGTAATTATTAATTAAATAATTTTTTGTCATGACCCCAATTTTCCTCCGTAGGATGTCGTGACGGCACCTAGTCTCTAAGACGAGGTAAGTCTAACAATTATACGGAATACCTGAAAATAAAGCTGAAACTCAAACCTCATCATCTGAAATAATAAAAACTGCGATTCAAAATAGTTACAACTCCCAAAATTCGGTAGAAATAAGTCACATGATCTAAAGAGAAATGCTAAATATCTCTATACATCAGAGTCTAAAGAGAATAAGGAAGGCAATATAATAAGGATAGAGGGGGGACTCCGAGATTTGTGGACGCTGGCAGATATACCTTGAAGTCTCCATGCACAGACTAGCTCACTGATATCTGGTCTGGTAGGAAGAACCTGGATCTACACAAAAAGATGTGCAGAAGAGTAGTATGAATATACCACAACGGTACTCAGTAAGTGCCAAGCCTAACCTCGGTAGGGTAGTGGCGAGGTCAGGTCAGGGCCCTACTGGAAATAATAGAAAAACAAGACAGGAGATATAATAATGAAATGAGATGACAGAGAAGTGTAACAATAGAAATTCACAGAAGATAACAACCCGGAGTTCAAGAAGACAACTACAACACGTAAGTAAACAAGAATCTTACAAGTTAAGGAACAACAACAACAACAACAAGAAGTATACAACAAATAGAGGTAAACATATAGGCGCTCCCGAGGTACCGCCTCGTAGTCCCAAAAGTAAATATCTCATAACAGCATGACAAAAACCTCGTACAAACAATGATAACCGCACGACATAAACCTCGTGCCATAATAATACTCCGCACGACAGAAACCTCGTGCCACAATAACACTCCGCACGGCAGAAACCTCGTGCCACAACCAAACAGTCATCTCAACCAAAAATCACGAAAACACCACATAACAATTGGAACTATGAAATTACAACAAGGAATCCTACAGTTAAGGAATGAATACGAAATAACGAAAGCAGGTAATTCAACTAAGCATGTTGCACAAATTGCAAGTAAGAGATAAGACACGCAAACATGTGACATTAGGCTAAACATGATGACTACACGTGCTAGAGTAACTCAATTAAGGGAATAAAAGGGAACTAATTAGAAAAAATCGGATTTTCAACATTTAGTCTGAGTACGCACTCGTCACCTCACGTACACGACCTTCACGTATTGCAAATACCATAACAGTACCAAATCCTAAGGGGAATTTCCCCCACACAAGGTTAGACAAGTAACTTACCTCAAATCTCGCTCAATCAATCAATAAGAATGCTTTTCTCTCGACTTTCTGACTCCGAACGACCTAAATCTAGCCAAAAGCAATTACATACTACAAATATAACTATAAGAAACTAATCTAAATAATGAAATATGATTTTAACAAGGAATTAGAAAAATTACTCCAAAAAGTCGACCCGAGCCCACGTCTCGGAACCTGACCAAAATTATAAAATCCGAACACCCATTCGATATCGAGTACAACCATACAAGAATTATCCAAATCCGATCTCATTTGGCCACTCAAAACCAAGAATTTGGTCTAAGAACTTTACACCTTTCCCCACAAATTTTCAACCCAAATTAGATGAGGAAATCGATGATAGATTAGTAGGAATTAATCAAAAACAAGTCAAGAATCCTTACCCAAATGTTTCCTCTGAAAATCCATCAAAATATTGCCTCAATCCGAGCTCTCAAAGTCCCAAAGTGAAAATGAAACCAAACCCTCGACGTTTCCCTATTTCTGCCTAGTCAAACCGCATCTGCGGCCCAAGAATCGCTTCTGTGATGCTGCACCTACGGAAAAACAATCTCAGGTGCGGAAAACACTCAAGTCCAAGGCTTCTGCTTCTGCAGATAAGGGCATGCATCTGCGAAATCACTTCTGCGGGACTAGGATCGCATCTGCGACCACTGACGCTCCTGCGCCCCTTGCCATCGCAGAAGCGAAGGTGCTTCTGCGAAATATTTCTCGCTTCTGCGACCACTGCTGGGCATGGACAAACTCGCTTCTGCGACCAAGAGCTCACTTTTGCGAGCCCGCACCTATGGCCAATCCTCCGCAGGTGCTAAATCACCAGAACATCCCAGCTTCAGCAGATTTCACAAGTCTCAAATTGTTGAAATGATGTTCTTCGACCTCAACTTCCGAACCTGCCTGTCCAAAATGGCCACCGGCTCCTCAACATAAGATAGATCCTTGTCTAACTGGACTAAGCTGAAGTCTAACACATGAGACGGATCGCGGTGATACTTCTGGAGCATGGAAACATGGAATACTGGATGAACTGCAGAGAGATTAGGTGGTAGTGAAAGTCTGTGAGCCACCTCTCCAACCCTCTCAAGAATCTCAAAAGGCCCGATATACCTAGGGATCAACTTTCCCTTCTTCCCGAACCTCAGAACACCTTTCATGGGCGAAACCCGGAGCAAGAACCGCTCCCTAACCATGAATGCAACGTCGCGAGCCTTCCGATCTACATAACTCTTCTGTCTGGACTAGGTTGTATGAAGTCGATCCTAAATCAATTTAACCTTTTCCAAAGCACACTGAACCAAGTCTATACCCAATAGTCTAGCCTCACCCTGCTCAAACCAAAGCACCGGGGACCGGCACTGCCTACTATACAAAGCCTCATACGGGGCCATCTGAATGTTCGACTGATAACTGTTATTGTAGGCAAACTTCGCAAGTGGCAAGAACTGATCCCAAGAACCCTCAAAATCCACCACACACGCACAGAGCATGTCCTCTAATATCTGAATAGTGCGCTCGGACTGTCCGTCCGTCCGAGGGTGAAATGTTGCACTCAACTCCACCCGAGTACCCAACTCATGCTGTAGGGCTCTCTAGAACCGCGATGTAAACTGCGTACCCCGGTTAGAGATGATAGATACCACCATGCCATTAGGCCTGACAATCTCGCGAATATAAACTTGAGCCAGCTGCTCTGAAGAGTAAGTAGTAACCACAAGAATGAAATGAGCTGACTTGGTCAATCTATCCACAATCTCTCAAACTGCATCGAACTTCCTCTGAGTCCGTGAGAGCCCAACAACAAAATCCATAGTGATCCGCTCCCATTTTCACTCCGGAATCTCTAGCTTCTGAAGCAATCCACCTGGCCGCTGATGCTCATACTTCACCTGCTGACAATTTAGGCACCGACCTACATATTCCACTATGTCCTTTTTCATCCGCCTCCACCAATAGTGCTGCCTCAAGTCTTGATACATCTTTGCGGCACCTGGATGATTAGAGTACCGCAAACTGTGAGCCTCCTAGAGAATCAACTCACGCAAACCATCTACATTGGGCACACATAGCCTGCCCTGCATCCGTATTACACCGTCATCTCCAATTTTGACATCCTTGGCATCGCCGTGCTTTACCGTGTCCTTAAGGCCAAGCAGATGTGGGTCATTATACTGACGCTCTATGATACGATCATAAAGAAAAGGTTGAAAAACCACACAAGCCAAAACTCGGCTCGGCTCAGAAGCATCCAATCTAAAAAACTGGTTGTCCAAGGCCTGAGCATCCAAGGCTAAAGGCCTTTCTGCTACTGGTAGATATGCTAAACTTCCTAAGCTCTCCGCCTTGTGATTGAAGGCATCGTCCACCACATTGGCCTTCCCGGGATGATAGAGAATGATGATGTCATAATCCTTAAGCAGCTTCAACCATCTCCGCTATCGCAAGTTAAGATCCTTCTATTTAAACAAATGTTGTAGACTCTGATGATCGGTGTAGACCTCACAACGGACACCATACAAGTAGTGCCGCCAGATCTTCAAGGCATGGACAATAGCTGCTAACTCGAGGTCATGGACATGATAGTTCTTCTCATGCACCTTCAGCTATCTAGACGCGTAGGCAAGGCAATACCAACACTAGGGCTGTCGTCAAAGAAGTCTTGAGCTTTTGAAAGCTCTCATCACACTCCTCAGCCAACCTGAACATAGCACCCTTCTAGGTCAATCAGGTTATAGGTGCTGCAATAGAGGAGAAACCCTCTACAAATTGACGATAATACCCCTCCAAGCCAAGAAAACTCTAGATCATCGTAGCTTAGGACAGTCTGGGCCAACTTTGCACTGCTTTAATCTTCTTTGGATCTACCTTGATCCCCTCACTCGATACTACATGACCTAAAGATGCCACTGAATCTATCCAGAATTCACACTTCAAAAATTTTGCCTATAACTTCTTTTCTCTCAAGGTCTGAAGCACAGTCCTCAGGTGCTGCTCATGATCCTCTCGACTCCGAGAGTATAACAGAATGTTGTCAATAAACACAATAACGAATGAGTGAAGATAGGGCTGAAATACATTGTTCATCAAGTGCATGAATGTTGATGTGGCATTAGTCAACCCAAAAGACATCACAAGGAACTCGTAATGACCATACCGAGTCCTGAAAGCAGTCTTTAGGATATCTGGCTCCTAAATCTTCAAATGATGATAGCCTGAACGCAAGTCGATCTTAGAGAACACTCTGACACCCTAAAACTGATCAAATAGGTCATAAATACGTGGAAATGGATATTTGTTCTTCACTGTAACCTTGTTCAACTGGTAATAATCAATATACATTCGCATAGAACCATACTTCTTCTTTACAAACAAGACAAGAGCACCCCAAAGTGACACACTAGGCCTAATGAATCCTTTATCAAGCAACTCTTGCAACTGTTCCTTTAACCCTTTCAACTCTGCTGGGACCATACGATAGGGTAGAATAGAAATGGGTTGAGTGCCCGGTAATAAATCAATACCAAATTCGATATCTCTATTGGGCGGCATGCCCAGAAGATCCATCGCAAATACATCTGGATAATCCCTCACTACTAGAGCTGACTCGATGGTAGGAGGGTCAGTACTAACATCCCTCACATATGCCAGATATGCATCACACCCCTTCTCAACCATCCGCTGATCCTTTAGAAATGAGACAACCCTACTAGGAACATAATCTAAGGTACCTCTCCACTCTAGCTGTGGTAGACCTGTCATAGCCAATGTCACCGTCTTGGCATGATAATCAAGGATAGCTTGATAGGGTGACAACCAGTCCATGCCCAAAATAACATCGAAATTCACTATACTGAGCAACAATAAATCAACTCTGGTCTCATAATCACTAAGAATAACCAAACACGACCGATACACACGGTTAACAACAATAGAATCACCTACGAGTGTAGACACATAGACATGAGAACTCAAAGAATCACGGGATACCCCCAAATACAGAGCAAAATAAGATGACACATAGGAATAAGTGGAGCCTGGATCAAATAAGACTGATGTATCTCTATGACAGACTAGAACAATACCTGTGATGATAGAGTCGGATGCAACTTCCTCTGTCCTAGCAGAAAGAGCATAGTATCTGACCTGGCCTCCCCCTCTAGGACGACCTCTACCCGCTCGACCTCCACCTCTAGCTGGCTGTACAAGTGGGGTGGTAGCTGGTGCTGTAATCATAGCCTGAGGACCCGGTGGAGCAAGTTGGTGCCTGAGTGTTCTGTGGAGGTACACCCATCCTGTGTTTGGGGCAATCCCTCACCATATAATGAGTATCACCACACTCAAAACAAGCTCTCGGAGGACGTGGCTAATGTGACTGGCTCGGGCCTGATCGGATGGACTGACCGCTAAAAGCACCCCGTGTAGGAGGTGTACTAGACAATAGTGGTGAAAAATAGGGAGCATGTGGCTTAGGAGTGGCCGGAGTACCGCTGGTGGCTGGAAGTGCTGAATGAACAGGGCGACCCACATAGCCCCTACCCTGACGAGCTACAGTTGGGGCACGAGTATCACTAAAAGTTCCAGACTCTCGAGACCTCTTGGCCTCCCTCTACTCTCTCTCTTGAGTCAGCATACCCTCTAATCTCCTAGTAATCCCCACTACCTGCTGGTATGCGATGTCCATCTCCAACTCTTAAGCCATGCTAAATCTAATACTGGGGTTGAGCCCCTCGATAAATTGACGAACCCGCTCTCGAACAGTAGCAACCAAGGCTGGTGCATGACTAGCCAAATCACTGAATCGGACCGCATACTCCGACATGGTCATAGAACCCTGGCGTAATTGCTCAAACTCTATGCACCATGCATCTCTGAGACTTTGGGGAACATACTCCTTCAAGAACATATCTGAGAACTTGAGTCCAAGTGAGTGAAGATGCCTCGGCTGGACTACCCAACTCATATGCTCGCCACCACTGATAAGACGCTTCTCTAAGCTGTAACGTAGTGAAAGAAACCCTACTAGACTCTGCACCACCCTTAGTACGGAGGATACGGTGGAACTCCTCAACAAAACCCTGTGCATCCTCTGACGCCAAGCCACTGAAAGTAGGAGGGTGATACTTCTTGTACCTCTCGAGCCTGAGCTCCTTCTCCTCAGAAACTGTTGCCCTAATCTCGGGCTGTACTGGGGCTAACGGCTGCATTAGTATGTCCTCAGGAACCTGATCGACCTAGACCCGCTGCTCTAGGGTACGGGCGGCGAGAGTCTGTGCTCCTCTCCCGACCTGAGATATGGCAGGAGCAAGTGGTATAATTCCTGCCTGAGAAAAGATGCTGAACTTCTCAGAAACTGGGTGAGAGTTTCCTCGAGGGCTGGTGCAGTAACAGGCGTCTCAGGTGCCTGCCCTCCAACTGGAGCTACTGGTGTCTCTACTGTAATAGCTCGTGTGGGTGATCTCACTGCACCACGTAGGTGTCCTTGACCTCTACCCCGACCTCTCGCGGCTCTAGTAGGGGGCACGGGTGTCTGGTCATCCGATCCAGCTGTACGTGTCCTCACCATCTATGAGAGAATAGAAAGACAGAAGTTTAGAGTCTGAGGTCAAAATCTCGCACGATAAGGAATCAAAGAGGTGAAGCTTTTCTTGAAGTTCCATAGCCTCCCGAAGATAAGTACTGACGTCTCCGAACCGATCCGCGAGACTCTACTAAACCTTCTTGTGACTCATAACACCTATTAACCTAGATCTCTAATTCCAACTTGTCATGACCCCAATTTCCCTCTGTAGGATGTCGTGGCGGCACCTAGTCTCTAAGACTAAGTAAGCCTAGCAATTATGCGGAATAACTGAATATAAAGTTGAAACTCAAACCTCATCATCTGAAATAATAAAAACTACGATTCAAAATAGTTACAACTCCCAAAACCCAGTTGAAGTAAGTCACAAGCTCTAAAGAGAAATGCTAAATGTCTCTATACATTAGAGTCTAAAGAAAATAAGGAAGGCAACATAATAAGGATAGAGGGGGATTCCGAGGTCTGCTGACGCTGGCAGATATACCTTGAAGTCTCCATGCACGGACTAGCTCACTGATAGCTGGTTTGGTAGGAAGAACCTGGATCTACACAAAAAGATGTGCAGAAGAGTAGTGTGAGTACACCACAACGGTACCCAGTAAATGCCAAGCCTAACCTCAGTAGGGTAGTGGCGAGGTCAGGTCAGGGCCCTACTGAAAATAATAGGAAAACAAGGCAGGAGATATAATAATGAAATGAGATGACAGAAAAGTGTAACAATAGAAATTCACAGAAGATAATAACCCGGAGTTCAAGAAGACAACTACAACATATAAGGAAACAAGAATCTTACAAGTTAAGGAACAACAACAACAACAATACAACAAATAGAGGTAAACACAAGGGAGCTCCCAAGGTACCGCTTCGTAGATCCAAAAGTAAATATCTTATGACAGCATGGTAGAAATATCGTGCCATAATAACACTCCGCACGGCAAAAACCTCGTGCCACAATAACACTCCACATGGAAGAAACCTCGTGCCACGATAACACTCCGCACGGCAGAAACCTCATGCCATAATAACACTCCGCACGGCAAAAACCTCATGCCACAATAACACTCCGCACGACAGAAACCTCGTACCACAATAACACTCAGCACGGCAAAAATCTCGTGCCATAACCAAACAGTCATCTCAACCAAAAATCACGAAAACAACACATAAAAATTAGAATGAAATTACACCAAGGAATCCTACAGTTAAAGAATGAATACGAAATCACGAAAGCAAGTAATTCAACTAAGCATGTTGCACAAATTGCAAGAAGTAGATAAGACACGTAGACATGTGACATTAGGATAAACATGTTGACTACACGTGCTAGAGTAACTTAATTAAGGGAATAAAAGGGAACTAATTAGCAAAAAACTAAATTTTCAACATTTAGCCCGAGTACGCACTCGTCACATCGCGTACATGGCCTTTACGTATTGCAAATACCATAACAGTATCAAATCCTAAGGGCGATTTCCCCCACACAAGGTTTGACAAGCCACTTACCTCAAATCTCGCTCAATCAATCAATAAGAATGCCTTTCCCTCGACTTTCCGACTCCGAATGACCCAAATCTACCCAAAAGCAATTACAAACTATAAATATAACTATAAGAAACTAATCTAAATAATGAAATATGACTTTAACAAGGAATTAGAAAAATCGCTCCAAAACGTTGACCCAGGCCCACGTCTCGAAACCCGACCAAAATTATAAAATCCGAACACCCATTCGATATCGAGTCCAACTATACAAGAATTATCCAAATCTGACCCCATTTGTCCCCTCAAAACCAAGAATTTGGTCTAAGAACTTTACGCCATTTTCCCCAAATTTTTGAACCCAAAACTTTAATTAGATGAGGAAATAGAAGATAGATTAGTGGGAATTAATAAAAAACAAGTCACGAATCCTTACCCAAATGTTTCCTCTGAAAATTCCTCAAAATCTCGCCTCTATCCAAGCTATCAAAGCCCCAAAGTGAAAATGAAATCAAACCCTCGACATTTCCCTATTTCTGCCCAGTCAAACCATATGCGGCCCAAAAATCGCTTCTGCGATGTCTCACCTGCGGAAAAACAATCGCAGGTGCGGAAAACACTCAAGTCCACGACTTTCACTTTTGCGGATAAGGCCCGCATATGCGGAACCGCTTCTGCGAGACTAGGATCGCACCTGCGATCACTAGCACTTCTGCGCCTCCTGCCATCGCAGAAGCAAAGGCATTTCTGCGGAATATTTCCCGCTTCTAGAACCACTGCTGGGCATGACCAAACTCGCTTCTGCGACCATGAGCTCACTTTTGTGAGCCCGCACCTATGGCCAATCCTTTGCAGGTGCGAAAACACCAGAATATCCTAGCTTCAGCAGATTTCACAAGTCTCAATTTGTTTCAGTTTCAATCCGAATCACACCCGAGGCCCACGGGACCCCATACGAATATACCAACAAGTCCTAAAACATCGTACGAATTTAGTCGAGCCTTCAATTCACATCAAACAATGCTAAAACCAAGAATTACACATCGATTCAAGCCTAAAGAACTTTAGAACCTCTAACTTCTACATCCGATGCCGAAACCTATCGAATCAAGTCCGATTGACCTCAAATTTTGTACACAAGTCATAATCGACACTACAAACCTACTCCAACTTCCCGAATCGGAACCCAACCCTGATATCAAAAAGTCCACTCCCGGTCAAACTTTCCAAAAATCATCCAATTTTCCAACTTTCACCAATTAACGCCAAAATGACCTACGGACCTCCAAATCAACATTTGGATATGCTCCTAAGACCAAAATTACCATACGGAGCTATAGGAACCGTCAAAACTCCATTCCAAAGTCATATTCACAAATTCAAACTACGATCGACTCCTATGACTTTAACTTTCAATTTATGGACTAAGTATCCCATTCCACTCCAAAACTCTCTCGAACCCGCAACCAAGCACTCCGGAAAGTCAAGTAACCTAAAAATGAGATAGAGGGAGTAATAAATAGGGGTTCGGGGCTAATACTCTCAAAATAACCGTCCGAGTCGTTATATCCTCTTCCTCTTAAAACAAATATTCGTCCTCGAACGAGTATATGGACATACCTGAAGTGGTGAAATAATGAGGATAACGGCTGCATCATGCTCCATCTCCCAAATCACCTCCTCGACTAGATGATCCCTCCACTGATCCTTCCATGAAGCGATGTTCTTCAACCTCAACTTCCGAACCTGCTTGTCCAAAATGGCCACCAGCTCCTCAATATAAGATAGATCTTTGTCCAACTGGACTGAGCTGAAGTCTAACACATGAGACGGATCGCCGTGATACTTCCGGAGCATGGAAACATGGAATACTGGATGAACTGCAGTGAGACTAGGTGGTAGTAAAAGTATGTAAGCCATCTCTCCAACCCTCTCAAGAATCTCAAAAGGCCCGATATATCTAGGGCTCAACTTGCCCTTCTTCCCGAACCTCATAACACCCTTCATGGGTGAAACCCAGAGCAAGACTCGCTCCCCAACCATGAATGTAACGTCGCGAGCCTTTCGATCTACATAACTCTTCTGTCTAGACTGGGTTGTACGAAGTCAATCCTGAATCAATTTAACCTTTTTCCAAAGCATCCTGAACCAAGTCTATACCCAATAGTTTATCCTCACCCGGCTCAAACCAACCCACCGAGGACCGGCACCGCCAACCATACAAAGCCTCATACAGGGCTATCTGAATGCTCGACTGATAACTGTTATTGTAGGAAAACTCCGCAAGTGGCAAGAACTGATCCCAAGAACCCTCAAAATCCATCACACACGCATGAAGCATATCCTCTAATATATGAATAGTGTGCTCGGACTGTCCGTCCGTCCGAGGGTGAAGTGTTGTACTCAACTCCACCCGAGTACCCAACTTATGCTGTAGGGCTCTATAGAACCGCGATGTAAACTGTGTACCCCGGTCAGAGATGATAGATACCGGCATGCCATTAGGCCTAACAACCTCGCGAATGTAAACCTAAGCCAACTGCTCCGAAGAGTAAGTAGTAACCACAGGAATGAAATGAGCTGACTTGGTCAATCTATCCACAATCTCTCAAACTACATCGAACTTCCTCTGAGTCCATGAGAGCCCGACAACAAAATCCATAGTGATCCGCTCCCATTCCCACTCCGGAATCTCTAGCTTCTGAAGCAATCCACCTGGCCGCTGATGCTCATACTTCACCTGCTGACAATTTAGGCACCGACTTACATATTCCACTATGTCCTTCTTTATTTGCCTCCACCAATAGTGCTGCCTCAAGTCTTGATACATCTTCGCGGCACCTGGATGATTGGAGTACCACAAACTGTGAGAGAGTTTGTTCCCAGATCCTTCGGGGAAGTGTGGTGCACAGAGTCGAGTAGCTGCGCCGGGGAACTATTTCGGTATCAGTGTATGCCATTAGATTCAATGAATTTTCTAGACATGTACCTATTTTTGTTTCTACAGTTAGAGAGCGAGCCTGCAGGTTCATTGGGGGCTCATGCATGAAATCTGGTTCAACATGGCTTGGGAGTTGGAGTCGGATGTTCCATTTTAGCAGGTGGTAGAGATCTCTCGTCGATTAGAGGGCATGCGGGACCAGGAGGGAGAAGTCATGCAGGGTCCGGAGATAGAGGACAGGGAAACTAAGAGGCCTCGTAGACCGGAGAGACATATTGGTTCCTATTTTAAAAGCAGGGTACTGTATGGTAGAGGTTTTGCGGGTCAGCTAGTTCAGTTTGCACTTCAGGCTTCGCACGGTGTTTTAGGTACCCATGGGTTTTAGGGTACCCATACCGGATAACTTCCATAGCCACGTAAGCGAAGAGGTTGCTTGAGTGTGGAGATACCAGCCACTTGGTGAGAGATTGTCCTTGACTCCGGACAAATGTGTCACAGCGGGGTATTCAGGTTCTGAGTTCTGCTCCAGTTGCTGATATCGCAGCACCGCCAGCTTGGGGTGCAGGTCAGGCGAGTAGAGGGTTCCCAAGAGGGGGAGGCCCGACCCGTTGATTTGTTTCTACGGTAGGACTGAGGCCGCTGCACCAGATGATGTCGCACATACATGGGTTCGATTTGTTATAGAGGAGCATTATTCGTATTTTGTTTCGGTTCTGCTTATCGGGGTGAGTGCTTCTATTTTACTTCACATATGGGTGAGTTTCGTGATTTTGTACTCTGCTTATGTGTTTACCCATGTTGGGAGATTTATAGGGGTAGCCTGTGTCTATCGTTTTGTTTTAATTCATTATTGAGAGCTATGAGACTAGAAGTGAATTTTTGTTACTCATTACAGTAGTTTTGATGTGATATTTGGATGGTTGGTTACGATTTGTGGTTTAGATGCTTTACTAGTGTGGGAGTTCAGTATGTGTTGTGATTTTGTTGGCGAAATTGAATTAGTGAAAGGTTTCGATTGGTATGATATGTATTCTACTTGTGATTCAGAGTTGAGGGTGAGACCCTCGCGGTGTCATGTGTTTCAATATGTTTGAATCGAGATGCGTGCCATGGTGAAGTTATATCAGGATGAGATCCTTGCGATTATTTCATATGTTTTGATTTTCCCTTGTGAAATTGGTTTGTAATATGGTACTAATAGGGAGTTGTGCCTGTCGGGCTTGTTTGATAGCTCCTTCATATGTTTCCTTGTATATTCAGTCATATTCTTGCTGTGCATATTGAGTTTTAGCGTGCGAGGTGTATGCCCCGAGGGTGTTATATGTGGCTTGTTGATTCAGGTGAATAGTTATGAGGTTTTCATGTTTCTTGCACCATTTTCAGTGTTGAGAAGGTTTGATGCAAGGTTCTAACAGATATGAGGCTAATTACCGGTACTGCATTTGATTATGGGTAGCTAGTGTGGCTAGAGTTATTGTTTAGGGCATGTGTGTGATGTGTTACATCGTGTGGCTGTACCTTGTAGGTGTAGGCATAAGTTGTTGCAGTTGGTTGAGGCTAATACCGTGTGTTGATGTGGGAATCGGGTCTTTTGGGAATTATTGAATGGTGAGAAATTTGGTTATAAGGCCTATCAGTATGGGTGGAAGAAAGAATTTTCAGTTGGGATAGTGTCATCGGGCCTATCTGGATTGGGGTGACGTGGGATCACCCGCAAGTTTATGTATGGTAGTTCACTCAGTGATTTGATGACTTTGGAATGGGTCTTGACACGTTCGAGAACGAACGTTTGTTTAATAGGGGAAGAATGTAACAACCCGACATGTTATTTTGAGAATTAAGGTCCCGTTCAGCGGCATAAGGTCTCAAGCAGCTTCGTATTATGTGTTATGACTTACGTGTATGACCGGGTTCAGTTTTCAGATGATTCGAGATCAATTTGGAAGAAGGATTCCTGTTTTAGAAGCTTAAGCGGTAAGAGTTGACCGGAGTTTTGACTTTTGTGTGGACGACTCCGAAATGGAATTTTGATGATTCCAATAGCTCCATATAGTAATTTTGGACTTAGACGTGTGTCTGGATTTGGAGGTTCGTAGTGTAATTTGAAGCATTTCAGCGAAAATTAGAAAGTTGAAGTTTTGGAAGGTTGAGAGATTTGACCGAGAGTTGAATTTGGTTATATCGGGGTCAGAATGAAATTCTGAGAGTTGGATTAGCTCTGTTATGTCATTTGAAACTTGCATGCAAAATGTGACGTCATTTCGGGTTGATTTGATATGTTTCGACGCGCGTTTTGGAAGCTAGAAGATTTGGAATTAATAAGTTCGATTCGTAGTGTGATTCGTAGTTTCGACGTTGTTTGATGTGATTTGAGACCTCGAGCGGATCCGTGTTATGTTATGGAACTTGTTGTTATGTTTTGACGGGGTCCCGGGGCCTCGGGCGTGTTTCGGATGGGCTACGGGATCGCGAAGTTCAAGCCGCGTTCGCGTAGGCTGTGCTGGGACTGCCCATTTTTCTTCTTCGCATCGCAATGTGTGGTCTGCGATCGCGTAAGTGTGAATTTTGTTTCTTCGTATTCACGTAGCACAACCCTAGCATCTGGTATATTTTCCCCTTCGCGATCGCATAAAATCGTTCGCGATCGCGTAGTAAATTTCTTGGGGCAGCGGTTGTTCCCTTCTTTGCGATCGCATGCTTTTGTTCGCGATCGCGTAGTTCAATTTCTGGGCAGTGGTCATTTCCTTCTTCGCGATCGCAATTGCCTTTCCGCGATCGCGATGTGTAAATCGCTGGGCAGCAGAATATATTTCCAAAATCGTGGGTTTTATCCATTTTTCATCTTTTGAGCTAGAAACCTCGGATTTGAGCGATTTTTGAGGGGTTCTTCATGTGGTTGATTGGGGTAAGTGATCTTTACCCAATTTTGATTTTATTTCATGGTTTTATCTTTGTTTTCATCATTAAATTAGAGAATTAAGTTAGAAATTTTGGGAAAGTTTGTAAAATCTCTCAAAAAGTGTAAAATGATGATTTGAACAACGAATTGATATCAGAAGTTGATAATTTTGATATGGTTGAAGTCGTATCGGAATGAGTGTTCGAGTTTTGTGAATTTTATCAGGTTTCGAGGTGCGGGCCTAAGGATTGACTTTTGGGTTGACTTTTTAGTTCTTGTTAAAGATTGAAGCTTTATTATCTGAAATTATTTCCTACGAGTTTTATTTATGATTTGAAGTTATTTTGGCTAGATTTGAGCCGTCCGGAGATTGTTTCACTCGAGAAGGTCATTTTTGAGTAACGGTCTAGCTTCTTTGAGGTAAGTATCTTGCCTAACGTTGTGTGAGGGAACTACCCCTTATGATTCGATTCTTTTGTGTTAATTGTGTCATGTGAAGGCCGTGTACGCGAGGTGATGAGTACGTACTCAGGCTTATTTGTGGAAATTTATCTGTTTAGGGCTCTTAGGTTCTTATGTTCATTAGATATGAAGTTGTTTTGTCATGTTACATCTGCCATTTACTAGTTTCACCTTTACGTTTCTTAATTGGAATTAATTGCTTCATGTTTTACCCTTATTGCCGGTTAAACTCTTATGTGCCTTAACTGAAGTTGTTGTCTCTTTTATTGCCATGCTATCCTTTCCGTAATTGTTTATCCTTGATTGAAGTTATTATTATCTTTTTCGTAATTGCCTATCATTAGTTGAAGTTGTTGTTGTTGTTGTTGTTGTTGTTGTTATTATTATTATTATTATTATTATTATTATTATTATTATTATTATTATTATTATTATTATTATTATTATTATTATTATTATTATTATTATTATTATTATTATTATTATTATTATTATTATTATTATTATTATTATTATTATTATTATTATTATTATTATTATTATTATTATTATTATTATTATTATTATTATTATTATTATTATTATTATTATTATTATTATTATTATTATTATTATTATTATTATTATTATTATTATTATTATTATTATTATTATTATTATTATTTTAAATAATTTACTTATCCTTAATTGAATTTGTTGTATCTCTTCCGTAATTGCTCAACCCTAAATGAAGTTTTGTTATCCCTTATCATTGTTGACTTATCCTTATTTGGAATCATTGATTCATGTTATCTCTTTTACCGTTGAATTGTACTTTTTTTGGAATCATTACTGCACATTATCTCTTCCTTGTTGAGCTATTGCTATTATGTACCATTATTTCCTGTTGTGTCTTTCTTTTTGAGTTTGTTCTTTCATTTTCTTTGTATTCTGAAGTTACTGAGTTGATTTACTTACCGTATTCTCGTGTTATTGTCGCTTTTATTGTTGTATTCAGTGTTGTTGTGCCGAGGGCTATGCGTGGTTGTGATATTGAAACTGCTTTGACGAAATATTGTGGCATGTGGACACACATTGTGAAAGTCATTTATTTGAGTTGTTATGTTTTTGGCATACGTGTTTTGTTGAGAGAATTGTTATGTTGTTTGCATGAGGTTTCTGCCGTGTGGTTTATATTATGTTTGCACGAGGTTTCTGCCGTGCAGTTGTTATTGTGTTGCAAGAGGTTTCTGTCGTGCTATTGTTATTATTGATACGCATGTGGTGGTATAAGGTCTAGGTGTTGAAATGCATGCGGTGAGATAAGGTGGGATTGAAACACATGGCTAGTAGGGGAACTACTAGAAGCCATGCGGTGTGATAAGGTGGGCCAAAATATAGGATGCTATTTCGGGAAAATAATTTTTCAGAACTAAATATAAAGGCTCCCGCGGTGATATAAGGAAAGTTCTGATTCATTTTACGATTTGAGAGTACGAGAAGGTACCTCGGGAGGGCTCTTGTTGTCATTTCCCCTTTTCTGTGCACTTGTCTTTGATTATTGTTTTCCTTAGCATATTACTAATTATTTTCCTCCGTGATGCACTTTTTGCTCAGTTCTATATAGTTAATCTTGTTATGCTGGTTGCTGCTTCAATTTTCATTGCTGCTTTTATTACACTGTATATTTTGTGGTGATAGTTTCTTATGTGCCATTAATTATCTCTACTCTTATTTGTTGACTTGAATTGTGGTAGAACACTTGCATAAACATATACGTAGTTAAATCACCCATATCAGTTTTAGAAGCTGAATCCTGATGTCATTGACCATTATACATACTCTTGTCTACTTTCCTTCTGTGTGAGGATTGCCTATTGACACATGAGTTATCCGTGTGATTCAAAATTGTAATATGGGTACAAGATGCCATGTGATTAGGGTTCATGAATTGGGACCCGTGAGCTACGATTATGAGGTTCGACACCTCATGGAAATGCTTGAACAGATCTAGTGTGAAAGCGGCTGTTCTTATTGAGTTGTTGCTGGTTTTCCTTTATTTGGTATCATCGGACTTAGACTGTGTTCAGCTTACTCTACAACACTATTACCTATCTGCTTCCTGTTAAATTTTGTTGTTACTAGTGTTTCATTGCAAGCATTATTTTGTATTCTTTATCCTGCTTAGCTTTATATTAATATTGTTTCTCTGTTAGTTCACCTTCACACTTGTTCAGGTTATTTAGTCCGGTAGGTGTCTTGGCTGTCCCTCGTTACTACTCCACCAAGGTTAGTCTTGATACTTACTGGGTACCGCTGTGGTGCACTCATACTACGCTTCTGCACATTTTTTGTGTAGATCCATGTGCCATGGTTGTTGTTGATTATTAGTTGGCTGGTCGAGCTGCGGAGACTCAATGTAAACTTGCCGTTGCGTTCGCAGGCCTCAGAGTCACCTTCTGATATTTTCATTGTATTATTTAGTTCTATCCCGAACAATTGCATTTAGGGATTTTTCTAGCAAACTCAGTAGAGCTTATGACTTGTACTACCGGTTTTGGGAATTGTAATTGTGTATAAGATTTTTATCTCATATTTATCACTCGATGTCTTCTATTTATTTAGTAAGTGTTGGGCTTACCTAGTCTTAGAGACTAGGTACCGTCACGACATCCCACAGAGGGAAATTAGGGTCGTGACAAGTTGGTATCAGAGCTCTTGGTTCATAGGTGTTACGAGACATAAACGAGTTTAGTAGAGTCTTGCGGATCGGTACGGAGACGTCTGTACTTATATTTAAGAGGCTACGAAACTAATAGGACAGTTTCTCTTCTTTCATTCCTATCGTGTGAGTTTGTTGATCTCAGATTTTGAACTTTTGTCATTCCATTTTCTCACAAATGGTGAAGACACGAGTTGCAATTACCGATAATGCTGCCCTCAGAGCCAGTGTTGCTAGGGACCGAGGCAGAGGCAGAGGAGGAGCACGTGCTACAGCTAGAGCACCTATTAGAGCAGCTGTTGAGGAGCTGCCAGTAGCTTCTGTTGGGGGACAGGCACCGGAGGCGCCTGTAGTGACCCAGGACTTCAGGAGATTTTGGCATTATTCCTGAGCATGTTTGGTACATTGGCTCATGCGGGGTTGATTCCGATTGTACCAGCTACTTCACAGATCGGGGGAGGATCTCAGACTCCCGTCGCCCGTACTCCAGAGAAGCGAGTCCACTTTGGTCAGGTTCCAGGTGTCATACCGACACAGCCTGTTGTCCCAGTGTAGCCCGTGGTTAGGGCGACAACATATGAGGAAGAACATCTTAGACTTGCAAGGTCCAAGAAGTGTTACCCTTATACTTTCAGTGGTTTGGCTTCAGAGAATGCGCATGGGTTCCTAGAGGAGTGCTACCGTATACTCCGCACTATGGGTATTGTAGAGACAAGCGGGGTTGCTTTTACTACGGTCCAGCTTAAGGGAGCGACATATCAGTGGTGGCGAGCATATGAGTTGGGTAGTCCGGTCGATGCAACTTCACTTTCATGGACTCAATTTTCAGAGGTGTTCTTGAGAGAGTTTGTTCCCCAGACCCTTTGGGGAAGCATGGTGCGCGGAGTCGAGCAGCTGTGCCAGAGCACTATATCAGTATCAGAGTATGCCATTAGATTCAGTGATTTGTCCAGACATGTACCTATTTTGGTTTTTTCAGTTAGAGAGCGAGTCCGCAGGTTCTTTGGGGGTTCAGTCATGATATCCCATTCAATATGGCTCGGGAGTTGGAGTCGGATGTTCCATTTCAGTAGGTGGTAGAGATCGCTCGCCGATTAGAGGGCATGTAAGACCAGGAGGGAGAAGTCATGCGGGGTCAAGAGATAGAGGACAGGGAGTCTAAGAGGCCTCGTAAACCGGAGAGACCTATTGGTTCCTATTTTGGAGGCAGGGTATGGTATGGTAGAGGTTTTGTGGGTCAGCTAGTTCAATTTGCACTTCAAGCTTCGCACGGTGTTTCAGGTACCCATAGGTCTCAGGGTACCCGTACTGGATAACTTCCACAACCATGTCAGCGGAGATGTTTCTTGAATGTGGAGATACCAGCCACATGGTGAGAGATTGTCCTAGACTCCGGACATATGTGTCATAATGGGGTATTTAGGCTATGAGTTCTGCTCCAGTTGCTGATATCCCTACACCGCTAGCTTGAGGCGCAGGTCAGGTGAGTAGAGGGCGCCCAAGAGGGGGAGGCCCAACCCGTTGATGTGTTTTTATGGTAGGGCTGAGGCCGCTGCACCAGATGATGTCGCACATGCATGGGTTCGTTTTGTTATAGAGGAGCATCATTCGTATTTTGTTTCGGTTCTGCTTATCGGGGTGAGTCCTTCTATTTTACTTCACATATGGGTGAGTTTCATGATTTTGTACTCTGCTTATGTGTTTACCCCTGTTGGGAGATTTATAGTGGTAGCCCATGTCTATCGTGTTGTTTTAATTCATTATTGAGAGCTATGAGACTAGAAGTGAATTTTTGTTACTCATTACGGTAGTTTTGATGTGATATTTAGATGGTTGGTTACGATTTGTGGTTTAGATGTTTTACTAATGTGGGAGTTCAGTATGTGTTGTGATTTTGTAGGCGAAATTGAATTAGTGGAAGGTTTTGGTTGGTATGATGTGTATTCTACTTGTGATTCAGAGTTGAGGGTGAGACCCTCGCGGTGTCTTGCGTTTCAATGTGTTTGAATCGAGATGTGTGCCATGGTGGAGTTATATCAGGATGAGATCCTTGCGATTATTTCATAGGTTTTGATTTTCCCTTGTGAAATTGGTTCGTAATATGGTACTAATAGGGAGTTGTGCCTGTCGGGCTTGTTTGGTAGCTCCTTCATGTGTTTCTTTTTATATTCAGTCATATTCTTGCTGTGCATATTGAGTGTTAGCTTGCGATCTATGTGTCCTGGTGGCGTTAGATGTGGCTTGTTGATTCAGGTGAATAGTTATTAGCTCTTCATGGTTTTTGCATCGTTGTGAAGGTTTGAAGCAAGGTTCTAATGGATATGAGGCTAATTGGTGGTACTGGATTTGATTATGGGAAACTATTGTGGCTGGAGTTGTTGTTTAGGGCATGCGTGTGATATGTTACGTCGTGTGGCTGTACCTTATGGGTGTATGCATAAGTTGTTGTAACTGGTTGAAGCTGATACAGTATGTTGATGTGGGAATCAGGTCTTTTGGGAGTGATTAAATGTTAAGAAATTTGGTTCTAAGGCCTATTAGTATGGGTGGAAGGAATAATTTTTAGTTGGGATAGTGTCATCGGGCCTATATGGATTGGAGTGACATGGGATCACCCGCGGGTGTATGTATGGTAGTTCACTCAGTGATTTGATGACTTCGGAATGGGTCTTTGACACGTTCGAGGACAAACGTTTGTTTAAGAGGATGAGAATGTAATGATCCAACCGGTTGTTTTGAGAATTAACATCCCGTTCGGCGGCATAAGGTCTCGAGCAGCTTCGTATTATGTGTTATGACTTGCGTGTCTGTACGAGTTTAGTTTTTGCATGATTCGAGATCAATTTGGAAGAAAGATTCCTATTTTAGAAGCTTAAACGATAAGAGTTGATCGGAGTTTTGACTTTTGTGTGTACGACTCCGAAATGGCATTTTGATGATTCCAATAGCTTTATATGGTAATTTTGGACTTAGGCGTGCGTCCGGATTTGGATTTGGAGGTCCATAGTGTAATTTGAAGCATTTAGGCAAATTGGAAAGTTGAAGTTTTGGAAGGTTGAGAGGTTTGACCGAGAGTTGACTTTGGTGATATCGGGGTCGGAATGTGATTCCGAGAGTTGGATTAGCTCCGTTATGTCATTTGAAACTTGCATGCAAAATTTGACGTCATTCCGAGTTGATTTGATATGTTTCGGCGCGAGTTTTGGAAGCTAGAAGATTTGGAAATTCATAAGTTTGATTTGTGGTGCAATTCGTAGTTTTGAGGTTATTTGATGTAATTTGAGACTTCGAGCTGGTCCGTGTTATGTTATGGAACTTGTTGGTATGTTTCGACGGGGTCCCGGGGGCCTCAGACGTGTTTCGGATGGACCACAGGGCATTTGTTTCATGTTTTTGGATGGTTGATATGATATCTGATGTCCCTTATACGCGATCGCGAAGTTCAAGCCGCGTTCGCGTAGGATATGTTGGGACTGTCCATTTTCCTTCTTCGTGTTCGCAGAGTGTGGTCCACGATCGCATGTACTCGTTCGCAATCGCGTAGTAAATTTCTTGGGGCAACACCTATTCCCTTCTTTGTGATCGCATGCTTTTGTTCGCGATCGCGTAGTTCAATTTCTGGGCAGTGGTCATTTCCTTCTTCACGATCGCAATTGCCTTTCCGCGATCGCGATGTGTAAATCACTGGGCAGAAGAATATATTTCTAAAGTCGTGGGTTTTGTCCATTTTCATCTTTTGAGGTAGAGACCTTGGATTTGAGCGATTTTTGAGAGGTTCTTCATGTGGTTGATTGGGGTAAGTGATCTTTACCTAATTTTGATTTTATTTCATGGTTTTATATTTGTTTTCATCATTAATGTAGAGAATTAAGTTGGAAATTTTGGGGAAATTTGTAAAATCTTTCAAAAAGTCCAAAATGATGATTTGAACGACAAGTTGATACATGAAGGTGATCCTTTTGGTATGGTTGAACTCGTATCAGAATGGGTGTTCGGGTTTTATAAATTTTATCAGGTTCCTAGGTGCGGGCCCGAGGGTTTACTTTTGGGTTGACTTTTTAGTTCTTGTTAAAGATTGAAGCTTTATTATCCAGAATTATTTCCTATGAGTTTTATTTATGATTTGAAGTTATTTTGGCTAGATTTGAGCCGTACGAAGATTGTTTCACTCGAGAAGGTCATTTTTGAGTAACGATCTAGCTTCTTTGAGGTAAGTATCTTGCTTAACTTTATGTGGGGGAACTACCTCTTAGGCTTCAAGTCTTTTGTGTTAATTGTGTCATGTGAAGGCCGTGTACGCGAGGTGACGAGTACGTGCTCGGGCTTATTTGTAGAAATTTATCCGTTTAGGGATCTTAAGTTCTTATGTTCATTAGATATGAAGTTGTTTTGTCATGTAAATCCCCCATTTACTAGTTTCACCTTTGCGTGTCTTAATTGGAATTAATTGCTTCATGTTTTACCCTTATTGCCGATTAAATTCTTATGTGCCTTAACTGAAGTTGTTGCCTCTTTTATTGCCATGTTATCCTTTCCGTAATTAATTATCCTTGATTGAAGTTATTATTATCTTTTTCGTAATTGCCTATCATTAGTTGAAGTTATTATTGTCTTTTTTTAATTATAATTTACTTATCCTTAATTGAATTTGTTGTATCTCTTCCATAATAGCTCAACCCTAAATGAAGTTTTGTTATCCCTTCTCATTGTTGACTTATCCTTATTTGAAATCATTGATTTATGTTATTCCTCTTATCTTTGAATTGTACTTTTGTCGAATCATTACTACACATTATCTCTTCCTTGTTGAGCTATTGCTATGTTGTTTCATTATTTCCTGTTGTGTCTTTCTTTGTGAGTTTGTTCGTCCGTTTTCTTTGTATTATGAAGTTACTAGTTTGATTTACTTGCCGTATTCTCGTGTTATTGTCGCTGTTGTTGTTATATTCAGTGTTATTGAGCCAAAGGCTATGTATGATTGTGATATTGAAACTGCTTTGAGGAAATATTGTGGCATGTGGGCACATATTGTGAAAGTCATTTATTTGAGTTGTTATGCTTTTGGCATACGTGTTTTGTTAAGAGAATTGTTATGTTATTTGCACGAGGTTTCTACCGTGCGGTTGTTATTATGTTTGCACGAGGTTTCTGCCGTACGGTTGTTATTGTGTTGCACGAGGTTTCTGCCGTGATATTGTTATTATTGATACGCATGCTGTGGCATAAGGTCTGGGTGTTGAAACATATGAGATGAGATTAGGTGGGCTTAAAATGCGTGGCTAGTGGTGTGATAAGGTAGGCTAAAACGCGGAATGCTATTTCTGGAAAATAATTTTTCAAAACTAAATATAAAGGCTCCGGCGGTGATATAAGGAAAGTTGTGATTCATTTTACGATTTGAGACTACGATGCGGTACCTTGGGAGGGCTCTTATTGTCATTTCCCCTTTTCTGTGCACTTGTCTTTGATTATTGTTTTCCTTAGCATACTACTAATTGTTTTCCTTCGTGATGCACTTTTTGCTCAGTTCTATGTCGCTAATCTTGTTGTGCTGGTCGCTGCTTGAAACTTCATTGCTACTTTTATTACACTATACATTTCGTGGTGATCGTTTCTTATATTCAATTTATTGTCTCTACTCCTATATGTTGACTTGAATTGTGGTAGAACGCTTGCATAAGCATACACATAGTTAAATCACCCATATCGGTTTTAGAAGCTGAATCCTGACATCATTGATCATTATACGTACTCTTGTCTACTTGCCTTATGTGTGAGGATTGTCTATTCACATGTGAGTCGCCCGTGCGGTTATAAGTTGTAATGTGAGAACAAGATGCCAAGTTATTAGGGTTCATGAATTAGGACCCGTGAGCTGCGATTATGAGGTTAGGCACCTCGTGGAAATGCTTGAACATATCTGGTGTAAAAGCGGTTGCTCTTATTGAGTTGTTGCTGGTTTTCTTTTATTTGGTATCACAGGACTTAGACTGTGTTCAGCTTACTCTACAACACTATTGCCTGACCGCTTCCTGTTAAATATTGTTGTTACTAGTGTATCATTGCAAGCATTATTTTGTATTCCTTATTCTGCTTAGCTTTATATTAATATTTTTTCTTTGTTAGTTCACCTTCACACTTGTTCAGGTTGTTTAGTCCGGTAGGTGTCTTGACTGTCCCTCATCACTACTCCACCGAGGTTAGTCTTGATACTTACTGGGTCCCGATGTGGTGTGCTCATACTACGCTTCTGCACATTTTTTGTGCAGATCTAGGTGCTACAGTTATTGTTGATTATTAACTATCTGGCCGAGTTATGGAGACTCAAGGTAAACCTGCCGTCGCGTTTGCAGGCCTCAGAGTCACATTATGATATTTTCATTGTACTGTTTAATTCTATCCGAACAATTGAATTTAGGGATTTTTCTAGCAAACTCACTAGAGCTTATGACTTGTACTACCGGTTTTGGAAATTGTAATTGTGTATAAGATATTTATCTCGTATTTATCATTCGATGGTTTAATTATTCTATTTATTTAGTAAGTGTTAGGCTTACCTAGTCTTAGAGACTAGGTGCCGCCATGACATCCTACGGAGGAAAATTGGGGTCGTGACACTGATGTTACGGCCGAGCTCGGATTTGGGCTGAACAGTAATTTTGCTCTCGATCGGACCCTTGGTTCGAAGACAAATGTATATGAAGAACAACAATAAAATAAGAACTAAAAAGCAGAAAAATAAATTTGTATTGCCTTGTTTTGCGTGTTACAATGTATCTTATCAAAGAAAAAGCTTCCCCTATATATAGTCGGAGAGTTTCACCCCTAGTACAAGTCTAAAAAACGTAAACATCCTCCTCTCTCGTTAATTACTGATCTGTAACCGCCATCGAGTGAGATCCACACCATATTATCCGTCTGGATATCACGACCCTCTATCTATTGCCTATAATCATTCACGCGCTTCCTGAAGTCTTAGAACTCATCTCGGGTCCAGGGTGCATTGTTTTATCAAGTCCAATGGTGAGCACTCCGTTCCGGCCTTAGTACAACAAGTTCCCAGCTACGATTTCGATCTCATGTATTCATACCCTTGCTTTATTTGACCCACCGAAAAATTGGGATGTGTGTTAGCCCCGATTTCATCCGTATACGGTTAGTCCCCTTGTTTCTCAGAGAGTAGGTTTCACAAAACGATGGAAACCGATAGATGAACCCCGGTTCCTTCCTTCGTACGTTAAAACCGAGACGACAAATAAGTCGAAACGTCCCATCAGTCACGTCGTTCTGATTTCGGACACGTGTCGATCATCACTGGTTGCCTTTGAATGTGAAGCATCACGTATTGATTACATTTTCCCCTATAAAAGCATCGACCTTTTATACTTCTTTCACTTTTCCGATCCTAGCTTTTACCTTCGAATTTTCTAGCGGCTCTCAACTTTTTCAAATCTTCATATCTTCATCTCTGATCTTCAAATTTTCATATTTGTTCTTAGATCTCTAACCCATATCTTCATCCCACCTTCAAACCTTCGTACTCTTTTCTTAAAACCTTCATACTTGCTTTCAAACCTTCATACTTTTCCTTCAAATCTTGATATCTTCCAAGATCACGATGGCCAAAACTTCCAAATCAGTTCTTCAGCAGGCTGCCCCTTCATCTTCCCACCCTTTGCTGCTGCTGAGGTGGCCTCAGATCCCCCCATGAAAAGATTTATACCCGGGGGTTGTTCAATCGAGGATGACTTCAAGGTCGAGAAAGCCTCTAGCCAACAAGACCGAGGTGAGGGAGCATCGAGATACATATGCCCTATCACCGAAGAAACCTTACCCGTAGTCCGAGCGGACTGTAAGTGGGAGGGTAAAGACATGGTTGTCCCTGGGCCCGATGACGATATAACCACTCACGTGAGGGGGTATCTGAGTGTTTACACTTACCCCTTTATGCTCACCGATGTGGATCCCACAGTTCTTGCTTTTTGCAAGAGATACGAGGTATGTCTCGGGAAAATCCACCCATCCTTCTGGATGATCGTGATCCTCTTGCGCTACTCCGTAAGTAACCCCGAGTCTCAGTAGTTAACCCTCTACCACCTACTCCATTTATACAGTCCCTGAATCTTCAGAGAGGGACTGATCAAGCTTGTCCGCCGAGCAAGCAAGGCTCCTTTCTTGAGCATTAATGAGGACCGAGACCGCCGAGCAAGCAAGGCTCCTTTTTTTCTCATTGCTTGTGTTTGTGGTCGTGCAACAATTGCCCGAGTTCTAGATGCAATCCCCCGATTTAAGGGGTGGATCGAAGGGATTTGTAAGCAGATGCCTTACTCCGAGCGTTCATGGCGCAAGCTCTCAAAGGGCAGATGGGAGGCCTATTCTCATGGTGAGGTTCCTTCCCGAAATTGTTATAATCACGCTTTTTAACTTACATAGTGTTAACTTCTCCATTTTTCTTGCAGGTCCGCCTAAGACCACCGAGATTAGGCCACTCGATGAGGACGAGGATCCTTCTTTGCCTGCTGAGCCCTCCATCTCAGTACACCCTGGTGTTGCCGCGAAGGAGGAGAAGAATAAAAAGAGAGTCCTTAGGTTCCTGTACCCCGAGGGAAAGAGGAAGAAAAGGGCAGCCACCCGGGCCTGAAATCCCAAGAAGAATACCAAGTCTAGGTCATCAGACCCTGACTATCTCTACCGGCTCAGGGATGAGGTCAAAGAAGACGATATCTTTGTCGCCCACGGATTGACACCCATCGGGGAGCAGGCGATGATCGATAAAGGGGGACATGAGGCCGATCCCCTTCAGGCTCGGGAATCTGAGGGGGAGATAGAGGTTGTGACCTCCCAAGAAGCTGCTCCCAATCCTAAGGAGGCGATAAGTGTCATTGACATCATAGAAACGCCCATGCTCGAGGAGACCCAAGCGGGCAAAGAAATATCAAGTGAGGGTGTGCGGGGTTCAGATGACCCTCTCAACTTCTTTTTCAATAGTACAAACATGTCTACATTGGAGGACATTTTCGGGCTGGGCGACCTGGAGATCGCAAAGAAGGACGTGCCATCGGGAGCTGGCGGGCTGAGTTCGAGCCCAAGACTAGCGAAGCAGTTTCCCACACCGAGCGTGGACCCTGGTCGCAAGAGAATAATCATTCTTATGGTCGCGGAGGATGCTCGGGTCCTATCTGCTCCAGTGGGCGTAGCCAGATACCTCCAATGCCTGGTGACTGAGGAGGACAAGGAAAAGATGAACGATGTGGGCACGTAAGTCTTTTCAACAAGGCGCAAGATGTGCTGAACCGGGTAAGACATCAACACTTTTACATCCCCTTGTGAATTCCACTTAAATTTTGATGTCTCTTTATGTTTTCTAGTTTTAGAGGTCTCAGTGCTTCACCATGAGAGCGTCCTCCAGTACTGCTTGGAAATCATCCAGCTCGAGTTCGAAGGAGCCCTCAAAGACCTCCTGGCCAAGCTGGACAAGGCTCAGAAGGAAACTTCGACCCTGAAGTGGGAACATGCTGACCTGGTTGAAAAGGTAAAGGTCTTTGAAGCTAAAAACGAGGAGCTAGTTGTGGTGACTAACAACACAACCTCGCAAGTCCAACAAATGATCAACCTGATCGACCAACTCTGAGCCGAGATGAATGAGGTCAAGGCCATGGCCGAATGGTGGAAATGCAGAATGGACCTACTAGATTCAGAGAAGGAAACCACGAAAGCAGAGTTGGCATCAGTTGAGAACCAACTCAGGGTGGCGAAGGACAAAGCTAAAAAATGGTCTCAGCTGAATGATGATCTCCGAGCGCAGCTGAACTCGACCGTCGAAGAGCGGGATGCCCTCAAAAGAGAATATGAGTCACTAAAGTCCAAATTGGACACAACCTCTGCTGATGCCTAAGAAATGATGGCCTAATATAAGGCCGATGTGGAGGCAGCTGAGACCCGCCTAAAGACAAAGGCTAAATATGTAAAGCGGCTGTCTCGAAGAGAGACCCTCGAAGAGATCCACGCCCGAGATTTCAACTTGTCGGCCAATATCGAGGAAGCCAAAAATCTCGAGGCCGAGGCAAATGAGCTCTACGAGCTTGAGGGTGCCGAAGGCTCTAAGGGTTCCGAGGGCTCCGAGGGATTCGAGGGCTCTGACGATTCTGGCGATGAGTCGGGCCCTGGTGAAGACCAGGTGTAGATGCCTTAGTACTTTTTCAGTTTTTGTTTTCCCTTATGTATATGTTTTTGTTTATTTTGAGGTCTTTTTTATTGAGCCTTTGTAAATATATTTCAGAGTATATATGAAATCCCTTTCTGGCAATATCGTGTCTTTACTTTTCCAACATATTTTTATAATTTCTATTCATGTAATGTTTTTAATGCCTTAACATAGAATCAAATGTAGTTATGGGGCATTCATTTTTCAGAGGTCCGAACGAAGCCGGACTTCAATTCAACTTTATTTGCTCGAGGCTTTGAAACTTTGTATGACCGGAAATGTTTAAGATGCTTAAGTAATTTTAGACAATGCTTTTTTCGAGGGTAACCTTTTAGCAGGTTTTGAGTTTTTATAAAGGCCTTACTTTCTAATTTTGAGCTTCAGACGTCTCCAAGCAATTTTTAGGGTGTCCATAGCCTTTTGTATTTAGACAACGCCTAATAGGTTTGGTGCCTCTAGGATTTGGTAGCCCATGTTGTCTGAGCTTTCTTCGGGCGATAGTCCCCATGTAGGGGTAGCCCTTGGGCTCGGTAGTCCCCGAGTAGGGGTAGCCCGTGGTCTCTTAGGATCCAAAATTGAAGAAGCAAGAAAATGCTAAATAGCAAGGCGAAACTTTCTTTCATTTCTTAGTGTGTAAAGTACATGATCGAAAGCGCATAAAAACTTGTATCATGGCCAGAGTAGACTATGTGAGCATGGTTCATACGACCGTTTGGCCCTTACAATGAATCCTAACCTCCAAGCCTTAGCTTCTAGCATACAAGATTTTTATTTTTTCCTTGCTAAAAACCTTAATCCGAGGATAATGGCCCCCAGTATTCGAGGTCAAGCTTGAGAGGGATCGTATACTGTTGATATGAAATGAACAATCATTGACTCCAGTTTGAGACCGGTCTTCGAATCTAAGTTAGTACGTTTTACGGTTGTCTTATTAAAAACCTTGCCTAAAATCCATTTTGGGACAAAATCGGTTCAAGGAAAAAAGAGTGCAAGGTGTGCTTTCAGTCCTAATAGCCACATCCATCCTTGGCCGTTTGCCTACAAATATTAGTCTGATTCATAGCATGATTAAAGAGTAATTGAGTTCGTACCTTAGTAGTAGTACCGCTTTAAGTGTGTCACGTTCCAGTTGTTTGGTAGTTTCACACCGTTTCCTTCTACGAGTTTGTACGAGCCTTTGTCGGTAATTTCAACAACCCGATATGGTCCTTCCTAATTCAATCCCAGCTTCCCCTCGTTCGGGTTCCGGGTGTGTAATGTTACTATCCTCAATGCCAAATCCCCGATCTTAAAGTGTCGCATGTTGGCTATTCGATTGTAGTATCTTTCTATTTGCTATTTTTGGGCGGCTAACCGGAATAGGGCAGCCTCCCGCCTCTCATTCAATAGTTCCAAGCTCACGATCATGGCCTCGCCGTTTGACTCTTCTGTCATATATTGGAACCTAAGGCTCAGTTCTCCCACTTTGACTGGTATTAAGGCTTCAACCCCGTATTACCAACGAAAATGGGGTGGCCCCGGTACTAGACTTTGAGGTCGTACGATATGTCCATAGGACTTCAGGAAGGATTTCTTTCCATTTCCCTTTGGCATCAGTCAACCTCTTTTTTAGGTTTTGAAGTATAGTCTTATTTATTGATTCTGCCTGTCTGTTCCCACTAAGGTGGTAAGGTGTTGATAGAATCTTCTTAATCTTGTGATCTACGAAGAATTTATTTACCTTGATGCCGATGAATTATTTTCCATTATCGCAAACGACCTCAGCCGGTATCCCGAATTGACATATTATGTGGTCCTAGATAAAGTCAATGACTTCTTTCTTCCGGACTTTTTTGAATGCTTGAACTTCGACCCATTTGAAAAAATAATCGGTCATGAATAGTATGAATTGACCCTTACCGGGTGCCCACGGTAGGGGACCGACGATGTTCGTTCCCCACTTCATAAATGGCCACGGGGACAAGACCGAGTGGAGTATCTCTCCCGGTTGATGAATCATCAGTGCTTGTCTCTGGTAGTCATCGCATCTTCGTACGAAGTCCTTTGCATCTTTCTCCATTTTGGTCTAGTAATAGCCGATTTGATTAATTTTCAGACCAAATATTCTGCCATCAAATGGTTTCTGCAAGTGCCTTCGTGAACTTCTCTTAAGGCGTATTCGGTATCTCATAGCCCAAGTATCTGACTAGCGGGCCGCCAAACATTCTCCCAAACAATTCCCTTCAACCAAGCTAAATATGGCAGCCTTGGTACGCAGGGCTCTCGATTCTTTGAGATCCGAGGGTAATTTCCTCGTCTTCAAGTAATCTGTGTACTTGTTCCTCCAATCCCAAGTTAAACTCGTTGAGTTTACTTCGGCGTGGCCTACTTCTATCACTGAATTCATGAGTTGTACTACTGTTACCGAACCGAATTGATCGACATCGACCGATGACCCCAAGTTAGCCAGAGCATCGGCCTCGCTGTACTGATCTCAGGGCACGTGCTGTAGAGTCCATTCCTTGAATTGATGCAATGTTACCTATAATGTTTCTAAGTACCTTCGCATCCGTTACTCTTTCACTTCGAACGTCCCATTGACTTGATTTACCACGAGGAGGGAGTCGCACTTAGCTTCGATCACCTTGGCCCTAAGGCTTCTAACCAATTCGATACCTATAATTATAGCCTCATACTCAACCTCATTGTTAGTCATTTCACAGTTCTAATAGACTGCCTAACTATATTTCCCATAGGTGGTTTTAACACGATACCGAGCCCATACCCCCTTATGTTCGAGGCACCATCCATAAAAGGGTCCAAATTCCCGAGGTAGTCCCCGAGGTTATAATAATTCCCTTTCGACTTCGGGTTTTAAGTCCGGTGTAAAATCGGCCATGAAGTCTGCCAAAATTTGAGATTTATAGAGGTTTGGGGTCGATACTCGATATCGTACCCGCTAATTTCGATGGCCTATTTGACCAACCAACCTTAGAGCTCGAGTTTGTGCATGATGTTCCTCAGTGGGTAAGAGGTTAAGACACATATGTGGTAGCATTGAAAGTACGATTTTAACTTTCTGGAGGCGCTTAGCAAAGTGAGTGCCAATTTTTCCAGGTGTGGTTACATTGTTTCGGCCTCGCCTAGAGTTCTACTGACATAGTAAATAGGAAATTGTGTACCTTCCTCTTCCCTGACTAAGACACCACTTACCGCCACCTCGTAAACCACTAAGTAAAGGTACAACTGTTCATCCGCCTTCGACATGTGGAGCAGGGGTGGACTCGATAGGTACTGTTTGAGTTCTTCCAAAGCTTGTTAGCATTCCGAGGTCCAGGAAAAGTTATTCTTCTTCTTCAACAGTGAGAAGAACCGATGGCTTATGACCGATGACCTCAATATGAACCATCCCAGGGTTGCTATATGCCTGGTCAGCCTTTGAACGGACTTGACATTGTCCACCATGGTGATGTCTTCTATGGCTTTGATTTTGTCGGGATTGATCTCGATCCCTCGATTGGAGACCATGAGCTCGATGAATTTTCCTGATCCGACCCTGAATGCGCACTTCTCTAGGTTCAGCTTCATATTGTATTTCTTCAATATGCCGAAGGTTTCCTGCAAATGTTTCAAATAGTCCTCTACTCGGAGGGACTTGACTAACATGTCGTCAATATAAACTTCCATTGATTTTCCTATCTGTTCTTCGAACAACCGATTTACTAGGCGTTGATAGGTGGAACCGATGTTTTTTAATCCGAATGGCATTATGCTATAACAATAGGTACCGAATTTAGTGATAAAAGAAGTGTTTTGTTGATCGCCCAAGTCCATTCGAATTTTGTTGTACCCGGAATAGGCATCGAGAAAGCTGAGTATCTCGTGCCCGGTCGTCGTGTCGATTATCCGATCGATGTTAGTCAAAGGAAAATAATCCTTAGGGCATGCCTTATTCAAATCTTTGTTATCTACACATATTCTTAGCTTATTTCCTTTTTTAGGCACTACCACTAAGTTAACCAGTCCAGGTATTTAACTTCTCGAATGGACCCTATTTTAAGGACTTTAGATACCTCGTCCTTGTTGAATGCATGCTTGACCTCGGACTGCGGTCTCCTCTTCTGCTTAATCGGGTGGAACTTAGGGTCCAAACTCAGCTTATGAATGGTCACTTCCAGGCGGATCCTTATCATGTCAAGGTGGGACCAAGCGAAACAGTCTATGTTAGCTTTAAGAAATTCAATGAGTTTTTTTTCCTAAGCTCAAGAGTTAACCTCGTGCCCAGGTATACCTTTCAATATGGTAGGTGTTCGATCAATATGACTTGCTCCAACTCCTCGACCATTGATTTTGTGGTGTCAGTATCATCAGGAGCTATGAACGACCTCGGAACTCCGTAATAATCCTCCTCGTCTACTCCTTGATCCTCTGGTTTGGTCGGGGCTGCTCCGGGTTCCTTGATGTTAAAACCGCGGGGGGATTACCTCGTTGACTGAAAACATTTCCTTTGCGGTTGGATTCTCTCCGTAGACCGTCTTGACTCCTCCCGACGTAGGGAATTACTGTGCCTGGTGTAAGGTTGAAGATACCGCCTTCATGTTATGAACCTATGGCCTTCCGAATTAGGTATTGTTCCTCATTTCCCCTTCGATCATGCAGAGCTTTTTCTCTTGGATCATCCCGATGGTATTTACTGGTAAGGTTATCTCCCCTTTAGTAGTTTCGTATGCCATGTTAAATTCGTTCAACACCCAGACCGTCGGCACTTTTGGTCTTGTAACCATAATTGCTCTACGACCCTCGATCTGATGATGTTGCCCGAGCTACCTGGATCAATCAATACACGTTTAACTTGAGATTTATTGATAAGTAGAGATATTACTAGTGCATCATTGTGTGGTTACATGATGCCCTCAGCATATTCATCATTGAACGAGATGGTTTCCTCCGTGACATAATCTCGAGTACGTTCTTCCCCTGTGATAGATACTTTAGTGCGCTTTATCCTCGGTCCTTGAGGGATATCGACCCCTCCAATGTTCATATTGATGACATGCTGAGGCTCCTTAAGTTGGTCCTATTTGTTGGCGTCCCTTTTCCTGAAGTGAGTTTTGGCTCGATCGCTCAGAAATTCTCGGAGGTGCCCGTTATTGAATAACTGTGCAATTTCTTCTCTCAACTGTCGGTAATCCTCACTCCTGTGGCCATGAGTGCCATGATACTTGCACATTAAGTTAGGATCTCTTTGGGTAGGATCAGACTGGAATGGTCGGGGCCACTTGATTTCCTTGATGCGCCCGATGGCTGATATAATGCTGGACGCATCCATGGTGAAGTTGAATTCTGACAATATTGATGTTTCTCTACCCCCGAGCTGCCTGTCGAAACTATTTTTGCTCATCATACCTTAGATACTAGGCCTTCGATTGCTTCTCTTTTCATTCCTTGTGGGCTGATGCCCAGACCCATTTCCCCTTCGATCCGCGCTATATGGTTGGTATCGATCTCGGACCGGTCTTAGCTTATGATTGACGGCTCTCTTAGACCTATCATCGGCTATGATGGGATAAACGGACCCAAAAGGGGCTCCGAGTTGGTCATCCTTGACTCTGATTTTTTACTGGTACCTGTTGTGGATGTCGGCCCAAGTTACCGCCGGGTACTCTACAAAATTATGTTTTGGCTTCTGCGAAGCCAACGATCTTGATAAGTGGGGATTTTGACTACTTATTAGCACCTTTTTGCTTTTGTTTTAGTCCGAAAGTATTGATTTATGTTCCCAAACTAGTAAAAGTGGGCAAATTGCAGGTTGTTAGAAGTTTGGTCTCCCATGATATGTTCCGATAAAAAAGGAGTGTTCCGAATAACAAGGAAAGAAAGGGCGCAAAACTAAAGAGGTGCGGTCCGTAGAAGGATTTCTGTGGCTGTAGAAGAAAGTGTGGACCGCAGAATTCCATCTGCGGCCGCAAATCAAGTGAAAGAGCCCAATAGGAATTTGGCCAATGTGCTAACCGCACATGAATTGTGCGGTACGCACTTCAGCAGGGTTCGGTACTTGGTCTTTTGCACACTCTATGAACTTTGGAGGTATTGTTCCAACGACCGTTTCCACACACTATTAAGTGTGGAGTGGACGTGAACCTTTCATGAATCCTAAGATTGAGTGCTAATTTCTTAAGTGAGCTTGGTAAATGGAAAGTAGAGGAGGAAGAGTTTGGAGTCCACCTTGGCCTACATGATAGAACAAGAGTCCTTGATGAGAAAAGTCAATTCTTGAAGCTCAAATATCATATTGGAACTATATGTTCATGAATATTTGACTTGTCACCTTGTTGATAATGCATGAGTAGTGTGGGTAATTATTTGTCCCAATTGATGTGTGAATGGCTCACCTTTGACTCACTGAAAGGACCCTTAACTCTAAGAGGTGGGAACTAATTTATTTGCTTGAGGACAAGCAATAACTTAAGTTTGGGGGAGTTGATAAGTGGGGATTTGACTACTTATTAACATCTTTTTGCTTTTGTTTTAGTCTGAAAGTATTGATTTGTGTTCCCAAAACTAATGAAAGTGCAAATTACATGAATTTTGGAAGTTTCGTCTCCTATGATAAATTCCGACTCAAAAAGGAGTGTTTCGAATCATAAGGCAAGAAAGGGCGCAGAACTAAAGAAGTGCGGTCCGTAGAAGAAAGTGCGGACCGTAGAATTCCATCTGTGGTCGCAGATCAAGTGAAAGAGCCCAGCTGAAATTTGGCCAATGTGCGGACCGCACACGAATTGTACGGTCACAGAACAGGGTCTGCAGTGACAAATGATTGAAAGTTTAGAGAGTGTGCAAAAGACCAAGTCCTGAAGTCTTGCTGAAGTGCGGACCGCACAAGAATTGTGCCGCCGCAAAAGATGCTTCGCAGCCGTAATCCAGAATTGTGTGGCTGCGGAATCCAATATCTTGCAACTGAAGAACTTTGCAGAACACACATGGAATTGTGCAGCCGCAAAACTTCCCGAGGGGCATTTTTGTCAGCAAATTTTGGGCCACTATAAATAGACGAGTTTCACATTTTTAGGTTAAATTTCAAAGTTTGAGCTGTTGTAGCCGTTACATTTTAACATTTTAGGAAGTTTGTGACTATTTTAGTGTTTAAACATTATATTTTATCATTTTAATCTTAGATTATGGGCTTAATTAACATTTCTTCTTTATTTTCTTCAACTCTCTCTATGAGTAGCTAGATTCTTACTAGGGTTGTAACCCAACCCTAGTGTGTAAACCTTATGGGTATTTAATGTAATGCTTGTTTATGATTGGGTGTTGATTATTTACCTTAGTTTATGCTTCAAGTTTAGAATTAATGGTTGCAAACATTGATTAATGCCTTTTTGACTTAGTCTCTACTTGAGAAAGAGGGACCTAGTCTAGGATAACTTGGCTAACAAGGAATTGAGCTAATTGAAGATTTCATTAGCCTGATTAAAGGGTTCAAATTAGAGATAGTGAGAACCCGACTTGATCTCATATAAACTATTTTGTTTGATATCCATTTGGACTTGAGAAAGACAAATTGGACAAAATCACTCTTTGATTGAGAGGTATTGAGTGGGTAACATAGAGTTGACAGCTATAATAAACCCCAATAAACAAAATAAGTATTAATGTATTTAACCAAATAGGCGAATACCTAGGTTATGGTCACATCCCTAGGCTTTTTAATTACTTGGAAAAATACCAAAAACAATCATTCGCTTCTAGTTTCTTTTCTTAACTTATAATTGATAGAGTAATATTAGAATTAGAACTCAAAACCTTTTGTGGAAGTGCAATCTAGCTATTCCTTTCACTCTCGCCAACTATATACTCCTAACACCCCTAGTAACTCCATATGGAAATCGACCCCGACTCTTGTTGGATATTATTCTTCCAACGACCATTTTCACTCACTATTGAGTGAGAAATGTTGGAAATTTGGTCTCCCATGATAAATTTCGACTAAAAAAGGAGTGTTCTAAATTACAAGGCAAGAATGGGTGCAAAACTAAAGAAGTGCGGTCCGCAAAATAATTTATGCGGCCACAGAAAAAAGTGCGGACCGCAAAATTCCATCTGCAGCCGTAGATAAAGTGAAAGATCGCAACAGGAATTTGGCCAATGTGCGGACCGCACATGAATTGGGTGGCCACAGAATAGGGTCTGCACTGACAAATGATTCGAAGTTCAGAAAGTGTGCAAAAGACCAAGTCCTGAAGCCTTGATGAAGTGCAAACCACACAAAAATTGTGCAGCCGCAGAAGATGCTTCGCAGCCGCAATCCAGAATTGTGCGGCTGCCGAATCCAAGATCCTGCAACTGAAGAAATCTGCGAATCGCACATGGATAAATATACATAATAGAAGAGAGAGAAGCTAGATAAATACAAATATGAAGAGAAAGAGTATCATGAAATTATTATAGACCAAATGTATCAAAGTGTACCAAATAAGAGTAAAAGAGGAGAGGGTGAAAAAAACTCAGTATGGATCCTTGGACGTCTCAGTGTCCCCAGCAATGTCATCTCTCTCAGGATCAGCCAACTGAATCTCATAATCATCAAATCTAGGTGTGGCTGGGTTGGTGAATATCTCACGCATTGCCTTAGTAGTGTCGGCAACAAGGTCTGGTTCATCAGACTGGCCAACTGGTGCTACCGGTGCTGATGGTGCTGAAGGATCTGGGGCGGACTAGTACGAGTCAAGAAGCATGTCAAAAAGAAGGTCGCCAGATATAACAAGTCTACTCACCTCCCTCCGGAGCTTGTCCACTGATTTCTTGCTCACCTGAGGCTTCTTCATCTTGTTTACTTCCTTTCCCAGCTCCTCAATCACTGACCCATTTTGTACCAAGGTATCCACAATCGTCTTCTGGTTCTCCAAAATCATCTTCAGTGTCTCATCAATGTCAGAAGGAGCCTGTGGTGCCTGAGAATTGGAATGCACTGCAACAGTACTAGATAGGTCAGACAGCTTAGAAGTAGTTGTCTGCATCCAGTTGTTGAGACTCACCAATGTTTGAGAGACTCGCAGAGCAGATAGGGGAACTGTGGGCATGGGAACTGGATTTAGGGATACTCTAGGGGTTGTGGTAGGAGTTGACGATGATGGTGAAGGCATAGCAGTGGCACTGGTAGAGGGCTCAACAGAGGTGGATAGAAGATTAGCTGCCTCAGTATCCAATGATGGCATAGGGGGTGATGAAAGGTGGATAGAAGATTAGCTGCCTCAGTATCCGAGGTGGATAGAGGATCCTGTTATACATGACATACCCGATGATGGCATAGGGGGTGATGCTACAACTTCAGGCCTTGAAAGATCAAAGATTAAAAAGGTTTGGGAGGATAGATTTGTCAGCCTGGCTGTCTTCAGCAATTTTCGTATGTGGTGGTCAGTGAGATCACTAACTCTTGAGCGATAATTTCTATTGCAGGACATGGAGAAATATAACCCAGCTATACTGAGATAGTTCAGGGAATTAAAGGGGTGTATGTGGTTCACCAAGAGGGTATAGGATGCCAAAGAATACCTCATCCATGAATTTTATGCCAATATTGCTCATATTAAGAAAGGGATGAAGGTGACCAAAGTTCACAGGCTCAAGGTGAGGTTTGATCAGCATACGCTAAATGCGTATTTGGGCTTTGAGGATGTTGAGTCAAAAAAATATCTAGAGAAATGCGCACTGACGGATGAAGTCCGACCATAGTTGGCTAAGATTCTTGCACCACCAGGGCCACCACCACCTTGGATCGCTGCTGGGGTTCCCATTCACCGGAACACTTTGAGTTTTGAGGCGAAAGGATGGCAAACCATTGTCTGCAGCAGACTGGATTCGAGCCAGAATGAGACTCACCTTCCTATCCCTAGGGTAGTGCTTATGGCTTCCATCATGGCCGGTTACCAAATTAATGTGGGTGCTGTGATATCGGCCAACATTTTAGTGATTGCATGGCAGGACAGCTCTTCCTACCCTTATCCCAACACTATCACAAAATACCTTACTGATGCAAAGGTAGAGCTGAGAGATTTTGACAACAAGGTGAAGTCGAAGAAGCCATTCGACTGGTATTCTCTGATGGATGCGAGCGACCCAAAGAAGAAAGCCCAGCCTTCTACCACCACAGGCTAGTCTGATGAGCCAGTGGTGGTAGCTTATGAGGCAGCTGATATTCCATCCACCTTTGCCTAGCCCTCTACCAGTGCCACTGCTATGCCTCCACCATCATCTTCAGCTCCTACCACAACCCCTAGAGTTGCCCTAAAGCCAGTTCCCATGCTTATAGTTCCCATATCTGCTCTGCGAGTCTCTTAGACATTGGTGAGTCTCAACAACTGGATGCAGAAAACTACTTCTAAGCTGTTTGACCTATCTAGTACTGTTGCAGCGCATTCCAATTCTCAGGCACCACAAGCTCCTTTTGACATTGATGAGACACTGAAGAAGATTTTGGAAAATCAGAAGACGATTATGGATACCTTGGTACAGAACGGGTCAGTGATTAAGGAGTTGGGAAAGGAAGTAAAGAAGATGAGGAAGTCCCAGGTGAGCAAGAAATCAGTGGACAAGCTCCGGAGGGAGGTGACTAGACTTGCTACAACTGGGGACCTTCTTTTTGACATGCTGCTTGACCCGCACCAGTCCGCCCCAGATCCTTCAGCACCATCTGCACCAGTAGCACTAGCTTGCCAGTCTGACGAGCCAGACCTTGCTGCCGACACTGCTTAGGCAGTGCGTGAGATGTTCGCCAACCCAGCCACATCTAGATTTGATGATGAAGAGATTTAGTTGGCTGATACTGAGGGAGATGACATTGCTGGGGACATTGAGATGTCCAAGTATCAATGGGGAGTTTTCTTCACCCTCTTCTCTTCTACTCTTATTGTGCTAAGCATTGGGGACAATGCTTACTCTTATTCACATTGGTACACTTTGATACATTTGGTCTGTAATAATTTGACGATACTCTTTCTCTTCTTATTTGTATTTATCTAGCTTCTCCCTCTCTTATCTTATGTATATTTATCTCTCTTTAGTAATTTTTGCTTATTAGCTTCTTTATTTGTTTCTATATTAGCTCTTGTTTTGTTAAGTAGCTTCTTTTTATGATTTAGTAGATAATAAGCCTTTGGTTTTCTTAACGCCACGGTTCTTTAAAATGGTAGTTGTTGTATGAACCGGGTGACTCGTCCCAACGATGGATGGCGTGATAACCTACTTAAGGGAATGAGTCCATTTTTTATGTTTAGGTAATAATGGTAGTAGTAATAAATAAAAAGACCTAATCAAGTCATGCTCGAAGAGTCAACCATGGTTCAGTTGGTACCAATACACTTAACTACGTACTTATGGTTAGAGACAAGGTTTTTGAAAGAAACATCTCTAGTTAGTGACTTTGTGATTCTTGAGTTGACTTTGGCAATCATCGAGCGGTTTAATTAGACCATAGTGATCTTTAAACTTGAATGTGGTCGTTGTAAGCCCTCGACTCGATCTTCTTTTACAATCTAGTTGCGTGAGGGGTGAGATAAATTATTGCTAGTCCAAGTATCCGTGTGAAGGGTTTAGAACTTCCCCCCGAATGTGTTTCAAGGCGAAATCCTAAGTTTTGCTTGGTTTGAGAAGTGATTGTAGGATTTTCTTTGCTCGTTTGAGCTTTCTATTGCCAACCAATGTCGTTATCCCTAGTCAACCCCTTTTAGCCTCTAGCATTTCTCATTTGATAACTATGTTATAAGCCTTTACCCGTTTTGTCGTGACCCTCTCTTGGCACATGGACTTTCCTTAACACTCTTGTGAAACAAGTGGCTTAAAACATAAGTTTGGGGGAGAGATGAGGAATATGAAAAAGGTATCAAGGCACAAAAATAGAAAAAAAGTGATCTCTATGAAAAGAGAAGGCAAGAAAAGAAAAGAACAAAAAGAAAAATGCAAAATGTGAATAAGTGGAAGGGTTGATGGTTTCAAAAAGAGGTAATGATCCCTAGCATGAGCAATCAAAAAAAGGATAAAAAGAATGAAATGAACAAGAAAGAGTGATGTTAAGTCTCTCTAATCCCCAATGAAAAGAATATGCCTCTAAGAATTGGCAATTGCGACCCGAGAAATGAAAGTGTGGAGTGCTTAAGGAAAGGTATAACCACTTACCCATATGGTATCCTACCCTAATCCAAAAGCCTTCATTACAACCCGAAAGAAGTCCTACTTGATTTTAAACCGAGTGAGCTTACATTAGTGGTGATCTACATGAGAGGCAAGCCTATGGTTCTTGAAGCCGTACTTGTGACATTCTTAATTGAGCTTGGCAAATGGATAGTAGAGGAGGAAGAGTTTGGAGTCCACAGTGACCTACATGATAGAACAAGAGTCCTTGATGAGTAAAGTCAATTCTTGAAGCTCAAATGTCACATTGGAACTATATGTGCATGAATATTTGACTTGTCACCTTCTTGATAATGCATGAGTAGTGTGGGTAATTGTGGTCCCAACTGATGTGTGAATGGCTCACCTTAGACTCGCTGAAATGACCCTTAACTTTAGGAGGTGAGAACTAATTTATTTGCTTGAGGACAAGCAAAGACTTAAGTTTGGGGGAGTTGATAAGTGGGGATTTTGATTACTTATTAGCACCTTTTTGCTTTTGTTTTAGTCCGAAAGTATTGATTTATGTTCTCGAAACTAATGAAAGTATGCAAATTACAGAAATGTTGGAAGTTTGGTCTCCCATGATGAATTCCGGCTAAAAAAGGAGTGTTTCGAATCACTAGGCAAAAAAGGGCGCAGAACTAAAGAAGTGCGGTTCGCAGAAGGATTTCTGCGGCCGCAGAAGAAAGTGCGGATCACAGAATTCCATTTGCAGCCGTAGATCAAGTAAAAGAGCCCAACAAGAATTTGGCCAATATGCGGACCGCACATTAATTGTGTGGCCGCAGAATAGGGTTTGCACTGACAAATGATTCAAAGTTCAGAGAGTGTGCAAAAGACCAAGTCCTGAAGCCTTACTGAAGTGCGGACCGCACAAGAATTGTGCGGCCGCAGAAGATGTTTCGCAGCCGCAATCCAGAATTAGGCTGCAGCGGAATTTAAGATCATGTAACTGAAGAAATCTGCGGACCGCACATGGAATTGTGCGGCCGCAGAACCACCCGAGGGGCATTTTTGTCAGCGAATTTTGGACCATTATAAATAGACGAGTTTCACAGTTTTAGGTCAAGTTTCAAAGTTTGAGCTGCTGTAGCCATTACATTTTGCCATTTTAGGATGTTTGTGACTATTTTAGTGTTTAAACGTTATATTTTATCATTTTAATCTTAGATTATGAGTTTAATTAGCATTTCTTCTTTATTTTCTTCAATTTTCACTATGAGTAGCTAGACTCTTACTAGGTTTGTGACCCAACCCTAGTGTGTAAACCTTATGAATATTTAATTTAATGCTTGTTTATGATTGGGTGTTGATTATTTAGCTTAGTTTATGCTTCAATTTTAGAATTAATGGTTGCAAACATTGATTCATGCCTTTTTGACTTAGTCTCTACTTGAGAAAGAGGGACCTAGTCTAGGATAACTTGGCTAACAAAGAATTGGGTTAATTGAAGATTTGATTAGCCTTATTAAATGGTTCAAACTAGAGATAATGAGAACCCAATTTGAGCTCATATCAACTATTTTGTTTGATATCCATTTGGACTTGATAATGCCAAATTGGGCAAAATTACTCTTTGACCGAGAGCTATTAAGTGGGTAACGTAGAGTTGAGAGCTATAATACACCCCAATAAACAAAACAAGTGTTAACGTATTTAACCCATTAGGCGAACACGTAGGTTATGGTCACATCCCTAGGATTTTTAGTTACTTGGAAAAACACCAAAAACAATCATTCGCTTTTAGTTTCTTTTCTTAGCTTATAATTGCTAGAGTAAAATTATAATTAGATCTCAAAACCTTTTGTGGAAGTGCAATCTAGATATTCCTTTCTCTCTCGCCAAGTGTATACTCCTAACACCCCTAGTAACTCCCTGTGGAAATCGATCCCGACTCTTGTTGAGTACTATTCTTCCAACCACCGTTTCCACTCACTATTGCGTGCAAATTGGACGTGGATCAATTTTTGGCACCATTGCCAGGGAGTTCAAACGGTGTTAGCTATATATTTGGGTTTATTTTTGGAATATCTTCTTTTCCTTCCGTGTTACTAACTTGTGTGAGAAATCTTAGGTACAGCCATGGCGAACAATGAGCTCAAAAATTTGCCTTTGGGGGATTTGGATACGGAGGACGAGCAAGTAGAAGAGGTACCTCATAAGCCACAAGCCAATCGGAGAGGCCGAGTACCTCATGACAATGTGCTCGTTCCACCCCCACCTCCATCACGAGCGGCACCACACCTAATATTGCCCAACAAAGGTTATGCTAGTGCAATAGTCCCTCCCCGAGGATGCATTGAGGCTAAGGATTTTTCCTTCTCTCTACGGGGGAAAGTTTTAGATTGGTTGGAATGATTGTCTAACCATTCAATTCACACTTGGTATGAGTTGGCGGAAAAGTTCATTGCTAAGTTCTTCTCTCTCTGACACATGGCTAAACTTCGAGATGAGATCTTGGCATTCAAGCAAGAGCCAAATGAACCACTACACGAGATATGGGAACACTATAGAACTATGGTCAAGGAATGTCCCAATAACGATATGACGGAAAAAACAATTCAACAAACCTTCTAGCATGGGATTAACACGACCAACCAATGTGTAGTGAATCAACTAGCCGGTGGGAACTTTATTACTACGCCTTACGCGGAGGCGTGTGAGACTTTGGATGAGATGGAGGATACGTCGTAGGCTTAGCAATCCCGGGCCAATGTTCCATAAGGTGACCCAAATATGATCCACCTTCACAAAGAATTGTAAGACCATGGGCAAGCCATTGCCAAATTGACAACCACCATGACTCAACTAGAAAAGGCCCAACTAAATCAAGTGCAAAATCCTAAGCAAGTCAATGCTATGGAATGAGTGAACATAATGGTGAACAAGAGGAGGACCAAGGGTCCACAAGTGCAAAATCGAGTGGAGAACTATATGCAAGAAAATGGTAGTTTTGAGCAAGATGATTCCTATAATGAACAAGAAGGGGAGGTGCAATCTGTGAATAATTTTCAAGGGCCAAGAAACAACTTTCAAGGACCAAGCCAACAACAATAGCGACCTCAAAACAATCAAGGCAATTGGAATTCTAACAATCAAGGAAATTGGAGTGTAGGCAACAATCAAAGAATTGGCATAACAACAAAAATCAAGGAAATTGGAGTGGAAACAACCAAGAAAATTGGGGAGGTAACAATCAAGGCGGATGGAACAACAATCAAGGCAACCGGGGGTCGGGTTTTCAAAGGCCCCCAATGTACCAACAACCAAGCAACCTGTCTCTTTATCCTTCCCATGGTTAGAGTTTTTCAAATAATGAGATGGGGCGTATTGAAAATATGTTTAAGAAAATGATGGAAAAGAATGCCAATTTGGATGCCCAACTTGCCTCATACAACACATCAATCTGCAACCTAGAATTTCAAATGGGGCAAATCTCTCAAGCCTTAAATTCTCGTCCTAAGGGGGAACTACCAAGAGACATAGTGGTAAACCCAAAGAGTGGTAACAACACGGGGCATTCCGTGGCGGTTATCACAAGAAGTGGACGAGGCGGGAATGCACCCACCTCAAGTGGAAGGCAACTTGCTGATGATGATCAAGTGATGCAAGAAGAAGAGATCCCGAACAATGTGGTGCAACCTAATCATGAAGTTCAGATTGATATTGATGATAGTGTTTAAGATACTCAAGAGGAGGTAAACCCGTCTAGGGAACACATTATTAACATACCGGAGCCGGTAGTGCAAAAGGCTAAGGCACCATTGCCTACGCCTCCACCTCTATACCCTCAAGACTTGCCAAGCAAAATGGTGAGAATCAATTCAAGAAGTTCATTCAAATGATGAAGAGTCTCTCAATCAATATACCATTAGTTGAATCTTTGGAACAAATGCCCGATTATGCAAAGTTTATGAAGGATTTTGTGATAAAGAAGCGGTCAATGAACTTTTAGACCATCAAATTCACTCATCAAGTAAGTGCAATTTTGGATTCAATGGATCCTAAGTTGGAGGATCCCGGTGCTTTGATGATTCCTTGTACAATTGAAAGTGCTGAGTTTGCTAATTCTCTTTGTGATCTTGGGGTAAGTATCAGCTTGATGCCTTATTCTGTTTTCAAGACCTTGGGAATTGGGCAGCCAAGACCCACCTCTATGAGATTGCAAATGGTCGATCGTACTATGAAGAGGCCCTTGGAAGTGATTGAAGATGTCTTGGTTCGTGTTGATAAATTTATTCATCCGACGGATTTTGTCATTCTAGATTGTGAGGTTGATTATGAAGTGCCGATTATTCTTTGGAGAACTTTCCTTGCTACGAGTAAGGCTCTTTATGATGTTGAAGCCAGAGAACTCACTTTTCGGGTTGGTGATGAAAATGTGATATTCCATGTGTGTAGTCCATGCGGCAACCAAATAGCAATGAGGTGTGTTCTTTTGTGGACTTGGTGGCCGGTGTTATTGTTGATGAAGCAAGTGCGACAATCAATGTTGGTGATATATTTGAGGCCGTCTTGCTCAACTTTGATGATGACGAGATGGATGGCTTCATGGAATATGTGAATTCTTTGCAGGGAATGGGGTCATATAACTATGCACCCCGTAAATTGTCCTTGGATCTTGAAAATAGGACAATGCCTCTTACAAAATTTTCTATTGAAGAGCCTCCTACCTTGGAGTGAAGCCATTGCCTCCACATCTTCGGTATGAATTTCTTGGTCCTTGTTCTACTTTACCGGTTATTCTTTACTCTTGTTTGACTAACGTGCAGGTATATTCCACATTGGCAGTGCTACAAAAGAGGAAGAAGGCTATTGGGTGGACCTTGGCGGATATTCGAGGAATAATCCTGACGAGCGCAAAACACACACTTAAATATGCTCGCTAGTCGAATATGGTATAATATAATATCGTATCCACATGGATTGGAGTTAAACAATATTTTTGTAGTTTATAGCTTGATTGCTATCCAAGATGATCAATAATTGAGATTTATGTGATTTAAAACTAAAATTAATTAAGAGTCTAAACTATTGACGAATGACACCAGAACAAAAGTAAGTAAAGAAGATATCAATGGGAGAAAATAGGGATTGATTGGATAGGTTTAAGATACTTGTCTGGGATTTAACTCTAGCTAATTCACTTCTAAGGTTCAAGTGAGTCTCTCGAATTCACTCAATTCTTAGATCAACCGTTCAGTAGAAACTCCTCTCTCGATTAAGTCTCAATCTCACAAGATAAACTAAGTTAGGATCGGTGAAGATATGCAAGAATTCGTAGTGGATTGGTCTTTAGGAGAAAATCTTTCGAATATCGTCCTAACTAGGTCTAAACAATAATTCAACTAGCCTCTTTCGATTACTATGAAGAATCAATAAATTTAACCAAAAGATAATGCAAGAACATCACAAGTTATGCCTCTCTCGATTACATGAACTAATGAATATCGATGCAATAATTAAAACACCCAAAACGATTCAATACATAAAAACTAGAGTTAATATCCACAAACAAATATCAATACACCAAATCCATCAATCCCTAAAGAGAACTACTCCATATATGTGGAGTAATTAATCACAAATAAAGTTAAGTTAAAGGAAAACATACAATGATCCAAACTCTTGTCTTGAGTGAGGATTGAATAATGAAATCCTTATGCTCTTGTTTCTCCCACATATCCTTAGCCTCCTTAGGTCTAAAGTATGTCAAAAGTCCCAAAAATACCATTTTCCATATATATATACCAAGTAGGGTCGAGCCCAAACAAACACACATTCTCCTACGCGAAACAGGACTATTTCCAGAGTTGGACGTGCGCGGCCGCGCACCTGGGAATGGGCTCGCGCATATGGCAGTGCACTTTGGATGGTCTTATGCCTCATATGCGCGCCCAGTGCACGCTCGCGCATCTGGGTGACATCCGGCTCGATTCTTCGTTTCTCTCTTTGTATGCACTAGTGTTTGTTGATCCCCGAACACGATCCCGGCTTATTCCTTTGGGCTTTTACTTAGACTTCAAAGCTCCAAATAACTCAAATTAGTTCCACAATATCTACATAACTCGGAATCGCTCCTACAAGGAATAAAACACACAATTAGTGCAAAACACTAGCGATTGAAAGCTCAACTCAATTAAAGTGCAATAAATTAGAGTGCGATAAGAAACTAAAACACACAATTATAGCCTACCATCAACACCCCACACTTAAACCATTGCTCGTCCTCGAGCAATCAAACTATACTTTATATAGACACGACCTCATTACACAACTCTCATAACTCATCATACCAAGAATATTTAAAATAGATTAAGCACAATAGTGTAATATCCTAGCCTCAATATTTTGACTCAAAAGCACCATGCATTATTTACAACTTGCTCCCTTACTCCAACATAGAGGTCAAGCATTACCTTTCCTTTATGAATCAAGTGCCCTCACAACAAAATAGAGTAGTTCCACACACAATAAACATTAAGAACAACTAGGAACTCAAGATAGACAAAATTCACTTACTCTCAAAAATAACATTCATATGCCACAAACGATGAACCGTAGGCTTGCCCGTAGTGTATTAATCTGCTAATTAAGCTCATTCAGTCAAGGATCAAGTAGGACTTTAATTTGTTGTAATGTAAGGTGCGGGGTGGGTAGAATACATTTAGGACCCGTTTTGCCATAGATTTTATCAAAATAAACTTGGGTTTTATTTTGCAAACACATGTTTGGCCATAGATTTTGCCTATATTTTGGCCAAATCCAAATGTCAAATCCCAAAACCAGTTCAATAGCTGGTTTTGGGCCAAAATATCACTATTATATTTTTTAAAAATTGTCCCAAACTTTTATATTTTATAAAAGATCCCACCATTTATTATTTTGTAATGATGTTGCTTCATCTTCTCGGTCATCTGATAGTTTATCATGTAGTTCATTATAAAAATGATAATTTTATAACAAATTTATTTATGTTCAGGACTATGGTTTGCGATAATATAATGAATGTTATTGATAATGGTACTGTTGGGTATTTATGATAGTTTTTAGAACTTGTGGGTATAAGTCATGTTTCATGTTTTTCCAAACCAAACTTCACCCAAAACAGATGGCCAAACACATTTTCATCTTCAAACCAAACTTCACCCAAATCAAATTTTTCAGAATAAATTTGGAAATTTATGGCCAAACGTTAGCTTAGATATAAGAGTGACTACACCTCCCTAAGCACTTTAATACATGCACTTCATTGTTAAAACCCCACACTTATGTCAAACCAATACTCCAACTTCACATCAATTTACATTAAATCCCAACTTCTTTAAGCACAAATACATCAAGAGTTACCACTTATCAAATGAATAATTTTCACACAATACACTATGTATTTTTTTTTCTTTTTTTCTTTTTCAATTTAAGTGGCTCTTATTTTTTCAAAACAGTGCACTTTTCTCCTTATTTCATTAGCTCCACTCAAAAACCAACCCAATCACCCCACACTTCAACTTTTACAAAGTTCATAATAATTTCAAGTGCTCATGAGAGGTACATGGTTCAAATAGATGGTCAATTCAAACAAATGGGCAAGACTTGTAATGTAGTTGCCAAAGAAACAGGATTACAGGCTCAACAAGGTTAACTACGATACATAACAATTTGGTGGGTAAACGCATATCATTGGCTCAATAAAGAAATGCATGTATCACTTCCAAGACTAGATAAAACTACTATTTCGCTTTATAAATACACGGGGCAAGTTCTAGACATCAAATGCAATGCATAGAATAACACAAATTCTCAAACACACCTGGCACATAACTCACTCAAGATTGGATTATCAAGACACTCTAGTCAAAGGAGTTAAGAAAAGTTAAGCTCATACAATTTAAGGTACTTATGCAAGAGTCAAAAACTGAGCCTAAGTGTCACAACTAAAATACTCACTATTCTCAAGGTATAACAAAGTTAAGAGATATTGCCTCCAATTCAAATCATAGCGCACGGTTTCCTATTCCTAACCAAAAATAAAAACTAACTATACCCGGTTCAAAAACAACCAATGGAAAAGAATCACGGTACAAAGAAAAACCAAGGGGGAATTAATACACTAACTACAAAAGAAAATCTTTTTGTCTTTTCCTTTCGACTTTAATACCTCAAAAAACCCGTCGAATGATATCCATCATCGGAAAAAATCAAATATTTTAATGGTTTTCCAATTTTTTTTCTAACAAACTACTACAAAACAACAACTAACCAAACGAACTAACCATTATAAGTTGGTTAGTTGTTGTTTTGTAGTAGTTTGTTAGAAAAAAAATTGGAAAACCATTAAAATATATCCCCCACCCCACACTTTAAGTTGTGGCATGCCCCCATGACATACAATTATAATGCATAAGGTAGAGCAAACTTCCCTAAATCTCTAGTCGGGGTCTGAGTCACAGTCGGGCTCCATTCTTCTCGCCCGAACTAGTGCATACATCCATGCAGACAGCTTCTTCTCAGCCTTCTTGGGGTATACCCCACACTTGTCTTTCTCAATCACTGGGACCTTCTCTTTCGAACTCTTCACTTTCCACTCTACACTTGTAGCTAGCTTCTCCTTACTCACCCCTATCTCCACATTCATCTCGAAAGTCACCGTCTCTTCACCCACTCTATGCATGAGCTTTCTATCATGTATGCCTAATATTGCTCTGCCTTTTGCTAAGAATGGTCTTCCTAAGATAAAGGGGACCTCTTTGTTCTTCTCCATCTTCACCACTATAAAGTCTACTGGAAATACGAACTTATCCACCTGAACTAAGACATATTCCACTATCCCCTCGGGTATTATAGTTGTTTGGTCTGCCAGATGCAAAGATATTGGCACAGACCTTATCTCTTCAAGATCATTCTCCAATTTCCTATAAATAGACAAAGGCATTAAATTAATTGAGGCACCATAATCACACAAAGACATATCAAAATTAAGAGTGCCTAACGAGCAAGGTATAGTAAAACTCCCTGGATCTCTACACTTTTATGGGAGTTTATTTTGCAAGATTGCGCTGCAATGCTATGTGAGCTTGACCACTAAGCTCTCTTCTTTCTTCCTCTTCTTTGTAAGGATCTCCTTCAAGAATTTGGCATAAGCTGGCATTTGTGTGAGAACTTCCGTGAATGGCAAATTTACATTAACCTACCTCAGCATCCCTATAATTTCTCCAACTGCTTGTTCATCTTTTCTCTATATAACTTTTGGGGAAAAGGTAGAGCAGGAATATGCTCGCTCTCATTAGATTCCTCCCATCTTGAAGTTTTCTCCTTCTTCTTTTTCACTGCTCCTTTCTTACCTTTCTTCTTCTTCTTATCAACTTTATTTTTCAGCTGCTCCTCAACTTCTTTTTTAGGTACACTCTCTTTTTGGACTGGAATGGGATCTTTCAGCACTTGCCCGCTTCTCAAGGTCACAACAATTACCGTTTCTTAGGTATTTCTCTCAGTGTCAGCTGGTAGAGTACCTGGGATTCTCTCAGACAATACATTTGCAATTTGTCCCACTTGCTTCTCCAAGTTTCGCAAACCAGTGCCAAGTTCTTTGATAGCTGAAACATGAGCATCTAATTTCTCATCTGTCTTAACAATGAAGGACTTCATTAGATCTTCTAGCCCAGGCTGAGTGGAATGTTGAGGCTGGAACTGCAGCCTAGGCTAATTCACAAAACTAGGAGCTCCTTGAAATCTGGGATTGTTTTGTTGCCATGCATTTGTCGTACCCCCAGGTGAACTCCATGAAAAATCGGGGTGCTTCTGACCCATTGCATTAAAGTTATAATTCCTGACAGCATTAACTTCCTCGATTGAGGCTTGACACTCATAAGTAGGGTGTCCTCTTCCACATATATCACACGCTGCATGGGGCTCACTGTGTATAGAAGCTAAGGTCAACTTCTATATTTCCTTGGCCATGGAATCACGTTGTACCTGCACAGATATGTTAGCATCAACTTGGTGAACACAATTGATCTTCTTGTTTCAACAATCTCAGAGGGTTATTGATTTGTGTTTTCAGATAACTCAATTAGAATTCTGACTATCTCCTCTGGATTCTTCTTCATCAACGGTCCTCCAGCTGCATTACTCAATGTTCTTCGTGAAGCTGGTGTCAATCCATCCCAAAAGTCCTGGAGTTGCATCTAGAGTTCAATTCAACTATGTTGACAGTTTCACACTATCTCCTTAAAAACCTCTCCCAAGCTTCAAACACAGTTTCAGTATCGTTCTGGCAGAAGTTATGGATTTCTATTCTAAACTTTCCCGTCTTAGCTGATGAGAAATATTTGTCAAGAAATTTTCTCGTCATCTCATCCCATGTTCTAATCGATCTATTAGGCAAGCTTCAAAGCCAGTGCTTTGCATTGTCTTTGAGTGTGAAGGGGAATGTCCTTAAGTAAACCGCATCTTGTGACACACCATTATATTGAAAGGTGTTCATAATTCCTCGAAGTCCATCAAGTGACTATTTGGATCTTTGTTCATCTTCCCTAAGAAACAAATTTGGTTCACAATTGGGAGAAATGCCATTTTATGGTCGAGGAAGGCATTGTCCTTGGCCACAAAATCTCAAGGAATGGAATTGAAGTTGACAAGTCAAAGATTGAGGTGATTTCTAAGCTTCCACCTCTAACTTCGATGAAGGGCGTGCGGAGTTTCTTAGGCCATGCGGGTTTTTACTGGCGCTTCATCAAAGACTTATCTAAGGTGGTGAACCCATTGTGCAAGCTTCTTGAAAAGGATGCTAAGTTTAACTTCAATGATGATTGCATGAGATATTTTGAATTGTTGAAGCTCAAGTTGACAACTACTCCCATCATCACCGCTCCAAGTTGGAGTGTACCTTTTGAACTCATGCGTGATGCTAGTGACGTAGCGATTGGGGAAGTTTTGGGCAAACACATCAACAAAAGTTTTCATCCAGTATACTATGCTAGTAAGACCATGAATAGTTTCCAAGTCAACTATACCGTTACAGAAAAAGAGCTCCTTGCCATTATGTTTGTAATTGAGAAGTTCTGCCCGTACTTGATGGTTGCAAAAGTCATTGTCCATACGGATCATGCAGCGCTTTGTTATCTTATGAGCAAAAAGGACTCCAAAGCTCGGTTGATGGGATGGGTGCTCTTGTTGTAAGAGTTTGATATTGACATCCAAGATAGAAAAGGTAGTGAAAACCAAGTGGCGGACCACTTGTCTCGTTTGGAGGCGGAGGGGAGGCCACATGATAGCCTTGATATCAATGACTCCTTCCCCAATGAGAAACTCTTGGCTATTTCAATGAAATAGGTGCCATGGTTCGCGGATTTAACAAATTTTCTTGTGTGTAGATTCATTTTGGATGAGTTCTCTTCAAGCCAAAGGAAGAAGCTCAAACGGGATTGTCAAGATTATTATTGGGATGAACCATACATTTTTCAGATTTGTGCGGATGGGGTGATTGGAAGATGTGTACCGAAAGAAGAGCAAGGTGAAATTCTTGGGGCTTGTCATTCTTTGCCATATGGTGGTCATCATGGTGGAGCAAGAACGGTGGCCAAAGTGCTTAGTTGCAGTTTCTATTGGCCTACTCTTTACAAAAATGCTAGTGAGTTAGTGAAAAGATGTAAAGAATGTCAACGGGCTGGTGGAATCTCAAAGAAAAATGAAATGCCTCTCACAACCATTTTGGAGATTGATATTTTCGATGTGTGGGGTATTGATTTCATGGGCTCTTTTATGAGTTCTTGTGGAAACACCTACATCTTGGTCACAGTGGATTATGTGTCCAAATGGGTTGAGGTTATTGCTTTACCCAACAATGAGGCGAGAAGTGTGGTGGCTTACTTGAAGAAGAATATTTTCACAAGGTTTGGTACTCCACATGCAATTATAAGCGATGGGGGGTCACATTTTTGCAGCAAGGCTTTCGACACTTTACTTAGCAAGTATGGTGCTACTCATAAAGTCACGACTCCCTATCATCCACAAGCTAGTGGGCAAGTGGAAGTCTCTAATCGGGAGATAAAAAGTATCTTGTCCAAACCGGTGAATGCTAATCAGATAGATTGGTCCAAGAAGCTTGATGATGCACTATAGGCTTATCGGACGGCTTACAAAACACCTATCGGAATGTCGCCATATCGGTTGGTGTTCGGGAAAACTTGTCATCTTTCGGTGGCGCTAGAGCACAAGGCCATATGGGCTCTAAAGAAGTTGAATCTTGATTGGGATGTAGCCGATAACGTGAGGGTTGCACACTTGAATGAATTGGATGAGTTTCGGTACCATGCTTATGCGAGTTCGTCTTTGTACAAAGAAAAGATGAAATATCTTCATGAGAAACACATTTGGAACAAAGAGTTCAAGGTGGGCGATCTTGTATTGTTGTTTAACTCAAGGTTGAGGATGTTTCCCGGGAAGCTAAAATCCAAATGGAGTGGTCCTTTTGAAATTGTGGGTATGACAGCTTTTGGTGCATTAGACTTGAAGAACAAAAACAGTGAAGTATCCCGAGTCAATGGTCACTGGGTGAATCATTACTTAGGAAAGGATAGAGATAGCTACGTTATGGTGATCATTCATTTCACTTGAGGGTATTATGCGTCGTGCCATGACGTTAAATCATGCGCTTCTTAGGAGGCAACCTGTAACTTCCCGGTCGATCGTTTTGAGTATTAAAATCCCATTTCCCCATTTACTGCTCAAATTGTGATTTACGATTGTTACTTGACTTGCCGGGGTAATTAATTTGGGTCCGGTAAGGTTTTGAAATGATTTAGAACACTTAGTTCTAAGGTTTAAAATTTAAGTTGAAAGGTTGATGACTTATGTGTAACGACCCTGGAGAATTTTTGCTAAGGAAATTATTACAAAGATTATAGAATTTTTTGGGATGAACAATGCACGGGCAGTAAAGGAAAATTTGCGGCAGAAAAGTGGGTTTCTGCGGTCCATTATGCGACCGCAGAATCACTCTGCGGACCGCATAATGGCCACAGAGTGAAGCATTTGTGAGGTAAGTTTTGAGGAAAATTTGCGGTGCATTATGTGACCGCATACCCGTTCTGCGGTGCATTATGCCATCGCAGAATAGGTCTGCGAGCCGCATAATGACTGTAGACTAGGTCAGTCATGCCCAGTTTTAGAGGCCAAATTATGCGGCTGATATGAGGACCGCATACATGTGATGCGATCGCATAACTGCGTCGGGGCTTCCATTTTTTTCTATTTTTTGACCCTGCCCACTTCGATTTATAGCCCTTGAAGCTTATTTTGGAGCAAAAATCTGACATTTTTAGAGAGAAGGCAGAGTGTTCTAGAGAGAGGAAGAAGCTCAAGTGCTTTGTTCATCAAGATCTTGTTCAAGCATTGAAATCCAACAAGGAAATATCACAAGATCTTTATCCAAGAGATAAGGTTCTAACCCCTAGTCTTCAATTTCGAGTTTGGGTAAAGATGGGTGATTAAGAGTATGATTCTTGGGTGTAAGAGTATTATTTATACGCATCAATAAGGTTTTTGGAAAGATTATTGAGTTCAAATGGGTAAAGATTGGGTTGAAAATGGTAGAATTCTTCAAAGACTTTAAATAAAGATTTGAGAGTCGAGTTGATGTCGGAATTTGGTGAAATTTGTACGGTTGGACTCATGGTTGGATGGCCGTTCATATTTTGTAACTTTTGTCAGGTTCCGAGACACGGGCCCCACGAGCAATTTTTGAGTTAATTTCGTATTTTTATTGAAAAATTAGTATTTCCTTATGGAATTAATTACGATAATTGGTATTGACTGAATCGAATTAGTTGTGGCTAGATACGAGGCTTTCAGAGACCAATTCTCTTGGCAAGGGCATAGCGGAATAAAGAATTACACGATTTGAGGTAAGTAACAGTTCTAAATTTGGTCCTGAGGGTATGAAACCCCAAATTATGTGTTATGTGATTGGTTTTGAGGTGACGCACATGCTAGGTGACGGGCGTGTGGGCATGCACCTTAGGAATTGTGACTTGGTCAAATTCCATGAAACTGTGTAGTTGAATAATCTGTTGATACCAGAACATTCTCAAGGTGTTAGAGAAAATTGAGCTCAGACTCGTATTAAAAATCATGCTTAGACATATGCTGTTAAGTATTGGTACCCACTGGGGTCATTTCTTTGGTTGAATTATATGTTCAAATTATAATTTCACACTCAGTCATGTTTATTCACTTCATATCATATCTCAGTTTCTGTTGCTATTTATTAATACATCATATTATTATTTTTGGGCTGATTATCATGATTTTTGAGAGCCCGAGAGACTGGAGAGGTTGATGACTGAGTGAGGCGGAGGGCCTAATTGTGAGGATATTTATGGGATCGGGCTGCACACCGCAACATGTTTCATTGATTTATACCATGATTGGATTGATATAGCGCTTGGGCTGAAGGAGCCCCTCCGGAGTCTGTACACACCCCCAGTGAGTGCAGGTGCCTATTGAGTGCGAGTGCCGAGTGATGAGTGACTGTGAGGAAAGAGTGACTGTGAGGTTGGAGTGAATGGGATGATTGAGTGACAGTTACTCTAAGAGGATGCATTGATTTCATTATTTTCTGCATTTCAGCTGTCATATATCACTAAAAACATTATTTTCTGTTTCGGTCAAACTTGATATGAAATTTCAGTGAAATCTGTTTCGGTCCGCATAATGAAGCCCAGATCCAGTCCAAGAACAAGAGTGCGTCCGCACTCATAAATGTGCGGTACACAATTAAAGGAAGTGCGGCCGTATCTCGCTTTTATGCGACCACAAAAAGTCAACCTGGCCAGTCAATCTCAAAGTGCGGACCACACACATAATTGTGCGGCCGCACAACCTTCGCATGGGTAATTTTGTCAGATATTTTAAACCGGGTATAAATAGATCTTTTTGTCATTTTTAGGTTAAGTTGGGTGCACCTGAACACTTAGAGTCGTTTTTATTTACTGTATTGGGTAACTTTGTGCTAGTTTAGCATTTAAACATTTGATTTTCTTTCCTAAATCAATTTTTATGCATTTTATCTTAGTTTCTTCTTTAATTTCTTCATTTTTCATGAGTAGCTAAACCCTTAGCTAGGTTTGTGACTCAATCCTAGTATGGGTACTTAATGGATGATTGATTTAAGGCTTATTTATTATTGGGTATATGATATTTAGCCTAGTTCTTGCTTGAATTTGAGAATTGATGGTTGCAAACGTTGATTCATGCCTAATTGACTTAGTTTTTACTTGAGAAAGAGAGACTAAGTCTAGGAAAACTTGGCTAACAAGATTTGGGGTGAACTCAAAAAATTGATATCCCTAATTAAAGGGTCGAATCTAGAGATAGTAAGACCCGACTTGAGCATTTATCACTTGTTTCATGAGATACCCATTTGGACTTGAGAAAGCCAAATTGGGGAAAATCACTCAAACTACCGAGAGGTATAGAGTAAGTAATTAAGTATGATTTCTATATAGTATCCCGATTAACCAAATATGCCCTAAATCTCTAAATCCGTTAGGTAACCAACTAGGCGGAAGTCGCAACCCTAGATCTTTTATACCTTGAAAAATAATCAAAACCAAAAACATTGTCTCTTAGCTTTACAATTACAAACATTATCGTAAAAGTAGAAGTAAAAACAACAATTGAAAATGTGAAAGTGTAATCTTAGGCACGTCATACATTTACACTAGGTATATACCTAATCCCACATCAAGCTCCCTGTGGAATCAACCCCGACTCGCTTTGGGTTTTTATTATTGCATCGACCGCCTCGCAACCTAAATTAGTGGTGTGAGTTTGGGCGACATCAATTTTTGGCACCGTTTCCAGAAAGCAAAACGGATTTAGCTATATATCTAGTTTTGTGTGTGATTTGTCTTCTTTTCCTTCCGAGTCACTAATTTTGTTTTTTGAATTGATCATAGGTACAAGAATGTCTTTCAACAATGAGCCTCTCGGGAATTTGCCATTGGGGGAGGAAGTGGACGATGATCAAGTTGATGAGGTTCATCCCGAACCTCAAGCAAATAGGCGAGGCCGACTGCCTCATTACAACATTCCCAACCCTCCCCCATCTCCACTAAGAGCGGCTGCACATCGGGTGTTGCCGAATGAGGGTTATGCAAGTGCCATAGTCCCGCCCCATATTAGGGCGGGCAACTTTCAAATCACCAATGTGATGCTTACACTTCTTGAGCAACGGGGATTTTTCACCGGGGATCAGAGTCAAAATTCTTACAAGCATCTCAAAGGGTTCGTGGATACTTGTTGGGGGAGCAAACAAACCAATGTTTCTGAGGATGCGTTGCGGTTGAGGCTATTTCCCTTTTCTCTACGGGGAAAGGCATTGGACTGGTTAGAGAGATTGCCCAATCATTCTATCCATACATGGGATGAGTTGGCAGAAACATTCATTGCCAAATTATTCTCTCTGGGGCATATGGCTACACTTCGGGATGAGATTCTAGTGTTCAAGTAAGAACCTAATGAGCCATTGCACGAGATTTGGGAAAGATACCGCACTATGGTGAAAGAGTGCCCGAATAATGACATGACCGAGGCTATGATTCAACAAACCTTCTACAGGGGGATCAATACTACCAATCAATCTGTGGTCAACCAACTTACCGGTGGAAATTTCATGATAACACCATATGCCAAAGCTTGTGAAATCTTAGATGAAATGGCGGATACTTCATCGACATGTCAAAGTAGAGAAAATGTTCCTCAAGGCGATCCAAATATGATTAACCTACACAAAGAATTGCACGATCATGGGCAAGCAATTGCCAAGTTGACCACTACAATGAATCAATTGGCGAAATCTCAACCTCAATAGGTTCAAGGTCCTAAGCAAGTAAATGCAATGGAAGGTGTCAATATGATGGTGAACAAGCGAAGGCAAAAAGGTCAATAAGTGCAAAACCGTGTGGAACAATTTGTGCAAGATGATAATGGGTTCGACCAAGACGAATCATACAATGGGAAAGAGGAAGAAGTGCAATATGTGAATAATTACCAAGGGCAAAGGAACAACTCTCAAGGCCCGAATCATCAACAATGGCGGTCTAAAGGAAATCAAGGAAATTGGAACAATAAACCATCAAAGCAATTGGAGTGGTGGTACCAACAATCAAAGTAATTGGAACAATAACAATAATCAAGGCAATTGGAATAATCAAGGCAACCAAGGCAATTGGTGTGGCAACAATCAAGGATATTGGGGAGGCAACAACCAAGGGGGTTGGAACGGTAACCAAGGGAATCGGGGGTCGGGCTCTCAAAGTCCCCTGATGTATCAACAACCAAATAACCCACCTCCTTATCCGTCTCAAGGTTCTAGTTCTTCCAATAATGAGATGGGACGGATCGAAAGTATGTTCAAACAAATGATGGAGAAAAATGCCGACTCCGATGCTCAATTAGCCTCTCACAACACTTCAATCCGCAATTTGGAAGTTCAATTGGGGCAAATCTCGCAAGCTTTAAACACTCATCCGAAAGGGCACTATATAGTGATACGGTGGTGAACCCGAAGGGTGGGAACAACACGGGATATGCCATGGCCATAATAACAAGGAGTGGAAGAGGTGGAGATACAACCACCTCAAATCAAAGAAGAATTATGGATGATGATGTAGTGGTTCAAAAAGATGAGATTCCAAGAAATGTGGTTCAAGATAATGAAGAAGTGAGAATTGATATTAATGAGAATGTGGAGGAGACCCAAGAAGAAGTGAACCTGTCTAGGGATCACGTGATTGACATACCGTAACCGGTAGTGCAAAAGGCCAAGACACTAATGCTAAGGCCTCCTCCTCCATACCCTCAAAGGCTCGCCAAGAAAAATAGTAAGAACCAATTCAAGAAGTTTATTGACACGACGAAGAGCTTATATATTAATGTGCCATTGGTTGAGGCACTGGAACAAATTCCCGGTTATGCAAAGTTCATGAAAGATTTGGTGACAAAGAATAGATCAATGAATTATGAGACTATCAAGATGACATATCAAGTGAGTGCTATTGTGCACTCAATGGCTCCGAAATTGGAAGATCCCGGTGCTTTCACAATCCCTTGCACTATTGGAAGCGCCGACTCTGCCAAAGCTCTATGTGATCTAGGGGCGAGTATCAACTTGATGCCCTACTCGGTGTTCAAAACTTTGGAAATTGGGCAACCAAGACCCACATCTATGAGGTTACAAATGGCGGATCATACTATGAAGAGACCATTAGGTATTAATGATGATGTGTTGGTTTGTGTTGATAAGTTCATCCTTCCGACAGACTTTGTGATTCTTGATTACGAAGTGGACTATGAGGTGCCTATTCTCTTGGGTAGACCTTTCCTTGCTACGGGGAACGCTCTTGTTGATGTGGAAGTTGGTGAGCTCACCTTTCGGGTGGGCAATGAAAAGGGGTTTTCCATGTGTGCAAATCTATGAGACAACCGAATAGCAACGAAGTTTGTTCGTTTGTGGACCTAGTGACCGAGGTAATTGTTGATGATGCTATTGTAATTTTGAATGTTAATGATACTTTGTAAGCCGTATTGCTTAATCATGATGATGATGAGAAGGATGACTATGTGGAATGTGTAAATGCATTACAAGGAATGGGGTCGTATACTTATGAACCTCAAAATTTGTCCTTAGATCTTGAGAACCGGAAGACTCCTCCAACAAAGCCCTCAATCGAGGAGCCTCCTACTTTGAAGTTAAAGCCATTGCCTTCACATCTAAGGTATTAGTTTCTTGGCCCATGTTCTACTTTACCTGTTATTCTTTTCTCTTGCTTAACTAACGTGCAGGTAGATTTTACTTTGGCGGTGCTCCAAAAGAGGAAGAAAGCTATAGGATGGACATTGGCGGACATTCGGGGTATAAGCCCCGCCTTTTGCATGCACAAGATTATTTTGGAGGAGGACGCCAAACCCTCCGTTGAACATCAAAGAAGATTAAATGAAGCAATGCAAGAGGTAGTGAAGAAGGATATCATTAAATGGTTGGATGCCGGGGTTGTCTACCCCATTTCCGATAGCTCGTGGACCTCTCCGGTGCAATGTGTCCCAAAAAAAGGGGGCATGATTGTGGTAATAAATAATAAGAACAATTTGATCCCTACAAGGATGGTCACCGGGTGGAGAGTTTGCATGGACTATAGGAAGCTCAACAAAGTCACTCGGAAAGATCATTTTCCACTTCCATTTCTTGATCAAATGCTTGATCGGTTGGCCGGACATGCTTTTTATTGTTTCCTTGATGGATACATTCTTATTGCTCCATAGGACCAAGAGAAGACTACTTTTACTTGTCCCTATGGTACTTTCACATTCTCGCGGATGCCATTTGGGTTGTGCAATGCACCAGCAACTTTTCAACGGTGTATGATGGCCATCTTCACCGATATGGTGGATGATTTTCTTGAGGTCTTCATGGATGACTTTTCCGTGGTGGGGAGTTCTTTTGATGAGTGCTTGGGCAACTTGGACAAAGTATTGGCAAGATGTGAGGAAACAAACTTGGTTTTGAATTGGGAGAAATATCAATTCATGGTCGAGGAAGGCATAGTCCTTGGCCACAAAATGGTATTGAGGTCGATAAGGCCAAAATTGAGGTGATCTCCAAACTCCCTTCCCCTATATCCATGAAGGGAGTGAGGAGCTTTCTGGGTCATGCGGGGTTCTATCGCTGATTCATTAAGGACTTTTATAAGGTGGTAAACCCCTTGTGCAAACTTTTGGAGAAGGATGCCAAGTTCCATTTCAACGAAGATTGTATGAAGGCATTCGAATTGCTCAAGTTTAAGTTGACTACAACTCCTACTATCACCGCACCAGATTGGAGCTTACCTTTTGAGCTCATGTGTGATGCAAGTGATGTGGTGTTAGTGCAACTTATCAACAAAATCTTCCATCCGGTCTACTATGCTAGTAAGACCATGAATGATGCCCAAGTCAACTACACAGTGATCGAAAATGAGCTCCTTGCTATTGTTTTTGCTATGGAGAAGTTCCGCTCGTACTTGATGGGTACAAAGGTGATTGTTCACACCAACCATGAGGCACTTCAATAATTAATGAACAAGAAAAATTCTAAAGCAAAACTAATGTGGTGGGTGCTTCTTTTGCAAGAGTTTGATCTAGAGATTCAAGACCGCAAAGGTAGTGAAAACCAAGTGGCGGACCATTTGTCTCGCTTGAAGGAGGAGGGGAGGCCATATGATGGCCTTGAGATAAATGATTCATTTCCCGACAAGCAACTCCTAGCCATTTCTATGACCGAGATTCCATGGTTCGCCGACTTAGCCAATTATCTTGTGAGTGGCATTGTACCGAATGAGTTCTCTTCAAACCAAAGGAAGAAGCTCAAACAGGATTGCCTTGACTATTATTGGGATGAGCCTTATCTCTTTCGGATTTGTACCGATGGTGTGATTCGATTATGTGTACCGGAGGAGGAACAAATGGAAATTCTTGAGGTTTGCCACTCTTCGTCATATGGTGGTCACCATGGTAGAGCTAGAACAGCAACAAAAGTGTTGAGTTGTAGATTCTATTGGTCTACTCTTAACAAGGACACTATCGATCTCATCAAGCGTTGTGATGAATGTCAAAGGGCCGGTGGGATTTCTAAGAAGAATGAGATGCTCACCACCATCTTGGAGATTGACATTTTTGATGTGTGGGGCATTGATTTCATGGGCCCGTTCATGATCTCTTGTGGGAACACTTACATATTGGTAGCTGTGGATTATGTGTCAAAGTGGGTGGAAGCCATGGCTTTGCCCAACAATGAAGCTTGGAGTGTAGTGGCATTTTTGAAAAAGAACATCTTCATAAGATTTGGTACTCCAAGGGCCATTATTAGTGATGGGGGATCGTATTTTTGTAACAAAGCTTTTGATACCTTACTCACAAAGTATGGTGTCACTCACAAAGTGTCGACTCCCTATCATCCTCAAGAAAGTGGGCAAGTTGAAGTTTCCAACCGGGAGATCAAGAGTATTTTGTCAAAGACTGTGAATGCCAACTGGACGGATTGGTCAAAGAAACGTGATGATGCTCTTTAGGCTTATAGGACGGCTTACAAAATACCGATTGGTATGTCTCCGTATCGGTTAGTGTTCGGGAAAGCTTGTCACCTACCAGTAGAACTTGAGCACAAGGCTATGTGGGCATTGAAGAAGCTTAATCTTGAATGGGATGTCGCTGCCAACTTAAGGGTGGTACAATTGAATGAGCTTGATGAATTCCGGTTCTATGCATATTCAAGTTCGTCCTTGTACAAGGACAAGATGAAGTACCTCCATGACAAGTACATCCGGAACAAGGAGTTCAAAGAAGGCGATCTTGTGCTATTGTTCAATTCTCGGTTGTGGATGTTTCCGGGAAAGTTGAAATCCAAGTGGAGTGGTCCATTTGAGGTTGTGTCTGTGACACCCTTTGGAACATTAAAATTGAAGAACAAGAATGATGAAATGTTTCGAGTCAATGGTCACCGGGTGAAACATTATCTTGGCAAAATTGAGGATGGCCACGTTGTGGCGTTAATTCATTTCAAGTGATTGATGGTAATCTGCGTCGTGCCGTGACGTTAAATCAGGCGCTTCTTGGGAGGCAACCCATGTGTCTTTTTCTTTTTCTTTTTCATTAGATAGGCTTTATTTTGTGCTAACTAGTTTTGAAGTGTATGCAGGAATGGATGTGCATTGCATGGACTGTGTCAAAATTTGGCTAAGTGTTGAAAGAATACGGACCACACATTAATTGTGCGGACCGCACAATTCTAAAGGCATCAGTAGAAATCACTCTGCGGCCACATAATTCTGTGTGCGGTCGCATAACTGGAAGACCAAAATTGCAAATTCTCTGAAGTTGGCCTATCAAAATTCATAGCCAATCTGCGGCCGCACACAAAATTGTGCGGTCTGCACAAATTCTGCGGCTGCACTTACTTTTATGCGGACCGCAGAGTTGCTTCAAGTTCCAGGTAAAGAGTGTGGTCCGTACTCAAAATTGTGCGGCCGTACTCGCCTTAGGTTTGGGGTGACTTGGTCAACCTATAAATAAAACCTCAAGGCACTATTCACAACTTTACCGCTCTGAGTTCTTGAACCCTAAGCAAACACAATGCACGATCAATTAGTCCACAATCTTCTTTAATTTCATCAGTGTAGATTCTTACCTGCATCTTTCATAACTGGTATGTTCATTACATCTTTAGATTTTGTAATTTCTTTTAGTTTTTCTTATTTTGTGGTAGAGTTATTGGTAGACCTAAAATGTCAATTATTAGTCATGGGCATTTAAAATCATGTGGGTAGTTTCATATATGTTCATTAGGGACTGGGTAGACCATTAATCATGTTAATTTATGCATTCCATGACTAAATTGTGAAAAATTGCATGAACCCTAACTTTACTGTCGTAAATGCTCAAATTATGCGGCCGCACACAAATTTGTGCGGTCCGCAGACCATTGAATAGGGAAAATATTATGCGTGAAAAGTGCGGACCACACTCAAAATTGTGCGGTCGGCAGAATAATTGTGCGGCCGCATAAAAATTTGTGCGACCGCACTTTTGAACTTTAGAGAATTAGTATCTCAGGATTGGATTTGTGCGGCCGCAGTCAAAATTGTGCGGTCCGTACTTCAGTATGTGTGGTCGCACTCAAAATTATGTGGTCCGCACTTCAGGGGGTGCGACTGCACTTCAAAATTGTGCGGTCCGCACTAGACAGTCTGCGGCCACACTCAGAATTGTGCGCTCCGCACTGTCTCCTTTGATGACTGTTATGCTGCAATTGTTCTGCAAATGTTTGAATTGTTTTGAACTCAACTGACCTATGTACCTTGTATTGCAGACAATGGTTAGATCACGTGGTGGAGGCAATACATCAAAAAGGAGAGGTGAATCCTCCCGAGGTAGAGGAAAAGGCACTCGCCCTTTGTGAGTGCAATCGAAGCCTATTGCTAAAAAGCCGACCACCGAGAGAGGAAGGGCCACAGAGCCCTCAGAATCCAGTTCCTATGCCCCATCCAAGGAAGCCTCCGAGGGTCATTCAATGGAGGTCCAACCTGAGGCCCAGTCCCAACCATCCCAACCCACTAGGCATTTTCCATTGCGCAACGAACCTACATCTAGTTCTTCTGGTGTTTCTGATGCGGGAATCCAGGGTTCCGAGCCCTCCTCTACACCTACTCCTACGGCACCAGTAGCTATTGATGTCGATGATGATGATGTCCCGGATGATGGTAGAAAGGGGGACACTCGAGTGGGTGGCCTTGAGAGGTTGAAAAGAAAGGAAATATGGGATGATCATTTCATGAGCTTGACAGCCTTCAACAAGTTTCGGGAATTGTGGCCCCAGCTGTCGCTCACACTTGAGCGACAGTTCTTAATGAAGGATTTGGATATTCATAATCCAAATGTCCTTAGACAGTTTCACGAGCGCAAGGGGTGGAAGTGGTTCACCCACAGTATCATCGATGCAAGTGAGCACTTGGTCAAAGAGTTCTACGTCGATGTGGCTCACATCAAGAAGTGGACAAAAGTGACAAAGGTGAGAAATTTGAAAGACCACTTCGACGCCTGCTCTTTGAACAGTTATGTGGCATTCGAAGATGTGAGGCAGTCCAGTACCTAGAGAAGTTGACTCTGGGTGATGCAACTCGCCCTTGGCTAGCTAATAATTTGGCCGCCCGAGGACCATCGCCACCATGGATTACAGCAGGAGTTCCTATCCTCCGAGCCACCATAAATTTTGAAGCTAAAGGGTGGCAAACCTTTGTGTATAGCTGGATTGATCCGAGTTTGAATGAAAACAAACTCCCACTTCCCCGGGCAGTTCTGGTGGCTTCTATTATGGTGAGATACCCCGATCCATGTGGGTGCCATTATGTCAACCAACATCACATTGACGGTCCGAAAAAGTGAAAAGTCCTACCCTTATCCAAACACCCTCACAGAGTACTTCAATGATGCCAAGGTGGAGCCGAGGCTATATGACACAAAAGTAAAGGCCAAGAAGCCTTTCTCATGGTATCACCTGTATGGTGCTGACAACCCAAAGTTCAATGGTAAGGTCACTACCACCGTTGGCCAGTCTGACGAGCCATCGGTGGTGGGTTCTGAGGTTGCTGTTGAGCCATCTACAACTCACATGCCTTCCAAAGTACCCGGGCCTTCCACCGGGTCAGCCGAAGGGCCACCACCTTCATCTTCTAGGCCATCAGTTGTAGTACCAGTGCCAGCCTCATCCACTTATCCTCTCACTGCGCTACGAGTCTCCCAGACTTTGGTGAGCCTAAACAACTGGATGCAGACAACCACTTCTAAGCTATCTGACATATCCAGTATTGTTGCAGCACATTCCTCTACCCCAGTAGCACCACAGGTCCCTCCGTCAGTGGAGGAAACATTGAAGAAGATTATGGACAACCAGAAGACTATTATGGATACACTGGTGGCTCACGGGGGTGCTAATGAGGAGTTGACCAAGCAGGTGAAGAAGATGAGGAAATCCCAGGCTTCAAAGAAAGCAGTGGAGAGTTTGAGAAAGGAGGTGACGAAGATAGCAGCAGCAAGTGACTTGCCTTTTGACTACTGATAGAGACAGATCCATCAGTACCAGCTGACCCAACGACACCATCAGCAGAGACACCAGCTGTCCAGTCTGACGATCCAGATCTCACTGCCCCCACCGCTGAGAGATACTTCAGATGCTCACCAACCCTGTTGTCCCTCAGCCCGGTGATGATGAGATAGAGTTGGAGGAGACTGAGGGTGGTGATGCTGCCAGTCACCCTGAGACCACATAGGGAGTTTTCTTTACTCTCTATCCTATTTTGTTTTGATTGTACTAAGCATTGAGGACAATGCTCGTTCTTATTCTGGGGGTGATCTATTTTGGTTCATTTTGGATGACTGTGATACATTTTGATGACATTTGATTACTTTTGGGTCTGTAATAACTTTAATACTCTTTTTCTTTTATTTTTTGTTTTCTCCCTCATTATGTATATATTCATCTCTCATGTATATATTCTATTCCTCTCGGTTTGTATATTCATTTACCTTCATTATATATATATTCATCTCTCATGTATATATATTCTATTCCTCTCGGTTTGTATATTCATTTACCTTACTTTCAGTAGTTTATTTCATAGCTTCTTCATTTTGTTTTCTTGATAGTATAGCTTCTAAGTTACTTTATTAGCCTCTTTTTGATTTGTTAGCTTCTTTTTCTGTTTTAGTGAACAATAAGCATTTGGTTTTCTTAATGTTACGGTTCTTTCCAAAGGTGGATCTTGTGTGAATCGGGTGACTCTTCCCAACGATAGATGGCATGATAACCTTCTTAAGGGGTCGAGTCAGTTTTTGATGATTAGGTAGAAACAAGTAGTATTAATGAATAAATAAGGGTCAAGCATGCTTCACTTGGTACCAACATACTTAACTATACGGTTATGGTTAAAAATAAGTTTTTGTAGAGAAATATCCCTAGTTAGTGACCTTGTGACTCTTGTGTTGACTTAGGCAATCAACGCGTGGTTTAGTTGAACCATTAGCGATTTTTAATCTTGAATGCGGTTGTTGTGGGCCATCGACTCTATTCTCTTTGACAATCCGTTGTGTGAGAGGTGAGGTATTTTGTTACAAGTCCAAGTACCCGTGCGAGTGGTCTAGAACTTGCCACGAATGTGTTTCTAGGCGAAATTCTAAATTAGCCTGGCTTGAGAAGTGATTGTAGGCTTTCCTTGACCCGTTTTGAAACCTTCCATGGCCCACCAATGATATAATCCTTAGTAAACCCTTTTGAGCCTAAAGCCTTTTTATTCGATAACCATATTACAAGCCTTTACCCGTTTTATAGTGACTCTCTCTTGGCACCCAAACTTTCTTTAGCACTCATGTGATTCAAATGGCAAAAACATAAGTTTGGGGAGAGACGAGGGGTTTAAAGATGGTATCAAGGCACAAAAGGAGAAAAGAAATGAAGAAAAGGACATGCAAATAAAAAGAAAGGAAGAACAAAAGAAAAACACTAAAAGAAAGTGAATAATGTGAAAGGGTTGAGAAGATGCAAAAGAAAGCAAAAGTTCAAAGCATGGAGATAACAAAGAAGGAAAGTATGAATAGAATGATAAAGAAAGAGTGATGTCAAGTCTCTCTAATCAACCTAAGGGAAAAGAAAATGACTCAAAGAGTCGGCAAAGTAAGAGCCAAAAAGAGAATATGAAGTTCTAAAGGAAAGATGAACCAATTCCATTCCGATATTTTCCTCCTTAGTCCAAAAGCCTTCATTACATGTCGAAAAAGCCCTACGTGATTTCAAGCTGAGCGAGCTTACATTAGTGGTGATATACATGAGGGGCGAGCATATGGTACTTAGAGCCGGGCTTGTGATATTCTTTGGAGAGTGATGAGCGAATTTGTCTCGAGTCATTGAATTGAATTCTTCATTCGTGAGTGAGATGAGCTTCCGGAGAATATAGGAGGAGCAGTTTGGGATCCACAATGACCTGCATGAAAGTGCGAGCTTCCTTGATGAACAAAGTCAACCCTTGATGCTCAAGCGTAACTTTAGAGCCATTTGTGCATTAACATTAAAATCATAAGCTTGATAATGATTCATGAGCGTGTGGGTAATTGTTGGTCCCAATTGATTTGTGTTTGATTCAACTTAGGCTAGTTGAAATGGCCCATTTCTAGCGGAGGTGGGAAATTGCCTTAATTGCTCAAGGACAAGCAAAAGCTTAAGTTTGGGGGAGTTAATAAGTAGGGATTTCGACCGCTTATTTGTTCTCTTTGACTTACGTTTTAGCTAAAAAATGCTTAAAGGTATTCCCAAGAACTAATGAAATGTGCTTTCTTGCAGGAATATTTAAAAACGAGCCAAAGAAGTGAAGATCAACTCAAAAAGGAGTAAAATTGGACAAGAACCAAAAAAGGTAAAAAGGCTACAGTGCGGACCGCACAATATTGTGTGTGGCTGCAAACTCTGAAGATGCACTGATAGAATTTCTTCACAGAGTGTGGACCGCACAATTATTGTGTTGCCGCAGAAGACTAGATTTAGAGACTTTGGTTTGGGAGCTTAAAGATATGCGGACCACACTATTATTATGCGGCCGCGGGATGCCAAAATGTGGCCGCATTCATAAATGTGTGGTCTGCATAATGAAGCCCAGATCCAGTCCAAGAACAAGAGTGCGGCCGCACTCAGAAATATGTGGTCCGCATAATTAGAGGAAGTGCGCCCACATCTCACTTTTTTGCGACCGCAAAAAGTCAACCTGGCTAGTCAATCTCTAAGTGCGGACATCACATATAATTGTGCCGCACAACCTTCGCAGGGAAATTTTGTCAGATATTTTCAACTGGGTATAAATAGATCTTTTTGTCATTTTTAGGTTAAGTTGGGTGCACCTGAACACTTAGAATCGTTTGTATTTACTATATTGGGTAACTTTGTGCTAGTTTAGCATTTAAACATTAGATTTTCTTTCCTAAATCAATTTTTATGCATTTTATCTTAGTTTCTTCTTTAATTTCTTCATTTTCCATGAGTAGCTAAACCCTTAGATACGGTTGTGACTCAATCCTAGTATGAGTACTTAATGGATGATTGATTTAGGGCTTATTTATGATTGTGGATATGATATTTAGCCTAGTTCTTGCTTGAATTTGAGAATTGATGGTTGCAAATGTTGATTCATGCCTAATTGACTTAGTTTTACTTGAGAAAGTGAGACTAAGTCTAGGAAAACTTGGCTAACAAGAATTTGGGCTGAACTCAAGAAATTGATAGCCCTAATTAAAGGGTCAAATCTAGAGATAGTAAGACCCGACTCGAGCATTTATCACTTGTTTCGTGAGATACCCATTTGGACTTGAGAAAGCCAAATTGGGCAAAATCACTCAAACTACCGAGAGGTATAGAGTGAGTAATTAAGTGTGATTGCTATATTGTATCCCGATCAACCAAATATGCCCTAAAGCTCTAAATATGGTAGGTAACCAACTAGGCAGAAGTCACAACCCTAGATCTTTTATAACTTGAAAAACAACCAAAACCAAAAACATTGTCTCTTAGATTTACAATTACAAGCATTAGCGTAAAAGTAGAAGTAAAAACAACAATTGAAAATGTGGAAGTGTAATCTTAGGAACGTCATACATTCACACTAGGTATATACCTAATCCCACAAGCTCCCTGTGGAATCGACCCTGACTCGCGTTGGGTTTTTATTATTGCATCGACCGCCTCGCAACCTAAATTAGTGGTATGAGTTTAGGCGATATCACGACCACAGGTCAAATTGTGCGGACCGCAGATTTCCTCTTGCGGCCACAAATTAGGCCTTTACCTGTCATCAAAGAGTCTTCACTTTTGAGACTCCAAGGTGCAGCCGCAAGTCAAATTGTGCGGACAGCAGATTTCTTCTTGCGGACGCAGAATGACCAATTCTCTGTCATCAGAGAGTTCACATTTTTGGGGACTTAGAAGTGCAGCCGCAATCTCAAATATGCGGACCGCACTTCCTATCTGCGGCCGCAAGACTAATTGTGCAGATCGCAGATCCCTTATCCTGCATGCATGACTCAACTGTACAACCCCATTGTGTCCTATGGTTTATTCCTTACCCACATATCTCCTATATGTGTTTGAACAATGAATTGCAACTAACAATCTCCTCTGCTTGATATAGATAATGGTTAGATCAAGAGGATGAGGCGACACTTCAAAAGGGAGGGGTGTTCCTCTCGGGGTCGAGGCAAAAGTGCCTTGCCCCTTGGCCAACCTAAGACAATAAGAAAGAAAACAACAGTTGGTAGGGGGAGAGGTGAAGACCTCTCCGAGTCTAGCTTCTACGTCCCGTCTAGGAAGGTGTTAGAAGGCAACTCAACCTCTGTTCAGGAGGAGCAGACGGCCACACAGTCAAGGCCACAGGGGAGATACCAGCTCAGGGACAAGCCATCCTCATCTCACAACACCTTCGAGAGGTCGGATAGTGCTAACCAGGCTTCTAAGCAATCAGCTGCACCAGTCCCTAAGGCTCCTGTTATACATGACATCCCGGATGATGGCAGAGGGGATGATGCTATTGCTTCAGGCCTTGAAAGATCAAAGAAAAAAGAGGTTTGGGAGGATAGATTTGTCAGTCTGGCTACCTTCAACAGTTTTTGTATGTGGTGGCCAGTGAGGTCGCTAAATCTTGAGCGACAGTTTCTGTTAAATAACGTGGAGAAATATAACCCAGCTATACTGAGATAGTTCAGGGCACGAAAGGGTGGATGTGGTTCACCGAGAGGGTAGAGAATGCCAAAGAATACCTCGTCTTTGAATTTTATGCCAATGTTGCTCATATCAAGAAAGGGACAAATGTGACCAAAGTGCGCAACCTCAGGTGAGGTTTGATCAGCATATGCTAAATGTGTATTTGGGCTTTGAGGATGTTGACCCAAAAGAATATCTGGAGAAATGCGCACTGAAGGATGAAGTCCGACCATGGTCGGTTGATATTCTTGCACCACCAGGGCCAGCACCACCTTGGATCGCTACTGGGGTTCCCATTCACCGGAACACTCCGAGTTTTGAGGCAAAGGGATGACACACCTTTGTCTACAATAGACTGGATCAGAGCCAAAATGAGACTCACCTTCCTATCCCTCGGGCAGTGCTTATGGCTTCCATCATTGCCGGTTACCCAATCAATGTGGGTGTTGTGATGACGGCCAATATTTCTGTGATTGCACGAAAGGATAGCTCGATCTACCCTTATCCCAACACTCTCACAGAATACCTTACTGATGCTAAGGTAGAGCCGAGATATTTTGACACCAAGGTGAAGTCGAAGAAGCCATTCGATTGGTATTCTCTGATGAATGCGAGCAACCCAAAGAAGAAAGCCCAGCCTTCTACCACTACAGGCCAGTCTGATTAGCCAATGGTGATAGCTTCTGAGGCAGTCGATCTACCATCCACCTCTGCCGAGACCTCTACCAGTGCCACTGCTATTCCTCCACCATCATCTTCAGCTCCTACCACAGCCCCTAGAGTTGCTCTAAATCTAGTGCACATGCCCACAGTTCCCCTATTTGTTCTACGACTCTCCTAGACATTGGTGAGTCTCAACAACTGGATGTAGATAACTACTTCTAAGATGTTTGACCTATCTAGTACTATTGTAGCACAGTCCACTTCTCAGGCACCACAGGCTCCTTCTGACATTGGTGAGACACTGAAGAAGATTTTGGAGAACCAGAAAATGATGATGGATACCTTGGTACAGAATGGGCCTATGACTGAGGAGCTAGGAAAGGAAGTAAAGAAGATAAGGAAGTCTTAGGTGAGCAAGAAGTCAGTGGACAAGATCCGGAGGGAGGTGACTAGACTTGCTACAGCTGGCGACCTTCCTTTTCACATGTTGTTTGACTCGCACCAGTCCGCCCCAGATCCTTCAACACCATCTACACCGGTAGCACTAGTTGGCCAATCTAACGAGCCACACCTTGCTGCTGACATTATTGAGGCAGTGCGTGAGATGTTTAACAACCCAAACACACCTAGATTTGATAATGATGGAATTCGATTAGCTAATCCTAAGAGAGATGACATTGCTGGGGACACTGAGATATCCAAGGATCCATACGAAGTTTTCTTCACCCTCTCCTCTTTTACCCTTATTTTGCTAAGCATTGGGGACAATGCTTACTCTTATTCAGGGGATGGAGTTTATTTGACACATTGGTACACTTTGATACATTTGGTCTGTAATAATTTGATGATACTCTTTCTCTTCTTATTTGTATTTATCTAGCTTCTCTCTTTTCTCTTATGTATATTTATCTCTCTTTAGTGTTTTTGTTTATTATTGTTTATTTTTCTATATTAGCTCTTATTTTGTTAAGTAGCTTCTTTTTGTGCTTTTGTAGATAATAATTCTTTGGTTTTCTTAAAGCCATGGTTCTTTCCGAAGGTAGTTGTTGTGTGAACCGGGTGACTCGTCCTAACGATGGATGGCGTGAAAACCTTCTTAAAGGAATGAGTCTGGTTTTTGTGTTTAGGTAATAATAGTAGTAGTAATGAATAAAAAGACCTAATCAAGTCACGCTCGAAGAGTCAACCATGCTTCAGTTGGTACCAACACACTTAACTACGTGCTTATGGTTAGAGACAAGATTTTTGAAAGAAATAACTCTAGTTAGTGACTTTGGGACTCTTGAGTTGACTTTGGTGGCAAATCATCGAGTGGTTTAATTGGACCATAGTGATCTTTAAACTTGAATGTGGTCATTGTAGGCCCTCGACTCTATCCCCTTTTACAATCTAGTTGCGTGAGGGCTGAGATGAATTGTTGCTAGTCCAAGTATCCGTGCGAAGGGTCTCGAACTTGCTCCGAATGTGTTTCAAGGCGAAATCCTAAGTTTTGCTTGGTTTGAGAAGTGATTGTAGGCTTTCCTTAGCTCGTTTGAGCTTTCTATTCCCAACCAATGTCATTATCCCTAGTCAACCCCTTTGAGCCTCTAGTCTTTCTCATTTGATAACCATATTATAATTATTTACCCATTTTGTCATGACCCTCTCTTGGCACCTGAACTTTCCTTAACACTCTTGTGAAACAAGTGGCTTAAAATATAAGTTTGGGGGAGAGACGAGGAATTTGAAAAAGGTATCAAGGCACAAAAAAAGAAAAGAAATGATCTCTGTGAAAAGATAAGGCAAGAAAAGAAAAGAATAAAAAGAAGAATGCAAAACGTGAATAAGTGGAAGGTTGATGGTTTCAAAAAGAGGTAATGATCCATAGCATGAGCAATCAAAAAAAAAAGGGAGAAAAAGAATGAAATGAACAAGAAAGAGTGATGTTAAGTCTCTCTAATCCCCAATGAAAAGAAAATGCCTCTATGAATTGGCAATTGTGAGCCGAGGAATGAAAGTGTGGAGTGCTTAAGGAAAGGTGTAACCATTTACCCATATGGTATCCTACCCTAATCCAAAAGCCTTCATTACAACCCGAAAGAAGTCCTACTTTATTTCAAACTGAGTGAGCTTACATTAGTGGCGATCTACATGAGGGGCAAGCCTATGGTACTTGAAGTCATACTTGTGACATCCTCTTGTGAGAGACGAGTGAACCTTTCATGAATCCTAAGATTGAGTGCTAATTTCTTAAGTAAGTTTGGCAAATGGAAAGTAGAGGAGGAAGAGTTTGGAGTCAACTATGACCTACATGATAGAACAAGAGTCCTTGATGAGTAAAGTCAATTCTTGAAGCTTAAATGTCACATTGGAACTATATGTGCATGAATATTTGACTTGTCACCTTGTTGATAATGCATGAGTAGTGTGGGTAATTGTTGGTCCCAACTGATGTGTGAATGGCTCACCTTTGGCTCGCTGAAATGATCCTTAAATCTAGGAGGTAGGAACTAATTTATTTTCTTGAGGACAAACAATGACTTACATTTGGGGGAGCTGATAAGTGGGGATTTTGACTACTTATTAGCACCTTTTTGCTTTTATTTTAGTCTGACAGTATTGATTTATGTTCCCGAAACTAATGAAAGTGTGCGAATTGCAGGAATGTTGGAAGTTTGGTCTCCCATGATAAATTCCAACTAAAAAAGGAGTGTTCCAAATCACAAGGCAAGAAAGGGCATAGAACTAAAGAAGTGCGGTCCGCAGAATGATTTTTGCGTCTGCAGAAGAAAGTGCAGACCACAGAATTCCATCTGCGGCCGCAGATCAAGTGAAAGAGCCCAACAGGAATAGGGTCTGCACTGACAAATGATTCAAAGTTCAAAGAGTGTGTAAAAGACCAAGTCCTGAAGCCTTGTTGAAGTGCAGACTGCACAAGAATTGTGTGGCCGTAGAAGATGCTTTGCAGCCTCAATCCAGAATTGTGCGGCTGCAGAATCCAAGATCGTTCAACTAAAGAAATCAGCGGACCGCACATGGAATTGTGTGGCCACAGAACCTCCCGAGGGGCATTTGTTTCAGCGAATTTTGGGCCACTATAATTAGACGAGTTTCATATTTTTAGGTCAAGTTTCGAAGTTTGAGTTGCTATAGCCGTTACATTTTGCCATTTTAGGAAGTTTGTGATTATTTTAGTGTTACACATTATATTTTATCATTTTCATATTAGATTATGAGTTTAATTAACATTTCTTCTTTATTTTCTTCAACTCTCACTATGAGTAGCTAGATTCTTACTAGGGTTGTGACCCAACCCTAGTGTGTAAACCTTATGGGTATTTAATGTAATGCTTGTTTATGATTGAGTGTTGAATATTTAGCTTAGTTTATGCTTCAAGTTTAGAATTAATGGTTGCAAACATTGATTCATGCCTTTTGGTCTTAGTCCCTACATGAGAAAGAAGGACCTAATCTAGGATAACTTGGCTAACAAGGAATTGAGCTAATTGAGGATTTGATTAGCCTAATTAAAAGGTTCAAACTAGAGATAGTGAGAACCTGACTTGAGCTCATATCATCATTTTTGTTTGATACCCATTTGGACTTCAGAAGGCCAAATTGGGCAAAATGACTCTTTGACTGAGAGGTATTAAGTGGGTAGCGTAGAATTGAAAGCTATAATACACCCCAATCAACAAAATAAGTATTAACGTATTTAACCCATTAGGCGAATACCTAAGTTATGGTCACATCCTTAGGCTCTTTAATTACTTGGAAAAATACCAAAAACAATCATTCGTTTCTAGTTTCATTTCTTAGCTTATAATTGCTAGAGTAAAATTAGAATTAGAACTCAAAAACTTTTATGGAAGTGCAATCTAGCTATTTCTTTCGCTTTCGCCAAGTGTATACTCCTAACACCCCTAGTAACTCCCTGTGGAAATCGACCCCGACTCTTGTTGGGTACTATTCTTTAAACAACCATTTCCACTCACTATTGAGTGTGAATTGGACATGGATCAGAGCTTCGGGGGTTAAGTACTTAAGTGAATACTTGAACGGCCCAGTCATCCGCAACTGGAGGCAGATCCATCCGTTCTATTTGAATCCTTGACACGAACTTCTAAGAATATTGTTGTCTCTTTGCTTAACCTTGAAAAGGTCCAATTTTCTAGTCTCGGCCTTGATGGCCCCTGCAGGAGCCTTCACAAAAGCATTTGAGAGCATAGCAAACGAGTCAATGGAATTTGGGGGTAAGTTGTGATACCATATCATTTCTACTTTGGACAAAGTTTCCCCGAACTTCTTTAGTAACACCGACTCAATTTCATCATCTTCCAAGTCATTTCCTTTGATTGCGCATGGATAGGAGGTCATATGCTCATTCGGGTCAGTGCTTCCGTTATATTTTGGAATGTCGGGCATACGAAACCTCTTAGCGATCGGTTTTGGTGCTGCGCTCGGAGGAAAAGGCATTTGGATATACTTCTTGGAATCTGGCCCCTTCAATATTGGGGGTGCTCCTGGGATCTGGTCGACCCTGGAGTTGTATGTTTCCACCTTCTTGTCATTGGCCTCAATTTTCTTTTCACTTGATTACACCTGCTTTGTTAATGCTTCAAGCATTTTCATTACCTCGGGGCTCACTCTAGGCTCGGCTTCACCCGACCTCTCGGTAGTTTGTTTGTTTCTTCGGGTGTTATCCCGGGACCGTTCAGACTCGACCCTACCAGGGCCGTGGCCTTGATTCTGTAGCTACACTATCGCCACATGTTGAGCTTGCAACAGTTTGAAGATTAGTTGCATGCATACCCCATCACCTTTTCCCTCGGGCGTTTCTCGAACTGTTGGTTGGGGACTTCCGTGAACGTAGTTTTCGGGGTCAGTTGGCAGGTTGACGTCGATAGAAACCTGTGAATTAGCGTTGATCGGATCGGTAACTAAGACTCCATTGGGATCAGCAGGGGGAACCTCATTGCTAGTCACCATATTGTTGTTTTCGCCAGGATAGCTAGACTCAGCCTCAACGTTCAAGTGAGCAGACTGAGAATTTGACATTTTTAAGTTGTCCTGAAATTGAGACCTTAAAGAACAAGCATAAAATAGAGTGTGTTATGGATATTTGTATCAAACCACCACTATTATCCTTAGCCCCACGGTGGGCGCCAAACTGTTTACCCTTAAAATGGATAACAATTGAATGTATGTGTTATGTGGATTGATTCAATACAAATAATCAAGAATGTTAGATAAATGAGTTAAATATATAATGAATAACCAAACCAATTGTGATGTTACGGCCGGGCTCGGATTTGGGCTGAACAGTAATTTTGCCCTCGATCGGACCCTTGGTTCGAAGCCAAATGTATATGAAGAATAACAATAAAATAAGAACTTTTCAATAGCTAGAAAGCAGAAAAATGAATTTCTATTGCCTTGGTTTGCATGTTACTATGTATTTTATCAAAGAAAAAACTTTTCCTTTATATAGTATGAGAGTTTCACCCCTAGTATAATTCTAAAAAAGGTAAAAATCCTCCTCTCTCGTTAATTACTGATCTGTAACCGTCATCGAGCGAGATCTGCACAGTGATATCCGGTTGGTTTCGGATATCACGACCCTCTATCTGTCGCCTACAACCGTTCACGCGCTTCCCGAAGTCTCATAACTCATCTCGCATCCGGGGTGCGTCATTTTATGAAGTCCGATGGAGAGCACTCCGTTCGGGCCTTGGTACAAGAAGTTCCTAGCTTCGATTTCAATCCCATGTATTCATACCCTTGCTTCGTTTGACCCACCGAAAAATCGAGGTGTGTGTTAGCCCCGATTTTACCCTTATATAGGTATACAAGATTAGGGTGCATCATTTTATAGATATCAAGTGATGATTTCATCGTGGATAGTAAAAGTACAGAATATACTATTTTCGGAGTTCGGAACCAAAGTATGTTTTGTTTGGACTCAAAGTACAAAAATAGGTGAAAAAACTAACTGATGACCAATTTATATATAACGCATGGGTTGAATGCGCTATACCTTAAGGTATAACGCATGCAACCTATGCGCTATATTTAAATTTTAAAATGGCGGTCAAAATATGAGTATAGCGCATATACGGGATACGCTATACCTGAAGTTGAAAAGACAGGTAGGTATAGCGTATCGCATATATGCGCTATACTTATATTAAAAATGGCCCATCCATCTTCCTCGTGACAAAATGCCATCAAAGCGGTCCTCCCTCCCCCTCTCCCTCACCCATTGTTTATGCAAAAATCTCCATTGGAGCCCACCCGTCTCCCAAAAATCGTGTCCCCTCCGTATTTTAGGGAGCTAACACCGAATCCAAGGCGTTGTCGCGTAATAAATCTCTTCTATTGCTCGTTTCGGTGGTCAAATCATCAATTTTTCACAATTCAAAAAACTTTAAATTGAGGTATTCCGACTTACTTTTTGGTAAAACTCATGTATATAAAGTACTAATTAGTTATTTTTACTATGTTGTATGCTTTTTGTGATCATTTTGTAATATAATTATTTTTTAGTTTTTTATCCGGATTAGTTTATTTATGTGCTAAAAATTATAAAAATTATATATTGTTATTTTATTAAATAATTAGTGTTATATGTGATTTTAGTATTGTACGTATAATAATATGTGACTTTATTATTGTTTAGTACCTTTTAGTGTTATGTTGTGCCTTCAATTGATCTCCGAACCGCTCAAATCCCAATCCATATGGTAAAAATCACCTCAAAAATCGCTTCAATCCGAGGTTCATAGCTCCAAATATGTTAAAAATGGCCGAAATATCGAAATATAGCTACTGCCCAGGTATTTACTCTTCGCGATCGCGAAAAATATTTCGCGATCGCGAAGCATAAATTCAGCCCCAAAATTGCTCTTCGCAATCGCAGAAAATCATTTGCGATCGCGAAGAACAAACTCCCCAACCCTTCCAGACAACCTCTAGTATAATGGTCATAACCTTTTGTACAAAATTCCAAATGATGAATAGTTTAACTTTCTAAAAACTAGACTCCAAGGACTATAACTTTAATGTTTCTTAGCTCTGAATTCCTTATAGATTTCAAGATATAAGTTTCCAAAGTCAGCCCTATGCAACAGAGATTTTCAAACTCTTCCCGGACAGCCTGTAGTGTATCCACCATACCTTTTTTTAAACACCTCCAAATGACAAATAGTTTATTTTTCTGAAAACTAGACACAATAGGCTACAACTTTTATTTTTGGATCATCTCTAAATTCTTTATAGATTGCGAGATATGAGCTTCCAAAGTCGGGTCAGTACGATAGGAGTTTCCACTACGCGATCGCGATTCACAGTGTCGAAACAGCAAAATTGCTCTTCGCGATCGCGACCGTTTGTCCGCGATAGCAATGCATACCTTTGTGGCAAAAAATCAGCAACTAAAAATGGCATAAAAATGATCCAAAACTACCTGAAACTCACCCGAGCCACTCGGTACCCCGTCCAAGTATATCAACAAGTCTCAAAACATATTACGGACTTAGTCGAAATCTCAAATCACATCAAACAACGCTAAAACCACGAATCATACCCCAATTCAAGTTTAATGAAACTAAGAAATTTTAACTTCTACATTCGATGCCGAAACCTATCAAATCAAGTCCGATTGACCTCAAATTTTGCACACAAGTCATAAATGATATAACAGACCTATGAAAATTTTCAGAACTGGATTCCAACCCCGATATCAAAAAGCCAACTCCCCGGTCAAACTTCCAACTTAAACTTCCTATTTTCGCCATTTCAAGCCCAATTCCACTATAGACTTTCAAATAATTTTTCGGACACGCTCCTAAGTCCAAAATCACCATACGGAGCTATCAGAACCGATAAAACTCCATTCCGGAGTCGTCTTCACAAAGTTCTGACTACGGTAAAAATTCAAAGATTTAAGCTTCCGTTTTAGGGACTAAGTGTCCCAAATCACTTCGGATCATTCGGTAACTTAATTCAACCACGCACGCAAGTCAATACACATAATACGAAACTGCGCAGGGCCTTATGCCGCCGAACGAGACTTAAATTCTCAAAACAATCGACTGGGTCGTTACAAAAAGTCATGTGGCATTTTGTGCTTCGTGCGTTTTGTCATGTCATTGTGCGTCCAGTTCACGCGGCTGAACTTACTTAAGCATATTATATGAGGTATTTAATAGACACATTATTATTGGAGTTGGAGTGATCAATATGTATTGACTTAAGTTGAGATGTTAAAATGGAAGTTGGAGCCAAGTTTAAGGGTCGTATAGGTATTTGGCCTTGAAAAAAACAATATAACTTCTCAAATTTTAAGATCACATAAAATGGTACATAGGAGGCTCCTGTTCATCATGTCACCTTGAGGATCCACGTATGCACATTCTAGCCACCCAAAACGAAAGCTGGGCTATTTCCACTTTAGAACGCAGTAAACCACTTGCCCCTATTTTATCCAAAAAATTCCCGCCAGGTCATGTGTCTATTTTTTTAGAATGTATAGAGTTGCACTTTGATGTAATTTGGGAATAAGATGTTAAGCAAGCGCTTGGACATAAAAATTAAAATTTTTGAAAAAAATTATATTCGGAACTAAGTTGAAACATAATATTTAGAATTTGAAATTATGTTTGGTCATGCATTTCAATTTTGTGAGTGGGAAAAAAAATACTGAAAATTTTGAAAATTTAGTTTTTGAAAAATTCGTTTTCGAAATATTTTTAAAAAACTTGCAAAATTTCATGGACATACACAGTTTAGAAAAAAAAATTCAAAGAACGGGTCCTGAGTCCGGTATATTATTAACTGTTTTGGTACTTTTGAACTTAATTTTTAAGAAATAATCAAAAGGATAATGGTAAATCGAATCCTAATAATATTAATTTTTTGATACGTAAATGAGGTGTCACTATTACCCAATTATTAGCAAGAACTCCTTAATTTCCAATTAATTTACTGATAATTTAATTTTCGTGATGCATGTTACAAGATAATCTCTCTTAATTCTCATGATAATATTAATATTTTAAAAATTAAATAATATCCGTAGAATATTTCAAAAAAAAAAATATTAACATTGTTACTTATAAAAAATACAATTTATTTCACTTCAATGTAATTTCTAGTATATAAAAGATATCTTTCCAAAATATCTATAAAGTTAATTTGTGAATTTAAATCGACAATTAGATATTTTATTTTTACTTGAACATAATCATTGTGGAGGTTTGTGAAAAAATATAGTATTGTGGAGGGAGGGAATATTATCCCATTATTATAATTGGTACGCCAACTTAATCTAACTACGTGTCCGTGTACCATTGGACACCATTTATACATTATTGGAGCGCGGAGCATCTAATTCTGCCTCGCTAGTGAAGTTGTGGACCGAACCTTCTTTACTCTTTTAGCGATAACTCAAGTTTCCATTGGGGGAACTGTCAAAGCATTCAGCGATGGCAGCAATGGCTTCCACCACCTCAACTTCAAGGGTTCCTTATCCTTTGCCATTATCTCCGGCTCGTTGTTCACTTATATCCTCCGTTAATACAACGTGCTCATTCACTTCTTCTTCTTCTTTGGTTTGCAAGAAGCTCTGGTTATCTAACGGAACTCGAGGGAAGCCAGGATTTAGAACTTCTTCTTCTTCTTCGACGACGACGTTGAGGATAAGGTGTGGTGGCTTAAGGGAGATAAAGGAGGACGAGTTCTCCGACGTCGTTTTGAAGTCTGATCGTCCCGTCCTTGTGGAGTTCGTTGCCACTTGGTGTGGGCCCTGCCGCTTGATTGGTCCTGCTATGGAATCCGTTGCTGAGGTTCTTCTTATTCGTTTTTACCTCTTTATTTATGTAGTGTTATTGGAATTATATTGCATTAAAGCTTCAATTTCCCCCTTGTCAATTTCTTTCTTCACTGAGCCTGTTAAACTGATAAATGTGTGTTTGGTATGATGGAAAATATTAATTTTTGGCTCAAAAATCATTTGTGGTACTTTCTTAACTTGAATTGTTGAAATGTTTTGTTCAAGACGAAATATGGAAAATTATTAAGTGCTCCCTCGGTTCCAATTTATGTGATGCACTTTGACGGAGCATAGAGTTTAAGAAAGAAATTAAACTTTTGAAACTTGTGTTCTAAAACAAGTCATAGATATTTATGTGACTATAAACCATCTCATTAAGGATAAATGGAGAGTATAAAGTGAAATTGTTTCGAAATATAGAAAGATATCACTCTTTTTCGACAGACTAAAAACGAAAATGCATCACATTAATTGGTGCGGGGGGAAGTATTATATATGATGATGATGGTGTCTGGGCTAGCTTGCACGTACCTCGACTATTCTACTGTGTATATGCTACCTCACACTAGAACAAGTACCGTTAACTCTGTCCACCAAGGCTTATACTAATGGGAAAAAATTACCGTAGTGTTTTTTTTTTTACTGTGTTGGGTTTTGAACCTAAGACCTCCTCATGGTTCTCCTCCTACTTCATTGAACACTGGACCACACCCTTGGATGCGAAATATAAAAATTTATCTCCCAGGAAAAAACATTTTTCACAGAAAATCCTCCACCAAACAGTCTCATGAGTAGTAGGTCACATGTATAAATGTGATAGTTGCACATGTATTTTTGTCAAATGCTGAGATGAATTGGATTAAGCGCTATTGGTAAATATTAAGCAAATTCAGCATTCTGCCGCAGCAAACAAATCCTAGGACTTAATTTTAGCCTCAATATTGGACTACTTTGTCTATTAGGGTTTTAAAGGTTTTTAATTTTTAATCTCAAGCATTGAGTACAAGGTATCTGAATCATTTGCTTTGTGCCCTTTCCTTTGATACCTCATGTAGTATAATTCAATGAAATGTTAGATTTTCACTGAAATAACTACTATGATCATGCCCTTTTTCTTGTATCTATAGAGAAGAAACTTGGTTTTATATGTTTTGCTTCCTTACACATTATTACTTGTATCATTTTAGATCATTACCAATACGAAAAGCAAAGATTAAGTCAATCTTTGGCAACTCTTCGTCAATTTGCTAAAGCAAACGAAAAAAGACATTCCAAGCTATGATGTCTCTAGTGCAGCGTCCAAAAGCCTTTAAGCCAGAAAGCACCATGGGACAACTCTGTAGCTTAAAATAGAGCTTCGACATATGTAAGAATTGAGAAATTTTCATGATGGATCCAATGAGTGAGGGCTTCTTTTCATATAAATACTTTAGCATAATGACATTGTAACTTCTCGTGTTGATCTAGAATCATTAAGCAATTCCAGAGGTGAGGTGATTAGGCAGGACATGGCTTTGCTCCAACTTACCGAGGACATGACCCTCGATAGAAAGGTGTGGAGGTCGAAAATTAGGGTGGTGGGTTGATAGACAGTCTAGAGTTTGCCTTGTCTTACTAGTAGTAGTTTTACTAGTCGGGTACCTTCCTATTCCTAGTCCCTTGTTTATATACGGTATGTCAGTATTAGCAGTGAGATTGGCACTAATCTTGTTTCATTTCCTTGGATCTCTGTCATTATCCGTTGTATTATTTGCTTACACTGTCTTATTACATTGTTGTTGCTATTGTTTCTCTATTGCTCCATTTTATTTTTTTTTATTTTTTTTACGTTCTTGAGCCAAGGGTCTTTCGGAAACGGCCTCTCTACCTTCATAGGTAGGGGTAAGGTCTGCGTACACACTACCCTCCTCCCAGACCCCACTTGTGAAATTCCACTGGGTTGTTGTTGTTGTTGTTGCTTTCCCCTGACACTGTGTTTCCTTTTCTCTTAACTGTCAGGAGTATAAAGAAAAGATCACTGTTGTTAAGATAGATCATGATGAAAATCCCAAGCTCATAGAAGAGTTCAAAGTTTATGGATTGCCAACTTTGATTCTCTTCAAAGATGGAAAGGAAGTTCCAGATAGTAAAAGGGAAGGTGCGATAACAAAAGTTAAACTCAAGGAGTATCTTGATGGACTTCTAAAGACAGTTTCTATCGCATAGTATTTGGGCAAAAGTTTAGCGGTCCTGGTATCTTCATCACTTTATGATGGGATGCACTTTTTGTCTGGTCAATGTTAGTATCCTGAAATTGCCTGTAATTTTATTTGCTTCCTTGATTGGCCAAGAGTAGCGGGGATGCATTGTATATTTTAGTTGTCTGTGGGCGATGACCTGTTTTGTATTTGTATATTTGAGCTGTCTATAAGATAAAAATAATTGTGTTTTTCAAAGTTATGTAATTTGGTTTAATTTGAAGAGCATCATCGATTTTATGCCTGTCTTTTTCTGCACATGCTAGAAGCAGTTGACTCTTAACTTCACTTTTTTTTTCCATTTCGTGCTTGTCTTTGGCACTGCAGATATGTATCTTTCCTTTACTCATTAGCATAACTATCAGATGTCAGTGCGAGGAGCGTTTCTCTGGTAAATATTTAGAAAGTTTCAAGTGGCTTTATACATTTTCTCTGTGGATTGATTCTGATTCGCTATGACGGTACCGTGTTAGAAGTTACAGTAATCTGCTGCTCCTTGTTACTCATTCAGAAGCCTTGAGTGCTAGGTCTATACCCCGTTAGAAGTTAATGATCTGTCACTCCTTCTTACTTGCACAATCTATGCAGGCACCAGCAAGCTAGCTTTATACAGTAAAATTGGAGTATTACATCGCATCTGATTACTCTTGTACAAGCTCATTGAGTTTCCAATCACGCTAAGGTAATGTATGCTCAAGGGTATTTTCATGAGTAAACTCGCTGTAACCTTTCTCTGCTTCACTGGTTCACTGTCCGGAAGCTTCATGAGGAAATGAATTTCTTCCAGTGTAACTCGATCTTTGAAGATTACATTCTGTGCTGAGACATGGATTCTAATTATATGGACACATGATTTTTGAGTATGAAAGGACATTTGCAGAAGTGATGCAGATGTTCTGCACACGGGGCAAGTTCATCTTTTATGCCTTTAAGGCACCATACTTAGAGGTACAAATAGCAGTTAACGACCAATCTGTGGATCTGCTTCTTGATATGTCAAAGTTCAACTTAAGAATTGTAGGATCATCCACTTGATTTACCTGCATTTTAAGAAAATGAGGACCATTCAGTTACTTCTGACTGGGGCATGGTATCTTGCAGCTGGCAGCTAATAATACGAAGAAAGTTGGTGATATCGAAGTTATAGTAGTTCTCATCTGTCTATTCTAGGAACTGAGCTTTTGCCAGATGACTCTCAATTTACAACCTTTTGTCACTTCCTCTGTTGTTAAACAGTTTCAGAAGCTGCATTATTTGCAACAATTAAGGGTCAGTTACCACTTCTTGGCATAGTTGGGCTTAACAGGGGACTTTTGTGAACATCGCCCTGAACATGCTCTCTAGAAGTCTGGTTGTCCTTTTCCCCCTAACAATAGTTTTGATATGTCTTTCATCAAAACAGTTTTGATGGAAGTTTAATTTTCTCTCTAGTACTTATCCATTTTGCAATTGATTTTTCCCTTGTTTTCTTCCCCTTTGCCTTGTACAGATCCTATTTTATTACCTGTCTTAGTTGTCCATCCTTGTTGCCTAGAATAAAATGAAGTCAATTATAAAAGAAATTGCCTCAACTAGAAACATCAACTTATCATTAGACTACAAAAGTGGAACACAAAGGTAATATTGTATCCCCTCTTTTAGTATCATTAGAAGGTTGGCCTATTGGTCATCAGCTACGGATTCCTATTTTACTTGAGCCAAGATTCTATTTAAAAAAGCCATGACCTATTCCGCTGCTGCTGATGAAATTATCTTGTGGTCCAGAATCATAGAATTGAGTGCAGTATATCCTTATCCTGGTAATTTGCATATGGATTTTATTCGAAGCTTGAATGGTTTTAGAGAGTTTTGAGGTTTTCCTATTTGGGATTGTGTCAAGTCTAATTCATCCTTACCGCTAAAAAACCACAATAAAAACTATTCTTGTGAGGTGTCAATATTCAGTTGTTCCATAAGCCCTATTCACTCTTTAGATGATACACGAATGACTCTTAATCGGAGCCTATCAGCCCCATCTTCGGAAAAAAGAAAGATATGCAGCTTGTTTGCGGCTTTTAAAAGGATATTTTCTTTCTTCTCTACCTGCTTGTCAATAACCCCTGTCTCTGTGATTCTATGTGGAAATGTGTGGAAATAACTCACGCATCCGATTGGCGAAAAGTTTCAGGACCAACTTCTCGTTTGGATCTATAGGCTTTTACTAAAATGCCACATGAAAAGTGGTGCTGGTGTCAATTGCTTAGGTGCTAGATTGGTAGAGTTGTTGATGTCCTTTGGCAATATTGTTCAACCATTTTGTGGTGTTTCTTTTCTGTAACTATCTGAATGAACAGAATCTATTGATCTCCGATGAAGGCCTGTGGACATCAATTACTTTCTCACTCTAGTGTATGGTTCTTTATGGACTAGCCAAATGAGTGAATGTGAAGGCAATTGGTACCCTTGCTTAATTAGCTAACTGTTGATGCTATGACAGGATAAGTTTGTGCCCAAAGTTTGTGGAGCATCATTTCACAAGCACTTATTGTCAAAGCTGAAGGGTGAGAGGGTCTTTTACAGGACTAGGAGATTTCAGGATACTGGACGAGATGGGGACACTTTACACATTTTGATCATGCAACCATGATCAGTTGAAGAGATTCGATAGAGGACAGTTGTTATTTCAAATGATTTTGTGGTCGAACCTAGACAAGGATTTCTGTTTGGATTTATGGAGATTTTTATGTTGTATGTCTGGTCGGGTCTCTTTGTAACTTTTTTAGTCCAATTCTTAACCTGGTCCCCACTCCCCTTTTCCTCTCTCTCACGTGCCATCTTTGTTTCTATTTTGATGCTTGATCTTGAATTTTTTGTGCGTCACGAACAACTTGATGATCGCCACGGATCAAGATTAGAGATTCAGCTATCATAAACAGAAAGATCACAAATATAGAGGATGACTTTGATTGCTTTTCTTTAGAGCTTCTCTACCGTTCCTTCTGGTGGCTTGATGTCTTTATGTTCGTCCTCATTATATAATCGTAGAATAGAAGAATTGTGATAAAGACAAAGGCATTTGCTTTGATATGATTGGTCTGTTGAAATTACAAACCAATGTGATACGCTTCCATTTGATTGGCCAAAGTGTATCATTTTATATGGTGTTATATTGAAAAGTTGACTTGACTTGGCATGCCATGTAGCTGATGGCATGATCTCATTGCCCACTTTTTTTGATTTGGGGCCTACGTAATTTGATATATCCGTCCGTATTTTACTACTTTTCATATCGTTGTGCACTTTGTTGATAATTTATGAACTCATATCCAGTGATAAAAACTTTGATATTATTGTTTGCGCGCAATTTTGTGGTACATGTAAACATGTTGAGCGGATTGTTTGGGTATTGACACGAGGTCTTTGCCATGCGAGTGTGATTATATTATGTCACGAGGTCTTTGCCGTGCGAGTGTGATTATATTGTGGTACGAGGTCTTTGCCGTGCGAGCACGAGGTCTTTGCCGTGCGAGTGTGATTAATATTGGCACGAGGTCTTTGCCGTGCAAGTGTGATTGGTATTGTGGCACGAGGTCTTTGTCGTGCGAGTGTGACTGATAATATGGGTACGAGGTGCCATATGTGTGTATTTCTATTTAATGGCTTGTTGTTGAAGCTGAATTGTTTCTTGTATTTAATTGTTATCACTTGTTTCGATGAGATTATTGTTATTGTTTTTGTTATACTTTATGTTTCCAGTCTTTGATTTATTGCACAAGTTATTTTGACTAGTGAGTATCATATGACTTGAAGCTCGTCATTACTTCAACGAGGTTAGTATTGATACTTACTAGTTACCGGTCGTGGTGTACTCATACTACACTTCTGTATATTTTTGTGCAGATCTAGGTGTTGGAGGTAGCGGATCTTGGCAGTGAGAGTGTCATTGACCGTGAGGATTCACGGTAGCTGCATTGACCGTTGCAGCCCTTTGGAGTCCTATCCTTATATTGATATTGTCATTCTTATATCCGAACAATATTGTATATTTGAGATATTCATATGTATTCAGTTAGAGCTCGTGACTCTCTACTGCCTAGTTTTGGGGAGTTATGTTGAGTATTGCCACTTTGGCTTGTATTGATTCTATTTACGTTTTTATATTAAACTCTGCTTTATTATATTATTTTTTATTGATTTAAATGATGTTAAGTGATCGGCTTATCTAGTTTTAGAAATTAAGTGTCATCACGACTCTTGTGGTGGGATTTAGGTCGTGACGTTATTCTTACGTTTATAATTATAAAGCTCAAGAAGGTATTTATAAGAATGGATTAGAGTTTGTTCTTTTATTAAGTTGGCTAATAGAATCAGCAATCAACAATTTCTTTTACCACGCTTTTTTCTTTAACTATTATTTTTTATATCTCAAATAATATTTTTAATAAGTAAATTTATGTTTTTTTCTTTAAAAGAAGTTTGCACTTATTGAACTGTTGTACACGCGCATAGAGACTAGTACATCAAAATAAATGATAATCGGTGTATCATCTTCTAGAATAATTATTAGAATAACAAAATATAAATCTACATATTTATTACTCACATAGTATCCATAAATCCATCATTTGCGAACCGAATTGGAGGGGGGCCATGAAAGCATCAAGATTCAACGTTTTTCGCATAAACACCTAGTACATCTTCTTAACCAGACATCGTTCGCTGCTAGACCTTACAAGTTTGAAGGAAAAGAACTGGTGGTGAAAGCCTAGCATTCTAAGTTTTATGAATAATGGTGTGAATAGGGGAGAAGTAGCAAATTTATGTTAAAACTGGCACATATAGTGCATGGGGCGTATGCGCTATATGCCCTTGGATAAAGCTAACAGGCGTTCGGCTGGTCGTTAGCCCAGACACATATAGAGCATATATCCCATGCGCTATATGCAGTTTGGTTCTATATATTTTTTTCATGTTATTTTGATTCTACAAGTTGCATTTTACGTTCCTTTAATTTCAGACTCTGATCTGATCTACAAAGGCGAGAACAGAATCAAAATAACACAAAAAATAATTTGAAGAACCAAAATAGTATGTAAGAAATGAAAACACAAGTACGTATAGGGCAAGTGTTGCATGCACTATGTATGTTTGGAATCATGGACGAGGTTAACGGACGTTGTGAGTGCAGTGATACATAACGCATGTATAACATGCGTTATGCAGTAAGGGGTCGTTTGGTAGCCGGTTAGAGAGAAATTATCCATGTATTAACACTAGGATAACTTTATACATTGTTTGGTTAAAAGAAGGGGGAAAAAATAACTCCACATAGAAGCTAGCATAAATTATACAATGTTTGATTATTTTTTTCCTCTTTTTCACAAAAAAATATAGCATTATTAATACAATGTTTGGTTCATATTTTTTTTTTCCACATAACTAATACATGTATAAGTTATGAGGGAATTTATGTATTATTTATGCAGGATATAAGGTGGAATAACTTATACATGCATTAGGAATACTTGTATTAAAATACAAAATGACAAGAATACTCTTTATTCAAGCTTGTATTTTTTTTGTTTAAAAATATATATTTAAACTATACTAACAATTTTAATAAAATAAAGTAAGCTAATAATAAATAACACTCACATTACATTTATATTACTAATCCCTGCATAACTAATCCATACATAATTAATCCTAACATAACTCAACCCTTGCATAACTTATCCCTACATAACTAATACATGCATAATTAATCACTGTATTACTTATTCCTGCATAACTAATACATGTATAACTAATACCTGCATAACTCTAACCGGCAACCAAACGACTCCTAAGTGTTGTTAAGTAAATTATGAAGCACCTAAAGAACCAAAATATTGGTTGGCTCTTCCGGGGGAGAAATTTAAAAATAACCAGATTTATAAGTGGTAATTGAAAAATAGCCACAGTTTCAAAAATAATCAAAATTTAGCCACTTTTAATGTAAAGATAAATCTGAACGAAAACACTGTTCAAAATCCGAAAAATATTCCAGTATAATATACTGGAGTTCCAGTATAATATACCGGTCCAGGATAATATGTTGGAAGTTCATACACAGATGCACCAATCTCCAGTATATTATGCTGGACCAGTCCGTGTTGCAGCAAAATAGTGACTATTTTTCAATGACTTTGTAAACGTTGACTATTTTTGAATTATCAGTCCGAAAACTGGCTAGCCGGTGCTATTTTTCCGGTTAGGTGGGTGGTAGAATAGTGCCCATGACCTCCGGTGCCTGGGTTTTATTCCTGCCCAACACACACTCCATTATTTTCTTCAGTTTTCACTTTTTACTCAAATCTGTATGTCAATTGGTTGAATGGTTGGTGGTAAGGGAGTCTTGGGCCCTAACGTCGCGAGTTTGACTCCCATCTCCAAGCAAAACTTTTTTTTCGTTTTTCTTTTTCGTTTTCCATTTCTTTTCACTCATATTTCATTAACTAAAATTTTAATAAGGCTATTTTGTTGAGAATCAATTGAAATTTCCAAAAACTTTTTTTTTTCAATTTGCTTATGTAATAAAAAATAATAAAATTATTTAATTTTGAACTCTCTGATGATGTTCATATTTCAGTATGCTTTTTTTCTTTTCTTTTCGCTCATATTTCATTAACTAAAATTTTAATAAGGCTATTTTGTTGAGAATCAATTGAAATTTCCAAAAACTTATTTTTTTCAATTTGCTTATGTTATAAAAGATAATAAAATTATTTAATTTTGAACTCTCTGATGATGTTCATGTTTCAGTATGCTTTTCTTTTTTTTTTTTTTTTTCATTTCTTTTCGCTCATATTTCATTAACTAAAATTTTAATAAAGCTATTTTGTTGAGAATCAATTGAAATTTTCAAAAACTTATTTTTTTTTCAATTTGCTTATGTTATAAAATATAATAAAATTATTTAATTTTGAACTCTCCAATGATGTGTGGAGGTGTGGAGGTCGAGCATTAAGGTTGTAGGTTATGAGGTAGTTAAGTATTTTTCTACTTCGTACCGGGTGAGAGGCTAGTCTGATAGGGTTTGTCTTAGACTGCCAGCAGTTAATGTTGTGTTCGCACTATTCTTCTATTTTTCATAGCACCGGGCCTTCTTTACTGGTTATTGTTATTGCGTTTCATCTATTTTTTGGTTCTTATGATACTATTATTATTTCTATGGTTTCTGTTGATGGTATTGATATATTTTCTCTTTTCCCCTTTTTCGTTTTCTTGAGCCGAAGGTATATTGGAAACTTCTCTACTCCATCCGGGTAGGGGTAAGGTCTGCGCACACACTACCATCCCTAGACCTTGCAACCGCGAAATTTTACTGGATGATTGTTGTTGTTGAACTCTCCAATGATGTTCATATTTAATTATTTAAATTTTTTAATAAAACTAATACAATATTAATAAAGGTGAAATGTGTCGAACAATTATATATGTAGTTGAGTTCTATAGATAGCTAGTGGAGTCCTATTTTCTACTTAAAGTACTATTAATAATTAGAATAGTCATATGGTTTGGCTCTAGATTAATTTTATTACGTTAGAGATCAAAGGCGTTTTCAGTATTTGTATTTTAATTTGAATAATGGAGTATTTAGTGTTTATGCCTATTATCGTAGAAGCTATTCCTTTGAAATTTTTTGGGGCTCAGGTATCCAATTACTAATCCCAAAGATCACGAAAGCTTAAGCAAAAATAAAAAAGCAGGCTGAGGGAAAGTCACTAAATTGAGGGCCTCACCCGCTTGCTCTAATCTCTTTTAGTAGATATGTCTAACAATTCTTTCACAAAGTGGTGATGAAATGCATGACTAATGTAACGTTTGTTATTTACCAAAGTTGACCATCCATTTCAACTGTGTCGCAAAATTCTTCTTTTAAACCAATGTTTTAAAAGAAGCGACCGAGCGAGATTTTAGCTGATATGGGGCTAGACGTAAACCTCAAGACGCTAGACGTAAGCCCATGAAACTTTAATTTTTTATATCGTATAAAATAATATAATAAAAATAAATAGTAAAAGAAAGTAAAATTATATATATATATATATATATATATATATATATATATATATATATATATATATATATATATATATATATATATATATGTATAGAAGTACTTCATTTTATGTGCTAATCAGGATCAACAATTGATTAAAAAGCTAATGGGAAATACTTCATCTAGAAAAAACTAATCAAACTTTGAAAATAAAAAGCGAAAAAGGAATATACAATCAGAAGCGTCGAACCAGAGCAAGCGATGAAGGTTGATGCATTTTGCTTTGTAGTTTGTAAATGATCATTTCCCCTTTACCCGATAGAAGACAAAAAGAGAATAAAAATTAGAGCTAAGAATAAATTCTTCTTTTGACTTTTAAATTTTTTTAACTTTTTAAAATTTAATAACATGCTGATTTTTTATTTTTCGTATTGAATTAAGGACTGTTTAGCAATTTCAATCTTATTTGGAGATGTTTTCTAGGCTTGCGTCCCAAAAGAAAAATTTGCTCAGCGCCAAGACAATTGGGTTTACGTCTTGTGATACTTTGGCTAGCTCCTCCCCTCCCCCATATCGTTCAGGTATGTTTTACTATGCCCTGGCCCGGGACTCGCCCAAAAAACACTTCTAAAACACAAGTAGTCAAACTTGAAGGAATGTACTCATTCTCCATCTCTTTAAACTACCAATCTATCCTGTTAAAAAAAGGAATAACTTGTATCGCTTGATCAATCAATTTTGGTTCAAATATGTATTAGATTAACATTTTTTCATGTTCTAAGAAATATTTATTACTCCATAGAAATATATGGGTGGAAGAATGAACCTTAATCTAAGGAAAAACGTTAAGAAAAAGTAGATATACTAAGATTTTGAATGATATACAGTGTTTTTAAAAATTTTAAGCCAGCCTATTTGGAAGTACCTAGTAGGTTTAGGTTTAGGATTACTCCTTGGGAGTTCATTCACGAAAGACCCTAGAGACCTCTCCTAAACCATTTTGGTTTTGGTTTCAAAGATGATCCATCCCTTGCGGCTATAAAGAGTTTTTGGCCAATATTGTCTCATATCTTTGATGGTAGGTCTATTTTGGTCCCTCAAATATAACTCTGAGCATATTTAGTCCCTTAAGTATGCTAAAGTGGAGCACATTTAGTCTCACTGACACAATGTATTCAAAAACTAACGGTGTTACCCAACTCTGATTCAGGAAGCAAATCTTCTGCTCAGAAGCAAAACGTTTCCTCTCCTTTTATTGGATAACGCAAATTATCACTTTAATTCCTCATTTTTAGATAATATCTTCTAAAATTTTGACCTTGAAAATATCTCCTTCTGTGCCAGTATTCAATGAGAAAATGGCACTGTATAGCCGCTGTAAAAATAATAGCAAAAAAAATGTATAAAATTCTATATATATATATATATATATATATATATATATATATATATACATACATACATTTTGAATGTTAATAGACAAATTTTATATACTTTTTCCGCTATCACATGTAAATAGTTTCTGGCACGGAATAAAAGTGATAATACAACCTGGTTATTCATTTGCTTCAATAATATGCCTAGAAGTAATCTTGGCAGCTCTATTTTTTTTCAAATTTTAACTTTTTTTTTTGGAAAAATCAACCGAAAATTTTAAATGTATATATATATATACAAATTTTATACATTTCTGCCTATTATTTTTGCAGCGGCTATACAGTGTCATTTTCTCATTGAAAACTGGCACAGAAGGGGATATTTTCAAGGTCAAAATTTTAGAAGACATTATCTAAAAATGAGAAATTAAAGTGATAATTTGCGTTATCCAATAAAAGGAGAGGAACCATTTTGCTTTAGAGCAGAAGATTTGCTTCATGAATCAGAGTTGGGTAACACCGTTAGTTTTTGAACATATTGTGTCGGTGACACTAAATGTGCTCCACTTTAGCAGATTTAAGGGATTAAATATACTCAGAGTTATATTTGAGGGACCAAAATAGACCCACCCTACAATATTGGCCAAAAACTCCAGCAATAAATATACCATTTACGTAGAAGAAGAAATCATCAAATAGTACAAACCTTGATCTTTCTTTCTTATCTTTCTTTCAATCATATTTGAACAAACCCAAAGAAAGAACAAAAAAAAGAGTAGAGTGTGTGTGTGTGAGAATCAACAATGGACGTGGAAAGTGGAGATAATGAATTAACAGAATATGCATTCAAGGATAAAGAAGTACCACCGTGGGAGAAGCAAATAACGTTGAGGTCAATGGTGACTGGCTTGATCGTTGATCCTGAGCGTTGTGTTCAACTTCATTGTTTGCAAACTGAATCTGACGACTGGTGTTAACGTGGCCGCGGGGATCTTGGGGCTCGCCATGATTAGGTCATGGACGGCTGTTATTGAGAAGTTTGGAAAATTGAAGCAGCCTTTTACAAGGCATTGCTTTTAGCAGCGGAACAGCAAGTTATATGTTGGGAATGAGTCCATTCATAGCAGCTCAGGCTGATGCAGGAAATACCCCAAATAATACTAAGAAGCTTGATATTAGTTGGATGCTTCCCTTTTGTAATATGCACAAATTTTCATGACATTTGCCATGACATAATATCCATTATAACAAATTTGTGTCTCATGACATTTGCCATGACATAATATCCATTATTAGATCAATGATTTCTTGCTATAAATAGAGGAGTTTCTCCTCATTTGTAAGCACACCAATTCAAGAGCTTTTCACTCTTGTCTTTCTTTCTCCTCCTTTATTTCATTATAGAGTATTTTGTAAGAGAGTGAGTGTTGGGAAACACTTGTGTGAACCCTTTCTTTGGAGTGATCTTGTGAAGTTATTCTCTTGGGGTATTTGGGATTAATTAGAGTATTTACTCTAATTTTATACTCTTTTTTGTACTCTTGTTGGTATAGTGAAATTTCTCCTCTCCGCTTGTGGACATAGGTCACCTTGACCGAACCACGTTAAATTTGTGTCTTCTTTATATTCTTTAATTGCCATTATTATCAACTTCCATTGTCTTTGTTATTGTCATTATACCGTTGTTTGGCTAAATTCCACACTACCCGGGTTTCCGATCCTAACAAATTGGTATCAAAGCCAGATCTAACCGGGTTAGTTTAAATAGCCAAAATGACTCTAACAAAGTCTTATGTTGAGAAATTTGACCGAAGTGCAAACTTCGGAATGTGGCAATTAAAGATGGAAGTTATCCTAATTTAGGATGTCTTAGATTTGGCACTACAAGGAAAGGAGAAGATGCCGGATAAAATGACAGACGAGGAGTTTATCGTCATAGACAAAAAGGGAAAAGCAGGTATTATTTTAAATCTTTCAAATGAGGTTTTGCGTGAAGTTGCAGCAGAAAGCTCAGCCAAAGGTATATGGGAAAAGCTTAAAACCTATATATGAAAAGAATAGTAGAAAACAGGCTTTACCTAAAGCAAAAACTCTATACTTTTCGTATGGCTGAAGGTACCTCTATACTTACTCATCTTGATACTTTTGATTCTCTTCTTATCGATTTAAGTAACATAGATGCTGAAATCAAAGATGAGGATCAAGCTGTGTTATTGCTTGTTTCCTTACCCCTGTCGTTTAAACATATAAGAGATACTATGCTTTATGGAAAGGATAATATCTCTTATAAAGATATCAAATCTATTTTGAAATCAAAAGAACAAATAGATAGAGATATTACTGGAAAAACTATTGGGAACCAAGGGGAAGGCTTATTCATAAGAGGTAGATCCAATAAGAAAGATTCAAGTAGTGAGAAACCTAAATCAAGGTCAAAATCCAGATACATAAATGTCATGTACAAATATTGTCATAAGAAATGCCACATTATTTCTGAATGCTTTAAATTGAAAAACAAAGAAAAATATACAGAAAAGAAAAATGAGCACAAAAATATGGCACTGCAGACGCAAGTGTAGCTGCTGATGAGACTAAGGGAACTATTTTTTTAGCAACTAATAATAGTTTCAAATCTAACAATGAGTGGATTTTAGATTCGGGTTGTTCTTATCATATGTGTCCCAGTCAGGATTTATTTACCACATATGAATCTAGTGGAGGTGGAATTATCTTGATGGGCAATAATGCTGCCTGTAAAGTTATTGAAAAAGGTACAGTCTGAATCAAAATGCACGATGGTGTGGTGAGAACTCTCACCGATGTTAGACATGTTCCTGACTTGAAGAAAAATTGCATCTCTTTGGGCACTCTAGAATCTCTTGGGTGCAAGTACACAGGTGAATGTGGAGTTCTGAAAATTTCTCATGGTGCTCTTATGATCATGAAAGCACGCAGATCTGTTGTATACTCTTTTGGGATCTACTGTTACAGGTGCTGCTGCAGTTTCAATATCAGATAAATCAGATTTTGACATCACCAAATTGTGGCATATGCGATTGGGGCATATGAGTGAAAAAGGTCTTTCCATCCTCAGCAAAAGAGGTCTCTTATGTGGCCAAAGTACCGAAAATATGGAGTTCTGTGAACATTATATGTTCGGAAAGTAGAAAAGAGTCAGCTTCAAATCTCCAGCGATTCATAGAACAAAAGGTACTTTGAATTATATTCATTCAGATCTTTGGGGTCCTTCACGTACCCCATCAAAAGGTGGTGCCAGGTATATGTTAACTTTCATTGATGATTATTCAAGGAAAGTTTGGGTTTATTTTCTGAAAAATAAAAGTGACATTTTCTTAAATTTCAAACAATGGAAAATTTTGATTGAGAAGCAAACAGAAAAACAGGTTAAGCGGCTTAGAACGGATAATGACTTGGAATTTTGTAATGATGAATTAAACGAATTTTGCAAGAATGAAGGAATTGCTCGACATCGTACTGTGAGAATGACACCTCATCAAAATGGTGTGGCAGAAAGGATGAATAGAACTCAATAGGAAAGGGCTCGTTGCATGATTTCAAATGCTGGGTTGACAAATGCCTTTTGGGCAGAAGCTATCTCTACAGCTTGTTATATTGTCAACCGAGCTCCTTCTGCAACTTTGAACTTTAAGACTCCAGAGAAAGTGCGGTCAGGTACTCCTGCTAATTATTTAGATTTAAAGATATTTGGTTGCCATGCATACATGCATGTAAATGATAGAAAATTAGAGCCAAGGGCTAAAAAGTGCATTTTTCTTGGGTATGCATCTGGGGTGAAAGGATACCGACTATGGTATCTTGATCCCATGACACCAAAATTTATAATTAGCAGAGATGTAACCTTTGATGAATCCTCTATGTTACATTCTAGAAAAGAGTCTTCTAGTTCTTGTGATATAGATAAAGGAAAGTGTACACAGAACCAGGTGGAGATTGAGATTGGCATTCCTTCTGAGCCAAGCTCATCAACTTTGGAGCAAAATACAGTTGAAACTCTTGAAGTTGAGACAGAAGTTGAAATTCCTGAAGTTGAGACTCCTGAAGTTGAACCAGAAGAAGAGGAGTATTCTATAGCCAAACATAGACCAAGAATAGAAGGTAAACAACCATTAAGTTTTGGAGATTATGTTGCATTTGTATTTTCAGTTGCACAGAAAACTGAAAAAATTAGAGAACCATCAAAATATTCAGAAGCAGTTTCTGGTACTGACTCAACCAAATGGCTGACTGCAATGAATGAAGAAATTGAGTATCTCCACAAAAATGGTACTTGGTCTCTTGTGAAGTCGCCATCAGGAAAAAGAATTGTTGGTTGCAAATGGGTCTTCAAGAAAAAGGATGGCATGATATTTTCTCACCTGTTGTTAAACATAACTCTATTCGTGTCTTGTTTGTCTTCGTTGCCATGTATGATTTGGAATTAGAACAACTTGATGTTAAGACAACTTTCTTACATGGTGAACTTGAGGAACAAATATACATCCATCAACCCGAAGGATTTGAAATTTAAGGAAAAGAAGATCATGTTTGCTTGTTGAAGAAATCCTTGTACGGATTAAAGAAGTCTCCAAGACAATGGTATAAAAGGTTTGATTCCCTTATGTTGGGTCATGGTTATTCGAGGAGCATGTATGATAGTTGTGTTTACTTCCGGAAGTTAAATGATGGTTCGTTTGTATATCTATTATTATATGTTGATGACATGCTCATTGCTGCTAAGGATTTAACAGAAATTCACAATTTGAAAAGTTAGTTGAAAAGTGAATTTGAGATAAAAGATTTGGGAGCAGCTAAGAAAATCCTTGGCATGGAGATCAAAAGAGATCGAAAAGCCAACAAGCTATTCCTGACCCAGAAGAAGTACTTGGAAAAAGTCTTGGAGAGGTTTGGTATAAAAGATGCTAAACCTGTTAGTACCCCTCTTGCTGCTCAGTTTAAGTTATCAGCTGCTCAGTCCCTGCAGTCAGAGGAAGAAGAGAGGTACATGGCACATGTTCCTTATTCCAGCACAGTCGGCAGTATTATGTATGTAATAGTTTGTACACGTCCAGACATTTCACAAGCAGTGAGCTTGGTAAGCCGGTATATGGCTTGCCCTGGTAAAACACATTGGCATGCTGTGAAATGGATTCTCAGATACTTGCGAGGTACTTCAAGCACATGTTTGGAGTTTGGGAGAAATACTAACACTTTGGTTGGTTTTGTAGACTCAGATTATGCAGGTGATCTTGACAAAAGAAGATCACTGACATGCTATGTATTTTGCATCGGTGGTTGCGCTATTAGTTGGAAAGCTACATTACAATATGTAGTAGCTTTATCTACTACCGAAGCAAAATATATGGCAGTGACCGAGGCGATCAAAGAATGCGGAACTCAGTTTATACCAAAGTGGTATTACCATTTTCTGTGATAGTCAAAGTGCCATTCACTTGACTAAAGATCAAATGTATCATGAGAGGACGGAGCACATTAATATAAAGTATCATTTCATCCGAGAAACCATTGCCGAAAGAAAAGTCTCTGTTCAGAAGATCAACACTAGAGACAATCGTGTTGACATGTTCACAAAACCTCTTCCAGTGTCCAAGTTCAAGCTTTGCCTGAACTTGATTGGCATTTATGAAGAATGATTTTGCCCATTGGGATTTTTGCGGAGAAGATGGAGCAAATTTACTATATATAAGCTGAAATTAGGCCAATGTGGAGATTTGTAATATGGCCAAATTTTCATGACATTTGTCATGACATAATATCCATTATAACAAATTTGTGGTTCATGACATTTGCCATGACATAATATCCATTATAACAAATTTGTGGATCATGACATTTGCCATGACATAATATCCATTATAATTTGCCATGACATAATATCCATTATTAGATCAATGATTTCTTGCTATAAATAGAGGAGTTTCTCCTCATTTGTAAGCACACCAATTCAAGAGCTTTTCACTCTTGTCTTTCTTTCTCCTCTTTTATTTCATTATAGAGTATTTTGTAAGAGAGTGAGTGTTGGGAAATACTTGTGTGAACCCTTTCTTTGGAGTGATCTTGTGAGGTTATTATCTTGGGGTATTTGGGATTAATTAGAGTATTTACTCTAATTTTGTACTCTTTTTTTGTACTCTTGTTGGTATAGTGAAATTGCTCCTCTCCGGTTGTGGACGTAGGTCACCTTGACCGAACCACGTTAAATTTGTGTCTTCTTTATATTCTTTAATTGCCGTTATTATCAACTTTCATTGTCTTTGTTATTGTCATTATACCGTTGTTTGGCTAAATTCCGCACTACCCGGGTTCCCGATCCTAACACCTTTCTTCTTGTTGTCAGCTTTGCTTGTCTCTTCTCAATTGTGGCACTAAGAAAGTTGATGATTATCAAGTACAAGTTGACATATCCGAGTGGAACTGCAACTGCATACCTTATCAACTGTTTCCACACTCCTAAAGGAGCAAAGCTGGCAAAGAAACAAGTTGGTTCCTTGTTCAAATCCTTTGGCTTCAGCTTTATATTTGGGGCTGTTCAGTGGATATTTGCACGTGAAGATGGCTGCGGATTTGGTAGCTTGCCTACATTTGGTTTCAAAGCCTATGCCAAGAGGTTCTATTTTGATTTCTCCTCAACATATGTTGGAGTTGGTATGCTCTGCCCCTACATGGTCAATGTTTCGTTGCTAATTGGTGCCATTATATCATGGGCTATTATGTGGCCAATGATTGAGCCAAAGAAAGGCGAGTGGTACTCTGACCACTTATCTGCGTCAAGTCTTCATGGTATCCAAGGATATAGGGTATTTATTGCAATTTCCATGATGCTTGGAGATGGTCTATTCCATTTTACTTACATGGTTGTGGTCACAGCCTTAAATTTCAAAAAGAGGAAATTATCAGGAGAGGAAGATTATTCAGGTGAAGAGTCCTCAGAAGACCATGACACGAAGAGACAAAACGAGTACTTCTTGAAAGACCAGATCCCCATCTGGGAAGCCATTGGCGGATACGTTGGTATTGCAGTCATATCTATCATTGTGGTGCCAATTATCTTCCACTCACTGAAATGGTATCACATTCTGGTTGCCTATGTAATTGCTCCAGTTTTGGCCTTCTGCAATTCTTATGGAAGTGGCCTCACTGATTGGTCCTTGGCCTCAAATTACGGAAAAATTGCAATCCTTATATTTAGTTATTGGGTTGGTTTGCAAAACGGTGGAGTGATTTCTGGCCCTGCTTCATGTGGATTGGTGATGAGCATACTCGACACAACTGCTGCCTTGATGGGAGATTTCAAGACTGGTTACTTAACGCTTACATCGCCGCGTTCCATGTTCTTTAGCCAAGTCATTGGAACTGCCATGGGCTGTGTGATAACACCACTAGTCTTCTGGATTTCCACAGTGCCTATAAATTGGGTGATCCAGAAGGTTCATACCCTGCATCATATGCATTGATATATCATGGAATCGCGCTACTTGGCGTGGAAGGTTTTGGAAGTCTTCCCAAGCATTGCCTCAGGCTCTCTATTTGGTTCTTTGTGGCTGCTATTGTGATCAATATACTGACTCAGCTGCTGAAAAAATTCGAGACCAAGTATAGGATTTATCGGTTTGTCCCAAGTCCAATGTGCATGGCTATACCATTTTACCTTGGAGGGTACTTTGCCATTGACATGTGTATAGGGTCATTGATTCTATTCATTTGGGAAATGGTGAACAAGCAGCTAGCTAAAGATTTTGGACCTGCAATGGCTTCTGGTCGCATATGTGGTGAATCCTTGTGGGGAATTCCAGCATCTGTTCTTGCTCTAGCTGGTGTCAAAGCTCCATTTTGCATGAAAATTCATCACTGATTTTAGTCCCACATTCCTCCTCCTGATCATATAATCGTTGTACAAATTAAGCTTTTTTATCTCCCTTTGTCTAAGTTTTGATTCTTTTGGTTATTTTAGTCTTCTTAGCGTAGCATGTTTTTAAGTTGTCTATTTATTGTAGTAGTAGAATTAATATAAGTTGTGTTTCTGTACTTGTCATTTTTGAAAATTTTGACGTATTTTGCGTGTTTCAAATTTCGTTGGCACCAACTACTAATGGATTATGATTTTAGTTAAACGTCAATGTATTGTGTAGTTTCTTTCTTGTTTTAATTAAGATTTTCCTCCTGCAAAAAATGATCAGTGGTCTGGTTTTTAGCCATGCTGGTGACCATCAGAGAGTCTGATTCTAGTACTATTATATTGTTTTGACCATTGTTGACACACCAGTCAAATGCCTATTAAAGCTGGTCTTGCTTCTACTTCACTATAATACTGTTGTTACTGTACAGGGCAAGCAAATGCCATAATAAGATTAATTGCATTGCAGATTAGTTGGAGAAATGTCCATTTTTAGTTGGATTCCAGATGAATAGTTCTGACTTCCTAGCTCTATATTACCAATGTATTGGACTATATACGTCCTCTGGAACAAAGTCCCTAAGCTTGTGCAGTTAATAAATGACATTGGCCAAAAGTGTTCCAGTTCTTATTAATAAAGTGGGGAGTTTTCCTATTTGTTACATTGGTGCTTTCATTGAGAGTCGAACTCAAGGCAATTAAAGGGGAAGAACATCCACTACTCCTATATGAAAGTTTTGTTGTTCTACATGCAAATTATGTGGCAACCTTCAAGCAAATAGTTACTTCCCCACATATTTTCTGTAGGGTTGTTGGATATTATGTTCATTTTGTGTTTGCACAAGACTTGGATAGTTGTTTTCCAAATGTGAAAGAAATAGAGCAGACACATCCTAGTGCTAATGATGAACAGCGAGTTAGCCAAACATCCTTATTCATTCGACATATTGGAGAACGTGTTGCTATCAGGTATGTGGTGGAGGAAGTTGATCGATAAGCTTTGTGCGAAGAAGGTCAATAAGGATTCAAGCATAGCAGCGCACGCTTTCCAGTGGCCTTCATGTAGAAACTAAACAGTACCTGAGAGTAAGAGCAACTACAATCTCTTATAATACCCTCATTCATGGGCTTTGCGCCAATATGGTATTCATTTTAAAGGAAGCAATAAGATTAAATGGTATAACACGAAGCATTGTCATGTACATGATGCTTATTAATAGTCTGCTGAAACTTGAAAAATATGACGAAGCTGAGTGTTTGTTGAAAAAGATATCAAACAAGGGGCTTCTTCCAAACGAGGTGCTGTACAATACCATCCTTTATTGTCGCTGCTCGGCAGGAAATATCTTGAAGGCTCTAAAGGTAAATGAAACTAAGACTGGACTGCACATGTATCCTGGTTCATTCAGTAGTAATGTTTGTATTGTGTACAAATTCTCTTTTTGTCTCTGCACTACGAGTTACTCGGGACACGATACTAAGGCGTTTGAGGTAAGTTGTGTGGGACCCATCTAAAAGGAAATAAAGAAAAGATGGAAAAAGGTTGCAAGTTGGGCGGCTGGAAAAAGTTGCCAAGGTGGGGGCCTGACTTCCTTGAAATACGTTGTAAGCAATTTGCATTTTGCAATTGTAAAAGTCAAATTTGATTGGCTGAATTGGACGAATCCTTCCCTTATAAATAGAGTCATTCAGTTTCATCTCAAATACACCAAAAATAAGAGAGGAGTATTAGAATTGTGAGAGTAATCTTTATAGTGTGTGAGAAAATAGAGTGGGAGTAATATTGTGGTGAGATATTTAAAACAAAGAGTATTATTTCTTTTGAGTCGTAATAGTCTTTTGATATTACAAAGTTGTAATATTTTAGTGGTATTATATTGCTCATCTCGGGTATCATATTTTACCCTGTTAAAAGATTTGGTGTCATTGTTATTCTCTTGTGTCATTATTATTTATCGTGGATATTATTCCTCGGCGGGATATTATTTTTCCCAACGTGGTATCAAAGCCATGTCGAATAATAGTCCGTTGTCTTTTAGTACTCCCGTCTCACAAAAGAAAATTATGAGAAAATAGTGTCTACATATGAAAGTCATTCTTGGCTCCCAGGATGTGTAGGAAATCGTAGATAGAGGGTATGCAAAACCTGATAATGAGGAAGCTCTGCCTCAAAATGAAAAAGATGTCTTGGCAAAGACAAGGATCAACAAGCCCTCACGCTCATTCACCAATGTTTGGATGATGCCATGTTTGAGAAGGTGGCAGATGCTACCACATCAAAGGAAGTTTGGGAGATTTTAAAAAATTCTCTTCAAGGAGTTGACAAGGTGAGGAAGGTAAAACTTCAAACTCTAAGGGCTGATTTTGAAGTTTTAAAAATGAAAGAATCCGAATGCATTTCAGATTATTGTTAAAAAGTGATGACTGTTGTAAATCAATTAAGAAGATATGAGGAGAACATAGAAGATGTCCGTGTGATAGAAAAGATCCTTCGCACTTTAACACCTTGATTTTGTGGTGTGTGCTATTGAGTAGTCTAAAGATTTAGACTCTGTGATGGTAGAAAAATTGGATGGTTCTTTATAGGGCCCTGAAGAAAAGATCAAGAGGAGACAAGAAGTGCCATTGGAGCAACTTCTTAAAACTCAAGCATCCTTTAAGGATTATGAAGGTGAAAAAAGCTATAGAGGGAATGGACGAGGACGAGGACGAGCCCGTGGCGTTCATGGAAGAGGAAGAAGTAATGGTAACAACTTCAATAATGAAGATAAAATCCACCAAACATTCAGAGGTCGTGGTCGTGGACAAAGAGGAGGAAGAGGACGTGGCTATTACCAAGAAAATAATGTACAAAAGTATGACAAATTCAAAATTGAGTGTTATAATTGTCATAAATTTGGCCATTACTCTTGGGAATGTCGTAGTAATGTTGAATAAAAAGCTAACATTGTTGATGACAAGAAAGCAGAGGATGAGTCAACGTTGTTGCTGGCACTCAAGGAAGAAGACAATGATGATTGTAGCTCGTGGTATTTGGACAATGGAGCAGCAATCATATGTGTGGATGCAAAGACAAGTTTGTGGAGATCAATAAGTCGGTGAGAGGTAATGTGTCTTTTGGAGATACCTCAAAGATTCAAATCAAAGGGATAGGTAGGATTCTAATCTCCTGTTAAAATTGTTGTGGCCACAAGTTAATTCAAGATGTTTATTATGTGACGAAATCAAAAAGTAATATTTTGAGTTTTGGCCAACTTCTTTAAAAAGAATATAAGATCCACATGAAAAATATGCATTTTGGCTTAGAGATTCAAGTGGAATTCTAATTGCTAAAGTGCATATGGCAAAGAATAGATTATTTTTTCTGAATCTTAAAACAATTGATGCAAAGTGTTTGAAGGCTAATGTTCAAGATGAATCATGGTGTTGGCACATATGATTTGGGCACTTGAATTTTGAAACGCTCAAATCAATGGGAGAAAAGAAAATGGTTCATGAGATACCATCAATCAACCAACCCAATCAATTGTGTGAAGCTTGTCTTCTTGGAAAACATGCAAGGGGGAGTTTTCCAAAGGAGACCATGCCAAGATCAACCAAGCTGATCCAGATTGTTCACACTGATGTGTGTGGACCAATCAATCCACCTTCCTTTGGTAAAAGTAAATACTTTATGCTTTTCATTGATGAGTTTAGTAGAAAAACTTGGGTTTATTTCTTGAACCAAAAATCTGAAGCTTTTGCTGCTTTTAAATATTTTAAAGTACTTGTGGAAACAAAAGTGGCTATGAAATAAATGTTTTAAGGTCCGATAGAGGAGGCGAATTCACTTCAAAAGAATTTAATGACTTTTGTAATTCTCATGGAATTCGTCGCCCTCTAACGGTACTTTATTCACCCCAACAAAATCGAGTTACAGAGAGAAAGAATCGAACGATTCTTAATATGGCTAGATGTATGTTGAAAGCAAAAAGTATATCCAAGGAATTTTGGGCCGAAGCTGTTTCTTGTGTAGTTTATTTGAACAATAGGTCTCCAACAAGGAATGTTAGAGAACAAACCCCTCAAGAAGCATGAAGTGAAAGAAAGCCAAGTGTCAAGCACTTGAGAATCTTTGGGAGCATAGCCTATGCTCATTTTCCACATCAAGGGAGAGCGAAGCTTGACAATCGAAGTGTCAAGCATGTATTTTTTGGCTATGATACGAGTTCAAAAGGCTACAAGCTATATAACCCAAGTAGCAGAAAGGTGGTGGTGTCGTGATGTTGAATTTATTAAAGAATTGGCATGGAACCGGGAAGCTCGGGAAGAAAATTCATTTGATTTTCTTCCATACTTTGGTGATGAAGAAGAACTAGAGACCGTGAAACCTGTGCAGGATATAACTCCACCTCCTTCTCTAACCAATGTTGCATCTCCCTCTTCTCAAGAAAGTTCAAATGAATAGCCGCAAAAGACAAGGAGTATTCAAGAGCTCTATGAGGACACAAAAGAAGTTACAAATTTTGATTTTTATATTGTCTCTTTGTTGACAGTGAACCAATGAACTTTGATGAAGTTGTTACAAACAAAAGGTGGAGACAAGACATGGAGGAGGAGATCGAGTCAATAGTGAAGAACAACACTTGGGAGTTAACAACTCTTCCTAAGGGTCATCGAGCAATTGGAGTAAAATAGATATACAAGACAAAAATGAATGTTGATGGAGATGTAGAGAGATACAAGGCACGACTTGTGGCTAAAGGATACAAGCAAATGCAAGTAATTGACTATGAAGAAGTCTATACACCTGTTGTCCGCTTGGAGATGATTCGTTTGCTGATCTCTTTGGTGGCACAAATGAAGTGGAAGATCAATCAACTAGATGTCAAGTCATCCTTCTTGAATGGGTATCTTGAAAAAGAAGTCTATGTTGAACAACCATTAGGCTTCGTGGTAAAAAACTATGAAAATAAAGTGCTGAAGTTGAACAAAGCTTTATATGGATTGAAGCAAGCCCCACGAGCATGGAATAGTTACATCGACAAGTATTTTCAAGACAATGGGTTTACTCGTTGTCTCCATGAATATGCTCTTTATGTTGATGATCTTATTTTTACGGGTAATAACCCAAGTTTATTTGAAGCTTTTAAGAAAGATATGTCCCGTGAGTTTGAGATGACCGACGTAGGGCTCATGTCATACTACCTAGGCCTAGAAGTGAAGCAGGTGGAAGATGAAATTTTCATTTCTAAAGAAAACTATACAAAATAGGTATTGAAGAAATTCAACATGCTCGATTGCAACCCCGTGAACACACCGATGGAGAGTGGGACAAAATTGTCCAAGTTTGATGAAGGAGAAAATATGGATCCCATATTTTTAAAAAGTCTTGTAGAAAGTTTGAGGTACTTAACTTGTACCATGCCAGATATACTCATTGCAGTTGGAGTAGTAAGCCACTTCATGGAAGCTCCTACCTCCACTCATTTGAAAGTCCTAGAAGAATTCTTCGTTACCTAAAAGGTACGATCGACTTTGGGTTATTTTATTCTTCTTCTTGTAATTTCAACCTTATAGGATTTTGTGATAGTGATTATGCGGGAGATATTGATGATAGAAAAAGCACAACTGGATTTGTATTTTTCTTGGGTGATTCTGTTATTTCTTGGAGTTCAAACAAATGGTCCATAGTTACTCTCTCAACTTGTGAAGCCAAATATGTAGCAACAACATCATGTACCTGCCATGCTATTTGGCTAAGAAGATTATTGAAGGAGCTCAATTTGTCACAAATTGAAGTTACACAGATTTGTATTGATAACAAATCTTCACAGGCACTCGCGAAGAATCTAGTGTATCATGATCGTAGCAAGTATATAGACACAAGGTATCACTTCATTAGAGAATGTATTGTCAAGGAAGATGTAGAACTCAAATATGTGAAATCTCATGATCAAGTTGCAGATATCTTCACAAAGCCTCTCAAGTTTGAAGATTTTCAGAGGTTAAGATCAAGACTTGGAGTGACCAAGAAAATTAAAAATTAAAGGAAAGATTTGTGTGTCCCATCTAAAAGGAAATAAAGAAAAGATGGAAAAAGGTTGCAAGTTGGGTGGTTGGAAAACCTTGCCAAGGTGGGCGCGTGACTTCCTTGAAACAAGTTGTAAGCAATTTGCATTTTGCAATTGCAAATGTCAAATTTTATTGTTGAATTGGATGAATCTTTCCCTTATAAATAGAGGCATTCACTTTCATCTCAAATACACCAAAAATAAGAGAGAAGTATTAGAGTTGTGAGAGTAATTTATAGTCTGTGAGAAAATAGAGTGGGAGTAATATTGTGGTGAGATATTTAAAACAAAGAGTGTTATTTCTTTTGAGTCGTAGTAGTCTTTTAACACTATAAAGTTATAATATTATAGTGGTATTATATTGCTCCTCTCGGGTATTGTATTTTATCCCGTTAAAGGATTTGGTGTCATTATTACTCTTTTGTGTCATTATTATTTATCGTGGATATTATTCCTGGGCGGGATATTATTTTTTCTAATAACGTGGTATCAGAGCCATAACGAATAATGGTCCACTGTATTTTCAGTACTTCCGTCTCACAAAAGATAATTATGAGAAATTGTGTCTACGTATGAAAGCCATTCTTGGCTCCCAGGATGTGTGGGAATTCGTAGATAGAGGGTATGCAAAACCCGATAATGAGGAAGCTCTGCCTCAAAATAAAAAAGATGTCTTGGCAAAGACAAGGAAGAAGGATCAACAAGCCCTCACGCTCATCCAGCAATGTTTGGATTATGCCATGTTTGAGAAGGTGGCAGATGCTACCACCTCAAAGGAAGCTTGGGAGATTTTACAAATTCTCTTCAACGAGTTGACAAGGTGAGGAAGGTAAAACTTCAAACTCTAAGGGCTGATTTTGAAGTTTCAAAAATGAAAGAATCCAAATGCATTTCAGATTATTGTTCAAAAGTGAAGGCTGTTGTAAATCAATTAAGAAGATACGGGGAGAACATAGAAGATGTCTGTGTGATAGAAAATATCCTTCGCACTTTAACACCTAAATTTATTTTTATGGTGTGTGATATTGAGGAGTCTAAAGATTTAGACTCTATGATGGTGGATCAATTGGATGGTTCTTTACAAGCCCATGAAGAAAAGATCAAGAGGAGACAAGAAGTGCAATTGGAGCAACTTCTTAAAACTCAGGCATCCTTTAAGGATTATAAAGGTGAAAAAAGCTATCGAGGGAATGGACGAGGACGAGGCCGAGGCCGTGGCGGTCATGGAAGAGGAAGAAGTAATAGTAACAACTTCAATAATGAAGGTAAAATTCACCAAACATTCAGAGGTCGTGATCGTGGACAAAGAAGAGGAAGAGGACGTGGTTACTACCAAGAAAATAATGGACAAAGGTATGTCAAATTCAAAATTGAGTGTTATAATTATCATAATTCTGGTCATTACTCTTAGGAATGTCGTAACAATATTGAAGGAAAAGCTAAAATTATTGATGACAAGAAAGAAGAGGATGAGTCAAGTTTGTTACTGGCACTCAATGAAAAAGACAAGGATGATTGTAGTTCGTGGTATTTGGACAATGGAGCAAGCAATCATATGTGTGGATGCAAAGACAAGTTTGTGGAGATCAATAAGTCGGTGAGAGTTAATGTTTCTTTTGGAGATACCTCAAAGATTCAAATCAAAGGGATATGTACGATTCTAATCTCTTGTAAAAATGGTGGCCACAAGTTAATTCTCTCCTCCTCTTCTTGAGTATCTGTATCCTCTCATCTCCATTATCTAAGTCTAAGCTTCTCATCAATATTTTTTTCTCTATTTTTAGCTACCTGTTATTTCAGTATTTTCTATTGTAATTCAGTAGTTTGAGTGTTGCAATTACTATATATCCCAAAGTTGTAGTCGTGTTCTAGTTCTTATTAATATATTGAGAAGTTTGTTTATTTGTTACATCTGCAAACTTCACTTTCCATTATGTATGAACTCTTGAAAGTACAACTACTAATATATTAACATATTAGGTTCAACCTTGCCTCTTATCAGAAGCATTTGTTTCCAAGTATGAGAGTCTTCTGAAGCCCACTTCTTGATTTTTGGGATGAGATCTTACGCAATATTTGGCTCTTAGAAATTCAGACGGAAGTGAAGTTGGGATCTAAATCTCCGCCACCTTTCTCTGAGATTAAATATGGCACTTTCCTAGATAAAGTAAAGCACCTACTTTAGGCCCCACATTTATGGAAATTTTATTTTTTTGTTACACCTAATAGGCTATATATTAAACAACAACAACAATAACAAACCTAGTGTAATCTGACAGGACCTAATAGGCTATATATAAGTTTTAAAAAAAACTTCTGTAAAGTGAAATTATTTGATTTTGTTATTTAAGAATAATTTGCAACTGCTATGATTTATGCCAAGGAATTTGTATTTGAAATAAATATCGAACCCAAATTTCGTGAGAAACATGTGATATATAGGAAGAAACAATTTGATGAGAATGTTAATAATGAAATCTCATAACCTCTCGAAGAGTCCTGTAGAGTTGGTTAGTTTTTATAGATGAAATAGCATGGCCTGGCGAGCTTTCGGACTGGTAATTAAAAAATAGCCAGCGTTTGCAAAATCATTGAAAAATAGTCACTATTTTACTGCAACACGGAAAGTTCTAGCATAATATACTAGATATTGGAGCACTTATGTATGAACTTCCAACATATTATGCTGGATCAGTATATTATGATGGAACTCCAGTATATTATGCTGGAAGTCCAGTATATTATGATGGAATATTTTTCGAATTTTGAACAGTGTTTTCGTTCAGATTTATCTTTACATGAAAAGTGACTAAATTTCGATTACTTTTGAAACTGTGGGTATTTTTCAATTACCACTTGCAAATCTGGCTATTTTTAAATTTCATCCATTTTTATACATATAGTAGACAAGGTTATTTTTTTACTTCAAAATAGATTTGAACAATTTGAAGCATATAAAAATATTTTTGGTTTTCTATTTAGCGGTAAAAATCTGAGATCATTAGATGATGGAAATTTGAAAAAGCATTACCATACTTTTGAATGTTCCTTAAAGCATAATAATCAATCCGATATTGATGGTTTAGATTTATTTTTTGAATTAAAAATATTAAGAAAAATAGTACAATTAGAAGATAACAATTTAATTAATATACTCAATCAAATAAAACGATTTGATTCTTTTTCAAACACCTATATTACTTATAGAATAATGTTAATAACTCATGTTACCGTTTCTTCAACGGAAAAAAGTTTTTCAAAATTAAAATTGTTAAAATCTTACCTAAGATTAACAATATCTGTAGAGAGGATAAATGGATTATAAAAAATTATTAATAATTTTGCATCTAAAAAACAAAATAGAAAAATAGACTCCAAATAAATAAATAAATTATTTTTTAAAAAAAACGCTAAGGTCACTCGTAAAGTTTGGCTTTAGGTAACAAAATTCATCGGGCCGCGATTTTTAAGTCCAATTAGATGAGCTAGCCAATATAATGTTGAAATTTAATTTAAATCCATATTGGACTTAAACAATTTATCTTTATTTGAATTTGACATTTCGTGAGTTTAGAAATTTATCCAAATCTAATATGGACTTTAATTTCATAAAATTTGTATGGCTATAATACTATATAGAAACGCTTTAGTCTTACTATTCTTGTATGCAGAGTTTGTTGGAGAATAAGACTCCAAAATTGTCACTTATAAGGACTTCTCATGACAAAACAATTACACTGCTTCCTCATGCCAATCTTCATATTCCTTAACATTCAGCAACTATACATAATACACTGCCTCAGAAACTCCTACTTGACATTATCCTTACAAAAACGATAAATTGAAGTTAAAGGACAAGTCATGTCACTACAATTTTTAAATATGAATCTGCAAATCACATAAAGTATAATTATATATGCTTTCGTTCACAATGGTGTGGTCACTTTCTAGCATGTTTCTTCTAATTCGATAGTTAGTTAGTGTATACGGTCAAAACCGGTTTCGACCTTCATATGATTAGTCAAGATTGGAACATAATGGATCGAAGGTTATCTTCATAATATCGGGTATGAGATCCGAAGCCAGGTTACCAAGCTCAAATTTCTGGGACCGATCAAATACTGAACTCGAAGTCATTACCGAGCTCGAATCCAAATCGAACTATGATGCGAAGCGGCGTTATCGAGCTTTAGAGCCATAGATCGACCAATACCGAACCCAAGTCAATACCGGGCCCCGAGTCAATATCGGGCTCTAAATCTGGAAACCAACCAACACCAAGTCCGATCAAGATCGAGCCAAAGGGACAAGAGCTGTTACAGACGCACTCAGGAGAGAGAATCTCGGCGGGAATTTGGGAAAAGCTATTCTATCATAGGTTCCCCACTATGTATTTTTAATTATATCCCAAGTAGGATCCCTCCATTATAAGAGGGATGTCTATTGTTTCTGTAAGGATCCGATATCAAGGCATACATACACTCTTATATTCAGATATTACTATTGACCGAGAAATACAGTAAAGATTATCCTCTTGTGAGCTTTATACATTGATTCATCTTGCTAGTTCATAAAATCGCTTTCTAATTCAATAATGGTTCGTATTTCATTCTTTACAAGTCAATATTTGATATATTTCTACTTACTTTCCGATTTGTACCGTGGGGCTAAGGATAACAGTGGTTGTTTGGTACGAATCTCTACATAATACACCATTTTACACTTGCTCTTGGAAGTATCTTTGATTTCATATTGAAAACGACGAATTCTCAATTAATGGACCTACTTATCAACAACGAAGCCGACCTTCAAGATGAAAACAACAATTTAACCCCTGGGGGCGGAAGGCCACTCGTCGATCCCGTTGGAGCTCGGGTCGAAGAGCCAATAGACGTCAATTCACATGCAGCCATCGAGGCGAACTAATGTTCTGACCCTGAAAATAGCATTCATGGTGGAACTCGGTATGCAACTCGAAATACCCAAAATGCTGAGGATAACGAAATCATTTTGCGTTGATCTTCGAGATGTTACAAGCTCAACAAGTAGCAATAGTCCAGTTGCAGAGCCAAACCCAAGCATCGACCAGACTCGAGCCCAGTCCACCCCAAGAAGTCACCCACAAAACGGGGCCAGCTATAGTAAGGTCAAATGACCAAGAATCAGGGACTAATCCCTAAATTGTTAAGATGCTCGAAGAATTGACAAAACGAATAGAGTCAGGAGAAAGGAGGATCGAGACAAACGACAAAAATAATGGAAACATATAACTCCAGGGTTGATCAGATCCCGAGGGCGCCACCGATATTGAAGGGCTTAGATTCCAAAAATTTCATACAAAAGCCTTTCCCCCCGAGTGCGGCTCCTAAACCGATCCCAAAGAAGTTTTGCATGCCCGAGATTCCTAAATATAATGGAACGACCAACCCCAACAAATATATCACCTCTTACACATATGCCATCAAAGGGAATGATCTAGAGGACGATGAGATCGAATCTGTATTATTGAAAAAATTTGGTGAAACCCTGTCAAAGGGAGCAATGATATGGTATCATAATTTACCATCTAACTCTATTGATTCTTTTGCTATGCTTGCAGATTCTTTCGTAAAAGCACATGCAAAAGTCGAAACCAGGAAGTCGGACCTATTCAAGGTAAGACAAAAGGATAACGAGATGCTAAGAGAATTTGTATCTCGTTTCCAAATGGAACGAATGGATCTACCACCAGTCATAGACAATTGGGCTATTCAAGCTTTCACTCAAGGTTTAAACGAACGAATCTCGATAGCTGCACGACGGCTGAAGCATAACTTGATCGAGTACCCAGCTATTACTTGGGTCTATATGCACAATCGGTATCAATCCAAAATAAGAGTCGAAGACGACCATTTGGGTTCTGGGTCCGATTTTAAAAGGGATATCGACCGAGAACCAAGGTCAAACAAGGATCGATACCGGCCGTATAACGGAGATCGTTGGGGTAGCGAACCTTCATGGAACCCCGTACAGGGCGAAAAGATAAATGATCGAGGCTAAGGGTCTCGGGAGATGATGAACAGGAATGGATTCGACAGGCATACCGAACCTAAGGAAGCACCTCGGTTATCGGAGTATAACTTCAACATTGATACATCTGCTATCGTATTGGCTATCAGACGCATCAAAGATACTAAATAGCTTTGACCTATGCAGACCGATCCTGCCCAGAGGAATCCCAATCAAATGTGCGAATATCATGGCACTCATCAACACAGAATAGAAGATTATAGGAAACTAAGAGAGGAGGTAGCTCGGTTATTTAACAAAGGGCACCTTTGAGAATTTTTAAGTGACAAGGCCAAAAAACATTTCAAAAACAGGAATTTCAATAGACAAAACGAACAAGAAGAGCCACAACACATTATCCACATGATCATTGGTGGGATCGATACCCCCCAGGGTTCGGTGTTTAAACGCACTAAGATGACGGTTGTAAGAGAAAAGTGATCCCGGAATCAGGATTACACCCTTGAAGGAACCTTGTCCTTTAATAACGAAGACGCGAAAGGAATCATGCAACCACATAACAATGCACTGGTAATGTATGTACTTATGAATAAAATCGAAGTTAAACGTGTGATAATTGATCCAGGTAGTTCGTCCAACATCATTCAATTGAGGGTCATAGAACAACTCAGTCTACAGAACCAGATCGTGCCCGCAACCTTGGTACTAAAAGTATTCAATATGGCATGTGAAACTACTAAGGGCGAAATAATCTTGCCAGTTAATGTGGCCGGAACCATCCAAGAAACAATGTTCCACGTGATCGAAGGCGATATGGGATACAACGCCCTGTTCGGAAGGCCGTGGATCCACAATATGAGGGTTGTACCCTGAACCCTCCACCAGGTTTTGAAGTTCCCAACATATGAGGGAATCAAAACGGTCTACGGGGAGCAACCGGTCGCAAAAGAAATGTTTTCCATCGATGAAGTGATTCCGATGTCATCATTATCATCAGCAAAAGGATCAGATTCGAAGGAGGAACGAAATACTAAATAGCAATTACAAACGTCAGCTTCGACCCAATTAGAGAATCAGAAGACTGACGAAAATGATGAACATAGGATCCCTCGATCTTTCGTGGTTCCCGATGATTCCGACGCCACCCAATCAACAATCGAAGAACTGGAGAAAGTCATGCTAATCGAACATCTGCCGGAATGAAAGGTATATCTGGGCACGGGGTTAAATCCCAAGCTCAGGAGAAAGCTTATTCAATTTCTTATAGCTAACATAGACTATTTCGCTTGATCCCATATTGACATGATAGGAATCCCACCGGGAATCACCACTCATAAGCTAAGCTTAGACCCAAAGTGCCACCCGGTAAAACAAAAAAGAAGGCCCCAGTCCGAGGTCAAACATGCCTTCATCAAAGACAAGGTAACCAAACTTCTTAAAATAGGGTCCATTCGGGAAGTAAGATATCCCGAATGGCTAGCAAATGTGGCGGTAGTCCCGAAAAAGGGGAAAAAACTTAGAATGTGTATAGATTATAAAGACCTGAATAAAGCATGCCCTATAGATTCTTTTTCTTAGCCTAATATCGATCGTATGATCGATGCCACGGCCATCCACGAGACTCTCAGTTTTCTCGATGCCTATTCGGGGTACAACCAAATATAGATGAACCCGGAGGATCAGGAAAAGACCTCGTTTATCACTAAGTACGGGACTTATTGTTATAATGTAATGCCATTCGGTCTAAATAATGTTGGTGCAACTTATCAATGCCTAGTAAACCGAATGTTCGAAAAACAAATAGGAAAATCAATGGAGGTTTATATTGATGACATGTTAGTTAAATCCCTGTGAGCAGAGGACCCCTTAAAGCATTTGCAGGAAACTTTCGACATACTAAGGGAATACAACATGAAGCGTAATCCCGAAAAATGTGCATTCGGGGTTAGCTCAGGCAAGTTTCTCGGTTTCATGGTGTCCAATCGAGGAATCGAGATTAACCCCGGGAAAATCAAAGCAATCGAAGACATTAGAGTGGTAGATAATGTAAAGGCCGTACAAAGGCTGATGGGACAGATAGCCACTCCGGGACGATTCATTTCGAGATCCTCGGATATGAGTTACCGGTTTTTCTCTCTGCTTAAAAAGAAAAGCAATTTTACATGGACTCCGGAATGTCAGCAGGCTTTGGAAGAGCTAAAACGGTATTTATCGAGCCCTCCGTTGCTTCATACCCCGAAGGCAGACGAACAACTTTATTTGTATCTAGTTGTCTCGGAAATAGCGGTAATTGGAGTCCTAATTAGAGAAGAACGAGGTACGCAATTCCCTATTTATTATGTCAGTCGAACTTTAGGTGAGGCCGAAACTAGCTATCCATACTTAGAAAAATTAGCACTTGCTTTAATAAGCGCCTCTCGGAAACTAAAACCATATTTCCAGTGCCATCCGATATATGTTGTAACAACTTATCCTCTATGAAACATTTTACACAAACCTAAGCTTTCAGGTCGATTGGCCAAATGGGCCATAGATATCTGTGGGTACGACTTCGAGTATCGACCTCGAACCGCTATCAAATCTCAAATCTTAGCGGACTTCGTGGCTGACTTTACGCCGGCCTTCGTACTCAAGATTGAAAAATAATTAATAATAAAATCGGGTACCTCTTCGGGAGTCTGGACCCTATTTACGGACGGCGCCTCGAACACAAGTGGGTCCAGACTGGGCATCGTACTGAAATCGCCCACAGGTAATGTAGTTAGACAGTCTATTAAAACTACAAAATTGACTAACAATGAGGCCGAGTATGAGGCCGTGATTGCAGGTCTCAAACTAGCCAGAAGTTTGGGAGCCGAGGTTGTGGAGGCTAAATGTGATTCCCACCTCGTGGTAAATCAAGTTAATGGGACTTTTGAAGTTCGAGAAGATCAAATGCAGAGGTACTTGGATAAATTACAAGTGACTCTACTCGAGGACTATCGTGCAACTCATAAAATCGGTAATCGAAGAAGGTCATGTCGAGATAAACTCCACAAGTCTAACTGGCATTGGAGAAATAAATATATAGAATACTTCATGAATGGAAAACTTCCATCAGATCCAAAGGAATCGAGATCTCTACGCACAAAAGCTGCACGGTTCACCTTTTTCAATGATGGAACACTGTTTAGAAGGACGTTCGATGGTTCACTAGCAATATGTTTGGGACTAGGAGAGATTCACGAGGGAACTTGTGGCAATCATTCCGATGCCGATTTATTAGTCCCCAAAATAATCAGAGCAGGATATTATTGGATCAATATGGATAAAGATGCAAGGGAGTTCGTTCGAAAATGCGACAAATGTCAAAGACATGCACCCATGATTTATCAACCTGGGGAACTTCTCCACTCAGTCCTAGCTCCTTGGCCTTTCATGAAACGGGGAATAGACATCGCTGGCCCCCTCCCATGGGCCCCGGGTAAGGCTCAGTTTATTTTGTTTATGACTGATTATTTCTTTAAATGGGTTGAAGCACAGGCTTTCGAAAAAGTCAGAGAAAAGGAGGTGATAGACTTCATTTGGGACCACATCATATTTCGGTTCGGGATGCCATCCGAGATTGTATGTGACAATGGAAAGCAATTCATCGGAAGCAAAGTAACTAAATTTCTCAAAGATCACAAAATCAAAAGGATCCTATCAACACCTTATCATCCCAATGGGAACGGAAAAGGCAGGAATCGACCAACAAAACCATCATCCAAAAGCTTAAGAAAAGATTAACCAATGCTAAAGGAAAATGGAGACAAATACTACCCGAAGTCCTATGGGCATACCGTAAAATATTGAAATCGAGTACCGGAGAGACACCATTCTCATTGGTTTATGGAACCAAAGCTCTTATCCCGGTTGAGGTAGGAGAATCTAGCATCAGGTTTCGATATGCAACAAATGAGTCGAATAACGAAATGATGAACACAAGACTTGAATTATTGGACGAAAAACGAGAAGTGACCCTCGTACGATTAGCCGCTCAAATACAACGGATCGAAAGGTATTATAATCGAAGAACCAATCTTTAATATTTTAAAATCGGGGACTTAGTGCTAAGAAAAGATACCCTCATCACCCGAAATCCAAATGAAGGAAAACTGGGTCCTAACTGGGAAGGACCGTATCAGTATCTCAAAATCGTCGGTAAAGTATCCTACAAGCTCGGTATGATAAACAACAAACAACTACCAAGCAATTGGAATGTGTCGCACCTAAAGCGATACTACTGCTAAGGTACGACCCTTCCATGTTCATTTATATTTCAAAACTACCCCTTGCAGGAGTTCGACCAGGAACTGGGATGGATTAGTCAACCCGAAGCCTTCAGGCCCGAAAGCACGCGTTGCACTCTTTTTTCCTTAGACCGGTTTTATCCAAAATGGGGTTTTCGGCAAGGTTTTTAATGAGGCAACCATTGATCATGCTAACTTAGAACAATTTGACAGTATCCAAGGCCTCTTTACAATCGACCTCGAATACTAGGGGGCATTATCGTTGAATATATCAAGTTATATCAAGTTCAATCATAAAGTTTGATCATCAAGTTCGATGCAAAAAAGTTACTTCATGACAACAGGGTTTTGATAGGAAAAATTGTAAGAGCCAAATGGTCAAAAGGAACCATGCTCGTATAGTTAGCTCGATCCCTGGTACAAAAACATGAACACATTATAATGACAGAAAATTCTCCTTTACTGATATCTCATATCTCATAATCCATCCCCTATTTCGTGATCTATTATGCAAACAGGCTCAAGGACCAACCATTACCCTATAAATTGGGGACTGCCAAACCAAAAAATCAATAAATCCTACAGGCTACATCACTTCGACTTCGAGCAATCACTCACTCGACCATAAAGCCTACGGGCTACATTACTTAAAGTTCGAGCAATCACTCACTCGACTATAAAGCCTACGGGCTACATCAATTCGAGTTCAAGCAATCACTTACTCGACTACTAAGCCTACGGGCTACATTACTTCGAGTTTGAGCAAACACTCACTCGATTATTAAGCCTAAGGGCTACTCTTACTTCGAGTTCAAGCAAGCACTCACTCGACTACTAAGCCTACGGGCTACATTACTTCGAGTTCGAGCAATCGCTCACTCGACTATTAAGCCTACGGGATACTCTTACTTCGAGTATGAGCAAGCTCTCACTCATAAAGCCTATGGGCTACATCACTTCGAGTTCTAGCAATCACTCACTCGACTATTAAGCCTAAGGGCTACTCTTACTTCGAGTTCGAGCAAGCTCTCACTAATAAACCCTACGGGATACATCACTTCGAGTTCGAGAAATCACTCGCTCGACTACTAAACCTATGGGCTACATTACTTCGAGTTCGAGCAAACACTCACTCGACTATTAAGCCTAAGGGTTACTCTTACTTCGAGTTCGAGCAAGCACTCACTCGACTATTAAGCCTACGGGCTATATTTCTTCGAGTTCAAGCAATCACTCACTCGACTATTAAGCCTACGGGCTACTCTTACTTCGAGTTCGAGCAAGCTCTCACTCATAAAGCCTACTGGCTACATCACTTCGAGTTCAAGCAATCACTCACTCGACTATTAAGCCTAAGGGCTACTCTTACTTCGGGTTCGAGCAAGCTCTCACTCATAAAGCCTACGGGCTACATCACTTCGCGTTCAAGTAATTACTCACTCGACTATTAAGCCTAAGGGCTACTCTTACTTCGAGTTCGAGCAAGCACTCACTCAACTACTAAGCCTACAGGCTACATTACTTCGAGTTCGAGAAAGCACTCACTCGACTACTAAGCCTACGGGCTACATTATTTCGAGTTCGAGCAAACACTCACTCGACTATTAAGCCTAAGGGCTACTCTTACTTCGAGTTCGAGCAAGATCTCACTCGACTATTAAACCTAAAGGCTACATCACTTCAAGATTCACTCACTCGACTACTAAGCCTAAGGGATACACTTGCTTCATGTTCGAGCAAACGTTCACTCAGTTATAAAGACTACAAGGTCCGACTTCGATCAAATTACCTAAGGCCTCGAACTTATGAAAATTTTTCACAAGGCATGAATGAAACAAAATCTTCACAAGGCAGAAAATGAAATAAAGACAAGTCGGGAAAGGAAAAGATCTTCACATATATGACTATTTACAAGGTCCGATCAAGACTCTACACAAAAAGATCAAAAATAAAAAAAACCCTAAGGTTCCTGATTATCTCCGGGAATAGTCTCATCTCCATCGAGCTCCTCCCTACTCTCAGACCCTCTCTTGCTCTCGTCATCATCATCATCATCGGAAGCCATGGCTCTAGCATCGGCTTCAAGTCTTTAGCCTTTTTTATCTCTTCAGTAAGATCAAAACCTCGAGCATGGATTTCCTCGAGGGTTTCCCTACGAGATTGGCATTTGGCAAGTTTAACAACCCAATATGCTCGATTTTGAGCGGTCTTGGCTGCCTCTCTCGCTTGTACTTGAGCGGCTTTGGCATTGGCCCGATAGACGACCACGAATGCATCCACCTCGGCCTTTACTTTTTCAGCTTCAAATTTGGCCTTGGCAAGTTCGGAAGCCAACCGAGCCTCGAGCTCCTCTATTTTTCTTGCTTGAACTGAGCTCCTCTCCTTCATGACTTGAAGTTAACTTTCGGCCGATGGTAATTGGGCTCGAGCAGCCTTTTTATCTGTAGCAAGGCGGTCCATACCTTCTTTCCACCCCAAGGTCTTCGCCTTTATTATATCGACCTCCTCACGAAGCTGCCCGATCATCTCGACCTTCTGCTGCAACTGTGAGATCAAAATATTAGCCTCCGATCCCGAATCGAACCTATGAGTTTTTAAGATTTTTATTACCTACTCGGTCAGATCGGTTTGATCTTGGTGAGCCTCGGTCAACTCAGCTCGGAGGTCCTTGATCTCCTCTTCTCTTTGCTCACAAAGAAGTCTGAGGGCATTTCTCTCCCCCGTGAGTGTTCGGAGGTCGGCCTCGTACTAACTCAGCTCAGCTCGGGACCGAGAACATGCTTCTCGATAAAGCGCTGAGGCCTTAGCAGATAGAAAAGAAGTTAGGAGAGGAAAACAAACACATATAATACCAACCAAGAGAGTTAAGGCTTACCCGATTCAGAGCTCGCTGCACTTCGTTAAGAAGGCCCGATGCCTCACCCAAGTCCTTCCTCGAGACTTCTAAATCGCTTAGGCCGGTAGCATCTTCGACCCCAGTAAAATAATCATAAAAAGCATCTTCCCTTTCGTGGCCTCCTTCGACAGAAAGGGTCTTCAATGCCCGAGCCTCTCAAATCATTTCCTCGGAAAATAAGGGGAGCAGTGGGGAGCCTCTGATTTCTATTGCCCCAAGTGAACCACTTGGGGCATTCTCTCCATCTCGAGGGGCCTCAAGACCAGCCCCCGCAGTCGTACCCACCATTGGATCATTATGGTGGGAGGTAGCCTCGATCCTCGATGACTCGGGGATTTCGACCAATTCTCTTCCCGAGATTCCCTTATCACAAAATAGAATCTTTGTGGCCTTCATAGATTCAATAGCCTTTGATGCCTCAGCACTTTTCTTCACTCGGGCCACCAGTATTGACCCGTCATTTTCTTTTTCCTCTTCGTCTTCATCCCCAGACGCCGAACTGACTCTTTGGCCAAAGGGATGGTATTCTTCCTCGGCTTACGAGCCGTCTTTATCTTAAGTGTTGGATCCTCGGAGGTAGAGTCCCTCTTCCTTTTGTTATCTTTCGCCGGTTTTGGAATCGGTGCCGAAGTCTCTTCCTCACCAGATGAGGGCCTCATGACCGCATCTTTGCCCACGCCTACACACAAGAGAATTATTGAAGTATAAGAAAGTCATTTCGTTCGAATCATCGAAGGCATGGGGAAGAGGCTTACCATGATTTTTAGCCTCCCATCGGCCCTTTGACAAGTCGCACCACAAGCGCTCGGCATATGTGAAGGTCGAAGCTAGGTCCCGTACCCAGCTCTTAAGGTTAGGAATAACATCAGGCATCCAAGTAACTGCTACATCACAGAAAAGGATATCGGTAAGAAACAAAGAAGCAAAACAATAGGAGCTAACAGTAGAATTATACTTACGCTTCATGTTCAATTACTCGGGAAATAGCATCATCTCGGCCGGGATTAGGTCCGAAGTCTTCACTCGAATGAACCTGCCCATCCAGCTCCGGTCATTGTCCTCGTCTATGCTTGAGAACATCACTTTGGTAGCCTGGCACTGGAGTTTTATTAACCCACATCGATAGAGGCGGGGGCTGTACAACCTAATGAGGTGGTCGAGGGTGAAAGGCATCCCCTCGACTTTGTTCATGAAGAAGAAGATCAAAATAACGATTTGCCAAAAAGAAGGATGGATTTGGCCCAGGGTTACTCGGTATTGGTGGCAAAAATCGATGACAATAGGGTTGAGGAGGCCCAATGTGAAAGGGTAAGTATACACACTTAAAAACCCTTTCACATGGGTAGTGATATCTTCTTCGGGAGCACGGGATTATCACTTCTTTGTCCTCCCAAATGCAATCTTTCCTTAACTATTTAAGATGGCTCTCGGTTATCGAGCACATATACCTCGATACTGGCTCGCATCGACCGGGAACCGGTGAAGCTTTGTCGATCTTAAAATTGGAGGTAAGGACACCCCCCCTCCCCCTTGAAACACACTCCTCAGGTCGTGGCTCCACCGGTGTTTTGTCGTCGGCGGGCCATGAAGAAGAAGCTTTTTCTTTTTGAGGAATGGTTTTTGAAGTTTTCGCCATTGGGATTTGAAGATAGAAGGAGATGGCGAAGGTTTGGTGTTTAAAAGAGAGATTTTGCAGTAAAAATCACAGATTTACAGATGAAGAACTCAGAAGACGCAAGAAAGAACTTAGAAGATTTGGAAATTGAAGATGTAAAAGTAAAAAATGATAAAAAGATGAGCTATTTATATGGTTGGCAATGACGGTTCAATGTCAGCAATGGCCGACCATCGTCTGACATGAATTTAATGCCTTGTTTATTGAACCGATGGGACATCTACCACGTACGTCATGGTCGGGCTCGATGCAAACGTCAGTGTATATCGAGTCATACCGCTTGAAAATCATGTCGTTTCTCACCACATTCTTACCGAGAAATGAGGGGACTATTTGTATACGGTCAAAATCGGTTTCGACCTTCGTATGATTAGTTAAGATTGGAACATAATGGATTGAAGGTCATCTTCATAATATCGGGTATGAGATCCGAAGCCTGGTTACCAAGCTCAAATTTCTGGGGCCAATCAAATATCAAACTCGAAGTCATTACCGAGCTCGAATTCAAATCGAACTATGATGCGAAGCGGCGTTATCGAGCTTTAGAGCCAGAGACCGACCAATACCGAGCCCAAGTCAATACCGGGACCCGAGTCAATATCGGGCTCTAAATCTGGAAACCAACCAACACCAAGTCCGATCAAGATCAAGCCAAGGGACAGGAGCCATTACAGGCGCACTCAGGAGAGAGAATCTCAGCGGGAATTTGGGAAAAATGATTCTATGATAGGTTCCCCACTATGTATTTTTAATTATATCCAAAGTAGGATCCCTCCACTATAAGAGGGATGGCTATTGTTTCTGTAAGGATCCGACATCAAGGCATACATACACTCTTATATTCAGATATTACTATTGGCAGAGAAATACAATAGAGATTATTCTCTTGTGAGCTTTATACATTGATTCATCTTGCTAGTTCATAAAATCGCTTTCTAATTCAATATTGGTTCGTATTTCATTCTTTACAAGTCAATATTCGATATATTTCTACTTACTTTCTGATTTGTGCCAAGTTGTACCACGTATCCTTAGAACTACGTATAAATTCAACTATATTCGTTTTTCGGGTAAACAGTTAGTTACTCCGATCCGCACTCAAGTTTTTATAACTTTGTGCCTTAGCTTGAAGCCACTTAATTAGTTAACCTTGAAACTGAAAGTAGTCTTCCAGTCTAAGATCGCCATGCACTACAAATAGACAGCCTTAAGAAGTTAATGTCGTTCATTAAAAATATATTGTCGTAATTGATTGTATATATTGTTTAACCAAAGAATTAGATTCTCAGTGAAAGACTATTTTTAGAAGTACTCGGGTTACTGATAATGAAGAAATACAATATTCTCTCAGAAATAAGTAAGGAAATTAGAATAAGAAATGATAAAGGAGTCTATTAGTACAACGTCTTTTCCCTTTTATGACCGAATCATTATGAGCATTAATGATATTAATGAGACGTTATAATTGGTAATCGTAACTATCATGAAGATTCTGTAACATTTGTGATCATTCACGCTCATTAATTGACGATTCATGAATCCTCCCTCTTTACTGTCTTGATTCATTCCGCTGGTGCCTCTTCATTTAACTACTTAGACTCGAGCGCCCATATCCTTTCATCTCGTGGGTGATTTGCCCGTATCTGTTATGACTCGTGTCTCTTTTAATGCATCTCTCCAGCTGTTATTTTTTTAGTGATCCACGTGCCTTGCTATATCAGCCATATATTTAATTACACTTGTAATATTTATTTTTACCAATACAGATAGTCCCCCCACTTACCAATTATTCAGCAATTGAATATTTGGTAAGTAGATCATATTTTTGGTGGAAATTGTTTGCCGCCGTTTCTCATGTATTATTGTGTCTTCTTCAGAACCAACGCATCGTATGTGACTTCCATTTAATGCATATGACATGTGGCATTTATTGATTGGCTCTGCAACTCTTCAGCGGGTTTTAATGCTTTTTTGCAGCTGCGTCAGTCACGGAGTGACTGTTTCATTATGACGTTTCCATCATGACCCCCTTTAGATGACGGTTGCTTCTTCGTATAAATACCTCCTTTGTATTTGTTTTTACAAAAAAAACTTTCTACAGTGTTCTTCGTTCATAATAGTTCTTGTTCATCAGTATATATTACCTTCTTATACAACTATGTCTTCTCCAAATCCTAATCCTCGTAAAGTAGTTATAGTAGATGAACTTTCCCCTTCATCTACTCCTATCAGAAGTAGAAGAGGTCGCAGGTTACATAGTTTAGGGTATGTATCTATCTGTGGTTCTCCTTCTCAACCCAGTATTACTACCCCTTCGTCTCCTAGAACTAGGACTTCTCCTTATAGATCTTCTGCTAGAAATAGGGATTCTAGTGAACCGCTTCGTGAACCCACTGTTGATAAGATTATTCCCGCTGAACTTTCCTTCTTTACTGATAGAGAATCGATTAGAAATCAAGTTACTTCCATGACTTCTCATGATCGTGCTGATGTTTACCCTTCCCAGATTACTGAGGGCTTGATTTCTCTTGTACGAAGAGAATGTCATTGAAAATTCAGTTTCCCAATTTTAGTTCCTAATGCAAATCAAAGGATCACTTCATACAAAGTTGGTTATTCTTTTGTTTATACATATCCCTTTATATTAAGCTTCAGACTACCTATCGACCCAGTCATCATAGAATTTTGTCGTTTTTTCAACGTTTGCTTAGGACAGATTGGCCCTATTGTATGGAGAGTTGTGGCATGCTTGAGATACTTGTCAAACTTGGCCTCTTTACTTTTACCTTCTATCATTTGATTCATCTTTATTCCCCAAAGTCTGATTCGTTGCTGCTCCCACAAGTGGATTAGTGGGTGAAGAGAACATGCCTTTTCCAGAAAAGTGAAACTTTGCACGTAAGTTTCTTTTCAGATTTTTTCCTTCTTTTTTTTTTTGTGAAGTTACCTGCAATCTCGTGACTGTTTTTTTTTAGCAACTTCCAAACTTCCGTGGTTGGGTAGAAACATTGTTAATTGTTACTCCTATGGAAGAAAGGTCCTGAAAGTACCTTTCTAATAGGTTTGGTTGGAAAGTGAAGACTCATGTTATCTCTCTCTTCTACTTTCTACCTTACTTCCATACTTAAAAATTTACTAACTCCTCTCTTTACTAGGATTTCCCATTTGAGGCGTGAGTGCCGCATCTATTACTACTTCGAGACTCTCTCTGTCGATGGCTCAAGAGATAATCTTGAGTTCCTCATAAAAAACAATGGATATAGCACACAGTTCCGAGGGTGAAGAGGAACGGGATAAAGGCTCGTTAGTTCGTAAGCCTCAAGCTAGGAGACGTGTCATTTCAGATGACGAAGCTACTCCTCCTCCCAGTTCTGTTCCCATGCACGAGCCCGAAGGTGCTACCTTAGTGAGCTCTGATGAAGAGATGCCTGCCGCACCCTGTGACTCTACATAATAGCTCTTTTCTCGTGGGTTTGATAATGAAGACTTCGGCTTTATTTCTGAGAAAATGCCTCTTGCCTCTTTTTCTGTATCTGTTCCAGTTGATCCTCAGTTCCCCGCACATGTTGCTGCTACCACTGCTTCGCCCGTGGCTATTTTGACTCCCTCAACTGCCCCTACTGTTACAACTTCTCATGTTAAAGTTGGTTCTTCCAATAACGTAGGGTAATGAAAAGAGTTGCCATCGAGGTTCCCGAGGATGGTAATCTTCTGAAGAAATCTGGCCAAGATTATGTATGGCTGAAACCACTGATTGGCACAGTTGAGAAGTCCAAATTAGAAAGCCACAATTCTTTAACGTGGATTAATGATATTATACATTAATCTTTAAAGGTATAAGCCTTAGATTTTTATTTTACATGTGATTTCCTTTTCATCTATATTTGATAATCACATTTTCCTTTTCATTGTGCAGATCAACCTAATTGGAATGGAGATGATGAAGAGGATCATCCATATTAAGCAGTTAATGAACGACTATCGCACAGAAGCGGACAACTGGAAGGAACAGTTTGAAGGTCTTCAACTTGAGAAAGAAGTCTTAGAGGAAGAAAAGTATACCTTGGAGCAGCAGGTGAAGGTAATGGCAGCAGAGTTGGTAGTTGAGAAAGCCTCATCCACTCAAGCAGGCAAAGATAAAGACCTTCTCGAGTCTTTATTTGCCGAGCAGCTTTCCAAAGCCATTAAAGAAATTAGGGGTTTGAAGGAACTGCTGAACCAAAAAGAAGTTTACGCTAGGGAGCTTGTTCAAATGCTCACCCAAACTCAAGAAGATCTCCGTGCGTCTTCTAACCAAGTTCAGTTCTTTGAGAGGTCTCTTGCCAACTTACAAGCTTCTTATGATGATGCTTTGAATGAGACGGAGGATCTAAGAACTGAGATTGAGCAGTGGAATTGGGATTATGAAGCCCCTGAAGACAAGGCTATTGTTGATGTTAGTTGGGCTTTCTTGAACACGCGCCTCAAAACATTAATGGACGCAAGCCGGGAAGGCTTTGACTTAGCTTATGAAATTGCAAAAACTAAAGAAACTATTAAAGAAACTCAGCAGAGTCAAAGCTTTTCTTCACTTGAGGTCGGCATTCCCGAGGGTGATGAACTTACTCCTGGTGATGCTATTGTTCAACCCTCCTCTGCTCAAGTCGTTCCCTCTGTTGATGATGATGCCAACTTGAATCCTTCTGATAATACTGGTTCAGATTCTTCCCCACAGTGAATGTTTGATTGAAAAGTTTGTTTGTTTTTTGTTTTTGTTTTTTTTATTGGTAGAAGTTTACCCCTGGTCCGTTTGGGGTTTGGTAATGATTTGGAAAGTTTTACCCCTGATCTGTTTTGTGGTTTTGTATAAAACAATTTGGTTGGAACTAAGTTTATACTTAATTTTAACCAAGTTATTATAATATTACTTTCCGAGTTTTTGTTCAACTCTTATAATATCTTATTTTGAGTTTCTGTTCTACTATCTTATTATGCATTTAAAAATGCTTCAATACTTCGTGACTTTTTGAACAGGCACGAATTATAAAAGAGGGCCCTTTTCTAAACGACACTTAATGAAGAAGACGTCTCAACTTCTTATTGGTGTAAACATACGAAAGAAGGAATAGGAACATACATGTTTCTTTGAATAATTTGAGGAAGTTTTGTATTGTTTAAACTTCCAAACTGTATAATACTTTACACGTATTCAAGTATCATCTATAACTCTTTCGTAACTGTTTTTCTTATAACAAATTTTACAAAATTCAAGGGTATATCTTGCAACCCATGACTAAATATTGCCTTTAACCTACATATTCGTAAGATTTTGCAATTTACATCAACGAGTGTATTCCTCATCATAGGTTTTTTGAATCAGGCTTGTGTTTTTGCTCTTAACTTTCGATTTGTTGGGTAGATTGCCTCAGGCTTGACTCAAATTCTGACTTTTCTAGTCTTCTTTGCCTTTCATATATATAGTCCCCCAAGTGTTAGAGCTTTGAAGTATGAAATCTCGAGCACTTGATTATTCCTTCCATGTGGTCCATTTCCTGAAAAGAAAAAACATACGGGACTCAGAGGTATATATAATTTAGATGATGACTGCTTAACCCTTTATATTTCCATCAGAAAGGCTGCAACCCTAGACCGGGAATAATGTTGCTTCCGCGTGTCTTTCAAGTCTAATATCATCATTTGGTGTGGGCTAGCTTTTTGCCTGTCATCTAAAATTGTTAGTATAATATTAACTGTACAAAACAAAAATCGTAATTGAATGATACTTGACCGTGGGTATTTCTTTTGCTCAAAAATAGTATTTCTTTAAATGAACAGCATTCCAACTTGAGGGTAAAACCTTGCCATCCATGGTTTCTAACTCGTAGGCACCTTTTCCAGCGATACCTCGAACTTTATAGGGTCCTTCCCAATTTGGATTTAACTTTCCTGCTCCGGTTGTTTTCATTGATTGGAAAACCTTTTTAAGAACGAAGTCCCCAATTTTGAAGTACCTGATGTGAGCCTTTATGTTGTATTATCGTTCTATGATTTGCTTTTGCGCTGCCATCCGTATTAAAGATGCTTATCTTCTTTGTTCGAGTAAGTCCAAGTTTGTTCTTAATTCCTCATCGTTCGACTCTTCCGTTGCCAATTCTCGTGCTTGGTTCTCCTATTTTAACTGGGATTAAAGCTTCTGAACCGTACAGAAGCGAAAATGGAGTTTCTCCCGTGGCTGTTTTTGCTGTGGTTCTATAAGCCCATAATACTCCTGGTAATTCTTCAGGCCAATTCCCTTTTGATTTTTCTAGTCTCTTCTTCAAATTATTGATGATAATCTTATTTGTTGACTCAGCTTGTCCATTTTCCATGGGATGGTAAGGTGAAGAGGTTATTCTTTTGATTTGCCAACTTTGAAAGAACTCCGTGATTTTCGAGCCTATAAATTATGGGCCATTATCACATACGATTTCTTTTGGAACTCTAAACCGGCATATAATGTTTCACCAAATGAAGTCTTTCACCTCCTTTTCTCGTACTTGTTTGAAAGCTCCTGCCTCTACCCATTTTGAAAAGTAATTTGTTAACACTAATAAGAATCGTACCTTTACTTTAGCTTGTGGTAAAGGCCCTACTATATCCATTCCCCATTTCATAAATGGCCACAAGAAAATAACTGTATGTAATAACTCTGCAGGTCGATGCATATTGTTGGCATATCGTTGACACTTATCACATTTGGCTACAAAATATTCTGCATCTTCTTCCATTTTAGGCCAGTAGTATTCTTCCTTGATTAGTGTTTTAACTAAAGATCATGCGTAATTTCCGCAATGTCCTTCATGTACTTACCTCATCACGTACTCCGTTTGATTGGGTCCAAGGCACCTTGCTAAAGGACCGCCAAATATTTTTCGATTCGAATTAGGCAGTAATGAGCAGCTTTACGTCGAAGCACTTGAGATTGTTTCTTGCCTTCAGGTACGATCCCGTACTACAAAAAATTAACAATCTTGTTTCTCCAATCCTAGGTTAAATTATTAAAGCTTACCTCATGTTTATCCTGGTCAAGTGCTGAATGAAATAAATGTATTACAATAGCATTTTCTTCACTCGTTACTTCTGCAACTGAAGCAAGGTTAGCCAACGCGTCTGCTTCTGCATTTTCTTCCCTAGGTATTTGCACGATCTTCCATGATTGGAATTGCCTGACCAGTTCTCGTGCCTTTTCAAAGTATTGTTGCATTCGTGCCTCTATAACAGTGTAAGTCCCCTGCATCTGATTGACTACCAGTTGAGAGTCACTTTTAATCATGATTTACTCTATGGATAGTTCTCATTCTAGTTCCAAACCTGCAATTACAGCTTCATACTCTGCTTCATTATTAGTAATAGGGTAATATCTAATTGCTTGTCTTATACTTTCACCTGAGGGTAGGATTAAGACAATACCTAATACGGCTCCTTTGACATTTGAAGATCCATCAGTAAATAAAGTCCACGTACCTGGATTAGCTCCAATAAAAATTTGTAATTCCTTTTCTACTTCAGGAATTATTTTTGTATTAAAATTTGTGATGAAATCTGCTAAAACTTGAGACTTTATTGTTGTTCTAGGTTGATAAATAATGTCATATTCACTTAGTTCTATTGCTCACTTGGCTAGTCTGCCTGACAATTCTTGTTTATGCAAAATATTGCTTAATGGATATGCAGTTACTACGGAGATATGATGACATTGAAAATATGGTCTCAATTTTCTAGCTGCCATGACTAATGCTAAAGCTAGTTTCTCTAGATGAAGATATCTAGTTTCAGCATGTAATAAAGATTTACTGACATAATAAATAGGAGATTGTTTACCTTTGTCCTCCCTTACTAAAACTGCACTTACAGCTACTTCTGCAACTGCAAGATATACAAATAATCTTTCTCTATCCCTTTGTTTAGACAATAGGGGAGGATTTGTTAAGTATGCCTTCAAATCTTTGAGGGCTTGTCGGCATTCCCCAGTCCATTCAAACTGGTTTTGCTTCTTCAATACTGAAAAGAATTTAACGCTTTTCTCTGAAGATCTTGAAATGAATATTTCCAAAGCTGCAATCCTACCTGTCAATCTTTGTACCCCTTTTTTGCTTGTGAGTATATCAAGTATTTCTTCAATAGCTTTAATTTTTGCAGGATTTACTTCAATTCCTCTATTAGATACGAGAAAGCCTAGAAACTTACCTGAAGCTACGCCAAAAGCGCACTTTTCTGGGTTCAGTTTCATATTATATTTGCGGAGGATCTCGAAGGTAGTTGAAAGATGTTGAAAATGATCTTCCGCTTGTGTAGATTTAACCAACATATCATCAATGTACACTTCCATCGTCTTCCCCAGGTGTTCTTGGAACATCCTGGTCACCAACTTCTGATACGTGGCTCCAGCATTTTTCAAGCCAAAAGGCATGACTTTGTAATAATAAGTCCCCCTGTTTGTAATAAATGAAGTTTTTTCTTCGTCTAAGGGGTCCATTTTTATTTGATTATAACCAGAATACTCATCTAGAAAGCTTAATAATTCGTGGCATGCGGTAGCATCAATCAATTGATCTATATGCGGTAAAGGGAATGAATCTTTCGGGCATGCTTTATTTAAGTCAGTGTAATCCACACAAAATCTCCATTTACCGTTCTTTTTTGGAACTATCACAGTATTAGCTAACTAATTTGGATATTTTACCTCGCATATTGAATCGATCTTTAAGAGTTTCTATACCTCTTCATCGATCACTTGATTTTTGAATGATCCTTGCTTCCTCTTCTTTTGTTTGATAGGTATGAATGATTGATCTTCATTTAATTTATGAGTAATCACCTCCGAAGGTATACCTGTCATATCTGAATGGGACCATGCAAAATAATCCACGTTAGCTTTTAAATATTCAATTAACTTACCTCTCATATCTGGGTTTAACCTTGCTCCGTTATGAATTCTTCGATCTGGCCATTATTCGAATGGTGGAACAGCTTCAAGCTCCTTAATCATTGTTTTTATGTTTTTGTTCTCCTCTGTCTCTTGAATTACATCTGGTCTGGAGTCCACGTCTATTTGTTTTGATATAATTTATGTTGAAATTTGATTTACCGCATCTTTCTCACTTGCACTCGCATATTTTTGACTCGCACTCGTATCTTTTTGACTTGGTTGTGTCACCGAATTGATGCTCCTTGAAGTTTGTTGATCTCCTTGAATCTATTGAATTCCCCATTTTGAAGGGAATTTGATAACCTGATGTAATGTGGATGGCACAACATCCATATCGTGAATTCACGTCCTCCCAAGAATCACATTATAGGCCATATCCGTGTCTATTACTTGAAATTTTGTTTCTTTGATGACTCCTTCTGCGTATGTTCTTAGTTCAATCTCGCCCTTTGTTATAACTAGTGAGTTATCAAACACAGATAAGGTTATGTTGCCGTCTTCCAGAGTTTGGCGAGTTCGCTTCCCGTGAGTTATTGTGAATTTTGTTGTTTTTCTTGCGACTGTATAGGTTACGCCGTTGACTTCTTCTCCATCATTTATCACATTTACTACTCTCTTTGGAGACGGAGGTTTTGGGGGCTCTTGCCTATTTTTCATGTAAGCTTGTTTGCCTTTCTCGCTGAAAAATTCTGTCAGATAGCCCTGCTTTAATAAATGTTCCATCTCACCTTGTAATAATCTGCAGTCTGATGTTTTATGGCCGTTATCATTATGGAACTCGCACCAAAAGTCTGGGTTTCTTCTATTTGGATTTGATCTCATCTCTTTAGGCCATCGTACCTTATCCCCCATGCTTCTTAAAACAGCGACCAACTCGGAGGTACTCGCGTTAAAATTGTAGTCCCTAATCCTTGCGTTTGTAGTAGCATCTCTGTTATGTTCACCTCGATCTTTTCTGAATCTTGACGATGACAGACCTGAATCTCTATTTGCGAACCTGTGATCATCCCGCACGTTTTCGAATTTGGAACGAGCTTCTCGCCCCGAAGGTCCCATATAAGGCTCGTACCTATTCTTACCGGACCTCTTCTCAGATTCTGACCGCCTCGAACCTACTTTTTCTTCAACCCTTAACTGAGCTACGATATCTTCTTCGGTCCGTAACTTGGTACTATACCTATTATAGACATCATTCCATGTCGTGGCAGGGAATTCTCGTAGGCTCTCTTTAAGCCTCCTCGTAGCTTCTGAACTTTTCTTATTTAAATTGCTTGCAAATGCCATAGCTGCCCAATTGTCAGGTACTCTTGGTAGCAACATTCTTTCACGTTGGAATCTGTCTACGAATTCTCGAAGCAATTCTGTATCTCCTTGCTTTACTTTAAATATTTCTTCTATTCTCTTTTCAACTTTTTGTGCACCGGAGTGTGCTTTTATAAATAGATCCGCAAGCTTACCAAAAGAATCAATAGAATTTTCAGGTAAAAGAGAGTACCATGTTAGCGCTCCTTTAGTAAGTGTTTCCCCGAATTTTTTGACCAGCACAGATTCAATCTCCTGCTTAGTTAAATCATTGCCTTTTACTCCCGTGGTGAATGCAGTAACGTGGTCACGTGGATCGGTCGTTCCATCGTATTTCGGGATGTCAGGCATTTTGAAATTTTTGGGGATTGGTAATGGAGATGCGCTTGGTTTCCATGGTTCTTGTGAATATTTGTCGAAATCAACTCCTTTGATCACAGGTGGTATGTCGGGTATTTGCTCAATACGGTCGTTTTGTTCTTTCACCTGTTTCTGCGAGGTTAGTATTAAAGTTTGTAAATCAGAATTATTAGGAGTACTTGGTCTCCCATCACGTGACTCGTTGGAAGTTCCTTCACTTCTAGAATTAACCAACCCTGATCGTGGAATTTCCACAGTGGCAGTATTGTTTGGTGGAGGTGTGGGTGGCACAGCTGGTAGTCCCCTCACGAAAGCCTGGAGAGCATCATTCACGTACTTAGCAATTAAGTGCTTTACAACATCCTGTTCGACAGTTTGTTCATTTCCATGTTGTTCATTGTTATGAGTAGTGGATCTTTGTGGTAATGCTTCTCTTCAATTGTGTGGGGTTCCTTGAGGTGACGGAACTGGAGTTCCTTCCACCTGTTGGTTGTTGTCATTGGCATTCGACATGATTCAGTTGAGAGAGAGTGATTTGAAAAGTAAGAGAAGATTATCAGATTCCCGGCAACAGAACCAATTTGTTTAACCAAAGAATTATATTCTCAGTCAAAGCCTATTTTTAGAAGTACTCGGGTTACTGATAATCAAGAAATTCAATATTCTCTCGTAAATAAGTAAGGAAATTAGAATAAAAAATGACAAAGTAATCAATAGAAAGCACAAGAAAGTAATTATATTCCAATAATAATCAGAACGTGTCTGTACAAGTGACATCTCCTTCCCTTATATAGGAGTCTATAAGTACAACGTCTTTTCCCTTTTATGACCGAATCATTATGAGCATTAATGATATTAATGAGACGTTATAATTGGTAATCGTAACTGTTCATGAAGATTCTGTAACATTTGTGATCATTCACGCTCATTAATTGACGATTCATGAATCTTCCCTCTTTACTGTCTTGATTCATTCCGTTGGTGCCTCTTCATTTAACTACTTAGACTCGAGCGCCCATATCCTTTCATCTCGTGGGTGATTTGCTCGTATCTGTTATGACTCGTGTCTCTTTTAATGCATCTCTCTGGCTGTCGTTTTTTTAGTGATCCACGTGCCTTGCTATATCAGCCACATATTTAATTCCACGTGTAATATTTATTTTTACCAATACATATATGTCATTGTACAATATAATGTTAGTCAAGGGATTCCTTTAATTAATGTGCCCCTTTGGAAGTTTTTCCTTGTAGAGGTTGGGACAGGGATAGGGAAAAAGGATCGGTGGATATGCCTTATTGGCAAGGGATTGGTTTAAGGAACTCAAACCAAAACTATAAAAATGAAATGTATAAAGAAGCTTTGATTTCTGAAATTTCATAGCTTGATACTTTGTGATTCATCGTGAGCTTTTTTTGACATACCATTCATTTTTCTCATATCATTGTCACACATCAAGAAAATAAGTGCGAAAATGTTAAATGTGAACAAAGAGAATACATGGAAAAGAAATTGATCTTATTAATAATAATGTTGGTAACATAAGAACATACGTTAATAGCATATGCAAGCAAAAAGAGAGTGGTTATTAACATCGGAAACCAAAAAAAAGTTATAATAATAGCATCCGCGAGTGCCCAAAGTATTTACAATCCTCCTTTTCATTCCCTTGCCGTCGTCTTAAACATTAGTATTAGGGTGATCATCATCTGGCATATATCTTTTCCAGAACCAGTTACTTTTCCAGATTCTATTCACTTCTTCAATAGGGATCCCTTTAGTCTCAGGCAAGAAGAAGAAGATGAAGAGGGTCATGGCTACCACAAATGCAGCAAAGAAGAAGAAGAGACCAAACTTCATCTCGCAAAGCATGGTGAGGAATAGTTGGCCGATTACGAAGGTGAAGAACATGTTAACTGAGACTGTGATCGATTGCCCTGCTGATCGGATTTCCATAGGCAAAACCTCACTAGGCACCAACCAACCTAATGGCCCCCACGACCATGCAAATGCTGCTACGTATATGCAGATTAAGCCCACTGTTACGTTCCCTAGTGCCGGGCTGAACGTTCCCAGGCCATCCTGCCCAAACACACTGGCTATGATGGCACCAATAGCAATCTGTAACAAGACAAGTTTGATTTCTGTTAGTCTCTCTGTGTCGAAAATGCTGGGTATAGTTGAACACGTTGATTATGCGTCACAACAATTATATATATTTCTTGTATATATACTATAAATTCTTGATTCCCCTTAAAAATTGCTTCAAATAGTAAGTGTGATCCCAAGTGACACATCTTTACATGTTTTTTTAATAACTTGGTTAGAATTCCTGGTTTTCGTCAATGGCAGTGGCGTACACATGATATTTCATAAGAGGTGCCACAATTTAAAGAATTGGACTAATGAACAAATTACTAGACGCCCCTAGCCAATGGGTTCAATCACAAAGATGTGAGCTGTAATATTTACAGTACTATTCTATATAATTAAAGGATAGTATTATTTTACCTGGCAGACAAGCATCAGGGAACCACCAAAGAGGAACAAACATCTTCTGCCGTATTTATCAACAGTGAATATGGAGACAAGGGTGGCAACGACATTGACAAGTCCAGTAATAACAGCAGTCATTAAAGAAGCGCCGTCACCAAATCCCAGAGTCTTGAATAATACAGGGGCGTAGAACATGATGACATTGATACCGGTGAGTTGTTGGAAGAAAGGAATGAGAACAGCAACTGTCAATTGTGGTCTGTACCTAGGTTTCATGATGTTTCCCCATGGATTTTGGACTTGTTTAGACATGTCACTGGCTATTATTAGGTCCTCAAATTCATTGTCCACGTTATTAGTACCACGTATTTTTTGTAACATAGCTTTAGCTTTCTCTTTCTGGCCTCTGTCGATTAAAGAATTTGGTGTATCAGGTAAGAACACAGCTCCTACAGTCATTATAATTGCAGGGACAGCGGCTAGAACGAGTGAAACTCTCCATCCATTTTTCGCCATTTTAGCGGTACCATAATTGACCAAATTTGCAACGAGAATACCAAGTGTGACAGCCATTTGGAAACAAACATTGAGTGCTCCTCTAAGTTTAGGTGGTGCCATTTCTGAGAGGTAAACAGGGACTGCTTGATTGGCATAACCAATACCAATACCGAGCAACAATCGACCGATAATGAGTGCGGCCAAGTTCATGGCCGCACCATTCAGGACAGCGCCGACGAGGAAAATTAGACCTCCGATAAGCATGGAGATCTTTCGGCCAAAGGCTTTGGTTGTTATTGAAGCGGCAAATGAAGCAACTAGTGCTGCTAAATAAAGGGATGAAGTGAAGAGTTGCAGTAAATGGTCATCAAATTTGCAGTATTGGTTGCCTCCTGCTTTCAAGGCCTTCTCCTTGTGATATACATTTGGGAAAAATTTGAGAAGGAATTCATCCATAGATGTCACTCCTCCTGCAATTGGACCAAATCATCAAGCAAAATATATAGATTGAAGGGTGTATTTGGAAAGAATATTTTCCTTAAAGATGCTTCCAAGAAAATAAGTCATTTTCGGTTGTCATGGAATAATTTTCTTTGGAATTTGTTTTTTTCAAAAACATGTTTGTCCATGTAATTTTATAAGTTTTTGGAGATTTTTCGAAAACGAGTTTCTCAAAAGACCACTTTTTTCAAACACTTCACAAGAGTTGTTTCCCACACGCACTCGCAGAACTACTGCAATATTTTTTCAAGTGAAATGCATGTCTAAGCATAATTTCAAAATCCAAATACTATATTTTAACTTTAACTTCAAAAATTACAGTTTTTTAATATCCAAATGCCTGCTAAATAATGAAAAGCATTTTTGGAGAAATAGATCATTTCTCAAAATATATTTAAAAAAAAAATTAATTTCGTCATACCAAATTCGAAAGAAAGGTAATTAAGAATATATACCTGAGATACCAATATCATAACCAAAGAGGAGGCCACCAGTGGCAGCAACCAAACAGGTCATGATAACAAAAGATGTGACTTTTCCTTCATAGTCACCTCCTCCAGATCCACCTCCTGCAAATCCTCCTGCCATCTTTTATGAATTAACGTTTGATATCAAATTAAAATCTCTACCTTTTTATTTTTACGATAGAATAGAATGTATATTATTTACAAATTCTTTTATGAGTTTTCCTATTGGATAGTGGATACACAAGATTTCAAGGGATATTTGAAAACAAAGGCCTTTGATCTATGTTTTTTTTTCTTGATTTTGTTTTTCTTGTTGAGATCGACCTTTGATAAATTTTTTTCTTTGTTTTTTTTTATATTTTTCCCTTGTTTACATGAGCACGGCAATCTTTGTTGCCTGCCCTCTCTCTTTGCTCTCTTGCTTGTCTTTTCCAAACAAAAGGTTATCTGCTTTTTATAAGAGGTTGAGGTCATGAGTTCTCCTCAAAGAGTGGCAAAGTCTTAGGAAATTTGAGGATGGAAAACTTGAACACAAGTCTTACGTGAAATTTAATCCATGCAAAATGCTTGTGGATAATATTATTTACTAACTAAACTCAACTGAAACCAGTAATTGTAGCTAAAATATGGTCATTACCATGCAAGCATGAGGCTTAGAATGACAAAGTAAGCATGAGGAGTAATTAGTAATAATGTTAGCCCTTGTTTGACGGATAGAATTATGGATATGAATTTTTGAATGTCATTTGTAAGAATTGGTTGTTAATTACCTTCAATTTTTGCTCTTTGCTCACCTCTTTCCTTTATTAACTCTCTTAGATGTGTTAAGAGGCAGTCTGATATCCAACTAACTTTGGATCATTTAAGAAGATATTTGTCCACCAGTTTGTACACGAATATTCTAACATAAACTTCATTTGTATATATATAGCATGTCATTAATAATTTTGTGGTAATTATACAAAGTGGAGTAATTGCAAAGAACACTCACAAAGTACTCTCCCTAGCTTAATTTGGTGCAAGATTTGATCCCTTGTGTTTTATAAATCCAATCTTATTAAATGAATCAATTAACATCCCCTCCCCCCCCCCCCCCCCCCAACAAAAAAAATGGCTTTTCTTGTATGAGCGATTGCAAGCTTTTTAGAAACCAAGTCAATTGCTATGCCCACTCTTTTTTCATCCTTTTTTTTAAAATCAGTTAGGAGTTTCTTTTATTTTCGTTGCCATACTTCAATTTTCTTAAAGCCTTCACGTTATTCTCTTCAAATTAGACACTGTACGTACATCTACATACTAGAAAACCTAAATCGAGGTTCCGCCCAAGAAAATTACATTATTTCATTGTTCATTTAATGTTTTAAATTTTATATATTATTCTCCTTTTAGAATTGTATTTGTATATATTGAGAGTCTGTCGCAAAATTCCTAGTTTTTTGTTTCCCCAAAAAAATTCGTAGTTCCCCTTGTTTCTCCAAGGAACTCTTTGTGACTAGTTTCCCACAAGTTTTAAGCACTACTTCTATATTTACCATGGCTCTTAACATTCGGAAGCACTAAAATTATTGTGTTATGTATTTTGATGATTAGCAAGTGTGTGCAATGAACATGTGCTAAGAATCAGGTTCTCACGGTGAGTGATGAAGGTTCCTTACAAAGCAGTAACCTTTTCTGATCTGCAAAAGTTATTGTAATCCGATATTTATGGAAGTTATTCTTGATGCGATAAGGGATGTTGTCTATAGATATCTGCGGATAGGAGTCACGAAGCATGAGGAGCCCTTATGATCCCACGACTTGTAAATGGATTGGAGTTTGACCGTGCCTAGGACTCCAAAAGATCTCAGAGTTGTGACGACTTAAATACTATGCCCTAGGACTGTTCAGAACTATCGTCTTACACATCGACTGAGCACAAGAAACATATCATTTTCAATTTACAATACACTTGAAGTTGCTGACAAAGATTGTTTGTAGAGTCAGTTTATTTTCTACTTGAGTCAGTCTAGTTCATGTGTATTAGGGAATTGAGTTGTATTCACGTTTTCATTCAAATAATGTTGGTTGGATTATTGTATAAGTTTACAAGTTAGAGTAACTTGTAGTTTTCATATAATAAGTATAAGTAGTTGAAGTGTGGAGGTGTATTAGGTGTTGTAATCTGCACATTTGGCTCATTTATTCTGTGAAGTTGAAGTTAAATCGTACGTGGTAGGTTGTGATTTTTGCACCTTTGAGCCGGGCGATTTTTCACGTTAAATTATTGTTCTTTACTTTTCTCTTGATTTTGTTTAAGCACAAGTAGTAGGGTAAAGAACTAAAGTTTTAGTAATTTAGGAGGGCACTCAAATTAACAATTGGTATCATAGCGGGTTCTCTTAAATATGGTTAACACCTCGAGAGATCTTGGAAGAGATAAGTACTCCACCCGAAATTAATGAAGAACAGTCAACTACTAGACCACCTCTGTTTAATGGAAAATATTATCTTTGGTGAAAGGCAAGAATGGAGGACTTCCTAATGGTTGAGAACTATGAACTCTCGACTATAGTAAATCAAGACCATTGACTCCCACCAAGCAAAATGGACAAAATGAGACTATTCCCAAGGGTCCCTCAGAATCTGTGGCAACTGATTTCAGAATGATAGAAATAAATGCCAAGGCTAAGAAAATTCTCATTTGCGGACTTAGACCTGATAAATACAACAAGATATCTGCCTGCTCAAATACGAAGAAAATTTAGGATGCCCTTCAACCTGCTCATGAAGGGACAAATCAGGTAAATAGATCAAGAATTAAGTTGCTAATGAGAAACTATGAACTCTTCTCAGTCGCACTCCGTTTTCTCGTGAAAGCGGGTTTCGACATGTGACAACTCTTTTAAGAGTATTTAAAAGAGAAGAGTCGTCACCTAACGATTTTGAGGAGCGTTAGGGCACCTATTTGTAAATAATTCTGATTTAACTAGTCTGTGTCATCAAAGATCCGGTAAGGGCTCAAATTACCTCAAAGAAAAGGGGTTAGGCACTATTCGAGGTCCATAATTGTGGGTCCCGATCGAATTTTATGCTATGTAGGGATTATTGAATAACGGTTATCCTATGTGATCATGTAATTTGTAACAAGGAATCCAAACATCCGATTATAACAAATATTAAAGAGAAAGAAGTGGGTTACACATAAATAATTGATATTACCTTTGAGGGTTACAAGATATGTCCTAGTTTGATCTAACTTTGTACAAATAGGTGTATAAATAGAAACTATGGGGGGTCCTAAGTTTTTATCCTAAAGGATCACCCCATACAATATAAATAATACTTTGCAATTCACTCAAGTGTAAGGGTTGCTCATATTATTCAGGAGGTACAGACTATCATCTCCTGCTACCCAATTACTATCTTGAAGTTGTTTACCTAAGAGCGTTCTAATTTAATTCTAAAACAGGTCCTATGCATGCTCTACCCGTTCCATGCCTATGGTCCAGGATGCTTTGGACCTAATATTTTGGTAGTTCTAGACTTTCTTAGGCTGCTCAAAATGATAAAACTAGGAGCAAAATCAAAACAACTAGGACTACACATAATCAACACTTAAGGGCTAAAGTTGGCCTCCTCATATAGGCATAGATGCACGCAGGCAATTATAAATTTATGCCAACAAAATTCAAATTATTAGGCAGGCGGCTGGAGATGGGCGGGTTTGAAGTCAGAGTATATTGAATTATGCAAGACCTATACACATGATTTCTATGTGATTGAACGATTCAATGGTTGACATAAAGTTCTATAGGCAATGTCTCTGGGCAGACTGTTTGACAAAGCGCTTGATTTTAATACATAATTCTGTTAAAGATCTTATAGACATGATCTCTAGGTGAGTGACAGCATCCTAAATACATGATCTCTACACGATTTGCGTCTAGACAGTGAAGCTATTAAAAGCGCAAAATTACTCACTTTTAGTCCCATTGACATGTTTTCTAGGTAAGTAATAACATCCTATAGGCATACTCTCTAAACAGTTGGCATTTGGGCCACAAATAGCTAGGAACACTACTCATTCCATTTACCCCTATATGCATGTTGTCTAGGCAGGCGGTATGACAGGAATAGCAACAACGACAATTTTGATTAACCACATTGAGGTCCTATGGACATGGCATTTAAGTGTAACAATCAACAAATCTTATCTTAATTCCTATAGACATGATTTCTAACATTTGAAAGTCAAGTTATTACATTAGCCCTACGTCATGCTTCTAAAGTGAATAGGCAAACACATAGCACAGATAAATGGCAAGTAAATAAGTTAAGTGCCTATAGACATATTTTTTACCATTTTATGTGAAGAATAGAATGCCCCTGTCTCCCCTCCCCCTCCCCCCCAGTTTTCACTAATCCCCAAACTGTTATTGTTACAAATTATTACAAGCCGAAATGAAAGAATACATGCTCAAATATACCTAAGTTACAAACTGAAATAGATACATGCCCAATAAACAGTAGCAGACCTAAGGAAAAGATCCCAGTGACATATCTAGGCCTTTAGCAGACTTATCCTTCACATAAACAGCAGACTTACGTCCCAAGCTCACCCAAGGCGTTAGAGTGTGTGAGTTACAAGGTCCAATTCATACATGGACCAACATCAGGCCCAAATGGAAGACTTACTTACCCAGCAAATTGCAGATGGACAAACTTAACCATACAAGTTAACAAACTACACATAGGAATTAATCAAACAGCTTTGATGCCTACTAACAGCAGTTCTCACTAAGACATAGAGACAGAATCATTGAACATGTTGACAAGGGCGCACATAGGCAGGTTCATGCTTGTATTTTTAAGAAGCTAAGGGGACAGGATTGACCATCATGGGATAGCAAATTATTTCAAAGGAAGTTTCAAATAAAGCATAGCTAGAACTATCCCAAAGCACTTTTAAAATAGGGATCTAATCATAAAAGCTAGGAGAATAAGCAGAGCACAGCCTTAAGATGGTAAGTTTAACATGGAGTCAGGTTCATGATCAAGCAATTACTCAATAGGAAAAATTTCAGCATGCTGAACATTAGTCACAATACAAGAGACATATCAATTTTTTTAGCAGTAAAAGAAGCAAACATCAAATCTAGTGCTAGTTGGTCATATGTAGGAAAGTAGGCTAGTTATGAGGTTTACTCCTAAGGTCTTAACTAGTGCTGAAGAATACAGAACTGATCAAATCAACATAATCACAAATTTCATGAGCACAAGTTCTAATGGTTTGCAGAATCCTAGAAGGGTAGTAAGTTAGGAATGAATGCCTTAGAATAGTTCCTAGGCATGAGTTTGGTTGACATAACAATACAGAACATGGCAGAGAGGCAAACTCAGGATTAACAACAAATATCAGCATAACATAGTAGACTAAACAGGTTTAGGAGAGCCAGAATTCATAGTAGGCAAGGACACATTAAGTACTAGATTGTCACATAAAGGCTAGATATTGCATCTTTACCTTAGAAGCTATAGGTAGTATTAAGCAACAAGGATTGAACTAGGCATGAATGTGATGACCTAAAATGTCATCTTTAAATTTAATAAGTAATGATGTATTTTAAGACCTCAAAAAGCACTATTTATTATTCCTCGACTTGCGTGCATAGTCCATACAATTTTCCAAAAAGTTTTTATGTGAAAAATAGATTAAAATGTGAAATAGAGCTTTAAAAATTCAACTAACTTGACTTTAGTCAACATTTTGAGCAAACAGACCTGGATCAGTGTTTTGATAATTTTGGTAGGTCCGTATCGTGATTTGGGACTTGGGCATATACCCGAAATCAAATTCCGACGTCCCTAGCTTGAGATATGGAATTTTGATAAAAAATTAAAAGCTTGAAAGCTTAATAATTTTTAAGAAATTACTGATGGATTTATTGACCTCGGGTCCGTATTTTGGTCCTGGAGCCCGGTGTAGGTCCACTATAATATTTATGACTTGTCTGCCAAATTTTATGAGAATCGGAGTTGATTTGACGTGATTCGGACGTCCGGCCGTAAAAATATAAGATTTAAAGTTTTCTTGAAGATTTCCTTTGAATTGGTGTCCGATTCGTAGTTCTAGGTATTATTTTGGCGATTTGATCACGCGAGCAAGTTTGTATAATATTTTAAGACTTGTGTGCATGTTTGGTTTGGATCCCCAAGGGCTCGGGTGAGTTTTGGATATGGTACGGGATGATTTTGAACTTAGAAAATCTGGTTTTTCTGCAACTTCAGGCTTCTAGTATTTCCTTCATCGCGTTCGCGAATATACTCACGCGAATGCGAAGATTAAATGGGCTGGCTGAATTTTCCTTATTCGCGAACGTGAATATTGGGCCGCGAACGCGGAGCTATGGGGACTTTACCCTTCGCGAACGCGACCAGATCAACGCGAAGGCGAAGCTTTAGAGGCCTGGGGGTGGGGTCAGTTGCCCTTCTACGCGAACGCGAGCACTGGCACGCGAACGCGAAGGCCAGGGAAAAAAGCCTTCGTGAACACAAAGGAGGACTCGTGAACATGAAAGCTAAGGGCTGCTATTCATCGCGAACGCGACAGGCCCTTCGCCAACACGAAGAAGGCCTGACGCCTGTGACCTAAAACAAAACCAAAACGGAATTTTTCCCATTTTTCACAAACCCTCAATTAGAACTCGGCTTAGGGGCGATTTCAAAAGAGTTTTTCACGATTTCGAACTGGGTAAGTGTTCTTTATTATATAATGATTGTATTTCATAAATCTAAGTCTATATTCATCATTTATTTCGGATTTAGATGGAAGAAATTAGAATTTTTATAAAATCTTCCAAAAACGAAAAATTAAGATTTGAAGGTCCATTTGATATCGGAATTGGACAATTTTTGTATGGTTGAACTCGTATCGGAATGGGTGTTCGGATTTCGTGAGTTTTTTCGGGATTTGAGACATGGGTCCCACTATCGAATATTTAAATAAATTTTGGATTTTTATCCGAAAAATTAGTAAATTCATATGGAATTAATTCCTATGATTCGTATTGAGTATATCAAATTGTTTGTGAATAGATTTAAAGCTTTTGGAGATAAATTTAAAAGGAAAAGTTGTGGTCGAGTAATTGATTGGAATTTGCAAAGCGAGGTAAGTGTTGTGGTTAACCTTGACTTGAGGGAATAGAATCTTTAAATTATTTATTATATGAAATGCATGTGAATGACGTATAGGCGAGGTGACGAGTGTCTATACGTCGTCAAATTAATTGTTTACATAATTACTTGAAAAATCATAAATTATTTTAAATCATGAATTAATTATTATAATAATTATTTCTCTCCTATTCTTTGCCAAATATTAATTCTTGAATTCCTGCATTAATTATTACATGCTACTTGAATTATGTGTCTTAATTGTTATTTGGCATTTAGCATATTAAATATTAAACTACCTATTTTTTCCTTGATTTCTATAATAATTTGCTATTTGACATTGTCTGTTTCATGATTAAATCATAATTATTGTATGCTTGTTGTCTTATAATTTCATATTAATTGTTGCATGTATTGGGGAAATTCCTTATATAAGAATTGGTAAATGAATATACTGGAGGAGCGGGTTGCACGCCGCAACAGAATTGATTATAATGAATATATTGGAGGATCGGGTTGCACACCGCAACAGACTTATTAAAACTAATATTGGAGGATCGGGTTGCACGCCGTAACAGACTTATTAAAAGTCTATATTGGAGGATCGGGTTGCACGCCGCAACAGACTTATTAAAAGTCTATGTTGGAGGATCGGGTTGCACACCGCAACAGACTTATTAAAAGTCCATATTGGAGGATTGGGTTGCACGCCGCAACAACCTTATTTAAAAGTCGACATACATATATATATTGGGGATCGGGTTGCACGCCGCAACAGACTTGATTAAAAATAAATATATTGTGAGAGCGGGTTGCACGCTACAACAGAATTGAATGTGAATATATTGTGAGAGCGGGTTGCACGCTGCAACAGAATTGAATGTAAATACATTGTGAGAGCAGGTTGCACGCTGCAACAGAATTGATGGAAATGACAATTGGTTATGACTGTTGAGCTGGCTTCAATTATTATAAATGAATTACCTTATTTATTTCTATTATTGTTTTTGTTACTAATATTGCGTACAGGTAATGTAAGTGACCCGCCTTAGCCTTGTCACTACTTCGTCGAGGTTAGGCTCAGCACTTACCAGTACATGGGGTCGGTTGTACTAATACTACACTCTGCACTTCTTGTGCAGATTTTGGAGTTGGTCTCAGCGGCTTACCATAGACTTGCTCGGATTTCAGCTACTCAGAGGAGACTTGAGGTGTAACTGCACGGCGTTCGCAGTTCTGAAGTCCACGTCTATTTTACTTTAGCTGTGTGTTTATTTCCAAACATCTTTATTTTATTTCAGACCTTTATTTATATAATTCTAGAATCTCCTGCACTTGTGACACCAATTCTGGGATGGTATTTAGACACTATTATTTTTATGAATTATTCACTATATTTCAGACGTTACTTCTGCAATTATTCTCTGTTATTAATAAATTTAAAAATTGTTTTAAAAATGGATAATATTATTCTAACGTTGGCTTGCCTAGCAAGTAAAATGTTAGGCGTCATCACGGTCCGAAGGTGGGAATTTCGGGTCGTGATAGTTGGTATCAGAGCCCTAGGTTACATAGGTCTCACGAGTCACGAGCAAGCTTAGTAGAGCCTGAAGGATCGGTACGAAGACGTCTGTACTTATCTCTCAGAGGCTATGAAGTTTAGGAGCAATATCACTTCTTTCTTATTCTGTCGTGCAATTTTATTCTATCATCGATGATTGAACCATTCTATTCTTATTCTCTCGCAGATGGTGAGAACACGTAATACCTCTACCGATGGACAGGGACCAGAACCCCCGATGGCAACTATGGCCAGGGGTAGAGGTCGAGGCCGAAGTCTTGCTAGAGGCCGAGGCAGTAGCCGAGGTAGAGCTCAGTCCAGAGCTCGAGCAGCTGCACCTGTTGTAGACACTCAGGTAGACCTTCAGGAGGAGGTCCCAGTTCAGAATGTACCAGTTGGACCAGTTCAGGTCCCGGAAGGATACATAGCCACTCCAGTGCTTTAGGACGCTCTAGTCCGATTGGTGAGTCTTATGGAGGATGTGGCCCAGAATGGTACATTTCTAGTGGCACCATCCATCTCACAGGCTGGGGGAGGAGCACAAACTCCCACTACTCCTGCTCCGAAGCAGATGGCTCCCCAGAATCAGGCTCCAGCAGCCCCGCAAGTTGGGGTAGTTCAGCCAATTATTGCGGCACAGATCGGTGATAGGTCCGCCATGTCTTTTGAGGCCTTATTGAGACTGGATAAGTTCACCAAGCTCTTTACAGTTCACTTCAGTGGTACACCTTCTGAGGACCCACAGGATTATCTTGAACGCTGCCATGAGGTGATGCGGAACATGGGTATAGTTGAGACTAATGGGGTTGATTTTGCTGTATTTCATATGACGGGTTCCGCCAAAAGGTGGTGGAGAGATTATACATTGAACCGACCTGTCGGATCGCCTTCACTTACCTGGGATCAGTTCTCTCAGCTATTTCTAGAGAAGTTCCTCGCAATCACACTGAGAGAGAAATTCCGCAAGCAATTTGAACGTCTACAATAGGGCAGTATAACTATTACTCAGTATGAGTCCCGTTTTGTGGATTTGGCCCGTCATGCTCTCCTTTTACTACCTATGGAGGGAGAGAGGGTGAGGATGTTTATTGAGGGACTCACTCACCCTATCAGACTTTAGATGGCCAAGGAGACCGGAAATGAGATTTCTTTTCAGGCGGCTGCTAATGTCGCAAGGAGGATCGAGATGGTTCTTGCAAAGGAGATAAGGCAGAGGTCCGATAAGAGGCCTCATCGGTTCGGTGGTTTCAGTGGTGCCTCGTCTAGTGGCAAAGGTAATTTTGGTAGGGGACATCCTCCCAAACCGTTTCATTCAGCACTTCATGTATCTCCCTGTGCTTTAGGGAGTCACGGTCCTATTATGCCTTACTCTGGGCAGCCATTATTCAGTGCACATTCAGCTCCTATCAGTGCATCACCACTCCAGAGTTACTATAGCGGTTATCCGGCCTATTTGGGTCAACTTCAGCTTCAGCAGCCATGACATAAGGATGGGTGTTATGAGTGTGGAAACATTGGTCACATCAGGAGGTATTGCCCTAGATTGGAGAGTAACAGATCTCGGCAAGATTCTCGTGCCATCATACCGGCACCAGTTGCTTCACCGCCTACTCAACCAGCTAGAGGTAGGGGTCAGGCAGCTAGAGGTGGAGGTCAGGCTATTAGAGGTGGAGGTCAGGCCATTAGAGGTGGAGGTCAGATCGTTAGAGATAGAGGTCAGACCATTAGAGGTGGAGGCCAGCCAGTGAGAGGCCGTCCCAAGGACGCAGTTCAGAGTGGTGGGGCCCAGCCCCGATTTTATGCTTTTCCAGCTAGGCCTGAGGCCGAGTCATCTGATGTTGTGATCACAGGTATTATTCCAGTTTGCCATAGAGATGCTTCAGTTCTATTTGATCCAGGATCTATTTATTCCTATGTGTCCTCCTATTTTGCTTCATATTTGGTTGTGCCTTGTGATTCTCTAAGTGCTTCTGTGTGTGTATCTACACCGGTGGGAAACTCTGTTGTAGTAGATCATGTCTATCATTCGTGTGTGGTTACTATTGGTAATCTTGAGACTAGTATGGATCTTCTACTTCTTGATATGGTAGATTTTGATGTCATCTTGGGTATGGATTGGCTGTCCCCTTATCATGCTATATTGGATTGTCATGCCAAGACAGTGACCCTAGCTATGCCGGGGTTACCTCGGTTAGGATGGAAAGGAACTCCTGGTCATTCTGCCAGCAGGGTTATTTCTTATATGAAAGCTCTGCGTATGGTAGAGAAAGGGTGTCTATCCTATTTGGATTATATTCGCGATCCCAGTGCACATGTCCCTTCTATGGACTCAGTACCAATTGTTCGTGAATTTCCAAAAGTATTTCCTGCAGATTTGTCGGGGATGCCACCCGACAGAGATATTGACTTCTGTATTGATTTGGCTCCAGGCACTCAGCCCATTTCTATTCCACCATACCGTATGGCCCCGCCAGAGTTGAAAGAATTTAAAGAGCAGTTACAAGACTTGCTTGATCAGGGATTCATTAGACCTAGTGCCTCGCCCTGGGGTACACCAGTATTATTTGTAAAGAAGAAAGATGGCTATATGCGGATGCGTATAGATTAACGGCAGTTGAACAAAGCTACTATCAAAAACAAATATCCGCTACCAAGAATTGATGACTTATTTGATCAGCTTCAGGGTGCCAAGGTATTTTCAAAGATTGATTTGAGGTCTGGTTACCATCAGTTGAAGATTAGGGCATCTTATGTCCCTAAAATAGCTTTTCGAACTCAGTATGGGCATTACGAATTCCTAGTGATGTCATTTGGGTTAACAAATGCCCTAGCAGCATTTATGGATTTGATGAATCGGGTGTTCAAACGTTATTTGGATTATTTTGTGGTTGCATTCATTGATGATATCTTGATTTACTCCAGCAGTCGAGAGGAACATGAGTAGCATCTTCAAAGTGTGCTTCACACCTTGAAGAATAATCAGTTATATGCCAAGTTTTCAAAATGTGAGTTTTGGTTAGACTCAGTTGCCTTTTTGGGGCATGTTGTATTGGCAAAAGGCATAAAGGTGGATCCTAAGAAGATTGAGGCTGTTCAGAATTGGCCTAGACCTACTTCAGTTACAGAGATCCGGAGTTTCCTGGGTTTAGCAGGTTATTTTCGTCAGTTCGTGGAAGGGTTTTCATCTATAGCAAGCCCATTGAGCAGATTGACCTAGAAAGGTGTCCCATTCGGATGGTCAGACGAGTGTGAGATGAGCTTTCAGAAGCTCAAGACCGCTTTGACTACGGCACCAGTATTGGTATTACCCACAGGTTCAGGATCGTATACGGTATATTGTGACGCATCTCACATTGGGCTTGGTGAAGTATTAATGCAAGATGGCAAGGTAATTGCATATGCGTCGCGGCAGTTGAAAGTTCACGAGAAGAATTATCCTGTTCATGACTTAGAATTGGCAGCCATTGTTCATGCACTGAAGATTTGGAGGCATTACCTCTACGGTGTCTCGTGTGAGGTATTTACTGATCATCGTAGCCTTCAGTATCTGTTCAAACAAAAGGATCTTAATTTGAGGCAGAGAAGATGGTCGGAGTTGTTGAAAGACTATGATATCACCATTTTGTATCACCCTAGAAAGGCCAATGTGGTGGCCAATGCTTTGAGTAGAAAGGCTGTGAGTATGGGCAATCTTGCGTATATTCCGGTTGGTGAGAGGCCATTAGCTGCAGATGTTCAGACTTTGGCTAATCATTTCGTGAGGTTAGATGTTTCAGAACCCATTCGGGTTCTACCTTGCACAGTCGCTCGGTCTTATTTATATGAGCGCATCAAAGAGAGGCAGTATGATGATCCTCGTTTACTTGTCCTTAAGGACACGGTGCGGCACGGTGATGCCAAACAGGTTGTTGTGGGGGAAGATGGAGTTCTGCGAATGCAGGGTCATATTTGTGTGCCTAATGTGGATGGGCTTCGTGAATTAATTCTTGAAGAAGCACACAGTTCCAGGTATTCTATTCATCCAGGTACCGCCAAAATGTATCAAGATTTGCGGCAACATTATTGGTGGAGGAGAATGAAAAAGTATATAGTTGCATATGTAGCTCGGTGCCTGAATTGTCAGCAAGTTAAGTATGAGCATCAGAGACCTGGTGGTTTGCTTCAGAAGTTAGAAATTCCTGAATGGAAGTGGGAGCGTATCACTATGGATTTTGTTATTGGGATCCCACGGACTCAGAGAAAATTTGACACAGTTTGGGTCATTGTGGACAGGTTGACCAAGTCAGAACATTTCATTTCAGTGGCAGTTACCTGTTCTTCAGAGAGGTTAGCTGAAATTTACATTCGTAAGATTGTCTGCCTTCACGGTGTGCCCGTGTCTATTATTTCAGATCGAGGTACGCAGTTTACCTCACATTTTTGGAGGGTTGTACACTGTGAGTTAGGCACACGGATGGAGTTGAGTACAATATTTCATCCACAGACAGACGGGCAGTCAGAGCGCACTATTCAGATATTGGAAGATATGCTCCACGCTTGTGTTATAGACTTTGGAGTTTCTTGGGATCATTTCTTGCCACTTGCGGAGTTTGCTTATAATAATAGCTACCAGTCGAGCATTCATATGTCTCCATATGAGGCATTATACGGAAGACGATGCCGATCGCCAGTTGGTTGGTTTGAACTGGGAGAGGCTCGGTTGTTGGGTACCGATTTGGTACAGGATGCCTTGGATAAGGTCAAGATTATTCAGGATCGACTTCGCACGGCTCAGTCTAGGCAAAAGTGTTATGCCAACCGTAAAGTTCGTGATATTGCATTCATGGTTGGAGAAATAATATTGCTCCGGGTTTCACCTATGAAAGGTGTAATGAGGTTCGGAAAGAAGGGCAAGTTGAGCCCTAGGTATATCGGACCCTTTGAAATTCTTGAAAAGGTGGGTGAAGTAGCCTACAGGCTTGCATTACCACCTAGTTTATCAGTGGTTTATCCGGTGTTCCATGTGTCTATGCTCCGGAAATATCATGGTGATCCGTCCCATGTGTTAGATTTCAACACAGTCCAATTGGACAAAGATTTGACTTACGAGGAGGAGCCGGTGGCTATTCTAGTCTGGCAGGTACGACAGTTGAGGTCTAAGAGTTATCCTTCAGTTCGAGTGCAATGGAGAGGTCAGCCGGTAGAGGAATCTACCTGGGAGTCCGAGTCGGACATGCAGAGTAAATATCCATACCTTTTTCTCCAGCTCAGGTACCTTTTTCTAACTCTGTTCGAGGACGAACGTTTGTTTTAGAGGTGGAGAATGTGATGACCTAAAATGTCATCTTTAAATTTAATAAGTAATGCTATGTTCTAAGACCTTGAAAACAACCATTTATCATTCCTTGACTTGCGTGCGCAGTCCGTACAATTTTCCAAAAAGTTTTTATGTGAAAAATGGATTAAAATGTGAAATAGAGCTTTAAAAACTCAACTGAGTTGACTTTAGTCAATATTTTGAGCAAACGGACCCGGATCAGTATTTTGACAATTTTGGTAGGTCCGTATCGTGATTTGGGACTTGAGCGTATGCCCGGAATCGAATTCCGAGGTACCTAGCTCGAGATATGGAATTTTGATGAAAACATAAAAGCTTGAAAGCTTAATGATTTTTAAAAAATTAATGATATTAGATTTATTGACCTCGGGTCCGTATTTTGGTTCCGGAGCCCGGTGTAGGTCCACTATAATATTTATGACTTATCTTCCGAATATGGTGAGAATCGAAGTTGATTTCACGTGATTCGGAAGTCCGGTTGTAAAAATATAAGATTTAAAATTTTCTTGAAAATTTCCTTTGAATTGGTGTCTGATTCGTAGTTCTAGGTGTTATTTTGGCAATTTGATCACGGGAGCAAGTTCGTATGATGTTTTAAGACTTGTGTGCATGTTTGGTTTGGAGCCCCGAGGGCTCGGGTGAGTTTTGGATAGGATACGGGATGATTTTGAACTTAGAAAATCTAGTTTTTCTGCAACTTCAAGCTTCTGGTATTTCCTTCAACGCGTTCGCGAATGTACTCACGCGAACGCGAAGAGCAAATGGGCTGGCTGAATTTTTCTTCTTCGTGAACGCGAAGATTGGGCCGCGAACGCGAAGCTATGGGGACTTTACCCTTCGCGAACGCGACCAGCTCAACGCGAACGCGAAGCTTTAGAGGCCTGGGGGAGGGGTCAGTCGCCCTTCTACGCGAACGCGAGCACTGGCACGCGAACGCGAAGGCCAGGGGAAAAAGCCTTCACGAATGCGAAGGAGGACTCGCGAACGCGAAAGCTACGGGCTGCTATTCATCGCGAACGCGATAGGCCCTTTGCGAACGCGAAGAAGGCCTGACGCATGTGACTTAAAACAAAACCAAAACGGGATTTTTCCCATTTTTCACAAACCCTCAATTAGAACTAGGCTTAGGGGCGATTTCAAAGGAGTTTTTCACGATTTCGAATTGGGTAAGTGTTCTTTATCATATAGTGATTGTATTTCCTAAATCTAAGTCTATATTCATCATTTATTTCGGATTTAGATGGAAGAAATTGGAATTTTTATAAAATCTTCCAAAAACGAAAAGTTATGATTTGAAGGTCCATTTGATATCGGAATTGGACAATTTTTGTATGGTTGAACTCGTATCGGAACGGGTGTTCGGATTTTGCATATTTTTATGGGATTTAAGATGTGGGTCCCATTGTCAAATATTTAAATGAATTTCGTATTTTTATCCGAAAAATTAATAAATTCATATGAAATTAATTCCTATGATTCGTATTGAGTATATCAAATTGTTTGTGAATAGATTTGAAGATTTTGGAGACAAATTTAAATGGAAAAGTTGTGGTCGAGTAATTGATTGGAATTTGCAAATCGAGGTAAGTGTCGTGGTTAACCTTGACTTAAGGGAATAGAACCCTTAAATTAGTTATTATGTGAAATGCATGTGAACGACGTATAGGCGAGGTGACGAGTGTCTATACGTCGTCAAATTAATTGTTTGCATAATTACTTGAAAAATCATAAATTATTTTAAATCATGAATTAATTATTATAATAGTTGTTTCTCTCATATTCTTTGCCAAATATTAATTCTTTAATTCCTGCATTAATTGTTACATGCTACTTGAATTATGTGTCTTAATTGTTATTTGACATTTAGCATATTAAATATTAAACTACCTATTTTCTCCTTGATTTCTATAATAATTTGCTATTTGACATTGTCTGTTTCATGATTAAATCATAATTATTGTATGCTTGTTGTCTTATAATTTCATATTAATTGTTGCATTTATTGGGAAAATTCCTTATATAAGAATTGGTAAATGAATATACTGGAGGAGCGGGTTGCACGCCGCAACAGAATTGATTATAATGAATATATTGGAGGTTCGGGTTGCACGCCGCAACAGACTTATTAAAAGTCTATATTGGAGGATCGGGTTGTACGCCGCAACAGACTTATTAAAAGTTTATATTGGAGGATCGGGTTGAACACCGCAACAGACTTATTAAAAGTCCATATTGGATGATTGTGTTGCACGCCACAACAGACTTATTTAAAAGTCAACATATATATATATATTGGGGGATCGGGTTGCATGCCGCAACAGACTTGATTAAAAATGAATATATTGTGAGAGCGGGTTGCACGCTGCAACAGAATTGAATGTGAATATATTGTGAGAGCGGGTTGCATGCTGCAACATAATTGAATGTGAATATATTATGAGAGCGGGTTGCACGCTGCAACAGAATTGATGAAAATGACAATTTGTTATGACTGCTGAGTTGGCTTCAATTATTATAAATGAATTACCTGATTTATTTCTATTATTATTTTTGTTACTAATATTGCATACAGGTAATGTAAGTGACCCGCCTTAGCCTCGACACTACTTCGTCGAGGTTAGGCTCAGCACTTACCAGTACATGGGGTCGGTTATACTGATACTACACTCTGCACTTCTTGTGCAGATTTTGGAGTTGGTCCCAGCGGCGTACCATAGACTTGCTCGGATTTCAGCTACTCAGAGGAGACTTGAGGTATAACTGCACGGCGTTCGTAGTTCTGAAGTCCCCATCTATTTTACTTTAGCCGTGTGTTTATTTACAGACAGCTTTATTTTATTTCAGACCTTTATTTGTATAATTCTAGAAGCTCGTGCACTTATGACACTAATTCTAGGATGGTATTTAGACACCGTTATTTTTATGGATTATTCACTATATTTCAGATGTTACTTCCGCAATTGTTCTCTATTTTTAATAAATTTTAAAAAAAATTTAAAAATGGATAATATTATTCTAACGTTTGCTTGCCTTGCAAGTGAAATGTTAGGCGCCGTCACGGTCCGAAAGTGAGAATTTCGGTTCATGACAGGAACATACGTTAAAGCTCAAAATTGGCAAGATAACATAGTTAGGAATTGGTCCTAGTAGGTACATTGGAACACATGAGTTGATTGATTACGAGGATGCAGAACAAAGTAGGGAGATAAACTCAGGAAGAGTAGCAGGAATAAACTTTCGTAACACACAAAAATACACTAGGCTAGGCATGTTTAAGTAGTGAGAATATTTCATGGTGAGCACATATAGTGGGCATAAGTTAGAGTCATAATTTGAGCAAGTTTAGATGCCGGAAAATCTCATAGTCACAAGATAACAGGATAACACAATAGCATATTGATTCACAAAAGCTCAGAAAAACATGAACACAATGAGAAGTAATGAAATTGACATAGCCAAAGACACTTACCAGTTGCGATTTAGCAAACAAGTAAACAAGAAGAATAACTCCAATAATACTTCAAACGTTGATAGCAAAGAGAGCAGCAAAAACCAAAAACTCAGTGCGTCAGAGTTCCCAAGGATTTCAGATGAACCCCGAGCAGTGCTCGCACTGAGAAAAGGTCAACTAATCGAATTTTGGTGGCCTTGGCTTTCAACCGGCCAAGTGCCCAAGTTTCAGAACAGTATATAATAAGTTTAGAGTGAGAGAGGAACAGTAATTAAGGTCCGTTTTAGTGGAATTTGGAGGAGGGGTATATATAGTGTTGAATCAGGCGAGTAAACAAGGAAAGAAATCAAGCAAACATAAATAAGGAAAAGAAAAATATTACATGCAATCAGTAGAGTAACCGGCAAAGGAAAAAAATCGAATTTCAAACCATAATTAGGGTTCAACATTTGAAATCAGCCAACTGGTGTGAGAAATCAGCTCCCTTTTCATGTATATAGACGAAATATCGTCCAAATCTCAAAGGTTAAGGTCGATCCAGTCCGGTCTAGAGATAGTACTTTCCAAGTGCCTGAGTAATACCACAAACGTGTGACCAGTAGCGGAGGAACGTAGATATGGTAAGCAAATAATGGGTGAATCCCATTATCAACCAGATTTAGAGAGGGATTGAAAGGGAAGGAGGCTAGGGTTCTTCAGAGAGAGGGGGAGTTTGAGAGTGTTTAGGGGCGGCTATTTGGAGATAATGGGTTAGGGTTTCTGGAGTTTGGCTAATTAAAAATGAGGGGTTGATCGTGGGTCGTTGATCTTAAAAGATCAACGGCCAGGATTTTTAAAAAAGCGGGGCGGGTCGCTCAAACGGGTTCCGACCGAGTTATCTTAAGGGGGTTATCTTAAAAGATCAACGGTCTAATGATAATAATTGGGCCAGGGATTTTGGGCATCTGGGCAAGCTTTTGGTTCGATTTTGACTCAACATTGGGCCAAATTTTAAAAATTAAAAAAAGTAAATTAATAAAATAGCTAAATAAGTATAAAAAATATTATTTAAGCAAATAAGTATTTTAAAATAATAGCTGAAGGTTGTAAACGTATAAAAAGTTATTTTGACCCTAAATAAAATGATAAATGTAATTAATTATAAAATATAGGCTATTATTGCAAAAATGTGTAAATAACCTAAAAATACAAATATAATTACATGAAATGAAATAAAATGTTATAAAATATGCATGTGGGTACAAATAATAAATTTAAATGATTAAATCACCCCAAAATAATTTGAAGGGATAATTAATAAATATTTGAATAATTTAAATGCAAGAAAAAATAATTTTAAAGCTTTAAAATTTATAAAAAATACTTATATGACCCCTATAAGTTGGGTAATAATGCAAAATGATATTTTGAAAGTATATGAAATATTTTATAAAATATGAGAGCAAAATTGGGTATTAACATTCTCTATGAAAGACTTTGAGCCTGTTCAGGAGATAATCACCACGTTCACTATCATAACTAATGAACTAAAGTCGCTAAGAAAGGTGTTCACTTCTGAAGAACTGGTTGGCAAAGCCTTGAGGATTCTTCCTGCGTCATTGAAAATAAAAGTCACATCCATTCAGGAAGCAAAGGAGCTGGATAAAATCTCATTGGATTAGTCGATTGGGAATCTAAAAACGCATGAAATAAGAGAGCTGGAACTACGCAAGGAAGAACCAAAAAGGGATAAGGCGCTGGTTCTCAAGGCTACATATGAAGATGAGTCTGATGATGATGATCTGGATATTGCACTATTTGCTAAGTTCAAAAAATTCATGAAGGATTTCAGATATGGACTCAAGAGAGAAAACCATGGCAAACCTAAGCATATTGACAAATTCTCATACGATGGATGCTACAAGTGTAATAAGCTGGATCACATGGTCAAAGACTGTCCAATATGGAAAGTTAAATGGAAAAAAGAAAGATCTGAGAAAGAGAAAAGGGACAAGTTAAATGAGCGTAGTCCAAACAAAAATAAAGTTCTAGGCAAGGGATTCACTGAGGCCATGAAACAAGCCTTCCTGGTGTCATGACCCCAATTTCCTTCTGTAGGATGTCGTGAGGGCACCTAGTCTCTAAGTTTAGGTAAGCCTAACACTTACTAAATAAATAAAAAAATTCAACCATCAAATGAAAAATACGAGATAAATTTTTTTTACAAGTTAAAATTCCCAAAACCAGTAGTACAAGTCATAAGCTCTACTGAGTTTGCTAGAAAATCCCTAAATGCAACTGTTCGGAATGGAATTAAACAGTACAATGAAAATATCAGAAGGTGAATCCGAGGCATGCGAACGCGATGACAGGTTTACCTTGAGTCTCCACAGCTCGACCAGCCAGCTAATAATCAACAACAACAATGGCACATGGATTTGCACCAAAATGTACAGAAGCATAGTATGAGTACACCACAGCGTACCCAGTAAGTATCAAGACTAACCTCAGTGGAGTAGTGACGAGGGACAGTCAAGATACCTACTAGACTAAACAACCTGAACAAGTGTGTAGATGAACTAACAGAGAAACAATATTAATATAAAGCTAAGCAGGATAAGGAATACAAAATAATACTTGCAATGATACACTAGTAACAACAATGTTCAACAGGAAGCAATTAGGTAATAATGCTATAGAGTAACTGATCACAGACTAAGTTCGGAGAAACCAAATAAAGGGAAAACCAACAACAACTCAATAAGAACAATCGCTTTCACATCAGATCTGTTCAAGCATTTCCACGAGGTACCGAACCTTATAATCACAGCTCACGGGTCCCAATTCATGAACCCTAATCACTTGGCATCTTGTTCCCACATTACAAATCATAACTGCACGGACGACTGACGTGCCAATAGAACAATCCTCACACAGAAGGCAAGAACACAAGAGTACGTATAATGGTTAATGACATCAGTATTCACCTTTTAAAACCGATATGGGTGATTTAACTATGTGTATGCTTGTACAAGTATTCTACCATAATTCCGGTCAACAAATAAGAGAAGAGATAATGAATGACACATAAGAAATGATCACCACGAAATGTACAGTGTAATAAAAGCAGTAATGAAGTTTGAAGCAACGACCATCACAACGAGATTAACTACATAGAACTGAGCAAATAGTGCAACACGAAGGAAAACAATTACTAGTATGCTAAGGAAAAAATCAATTAAAGACAAGTGCACAGAAAAGGGAAAATGACAACAAGAGACCTCCCGAGGTACCGCCTTGTAGTCTCAAATCGTAAAATGAATCACAACTTTTCTTATATCACCGCGGGAGCCTTTATATTTAGTTTTGACAATCATTTTTCCCGAAATAGCATCCCATGTTTTATCCCATCTTATCACACCACATGGATTCTAGTAGTTTCCCTACTAGCCACTCGTTTCAAGCCCACCTTATCTCACCGCATGTGTTTTAACACCCAGACCTTATACCACTGCATGCGTATCAATAACACCAACAACATGGCAGAAACCTCGTGCAACACAATAACAACTGCACGACAGAAATCTCGTGCAAACACAATAACAAACGCACGCTATAAACCTCGTGCAAACACAATACAAATTGCATGGCAGAAACCTCGTGCAAACACAATAACAATCACACGGCAGAAACCTCGTGCAAACACAATAACAACCGCACGACAGAAACCTCGTACAAATACAATAAAAATTCTCTCAACAGAAACCTCGTGCAAACACAATAATAATTCTCTCAACAGAACACGTATACCAAAAACATAACAACTCAAATAAATGACTTTCACAATATGTGCTCACATGCTGCAACATTTTCTCAAAACAGTTTCAATATCACAACCACACATAGCCCTCAGCTCAACAACACTGAATACAATAGCAACATCGATAATAACACGAGAATACGGAAAGTAAATTAACTCAGTAACTTCAAAATACAAAGAAAACTGAAGAACGAACTCACAAAGAAAGACACAACATGAAATAATGGTACAACATAGCAATAGCTCAACAAGGAAGAGATAATGTGTAGTGATGATTCCACAAAAGTACAATTCAACGGTAAGAGGGATAACATGAATCAATGATTCCATATAAGGATAAGTCGACAATAATAAAGGATAACAAAACTTCATTTAGGGTTGAGCAACTATGGAAGAGATACAAAAAATTCAGTTAAGGATGAGCAAATTATAGAAAAAGATAATAATAACTTCAACTAATGATAGGCTATTACGGAAAAGATAATAATAACTTCAATCAAGAATAAACAATTACGGAAAAGATAACATGTCAATAAAAGAGGAAACAACTCCAGTAAAGGCACATAAGAGTTTAATCGATAATAAGGGTAAAACATGAAGCAATAAATTTCAAATAAGACACATAAGGGTTGTGAGCATCTAATTTTTTACCATATTTGAATTTCTCATCACTTTTAGTATTTAAATAGTTTTAAGTTTAATCTTTATATATTTTAGTTTTTGTTTCACCTTTTATAGGTTTTATTTGAGAAAATTAAAAACCCAAAAAAAGAGTTACTTGGACTTTGTTTAATATATTTCCTATTATAGCAAGTTATTTTAGTTTATTCTTATATAGAAAAAAAATTATTTAAAAAGAGACTTAAAGAAGAGAGACGTTTGAAGCAAAAAGCAGAAAACAAGAAACGTAGATTTATAAGGAAAAAGATTCTTTTCATTTTTTTAAAATGTGGACCCCACTACCTTATCCCTCCATAATAAACTCCACCTGCACCACGTTACTAAAGTCACCAAAAAAGAAAATCGGGCCCCAAGCTTCCTTCTTACATATTCTATATAAGGAGAAAACCTAGAACTTGGGAGGGGAGGAGGGAGGGGAGACGCAACTCACTACTTCTTCCTCCTTAGGTGATATTATTTTTCCTCCTCACTAAACCTCCATGAGTCACTGAAAATCAGTCATAAAATTATCCCTAACCCACTCTGAAACATATGTAATTCCACTAGTTCGTCGCTACTGCTTTAGTTGTACAACCACCAGCGAAATACCACCCAAAACAATCCCTTTCCTCTGTTAAAACCCAGTTGGAAAATGCAGCGAAACCCCCTTTAAAACCATCGTAGTTCTTTCTCAAAGTAGCGTGCAATTGGGTTGAGTCGGGGTTGAGTTCATGACGAGATTCCGTTTGTGGTTCCGACGAGGTCTTTCATCGCGGATCTATCACATGTCGTAGTAGCTGTTATTCCAACTTTTATAAAGGATCTTTGTATATTGCAAGTCTGAAATTGCTAAGCTCAAGGTCCATTTCTATTTTAAATCTTTATTTCATGCATGGCTTGGTGTTTAATGTTGTTGAGCTTATATTACTTGCGCACTGTTTATATATTTATGTGGTGATTCGTTCTTAGTTTGAGAATTGTTGTGATGTTATGTTGATTTTCAGTTTCTCTCATTAGCTTTGCAACTGCAATTTAGTATAACAATTGTGGCTTAGAGTTAATTCGTATGTTTCAAGTTATTTGCTAAACGGATCAGTTGAATAGGATTTTATTAGAATTAGGGAATGAAGATTCAATGTGATATTTATGGGAGTCTTACAAAATTGAAATGGGTCCTGGGCTTTTGACTTTTAATGGATATTGAGTTTAGGATGATTTGAACCAATAAGTGGACCAGGTTGTATTGGGCTTGAATTTTACTCATTGACTAGCTCGCCATTTGATCCATAGCTGCTAATAACTCCAAAATGCCTTTTAGCCGGTTAATAACTTGTATTTTAGATAGCTAAGTAATACACTTCTTCCACAATAAATTTCATACCTCATACCTTTACAATAATCTCAAAGTTAGTTTAGGAAAACTAATTAACAATATCGCTAGGCAACTAGTAGGCACACCTTAACGTTTTTATTCACGGATTCGCTTGTGTACCTTGATGTTTAATATTTAGTAAATTAATTCTATAATCTCCATAGCTTAATTATTTTTTAATTTAATTAATCTCTTGTTCTAATCGTGGATTCGCTTGCGTAACGCGATAGTGGCATTTAATAATGTGATGACCCAAAAGGTCATCTTATATTTTAGAAATCGAATATGCGCTATTAAGCCTTAAAAATCTCATTTTTACCCTCCTCGATTTGCGTGCGCAGTCCAGGCAGGTTTCCGAAAAGCTTTTATGCTGAAAACTAATGGAAATAAAAAAAATTTGCCTTAAAAATTGATTTTAGTTGACTTCGGTCAATATTTTTGGTAAACGGATCCAGATCCGTACTTTGACGGTCCTGGTAGGTCCGTATCGAATTATGTGACCTGGGCGTATGCCCGAAATCGAATTTGGAGGTCCCTAGCTTGAGTTATGAATTTTTGATGAAAATTAAAAGTTAGGAAATTATTTATTTTTAAGAATTGATTGATATTTGGCATTGTTAGTATCGGGTCCGTATTTTAGTTCCGGAGCCTGGTACAAGTTCATTATGATATTTAAGACTTGTCTGTGAAATTTGGTAAGAAACGGAGTTGATTTGCCATGATTTGGACGTCCAGTTGAAAAGATAGGAATTTTAAAGTGTTCTTGAAAATTTCATTTGATTTGGTGCTAAAATCGTAGTTCTAGGTGTTATTTTGGCGATTTGATCGCACGAGCAAGTTCGTATGATATTTTTAGACTTGCGTGCATATTTGGTTTGGAGCCCCGAGGGCTCGGGTGCCATTCGGGCGATGCGCGAGTTGAGTTCAAACCTCAACAGGGCTGTTGGTGCACCAAATCTAGTGTGCCCGCACCTGCGAGCCTTTGGTCGCAGGTGCGAGCGATAGCCCCGCAGGTGCGACCCAGGCCTGGACTTCATTTTTTCGCAGATGCGGACATTTCTCCGCAGAAGCGAAACCCTATCTGCAGGTGCGGCCCCAGTTGGCCCAGTCCTTTTCCGCAGAAGCGCACATCCTGTCCGCACGTGCCGATGCACAGGTGCGAAGGTCGTTGGGCAGTGAGTTCATTTAATTCGGACTCCAGCCATTTTTCTTCTCGTTTTCAAAAGTATAGGAGGCCTTGTCGATTTTTCAAAGACATTTTCTTCCCCAAATCATAGGTAAGTGTTCCTTAACTCGTTTCTTTCAATCTTTTATTTCATTTTACTAGAATTAAACCTAAAATCTAGAGTTTTCATGGTAGAATTAGGGGTTAGGGTAGAAACTAGTGATTTCGGAAATTTAGGGATTTAAACCTCGATTTAAGGTCGGATTCCAAAACCAATTACATATTCGGGCTTGGGGGTGACTGCGTAAATGAATTTTGGTTCGAACGTCGGGTTTTGACCAAGCAGGTCCGGGGTCAATTTTCGAATTTTTAGAGGAAAATTTGGGAAATCTTTAATTATTCATTAAAGTTGATTCCTTTAGCAATGTTTGATATTATTGAGTCATTTTTGAATAGATACGAATGCTTTGGAGGTGAATCCCAAAGAAAAGGCTGTGATTGAGAATTTAGTGGCCTTCGGAGCGAGGTAAGTGCCGTGTCTAACTTTAGCTTGAGGGAATAGGTATTATGTGTTCATTTGCTACGTGATTGGTTGTTAAATGCGATGTATAGGTGAGGTGACGAGCATCTATGCGTCGTTGTTGAGTCATAACATGCGAGTGAAATTCTATTCTTGTCTATTTTGTAGCCTTAAATTCTACTATCCATGCTTAGCGGGTTATTTGAAATGTTGGGTGACTCATATTTGGTTTCACTGAGATTTGGTAATTTTTGAATATTGATTCGAGGTTGAGATTACATTGTGCTATTGATTATGGGAAAATACTGGTTTTTTTATGATACTCTTATCTATCCGTTATTGATTCTGTGATTTGTGAGGAGGAGTGTAAAGCATGAAGGGTGATGTCGTGCATACATTATTTATATTGTGAGGAAGAGTGTAAAGCACGAAGGGTGATGCCGTGTATATTATGAGAGGTTTAATGCACGAAGGGTGACGTCGTGCCGTTCTATTTATTTATTTGGCGAGGTTGAGAGTAAAAGCACGAAGGGTGATGTCGTGTTTTTCTATTTATTTATTTGGTAAGGTTGAGAGTAAAAGCACGAAGGGTGATGTTGTGCCATTCTATTTATTTATTTGGTGAGGTTGAGAGTAAAATCATGAAGGGTGATGCCGTGCAGTTTCCTTTGCTGTTTTATTTGCTCAATTTGTTTAAGGATTTTCGGTTTAATTCTCTCTTTTCACTATTCTCACTCTTTATATTGTATTCCTCCACTATATGTCCCCTTCCTATTATTTCTGTGTTATTTCTTTATTTACCGTTGTTGCCACTAGCATGATTATATTGTTCAGGTTATATATGGGTGTCTTGTCCTAGCCTCGTCACTACTTCGCCGAGGTTAGGCTCGACCTTACCAGTACATGGGATCGGTTGTACTGATGCTGCATTCTACACTTTTTGTGCAGATTTTAATACCGGCTCAGGTTGACCGAGATTTGCTACTGGTCCGCTGTCCGGAGACTCAAGGTAGATTTGTCGGCATTCACAGACCTTGAAGTCCCTATCTATATTTTATGTCCTACTGTTTTCTTTCATTCAAATAGTTGTATTTCTTTCACACTATTACTTGTAGTAAATTTTAGAATGCTCGTGAATTGTGACTCCAGATCCGGGTGGTAGTAATTAATGCAGTTTTATGATATTCCGCACATATTATATTTCATCTTAGTTAATTAGTGATAATTACTGAATGGAAATAAGGAATTGGTTCAATGATTCTCTAACGTTGGCTTGCCTAGAAAGTGAAATGTTAGGCGCCATCACGGTCCCGTCGGTGGGAAATTTCGAGTCATGACAGTTGGTATCAGAGCACTAGGTTGCATAGGTCTCACGATTCATGAGCAAGCTTAGTAGTGTCTGGAGGATCGGTACGGAGACGTCTGTGCTTATCTTCCAGAGGCTATGAAATTTAGGAACAAGTTTCACTTCTATTCTTCTATGTCGTGCGATTTTGTTTTCACAATGCTGATTGAACTCTTCTACTCTTATTCTCTCGCAGATGGCGAGAACACGTACCGCTTCCTCAGCTGAGCAGCAGCGAGAGCCTCCAGTGATAGCTCCTACGCGGGGCAGAGGTCGAGGCCGTGCCAGACGCCGAGGCAGGGGCAGGGCCCAGCCTAGGGCCCGAGCAGCAGCCCCAACAGTGGAGCCTCAGATAGAGCTTGACGAGGAGGTTCCATCCCAGACTATTCCTGCCGGACTAGCTCAGGTTCCGGAGGGGTTCATTACTACCCTAGTACTTTAGGACGCTTTGGTCCGTTTGGTGGGACTTATGGAGAGTGTGGCCCAGACTGGTGCATTTCCCATGGCACCAGCAGTATCTCAGGCTGGAGGAGAAGCCCAGACTCTTACCACTCCTGCTCCGGAGCAGATAGCTCCCCAGTATCAGGCTCCAGCAGCTCAGCCAGTCGGATTAATTCACCGGTTATTGTGGCATAGGTCGGAGATGGGCCAGCTATGTATTCTAAGGCTTTATGGAGATTGGATAGGTTTATCAAGCTCTTTCATGCTCACTTCAGTGGTTCTCCTTCAGAGGATCCCTAGGAGTATCTTGATAGCTGTCACGAGGTCTTACGGAACATGGGTATAGTGGAGACCAATGGGGTCGATTTTGCTGTATTTCAGATGACTGGTTCCGCCAAGAAATGGTGGAGAGATTACTTGTTGACCAGACCAGCTGGGTCGCCTGCTCTTACTTGGGACCAGTTCTCTCAGTTCTTCATAGAGAAGTTTCTACCTATCACATTGAGAGAGGAGCGTCACCGTCAGTTTGAGCATCTCCAGCCGGGCAGTATGACTGTTACTTAGTATGAGACCCATTTTGTAGATTTGGCCCGTCATGCTATTCTTTTGCTTCCCACAGAGAGAGAGAGATAGAGAGAGAGAGGGTGAGGAGGTTCATTGATGGACTTGCTCAGCCTATCAGATTACAGATCGCTAAGGAGACTAGGAGTGAGATTTCCTTTCAGGCGACTGCTAATGTCGCCAGACGAGTCGAACTGGTTCTTACTCAGGGAGGTCAGGGGTCTGACAAGAGACCTTATCATTCCGGTGAGTTCAGTGGTGCCTCATCTAGAGGCAGGAGTACTTTTGGTAGAGGCCATCCTCCCAGGCCGTTTCATTCAGCACTCCAGGCATCCCACGGTATCTCAAGTGGTCGTGGCCCTCAGATGCGTTATTTTGATCAGCTAGCCTACAGTACACGACTAGCTCCTATTAGTGCACCACCACTCCAGAGTTATCAGGGTGGTTATTCAGGTCGACAGGGTCAGTTTCAGGGTCAGCAGTCACAGCAGCCAAAGTTATGTTATATTTTTGGAGATCCGAGGCACATTGCTAGATTTTTCCCTCGGGCAACGGGCAGCTCACAATATCAGAGTTCGCATGCCATGGTTCCGGCACCAGTTGTTGCACCACCTGCTCAGCCAGCCAGAAGTAGGGGTCAGGCAGCCAGAAGTAGAGGCCAGACTGTTAGAGGTGGAGGTCAGGCCGTTAGAGGTGGAGACCAGCCAGTTAGAGGTCGTCCCATGGACGTAGTTCAGAGTGGTGGGGCACAGCCCCGGTGTTATGCTTTCCCAGCCATGATTGAGGCTGAGTCATTTGACGATGTTATCACAGGTACTGTTTCAGTTTGCAGTAGAGATGCTTTAGTTCTATTTGATCCGGGATCTACTTACTCCTATGTGCCATCCTATTTTGCTTCCTATTTGGTTGTGCCCCGTGATTCTTTGAGTGCTCTTGTGTATGTGTCCACACCAGTGGGAGATACTATTGCTGTAGATCGTGTTTATCGTTCGTGTGTGGTCACCATTGGGAGTCTTGAGACTCGTGTAGATCTTCTACTTCTCGACATGGTTGATTTTGATGTCGTACTGGGTATGGATTAGTTGTCACCTTATCATGCTATATTAGATTGTCATGCCAAGACAGTGACCTTAGCCTTGCAGGGGTTGCCTCGATTAGAGTGGAGAGGAAATCTTGACCATTCCACCAACAGGGTTATCTCTTATGTGAAGGCTCAGCATATGGTCGAGAAGGGGTATCTAGCTTATTTGGCTTATGTCCGCGATTCTAGTGCGGATGTTCCTTCCATAGATTCGGTGCCGGTTGTTCGTGAGTTTCCAGAGGTGTTTCCTGCAGACCTGCCGGGGATGACACCCGACAGGGATATTGATTTCTGCATTGATTTGGCTCCGGGCACTCAGCCTATTTTCATTCCGCCATATCACATGGCCCCGTTAGAGTTGAAAGAATTGAAGGAGCAGTTGCAAGATTTGCTTGATAAGGGCTTCATTAGACCTAGTGTCTCGCCCTGGGGTGCACCTGTGTTGTTTATGAAGAAGAAAGATGGATCGATGAGGATGTGTATAGATTATAGGCTGTTGAACAAAGTCACCATCAAGAACAATTATCCATTGCCAAGGATTGATGATTTATTTGATCGGTTTCAGGGTGCCAAGGTGTTTTCAAAGATTGATTTGAGATCTGGCTACCATCAATTAAGGATTAGGGCATCCGATGTTCCTAAGACAGCTTTTCGGACTCGGTATGGGCATTATGAGTTTCTAGTGATGTCATTTGGGCTGACAAATGCCCCAGCAGCATTCATAGATTTGATGAACCGGGTGTTCAAACCCTACCCGGATTCCTTTATGGTTGTGTTTATTGACGATATCTTGATCTACTCCCACTGTCAAGAGGAGTATAAGCAGCACCTTCGGATCGTTCTTCAGACTCTGAAAGACAGCCGGTTATATGCTAAGTTCTCAAAATGCGAGTTTTGGTTAAGTTCAGTTGCTTTCTTGGGTCACGTTATATCAGCAGAGGGTATTCAGGTTGATCCTAAGAAGATTGAGGCAGTTTAGAACTGGCCTAGACCCACATCAGCTACAGAGATCCGTAGTTTCCTAGGTTTGGCGGGCTATTACCGTCGATTTATGGAGGGGTTTTCATCAATAGCAGACCCGTTGACCAGATTGACCCAGAAGGGTGCCTCGTTCAGGTGGTCAGACGAGTGTGAAGCGACCTTTCAGAAGCTCAAGACTGCTTTGAATACGACACCAGTATTGTTGTTACCCACAGGTTTAGGATCTTATATAGTATACTATAATGCATCCCGTATTGGTCTGCGTGCGGTATTGATGCAGGGTGGCAAGGTTATTGCATATGCTTCACGGCAGCTGAAGGTTCACGAGAAGAATTACCCTGTTCATGATCTAGAGCTGGCAGCCATTGTTCATGCGCTGAAGATTTGGAGGCACTATCTTTACGGCGTGCCATGTGAGGTATTCACTGATCATCGGAGCTTGCAGTATTTGTTCAAGCAGAAGGAATTCAATTTGAGGCAGAGGAGGTGGCTGGAGCTATTGAAAGACTATGATATCACCATATTGTATCATCCTGGGAAGGCCAACGTGGTGGCCGACGCTTTGAGTAGGAAGTCAGTCAGTATAGGTAGCCTTGCATATATTCTAGTTGGGGAGAGACCACTTGCATTGGATGTTCAAGCCCTGGCCAACCAGTTCATGAGGTTAGATATTTCTAAGCCCAGTCGTGTTCTAGCTTGTACAGTTGTTCGGTCTTCTTTGTTTGAGCGCATCAGAGATCGGCAGGATGACGATTCTTATTTACTTGTCCTTAGAGACACAGTGCGACACGGGGGTGCCAAGCAGGTTACTGTTGGAGATGATAGAGTTTTGAGGATGCAGGGTCGTATTTGTGTTCCTAATGTGGATGGACTTCGTGAGTTGATCCTTGAGGAATCCCACAATTCCCGGTATTCTATTCATCCAGGCACCGCCAAGATGTATCAGGACTTGAGGCAACATTATTGGTGGAGGCGAATGAAGAAGGACATAGTTGCCTATGTAACTCGGTGCCTAAATTGCCAGCAGGTAAAGTGTGAGCATCAGAGACCTGGTGGGTTACTTCAGAGGTTAGATATTCCTGAGTGGAAGTGGGAGCGTATCACTATGGATTTTGTTGTTGGACTCCCACGGACTCAGAGGAAGTTCGATGCAGTTTGGGTTATTGTGGACAGGATGACTAAGTCAGCGCACTTCATTCATGTGGCAGTTACCTATTCCTCGGAGCGGTTAGCAGATATTTATATTCGAGAGATCGTCCGTCTTCACGGTGTTCCCGTGTCTATCATTTCTGATCGAGGTACGCAGTTTACCTCGCACTTTTGGAGGGCAGTACAGCGTGAGTTGGGTATGCGGGTTGAGTTGAGCACAGTATTCCATCCTCAGACGGACGGGCAGTCCGAGCGTACTATTCAGATCTTGGAGGATATGCTCCGCGCTTATGTTATAGACTTTAGAGGATCGTGGGATCAGTTCTTGCCCCTTACAGAGTTCGCCTACAACAATAGCTACCTGTCGAGCATTTAGATGGCTCCCTATGAGGCATTATATGATAGGCGGTGTCGGTCGCTAGTTGGGTAGTTCGAGCCGGGAGAGGCTTGGTTATTGGGTACAGATTTAGTTCAGGAGGCCTTAGATAAGGTCAAGATTATTCAGGATCGACTTCGCACAGCTCAGTCCAGGCAAACGAGTTATGCCGACCGTAGAGTTCGTGATGTTGCATTCATGGTCGGAGAGAGAGTGTTGCTTCAGGTATCACCCATGAAGGGTGTAATGAGGTTCGGAAAGAAGGGCAAGTTGAGCCCTAGGTATATCGGACCTTTTGAGATTCTGGAGAGAGTGGGAGAGGTGGCTTACAAGCTTGCGTTGCCACCTAGTTTAGCAGCTGTTCATCCGGTATTCCATATGTCCATGCTTCGAAAGTATCATGGCGATCCGTCCCATGTGTTAGACTTCAGCTTTGTCCAGTTGGACAAGGATTTGACTTACGAGGAGGAGCCGGTGGTAATTCTAGCCCGACAAGTTCGCCAGTTGAGATCAAAGAGTTACCCTTCAGTTCGAGTGCAGTGGAGAGGTCAGCCTATTGAGGCAGCTACTTGGGAGTCCGAGTCCGATATGCGGAGTAGATATCCCCACCTTTTCACCAGCCCAGGTACTTTTCTATGTCCATTCGAGGACGAACGGGTGTTTTAGAGAGGGAGAATGTGATGACCCAAAAGGTCATCTTATGTTTTATAACTCGAATCTGCGCTCTTAAGCCTTAAAAATCTTATTTTTACCCTCCTCAATTTGCATGAGCAGTCCGGGCAGGTTTCCGGAAAGCTTTTATGTTGAAAACTAATAAAAATAAGAATTTTTGCCTTAAAAGTTAATTTTAGTTGACTTCGATCAACAGTTTTGGTAAACGGGACCGGAATCGTGCTTTGATGGTCCCGGTAGGTCCGAATCGAATTATGGGATCTGGGCGTATGCCCGAAATCGAATTTGGAGATCCCTAGCTTGAATTATGAATTTTTGATAAAAATTAAAAGTTTGGAAATTATTTATTTTTAAGAATTGATTGATATTTGGTATTGTTAGTATCGGGTCCGTATTTTGGTTCCGGAGCCCGTACAGGTTCATTATGATATTTAAGACATGTCTATGAAATTTAGTGAGAAATGGAGTTGATTTGACGTGATTCGGACGTCCAGTGGAGAAGATAGGAATTTTAAAGTGTTCTTGAGAATTTCATTTGATTTGGTGCTAAAATCGTAGTTCTAGGTGTTATTTTGGCGATTTGATCACACGAGCAAGTTCGTATGATATTTTTAGACTTGCGTGCATGTTTGGTTTGGAGTCCCGAGGGCTCGGGTGATATTCGGGCGATGCGCGAGTTGAGTTCAAGCCTCAACAAGGCTGCTGGTGCACCGAATCTGGTGTGCCCACACCTGCGAGCCTTTGGTCGCAGGTGCGAGCGATAGCCCCGCAGGTGCGACCCAGGCTTGGACTTCATTTTTCCGCAGATGCGGACATTTCTCCGCAGGAGCGGGACCGCAGGAGCGGAACCCTATCTGCAGGTGCGGCCCCAGTTGGCCCAGTCCTTTTCTGCAGAAGCGCACATCCTGTCCTCACGTGTGGATGCGCAGGTGCGACCAAAGCACCGCAGGGGCGAAGGTCGCTGGGCAGTGAGTTCATTTAATTCGGACTCCAACCATTTTTTTTCTCGTTTTCAAAAGGATAGGAGGCCTAGGGCGATTTTTCAAAGGCATTTTCTTCCCCAAATCATAGGTAAGTGTTCCTTAACTCGTTTCTTTCAATCTTTTACTTCATTTTACTAGAATTCAACCTAAAATCTAGAGTTTTCATGGTAGAATTAGGGTTTAGGGTAGAAACTAGGGATTTCGGGAATTTGGGGATTTAGACCTCGATTTGAGGTCGAATTCCAAAACCAATTACATATTCGGGCTCGGGGGTGAATGGGTAAATGAATTCTGGTCCAAACCTCGGGTTTTGACCAAGCGGGCCCGGGTCGATTTTTGACTTTTTGGAGGAAAATTTGAGAAATCTGTAATTATTAATTTAAGTTGATTCCTTTAGCAATGTTTAATATTATTGAGTCATTTTTGAATAGATACGAGTGATTTGGAGGTGAATCCCAAAGAAAAGGCTGTGATTGAGAATTTAGTGGCCTTCGGAGCGAGGTAAGTGCCGTGTCTAACTTTAGCTTGAGGGAATAGGTATTATGTGTTCATTTGCTACGTGATTGGTTGTTAAATGCGATGTATAGGTGAGGTGACGAGCATCTATGCGTCGTTGTTGAGTCATAACATGCGAGTGAAATTCTATTCTTGTCTATTTTGTAGCCTTAAATTCTACTATCCATGCTTAGCGGGTTATTTGAAATGTTGGGTGACTCATATTTGGTTTCACTGAGATTTGGTAATTTTCGAATATTGATTCGAGGTTGAGATTACATTGTGCTATTGATTATGGGGAAAATACTGGTTTCCTTATGATACTCTTATCTATCCGTTATTGATTCTGTGATTTGTGAGGAGGAGTGTAAAGCACGAAGGGTGATGTCGTGCATGCATTATTTATATTGTGAGGAAGAGTATAAAGCATGAAGGGTGATGTCGTGTATATTATGAGAGGTTTAATGCACGAAGGGTGATGTCGTGCCGTTCTATTTATTTATTTGGCGAGATTGAGAGTAAAATCACGAAGGGTGATGCCGTGCCGTTCTATTTATTTATTTGGTAAGGTTGAGAGTAAAAGCACGAAGGATGATGTCGTGTCGTTCTATTTATTTATTTGGTGAGGTTAAGAGTAAAAGCACGAAGGGTGATGTCGTGCAGTTTTCCTTTGCTATTTTATTTGCTCAATTTGTTTAAGGATTTTCGGTTTAATTCCGTCTTTTCACTATTCTCACTCTTTATATTGTATTCCCCCACTGTATATCCCCTTCCCGTTATTTCTTTATTTACCGTTGTTGCCACTATCATGATTATACTGTTCAGGTTATATATGGGTGTCTTGTCTTAGCCTCGTCACTACTTCGCCGAGTTTAGGCTCAGGTTGATCGAGATTTGCTACTGGTCCGCTGTCCGGAGACTCAAGGTAGATTTGTCGGCGTTCACAAATCTTGAAGTCCCCGTCTATCTTTTATTTCCTACTGTTTTCTTTCATTCAAATAGTTATATTTCTTTGAGACTATTACTTGTAGTAAATTCTAGAATGCTCGTGAATTGTGACTCCTGATCCGGGTGGTAGTAATTAATGCAGTTTTATGATATTCCGCACGTATTATATTTCATCTTAGTTAATTATTGTTAATTACTGAATGGAAATAAGGAATTGGTTCAATAATTATCTAACGTTGGCTTGCCTAGCAAGTGAAATGTTAGGCGCCATCACGGTCCGGTCGGTGAGAAATTTCGGGTCGTGACAAATAGTTTCCTAAAACTAATTTCCTTAATCACAAATGTAGTAATTTCTCAAAAGTACTATAATTATTTGATTGTCATGATTCCGGATTCGCTTGCGAGGTGCGATTATGATAAGTTAATTAATTTCATTTTCGATCACCCATTCCTTTGCGTAGCGTGGTCATGACAACGTAATATTCTCCAAATCACTCTTTAGTAATTCTAGCAATCACGCAATAAAAGCGAACATAGGAAAAATTTGAAAATCATATAAAATACAGTTTGTCCAAAATTAATTTAAGCCAAGTATAAGTCAATAAAAGTGACCGTGCTAGAACCACGGGACTCGGGGAATGCCTTACACCTTTTCCCCCGTCAACAGAATTCCTTATCCGGACTTTATTTTTGCAGACCAATAATAATAGAGTCAAACCTTCCTTTGACTAGGGATTCAAATAAAAGGTGACTTGGGACACCGAAAAATTATTTCCAAGTGGCGACTCTATAAATAAAATAATCCCTACTCAAGCTTGTCACTTTAATTGGAAAAACTCTTTAACCCATAATCTATAACATACATTATCTTTTGGGGTAAAAAGGGGTGTGACAAGGGTGAATTTAGTAAATGAGAAATTTAACATGACAAAACAATGTCATATTTAATGGACATAAGAACCTAAGAGCACTAAACGGTCAAATTTTCACAAATAAGTCTGAGCACGTAATCGTCACCTCGCGTACTCGGCCTTCACATGACACAATTAGCACAAAAGAATCGAATCCTTTGTGGTAGTTCCCCCACACAAAGTTAGTCAAGATACTTACCTCAAAGAAGTTAGACCGATACTCTAAAATGACCTTCTCGAGTGAAACAACCTACTGACGGCTCAAATCTAGTCAAAATAATTTCAAATCATAAATAAAAATCATAGGAAACAATTTTGGATAATAAAGCTTCAATCTTTAACAAGAACTAAAAAGTCAACCCTCGAGCCTACACCTCAGAACCCGATAAAATTTGCAAAACCTGAACACCCATTCCGATACGAGTTCAACCATACCAAAATTACTAAATTTCGATACCGTCCTTCAAATCGACATTTTATATTTTAAAAGATTTTTACAAAAAAAATTCATTTTCCTTAACTCAAACCACTAGTTTAATGATAAAATAAAGATAGAATCATGAAACATACTGAATTCCGGGTGAATAACACTTACCCCAATGATTTGCTTGAAAAACCCACGAAGAATCGCTCAAATACGAGGTCTACAACTCAATATATGGTGAAAAAGGCTAACCCTCGAATTAGAGTACTTTTTATATTCTGCTGAGCGATTTACAGATCGCAATCGCGGAAAAGCAATTGCGATCGCGAAGAAGGAATGACTACTGGCCCAAAAATTACTACGCTATTGCGAACAAAAGCATGCGATCGCGAAGAAGGGAACAATTGCTGCCCTAAGAAATGCATTACGCGATCGCGAACGAGTACATGCGATCGCGAAGGAGAAACTAAACCAGCTGCTAGGGCTGTGCTACGCGAACGCAGAACTGCCAATGCGAACGTGAAGAAACAAAACTCACATTTAAGCGATCGTGGACCACACATTGCGAACGCGAAGAAGGAAAATAGTCAGGCATCAAATTGGCCTACGCGAAGGTGGAATAAACTTTGCGATCGCGTAGAAGGGGACACCAGATATCAAAACAGCTATCCAAACATATAAGAAAACGGTCTGTAGCCCATCCGAAACATGACCGAGGCCCCCGGGACCCCATCGAAACATACACAGGTTCCATAACATACCTCGGACCCGCTCGAGGTCTCAAATCACATCAAATAATGTCAAAACTACGAATCGCACCACGAATCAAACTTATGAACTTTCAAATCTTCCAACTTCCAAAACCCGTGCCGTAACATATCAAATCAACCCGAAATGACGTCAAATTTTGCATGCAAGTTCCAAATGATATAACGAAGCTGCTCGGGACCTTAAGTCGCTGAACAAAACGTTAATTCTCGAAACGACAAGTCGGGTCGTTACACCTGGCAGCGTATGAAGATATTGGTAGTGAAAATAAGGAGGGGAAGGAAGATGAAACTATTCGCTTGTATGCTATAATTGAATCTGAAGATTCCAATAAGCCTGAACCTCTTGTACAACTAGGAATGCATATTAGGAGACCCCCTCTTTTTTATGGACATCACTTTGATGAATGGAAGATGCGCATTGAAGTATTCCTCCAAGCCACTGATTATGAGTTGTGAGAAATTATCAATCACGGTCCAATCATACCTATGAAAGTGTATATCAATGGAGACAAGAGCATGAAAAGAGAGGAAGAATATGATGTTGAGAATCGCCAAATCATTCAGAAAAATACCAAAGCAAAGGACATCCTCTACAGGATCCTTCCATGGAATGTTCTCTACATGGTGTCCTTCTGCTCCTCTGCCAACAACATATGGAGTACCTTGGAGGGTGAATATGAAAATGAAAATATTGAGTTAGCACTAATGACAATTGAAGAGAACAACTTAGAAGAGGAAGTGATAAGGATGATGGTCATGAGTAATTCAGAGGCTGAAGATTATTCAAGTCAGGTAAGTATCTTTAATATGAAAGAGAATATCCATACTATGTCTAACAAACAACTAATGGCCATAATAGTAACTATGATGAGTGAAGTTGACAGGTTAAGTGCTGAAAATTATCAGTTAGTAAGTAATTTTTCTTGTGTCAAACTTGATTTCAAAAAACTTGAAACAAACAAAATTAACCTTGATAAACAGATTAAGAGTCTTAAAGGTTCTTAAATTTACAACACTGAATCAGCAACAAGCTTTTAAAAATAGAAAGGGAATAATCAATGATTTTCAAAGTAACCTTGAAAAGAATTAAGCAAGCTTAAGGATAGTCTATACGATACCGATATCAGGAATAAGACTCTTCAAGAGAATCTTGAAAAGGTAATGTATGAGCTATCTAGAATAAGTAAGTGGCATAAATCATCTGATGCATTGAAATTGCTAAATGAAAATTGCAGCATAAATAAGTCAACAATTGGCTACAAGAAACCTGTATAATTTGATCCTAAGTATGTAGGAATCTCTGACAATAAAATATGCACTCATTATGAAAAAGTTGGATATTTTAGAGATAGTTGCCCTCCTTTAATTCGTGCTCAGTTTAAGAATACCTTTAGCTCACCTAAGCAAATGGTAGTGAAAGATAAAACAAAAATCACTTCCTTTGTTCAGCCTAATGGATTAAGGTTAACAAGAATGTGACATCCAATGTCCTACTTTTCTTGGCAAAAAGAGACTTGATTTATCATTTTCCATAAAAAGGAACCCAAGCTTGTGTGGGTTCCTAAAGCTAACTTGTGATTTTTGTTGCAGGCCAAAGTGATAGGAAGCTCAAGATTGATATCTAGAAAGAAGAATTTCCTCTCACTAATAGCTATCCAAGGAGGGAATGTGTCCTTTGAAAATAGAAAAAAAGAACAAATAACTGGAATTGATAAAGTTGGTAAATCACTCTCTCATGTTATAGAGGATGTGTACTATGTGGTTGGACTCAAGCATAATCTCCTTAGCATATCCCAAATGTGTGATAAAGATAATGAGGTAAAGTTCAATTCAACAATATGCACTGTCATAAAACTGGATACAAAATTTAACTAAAGCGGGACTAACACTGTAGTCTGACCATAGAATAAACAAATAAAACTTATGTTTTCAATAAAAGTACTTTGTAAGTTCTGAATTTGGATCCAAAAATTCTTATTTGTCAAACTACTAAACCAAAAAATATTATGTTTATTACATATACATTTAAACTTTGGTAAGTAGTTCCACTTTCCGAGATTAGAATATGTAAAATATATTTTGGCTAGGTGCTGTAAATATTATTGGTCGAGCGGTTATATGTGTAACTTTCCCATATCAGAATAGGATGAATTACACAAATAACTCTCAAATTGGATAGTATTGAATTTTTATTTTTGTTTGCCCCATGGCTTGGCAGAACGTCAATTTACAAGCATCGACCGATGTGCAATATTTTTAACTATTGACTTTGAAATTCTGCAATATTATTGGCCGAATAATCAAAAGTTAAAGACCACCCCAAAAATATCTCAAATTTCTGCAATTTTTTAGGGAAACTACAAACAGTGACGGATCCAAGTGGTTGCTAGCGGGTTCAACTGAACTCACTTCACAAAAAAATAATATTGTGTATATGCATAAATTAGGATTAACGCTGTGTAAATTTTGCATAAATATTTTATTTGAACCCACTAGACAACTACTATTTTACCACTAAATTTATATACTTCTAACATTGAACTCGCTTGCACAAACTCCTGGGTCCGCCACTGATTACCAATTATGTCAGCACATAGTAAGTTAAGGCAAAAATTATCAAATTCATAAAATATTACCAATATTAGCCAATTAGCTATTTGTAACAAAAAAAATTAAATTTTTGCTTTCTTTTGAGTAGGTTATGTTGGAATACATTGGATACATCTTAAGAAGTTTAAATATCAGTTTTGGGATGATTTGATAGAGTTTTGAGGTGGTTAGAATTAATAATTCAAAGTAGAAGATAAACATGGAAAAATGATATGTGTATCATACTGTGTGTCATTTGTGTATCACATATGTATCATATTTGTATCAAATGTGTATCACACATATATATCTTGTATACATGTGTGTAAGATACATGCGAGATATATGTTTGATACATGTGCCGCATAAGAATTTTTTGAACTTGATTTTAACTACGAATTTTGATTCCAAATCCGTCCAAATCACCTCCAATCTTCCTCAAATTTTGTATATTGATTCATCTATAGGTTTTCAATGAATTTCAACCATACCCATGAAAAGGGGTCTATTGTTTCTTAGGCTTTTAGAATTTTGTATTTATTTTGTTTTAATTTTTTTGTATTTCATCACCTTGTTTGCTACCTCGTTCATAAAATTTCCTTTCTGTCTTGCATCTAATGTTGCTGATCAAGCTTAAAAATATGGAAGGAGATCTTTGCTTGTGATTCTTAGAAAGAAAGAATCTATAATTATTTGGGTTTTTAATTTTTGTATATGCATGGCTAGTTTTGGTAAATTTATAATTAATGGCTAGAGATTAATAAGTTAGGACTTATTTTGGACATAACCGTAAGATTCCCTTATTATTTATTAGAATGCCATCTCCGATTCCTTCAGTCCATGGAAAAGCAACTTCATTTCAAATCAAAATATAAGATATACGCAGACCAAACAAAAATCAAACTCACTTCTACAGTATACATTTTAAATATTTCACCTTGACCTTATTTTTCCTTTTAGTCTTTCTTAAATCTTCACATACTTTTTTCTCCCATTTATTATGTTTATAAAATAAAAATTCCTTTTGGTTTCATGCTATCCTTTAGTGTTTATAAATGTTATTTACTTCTTGTTCTTATTTTTTTTAAACTTTTTAATATTGCAAAATATGCAATTTCAGTTATAGAATGGTCTAGTAATAACATGTAATTCCTCAATATGATGCGAAAAGGTGGATTACATCCTTGGGAGGATTCTAGTAAATCATCTTGTTTATTAAAAGGATTAATATTTACCTCCATAATAATGTAAAAGTAAAACACTTGCTTGTTTCACAAACTCGTCTTGATTTCTAAATTAAATTGGTGAGTTTAACTTATATACATTGATAATATAAAAAAAAATTATTATTATGTCATATTTATCTGTTGTAACGGGTAATATATCTTATTTTAATAAATATAAATCTTACTGGAGGATTACATATAGATATTTTTTGAATATCTCTATGATGTCGATTTTAAACTCTAGACATGATGATTGATATAGTAATTTTCTTAATATACTAGTGAAGTAAATTGATAGAGATGGAAAGAAGGAAGAAAACGAGGAGAATCATTAATTATTGGTGTGATAGAACTGGACGTCCATATTGATCTTCTACAAACTCAATCCATTTGAAAATTCGATGTTGACAACTCAACTACCAATTAAAACCAATCTCTTTCGATGGCTTGGAAATGTTTAGTTTGCATGTAGCAGGATAGTGCCACAATGATTTAATTAAGAAAACATAGAAAACCAAAAGGAAAAGGACAATATACTCTTATTTTAGCAAAAATAACCTCTATCACATTTCACTTTCTATAAAAGTAGTTCACACTAAAAGCCCAAAAGAAAATAATGAAGAAAAGATCATAATTGGGGAGAAATTTAAAAATAGCCAGATTTACAAGTGATAATTGAAATATAGTCACAGTTTCAAAAGTAATCGAAATTTAGCCACTTTTTATATAAAGATAAATCTGAACGAAAACACTGTTCAATATTCGGAAAATATTCCAGCATAATATACTGGAGTTCCAGTATAATATACCGGTCCAGTATAATATGCTGGAAGTTCATACACAGGTGCTCCAATCTCCAATATATTGTGCTGGAATTTTTCGCGTGTTGGAGTTCCAGCATAATATGCTGGAAGTTTATACACAGGTGTACAAATCTCCTGTATATTATAATGGACCGGTCCGTATTGCAGCAAAATAGTAGCTATTTTTCAATGACTTTGCAAACGCTCTTTATTTTTGAATTATCAGTCCGAAAACTGGCTAGCCCGTGCTATTTTTACTCATAATTGAGTGGTAATTAAGAAACAAAATGGAAAAGTTTTGGGCCTAGATGGTTTTAAAACCCAACAAATGACGCTGGATAGAATTTTTTAAATTGTTGTTTATATTTTGATCCTGTTAAGAAATATTTTCGAAAAATAGCCCGGCGCCAATTTTAAAGCACACGGGGCAAGATTTTGCTTGATCACCAGAATTTTAAAATATGCTAGGCAGAATTTTAAACTACACATCAATTATGTGGTGTGGAATCTATTTTTCAAGATTAAAAAAGGTACGACATTACAGTAAAATGTTTCGTACTTTTAATATAATATACATAGATATTATATATGCCTGGGCAGAGATTACGCATATCTCTACCCGTATAATAATAGAAATCAAAGGACAAATACATAATTTTAGAAAAGGTGACGTGGCATCTAACCTCATTTTATTAAACTGATAATATCCTACCCATTCACCAAGATAAGGGAATGTTTAGTGGAAAAAGCGCACTCTACCATCTGTCATTTTCTATTACATCTGAAATCAAGATTAAATTTATTACTCTCTCTTTTCAAATTTAAATGATACATCGATCATTAACTAAACTTTGAAACTAAATTAAATTAGCTTAATTTAGTATTTAAAATTAAAATTTAGATATATAAAAATTATACGAAAAGTACTATAAGTTATATTTTTTCTTATGTCAATATGATAATAAAATATATTTTAAAATGTTGATCAAACTTCATGCTGCTTGATTTTCGATAAGCGAAATATGTCATTTAAATTGAAACGGCATAAGTAGGACTTTATGGCGACGACAAACGAGCACACACCCTCGCATCTTTGTAAATTTTGCCTGGCCGACAGAAGTAACCCTTTTGGGGGGCACAATGAATATCTTCAGAGCAAATGCATAGCCCTTCTAGAGCACACCCCTCTTTAACTATGGTCAACCCATCTTTTAACCCTAAAACTTGATCTGTCCATTCACTTGAAAATAACCCTAATTTGTCATACCTTTGTTTCACTTTCAAGAATTTGTCAGCATTTCTATACTTTTTGATTGCCCCAATAAATGCCACATTCCTGTTCTTTCCCCAATGTGGTAAGGCCCCATATTTGAAGAATGCAAGTTGCTCAACCTCTTCAAGAAAATCTTCAAAGAGTCTAGGGGACATTGGGTCTTTGCTTCTATAATATGTGATGTCAAAATCCAAAGCATCTTCTTGTTCACCCAAGTAAGCATTTGAAGTTGTAAGGTACCTCATTAGGATGCCATTGTACAAATCTAAGACACATAGTGCCTTAGGCTCCAAAGCAACTAGCTTTTGCACATCTTGAATGAAGCCTTTGACTTTGGATAAGTTAATACTAAATGTTGTTTGGTGAAAGAAGAGACCTTTAACTCTAGAGTCCCAAGGGCATGCTGTGATTCTTGCATCTTCAAGGCTATTTAGGCATGTTCCTGATGCTTGGACTCGGTTGTGAAATCCAACCACTGGGTAGCCAGTAAAGGCAAAACCTGAGACAAATGCGAGTTATTAATTAAAGTTTTTTGATTAATATATATATATTCACAAGGATACGTTCAAAAGAAAAAACTCTTCCTCGAAAAATATAATTAAAGAGATTGATATTACTAATAAGTAAAGACTTGGACCAAACACTTATAATATAATCTAGTCAAAATTTATTATAAGAAATCCTTTACATGTCAAGTACTACTTGGAGAGTGAAAAGATTGTCCACATGCTATAAAGAGCATAAATCAAATTTACTCAGTATATTAAAGAAATGTACAAATCCTTTTCTCCTGTTTGTTTCCAAAATTTTGATGATTTGACTTTGTGTCCTATTATAGCAACATTAGATTGTACTCTAGGGCTTAGAATAATGTACACCCCCTACGGTTGTACAAAACATATTGGGGCCCGATCTGATGAAATATTCATAAAATATCATGTGACAGATAGTTATTTTTGTTTTGTTTTCAAGTTTAGAATTTAAAGCATGGAAGTAAATTCTTCCTATATGAACAACACGATACTGAAAATAACAAATACTTCATGGTTATGAAAAAGATAATTGTATGATAGTGAAAAGTTATGAATATAGTAGGATACGTAAAAGAAAAGATTAAGAAAATGGAAAAACGCATATTCAAAAAAGTCATATTTTTAAAAGAAGTAACCATTGTTTGTCAACCCGTAAGCACCAATCTTCAATGTGGAAGTTGTTAGTTTGGCACTTGTGCATTTTCCACCACTATCGTTTCTTGATTCTTGATTTTCCTCTGAAAAACAAAGAAACTTAGAGTAATTAAGTCATGGCCAAGTATCTAAAACCAGTTTTGACATGTTCCAAATTATACGGAACTCTCTAATATCAACATATTCAAAAGGTGAATATTGTTTATGCTCTACAACAACTATTCATGCAATTAGCTATCAAAATTTGAGCCAATTAATTACCTGAGCTTCTTAAAATGGCGAGAACCAACGACGCTGTAGAGCGAAATCCGAGGAAGTCATTAAGTCCATTGCCGGGAGTATTGGCAGGAACTCGATCATCAATCCTATAAACCACCTTGCGCTGACTAGGATACCATGTAAAATCTGCAAATTCATGTTTTCTACCAAAGACAACTGCCTCGTCCCCCAACTCTGAGTCATTCCTTTCAGAAAGCGTAATTGAACGTTTGAATACTGGTTCTACTTTCAGTGTGACCTGGAATTAAATTTTTTTGTTGGGTTGTTGCTATGTTTACTTTATCGATAGAAAAGAAAAGTGCTAATAGTAATAAAAAATTGAACACATTAATTCCTACTTGGTTAGATTAACTGAATCATTTTATTTGGATTTCAGAATGACTCAAGTTGAACGACTATTCGCTTCATCGAACGCGAAAAAATTGGAAGGAGAATTAATGGTGCTTATTATTTAGTGTTAATGAGACCTATCCGTACATCATGAATTTTAACGTCAAAAGTTGTTTGTGGTATATTACATGTGAAATTGTTGAGTTTTCTGAAAACAAACCATTCAAAATACCAGTATTTTCTGGTTCTTTAATTTTTTTTGGATAATATTCTCTACTTTACCAAAAGAAAAAAACAAAAAGAAAATACCGGCAAAAGCCAATCAGGAAATACCAACGCATTGTTTGGAGAGAACAAAAATGAATCGCATGTTAATACTACTATATTTGCATATTTTCTTTAATTTTATTTGTCCATTATCTCTGGCATACAATTCTTCATTCGTCGAAGGCTTACGGCTCTAATAATGATGCGTGGACTTTTTATCACCAAATATCAGAAGAACTTGTATGTACAGGTGTGACACAATTTGGATGGGTACAGGTTAAGAAATAAATGATTTTTTTCAAGTTTATGGCGTAAAACATGGTATAATATTTATATGGTTATAAAACTTTTGAAATTTGTGGTTTATAAGACATCGATATTATACCTAATAAAGAGCTTTATAAGGCATCGATTTGTGATTACCATCCACTAGTAATTTTGTGAACTTGTATCATGCCTTATAAAGCTCTTCATTTTCCTCTCCCAATTTCGATGTGGGATTCGCCTAAGGTGACATGTGCATCCCTTCTCCAGAAGCTTGCTAGCCTAGAAGCATGTTAGTCTTGCTTGACCAGCTCTCATCGGCCCACCCTCTGTCATGAGCGTGACATTCACCCCCTCCAGGACTCAGCGTCCTCGTTGAGGTTTGCCCCACCATTATACTGAGAGATTATGCTGTGATATCATATTTGTCACTATCCAAGATTATGACACGTATTGTCCGCTTTGGGCCTAGGCCCGCACGAATTTGTCTTCTTGGGCTACACCACCTCGAGCCCCAAAAATGCAGATTCTATGTGAACTTGTATCATGCCTTATAAACCTCTTCACTTTCCTCTCCCATTTCGATGTGGGATTCGCCTAATGTGACATGTGCACCCATTTATCAGAAGCTTGTCAACCTAGAAGTCTACCATACATGCTTGACCCGCCCTCCGTCATGGGCGTCACATACAATTCATTGGATAGATTATAACCGGAACATGTAATAAAGTATTATTGTTTATAAATTTGTTGATGAAAAAAATACACTAGAGCATATTCAAATACTATTCTCGAAATTCTTTAATTTTCTGTTCTTATTGATAAAGTTTTAACTATTACATTAGGTAATGCTTCTTCGAATATCGCTGCCGCAAATAACTTAAAAGTTAGAATTTTCTCATTTTATGACTCAAATTTTCATGTTATATCTTTAATTTTGCTGTAAAAGATGATATTGATTTATTTTTCGCTTTTTGTGCTAAAATATAATATGCTTGTTCTTATATTTTTTGTGCTAATAAAGCGAGTAGAATTCGTGAATTTAAAGAGAGATATGCATATGCTGAACTTCCATACAAAAGTTCCAAAAGAAATTTGTCATGCTAAAAGTTATTTATGTCTATCGATTGTCTATATAAATGGTATTTAGTGCAGATAATACTAACCATGTTAATCAAATTATCGAGTCAGATTAGGATGATATGCAAAAGCTTACTAAATAATATATATATATATATATATATATATATATATATATATATATATATATATATATATATATATCCTACTATTAGACAAATATTATAGTATATTTGTGAAATTTTAGTTATATTTCCTAGGTCTAAAACAAATAGAGGCATGCACTAGCCGTTGAAATAATTTTGAAATTTAAAAAGTATTCTTTTTCTATTCTCACCGTTTATTTAATTTCTAATATACTTAACCCATCTTTAAAATTATAAGGTGCAAAAAGACTTGTTTATAAAATTAATGAGAATTTAAAATTTTCAAAAATTGAACGGCCAACTGTCGAAAATTGCTAAAATAGCATATATATTTATGCCAAGCTAATGTTTGATAAGTAAAAAAATATGGCAACTTCAGAATTTAATATGTCTTGATTCAAGTGGTACTGAAAAATGAGTTTGATGCTTTATCTTAATCAGGTATTGGAATCTATCAAAGACGGATAAGGCAAAGAGCAACTTTTAACATAGTGAGAGCGCGGAAAGATTTTAAATCAGAGATCCCAGACATTCATTAGCGGAGGACAACATAGACATTTTTATCTTATTTAGAGATTGGATCAATGTAGAAAGAAGAAAATTTGGCCAACCAAAATTAACCACTCAAGAAGAAGAAGAACACGATAAGATACTCAGCATGGAAGCGATGACAACATGAAACTCATGAAATATCATGCGTCATTACCAATTCTAAAGGAGCTTCCTGTGAAAATTATACGAAAATCAGAAAGAAGTTTTATATGAGAGTACATATATTAGTATGATAATTTATAGTTAGCTACTTAGAGACCTACTTCAAATAGAACCCTTCCTAGAAGGTGGTTCTGTAGATCAGGGACAAATTTATAGCTACAATCATGGGGCACGTGAACCCATGGTCTTTTCGTCAAACTAGGTATTTTATATACGTATTCTCTAGAATTGGTCTAATATTAGTTGTTGGCGCCCATGCTCCAAAAAGACCGAATGATGCACTTGGTTGAATGTTAGGTTATTTACCTAGAGGAACAAGGACCAATACCCGATTAATACCTTCTTTTTAATTTTTTTAGTGGTGCACCCATGTTCAAGAAATCTTAGATCCGCCTTTATTGTAGATTAGGTGCTCTTCTTAAGGTGCTTGTATTTGTGTGTGAAATTTCAAATTTCTATAAAATAAATTAAAGGGCTTTAGCCTTGAATTATGTAAGAATTATCTTACTTGATTACTTCATAGTTTTTTTTTATAATTTTTAGTGCTTAAATATTTAAATTAATAAAAGTTAAAAAAAATCTCACTAAGGGCCCATGACCTGTCCCGACCCGTCCTTTAGTTAGTGGGATGGGACGGCGGGGGGTTCGTCCCGCTAATCCCAACCTAGTAAGGTCCCGCTCCCACTTATCCCGTAAAGGAATCGTCCCATCCCGTTCTGTCCATTCTGTCTAGTCCCCTCCCCTCCTGTTAGACAGCCATACCTGGACCACCGTCACAAACATAGGCTTAACGGCTTAACCACATTTTTATTTTATTATGGAGTATTCTTTTCTTTTTTAAAATGATGATATCTGGATCAACTTGCACGTCTTGATTATTTCATTCGCACGTGCTATTTTCAATAGCCCATGTATCAATTAGTTATGCCTATTAATGGTTGGCATACAGAAAGAAATCACCTAGTATATTTTTTTGTTACTATTAAGATTTGATTCATTGTTTTTTGTATTCAATTTATTGATCACTGGGTCATAAGTTACAAAATTAGCTTTTCTATATATATATATATATATATATATATCAAGAGTTTTTTTCTTAAAGAAAGTAATGGTGAAAACTGAAAAGTACATATGTTTCCCGTATCACCAAAACTAATGAAATCATTCAGTTACATCTATGCGACCTAAAACTATATCCCAAGTTATATGACATGTACAATTCATCCAGTAACGTTACGTGGTCCAGGACTATATATGTTTCCACATTTTATGGCAAATAATTTGATCCCCACAAAAAGCTCAGCAACTTAACTTAGCTGCTGGGACCATACAAATAGTACCCCCACTGTTTCAAATGTATTTGATGTCTTAAAAAGCAAAAAACATTTAGTATTGATTATTTTTTCAAGTTCAACATTACTGCTCCAGTTAGAAGAGTGTTAATTAAGTAACATGTATAAACGATATTTTTTTAAAATAATTATGATTAATAAATAATTTTATTAAAAGGTGTACAAAAATCGTAAACCACCAACAATATGGACATGAATGGAGTATTTTAAAATCAACATCCTACTTTTAAATATTTTTAAAAAATGTTCAAATCATGGATGAGAACTTTTTTCAGCTTTCAGAAAAATGTGGACAATTTTCAGTTTTCATTATTTCACCCAAAAACTTCCCTTCTTTTCATTGTCGAACAATTGGAAGGTCGTGCGGGAGAGAATGAGAATATTAAGACAATATGAATGACTACTTCTATCCCAATTTATGTGTAGTTCTTTCTCTTTCTCCGTTTCAGTTTAAATAACACTCTTATTAATTTGTTCCAAAATCAACATATTTATTTATTTAGAAATAATTTAACTTTAACCTTTTTATTTTACCATTAACGATAAGCATTTACGTTCACATAAATATCATGACCTCATAAAACTTTTGCCCTTAAGTTTTTAGGACATGTTTTAAAAGTCTTCTTTTTTTTTTATAGACTTTGTGCCAAGTGAACTATATTATCTAAATTGAAACGGAGGAAAAACTTTTTTTAGTGGGCGTTTGGACATAAGAATTGTAAAATTCCGGAAAAAGTGAAAAATTATTTTCAAGTGAAAATAATATTTGAAAACTAGAGTTGTGTTTGGGTATGAATATAATTTTGGTTTGCTTTTGAAATTTTGTGCGTGATATGAGTAAAAAAGTTTTGACAAACAGTTTTTTAAAATTTTTCAAATTTTCGAAAAATTCCAAAATCTATTTTCAAGTGAAAATTTGAAAATTTGTGGCCAAACACTGATTTCGAAAAAAAGTGAAATATTTTTGAAAAAAGATGAAATTTTTCTTATGTCCAAATGGGTTCTTAGTCCGCCCAATAAAGAATGTCATACTTCTCTATTTAAAAATAATTTAACTTTAAATTTTTTATTTTATTTTTAAAAATTTATGATTTATTATAGACCACAGGTTTCATAAATATTTTTTTTCTTCTGTTAAACTAGAGATTTTAGGCCTTCTTGGCCTTTTACAATGTTGAATTTAAGAAAATGTCTTTTTTTAGATCTCTTATGTGTAAAAGTAAATCTCTCATGTATAAAAAAAAATACAAAATTATAAAACTAAAAACAAGTTTGTAATAGGCCAAAAAATAAATTAAACCCTTAATCTACTATGTGCCAAGTCAGTCACATAAATTGAGAGAGTAATTAATGAGACATATATAGAAAGTACCTGTGAAATAACTCCAAGGACACCTAGGGACACTCTAGCTGCATCCAGTTCAGGGTTACCATTTTCCAATGTACGGATTTGAGCATAATTCTGAGCGGCTTCAGCTGGTGTGACAATTCGAAGTTGAAGAATATAATCATGTACTGAACTTCCCAAACCCCAGAGAGAACTTCCATGAGCGCCGGTCCCAATTAGACCACCAATGGTTAAACCCCACCAATAAGGTGCGTAAGGCAAAACCAGCCCAGACTTAGCTGCCTCACTAATCAGCTGTTTTAACGTCACCCCACTCTCAACTGTTATGCTCATGTTTTCTTTATCCACACTTAGTATCTTGTTCAAGAACTTGGTACTTATAAGCAACCCATCTTCGCCGTCTGGACACACCAACTTTGGTATGCTATGAGAAAACCGAGTTGTCACTTTCATTTTTCTCTTTATCATTGTTGCATTTGCCACTACGGCAATGAGCTCTTCTTCTGTTGTAGGGAAAACAGCTTGACCTGCCCTGCAAATGCTCCGATCCGGGAACGCGCCATAGGAGTTTGTAATGGTGCAGTTGAAGTTGTTGTTGGATGTGCATTTTATGGGATCTTCAGGCGGGCTAGATTTGACTAAGTTCAATATCATCAAGAAATAAATGCAGATTAATGTTAAAATTTCCATGGCTGGTATAACCGTACAGATTGCAGACAGAGGATTATATTGCCTAACCAAATATAAATATATGTATTATATATGTAGCTTGTAAGTTGGATTATAAATACGGTAGAGAGAGTATTTTAGAGGCAAAGAAAGGAGCCCACAAAAACATGATGCTATTTAAGACATGGATTTTGACATTCCAACCTTGAGACAGATGGCTACTTTTGTTTTTACCATCATAAGTAAAATAAGAGAATTGTCTGCTAAGTTGTTTGAACACATCATGCTATATATTTGGTAAAATCTTGTAGTACGAGTACTAGCCTTGCACGTGAGACTGGAAAAATAAAATAAAGCAAAATATATAATATTTCTTCTTTCACCCCAATCTCTTCATAGATGAAAACTGAAAAGTATGTATGTTGTGACATGAAAAAAATTAAGAGAAGGCTTCCTCCATTTTGTTTCCTAATTCATATTGCTAAAGTGACATGTCAAAATTAAGAGACGACTTCTTTCATTTTGTTTTTCTTTTTTTAAATTCATGTTGCTAGTGCAAGTATGAGTCATCACTGCACGAGTCGAAAGCATTACTATCTTTGAAGTGAAGAGATATAATAACAGGAAGATAGGATCATAGTATAGAAAACAAATGTCATAGATGTATGTGTTATTTTCGCAAAGACATCAAAAAGTGAGAATTAGAAAAAGATATAAAAATACTAAGTAGACCATATATAGCTTCGTCCTTCAGTATGGAAATGCAAATAATTTCCTTTTAAGCCATGTGACTGTATGTCTGTATCATTGCTTTCAAGACTTTGTCCTCATTTACAGTGGCGGGTACGACACCCGCTAGGTTAGTAAAATTATTATATATTTATATAAATATTTTTTTAAATTAGGTTAAATATTTGATCATGTCACCCCCAGTCGTAAACTAGACAAAGGTGTCATGGCTAGTAGACATTTCTGAAATATTTTTTCGTGTTTAAAATTCAAGTTCGAATTTATCTAGAACCTTGTATGACTTTCCCTTTTCGTTGCGCTTTTTATTTTCTTTGTCCCAATTATTTTTCTTTTTGACTACCTCCCAATTTCCTACTTGTCGTTTATTATCCTTTATATTTTTTTCCTCTATTCTATTATTTTATATGTGAGCTTTAGCAAGAACAGTCAAAAAAGAGTCTCCCAAATTTAAAATTTTCTTAAAATAAGGATTTCCCTTAATTTCAAATCTTTTAGTTTTTTTCTTTCAACACAAAAAAAACGTGGGTCTTGATCGAAAATTTGGATTGAGATCAAATTTAATTTTTATATTTTTTTTTATTATAACATAAAAATTTGTGCTATTTTATTATTCTTAAATACAATTTAAATCTCTTTAATGAATATTTCGTAAGCATTGCCTAGAAAAATATAAGATTTATGATTTTGTTTTTTTGGATCTTGTAGTTTATCTAATTCTGTATTTACTTATGGGGTATAATTTATTTATTGAAATATATTTTGTATTTTTCTTTTTTTGATTGATGAAATTCCCTTATGATGATGTTATTTTACTTATTTATTTTTAGCATACAAAAAAAGATGTAGTTTTCTAGTGAAAATATCGGTTTTACTTGTATTGTTAATAATCAAGGTGTGATTCCTTCTTTAAAATGCTAATTACATTTGCTTCTTGACGTCCTGGATGTAATTTTCATACAAAAATAATAACATACCCATTGAAATCCCATAAGCTATGTCCGGAAAAGAGATGTAACTTTCATATTTGTAAATAAAAAAATGCCTATTAAATTGCCTGAATAAATTAAAAAAATGAACCGAACAAACGTTTCAAACAAACTCTACATTAATTATTACAAGGTGTACATTAAAGAAAATTATGGCACCCGCCACTTTCAAATTCTAGATTTGCATTTGCTTATTTATTCATGGTCTGATATTATGACAAAGGTTGAAAGCAGTAAATTATTAACCTTTCACATATTTAAGAACGCTCTTTAGAGAAAAGATGTCAATCAATTTGATGAACAAGACAGCAATATTTTAAATCATATTTACAGTCAAACGAAGTAAATTTCAAATGGAGAACGAAGTTTGTTGAAGCGGTAAAACATGGAGTACTGTACATGGAAAGGTGAATTAATTGAGATAGCTATGGGTAAGTTATACTTTCACACTGGATTTTCAGAAATCCCAAAATTTAATGTCATCAATATGGAGATACGAATAAAATATTTAGGGATGGGAAAGGCATGGGGTTGGTTCTAATTAATTTAGTATATGGGGGTGGCAGTGGCTTTGGCGATGGCAGAAGAAGTCCACCGCATATATAGTTCATATGGTGGAAGTACACTGTTGTGTCATACGCTATTGGAATTTGGTGACTTTTTGACTAGTGCTATTTCATCACTATCTAATGCTAGCTGCACTTACTGAACTATATACAATATTATGTAATGTTGAAGTTGAGCATTTTCAATTGCTTCCTGTAACTTGAAGGCATCTATAATTTCCAACTTCCATATGTTATTACTTATTTCAAAGAGTTAACTTGTACAGTTTCTCCCAATGTCTAAGCACCTCCGCGTATGAAACACGTAATCACTTTCTAGACTCGAATGGTTAGGAGTCAACCACACTAATTGGTGGTTAAATTGGATTAATGCACGTGGGGGCTAACCCCACCAAACGGAGAGAAATTAAATAATTTGAATTAGAGATAATATCTGAAAGAGTATTTTTCGAATAAATTGAAATCTTTTGTCACGGCCCAATTCCTACCTTAAGGATCGTGATGACACTTAATTTCTAAAATTAGGTAAGTCTAACACACGATGATATTAACAGATTTAAACCATTTAACTATCAAAATAAAGCTGAAATATACCATAACAAAATCAACACTGCCTGGAAATAAAATAAATAGTAGCAAAAGGACAATAGAAGGGGACTCTACCTGCAGATATACCTTGAACTCTCCACAACAACTATGATAGTCAACTCCCTAACGACCAGCTCGTTCAGAGGTACCTGAATCTCCACAAAAATGTGCAGAAGTGAAGTATGGATACGCTACAAACGGTACTAATTAAGTACTAAGACTAACCTTGGTGGGGTAGTGACAGGGTTCAAGTCAAAGCACTCACTAAACTTAAAACCTGTGCAAAATATCAATATATATAGCTAACAACGGAAAACAAAATCAATAAATGACAACAAAGAGTAAACATGTAATAACATGACAAAGTAACTACAACAAGTAATACACAAAGTGAAGTCAATTAAGGAAAATAACGAAAAGTTCAACTCATCAAGTTGTACAAATCACAAGAATAACAATAAGAATCACCTCAAGGTACCACACCTCATAGTCACAAATCACAAGTCACAATTCACCCTTATGACACCGCGTGAGCTTCACATTTTAAAAAAGCTTTTTTCGAAATAGCTACACACGCTTTAGTTCCCTTATCTCGCCGCATATGCAACACAATGAAGTATTTCTCCTTACTAGCGACACGCGCATAAGCCCCCTTACTAGCGACATAAGCATCTCAATCACAACACAATAATCAACTGTACACCACGTGCCCATATTCCATAATATTTCTCAAACAACAATATCAATGCCACAATAATACATAGCCCACGACCCAAGAACAAGGTATACAAGAGTTTCGACGACGACACAAGAGTATGGAAAGTAAATCAACAATGGAATGTGCTTCATATAACAACGTCAATTCAAGGCATATTAATAGCTAAGAGTCTAGTAGGGTCAATTATCACTCGTCACCTCGCATACATATTTTATTTACCTAGTTTAAGTAGTGCAAATAGACCGAATCCTAAGGGGTAATTCTCCCACACAAAGTTAGGCAAGATTCTTACCTCAATTAGGCCAATTGAACACTCAAAAATAGTTTTTTCTTTAAAATTCACCTCCACTCGGCTCAAATATAATAAAAATGACTTATTATCATCAAACAATGCAAAATAAACCAATTTTGATTAATAAAGTTAAGATCGTTACACAATTCTCCTAAAAATAATAAAAGTCAACACCTGGCCCGTCTGGTCAAAATTCGGGTCAAAGGGTAGATCTCGACTACCCATAACCCCACGAGTCCTTATATATATTTGGTTTTTAAATCCGAGTTCAATTCGACACTCAAAACTCAAATTTTTATTTTTCAAAACATAGTAAACAATCCCCAAAAGTTCTCTTCAAATTCCATGAATTAGTTGTTAAATCTCATAAATAATCATGTTATATAATCAAAAGTGAATCAAAATCATTTACCCAATTGTTTGTGTCATGAACCAAATCAGAGGGCCGCGACGGGCACCCGGTGCCTTATTCAGCCGAGTACCAATATAACGTATTTTTTTTATCACACCATCATGGGTAAATTAGCCAGAACGACTGTCATGAGATAATCAGAATAAACCATAAGGGAATACTAGACATAGGGCAACCCAACATGGTATAGAAACTTATACATGTGACAGACGGGCAAATAAGGTCGACATGATCATTTCTACACTCAAAACAAAGGCCAACAACGCCATACAAGTATCCATGTATATGACATCTGTTTACAAACCTCTAAGAGTATATAAACGTCATAAAGGTCGGGACAAGGCCCTTCTATACCAATCAATACATGTCCAAATCATACTTACCAAATAAGAAACTCCAGAGCAAGTGGAGTGCACCAACACCTTTCACTAAGCTGATAGCCTACTAGGAGGACTGTCAACCTGTCTGTCGGGATCTACGGGCATGAAATGCAGCATCTCCAGGCAAAAGGGACGTCGATACAAATAAAGTACTGAGAATGTAAGGCATGAAAGCAGTATATAAAAGACATGAAATCTCCATATAGTAAATAACTCAACCTGTAAGTCTGAATAACTCTTTGAATTATGAAACATTTATAATGTCATGCATATGCATATAAATGTCATATCATGCATAGTTATAAGCATACATAACATCATCAAGCCTCTGAGGACATCCTATCATATCATCTCAGCCTCTGTGTGCGAAATCATCAACGTATACCAGTTGATCAGGTGGTGGTACGTATATAACGCCGTAACATTTCCCCATACCCTATATGCGTATATAATGCCATCTGGTCATGGGTCAATGTACATGTATAAATGAATGCAATGCATAAGAAGTAGGTCAATAAGATCTCTCGGGATGTCATAAGATTAATATCCTTCGGTTACTATCACAAAATAAACTTTATCAACTTAAGTATTTTGTGAGACCCATGAATAGACGATATAATAATAGGACATGGGGAATCAATAACATAGGTAATCCCAGTACTTCTAAGAATAGAGTCATTTGTAAAAATTACGTGGTTGCTCGTTTCGTTGTATCATATGGATCATGTCAAAAGGAAAGAAGGGATAGCCTTAACATACCTTAACTCTATTGATTCTTCAATACCTTCCAAACAATTCTTCAAACAACTTAATGCAATCTACCACAACATAAGGAAATTCAAAATCAGTGCTGAGTAAAGGCTAAGTCCGCAACTTAAACTAGTAGCTCATTTATATAAATTTGGACAGTACCTCCCCTATAACAAGGGCCTCCTCCAATACCATATATCAACAAAAACAACCAGAGAAATCCAACAACATATAAATATCAATAACATGACACCATATAATAACAATAAGTCACAACAACTTCACGACGAGCGGCAAGCTCCGATTCGAATCCATATACCCCATATCACCACTTATAGACTTCTTACTTTAACTTAAAAGTATTGTTAACATGATAGTGAAATCATTCATCAATGATTCCAGCCTTATACCATATATTTATAACAAAGGAAATAATCCATAACTTTATTCACTATTCCAACTATCCTCTATTAGCAACTTTATTCACTAGTTCATGTCTAGTCCATCCATTTAACTTAATCAACATCAATATAACCTTGAGAACATACAAGAACACAATACACATACCTCCTAAAGTAGCTTCAAGTAGAAATACAAGTTACATTTAGCTTACAACAACCCTCAATAGCAATACAACACCATAGAAGCGACTTACGCTAATCTTCACTTCCAATCTCGAGTTTCATATGTTTCTTTCACCAATTCACTTGATAAATATATAGACATGCATAACAACAGAAACAATATCATAATAAAGTTAATTTCCCCATTTTCCATCCATAACAACATATATATAGAGCCTTAAAATAACCCAATAAAAGATAACAACATCTCTTCCCCTTTCAAGTGCTATCTTGTAATCTTTCACTCCAACACCATAACCAACATGTAATTAACCTGGAACACCATAACAAATATGTTAAACATACCATAGGCAGTATATAAATTTCTAACCCCAAGCTTAACTTAGCTCACCATCATCCTTATTCACATCACAACATCATAAAGGAGTTATTCTTCACCTTTGGCTAACCTTGATGTTGGATTATAGTGTATTTTTTAAAATTTGTTTGGAGCCTTGGGGGAACTGTTTGTGTTTGTGTGTGTGGGGGGGGGGGTGGAGGGTGGGGGGGGTTGGAGAGTGTGATGATGGATGGAGGATAAAAATGATCAAATATCATCCAGAAAACGAGATAAAAACAAGTGAAGGTGGGCCACCGACCAAGTGGGTCCCATAGGGGCTTCTTGCCAAGTCGCGCAAAAATATGAATATCTCTATACACCGATGTCGTATCAATAAATGGTTTAATGCGTTAGACACTAGACGCGTTGATATTCAATATGAAATGTGAATCATCCTGTAATTCCAAGTATATTAAGAGAAAAGCTCTGCTACATTTGACCTAAAATCAACACATTATGAATGTAACCTGTAATGACCTTTGCCAACTTTTGTTCTACAATTTGCTTGACTTAAAAACGTAATACACGACTATCATACGACTAAAATAACTCATAACATAACCTCCTTATCATTTTAAGAACCCTAATATCACCCCAAAAGTAAATGTTATAATATTTCCAAGTTGTCGACATTCGACGAAACTTATTTTCTTTAGTTTGTTTAGCTTTTAAGTCTTTCAACCCTCTTGGTACTTGTTATCTATGATCTTAAAGATTTGTAATCTCCAAGGTAACTTGATTAACTTACTTTATAAACTTTCAAAGATGATCTCATTTATGAGCTTACATCAATAGACTTTCGATGTATTCTCATATACAAAAACATGGCGTGTAACAGTTTGATATGAAAATCTCCTCCTAAAATCGCCTCCCACAAAGTCTAGGGCTAAAACATATGATAAATAAAGCTATGTTCCGAAATCCCAGTCTTTTGTTCAGCTGCGGATATCGTAAATGTGACTTGGGATTCGCAAATGCGATACAAGGATCGCAAAAGCGAACCATGTCAGCCCACATAGATGTCGCAATTGTGACACTAGGCTTCACAATTGCAATTGTAGCCTCTTCGCAAGTGCGACCATGTGGTCACAAATGCGACCTGACTAATACCCAACACTAACTATGAAAATGCTATAAGGGCGTCACATTTGCGACACATGAACCTCTCATTCCCTCTTCGCTATTACGATGTGGGTGTTCGCAATTGCGATAACTGCAATACCAGCATAACAACAACCTGAAACAAGTTCAAACTCAATCCGAAACACGTTCGAAACACGTTTGAAGCTTGCCCGAGCCCCCGAGGCTCCTCACAAAATGTTCACACAAGTCTAAAAATATCATACGAACTCGCCCGCACGATCCAAATACCAAAATAATATCCGAAACCACGAATTGCACACCCGAAATACATGAAAATTACAATGAAACTCAAGATTCGCTAAATTCACAACCAAGCATCTGATTCCTACCAAACCAACTCGGAATGATACCAAACTTTGCAGACAAAATGGACCTATTCCAAGTCACGAAACTAAAATTCGAACCCGACAACCATAAAGTCAACCTATGGACAAACTTTAAGAATATTTAAACCTTCAAATTACCAATTTTTGGAAAAACAAACCTAATCAATATAGGAACCTCCGAATCTAATTCCGACCATACGTAAGTCCAAAATCACCATACAAACCATTCTGGGGGGGTCGTTTTCATAAAAGTCAAACCTCGATCAATATTTCCAACTTAAGCCTTCAAACTAAGTACCAATTGATCCAATTCAACCCAAAACCTCCCCAAAGCAAAACCAACCATCCCCGCAAACCATAAAACTATAAATAAACATATAGGAAGTTTCAAAAGGAGAAATAAGGCTCATATACACAAAATGACCGGTCGGGTCGTTACATTCTCCCCCTCTTAAATAAACGTTCGTCCTCGAACGAGTATAGAGACATACCTGAAGTGCCAAAAATATAAGGACAATGGCTCCACATATCATGATCGGTCTCCCAAGTCGCCTCCTTGACCGGTTGACATCTCCATTGAACCTTTACTGAAACAATGTTCTTTGACCTCAACTTACGCACCCACTTGTCCAAAATAGTCACCGACTCCTCAACATAAGTTAAGCCCATTTCCAATTACACTGAGCTGAAATCCAACACATGTAACGGATATCCATAGTACTTCCTGAGCATGGAACACCGGGTGAGCTTAAGATAAGCTGGGTTGCAATGCAAGTCTATAGGCTAACTCACCAACTCTCTCAAGAACCTGAAAAGGACCAATATACTGAGGGCTCAACTTGCCCTTTTTTCGAACCTTATCATACCCTTTATGGGCGAAACTCCGAGTAGAACCCTCTTACCCACCATGAATGTCAAATCACCATTCCTCTTCTCAACATAGCTTTTTTTTTGCTTGGACTGCGCTGTACGGAGTCCCTCCTGAATCAACTTTATCTTTTCCAAGGTATACCGAACCAAATCAATGTCTAATAACTGTCATGACCTGACCTCGTAGAGCGTGACTGGTGCTCAACCGAGATAACCCAACCAAGTATGCTTGTACGATGCCTTCTATGTGAACTTGCCTATGAATAAAAAGAAGATAAATTTCGTTGATTGGATAGTGAGAACATCATGTGAACTACACCAATTCATTATCATTAGTTACGTCATTAATAAGTCTCAAAATACATACACTTTCATAGTTTAGAAGTAGAACATGTGATAAAATACAACATTCTAGTTTTACTTTTCCAACACCCATATACAACCCACACCATGTCTTTGGAGCCTCTAATAGATACAAAAGAGTACTATGATAGTGCCGACGACAAGTCCCCAGCTATTCCTCAAAACTCAATACATGAGAAACAAAAGATACACGACCTCGAAATGAAGTGGGGCTCACCAAGTTAGCTGGGAAGAGGGTGTACCGCTATCACTGATCAATGCCGCCTGTTATGGAACTACCTGCATCCATTAAAGATACAGCACCCCTGGAAAAAAGGACGTTAGTACATATGGAATAGTACTAGTATGAATGACTAAACACCCTCTCAATAGAACGAGTACTAATACAAGGAAGAACAATCATAGAATCCATGTGAGCCTCAAACGATACCAAGACATCAAGTTAGGAGCAAGATAAGATTTCAAGTAAATTTCATTGTTATAGGTTGGGACATCTTTAGTACCAATATACCTTCGTGTCTTTAGCACGGAGTCCGATCACGGCCCGATCGGCTAGGATGTCTCACCCAAAGACATCCAATTACAATCACAATCACGATCTCAATCACAATCTCAAGAACAATGACCACCATGTGTACGACATGGCATGCGATCTCGACCCGATCGGCTAGGTCATCTCACCACAATGCCGTGTGGATTGACATCACCCTTCACTAGCAATCATATCATCCCATTTAAGAAAAATAACAAGCATAATCACCACCATATGTGCGGCATGGCATCCGATCTCAACCCGATCGGCTAGGCCATCTCACCACAATGTTGTGTGGATCGACATCACCCTTCACTAGCAATCATATCATCCCATTTAAGGACAATAATCTCATCACATCAATCTCATCCCAAATAAGGGGAATAAACTCAATCTACTCCTACACCAGTACGTGTAGTTTTGGGGTTAGGTTTTTTCAATCTAACCTTCCTCGGTGACTAATGATACTCCTAAATGTTTATTATATAAAGGACTTTCACCTCATTTCATAGTCTTTTACTCATCTTTTCATTTCATTGGCCATAGTGGCCACAAATGTAATACCATTCTTGGCACGTTGGCCATATTTCATATTTCATGCTCACCTCTTTCACTTTCAAGCACCATCATGGATTATCAACAACAAGGCATTTCAAATCAAGACTTTAAGTACACATATGAGCAATTAAGAGTTCTAAGCACATTGAGTTTTCTTTCACAATTTTGGCATAATAACTTTCATTTGGAACACGACTTGAAGTTATAACGTTTTAATACACAACCCACACTTTGAACACATTCTCAAATGATAACATAATATGACAAGAGTATTCGGAACACATTTTGAACACATATCTTTCGACACAAAACTTATTCAGAATAGTCAAATTTATAATGAATAACTTGGGACATGAGAAATAAGAAATTGGCTTATCATACTTGAGACTTACGAGAACATCAGGGGATTCAATTCTAAGAGAGAAGTTTAGCCAACATACCTCAAATTCGCCCCTTAATGATACTACAATGATCCACCTCACTAAGAAACTTCAATCTATAATAACAACATCCAATGGGACCAATATTAGTAACAAATTTCATAGTTTAGGCCATTTAGACACTTTATCAAATACATAATAGGCATAAATCTCTACATTTCTTAACCATAGAATTGGTTCATCCAACTACCACCATTTACCAATAATTTATCCCACCATCATTCTTAAGCAAATTATAAATTCTAACATCACATGCATGACCATCCATCCACACCCAACTAACAAAATTCCATCAAATAATAACCTTTCAATCTCTATAATGGTTATGTATTTAAATTGAGAACTTATGGCTTCCAATCACCATCCTATGAGTTTCAATACTTAATTCATACTCATATTCCCATAATAATCCATGCATGTAAGTGTAAGGGTATAGGATTACCTTTTAGAAGAAATCTTGCAAAACCCTCCCTTGAATTCTTGAAGAAATTTCTTGAAAATATAAGGATTTCATGGTGGATTGAGTTACTTATAATGTGGAAATGATAGGATTCACATGAAGACAATGGGGATTGCTTATCTTGAATACGGGAGGCGTTGGGGGACTTGAGAGAGTGGAGGAGAACTCCAAAATTCGTCCAAATGAAATGGGGTAAATGAACCCCCGAAATGACTTAAAAGGACCTTAAGTTGGGGCGCGCCCAGTCTGGAGAAGTCAGCCACACTTCTCTGTCCACTGCATGCAAGGGAATACATGATCTGCGCCCGGTCTGGCGAAGCGAGCCTTGCTTCGCTATCCGCCAAAATAACTAGGTGGTCTAACTTTAGTAATTTGATCATAACCTTTAGTAGGAATGTCCAAATGATGAACAACTTGATGCTTTTGAAACTAGACTCGAAGGGCTACGCTTTAGGGGAAAAATTCATGGAAAATATGTTTATATTATGAGAGTTATACCCATTCAAAGGCAAGTGTTTTGCAAATTAAGACACCTTTTCTACTAAATATTTCCAAGTCATTCCAAACAATTTCTTCCCACTTACAAACCTCCTTAATATGTTCCAAAACACTTTCCATATGTATTTGCATGCCACAATAATGTGGTTCTATCCCATAGGTCTCATTTAGAACTCAAAAACATTATTCCCAATTATTCCAGTTACGGGGCCTTAGAACAACCTAGCCTCCCCAGGCTCGAACCAACCAATCGGAGAACGACATTGCCTCCCTTTTAAGGCCTCATAAAGAGACATATGGATGCTCGACTGATAGTTGTTGTTGTAGGAGAACTCTGATAGCGGTAGAAACTGATCCCATGAACCTCCGAAATCAATATCACATGCACGTAACATATCTTCCAATATATGAATAGTGTGCTCAGACTATCCATCCATCTGTGGATGAAACGTCATAGTTAGCTCGACCTATGTGCCTAACTCACACTGCATGACTATCGAAAAATACAACATGAACTGCGTGTCTCAATCCGAGATAATATACATCGGTACACCATGGAGGTGAACAATCTCACGAAGATAAATCTATGCTAGTTGCTCTGAAGAGTGGGTAGTCATGACTAGAATGAAGTGTGCAGATTTGGTCAGTCTGTCCACAATGACCCACACTGTGTCAAATCTCCTCAAGGTCTGTTCAAGTTTAACTACAAAATCCATTGTAATATGCTCCCACTTTCACTCCGGAATATCAAGTCTCTGAAGCAAACCTCCCAGTCTCTGTTGCTCGTACTTAACCTGCTGACAGTTCAAACTCTGAGACACATACTCCACAATATCTTTCTTCATCCTTCTTCACTAGTAGTGCTGTTTCAAATCATAGTACATCTTCGCGGCTCCCGGGTGAATAGAGTACCGTAAACTATAGGCCTCCTCAGGAATCATCTCACGCTACCCATCAACATTTGGAGCACAGATCCGACACTACACTCTCAATACCCTATCATCATCAAAGTCACCTCTTTTGCATCACTGTGCTGCACCGTGTCCTTAAGGACAAGCAAATGGGGATCATCACACTGACGCGCTTTGATGCGCTCAAACAAAGATGACCGTGAAACCACAAAGTAAGAACCCGACTAGGCTTTGAAACATCAAACCTCATGAACCTGTTGGCCAAAGCCTAAACATCCAAAGCTAACGGTCTCTCCCCAGCTGGAACAAAAGTAAGACTCACTATGCTCTCAGCCTTCCTACTAAAAGCATCGGCCATCACATTGGCCTTCCCAGTATGATAAAGAATGGTGATATCATAGTCCTTAATTAGCTCCAACCACCTCCGTTGCCTCAAGTTCAAATCTTTTTTCTTGAATAAGTGTTGTAGACTCCGGTAATCCATGAACACCTCACAAGACACGCCGTGGAGATAGTTCCTCCAAATCTTCACTGCATGAACAGTGGATGCTAACTGGTAGTTATTCTCATGGGTCTTTAACCAACGCGAAGCATAAGCAATCACTCTACCCTGTTGCATCAACACACACCAAATGCCTATCCGTGAAGCATAATAATCGACAGTATAAGAACCCAAGTTAAAGGCAAAATTAGAACTGGAGTCGTGGTTAAGGCAGTCTTGAGCTTCTAAAAACTCTGCGCACACTTACCAGACCACTTGAATGGGGTACCCTTTTGAGTCAATCTAGTCAAAGGAGCTGCGATGGATGAAAACCCCTCCATAAAACAGCGATAATACCCATCCAAGCCTAGAAAACTTCGGATCTTAGTAGTGGTAGAAGATCTGGGCCCACTCTGATTTGCCTCAAATTTCTTCGGATCCACCTTAATCCCCTCACTGGACAACACGTGGCCCAAGAATGCCACCGGGTCAAGCCAAAACTCACACTTGGAGAATTTAGCACATAACTTCTTCTCCCTCAAAGTCTAGAGCACGATTTTCAAGTACTACTCATGATCCGCCCCGCTGTGAGAATATGCCAATATGTCATCAATGAACACGATAACAAAAGAATCAAGATACGACTGGAACACTCTGTTCATCAAGTGCATAAAGGTTGTTGGAGAATTTGTCAGCCCAAATGACATCACCAAAAACTCGTAGTGGCCATAGCGAGTCCTGAAACCCGGATCTTCAACTGATGGTACCCCGATCTCAAATTAATCTTCGAGAATACTCTAGCACCCTCAAGCTGATAAAACAAATTATCAATACGCATTGGTGGGTACTTGTTCTTGATTGTAACTTTGTTCAGCTGCCTGTAGTCAATAGACATCCTCATAGAGCCGTCTTTCTTCTTCACAAATAGAATTGGAGCACCCCAAGGTGACTCGGTAGGATGAAACACTTATCAAGTAGCTCCTGAAGTTGTTCCTTTACTTCCTTCAACTCCACTGGTGCCATTCAATATTGTGGAATAGAAATGGGATGAGTGCCCCGCACCAAGTTAATACCAAAATCAATATCCCTATCGGGTGACATGCCTGGTAGGTCTGCTGGAAATATATTTGGAAAATCTCCCACTACCAGAATTGACTCAATGGTAGGAGTATCAGCACTGAAATTCCTCACAAAGGCTAAGTACGCCAAACATCCTTTCTCAAACATCAGTTGTGCCTTCAGGAAAGACTCCATCCTACTAGGAACATGGCCCAATGAACCTCTCCACTCCAACGACGGCAACCTCGGCATAGCCAATCTCACGATCTTAGCGTCATAATCTAGAATAGCATGATAGGGTGATAGCCAATCCATGCCCAAAATCACGTCAAAGTCTACCATACTGAGTAGTAGGAGCTCAACCCTAGTCTCATAAACCCCGATGGTGACCAAACATGAACGATAGATACGGTCTTCACAATAGAATTCGCAGCAGGCATAGACATATAAATAGGAGTATCCAAAGAATCACGAGACACATCTATATATGAAGAAACATGGATGACACATATGAATAAGTAGAACCCGAATCAAATAAAATGGATGCATCTCTATAACAAATCGTAACAATACCTGTAATGACAGTATTTGATGTAATAGCCTCAGTCCTATCTAGAAAAGCATAACGATAGGCCTGACCTCCCCCTTTAGGACATTTTCTACTTGCCTGCCCTTTACCCCTAGTTGGCTGTGCAGGTGTAGCAACAACTAGAGTAGCAACTATAGCCTAAGTACCCTGTAGAGGTCCACCCCCCGAAAATCTGGGACATTCCCTCATCAAATGCTTGGTACACCACACTTAAAACAACCTTTTTGAGGGTGCTACTGCGGAACTGAGTCTGAGCTAGACGATTAAAATAACCACTATAGGCACACCGTGTAGGAGGGGTACTGGAAGATGGATGACCAAAATGAGTTCTCTGAGGTCCCTAAATAGCTAGAACACTGCGAGTAACCTGAAATACAGACTAAACTGGTCGACTGATGAAACCTTTGTCATGACGAGTTGATACTACTGAGCGGGTACCACTAAACCCTCTAAAATCTTATGGCCTCTTGGCCTCCCTATCCTCTCTCTTTAGCCACTCATACACTCCAATCTCTGAGAGATCTCTACAACCTGCTAAAATAGAGTATCAGTCTCCAATTACCATGCCATCCCAATTCTGAGACCATAACCGAGTCCCTCAATACATTTGCGGACTCTCTCTCTGACAGTAGAAACCAAAGCAGGTGCATGATGAAATAGCTCACTGAACCTCATAGCATATGGACACAGTCATAGTCCCCGGACGCAAATGCTTGAACTCTGTGTGCAACACGTCCCTAAGGGTTTGTGGAACTAACTCCCTCAAAAATAGATAAGAGAACTGAGCCCAAGTGAGTGGCGCAACATCAACCTGCCTAATCTCCTCATAAGCTTGCCACCATCTAAATATTGACCCCGTTATTTGAAAGGTAGTAAAGTCGACCCCACTCACCTGCACAATGCCCTTGGTGCAGAGAAAACGGTGGCACTGGTTAAGAAAGCCCCGTGTATCCTCAGATACTGTGCCAATAAAAGTAGGAGGAAAATATCTCTTGAACCTCTCTGGCCTCTTCTGCTCCTCCTCTGATACCATGGGCATGACTTCAGGCTGAACCGTGATTATGGGTTGTACTGGCATAGCATTTGTATCCTGATCAACATGAGACTACTACTTTAGAGTACGTGTGGTGAGAGTATGAGCTCCTCCCCCAGCCTAGGAAGTAGCTGGTGCAACCGAAATTAATCTCGCCTGAGCTAAAGTACCGGACATGCTTAGAAAATGTGTCAAAGTCTCCTGAAATCCGGGGGTATCAACAGGCATCTCAGGTGCCTGCTCCCCAAACAGAGCTACCGGCGGTTCCCTCATTCCAGCTCTGGCAGGTGCCTTAGCTTTAGCATGTGCCCTTCATCGGCCTCTGCCCGGGCCTCTAGCAACACTGGTATCAGGGGCAGCAGCATCAGTAACTGAAGCTTATGTCATCATTATCTGTGAAAGATTAGAAAGACAAAGACTCAAATTCCGAAATTAATAAATCCTCACGATAAGGAATGAATGAAGTGGAATTTCATAATAGTTCTGTAGCCTCTCGGAGATAAGTACAGACGTCTCCGTGCCGATTCGCAAGACTCTACTAACTTGCTTATGACTCGTAACACTTATGAACCTAGGGCTCTAACACTAACTTGCCACGACCCAAAATCACACATAAGGGATCGTGATGGCACCTAGTCTCTAAGACTAGGTAAGCCTAGCACACAATGATATTAATAGATTTAAACCATTTAACTATTAAAATAAAGCTGAAATATGCCATAACAAAACCAATAGTGGAATATAAAAGTCATACATCCCCAAAACAGATAGTACCGAGTCATAAAATCTATAGAGAGTACACTAGGAATCTCTAAATACAAAAGTGCAAGGAAATAATAAACAATAGCAAAAAGACAATAGAAGGGAACTTCGAAGCTTGTGAGCGGCATGCATGTATACCTTGAAGTCTCCACAGCAACTCTGATAGTCATGCTCCCTAACGACCAATTCGCTCAAAGGTACTAGGATCTGTACAAAAATATTCAGAAGCGTATTATGAGTACATCACGAACGGTACCCAGTACGTATCAAGACTAACCTCAGTGGAATAATGACGTGGTTCAAGTCAAGACACTCACTAGATTTAAAATCTGTGCAGAATATCAATATATATAGCTAATGACGGAAAATAAAATTAATAAATGACAACAAAGAGTAAATATGTAATAACGCGACAAATTAACTACAACAAGTAATACACAAAGTGAAGTCAATTAAGGGAAACAACGAAAAGTTCAACTCATCAAGCCGTACAAATCACAAGAATTATAATAAGAATCATCTCGAGATACCACACCTCATAATCGCAAATCACAAGTCACAATTCACTCTTATGACGTCGCGTGAGCTTTACATTTTAAAAATATTTTTTCAAAATAGCTCCACGCGCTTTAGCCCCCTTAACTCACATGCGGTGCATGACAATAAAGTATTTTCCCTTACTAGCAACATGTGCATAAGCTCCCTTATCCCGTCGCATGTGCATCAATATACACACCAACCTTATGTCGCCACATGCACATCTCAATCACAAGACAACAATCAATCGCACATCACGTGCTTATATTCCACAACATTTCTTGATCAACAATACACAGTTCACGACCCAACAACAAGGTATACAAGAGTTTCAACGACGACACAAGAGTACAGAAAGTAATTCAACAACGGAATGTGCTTTATATAACAACAACTTCAATTCAAGGCATATTAATAGCCTAAGTGTTTAGTCTGGTCAGTTATCACACATAAGCCTGCGCACACACACATCACCTCGTGTACACTCTCTTCATATAGGTCAAGTAGTGCAAATAGACCAAATCCTAAATGGTAATTAACCCACACAAAGTTAGGCAAGATACTTACCTCAATTACGCCAATTAAACACTCAAAAATAGATTTTCTCATAAAATTCACCTCCGCTCGGCTCAAATCTAACAAAAATGACTTAATATCATCAAACAATGCAAGAGATATCAATTTCGATTAATAAAGTTAAGATCTTTACACAATTTTTCAAAAGTCAACAAAAGTTAATGACAGGCCTGCCCGGTCAAAACTCGGGTCAAAGGGTATATCTCGACTACCCATAACCCCCGAAGTCCATATATGCATTTGGTTTTTAAATCCGAGTCCAATTCGACTCTATAATCTCAAATTTTCAATTTTCAAAATATAGTCAAAAATCCCCCAAAAGTCTCTTCAAATTCCATGGATTAGGTGTTAAATCTCATAAATAATCATGTTATATAATCAAAAGTGGATCAAAATCACTTATCCAATAATTTGGTATGAAAATTTCCTCCTAAAATCGCCTTCCACCGAGTCTAGGGCTAAAAACTGTGATAAATGTAGCTAAGTCCCAAAATTCTAACCTATTTTCAGTTGCGGATGTCGCAAATGCGGTCTTGGATTCACAAATGCGACATAGGGATCGCAAAAGAGGACCCTGTCAACCCAAACAGATGTCGCAATTGCGACACTAGGCTTTGCAATTGTGATTGCAGCCTCTTCGAAAATGCGACCATATGGTCGCAAAGGCAACCTGACCATACCCAATACTGACTTTGCAAATGTGATAAGGGCGTCACATTTGCGACACCTGAACCTCCCATGACCTCTTTGCAATTTCGATGTTGTTCCTCGCAATTGTGATAACTGCAGCACCATCACACCAGCAACCTGAAACAAGTTCAAACCCAATTCGAAATATGTCCGAAACTCACCCGAGTCCCTAGATCTCCACACCAAACATCCACACAAGTCTAAAAATATCATACGAATTCGCCCGCATGATCAAAAGACCAAAATAACATCCATAACCACGAATACGACACCCAAAACACATGAAAATTACAACGAAACTCCAAATTCGATTAATTCACAACCAAGCGTCAGATTCATACCAAACCAACTATGAATGACACCAACTTTGCAGACAAGTTCCATATGACAAAACGGGCATATTCCAAGTCCCTACACCAAAAAACAAAACCGATAGCCATAAAGTCAACCTACGGTCAAACTTAGGAAATTTCTAAACCTTCAAATTGCCAACTTTCGGCAAAACAAGCCAAATCAACTTAGGAACCTCCGAATCCAATTCCACGCACACACCTAAGTCCAAAATTACCATAAGAACCTATCAAAACCATCAAAATATCGTTTCGGGTTTATTTCACAAAAGTCAAACATCGGTCAATATTTCCAACTTAAGCCTTCAAACTAAGAACCAGTTATTCCAATTCAACTCCCATCCTCCTCGAAGCGAAACCAACAATCCACGTAAGTTATAAAATCACAAATACATATACGGAAAACATAAAAAGGAGAAGCGGTGCTCGTATACATAAAACAATCGGTAGTGTCGTTACATTTTTTACGCTCGAAAAGTTTCATACTTTCTTCTCTGAAATAATAAAAAATGATTGGTTTCCATATTGCCAAAATTTTAAGCTTCCACGAAGCTATAGCACCTACCATATTGGTCAAAGCAAAGTTACATTGCCGCTTGGTAGTTGTAAACTTGGATATTCTGACTTGCAGTCTAGAACTTTCCAATATGCAATACTTTTAAACTACTCTGTTCCCGTTCACGAATTTCATTTCAGGGCAGGATTTGTCCCCGTAGGATTCTTGACGTACTCCAGCTGTTAATATTTTTCTAGAATGCTCTTCTATTCCTTCTGAAAACTAATGAGATACTCGTCTTACTTAGATTTATCCATCACATAGGTGATTCTTACACCCACCCTCACAACCATAGTAACCTTAAAGTTTCCTTTAGATCCTAACGTGATAGATACCGTTGCTAAATACTCGAGTGTTAATGCTACCCCGAAGGCACGTGCACCTTCAAAAGTTAGTAATCTTCTTTGACCTTGTGCTTTTGCCTTGTGCAATTTGTTTGGTTTTCAAGAGTCACTTCTTATTCAGAGATGTGCATTGCATAACACGTTCATATTTCGTTTCGTGCGAAGTGTACACATATTTAGAGTATCTTCTTATTTCATGAACACTTGAATTTATTTCAAGTCACATACGTCCCTAAGCTGTAGGGATACATTTGGGTTGTCTATACAGTTCTTGATGACTAGATGGTAAAGGTAATAACCCTACAAGTCATTATCTTGCTCTCTGTGAATTCAACACTTGAAATATTTTTTATTTATTATAATACAGCTGACTAGCCTCGTTTGCTAAGGATAATTGATTTAGTTTTATATATTTATTATGATTGAATAATATAAAAAATTATCGAGAGTTCAACAATATTATACATGAACTTGAGTTGAGCTCTTTTGAGGATGAGAAATTGAATAAGTAGCTACTATAATAGCATGATGTCTGGGATACTTAGAGTATCATGATCCTCACATTTATAGTGAATTCTTTCTGCATGTGATTTGATTCCTATGTTGAGACTTGAGCTCTTATACAAGCTTGATAAGTTTGCAATATTATAGCCTTGTATGCTCATAGGTTGCATGGACTGCTTTGCAGTTTAAATAATTTGTGTTATTGACACGACACTGGATTAGGTGTAGCCAATGATGTTGAAGTGAGAGATGTTATGTATGGGGTAAAACTAATGAATGACAGGTGGATCTTCGTCGTGTTGACACGTGACAATAAAGACAGATAGGGTATGAGTCAGCAAATAGCTGGCATCGGTTACGAGTATGTGACCGGTATTGTGTGAGTTCCGAAGACATTGGAACCGAGAACGAAAAGTTTGAAAGTAAAATATCAGTTGAAGAAGGCAGCATTCAAGGAGGACCGTTATAAAGAATCATTGCATTTATATTCAACTGTTATACAACTATCAAGAAGGGTCTTTATTTATATTAAAGGAGAGCTTGATTTGGGGATCTTGTCTCCTTGAATTTAGCTATAAATATAGGAATTTGTACTCATTGTAGATATGAAATACTTGTATAAAAAAAGGCTAAACTTATTCTTGCTTTTCATTAACATCTTTTTGCTTAATACTCTGTTCTAATCTTGCTTCCGGAGAAGCTCACTTCACTACTAAGCTTGTATTTTCTTCAAGTATTCTCAATTAATTTATTTTTGTTCTTTGGTACATTATATTCTTGGATAAAACTAATCTATAAACCACGTTATAAATTGAACTATACCTATTTACGAATAAACAGTTTGGCTGTGGGGCATAGACAATTGTAGTATTATTTTGATCCATTCATCTTTTATTAACGTATTTTGCATTTTTTTTATAAAGCAAAAATAAATATGGCATCTAATGAAGTCAACAACTCGCTCACTATTGGAACAAATAACGTCAATGAGCATGAGAATAATTTCCATATTGGAAACCAGCAGGATGATTGTACTAGTGAAACCCGCAACGATGGGAATGAAGCAACTCCGGTATGGGATAAACGAAATCATCGGCGTGTGAGGAGTCCTACCCCAGATGATTTGGATGATGAACCCGTTGTCGAGACTGTAAAAGTTTTTAGAGCTCAACATAGGGAAATCATGATCATCTCTCAATAAAGGACTAGATAATGACTGAGCTCCAGCAAGCATTGTCTTGCCTTAAATAATTCCAATGGAGGAGTTCGAGTCCCTCCCGGCGTGCCTGCAAATCAGAGAGTGCAAAGAAATGGTAACATTGCTTTGAGTGAGGAGTTTGGATTTAATGATAATCAAGCAAGTGGTGCAGGCAGTGGATCCAAGAATGATAGCAACACAGATGATACTTTTAAAACCGAACTCATGAAGTTCATGAGGGAAACGAATGATCGGATGGATCAAAACGCTAAAGAATTGCTTGCTCGGATGGATCAAATCTCAAGGGCACCTTTGGTATTGAAGGGCCCGAATTCAAAGAAGTATACTCAGCTGTCGTTCAAAACAAGTGCAACCCCTGAGTTGATCTCGAAGAGGTTCAGGATGTCGGATATTCCAAAATATGATGGAACTTCGAAATCCAAAGGAGCACATCACAACTTACACTATGACTGTAAAGGGAAATGATTTGGCCCCACATGCGATCGAATCTATTTTCCTACAAAAACTTAGTGAAACCCTAATGAAGGGAGCTTTAACATGGTATTCAGAATATAGAAATTTAGCAAAACCCTAACGAAGGGAGCTTAACGTGGTATTCAGGATAAAGAAATGTAGCAATACCCTAACGAATGGAGTTTTAACGTGGTATTCTCTTTTGCCTGAACATTCAATTGATTCTTTTGAAATGCTTGTAGATTGTTTCATAAAAGCTCATATTGGGGCAAGGAAACTCCAAGCCAGGAAGGTGGATATATTTAGAACTGCACAAGGAAAATTCGGTTCCAAAAGGAGAGGATGTTGTTGCCGGCACTACCGGACGAATGAGTAGTAGAGATGTCACCAAAGGCCTCAATCTGTTAAGCTCTGATGCCTCAAGGAAGTTAAAAGAGAGCCTATTGGGATTTCAGGCAACCACATGGGTTGATGTCCATAATCGTTATGAGTTGAAGATCAAGATTGAAGATGATCAGCTAAGTTCTTTAAAATTGTTTAAGGGTCGCAGTCGTGATCGGAATCAAGAAAAGTTTTAAAATGATTCTGATGCAGATAGGAGATCATCCAGGAGTCATTTTAAACCTTATTTATCAAATAAAAGATCTGATGGGCGTGAGGCTAAAGGTTTTCGATCATCGGAAAGATTCAGGCCAGATAGTAGGACAGATCATGGTCGGAGTAATAGGACTTCGCAGGATAAAGAACTATCGGGGTCCCGGGATTCAGGATATCCCCGATTATTAGATTATAATTTCATAATTAGTTTAGTAGAGTTGGTTTTGACTATGAAAAATATCAAAAAGGCAAGGTTCCCAAAGCCAATTCGGTCTGATCCCATTCAAAGGGATCTTAATTTATGGTTCAAGTTCCACAGCATACATGATCATAGGACTGGGGACTGTCGGCACCTTCATGAAGAGGTGAAGGTGCTGTTGAAAAATGGCCACCTTAGAGAATTTTTTAGCAATCGGGCTAAAAATAACTATGGTAGGAGTCGATATGCAACAGAATTAGCAAATACAACCACTAGGTCTCCCCGCCTAACAATAAATATAATTTTTGGTGAGGTTGAAGTAGACGGGGTGACGTTTTTGGCAATAAAAAAGACAAAGATTTCAGTCACTCATGGTAAAATAATTCGGGAAGCGTCAGAAGATGATGGAATCACCTTTACGGAGGAGATGCAAACGACCTTATTTCACCGTACAATCATGCTCTGGTAATATCTCTTTATGTTTTAATTTTAAAATTAAACGTGTATTGGTTGATCCAGGTAGTTCAGCCAGTATCATCCAATTGAGGGTTTTAAAACAAGCGAGGCTAACCAGAAATATAGTTTCGGCAACAAAGCATCTGCCTGGGTTTAGATTAACAAGTGTAACGACTCGAGGTAAGGTCATCTTACCTACCTATGCTTAAGGGGTGACAAAATCCACCTTGTTCGAAGTTGTGGATGGCGATATGGGCTAGAACATAATCCTTGGTAGAACATGGATCAATGAAATGAAGGTTATTCCATCAACTTACCATCAATTACTGAATTTTCCTACACCGTATGGGATCAAACATATTAGAGGAGATCACCCACTGCAAGAGAAGTGAATACAGTCAACTTATCTAGCAACAAGACGGAGTGAATCAGTAAATAGCAACTACAGAAACCAGTGTCTACTTCTCTTCAAGTCCCGGTTGAAGGTGATGGGGAAGAAAAGATATCATATTTTTATCAAGGGCTAAGATCCTACCAGGTACCAGAAGACACGGATGCAACAAAGTCAACCACAGAAGAGTTTGAACAAATTACGTTGTTCACGAAATTTCTAGATAAAAAGGTTTACTTGGGAACGGGGTTAAGCCCCAAATTCAATCTTAGAATTATTAAATTCTTAAAAGCTAACATTGATTGTTTTTCATGGTCTCATTCAGATATGACAGGTATTCCACTGGAAGTGGTTGTCCACAAGTTAAGTTTCGACCTTACTTTACCTTCGGTAAAGCAGAAGAAGCAGCTAATAGCCGAGGTCAGAAATAAGTTTGTAAAAGAAGAAGTAACCGGGTTGCTAAACATAGGTTCTATTCATAAAAGTTGTTATCCTGACTGGTTAACTAACGTAGTAGTTATAACTAAAAAGAATAATACGTTTAGAATGTGTATATACTATAAAGATTTGAATAAGGCTTGCCCTAAGGATTCTTTTCTGTTGCCAAACAATTGACCAAATGATCGATGCTACGGCTGGGCATGAATTGATGAGTTTTATTGATGCGTACTTCGGGTATAATCAAATTAGAATACACCTAGAGGATCAAGAAAAATATCATTTATCATAAATTTTGGCACATATTGTTATAATGTGATACCTTTTGGGCTTAAAAATGTCGGCCCCACTTATTAGAGGCTCGCTAATAAGATGTTTGAGCGACAAATTGATAAAACTATGGATATTTATATTGATGATATGCTAGTTAAGTCTCTCAGTGTAGGAGACCATTTGACTCATCTACCAGAGACATTCAATATCTTGAGGAAATACAACATGAAGCTCAATCTGGAAAAGTGCGCTTTTGGAGTTGGGTGTGGGAAATTTTTGGGCTTCTTGGTTTCTCAAAGGGGAATTGAAGTAAATCCTGACATGATTAAGTCCATAGATATATACATGACTAACTAAAAAGACTTGAATAGGTATTTGTCCAGTCCTCCCTTAATGTCCAAACCGAAGGAGGGGGAACAATTGTTGATTTATTTAGCGGTATCAGAAGTTGCGGTAAGTGCAGTTCTAGTTCTAGAGAAAGACGGTATGTAATTTCCTATATATTAGGTTAGTAAAATACTTCCAGGTGCGAAAATACGTTACCCGCACCTGAAAAAGTTGGTTTTAGCTCTCGTAGTTGCCTCTCGAAAGCTTAGACCCTAATTTCAATGCTACCCAATAGTTGTTGTGATGATCTTTCCTCTGAGGAACATCCTTTATAAACCTCAATTATTAGGTTGATTGGATAAATGGTCAATTGAAATTGGTGAATTTGATATTTAATATAAACCTCAGAATGCTATTAAGTCAAACGTTTTGGTCTATTTTATGGCTAATTTTAGCCCGGGAATGATGATTAAATCTACTAAAGAAGCAGTTCTGGTATCTGAAACTATCTCCGGTGTATGGACCTTGTTTATGGATGAAGCCTCCAACGTAAAAGGTTCCAGACTTGGGATAGTGCTAATCACTCATTCGGGAGAAACCCTGAAACATGCCATTAAAACTGTTCCATTAACTTATAATGAAGCCGAGTATGAAGCTTTGGTTGCAGGAGTTGAATTGGCCCGGGGACAAGGCTCCAAGGTGATTGAAGTAAAATATGACTCTCAACTGGTAATAAATCAGATATATAGAATCTTTGATACCAAAGAAGAGCGCATGCAACAATACTTGAGTAAAGTTCAAGTTTTACTTTCCAGTTTAGAGAGTGATCGGTGATTCATATCCCAAGGGAAGAGAATATGGAGGAGGATGCGTTGGCCAATTTAGGGTCGTTCACGGAAATGAAAAAAGTTGATTCCGATGAAGTTGTTCAGCTATTGTATTCAGTTTCTTATGTACATATCAACTAACCTAATCTGGAATTGGAGAAACGAGTTTATAGAATATTTAAGGCTTGGAAAATTATTTGAAGATTCTAAAGCCTCATGGGCATTATGAGCTAAAGCAACTCAGTATTGTCTCATTGATGGACCGTTCGCTCAGTGTTTGGGGACATCAGAGGCTAATTATGTCATGAGAGAAGACCACAGAGTGGTTTTTGAAAATCAATCCAGTGCGTATTCACTAGTGCTCAAATTAATAAAGGCCGGTTATTATTGGCCCCGGATGTAACGAGATGCAAAGATGTTCGTTCAAAAATGTGATAAGTGTCAACGACATCCTCAATTGGTGCATCGGCAGGTAGAACTTTTGCATTCAGTGGTGTCACCGTGCTCACTGATGAAGTGGGGGATGGATATAGCCAGTCCTTTACCTCAAGGGTCCGGGCAGGTAAAATGTCTATTAGTTTTGAGTGATTATTTCACTAAGTTGGGTTGAAGCAGGTGCTTTCAAAAATATTGGAGAGAGAGAAGTGATTGATTTTCTTTTGGATCATATCATTTGCTGGTTTGGAGTACCAAAAGAAATTGCTTGTGACAATAGGGTACAATTTATAGATTCCAAAGTTACAAAATTCCTAGAAGGATTGAATATCAAAAGGATCACATCCTCCCCATATCACCCAAGTGCTAATGTTCAAGCGGAGTCAACCAATAAGGTTATTATTCAAAACCTCAAAAAGAAATTAGAGGATGTTAAAGACAGATGGCCAGAAGAGCTGCCGAGAGTATTGTGGGCATCTAGAATGACGGCAAAGTCGAGCACAAGAGAAAAACCTTTTCCCTTGTGTATGGTGCGGAAGCTTTGATTCCGGTGGAGATTAGGAATCCGACCATAAGGTATTCTCGGGCAAACGAGCAGGAGAATGATGAAGAAATATTGATTAAGTTGGACTTGCTAGATGAGTGTCGGAATTTAGCAAATGTAAGAATAGTGGTACAAAAGCAAAGAGTAGAGCGATACTATAATCGCAAAGCAAATATTCAATATTTTAAAGTTGGAGATTTGGTTTTACGGAAGGTAACTCATAATACCCGAAAAGTCAATGCTGGAAAGTTCGGACCAACCTGGAAAGGACTTTGCCGGATTTCAGCTATAACTGGTAAAGGGTCGTATCAACTAAAAAATCGAGATGGAGTGAAATTACCAAATAACTAGAACGTGACTCACCTCAAAAAATATTATTGTTAAAGATCCTAGATGATACTGAAAGTATATGTTTTACTCTTTCTCTCTTTGTCCAGTTTTTGTCACAATTGAATTTTTCTGGCAAGGTTTTTAATGAGGCATCAACATAAAGCATACTCCGAAGAAGGATCGTTGACAACTGTTGACGGCCAATTTTGTCCCTCCCTTTTTAAATTAATTTATCTTTACTTAATAATTTACAATAAATATTTTAAAAGTATTTTCTAGTAACAAATATCTATATTTACAAATTAATTAAGTAATAGTTATAAAATTAATTGCGTAGTATTAACATTATGTAATTACAAATATATTTACTATTTTTAAGATTATTAAAATATTTCGTATATATACATTACATAGGTTATGTTATTAATTTAATTAATTACTCTTTAATTTCTAGTTAATTAAATTATTATGTGAAATTCGTAATTATTGTTGAAATTAGGAAAAACAAAGTGTTTTACAAATAATTAATTAAGTAATTAGTAGTATATATAGTAATTATAATTTTTACCACATTTATTGAAAATTGTCAAGTTTATTTAAATTTAATTCAAAAGGGGTTAAAAGACAAAAGGGCCACAATTGCAATTCTCAAATCAAAGGCAAAGTGGTCATTCCTTAAATTATTCTGGCCCAATTACTTAAGACCAGTCCGAAATATACTTGACTCAAACACCCATCTCTTTCTCTGTTGGCAATCCAAGCCACCATATTTTCACCAATCACGCCACGCCACGTCACGTCAACCTCCCTCACCACTCACACAAGAAACAAAAACGAATCTGAGTCGTATGTTCCTCAGACCAACGACTCACGTTTATTCTCTGATTTTTTTTAAATTTTTGATACCCGCCCTAAAGATCTAATCTTAGCCATCCTAAATCCCTCAATCCAACAACCACCGATTTTCCCACTCAAATCATTTCTGAAAAATCCAACTACCAAACAATCAAAGCCGTTGGTCAACAGATCCCACTCTATCTCTCATCTTTAATCCTAAAGACCAAACATATCCCCCCCAGAAACCCTAATCATTCTTACCACGCCCAGTCGCCTTCATTTCCCCTTTCTATCTCTTTTCTCCCATCCCCTTCAAACCCATCAATCAGAAAAACTTGCACGAATCGGTGTAAGGTCACAAGGCCTTTACCAAATCGTCCTTCCCTATCCCTCCATTCCTCGAATCCCTCTAGTTTCACCTTTTTGCTCTCCAAATCTGAGAGATTAGACACAGTTTGTATAGTCAAAACACCATTCCTTCGTCCATTCAAATCAACTTGTAGATTCGTCTTATTTGTCCCTAGGAGACGAAGCCAGTAATCCCAGTTTCCATTCTCATCGTTTGAATTCAAAAATTCCAATTCGAAACCCTAGACCTAATTGATGAACTTTCATTTTATCTGGTTTCTCTACTCGCTCTGTAGAATCGGAGCATGCACGTACACGTCTCAAACTTCCATCATGAATATTCTGTACCCAGTGGTCAAACGTAGTGACCTCTGGGTTTTAGGGCGTTATCCGAAGAGTTTTCCTTTAGTGGTCAACTGCTCTCCACTCAGGTAAAAAACTATCACTAATTCCCCTCTGTATCTGACATTTTTTCACTCGATTTGCTATCATCATCGGCCTTTCATCACTTTTCACTACTAATTTGAATCTATGAAACCCTATAGGCCGTAAATGGCACTATAAATAGAGCTCTTTAATGTTCTCACCAAGACAAAAACCTAACACTGAAAACAACTACACAATCACTTGAGAACAATTCTGAGATAAAAACCTAGGGTTCCTTACTATTTTACTCTTTTTCATTTATGAGTACTATTGCTGCTTCGAGCTTGAAGCTTTTGGGGTCTTAAGTAAATAAAAGAGATCCTAGTTTGGTCTGCTGCCCTCAAAAAGGTCAGTATATTCCTAATCTCTCTTTTTTTCTCACCTTATCTGAACGTTATGAATGTGCTAGTTATCTTCTGACAATTATAATTTTTTATGTTGTTTGTAACTAGTATGGGAATATTTATGTTCTGTTTACTATCTACTTGTGATCATTTGTCATGCTTCTTGAGTCTTTAATTAATGATTAATCAAGTTATTAAATGATTCTTGATGATTTTCATTTCCGAGTTCCAACAATCTAGATGTTTAAGCTATAATGTGCCTTGAATGATTGTTCATGTTTTACTTGAACTTCATAATCTTTCATGGCTGATTCTACTGTGATCTTCACCCATGCCTATTGTTTCCCATGTGTTCTGTTTGTCTTATGATCAAGTTTATGGTTTAATAGTCTTGATCAGGATAAAATTAAAGGTTTCTAAGTTTATATCATCTACCATTAAACCAACTTGTTTGAGTTAAACTGTCTTCTTTTCATGAACCTCTACCGTACATAATCTGTTAAGATTAATTTATCTTTCCGTCATAGAATAAGTCATGATTATGTTTTATTATAGTTGATTGGTGATTGTTGTTAAGTTATATTTTAGCTGTCTCATGTTTAGATGTAACCTTCAGTTGCATGTTTAAGTCAGAAATGTTTAGGTGTAGTACTTCCTTGTCTTTAACCCCTTTAAACTACTGCCGACTTTGTGAAGCTAACATCATTAAGATTATCTTCCATAGCAGGACTTAGTTATTTAAAGGTTGAAGCATGACTACTTCACATTTAGATACTAAGCTATGCCTGAGTTAAACTTGTTTGATACAATACTTTCTTTATTTGTAACTCCCCCTCTTCATGACATATTAACTTGATTCTGTGATATGCAAAGTTCCCCTATCTATATGAAGTCACAATCTCACTTGCACCGCCTATGTATAACTAACTGGATATTGCAAGTATCCATGTTTGACTCTATGATCTCATGTTTTTATCTTAAATTATACCCAGTCCTTTCCCTATTGTTAATTTGAAACTGGACATGATCCTTAAACCTTGTGAGAAGCCCTTTGTTGATATTATTTGAACATGATGGTTTGTTTAAGGATAATACTGTTAGTGATATGACTCTGTCGAGCCTTTAGGGATTCCAAGTTCAAATCTGTGAGCTTGTAGTCATGTTGAGAGTTTAATCCTGTTTCTGATATCTTCTGCAAAAGTGGCTAGTCATAACTATTTTGTATGCATCTCTATTGATGACCTTTAAAGTTATAAGTAGTATTACCCACTCATGCATGTGCTAGTAGAAAACTAATCAGTCTATAGTTAGTTTGCCCGGGCATGAGCATCTGTATCTGTGTTGCAGCATATATGAACTCCGTACAACTTATTTTCCCTTCAAATGCATTCTTCTCTAATATTTGGACCCTTAATAGTATGTTATGATACTTATGCTTCTCTCCTATGTGTGTTAGAAAGTCTGACTTATAGATTTATCTGACATGTATTCTTTATTTGGTATCAAATGTAATATGTGTGCTCTTATGTTATTCTATTAGGAGGGAAATAATATTTTTGTGGTAAGTGATGCTATAGCATTTAGTTTACATTGAAAGGGCCTCATTGGCACTTAAACCCATAAGAAAAACATGTTGTTGGTAGTTAAGGGAATTTGGGAGTGGAGTTTAATTCTAAGTTGGCTGCCTTCCCCGGCACAAGCATTGCCCTGGGCCTCGAGTCCCTTGGAAACTTTGAAGTGTCGGGGATTCAAAGGGGGCATCGATCTTGAGTAGAACTTCCTCCTCAGCCCTTAATTCATTGACACTTTTGGTTCTTTAGGGGTTTAGTGTCTAATGACAATGAAAGATTTTTAATGTAAATTACTTGCCATGTATGACTACCACATTAGTATAATTTTCCATAGTCTTTGAATATTAATATTTTCTTCTTCCAGCCGTTTATTTATATATGTTTCATAGATGGTTGAATATATTGAATACATGGAGTATGTTTCTAATGACTTCTTGCAAACATCCTTTAGAGTTATATAAACATCATTCCCTAAATCAAATGTTTTCATAACTTGACCTCACTCTACAATCCTTATAAAATATAGACCACTTTTAGAACTCTTTTAACATATCTCTAAATTCCTTTATAAATTCACATCCCTCTTAAGTTTTACATCCCTTTTATATACCCTCCTTTAGATATATATAGTAAGTTGTGCTTTTAATAGTAATTAAGCATAGTATAAATAATTGATCCCTTAAAATTAGTCTAAGTCTGTCACGACCTAAAATTCACCTAGTCGTGATGGCACCTAACCCAACCCGTTAAGTAAGCCAATTAACCACTATCTAACTTAATGAGATTTATTAATATAATAAATGATAATACACCGCTTTTATACAAAACTTTTTAAGGACTGGTAGTACAAATCATGAGCTTCTAAGATTAGAATTTACAAAGTTGGTATGAAATAAATACATCATCTGTTCGAAATGTACATAAATAGATTTTTATAAATCTAAGGCTACCATGAACAAGAGGCAGCTACGACCGGAACACAAGTAAGTCTTCAAATCCAGCTCCCGTCGATCACAGCACCATCAGTATCCAATATCTGCACGCAAGGTGCAGAAGTATAGTATAAGTATAACCGACCCCATATACTCAATAAGTAACAAACCTAACCTTAGGTTGAAAGTAGTGACGAGCTGGCACATAGGTCGGGGTCCAGCACCAATAGCCAACAGCAGTTCATAACAACATAATAGAAGTAATAAAAGAAGTAGCTCAAAGATAAAATGCCCAGCTCGTTCACAGTTCCAGAAAAATAGTCCTGTTTTTCAAGTATATCAGTGAAAACCCAAATCTTTTACCGAAATTACCAAAATATGAGTACGTTTATTAAAACTGTGATTTTTCCCAAAAATTTTCAAATGTCATGAGAAAAATACATCTTTAGGCCTACATGTCAATGAGTATGTGAAGTCATGAATGGCGCAATATCGTACAGCATGAGAAAAAATGCATCTATATGCTTGTATGTCAAGTGTACATGTCAATGTGATGCAACTCAGTAATAAAACCATATACATACTCGCAGAGTATCAATTCACTCACTCCTCACAGTCACTCAATCCTCCCAATCGCTCGGCACTCGGCACTTGCACTCAGTAGGTACCTGCGCTCACTGGGGTGTGTACATACTCCGGAGGGGCTCCTTCAGCCCAACCGCTATAAATCACACGGACAACTCACGTGCTATAGTATAAATATCTGGATCCGCACGGATAACTCACGTGCTATAGTATCAATATCTGGATCCGCACGGACAACTCACGTGCTATAGTATCAATATCTGGATCCGCACGGACAACTCACGTACTATAGTATCAATATCTCAAAAATTAGGTCCTCGGCCTCACTCAGTCATCAATCTCTCCAGTCTCTCGAACTCACATTGTCATGAAAAATCAGCCCAAAAATGATGATGTGATGTATCATCAAATGGTGACAGAGACTGAGATATGATGTGCAAATGAATGCGTATGACTGAGTATGAAATTGCAATGTAAGCAACTAATTCAACAGCAGCAATGACCTCGGTGGGTCCCAATAATACCGACATTTTCCTAAGCATAAATTCTCACATAAGTCACAACTCAGTTTCTCTAACACATAAAAATACATGGAAAAATACAAGTTAATTGACTATACAACTCTACTGAATCAACTGAGTCCCAATTTCTATGGGGCACGCCCACACGTCAGTCACCTAGCATGTGCGTCACCTCCAAACAATTCACATCACACGTATAATCAAGGTTCATACCCTCAGCTCCAAGATTAGAGATGTTACTTACCTCGAACAAGAAGAATCCACTGCCGAGCAAGCTAAACAATACTCCAGAAATTTCATTCCGCGCGTATCAACCTCCATATGCCTTCCTATCTCCACAACTCAATTCAAACGATTTGTATCTATTCAAACAACGTGCAAATTAATCAAAATATACTTCAATACTTATAATTTAATAATTTATAAAAAATCCTAACTCCGCTCAAAAAATCAGCAGTGAGACCCACATCTCGGAATCCAACAAAACTTATAAAATCTGACAACCCATTCAATTATGAGTCTAACCATACTAGTTTCACTCAAATCTGACTTCGAAACGACATTCGAATCCCAAAAATTCGTTTTATGAAATTTTTACAGTTTTCCCCAAATTTCCATCTCAAAGTATTGATTAAATGATGAAAACAATGATATATTCATGTATACTAACCAAATCCGAGTTAGAATCACTTACCCTGATGAATTTCTTGAAAATCCCACGAAACATCGCCACAAACCGAGCTCCCAAAGTCCAAATATGAAAAATGAGATGAAAACCTTGTTTATATAGTACAATATGATCCCCATTGTGCTGACTGCAAATTTTTTATGTGGCCGCACATCCCAGGTTCTGCGTCCGCAATCCAAATTGTGCGGCCGCACTTCAGCAGCTTTGCACTACCAGGCTTCAGTAAATTGAGCATAACTTTCTCCAAAAATGTCTAAATGATTATACCTTACTAGAAACTAGATTCAAAGTTCTACAATTTTCGTTTTTGAATCATCTCCAAATTCCTTGTATATTAAAAGATATAAGCTTCTGAAGTCGGACCATCGAACTTGCAGAATCTCCTTTCTGCGTCCGCTAGAGGAATTCTGCGGTCCGCACATTTCTTCTGCGATCCGCACTTTTCCATCGCGATCCGCACTTTTACTTTGCCTCAGCAGTCCAAAATGTGCCCCCGCACTTCAAAAGTTCCAGAACAACATCAGAGTGCCGAAATGCCCAGACTCGATCAAAACTCACCCCAAAATACACCTGGGCCACACGGGACCTTGTCCGAATATACCAACAAGTCCTAAAACACGATACGAATTTAGACGAGCCCTCAAATCACATCAAACAACATCAAAAACACAAATCGTACTCCAATTCAAGCCTAATAAAAACTAACAATTTCCAACTTATACATTCAATGCCGAAACCTACCAAATCAAGTCCGATTGACCTCGAATTTTGCACACAAGTCATAAATGACATAACGAAGCTATTAAAATTTCCATAATTAGATTTCGATCCCGATATTAAAAGTCAACTCTCCGGTCAAACTTCCAACTTAAATTTCTATTTTTAACCATTTCGAACCCAATTCAACTACGAACATCCAAATAATTTTTCGGACATGCTCCAAAGTTCAAAATTACCATACGGAGCTATTAGAATCATCAAAACTCTATTCCGGGGTCGTTTATACATAAGTCAATATCCGGTCCATCTTTTTAACTTAAGTTTTAAACCTTGAATTTCATTCTTCCAAACTAACCCCGAAATACCTGAAAACCAAAACCGACAAATCACACAAGTCATAATATATCGTATGAAACTATTCAAGACTTCAAATAGTAGAAAGGAGCGTAAATGTCCAAAACGATCAGTCAAATCATTATAAATTCTTATTGAGCTACCTTAGGTAGATTTTAAGGGGTGCTTAACACCTTCCCCTTACAAGAACATGAACCCTTACTCATAATCTCACCGGTTTGTAGACCTATAAGGAACATAATTTAGTAATTAAATAGGCACCCTAGTATACCTTGAAATATAAGGTGGCGACTCTCTTTTATCAACAACTGAGAAACCACAAGTTGAATCTTGTTTTGACTAGTGCAAAATAGGGTGCAACAACAACAACAAGAACTCCAGTGTTCGAATTCTCATACTTTGCATCCGAACACTGGGGGGAACTATTGTATATCATGGCACTAAAAGTGTTAATGAAACTGGGGACTACTAGAATCAAAAGCTGCATTTTGAACTTAAAGTTTAAAAGTTCAGTTGTTTAGAAAGACCTTGAGTTAGGACCGGGGACTGAATTATCAGCCCCGTAGAAATAAGTAGTACAAGTTATCCATATGTATTGACATCTTTATTTACTTAAGCGAATATAAAATATTTTCTCATGTATATATACTTTTGGTAATGGAAGGAATAAATTAAAGTCCTTTTGTTTTTATCTTATTTCTTTTCCAAATGATACGATATGGTCTTTTTCATTTGAATGTTACTTAAACTTCAAATGCTAGTGCCGGAATGAACATGAGACGTCCTCTTCAAGAGCAAACATAAGGTCCCTCTCTTATGAAATTCTCATAATTAAAGGGTAAAAATCAAAAGTATAAATGCCCGGTATTAATGTTATCAAATGAAAAATAATTCCGGAACTTTATCAATAGAAATATTAAAAGGTGCATTTTGCACGAAAGTTAAGTAAAAGATGCCTTTTATTTCAAAAATGCCGAACTCAATAGAGGTTTCGGTATAATTACAAAAAGATAAGAATATATATATATATATATATATATATATATATACATTAATTTGTTTTATCAACAGAATCTGGAGGATGATAAGTTACTGCTGCATCTTTTGTAGGTGAAGGCTGCTCAACATCCGGTTTAGTACCTTTACCCTTATATTTTTCTTCTCCATTATCAACCTCTTCCTCAGTTTCGAAAGACTCGGAGCAAGTGCTCGAGGTGCCTGAAGCACTAGGCAAGGCAGGAATATTCTCGAAGGCGGTTGTCTCCAAGTCGAGGGCTTCAGTAATGCAGTCATCTATATTCGAAATGCCTTATGCGGTATCCTCCAAAGTTTTTCTCCTCATGTGATAAAATACATGAGTTTTATCAAGCAGGAAAGAATACTCTTTATCTCGGAGTTTGGTTTGGAGCTTTTGAATTTTGGACTACAATCGATCATTTTCAACCCTCAAGATATTGTAGATCCGGCAAAGGTCAGTATTTGTCTTCGCATGTTTGTAATTTTGCTCTATGACCTTTAGGAGCCTTTCCTCCATTCTTGCCCTTTTCTCCTAGGTTACAACAGCTTTCTCGGTTTTGGAGCACAAGTTTGCTTCCAAGTTGTTGATTTTTTTGAAAGCAGACTCGCGTTCGGCTACTGAAGTCACAACATCTTATAGCTCAGCCTACTTTATCTTGAGCTCAGTAAACTCAGCATGCAACTGAGTGGCCTCTTGGCTATGGGACATTTTCTCCTGCTCAATTTGCTCCAACTGGGCTTCAAGTTCTCCAATTTGAGCAAGCCTTGCCTCTAAACCCGGGAGGCGCTTAGGAAGTTGGTCCCGTTCAGCAGCAATTTGATCTCACTTGGCAGCAAGTGTCTCTTTGGCTAGGATCATCTTCTGTAAATCCTCGAATGCGAGGAGGTTAGCCTATAAATTTGAAGATTAAAGTTATTGAAGATAATGACTAACATGTGAAAAGGAAAAATAGAAGAATAAGATGATACCTAGGTAACAAAGTATGTGCTGTTATTAATTAGACATTTCACAAAAACAACGTCCATCTTTCTCCATTCCTTGTTTGAAGCCAAAGGCTTCAAGAAGTTGGAAACTCCCACCGACTTGGAAATATAGTGGCACTCATTAGAAACCAAAAAGGTAACACTACGTTTACCATTAGGCTTCGGATGGGTGCCGGAAAGGCGTTTTCTATGCTTCCTTGATCGGGTGACCGGGGGGAATGCACATCTTTCACTTGTTCGATTGGAGCCAGTGGCAAGGTAGGAGCTGGTGATGCAGCAATTGGTGTTGAACTAGAAGGCGAAGGAACATCAAAAGTGGAACCCTTCTGATCGGAGGCAACAACTGGAGCCCGAAAGCGGTACTCGACATTCTCAACCGAGTCTAAATCTATAAAGAGACCTTGTATGTCCTCCGGTTGAGCTGGGGAAGTTCCTCTTTTTCTTCTTTTCTGAAGAGAAATTGCTTCCTCAAGGTCTTCAGTTTTTTATTAGTCAAGGACCATTGTGGCCAGCCATACCGGGGTTTCTTCTTTGATGGGATGCTTCTCCTGAGCCTCAGTCTTGGAGGAACGTTTTCTTTTTGGTTTTTTCCCCTTAGGCTAGGGACTCAGGGAAGATGTGCCTTCCCCGGAAGCAAGAGCGGCATCACGAGCCCCCTTCCGATCAAGGTCTTGAATTCGTTATTGAGCCACCTACGGGTCATGAGAAACTTCGACGTTGGAACAGACAGAAGATCCATTCAGAAGGCCTACATGTTACGAAAAGAAGTAAAAAAATTTATATTTTATAAAGTTGAAGATTAAAAAGGAAAACATAAGTTTTATTCACCATGGTTATTGGCCTTCCAGTTGAATCTGTTTGAAATTTTCCTACACTTACGGGAGTCCGGTGTGGAAATGTCTAAAAATAATTAACCCTATTGAGTTAAGTTTTCAACGCTGGAGGAACCCAATGGGTGGCTGAAATAAGAGAAAAAAAGGTTTAGTAAGAGGAGAAAATTATTTGACACAAAGAACAATGATATTAAGAAAGCTTACGAGTATATTTTCAAGATTCAGGAATAGGAGATGTTGATGCCTTTAGAATGGCTCCGGAACCGATGAAAACAAACCTCTCTATCCAACCACGATCATTATTATCATCAACACTGGTGACAATGGTATGGTGACCACACTTGCTGAGTTTCATGCCTCCACGAAAACTTTTAGGGGCATAGAGATTGATCAAGTGAGCAAGCATAAGGGTTTCCCATATCGATGGTCCCACTTGAGCTAAACCTCTTGGTAGTTCCGGCAAAACTCCAAGATGATGGGATCAATTTCCTTTCCAATCCTTAAAGTGAAAGGGTACGTGTAAACGTACATGTACCATGGTTTACTAAAAGTAATACTTTCTACTTCGTTAGAGCTGAGACTTTATTATTGTTCCAGCCACAATCTTCTTTCACAACGGGAATATTAGCAGGGCAAATGGAAGAAGGGTATTTACCAATAACTCTATTTATGTCGCTTTTAGGGTCAGAAGATTCCTTTTGAATAGGGAGATTTGTCTCAGAACTTAGTTGAGAAGAGATGATTGTGTTAGTAGAATGAGGATCTACATCGGGCTCCTTAGACTTGATCTTCTTGGATTGGTCTCCACCAATGTAAGAGCATGTGTAACCGAAGGAAGAGACATCAGAAGACATGGTGATGGAAAGAATGAATATTAAAGTTTTACTGAGAAAGGGGGAGTTGCAGAAAAGATTTTAGAAAATTCAAAAAAGGAAGGTTCGTAAAAGTAAAAGGTAAAAGTGATGAGAAGGGGAGAAGTTTATAGGAGGTAGAATGCAAGGCCATCATTACCTAGGTAACTGGAAAAAGTATTTATAGAATTACGAGATAACACGCGTTCAGATCATTAAATGCAAGGAGACGTGCATCCTTTCAAGTTTCAGAAACCGTTCAGGAACTTTCTCACCAAGAAAAAGAGTCTTATATACTTCCCGATAACATCAAGTTTAGTCACTTGAAAGTAGGAGGACTATCTCTATGGAGTAAAATTTATGAATGACAGGTGGACGTTTGTCGTGTTGACACGTAGCAGTAAAGACAAGTAGGGTATGAATCACTAAATAGATGGCACCAGTTACGAGTATGTGACAGGTATTGTGTGAGTTCCGAAGATATTGGAACAGAGAACGAAAAATTTAAAAGTAAGATATCGATTGAAAAAGGCAGCATTCAAGGAGCGAACGTTATAAAGAATCTTTGCATTTATACTCAACTGTTATGCAGCTATCAAGATGGGTCTTTATTCATATTAAAAAGGAGCTTGATTTGGGGGTCTTGTCTCCCTGAATTTAGCTATAAATATAGGAATTTGTACTCATTGTAGACATGAAATACTTGTATGAAAAAAGGATAAACTTACTCTTGCTTTCCATTAACATCTTTTTGCTCAATACTTTATTCTTAATCTTACTTCCGGAGAAGCTCACTTCACAGCTAGGCTTGTATTTTTCTTCAAGTATTCTTAATTAATTAATTTCTGTTTTTTGTTACTTAATATTTTTGGATCAAATTTATTCACGTGTCTATAAACCACGTTTCAAATTCAACTGTATCGTTTTACACGTAAACATGTTAGTGTAGTGACCTTGAAAATTTCGTCAAGTTCCAAGATATTAAGTGCCATATCGAATATTAAAAAGGAAGAAGGTACAACTTTACCCTTTCACTATTGAATATTACCTTGGTTTACTTTTATTTTATACTACCGGGACAAAATTACCTCTACCGTTGACAAAGTTTTATTATATGCCACCAATCCTAACGAAAATTCCTAAATCCTAAATCCCAAATTCCTGTTTTCTTTACGATGATAAGAAAATGATGCATCTAATAAACTAGGAGATTTGTGTATACATCAATTTGTGCTTGCTTTCAATTCATAGAAGGGAAAGAAAAGGGAATAAGAGGTAAAAATTCTCATTTTTTTTTGCCTTCTAAATCTCTGTTTTTTTGCCTTTTAAATCTCTAAAAAGCAAAAAAACAATTAGCATTTATCATTCTCTCCTTTCTTTACCATTTAACGTGTCAGCCATCAACGGATTGAAGTTAACGTTTTTTTAAAAAATATTTTTGTTTTGCCTCTTGAATGTTCATAACAACTGTACTAGTGAGTTATGATAACCGAGTTTTATTTTTCCTTCCCCAAACTTGTTGTGATCAACTGATACAAATGGAAATAATAATCGTTCTTCAAATCAATTTAAAGAAAGCATTACTAATAAAAAAAAATCATATTGGTTCACTTTTAATGGAAATTATACCCATAATTGGATAGTTAAAAATACGAGACCCACCAAATATCAATTGCAACTCATACTTCGTCCATCACTGGTCTCTCTATTAATGACCATCATTTGCTAACTACCCCTTTATCTATTGCTGAAACCTTTTCAGCCATAAAGTATTTTAAACCACCAAAAGCACTTGGACCAAATGGGTTGCACCTTTTATTTTTCCAGAAATATTGGGACGCTACGAAAAGTGCTGTCATTTCTACTTGAATGGAAGCTTTTGCGACATCAACTATTCCCCCGATATTAATACCACTTTTCACGTTAATCCCTATGGTCCAAAGCCTAGAACATATCTCTCAATAAACCCTCGTTGGGTTGTGCAATACATTTATAAAACAATTACCAAAATTGTGTAACACGTATTAGGCCTTTCCTCTCCAAAATTATCAACCCAACCCAATGTAGTTTTATTCCCGGTCCCCATGTTTGTGGACAATGTTATCATAGTCCAGGAAGTATTACATTCCTTTAGAAAAACTAAGGGTAAGCTTGGTAAAATGATGATAAAACTTGATCTTGAAAAGGTCTTTGACCATTTAGAGTGGTCGTTCATTAGATACTCTCTTCAAAATCTAAATTTTTCTACCACTTTAATTGACCTTATCATGTCGTGTATAACTACTTCCTCCATATCTATATAAATTAATTGTAAACCTACACATTTCTTCCAACCATCTCGTGGCATCAAACAATGAGATCCTTTATCCCTATATAGTTTCATTATTTGTATGGAAATACTATCTTAACTAATTGAGAGGGCAGTCATCTACGGAGATTGGATTCCTATTAAAATTGCTCGTGCTGGCCCTCCACTATCCCATCTACTTTTTGCATATGATTTGGTACTCCTTGCCAAAGATGATCTTCATAACGCCTACACATCCATTGATATCTTTAATCAACTCAGGTACCAATCTGGATAGTGCATTAACTTTAGCAAATTAAAAAATTTCTTCTCAAAAAATATACCATCCAACCAACGCGGTAGTATTTCTTCTGCCCTTAATATACGCGTTGCCTCTGTTTTGTAAAGTATCTAGATTTTTGTTTACCTAAAACGGTACAGTGGAATTTATACGTGATTTATAGACAAGTGAATCGATTTGATTCTAAAATGATAAATAAATTAGACAAAAATATGAGACTTAGCCTTGAAATTGAGATAAAATAACAGACATCTTGGTCCCGGGAGCAGAGCTATAGAGGCAGTAAGAACAAAGTAAATAGACAAAAAAGTAAAATATTTTTGAGCTTTTGATAGAATATATTGTATGCTTGTCAGAAAATTTGTGTCCTTACAATGATGGTAGAGCTCACTATTTATAGTTGCACCTAGGGAACAAGGTCCTAGGATCAAGCCCCTCTTAAATAACAATTATGAAGGCCATTGAAGAATGTGTAATGGTGGGCAGTGAATGCCATATTCTCTGTAACAGATCGTGCACTTAATGCTATAAAATATTTTTCATTGAATGTTATCGGGTGGCAGACATTTACTTTGCCTTTATGAATATCATTCTCTCCAGTAATAAACGAGATCATTGCCTTCGGACCCGACTATCTTCTGTCTTCGGCTCTACGTGTTGCTTTCTCATGCGATCATTAAATATGAACAGATTTTACCCTATACAGATAGCCCCACTGCTTTTCGATGGCATAACTTTGTGTCACCGATAAGTTGGTAGAGATACCTTTCTTGGCGAGAAATTCTCTGATCCCCTCTGAAAAGTTTCTGACGGTTGATTAGACGCACGTCTCTCCGCATTTAATGCCTCGTACACTCATCATCCCACGATTCAACACCACTTTTGATGGTTATCGAGGTAATTATGGCCACAATTTTACCCATCTATTACTTTACTTATACGCATCAAACTTCTCCACTTACACTTCATAATTTTCCAAACTTACTCAAACTCTCTTTATACCACTCGAACTTGTCTTCAACTTTCTCTAATCTTCTTCTTCAGCAAAAACCTTTTCTCTGTTCTTATAAACATGGTTTCTTCTTCCAGAAACCCTAGTTCCTCAAAGATTAAAGGCAAAGATGATACTTCACCTCCTACGGTGAGCACCATTATCCCAAGAAGTCTTGTCACAATTAAAGACTTCGAAGAGAAGTATTGTTCCGCAAACCCTCGTATGTGGGCTATTGGTGTGTATCCTTCTTCTATCCGTCCTTCCACCATTCCTGTTGTGAAGGAAGACTCAATTGCCATAATTTGAACATCATTTCTCCTGACTTGACGGAGTGGATAACCTTACCCAAGAAGGGTTTCACGTATTTTTATACGTATCCTTTCACTTTGGGACCATTCTCTTTGAGCGGGGAGCTTGATTCTGTTATCGTGGAGTTCTGCATTCATTACTAAGTATGCTTGGCACATGTGAGTCCTTTTGTGTGAAGGACAGTTGCTTGTCTTTGGCATCTATGCTAGGAGACGGGTGAGGAGCTGACCCTAGCTTGATTAATGAACCTTTATTCCCCCAAGATTTTTCGTGGGGGGATGATAAACTTCAGCAAACGTGGTCACCATGATTTGATAACCAGTATGGATGATGACAACGACTGTGGGTATATATAGTGATTCGTTGCAGTTGCCACCAAGGACATCATTCCCGCCACGGCTTCATCCTTTCCGAAATTGTGGAACCATACTCGTAAGTTCATCATTTTACATTTTGTTCTAGTTAAAGATCACCCCATGTTGTTACTGATCCCTTTTACTTATTTTAATAACTCGGTGGACTCCATCGAGGGTCGAAGGCTTGGACTAGTGGGTCCAGAATATTTTGGATTCAATACGCCCGAGACCTGCACGGGGAAAGAACTAGACCTTAAATATGGGTGGAAGGCCAAAAATCATAGTAGATCAAATTCATCTTGTTTTTTCCCTTCGTATAAGAAAGATGATTAACCTTTTTCTCTTGTTGAATTCAGGTCTACCCCAGGGCTCAGTTGTTATCCCCGAGGAGGACGTTTTGGCTAATCCTACTAACGTAGTGAGGCTGCTATAGGAGGCTTTTACCCGAGTAGGTGTCTCCAGGCTTACTTCTGGTACAAGTGCTTCTACTCGGAGTCCCCGGCCGGAGAACAAGCAACAAAAAAGATGACGCTACTCCACGGTCGGGGGAAAGAATAAAAAGCAAAGAATTCGGTGTCCGAGCCATCCCCAAATGTTGTGGTGATGAGCGTCGCGCCCAAGCCGGTCACAGAAACCATGGTGATCGGCGATGATGTAGGAGCTAATGATGAGGGAGCTTCTCTACATAGAAGATGACGACCTTCATCATCTCAACAGAATGCTCAATCTGTTGAGCTAGTTACGCCAACCGAGGACAACACCTCGGCACTCTGGGGGAGTATAATGTTGTGGAAAATTCCAATTCTCGCCTTCAACTCCCAGTCGTTGTTCGCGGTACCATGAGGCTGGGTACCGGTCTCTCTCGTCCGCAGTTGATGAGCAACTAACAACTAGCATTGCGATTGCCGCAGCTGTTCCTCAACATACAATGCCATCAGCTTTATATCCTTCTTCACCAACTCTGCCCTCGCCACCAATAACTGCTGCATCATCTCCACTGGTCGCAGTTGCACGAGAGGAGAATGCCCTTCTTCCCCAGTCCCCAGTCCCCAGTCCATGGAAATTTGGGGCAAAAGTATAATGTCCCCTCCAAAGATTCCCAAAGGAAGAGGAGCGTCACCCTTTCAGTCTCTACCGGATACCATCTGCTCTCCCGACCGGTGGAACTTACTAACTATCCGAAGCCTTTGGCTTCAGAAAAAGATAGGGATAAAATACAAGCTCTCTCGGGAGAGTGTTTGTTGAACAATGCCATGCACAACGCAGCGGCGGTATAGTCTTTGTTTCCTTAGTTGTTTCTTCTATCTTTGTTATGGCAGGGTTTTTAATTTGCATTTTTGTTTTGCAGGCCAACTTCCTTGCTTCCGAGGGCCTTCAAAGATTGATTCATGATAAGGAGGAACTTACCTCCGAGCGGGATCAAATTTTGGCCGAGCGAGACTAGACTATTGCTCGCCTCTCAGAACTGGAAGCATAAGCTACTGAGGCCGTTGAGTTGGAGGCTTGGTTGTAGAAAAGAGATCAAGAAGTGGAAACCCTTAGCCCGGAGATTGCCCCATTAAGGGCACAATTTGAAGAAACTAGGACCAAATGGGTTGAAATCCACAATGTCATTCTTGTTGCGTCTGATCGCGAGGCTGCCTCCGCTGAAAGATTGAATGATTTGAGGCAACCTTAAACTACAAGACTGAAGAAGTTACTGTTGTCGATGCGAAATATGCCCAGTTGGAGGAGAAGTATAAGAGGACTATTGAGCACAATAGAATTTTTAGAACCATTGTCCGTGACCTTGATGTCAACCTTCGGTCCATTAGATTCGCACAGAATAACCTTTCTGCTGAGGTTATGTGACTTAAAGAAGAACTCCAGTGCCGAGTGGCTTCCCTTGATGAAAAAATATACGATATGTACAACATGAGGATAAAAACCATAGAAGAGGCCAAAGCAGATGTCATTGATTTTGATGACGAAATCGCAAAGGTCCGTGAGTTAGAGTCAACTGCTAAAAGGGGTCTTCCGGCCCGGCCCGAGGCTACCGACTCTTCTGATTCCGTTTACGAGTTCTCGGGAACTGAAGAAGAAGCGAAAGGTGATGGTGTTGAAGGCCAAAATGGTAAAGGCCAAGATATTGAGACAGCATCAGATCTACCCACTTCTCGTGGGGTGCAGATGTTTCTCTTCCTCTGGGTTACGGAGATGCAGTAGCTTAGTTGTTTACTTTTTTTTCTTTCCCATACTTTTGTACTTGTGTTGTTTGGTACATTCATTGTAAATAAAAGCATCTTTTCGTTCAAGTATCGTGCAAGCTTTTTTCTTTGCGTATTTTCTGTTTAAGTATTACGCAAGTTTTCCCTTTTTTCCTTTTGTTTAAGTATTCTCGCAAGTTTTCCGCACCAAGATATGCGAGGCTTCAAGCATATTTTTCCCGAGTATTATTTGGACTTTTGAAATCAACACTTTGACCTGAGGGTTTCATAAAAGAGGGTCCTCTTATATTTACGGTGCTCTTGAAGAGGACGTGTCCTGTTCATTACGGCACTAGCATTAGAAGTACTTGTTTAACTTTCAAATGATAAAATTAATTCATCGTTCACACAAGAAACAAGATAGAAATAAAAGGACTTTACTTTATTCCTTTCAGTTTCGAAAGTACATAAGCATTCGTTGTGCTAAAAATAAATTGCCATTACTTGTGGCTAACTTGTACAGCTTATTTCTACGGGGATGGTTGCGCATTCCCCGGTTTCGATGATACAACTTTGTTTTCGGGTTTCATATTCCGGTCTTTGTGGTAACATTGTTGTCGTATCTTCATATCATCCCCCCCTCCCCCCCCTCAGTGTTCAAATGTGAAGAATATGAATTTGAACATCGGAAGTTTTGATCCTTTAGAGATTCCACTAGTGGATGGTTAGATAATCTTTAGTTCGGTCACAAGCTTCACTTCCCCTTAAGAACTTTGTTATCAATCCAAAGCTTACACTCGTGAACAGTCGGGTAACCCTTGTTTGATAGCAAATTTTACTTTTCGTTAGGAACTTTTGCTACCGAGCCAAAGATTATCTAACCGCACCGTAGTGATCCGTCATTTGCGTGCCTTGTCGTTTAAGGTCTTATTTCTGCTGACGAAGCTTCCTTCATAGTATGCCTTCTGTACGACCCCATCGGTCGTTTTGAGCTCTAGCATGCTGCTCGACAGTTTGAGGCCTTGAGTAGCTTCACTTCATGTTTTATGACTTGTACGCGTAGTCAGAATTAAATTTCGGAAAGTTCGGAGTTGATTCGGAAGGAGAATTCTCAATTCGGAAGCTTTAAGTTGGAAAAGTTGACTAAGGTTTGACTTTTGAGTAAACGACCTCGGAATCAAAATTTGAAGGTTACAATAGTTTCGTATGATAATTTCAGACTTGGACATATGTTCGAGTTGAGTATCGGGCGGTCCGTATGATGATTTAGGACTTGCACGCTAAATTTGACGTCATTCCGAGTAGTTTAGGTACGTTTCTGCTCATTGGGAGCGAATTGAAGAACTTGAAGTTCATATTTTTTATTCAATTGGTTCGGGATGCGATTCTTAGTTTTATTATTGTTTTGTGCATTTCGATAGTTCAAACGAATTTGTTTTATGATTTTAAACTTTTTGGTACGTTTGGGCGGGGCCCCGGGTGTTAATCGAACTAGGAGCTGACCAAGTTTGGACATAGGGGCAGCAGTTGAAGCACCAGGATTCTGGTGTAATCGCACCTACGGAGGACTAACTACAGGTGCGAGCAAGAAGCCACATAAGCGGCCCAGGAAGAGCAGCCCAGGAACCGCAGATGCGGGTGGGCGTGCGCACCTACGAACGCGCAGGTGCGATAGAAGAAACTGTAGGAGCGGCTTAGGTCGCAGGCAAAGTCGCCTTTATTACATTTTAGTTATTAGGAGTAGCATATAGGAGGTGGAAGGCTTACGAGTAGGGTAGTCCAGCTGATGCAGCCCCACACACTTGGGCTTAATATTTAGAGATATTTTTTAGAGAGTTTGTTCCCCGTACCCTTCGGGATGCATGGCACACAGTGTCTGAGCAGTTGCGTTAGGGGACTATGTCAGTGTCAGAGTATTCCCTCATATTCAGCGAGTTGTCCCAACATGTGCCTGCTTCGGTTGCTACAGTGAGAGATCGATTTTGCAGATTCAATTAAGGACTCAGTGATAGTATTAGATTTAGCATGACTCGGGAGTTGGAGACGGATACTATATTTCAGCAGGTGCTGGAGATCGCTTGAAGGTTTGAGGGTATGCGGGGCCAAGAGAGGGAGGACATGGAGTCTAAGAGGTCTTGTGGACCGGGAAGATCTACTGATCCCTATTTTGGAGGCACGGCGAATCATGGTAAAGGGTTTTGTGGGTCAGCCAGTTCAATCTGCACTTCAGGTTTGACGTGGTGCTGTAGATATACATGGGTCTTGGAGTACTCGTTTAGGACAGCTTCCATAGCCATGTCAGCAGAGAGGTTGCTTTAAGTGTGGGGATACTAGGCACATGATGAGGGATTGTCCCATACTTCAGGATGGTGTACCACAACAGAGTATTCAGGCTATGGGCTCCACTCTAGTTACTACTATACCTGCTTCGCCAGCTAGATTTGGAGGTCAGGAGGGTAAAGTTCGTCCTAGAGGGGGAGGCTAGGCCCATTGTTATGTTTTTTCTGGTTGGACTGAGGGTGGTGTACTAGATGATGTCGTTACATGTATTATTTCGGTTGGTTATAGAGACGCATTAGTATTATTCGGTCTGGTTCCATCTATTGGTAAGATTCATCCTACCTTGCTTCATGTATGGATGTGTTTCGTGATTCTTGTACTTTGTTTATGTGTTGGCGCCTGTTGAGACATTCTATAGTGGTATCCCGTGTCTGTAATTTTATATTCTCCACTATTGAGATCTAAGAGAGTAGGATGAACTTTCTGTTACTTAGTATGGTAGGTTTTGATGTGATTTCTGGATGGTTTGGCTATGACTTGTGATTTAGGTGCCCTACAAGAATGGGGAGCCAGTTACATGTTGTGAGTTTGTTCCAATGAATTTAGTGTGAAAGGTTTCAGCTAGTGTGATGTGTATTCTACTTATGATTCAAAGTTGAGGATAGGATCCTCGTGTTTTTGTGTGGGTCGGTATGTTTGGATTGGGATAACTATCGCGGTGGAGTTATGTTAGGATGAAGATCCTTTGTGATTAGTTTGTATGTTTTGTTTCTCCCTTGTGGAATGGATTCGTAGTATGGTACTGATAGGGAGTTGTGCCTGTCAGATTTGTTGGGTAGCTCTCACATGTGTCTCTCTTTCCATCTTTAGTTGTATTCGAGTTGTGATGGTTCTGTACGGATTGCATTGAATATGTCTAGGCAGCGTGGGATGTCTATAATGACCCGACTGGTTGTTTTGAGTATTACAGCCCTGTTTTCCCATTTACAACTTATTCTGTGTTTAATTATAATTATGTGACTTGTCGGGGAGGTTTCAGAATGAATTGGAACACTTAGTACCAATATTTAAAGCTTAAGTTGAAATAATTGACGGAATGATGAATTATGTCTAAACGCCACCGGAATGGAATTTTGATGGTTCCAATAGCTCCGTATGGTGAATTTGGACTTAGGAGTGTGTCCGGATATTTATTCAGAGGTCTGTAGTCAAACTTGGCTTGAAATGGAGAAAATAAGAAATTTACGTTTGGAAGTTTGACCGGGGAGTTGACTGTCACGCCCCAAACTCGGGGAGTGCGACCGGCGGTCAACCGAGTGAACCCGGCCGAGCAAGCCTGTTAGATTTCCTTCTTCCCAAACTCATCCATGAATAAATAAGGGATTCACTCCATTAATCAAGCACTAAAAAGATTTCATTAACAACTCCCATTTATTTCCATTAGCAGCTTCATTCATAATTTTCAAATTATTACAAGTTTATAGATATAACAAAAAACATGTCTGCCAAATACCAATATTTCTAGTTCAATTTCCCATATCAAACACAACCCACAACCTGTCTACAGAGCCTCTAAGTACAACAGAAGAGTAGTATGAAAGTGCCGGCAACAAGGCCGCGGCTATACCTTAAAGGACAACATACAACTCAAATGACATCAGGCCCGGAATAGAGTAGGGCTCACCAAAACCTGCTGAATAGAGAGTGACTGCTAACGAGGACCAAAGCTGCCCGCTGATGAACCACCTGCATCCATTGAAGATGCAGCGCCCCCGACAAAAGGAACGTTAGTACATATGGAATTGTACTAGTATGTAAAGCTAATTGTCCTCTTTCAAAATAGAATGCCAACATAAAAAGGAAAACCATGTAAACAACAATCAACAATCAATGATATCCAATTCGCAATTTAAAACATATTAATTTCAAAAATGCGAAGATAATATTATTTTTGGTTGGGAGATCTTAAGCACCGGTATACCACTGTTCACAATATCACCGTTCACAATAACAATGTTCACAATACCAATATTCACAATACCAATACCACCATACTTTTAGCACGGAGTCCAATCACGACCCGATCAACTAGGCCATCTCATTAGAGACATCAACCACCATCACTCTCAATACCAATACCACCGTACTTTTAGCACGGAGTCCGATAACGACCTGAACGGCTAGGCCATCTTATTAGAGACATCAACCACTATCACTCTCAATACCAATACCACCGTACTTTTAGCACGGAGTCCGATCACGACCCGATCGGCTAGGCCATCTCATTAGAGACATCAACCATAATCACAATTTTAATTATAATTTCCAGCACAATCACCACCATGTGTGTGGCATGGTGTCTAATCACGACCAGATCGGTTAGGCCATCTCACCATAATACCATGTGGATCGACATCATCCTTTTCTATCAATCATCCCATCCCAATTAAGGGGAATAATGTTATCACATCAATCTCATCCCAAATAAGGGGAATAATTATATCACATCAATCTCACCCCAAATAAGGGGAATGATCACAATTCGCTCTTACACCAGCACGTGTAGTTTCGGGGTTAGGTTATTTCAATATACCCTTCTTTGGTGACTATCAATACTCCCAAAAACATTTTTTTTGATTTGCATACAAAGGAAACAACAATACAAATGCATTTACCTCAAAACCTTTCACACCACTTATAGCCTCATTGGCATTTTCATCCTCTTACAACATCATTATCTCATTGGCTTTCTTGACAATACATATGATTCTTCATTCGTGGCACAACGGCCGTATTTCATATTACACACCTTGATTTCTCATATTATGAAAAGTTGGCATTTTGAAGGTTTTGGAATTTTCTAAGTTTGATTTGAAGTGGAGTTTGGTGTTATCGATGTCCGTTTGGGTCTCGAGCCTTGGACTAGGTTCGTATTGTGATTTATGACTTGTGTGTAAGGTTTGGCATCGTTCCGAAATATTTAAGTATGAATCAGACACGTTCGTCGAAGTTTGAATGTTTGAAAGTTGAAAGAAGGTTTCGATTTTCAATTCATAGTTTTGATGTTGTTTGGTGTGATTTGAGGCCTCAAGGAGGTTCATGTTATGTTGGGGTAGTGTTTCTCCACATTCGCGATCGCCTGGTCGCGTTCGAGTAAGAGAAGCTTGCCTGGCAGGGGAATTTGGTCTTCGCGTTCGCAATTGGGGAGCCGCATTCGCGATGGGCAAACTAGTAAAGCTTCATGTTCGCGGTCCCTGTCTCTTGTTCGCATAAAATAGCTTGGGAGCATAATCTGGTAGTGCTTCATGAACGCGAGGGCCTTGCCACATTCGCGAAGAAGGTCGGACTGGGCAGTGTTATTTTAAAATCGGGGGTTTGCTCATTTTCACCTCTTTTCTTCCATGGGAGCCGACTTTGGGGCAATATTTGGAGCGCCATTTTCATCATCAACATCGAAGTAAGTGATTTCTATACCTTGTGAGTTAAATACATGGTTTATATGTGGATTTAAGCATGAAAATATATGGAAATTGTGAAAGTTTAGGAGAAAACCCATAATTCGGTATTTTTGAATTTTTACCAGGAAATTGGACATGGAATTGGGAATAAATTATATATTTTAGTTAGTGATGTTATGGGTAGTATTATTCTTCTAAAATTTTGGAACCCGGGCACGTGGGCCCGAGGGTTGACTTGTTGACTTTTCTAGCGAAGTTGGGAATTTATTATAAATTGATTAATTATGAGTATTGGAGTATATTTTTATTGGTTTGCATGTTGTTTGACTAGTTTCGGATCATTTGGCTTTGAATTGAGGAGTTAGAGAGGCATTGGAGCTGGTTATTCGAACTTCGGAGCGAGGTAAGTCTCATGTCTAACTTTGTGAGGGGGAAACTACCCCGTAGGTATTAAACTGTTATGTGCTACTAGTTGTGGGTGTTGCGTACGCACGAGGTGACAAGAGTCCGTACATAGTTAAAGCATGTTTATGTCCGGGTAGACATAGGACTCTATCATGTAATATTTGAGTTATTTAAACCCAATCTGCTAAGCTTGATTAATTGAATTTATAATTGGAATTGATTTAGGAATATATAATTAGGTTGAGCCTTATCACCTTGAGTTGTTGCCAAAATATTTAATAAACGGTAAAGGTTATATCCACTTTATGCTCATGTACTTGTATTGTAAGCACGTGACTCGTAATTCGATAAGTTCCTTCCTTTCTTCTGGATCTGGCTGAACGCCTCTGCAGTATATTGATATGTATCTCTGGTTCGTGCCGCTCGACCCTCGGCAGTTTACACACCACTCTGGATCGGACCGTACGACCGTGGCATAATTGTGCGTAATATCGCTAGGAGTCCGAATATTCATGAGATTCCTCTTTTATTGAGACCTGACATTTATGTGGTATTCCTTACCCGTTTGAGACTACATTGGATATTTTTGATCTGTTGAGATGACATATGACATTCGAGAGATTTATATTGCCAAAATAAATATTGGAGGATTATGTTAGTTACTGGTTTACCCCATTTATATTGCCTATAGAGGGTTTTGGGTCATGACACTTTCCGTTGCTGCCTCGTTAAAAACCTTGCCAGAAAAACCCAATTAGGATAAAACCTGGATGAAGGAAAAAAAGTACATCACATACTTTCAGTGTAGGCGAGGCTCATCGGCAATAGTATCTTTTGAGGTGTGCCACATTCGAGTTGCTCGAAAACTTTACTCCGTCTTGATTTTCCAACTCGTATAACCCTTTTTCGGTGATAGTTGAAACCCGGTAGGGGCCTTCCTAACTTTTCTTAAAACCAAGTCTCTTACTTTGAAATATTGGAGGTTGGCTCTTCGATTGTAATATCTTTCCATTCTCTGCTTTTGGGTTACTATTCTTATATGCGTCAAGTCCCTGCATTCATCGAGCAGCTCTAAATTGGCCAACATTGCTTCATTGTTTGTTTTTTGTTCGCCTGAAAATATCTCACGGTAGGATCTCCTACTTCAACCGAGACCAGGGCTTCTGTCCGTATACAAGAGAGAAAGGATTCTCCCCCCGTGCTCGATTTGGCCGTTGTTTGGTACGCCCATAGTACTCCAGGCAACTCTTTGGGCCATTTACCTTTAGCTGCTTCCAATCTCATTTTGAGATTTTGTATAATCACCTTGTTTGTTGATTCTGCTTGACTGTTTGCGCTCGGATGATAGGGTGATGATGTGATCCTTCTTATTTTCAAGTCTTCAAGGAACTATGTGACCTTTGCGCCTATAAATTGCGACCCGTTGTCGCATACTATCTCTTTTGGTATCCTAAATCTACAAATTATATTCTCCCACAAGAATCTACCACTTCATGTTTGTTGATCTTATAGTAAGGACATGTTTCAACCCACTTAGAAAAATAGTCAATTAAATAAAAAGAAATCTTACCTTTTTTGGGGATGGTGGCAGCGGTCCGACAATATCCATCCCTCATTTCATGAACGACCATGGTGATAAAACTGAGTGCAGTGGCTCTACTAGTTGATGCACCAATGGTGCGTAGCGTTGACATTTATCACATTTTTGTACATAAGACTTGGCGTTTTATTCCATTTGGGGCCAGTAGTATCTTGCCCTAATTAATTTTAACACTAAGGAATCTGCGCCTAAGTGATTTCCACAGATCCCTCTGTGGACTTCTCACATAACATAGTTAGCTTCGGAAGCTCCTAAACATCGGGCCAACGATCCTTGGAAAGATCTTCTGTACAATTCCTTGAAGTTGTATCGAGCTGCTTTAGTGCGCAGCGCCCGGGATGCCTTTGTATCTTCAGGCAATTTTCCATGCTCGAGATAGTCAATGATCTTGTTTCTCTAGTCCCAGACCAAATTAGTCGCGTTTACCTCATAATAGCTATCTGCGTCCAATACCGAATACATGAGCTGTACGACCGTACCGGAGTCTGATCCCTTCATTTATGTGTACGATCCAAGATTGGCTAGTGCATCTGCTTCCACATTTTCTTCCCTCGGGATGTGCGTAATTGACCATTCCTGGAACCGAGCGAGCAGAGCCTAAACTTTCATTACGTATTATTGCATTCGTTCCTCTTTGGCTTCGAAGATCCCGTATACCTGATTTACTACCAATTGGAAGTCAAATTTGATTTCTATGACCTCGGAGTCCAGTACCCGGGCCAATTCGAGCCGTGCAATCAAAGCTTCATACTCTGCTTCATTGTTAGTCAGGGGAATAGTTCTTATGGTCTGCCTTAGGGTTTCTCTCGAGGGCGTGGTTAACACTATACCGAGCCTAGACCCCTTCACATTGGAAGCTCCATATGTGAACAAGGTCCAAACTCCTGATGTCGATTCTGACACCATTACTGCTACTTTGGTTGCAAAAGATAAAAGTCCCGGACTGAAATCGGCCACAAAGACGGCCAAAGCTTGTGACTTAATCGCAGTCCTGGTTTATATTTTATGTCAAATTCACTCATTTTGACGGTCCAATTGGCCAGCCTACCTGAGAATTCAGGTTTATGAAGAATATTCTGCAAGGGAAAAGTGGCCACCACAGCTATCGGGTGACATTGGAAATAAGGCCTTAGTTTTCGAGCGACGAATACAAGGGTTAAGGCTAATATTTTCAGATGTGGATAGTGAGTTTCTGCTCCCGTTAAAATTTTACGTACATAATATATAGGACATTGCGTACCTTCGTCCTCGCGGACTAAAACAACTCTTACCGCTACCTCCGGGACCGCTAAGTATATTAGTAGTAGTTTGCCTTCTTTCGGTTTTGACAGTAATGGAGGACTTTACAAATACCTTTACAAATCCTTTAAAGCTTGCTGTTATTCCGGGGTCCATTCAAATTTTTCTTCTTCTTGAGGAGTGCAAAGAAATTATGGCATTTTTTTGAAGATCGAAAAATGAATCTGCTTAAAGCGGCAAGTCTCCCTGTCAGCCTTTGAACCTCTTTTACGCTTGATAGCTGGTCCGGGATGTCTTCGATGGCTTTAATTTTATCAGGGTTAACCTCGATCCCTCTTTGGGACACAAGAAATCCCAGGAATTTACCGTAGCTGACCCCAAATGCATATTTCTCGAGATTAAGCTTCATGTTATGTTTCCTTAAGATGTCAAAGGTCTATTGCAGGTGTTTAAGATGATCACAAGTGTTCAAAGACTTAACCAGCATATTATCTATGTAAACCTCCATAGTTTTCCCTATTTGTTTCTCTAACATTTTGTTTACGAGCCGCTAATAAGTGGCTTCGGCGTTCTTTAGCCCGAAAGGGATCACATTATAATAATATGTGCCGAAATTCATTATGAATGAAGTATTTTTCTGATCCTCCGGGTTCATGTGATGACCCAGATTATCATTTTTAACTTAAACATTTACTTTTGTGTTCTAAGACCTCAAAAAGCACTATTTATCATTCCTCAACTTGCGTGCGCAGTCAGTATAATTTTTCGGAAAGTTTTTATGTGAAAAATAGATTAAAATGTGAAATAGAGCTTTAAAACTCAACTGAGTTGACTTTGGTCAATATTTTGAGAAAACGGACTCGGATCAGTATTTTAATAGTTCTGGTAGGTCCGTATCGTGATTTGGAACTTGGGCGTATACCCGGAATTTGATTCGGAAGTCCCTAGCTCAACCTATCGCCATCTAACGGAAACTAGAAATCTAAAGGCTAAATATTTCCAAAGTTTGACCGCGAAGTTGACTTTATTGATATCGGGGTCAGAACCCGATTCTGGAAATTGAAATAGTTCTGTTATGTCATTTATGACTTGTGCGCCAAATTTGAAGTCATTCCGGATTCGTTTAATACGTTTCGGCATGTGTTTTGTAAATTGAAAAGTTTGGAACTCAAAAGTTCGAATCGGGGTGTGAATTGTAATTTTGACATTATTTGACGTGATTTGAGACCCTGAGTAAGTCTGTATTATGTTACGGACTTGTTGGAATATTTGAATGAGGTCCCGAGTGGCTAGGGTGAGTATCGGACGTATTTCTGACCATTTTGGTAAAAACTTGCAGGTTTGGTTCTGGTGTTTTGCACCTACGCAATTTTGGCCGCAGGTGCGTGATCACTTCTGCAGAGACAGTGTCGCTTCTGCAACTTTGAGGTCAGGGGAGAAGCTTCTCTTCTGCAAAAAGCTTGGGGCACAGGTGCGATGCCCGTTTCTGCGGTGCCATGATCGCAGATGCGATCTTTTGCGCTTCTGTGGTTCCATTCGCGCATCTGCGCAGTCGCTTCTGCGACGAGAAGATCCGCAGATGCAGTCCTCAGCTTGGATGCCCTGTTCCGTAAATGCGATCTTTGTCTCGCAAATGTGAGTCCGCATATGTGGAAAATTGTCCGCAGATGTGAAAATGCTGGACAAAACACATAAAAATTGGGTGTTAGCTACTTTTACTCATTTTTGAGTTTTGAGTCTCGGATTTGGGCGATTCCAAAGGGAGTTTTCACGACTTCGACTTGGGTAAGTATTCTATACCCAAAGTGATTATATTTCATAAGTCCATGCTTATATTCATCATTTATTTCGGATTTAGATGGATGAAATTGGAATTTTTGTAAAACATTCCAAAAACAAAAATTTAGGATTTGAAAGCCAATCCAATGTCGGAATTTGATAATTTTTGTATGGTTGAACGCATATCGGAACGAGTGTTCGGATTTCATGAGTTTCTTAGGATTCAAGACATGGGTCCACTGTCGATTTTTAAAATGAATTCCGGTTTTCAATCAAGAAAATTAGTGAATTCATATGGAATTAATTCATACGATTCGTGTTGAGTATATTGAATTGTTTGTAACTAGATTTGAAGCATTAGGACACCAATTCGTGAGGCAAAGGTTAATTGGAATCTTGAGTTGGTTGCAAATCGAGGTAAGTGTCGTGGTTAACCTTGACTTGAGGGAGTAGGACTTATTTGCCTATTGGCTACATGATTTAATGTGCGGGTACAACGTATATGTGAGGTGACGAGTACTTATGAGTTGTGGTTGAATCAAAGCATGCGGGTGGAATTTGTTTATTGTGAATAATTGCATATTTAATTAAGATAGTCATGTTTAAGTTAATATTGTTTATTTGATCATTTTTCATGAGATTATTGTTAGTTTAATTATTGTTGAATATTTTGGAAGGTGAAGTCGGTATTCTGGTATTGAATTGATTGATAAGTATATATCCCCGCATTTAAATACTATTCCGAATTTATATTATTATTTTCATGGTAAGGAAGAGCGTAAAAGCACGAAGGGTGATGTCGTTCCATTTATATTATTTATATTATCCTTGCCATGGTGAGAAAGAATGTAAAAGCATGAAGGGTGATGCCGTGCCATTTTCAAAGAGAGTTAAAGCATGAAGGGTGATGCCGTGCCAGAAGAGAGTTAAAGCACGAAGGGTGATATCGTGCCAGAAAAGAGTTAAAGCACGAAAGGGTGATGCCGTGCCAATTGTTATTATTTATTTATCAATTTATGGGAAGAATGAGAGTAAAAGCACGAAGGGTGGTATGGTACCATTTTCATATTATCAGCTGCTCATTTTATTGTCGATGAATTAATTGGCTGCTACGTGAATCTTCTCCTGCTGAAATTATTATATCATCCCCATTCGCATGTTCCCTCCCAAATTTATAATTATTAATTATTGTGTTATTGTTGCTTTGTATTTGTATACGCTTGTACAGGTTGTTTACGTACGTGTCTTATTATAGCCTCGGCACTATTTCATCGAGGTTAGGTTCGACACGTACGGAGTACATGGGGTCGATTTTACTCATACTACACTACACTTCTTGTGCAGATTTTGGAGTTGGTCCCAACGGCATACCATAGACTTGCTCGGATTCAGCTACCTAGAAGAGACTTGAGGTATAACTGCACAGCGTCCGCAGTTCTGAAGTCCCCATCTATCTTATATTAGCTGTGTTTTATCTTTCAAACAACTTGAATTTTTATTCAGACCTTTATTTGTATTATTCTAGTAGCTCGTGCACTTGTGACACCATATTCAAGGAGTATTTTTATGATTCGGTAGTTATGGTCTTCCGCACTTTATTTTAGTAATTGCTTTCTGTTTAATTTCATTTGTTTAAAAAAAATTTAAAAAAAATGGTTAAGGTTATTCTAACGTTGGCTTGCCTAGAAAGTGAAATGTTAGATGCCATCACGGTCTTGAAGGTGAGAATTTTGGGTCGTGACAATTTGTTATCAGAACACTAGGTTACTTAGGTCTCACAAGTTACGAGCAAGCTTAGTAGAGTCTGAAAGATTGGTACAGAGACGTCTGTACTTATCTTTCAAAGGCTATGAAGTTTAGGAACAATATCACTTATTTCTTATTCTGTCGTGCGATTCTAATTCTATCACTAATGATTGAACCATTGTTTTCTTATTCTTTCGCAGATGGTGAGAACACATAATACATCTACCGACGGACAGGGACCTGAATCCCCGGTGGCAACTATGACCAGGGGTAGAGGCCGAGGTCATGCCAGAGGCCAAGGTAGAGGCAGAGGCAGAGCTCAATCTAGAGCTCGAGCAGCAGTACCCGTAGTGGAGCCTCAGGTGGATCTTCAGGAGGAGGTTCCAATTCAGACTGTACCCGTTGGACCAGTTCAGGTCCCGGAAGGATTCATAGCTACTCTAGTACTTCAGGACGCTTTAGTCTGTCTGGTGAGTCTTATGGAGGGCATGGCCCAGAATGGTACATTTCCAGTGGCACCAGCCATCTCACATGCTGGGGGAGGAGAACAGACTCCCACTACTCCCGTGCTAGAGCAGATGGCTCCCTAGTATCAGGCTCTAGCTGCCCCACCAGTTAGGGTAGTTCTGCCAGTTGTTGCGGCACAGGCCGATGATAGGCACGCCATATCTTCTGAGGGTTTATTGAGGTTGGAAAAGTTTACTAAGCTCTTTTTAGTTCACTTCAGTGGTACACCTTCTGAGGACCCACAGGATTATCTTGACCGCTGCCATGAGGTGTCGCGGAATATGGGTATAGTTGAAACCAATGGGGTCAATTTTACTGTATTTCAGATGATGGGTTCTGCCAAGAGGTGGTGGAGATATTATATATAGACCAGACTAGCTGGGTCGCCTACATTGACTTGGGAGTAGTTCTCACGGCTATTTCTAGAAAAGCCCTTCCCTATCACATTGAGAGAGGATTAAGGCAGGCAATTTGAGCGTCTTCAGCAGGGCAGTATGACTGTTACTCAGTACGACGCCCGTTTTGTAGATCTAGCCCACCATGCTCTCCTTTTACATCCTATTGAGGGAGAGAGAGTAAGGAGGTTTATTGTTAGACTCACTCACCCTATCGGGCTTCAGATGGTCAAGGAGACCGGAAGTGAGATTTCCTTTCATGCGGCTGCTAATGTTGCTAGGAGGATCGAGATGGTTCTTGCATAGGAGAGAGGACAGGGCTCTGATAAGAGGTCTCGTCAGTTCGGTGGGTTCAGTGGGGCCTCGTCTAGAGGCAGGGGTAATTTTGGTAGGGGTCATCCTCCCAGGCCATTTCATTCAGTGCTCCAGGCATGCACAGTGCTTCAGGTGGTCGCGGCCCTCATACGCCTCATTCCGTCCAGCTAGCTTACAGTGCACCACCAGCTCATATTAGTGCACCTCCGATCCTGATTTTTTAGAGTGGTCACTCAGGTCGACAGGGTTATCATTCACATCAACTGAGGTCATGCTATACGTGTGGTGATCCAAGGCACATTGCTAGATTTTGCCCTCGGGCACCGGGCAGCTCACAGCAGCAGGGTTCTCGTGCCATGGTTCCGTCACCGGTTGCTTCACCACCTGCTCAGCAAGCTAGAGGTAGGGGTCAGGTAGCTAGAGGTGGAGGTCAGGCCGTAAGATGTGGAGGCCAGCTAGTTAGAGGCCATCCCAGAGACGCAGTTCAGAGTGGTGGGGCCCAGCCCCAATTTTATGCTTTTCCAGCTAGGCCTGAGGCCGAGTCATCCGATGTCGTGATCACAGGTATTGTTCCAATTTGTCATAGAGATGCTTCAGTTCTTTTTGATACAAGATCTACTTATTCCTATGTGTCCTCCTATATTGCTTCATATCTAGTTGTGCCTCGGGATTCTCTGAGTGCTCCTGTGTGTGTGTGTCCACGCCGGTGGGAGATTCTATCGTGGTAGATCATGTCTATCGTTCGTGTATGGTTACTATTGGGAGTCATGAGACTAGCGTGGATCTTTTACTTCTTGATATGGTAGATTTTGATGTCATCTTGGGTATGGATTGGTTGTCACCTTATCATGCTATATTGGATTATAACGCCAAAACGGTGACCTTAGACATGCCAGGGTTGCCTCAGTTAGAGTGGAAAGGGATTCCTGGCCATTCTACTAGCATGGTTATCTCTTATGTGAGGGCTCGATGTAGGGTCGAGAATGGTTGTCTAGCTTATTTGGCTCATATTCGCGATTTTACTGCGGATGTTCCTTCTATGGATTCAGTCCCAGTTGTCCGTGAATTTCTAGATGTATTTCCTGCAGATTTGCCTGGGATACCACCCGACAGAGATATCGACTTTTGTATTGATTTGGCTACGGGCACCCAACCCATTTCTATTCCACCATACCATATGGCCCCACTAGAACTAAAGGAATTGAAGGAACAGTTACAATACTTGCTTCATCAGGGATTTATTAGACCTAGAATCTCGCCCTGGGGTGCACCAGTGTTATTTTTAAAGAAGAAAGATGGTTCAATGCGGATGTGTATAGATTATCGGCAGTTGAACAAGGCTACTATCAAGAACAAGTATCTGTTGCCAAGAATTGATGACTTATTTGATTAGCTTCAGGGTGCCAAGGTATTTTCAAAGATTTATTTGAGGTCTGGTTACCATCAGTTGAAGATTAGGGCATCTGATGTCCCTAAGACAGTTTTTCGGACTCGGTATGGGCATTATGATTTCCTTGTGATGTCATTTGGGATAATAATTACCCCAGCTGCATTTATGGATTTAACGAACCGGGTATTCAAGCCCTATTTGGATTTTTTGTGGTTGTATTCTTGATGATATCTTGATTTACTCCATCAGTCGAGAGGAGCATGAGCAACATCTTCGGATTGTGCTTCAGACTCTGAAGAATAATCAGTTATATGCCAAATTTTCAAAATGCAAATTTTGGTTAGACTTAGTTGTCTTTTTGGGGCAAGTTGTATCGGTAGAAGGCATAAAAGTGGATCCTAAGAAGATTGAGGCAGTTCAGAATTGGCCTAGACCTACTTCAGTTACAGAGATCCGGAGTTTCCTGGGTCAGACGGGTTATTATCGCCGGTTTGTGGAGAGATTTTCATCTATAGCATCTCCATTAACCAAATTTACCCAGAAGGGTGCCCCATTCAGATGGTCAGACGAGTGTGAGTTGAGCTTTCAGAAGCTCAAGACCGCTTTGACTATGGCGTCAGTATTGGTATTACCCACAGGTTCAGGATCTTATACGGTGTATTGTGATGCATCTCACGTTGGACTTGGTGCAGTATTGATGCAAGAATTAGCAGCCATTGTTCATGTGTTGAAGATTTGGAGGCATTATCTTTACGGTATCTCGTGTGAGGTATTTACTAATCAACGTAGCCTACAGTATCTGTACAAAAAAAAAGATCTCAATTTGAGGCATATAAGATGGTTGGAAATGTTGAAAGACTACGATATCACCATTTTGTATCACCCCGGAAAGGCCAATGTGGTGGTCAATGCTTTGAATAGAAAGGCGGTGAGTATGGGAAGCCTTGCATATATTCCGGTTGGTGAGAGGTCGTTAGCTGCAGATGTTTAGACTTTGGTCAATCAGTTCATGAGGTTAGATATTTCAGAGCCCGGTCGGGTTCTAGCTTGCACAGTTGCTTGGTCTTCTTTATATGAGCATATCAGAGAATGACCGTATGACAATCCTCATTTGCTTGTCCTCAAGGACACGGTATGACACGGTGGTGCCAAGCAGGTTGTTGTGGCGGAAGATGGAGTTCTGCGGATGCAGGGTCGTATTTGTGTGCCTAATGTGGATGGGCTTCGTGAATTAATTCTTGAAGAGGCCCACAGTTCCCGGTATTCCATTCATCCAGGTATCGCCAAAATGTATCAAGATTTGCGGCAACATTATTAGTGGAGAAAAATGAAGAAGGATATAGTTGCATATGTAGCTCAGTGTTTAAATTGTCAGCAAGTCAAGTACGAGCATCATAGACCTGGTGGTTTGCTTCAGAAGTTAGAAATTCCTGAGTGCAAGTGGGAGCGTATCACTATGGATTTTGTTGTTGGGCTCCCACGGATTAAGAGGAAGTTCGATGCAGTGTGGAACATTGTGGACAAATTGACCAAGTCAGCATATTTCATTCCAGTAGCAGTTATATATTCCTCAAAGCAGTTAGCTAAGATTTACATCCGCGAGATTGTCCGTCTTCACGGCGTGCCCATGTCTATCATTTCTGATCGAGGTACGCAGTTCACCTCGCACTTTTGGAGGGTTGTACAGGGTGAGTTAGGCATGCGGGTTGAGTTGAGTATAACATTTCATCCACAGATAGACAGACAGTCAGAGCGCACTATTCACATATTGGAAGTTATGTTTCACGCTTGTGTTATAGACTTTGGAGGTTCTTGGGATCAGATCTTGCCACTTGCGGAGTTTGCCTATAATAATAGCTACCAGTCGAGCATTCAGATGGTTCCGTATAAAGCATTATACGGGAGGCGATGTCGTTCGCTAGTTGGCTGGTTTGAAGCAGAAGAGGCTCGGTTGTTGGGTACTGATTTGGTACAGGATGCCTTGGATAAGGTCAAGGTTATTCAGGATCGACTTCGCACAGCTCAGTATAGGCAAAATAGTTATGCCGATCGTAAAGTTCATGACGTTGCATTCATGGAAGAAGAAAGAGTATTGCTCCAGGTTTCACCTATGAAAGGTGTAATGAGATTTGGAAAGAAGGGCAAGTTGAGCCCAACGTATATCGGACCCTTTGAAATTCTTGAAAGGGTGGGTGAAGTAGCCTACAGACTTGCACTACCACCTAGTTTATTAGTAGTTCATCCGGTATTTTATGTATCCATGCTCAAGAAATACCATGGTGATCCATCCCATGTATTAGATTTCAGCTCAGTCCAATTGGACAAAGATTTGACTTATGAGGAGGAGTCGGTAGCTATTCTAGCCCGGCAGGTCCGACAGTTGAGATCTAAGAGTTATCCTTTAGTTCGGGTGCAATGGAGAGGTCAGCCTATTGAGGCAACTACCTGGGAGTCCGAGCCGGCCATGCAGAGTAAATATCCACATCTTTTCACTAGCTCACGTACTTTTTTAATTCCGTTCGAGGACGAATATTTATTTCAGAGGTGGAGAATGTGATGTCCCAAAATGTGATCTTTAATTTAAACATTCATTTCTGTGTTCTAAGACCTCGAAAAGTACTATTTATCTTTCCTCGACTTGCGTGCATAGTCCGTATAATTTTCTAGAAAAATTTTGTGTGAAAATGGATTAAAATGTGAAATAGAACTTTAAAACTCAACTGAGTTGACTTTGGTCAATATTTTGAGCAAACGAACTCGGATCAGTATTTTAACAGTTCCGGTAGGTCCATATCGTGATTTGGGACTTGGGCGTATGCCCGAAATTGGATTCGGAAGTCCCTAGCTCAAATTATCGCCATTTAACGGAAACTAGAAATCTAAAGGCTAAAGATTACTAAAGTTTGCCCGCAGAGTTGACTTTATTGATATCGGGGTCGGAACCTAATTCTGAAAATTGGAATAGTTCTGTTATGTCATTTATGACTCGTGCGCCAAATTTGAAGTCATTCCGGATTCGTTTAATACGTTTTGGCATGAGTTTTGTAAATTGAAAAGTTTGGAACTCAAAAGTTCGAATCGGGGTGTGAATTATAATTTTCACTTGATTTGAGATCCCAAGTAAGTCCATATTATGTTAGGTACTTGTTGGAATATTTGAACGAGGTCCCGAGTGGCTCGAGTGAGTTTCGGACCATTTTGGTAAACACTTGCAGGTCTGGTTCTGGTGTTTTGCTCCAGCGCAATTTTGGCCGCAGGTGCGTGATCGCTTCTTCGGAGGCAGTGTCGCTTCTGCGGCTTTGAGGCCAGGGGAGAAGCTTTACTTCTGCGAATCCCGCGGCATAGGTGTGATGCCTGCTTTTGCGATGCCATGATCGCAGATGCGATCTTTCGCGCTTCTGCGATTCCCTTCGCGCATCTGCGCAGTCGCTTCTACGACGTCAAGGTCCGCAGATGCGGTCCTCAACTTGGATGCCCTATTCCGTAAACGCGAGCTTTGTCTCGCACATGCGAGTCCGCAGATGTGGAAAATTGTCCGCAGATGCAAAAATGATGGACAGAACACATAAAAATCGGGTGTTAGCTATTTTTCCTCATTTTTGAGTTTTGAGTCTCGGATTTCGGTGATTCCAAAGAAGTTTTTCACGACTTCGACTTGGGTAAGTGTTATATACCCAAAAGTGATTATATTTCATAAATCCATGCTTATATTCATCATTTATTTCGGATTTTTGTAAAACTTTCCAAAAACAAAATTTTAGGATTTGAAATCTAATCCGATGTCCGAATTCGATACTTTTTATATCGTTGAACTCGTATCGGAATGGGTGTGCGGATTTTGTGAGTTTTTTTGGGATTCGAGACATGAGTCCCACTATCAATTTTTAAAATGAATTTCAGATTGTAATCCGAAAAATTAGTAAATTCATATAGAATTAATTCATACGATTCGTGTTGAGTATAGTGAATTGTTTGTGACTAGATTTGAAGCATTCTGACACCAATTCGCGAGGCAAAGGTTTATTGGAATCTTGAGTTGGTTGCAAATCGAGGTAAGTGTCGTGGTTAACCTTGACTTGAGGGAGTAGGCCTTATTTGTCTATTTGCTACGTGATTTAATGTGCGGGTACAACATATATATGAGGTGAAGAGTACTTATGCGTTGTGGTTGAGTCAAAGCATGCAGGTGGAATTTATTTATTGTGAATAATTGCATATTTAATTAAGATATTCCTACTTAAGTTATTATTGTTTATTTGATCATTTTTCATGAGATTATTATTAGTTTAATTATTGTTGAATATTTTGGAAGGTGAAGTCGGTATTCTGGTATTGAATTGATTGATAAGTATATATCCCCGCATTTAAATACTCTTCCGAATTTATATTATTATTTTCATGGTAAGGAAGAGTGTAAAAGTACGAAGGGTGATGCCGTGCCATTTTCAAAGAGAGTTAAAGCACGAAGGGTGATGTCGCGCCAGAAGAGAGTTAAAGCACAAAGGGTGATGCCATGCCAATTATTATTAGTTATTTATCAATTTATGGGAAGAATGAGAGTAAAAGCACGAAGGGTGGTGTCGTGCCATTTTGATATTATCAGCTGCTCATTTTATTGTCGTTGAATTAATTGGCTGCTACGCGACACTTCTCCTGCTAAAATTATTATATCATCCCCCTTCGCATGTTCCCTCCTAAATTTATAATTGTTAATTATTGCATTATTGTTGTTTCTTATTTGTATACGCTTGTATAGGTTGTTTACGTATATGTCTTGTCATAGCCTTGTCACTACTTCGTCGAGGTTAGGCTCAACACTTACGGAATACATGGGGTCGGTTGTACTCATACTACACTCTGCACTTCTTGTGCAGATTTTGGAGTTGGTCCCAGCGGCGTACCATAGACTTGCTCGGATTCAGCTACCCAGAGGAGACTTGAGGTATAACTACACAACGTCCGCAGTTCTGAAGTCCCCATCTATCTTATATTAGCTGTGTATTATCTTTCAAACAGCTTGAATTTTTATTCAGACCTTTATTTGTTTTATTCTTGTAGCTCGTGCACTTGTGACACCAGATTCGGGGATGTATTTTGATGATTCTCTAGTTATGGTCTTCCGCACTTTATTTCAGTAATTGCCTTTTGTTTAATTTAATTTGTTTAACAAAAAAATAGTTAAGATTACTCTAACATTGTCTTGCCTAGCAAGTAAATGTCAGGTGCCATCACGGTCCCGAAGGTGAGAGTTTCGGGTCGTGACAGTTCATCTTGATTTGGTTATACCCGGAGTAAGCATCGAGAAAACTCATTAACTCGTGCCCATCCGTTGCATCAATCATTTGATCAATGTTTGGCAATGGGAATGAGTCTTTTGGGCGAGTCTTATTTAAGTCATTATAGTCTACACATATGCGAAATTTATTATTCTTCTTTGGAATTACTACTACGTTAGCTATCCAGTCAAGATACTTTACCTCTCGAATTGAACCAATATCAAGCAAGCGCTTTACCTCTTCTTTGACAAATTTATTTCCGACCTCGGCAATAGGACATTTTTTGTCTTACCGGAGGGATATTGGGATCCAGGCTTAGCTTGTGCAAGGTCACTTCTGGCGAGATAGCTATCATATCCGCATGCGACCACGTAAAACAATCGACATTAAATTTAAGATATTCGATAAATCCAGACCTGAGCTCGGGGTGTAGTCCTGTACCCAAGTGGAACTTCCTTTCCAAGAATTTTTCGAACAATGCGACTTGTTCAAGTTCTTCCGCTATAGATTTTATTGCGTCTGTTTCATCTGGTACCTGATAGGATTTCGATGACTCCTCCCCCTGGTTGACTTCACTCGGTTCGGGAGCAGGCACTGGTTCCTGTAATTGCTATGACGCATGCTCCTTTTCTTTGCCACTGGAAAGTGAGATTGCATTTATCTCCCTTACTGTCGGTAGGTCACCTCTTATTTGTTTAATTTCTTCGGGAGTTGGGAATTTCAGAAACTGATGATATATTGATAGCACAGCCTTCATCTCATGCAACCATGGCCTCTCCAGGATAATATTATAGCCCATATTGTCGTCTACCACCTCGAAAAGGGTCGTCTTCATCACCCCCTCAGCATTTGCGGGCAGCAAGATCTCTCCTCGGGTTGTCACGCTTGCTAGGTAGAACCCGGTAATGCGTTTTGTGGCTGGAATGATACTTCTGGTGAGCTTGGCTTGCTCCAACACTCTCCATAGGATGATGTTGGCCGAACTTCCTAAGTGTACCAGAACACGTTTAATTTTAAAATTTAAGACATTTAAAGAGATTACCAATGCATCGTTGTGCGGCAGCAGCAGTCCATCTACGTCTTCCTCCGTGAAAGTAATGCCGTCCTCATCGACTTCCCGGAGTCTCTTGTTGTGGGTCATTGACACCTTTGTCTTTTTTGCCGCTAAAATGTCTCACCATTAATCTCACAAAAATTATGTTGATCGTCAAGCGTGGGGGACCTTCTCATGCTTTTGAAGGTTCTGCATTATCACGATGTCGGCCATAATTGTTTTCAGCACGTCGCATAAAAATTCTCTGAGATGATCGTTTTTCAATAATGTCGCCACCTCCTCGCGCAGATGCTGACATCCCTATGTCCGGTGACCGTTGGTCCCATGATATTCGTACCACAAATTAGGATCCCTTTGGCTGGGATCGGATCTCATTGGCTTCAGAAACCGTGTCTCTTTGATGTTCCCCATAGCCAACACCAGCTCCACTACGCTGACATTAAAGTTTACTCTAAAAGCCTAAGATACAATGAATCTAGAGAAACCCGATGTCTCCTTATCCTGTAATGACCTATTATTACGGCCACGATCAGTTCTCTTATTGGTAGCGAATCTATCTGTCGACCATAAACCTCTGCCCCATCCTTTGGCCCGCTAATAGGGCAAAAACCGACCCCTTGAAAATCGTCGATTTGTGTCAAAATCATCATTCAATTTCTCTTTATTCTTTTCCTGGTCCCGACCTTTAGTTGACACCGGAAAGCCAAGCTGATCATCTTCAATTCTTATCTTTGACTCGTATCAGTTGTGAACGGTTGCCCATTTTGTTACCTGGAACTCGAGAAGACTATATTTTAATTTTCGGGAAGCATCGAAACTTCTTGGATTCAACTCTTTGGTAAATGCTTCTATTGCCCATTCATCTGGTACGACCGGGAGCAACATCCTTTCTTTTTGGAATCGGGTCACGAATTCTCGCAACAATTTGGACTCTCCTTGTGCAATCTTGAATAAGTCGGCCTTTTGAGCCTGTACCTTTCTAGCCACGGCATGGGCCTTAATGAAAGAATCCGTAGGCATCTCGAAGGAATCTATGAAATGCTCGGGCAAGAGCGAATATTATGTTAGGGGCCCCTTCGTGATGGTCTCCCCAAATTTCTTTAACAAGACTGACTCAATCTCGTGCGGATCCAAATCGTTTCCTTTCACCTCCCTTGTATATGTGGTGATATGTTCCTGAGGATTTGAAGCCCCATCATACTTCAGCACGTCCGGCATTTTGAACCGCTTCGGCATCAATTCTGGTGTCATGCTCGGTTTGAACGACATTTGGGTGTACTTCTTCAAGTTCGGTCCATTCAATACTGGTGGAGCGTCCGGAATTTGATTCATTCGGGCGTTTATTTCTCTCATAAACCACATGAGTTCTGTTTTAAAAGGATTATTTTCATTGTTGTTGCCGGAACCGCTTTCGTTTGCCCCGGCCCTGTCAAAGCCGACTTCGCCTCTCGGGGTGTTGTTATCGACCCTTTGCGCTGTTTGATTTGCCGGAGCACCGGGAGGAACTGGACCCTGTCCATTCGCGTTGTTGGAAGCACCTGACAACACCTGCCCTAATTCCGTCATGACATGATCCTGCCGCGAGAGATGGCCCATAATGGCCTTTTATTGTTCCCTCGGGATCCATATTGTTTCGATGACGTGCTCGTCCTCAACATCATTAGGAGTCACCTCTCGAACATGTCGTGGATACTGCCCTCCACAAACCGGTGTGGCCTCATTACCCTCGTTACGGGTATCGCTGATGGAATCTTCATGCTGAGGCTGATTTCTTTGGGCCTCAACGTTGTGTGCGATGTTGACATCGTTATCTGCCATTTTTAATGATTTTTGCTAAGAACAAAGAATCAAACAAGTTAGTAATAGATGCAGAGATCAATTCAATTACACAACTGTCTAAGTCCCACGGTGGGCGCCAAACTATTTACCCGTAAAACAGTACAGTTAAATTTATACGTGGTTTATAGACAAGTGAATCCATTTGATTCCAAAATGATAAATAAATAAATAAGAAAAAATGTGAGACTTAGACTTGAAATTGAGATAAAATAGGATATATCTTGGTCTCGAGAGCAGAGCTTCCGGAGGTAATAAAAACAATGTAAATAGACAAGAAAGTAAAATGTTATTGAGCTTTTCATAGAATATAGTGTATGCTTGTTAGAAAATTTGTGTCCTTACAATGATGGTAGAGCTCACTATTTATAGTTTCACCTAGGGAATAAGGTCCTACGATCAAGCCCCTCTTAAATGACAATTATGAAGGCCATTAAAGAATGTGTAATGATAGGCAGTGAATGTCATATTCTCTACAATGAACCATGCACATAATGCTATAAATATTCTTCATTGAATGTTAATGGGTGGCAGGCATTTACTTCGCCTTTATGAATATCATTCTCCCCGGTAACAAAGGAGATCGTTGTCTTCGGAGAAAACAGACAGAAGAACAAGCAAGGAGACGGCGTACATGCATTGCAACAGTGTTTACCGGAAAAATCGGATAACGTTAGTGTTTACCGGAAAAATCGGATAACGTTAGATTTGTGGATGGTTCTAAGGATATGTGATACAATTTGATATAAATCATGTAGAGAAATAGAAATATGTGTATTGTTGACTATAAGAACGAAAATAATAAGCAAAAAGAATGAATAAGTAAAAAAAGCACGAGGGGATTACTATCAATATCTAGAGGAAGTGATCTTTTTTTTATGTTCCACCTTCCTAGCTTACAAGGATTCCCCCTTTTATAGAAGAGGGTCATTACCAAAAAACAATAAAATAAAATATGTAGTAGAAGACCCATGATGACTTGTCTCTTCCTTGATTCCCGCCAAGATTCTCTTTGTTGGTGTAGTTGCAACGGCTCTTGTCTGTGAGTTCGATACTAGCTCGAACTCGTTACTGGGTCGGGCCCTTCGGTCTTGGATCGAGTTCGACCTTCGAGATGGGTGTCGTGCATTTCCAACCTCGAAGCAGTGTCTTGTGAATCGATTCGGTCACGGGCTCGATAGGATTATCAATCCGCCTCCTCGAGCGACCTTCGGGCTCGAGGTTCGTTAGTACCAACCTCAGAGCTCACTCCTAAAATCTCATTCCGACTTCTTAACACTCGAACTCGATCGAACGTAGGAAGGCCGAAATCTATTTCGACCGTATACAGATAGTCCCCTCATTTCTCGAAAAAGGATATGGCGAGAAATGATATGATTTCCCAGCAGCTCGATCAGATATACACTGATGTTTTTATCGACTCGACCATGATGTATGTAATGCTCGATCATCTTATGTGTCTTTATAATCCCCGACTTTATCGAGGATACCCGAATTTTTTCTTCCCCGGTGGGAATTGCCAGTTACCTTCGGTCTTTGGTGACCGGAGAAGATCAATCAGTGATGAATGCGGAGGGGCTTCCTGTCTTTTCAACGAGGCCCAACATGCTTTGAATCGGATAACTTCTGATGGCATTTTTGCCGCTTCTGTACAAAAAAATTTGTAAATACAAATCTTTCTTCTCTTTTTTGAAGAAAAATGGCCTTTCAAACTAAATAGACAGTTTGAATTTAAATCTTTGTTGCCTTCGGGCCTCGTGGGTAATCCCTTTTGCTTTATCGGGCTCGAGCGTCGTTCAGCTTAAATAGTCAAGTGTTTGTTTTAATTCAAAGAAATGAGTAGTTTTGCTCGAAATAATGTAGCCTGTAGGCGTAATAGTCGAGCGAGTGATGGCTCGAACTCAAAATAAAGGTAGCCCGTAGGCTTAGCAGTCAAGTGAATGATTCAAACTTGATGCAATGTATCCCGCAGGCGTAATAGTTAAAGTAGCCCGTAGGCTTAATGGTCGAGTGAGTGATTGCTCGAACTCAAAATAAAGGTGGCCCGTAGGCTTGGCAATCGAGCAAATGATTCGAACTCGATGCAATGTAGCCCGTAGGCATAATAGTTAAAGTAGCCCGTAGGCTTAATGGTCGAGTGAGTGATTGCTCGAACTCCAAATAAAGGTAGCCCGTAGGCTTGGCAATCGAGTGAATGATTCAAACTCGATGCAATGTAGCCCATAGGTGTAATAGATAAAGTAGCCCGTAGGCTTGGCAATCGAGTGAATGATTCGAACTCGATGCAATGTAGCCTGTAGGCGTAATAGTTAAAGTAGTCCGTAGGCTTAATGGTCGAGTGAGTGATTGCTCGAACTCGAAATAAAGGTAGCCCGTAGTCTTAGTGGTCGAGTGAGTGATTGCTCGAACTCCAAAAATAAAGGTAGCCCATAGGCTTGGCAATCGAGTGAATGATTCATACTCGATGAAATGTAACCCATAGGCGTAATAGATAAAGTAGCTCGTAGGCTTAATGGTCGAGTGAGTGATTGCTCGAACTTGAAATAAAGGTAGCCCATAGGCTTGGCAATCGAGTGAATGATTCGAACTCGATGCAATGTAGCCCGTAGGCATAATAGTTAAAGTAGCCTGTAGGATTAATGGTCGAGTGAGTGATTGCTCGAACTCAAAATAAAGGTAGCCCGAAGGCTTGTCAATCGAGTGAATGATTCGAACTCGATGCAATGTAGCCCGTAGGCGTAATAGTTAAAGTAGCCCGTAGGCTTAATGGTCGAGTGAGTGATTGCTCGAACTCGAAATAAAGGTAGCCCGTAGGCTTGGCAATCGAGTGAATGATTCGAACTCGATGCAATGTAGCCCGTAGGCGTAATAGTCAAAGTAGCCCGTAGGCTTAATGGTCGAGTGAGTGATTGCTCGAACTCGAAATAAAGGTAGCCCGTAGGCTTGGCAATCGAGTGAATGATTCTAACTCGATCCTGTTTGCATAATAAATCTTGAACATAGAATATCGGTAAGGAGGAGAGCTTTCTTTGCATGTCATTATACATGGGTTCATATTTTGCATCAGGGCTCGGGCCAACTATATAAGCATGGTTCATTTTGACCGTTTGGCCCTTATAACGTTTCCCGTTGAGACAATGTTTGTCATGAAATAACGAAGTAATTTCCTTTGCACCGAACTTGATAATCATCACAGATGCGTTCAATGATAAAGCCTCCATGTGTACGAGGTTGATTTTAAAGAGGCCACGGATACTCAGCAGTAGTATTGTTTCCACTATATGGCTGGTATCGTCTCTGGTCGACTTTTGCTTTTTCATAATGGTCCTAGAAGTCAACTGGTCATCTTCGACTCTTATTTTGGATTAATATCGATTGTGCACATCGGTCCAAGTAATAGCTGGGTACTCGATCAGATTTTGCCTCAGCCGCCACGAAGCCCTCGAGCTCCGCTCATTTAGACCTTGAATGAAAGCTTGAACAACCCAATCGTCTGTGACTGGTGGCAGATCCATTCGTTCCATTTGAAAATGAGCTACGAACTCCCTTAGAAACTCGTTATCCTTTTGCATTACCTTGAACAGGTCCGACTTTCTGGTTTCGACCTCTATGGCTCCGGCATGAGCTTTTACGAATCAATCTACAAGCATAGAAAAAGAATCAATGGAGTTAGATGGTAAATTATGATACCATATCATTGCCCCTTTTGACAGGGTTTCACCAAATTTTTTTATTAATACAGATTCGATCTCATCATCTTCCAAATCATTTCCCTTGATGGCACACGTGTAAGAAGTGATATGCTCGTTGGGGTCAGTCGTTCCGTTAAATTTGGGTATTTCGGGCATACGGAATTTTTTGGGGATTAGTTTTGGGGCTGCACTCGAGGGAAAAGGCTTTTGAATGAATTTTTTCGAATCTAGCCCTTTTATCATTGGTGGAGCCCCCGGGATCTGGTCGACCCTGGAATTATATGTTTCTACTTTTTTATCGTTGGCTTCGACTCGTTTTGTGAGTTCTTCGAGCAATTTAGTAATTTCGGGAGTAGTCCCCGATTCTTGCTCATTTGGCTTCTCTATGGCTGGTTCCGTTCTGGGTGACTTCTCGAAGCGGATTGGGCTTCGGCCTGCTTTGTACCTGAGTTTGGCTCTGCAACTGAGCTATCGCTATTTGCTGGGCTTGTAACATCTCGAAGATCATCCGTAAGCTGACTCCGATCTCCTCCACGTTATGGGTGTCTCGACCTACGGATTGAGTACCACCCTGAATGCTCCTTTCCGGTTCGGAACGCTGATTCGCCTCTAGAGCTATTTGTGAATTGACATCCAATGATACTTCGGCTTGAATTTCGGGTGCTTCGATTCGAGCCTCAGCGCCTTCATCGAGTGGCCTTCCGGCTCCGGGTACCAAGTTGTTGGTTTCATCTTGAAGGCCGGCTTCGTGGTCGATAGGTGAAGCCATTGCTGATTTGAAGTTGCAAACTGGCGTGTACTGTAGGTTTATATCAAATGATCACTGTTACCCTTAGCCCACGGTGGGCGCCAAACTGTTTACCAAAAAAATCGGATAACGTTAGTGTTTACCGAAAAATCGGATAATGTTAGATTTGTGGATGGTTCTAAGGATATGCGATACAATTTGATATAAATCGCGTAGAGAAATGGAAATATGTGTATTGCTGACTATAAGAACAAAAATAATAACCAAAAAGAATGAATAAGTAAAACAAGTACAAGGGGATTACTATCAATATCTAGAGGAAGTGATCCTTTTTTATGTTCCACTTTCCTAGCTTACAAGGATTCCCCCTTTTATAGAAGAGGGTCATTACCAAAAAATAATAAAATAAAACATGTAGTGAAAGACCAATGATGACTTGTCTCTTCCTTGATTCCCGCCAAGATTCTCTTTGTTGGTGTGGTTGCAACGGCTCTTGTCTGTGAGCTCGATACTAGCTCGAACTCGTTACTGGGTCGGGCCCTTCGATCTTGGATCGAGTTCGACCTTCGAGATGGGTATCGCGTATTTCCGACCTCGAAGCAGTGCCTTGCGGATCGATTCGGTCACGGGCTCGATAGGATTATCGAGCCGCCTCCTCGAGCGACCTTCGGGCTCGAGGTTCGTTAGTACCGACCTCAGAGCTCACTCCCAAAATATCATTCCGACTTCTTAACACTCGAACTCGATCGAACGTAGGAAGGCCGAAATCTATTTCGACCGTATACAAACAGGTAAAAACTTTTCCTTTGTGTATTTATCCTGAAAAGAAAGTATCAAATATTTTATATTCAATGATTTTATACAATGTCAGAAGTAATGCTAAAAGCACCGAAGGTAAGGGAAGTTTGTTGTCTTAATCGTATCCTTTTTAATTTATCAGATAGATTTTTGTACTCGATATAAATTATCAGCGAAATTGTATAAGTGCACATATTTAGATACGTTAAAATATTATTTGATAGTTTGTTTACAGTTTGTATTGTAAGGTCAACCGTTAACAAAATGTTATACATCCATTTCTAATTAAATTATACAGAAAAGGGTCCAAATTGTATCGGAACTATCAAAAATAGCTTAAATATAACTTTCATTTGTTTTTGGTACCAAATTTGTTCTCGCCGTCTAAAAATTGGATCATTATTGCCCTAAAAACTAATGGCTGCCACATCAGCTTTTGGACATATTTAAATATTACGGAAAAAAGGTTAAAATTGCCCTTGAACTATTAAAAATAGCTCAATTATATCATCCGTTTGTGTTTGGTACCAAATATGTCCTTGCCCTAAAATCTAACGACTGCCACATCAGCTTTTGGACCTATTTAAATACTATAATCATGTTGACATGCCAGTACAACATGACACAAAAAAAAAAAACTTCTCCACCCGCAAGAACCCATTTTCTGCGAGGGGTTACTGCATTTCCCGTGAAGGCGCAGTGAAGCTCTTCAAGTGGCCTGCTAGCTATGCCAGTGAGGATGGGAAGGATTAGGTGGTGTCTAAAAAGTGTATCTTTTTATGAAGTTTTGGGTCTAGGTCTTTGCGGTCGGTCTTCTTTTCTTTTCTGTTGATGAAGCCCGGAAGTGGAAAGGTATAGTATTTTAGAGGATGGTCTCATTCTAATGGTTTTCGAGTTTTTTATGAGAGTTGTTTTTAAAAGGATATATCTTTGCAACTAATTTGTGACATTTTTGAGCTATGAGCCTGGATAGCTAGCCATGGGAATAATGCAATATGCAGCTTTTGTTGTTCTCCACTATTTTTGTGATAAGATTTCTGATTTTAAGTGATAAAAATTAATATTTTATTTCTTGTATAATATATTGAATTTTTTTACAGATTTGTGAATCTTAAGAATAGCCCAACTAAATTTCTCATAATAAGATTGGTGTAGCTTTAATTATTTGGAAGGAGCAACACTTAGATGAGTCAACGAATGAAAATGGAGAAAGAAATTTTATCCGTGGGGGCTTTTGTCAAGATGGAGGACTGTCTGTTGGAGATAGACTTTTGTTGTTCACATGAGCTCACGTGACGGCCGTTAGTTTTTAGGGCAGTAATGGTCCAATATTTAGATGTCAAGGACATATTTGGTACCAAACACAAACTGAGGATATAATTGAGCTATTTTTGATAGTTCGAGAGCAATTTTGACCATTTTTCATAATATTTAAATATGTCCAAAAGCTGATGTGGCAGCCGTTAGTTTTTAAAGCAATAATGGTCCAATTTTTAGACGGCGAGGACAAATTTGATACCAAAAATAAACGGAGGGTATATTTGAGCTATTTTCGATAGTTCGAGTACAATTTTGACTATTTTCCGTAAATTATATTACCTAGTCGTTCGATAAACCATCCAAAGAGTCGGTGAGTATATATCTTATATTAACATACAATAGATAACTTAGTTTAGAGGTCACATATCAGCAAGAGAAACTAAAAAAGAAGAAACATGTTGCGCCTCTGTCATGGAGGTAGGAGGCAAGTGTCAAATTCGAATATCACAAGTACTCCATTTAGTCACCATTTAGATTTTATTTGACAACAAAGGTTTCATGGTATCCAGAAGAAAGGAAAGGGAATTCTCTTTAATTGATCAAATTTATAGCAGGATGTTAAAATTTTTCCGGCCAAGCAGTAAAATAACTATTGTTTCAATCGATTCATACATTGTAATTTTTTATTAAATGATGTCCGCTTTGTTGGTAAAAATATACCAAAATAATTGTAGCTAAAGAAGGATCCAAATTGCAGAGCTATCTACATAATACATGAATTTCAAACCTTGCGCCACTGCCACTCGCGATATCTCTGTTAGTAAACCAAAATCATTTCTTAAGCAAAGGAAAATCAATCTTGATGACTATTTAAAACGAAGATAGAAAGAAAGCTTTCAACTCAAAAACACCACTTAAGCTAATGAAATTTCTTTGCAATGTCAGGCAGAGATTTCCTATTCGTGCGTCAAAATGCCCCAACTCAAAATGCAACCAAAGAATGAAACAAGAGAAAACAAAAGACAAGACCATGCATAAGAAATCTAATAGAAAACTTGATTGAAGAATTTTGTCAAACACCTAGAGAACAAAATTTATTAACATGTTTCACTTTGTCTGTAGGAATCCCCTCGCTATTCGGGGGGAAACACAAATACCTAGCATATTATCAACGATTGAAAAAAATCAATGCAACGACCCGACCGGTTATTTTGAGTTTTAGTGTGTCGTTCAGTGGTTTGAGACCTTGAATAGATTCACTTCAGGTATTATGACTTGTATGCGTGGTCGGAATTTAATTTCGGGAAGTTCGGAGTTGATTTGGAAAGAGAATTTTAATTTTGGAAGCCTTAGGTTGGAGGAATTAACTAAAGTATGATTTTTGAGTATACGAGCTCGGAATCGGAATTTGAAGGTTCCAACAAGTTCGTATGATGATTTTGGACTTAAGCGTATGTCCGGATCGGATTTTGAATGACCCGGGAGCGTTTCGACGCCTATTGTGGAAGTTGACATTTTGGAAGAATTTCATAAAAAATGGGTTGAGGCGCAATTCAATGTTATCGATGTCCGATTGGGATTCCGAGCATGGAAATAGCTCCGTATATTGATTCTGGACTTAAGGGCGCATCCGAAAGTGGATTTGGAGGTCTGTAGGTCGTTTCGGGGTCTTTTGGCGAAAAATAGAAATTTGAAGGTTTTTGGAAAGTATGACCGGGAGTGGACTTTTTTATATCCGGGTCGGATTCCGATTCCGAAAATTGGAGTAGGTCCGTAATGTCAATCATGACTTGTGTGCAAAATTTGAGATCAATCGGACGTGATTTGATAGGTTTCGGCATTGATTGTAGAAGTTGAAGTTTCAAAGTTCGTTAAGTTTGAATTGGAGGGTGATTCGTGTTTTAAGCATTGTTTGATGTGATTTAAAGACTCGACTAAGTTCGTATGATGTCTTAGGACTTGTTGGTATGTTTGGTTGGGGCCCCGGGGGCCTCAGGTGGATTCCGAACGGTTAACAGATTGAGTTGTGTTTGGGGGAAATGTTGAGGCTGTTGTCTTCTGGTGTAACCACACCTGCGAGGTTAGGGCCGCAGGTGTGGAGCCACAGAAGCGGCCATGAGGGTCGCAGAAACGGAGGCTGGCCAAAAGGCCTGGGCCGTAGAAGCAGGCATAAAAGCGCAGGTGCACGAGTGCAGAAGTGCTTGGTGACCGCAGATGCGCTACATGGGGCGCATATGCAGGGACTGTTGGGCCGAGCTAGAGCCGCACCTGCGATGGAATTTCTGCAGGTGCAGAGCCATAGAAGCGGCTATTTGACCGCAGGTGCGAAGGTCAGGCTGGGCAGTGTGTTTCTTTAAAACGAGGGTTTGGCTCAATTTCACTTCATTTCATCCATGGGAGTCGACCTTGGAACGATTTTGGAGTACCATTTTCACTTTCCATAATGGGGTAAGTGATTTCTACCACTTGTGAGTTAAATATACGAATTTAGGCTTGAAAATTCATGAAAATTTGTAGAATTTGGGATTTTGAAGAAAAACCTAGAAATTGGTGTTTTTGGATTTTTACCATGAAATTGGACATGGAATTGAGAATAAATTATATATTGGAGTTCGTAATGTTATGGGTAGTGTTTATCTTCAAACATTTTCTGAATCCGGACACGTGGGCCCGAGGGTGATTTTGAAAATTGTCATGAGTTGATTAGTTGGGAATATCTAATCTCTAAAGTAAACCACCAGGTCTCTGATGCTCACACTTTACCTGCTGGCAATTTAGTCACCAAGTTACATAGGCAACTATGTCCTTCTTCATTCGCCTCCACCAATAATGTTGCCTCAAGTCCTGATACATCTTGGCGGCGCCCGGATGAATAGAATATCGGGAACTGTGGGACTCCTCAAGGATCAACTCACGAAGTCCATTCACATTAGGCACACAGATACGACCCTGCATCCTCAAAATCCGTCATCTCCAACAGTAACCTGCTTGGCACCACCGTGCCGCACTGTGTCTCTAAGGACAAGTAAATGAGGATCGTCATCCTGCCGATCTCTTATGCGCTCAAACAAAGAAGACCGAGTAATTGTACAAGCTAGAACACGGCTGGGCTCAGAAACATCCAACCTCATGAACTGATTGGCCAAGGCCTGAACATCCAATGCAAGCGGTCTATTACCAACTGGAATATATGCAAGGCTACCCATACTGACTGACTTTCTACTCAAAGCATCGGCCACCACATTGGCCTTCCCGAGATGATACAATATGGTGATATCATAGTCTTTCAATAGCTTCAACCACCTTCTCTGCCTCAAATTGAGTTCCTTCTGCTTGAACAAATACTGTAAGCTTCGATGATCAGTGAATACCTCACATGGCACGCCGTAAATATAGTGCCTCCAAATCTTCAGCGCGTGAACAATGGCTGCCAGTTCTAGATCATGAACATGGTAATTCTTCTCGTGAACCTTCAGCTGCCGTGAAGCATATGCAATAACCTTACCACCCTGCATCAATACTGCTCCCAGACCAATACGAGATGCGTCACAGTATATTGTATAAGATCCTGAACCTGTGGGTAACACCAATACCGGTGCCGTAGTCAAAGCAGTCTTGAGCTTCTGAAAGCTCGCTTCACACTCGTCTGACCACCTGAACGGGGCACCCTTCTGGGTCAACGGGGCTGCTATGGACGAAAATCCCTCCACAAAATGACGGTAATAGCCCGCCAAACCCACGAAAACTACGGATCTCTGTAGTTGATGTGGGTCTAGGCCAGTTCTGGACTGCCTCAATCTTCTTAGGATCCACCTGAATACCCTCTGCTGATGCAACGTGACCCAAGAAAGCAACTGAACCAAACCAAAACTCGCATTTTGAGAACTTAGCATATAACTGGCTGTCCTTCAGAGTCTGAAAAACGATCCGAAGGTGCTGCTCATGCTCCTCTCGACTGTGGGAGTAGATTAAGATATCATTAATAAACACAACCACAAAGGAATCCAAGTAGGGTTTGAACACTCGATTCATCAAATCCATGAATGTTGCTGGGGCATTTGTCAGCCCAAATGACATCACTATAAACTCATAATGCCCATACCGAGCCCGAAAAGTTGTCTTAGGAACATCGGATGCCCTAATCTTCAATTGATGGTAGCCAGATCTCAAATCAATCTTTGAAAACACCTTGGCACCCTGAAGCTGATCAAATAAATCATCAATCCTCGGTAATAGATATTTGTTCTTGATGGTGACTTTGTTCAACTGCCGATAATCTATACATATCCTCATCGATCCATCTTTCTTCTTCACAAACAACACAGGTGCACCCCAGGGCGAGACACTAGGTCTAATGAAACCCTTATCAAGTAAATCTTGCAACTGCTCCTTCAATTCTTTCAACTCTGGCGGGGTCATGCGATATGGCGGAATGGAAATAGGCTGAGTACCCGGAGCCAAATCAATGCAGAAATCAATATCCCTGTCAGGTGGCATCCCCGGCAGGCCTGCATGAAACACCTCTGAAAACTCACGAACAACCGGCACCGAATCTATGGAAGGAACCTCCGCACTAGAATCGCGGACATAAGCCAAATAAGCTAGACACCTCTTCTCGACCATATGCCTAGCCTTCATATAAGAGATAACCCTATTGGCAGAATGGCCAAGATTTCCTCTCAACTCTAATCGAGGCAACCTCTGCAAGGCTAAGGTCACTGTCTTGGCGTGATAATCTAATATAGCATGATAAGGTGACAGCCAGTCCATACCCAGTATGACATCAAAATCAACTATGTCGAGAAGTAGAAGATCTACACGAGTCTCAAGACTCCCAATAGTGACCACACACGAACGATAAACACGATCCACAATAATAGCATCTCACACCGGTGTGGACACATACACAGGAGCACTCAAAGAATCACGGGGCACAACCAAATAGGAAGCAAAATAGGATGACACATAGGAGTGAGTAGATCCCAAATCAAATAAAACTGAAGCATCTCTACTGCAAACTGAAATAGTACCTGTGATAATAGTACCTGGGAAAGCATAACACCAGGGATGGGCCCCACCACCCTGAACTACGTCCCTGGGACGACCTCTAACTGGTTGGTCACCATCTCTAACGGCCTGACCTCCACCTCTAACAGTCTGGCCTCTACCTCTGGCTTCCTGACCCCTGTCTCTGGCTGGCTGAGCAGGTGGTGCAGCAACTAGTGCCGGAACCATGGCACGAGAACTCTGATGTTGTGAGCTGCCCGTTGCCCGAGGGCAAAATCTAGCAATATGCCTCGGATCACCACAAGTATAACATAACTTTGGCTGTTGTGACTGCTGACCCTGTCGACCTGAATAACCACCCTGATGACTCTGGAGTGGAGGTGCACTAATAGGAGCTGGTGGTGCATCGTAGGCTAGCTGGTCGGAATAATGCATCTGAGGGCCACGACCACCTGAGGCACCGTGGGATGCCTGGAGCACTGAATGAAACGGCCTGGGAGGATGGCCTCTACCAAAAGTACTCCTGCCTCTAGATGAGGCACCGCTGAACTCACCGGAATGACGAGGTCTCTTGTCAGACCCCTGACCTCCCTGAGTAAGAACCAATTCGACTCGTCTGGCGACATTAGCAGCCGCCTGAAAAGAAATCTCACTCCCAGTCTCCTTAGCCATCTGCAATCTGATAGGCTGAGCAAGTCCATCAATAAACCTCCTCACCCTCTCTCTCTCTCTCAGTGGGAAGCAGAAGAATGGCATGACGCAGGAGAATAGCATGACGGGCCAAATCCACAAAATGAGTCTCATACTGAGTAACAGTCATACTGCCCCGCTGGAGACACTCGAACTGACGGCGACTCTCCTCTCTCAATGTGATAGGCAGAAACTTCTCTATGAAGAGCTAAGAGAACTGGTCCCAAGTAAGAGCAGGCGACCCAGCTGGTCTGGTCAACAAGTAATCTCTCTACCATTTCTTGGCGGAACCAGTCATTTGAAATGCAGCAAAATCGACCCCATTGGTCTCCACTATACCCATGTTCCGTAAAACCTCGTGACAGCTGTCAAGATACTCCTGGGGATCCTCTGAAGGAGCACCACTGAAGTGAACAGGAAAGAGCTTGATAAACCTGTCTAATCTCCATAAGGCCTCAGAAGACATAGCTGGCCCATCTCTGACCTGTGCCGCAATAACCGGCTGAACTAATCCAACTGGCTGAGCTGCTGGAGCCTAATACTGGGGAGTTATCTGCTCTGGAGTGGGAGTGGTAGGAGACTGGGCTCCTCCTCCAGCCTGAGAGACTGCTCATGCCATGGAAAATGCGCCAGTCTGGGCAACACTCTCCATAAGGCCTACCAAACAGACCAAAGCGTCCTGAAGTACTGGGGTGGCAATGAACCCCTCCGGAACTTGAGCTGGTCCGGCAGGAACAATCTAGACTGGAACCTCCTGCTCAAGCTCAATCTGAGGCTCCACTGCTGGGGTTGCTGCTCGAGCTCTAGGCTGAGCCATGCCTCTGCCTCGGCCTCGACCTCTGCCCTGCGTAAGAGCTGCCATTGGAGGCTCTGGTTGCTGCTCAGCTGAGAAAGCGGTATGTGTTCTCGCCATCTATGAGAGAATAAGAGTAGAAGAGTTCAATCAGCATTGAGAAAGCAAAATCGCACGATAGAGAAGAAAAGAAGTGAAACTTGTTCCTAAACTTCATAGCCTCTGGAAGATAAGCACAGACGTCTCCGTACCGATCCTCCAGACTCTACTAAGCTTGTTCGTGAATCGTGAGACCTAGGCAACCTAGTACTTTGATACCAACTGTCACAATCCGAAATTTTTCACCGACAGGACCGTGATGGCGCCTAATATTTCACTTGCTAGGCAAGCCAACGTTAGAGAATTATTAAGTCAATTACTTATTTTCATTCAGTAATTAACAATAATTAACTAAGATAAAATATAATAAGTATGAAATATCATAAAACTGTATTAATTACTACCACCCGGATCTGGAGTCACAATTCACGAGTATTCTAGAATTTACTACAAGTAATAGTCTGGAAGAAATACAACTGTCTGAATGAAAGAGAACAACAGTGACATAAAAAGTAGATGGGGACTTCAAGGTCTGTGAACGCCGACAGATCTACCTTGAGTCTCCGGACAGCGGACCAATAGCAAAATCTCGATCAACCTGAGCTGGTATCAAAGTTTGCAGAGAAAGTACAGAGTGCAGCATCAGTACAACCGACCCCATGTACTGGTAAGTATCGAGCCTAACCTCGACGAAGTAGTGACGAGGCTAGGACAAGACACCCACATATAACCTGAACAGTATAATCATGCTAGTGGCAACAATAATAAATAAAGCAATAATACAGAAATAATGGGAAGGGGACATTCAGTGGGGGAATACAACATAAAGAGTGAGAATAATGAAAAGATAGAATTAAACAGAAAATCCTTAAACGAATTGAGCAATTAAAATAGCAAAGGAAAACTGCACGGCATCACCCATCGTACTTTTACTCTCTTTCTCACAATATAAATAATTCATGCACGGCATCACCCTTCATTCTTTACACTCTTCCTCACAATATAAATAGATTATGCACGGCATCACCCTTAGTGCTTTACACTCTTCCTCACAATATAGTTAGATTATGCATGGCATCACCCTTCATGCTTTACACTCTTCCTCACAATTCACAGAATCAATAACAACGGATAGAGAGAAGTTTCACAAGAAATCAATATTTCATCAATGATTTCTTTCACAATTTAACATCTCGACCTCGAATCAATATTCACAATTTTACTGACCTTGGTGGAACCGGATACAAGTCTACCAATATTTTAACAACAACAATAAGCATGGATAACAAGATTTAAGACTACAAATTTGCAAGAAATAGAATTTCACTCGCATGCTATGACTCGACCACAACGTATAGATGCTCGTCACCTCAACTATACGTCGTATTCAACAACAAAACACATAGCAAATACTCACACAATACATATTCCCTCAAGCCAAAGTTATACACAACACTTACCTTGCTCCGAAGGCCACTTAATTCTCAATCACACCTTTTCCTTTGCAATTCACCGCCAAACCACTCGTATCTCTTCAAAAATGACTCAATAATATCAAATATTGCTAAAGGAATCAATTATATTTCATAAATTAAATTTTCCAAACTTTCCTCCAAAAAGTAGAAAAATCGACCACGGGCCCACTTGGTCAAAACCCGAGGTTCGGACCAAAATCCTTTTACCCATTCATCCCCGAGCCCGAATATATAATTGGTTTTGGAATCTGACCCCAAATTGAGATCTAAATCCCCAAATTTCCGAAATTCCTAGTTTCTACCCTAACCCCTAATTCTACCATGAAAACTCTAGATTTTTGGTTGAAAATTCAAGAAATGTAATGGGTAATTTAAAGAAAATGGTTTAGAATCACTTACCAACAATTTGGGGAAGAAATGACTCTTGAAAAATCGCCTCTCACCGTTTGGATTTTGAGAAAAATGAGTTTTTGGCTAAAATCCTATTTTTGGATTCTGTTAAGTGTCGGGCGACGGTGTTCATCGCGCTCGCGAGAGCACTGTCGCGTTCGCGAAGGGTACTGGCTGCCAAGCCTTCGCGTTCGCGATGATCACTCCCTCCTGGCATTCGCGTTCGCGAGACATGGCTCGCGTTCGCGATGAAGCAACGACCAACCACCCCCCAGGTCCCCACATGCTTCGCGTTCGCGTTGAGCCAGTCGCGTTCGCGAAGGGTAAGTCCCCTATCACTTCGCGTTCGCGACCAGGCCTTCGCGTTCGCGAAGAAGAAAATTTCAGCTGCCCAGTTTACTCTTCGCGTTCGCGAGAGTACCTTCGCGAACGCGAAGGAGGATATGCCAGAACACAGACTCTACAGAAAAATCAGATTTCCAAAGTCCAAAATATCCTGTGGCCTATCCGAAACTCACCCGAGCCCTCGGGGCTCCAAACCAAACATGCACACAGGTCTAAAAACATCATACGAACTTTCTCGCGCGATCAAATCGCCAAAATAATACCTAAAACTACTAATTTAGCACCAAATCGAATGAAGTCCTCAAGAACACTTAAAAATTACTATTTTCTCAATCGAAGGTCCGAATCACGTCAAATCAATTCCGTTTCTCACCAAATTTCTCAGACATGTCTTAAATATCATAATGAACCTGTACCAGGCTCCGGAACCCAAATACGGACCCGGTACTAACAATGCCCAGCATCAATCAATTCTTAAAAATAATTAATTTTCAAACTTTTAATTTTCATCAAAAATTCATAATTTGAGTTAGGGACCTCCAAATTCGATTTCGAGTATACGCCCAAGTCCCATAATTCGATACGGACCCACCGGGACCGTCAAAATATGGATCCGGACCCGTTTATCAAAAATATTGACCGAAATCAACTAAAATTAACTTTTAAGGCAAAAATTCTTATTTTCATTGGTTTTCAACATAAAATCTTTTCGGAAACCTGACCGGACTACGTACGCAAATCGAGGAGGGTAAAAATGAGATTTTTAAGGCTTAAGAGCGCAGATTCGAGTTCTAAAGTATAAGATGACCTTTTGAGTCATCACAGAAAAATGCGACAAAAAATAGGAAAAGAGAAGATGAGAGAAAAAAGGAAAAAAGGTGTAATTTAGTCTCCCTAATTTAAGGCACTAATAATGGATTGTATATAAATTATAAGCAAACCTTATTTAGGGCGGATAATTTTCAAAATTGAGACAATTTTAGTAATAAGGTTTCATACAGTGTATAGTAAAAATAAAACATATTTTCAAGGCTATATGTGACCTTATTTGGGTCGACATGTGTTAAACTGGGGATTTAGCTCGACTTGTACAAAGTTCATTATCTTTTGGGCTTTTTTGAATTTTAACTCGTGCCAAAAATTATTTACTCGGTAGTCGAAACAATGTATAATTTTTGTATATAACATACAGAATGCATATATATATATATATATATATTTCGCCTATTATTTTAAGAGCAACTATACAGTATCATTTACCCTATTCTCGTCTCGTCCTGTATTCCGGCCCGGCCCACTTAATTCTAAACGGGATGGGTCCATGATTAACGGTATACGGGATGGGACGGGCCTACTGTTTCATCCCGTTCAGTCCCGTCCGTCCCTTCTGTCCCGCTTGTTTTTTAAATTTTTTTTGAAATATAGCCGTTGAGCAACGGCCACAATTACAAATATAGTCGTTCCCAACGGCCAAAAACGGCCATATTCTCCCTCCCCCCCCCTCCCCCCTCCCCCCAAAAAAATACCTCTATCCCCCAAACTTTTAGTATAACCCCTAAGTTTGTTAAATTATACTTAGGCCTTATTTTTTATTATAAATACCCCATCCTTCTTCATTTTTTCTCACAAAAAATTAACATTCTCTCTCAAATCTCTTACATTCTATCTATATTATTCTCTCAATTTTCTCACAATCAAGTGATCAACTAAGTTTCAACTTTCAAGTATTTGGGCAAATTTTTGGAGCAACTTTCAAGCTTCAAATTAATTCATCAAGTATTTGGAGCAATTGTTTGGGCAATTTCTTCAAGTTTTGATATTTAATCACGGTGCACTCGTTCCATCTCCTAATTTAAATACATAATTTTTGCTTATCATTATAGTGCTTTTGTGTTTACTTTACGTGTTCTATTTTCGTATTTCATTTGTGTGTTTAATTTTTATGTTAATTTTTTTAATTTAATTTCGTATTTAAATTATGGCACCTTTGGCGTATTTAAAAAAAAGTAGTAAAAAAATAGTAAAGGTGAAAGTAGTAGTAATCCTAATTCTAGTCTTAATCCTAATCCTAGTCCTAATCATAATCCTTCTCCTGGAATTAGAAAACATATAGATGAAATGGTTCATGTTGATGAACCTTCATTTTCCCAACCCCCCGCATGAAATTATACTCTTACTTAGTTACTTAATAGCTTGAAATTATATTAAATAAATTATAACTCTATTATAATTACTAGAATATTTCATTACAAGTCTTTTGTTTTAATATTTTATAATTCTTTACTTAGTTTCCTAATTTCCGTTTTAACTTTTAAGTTTATTAAATAAGTCAAAAAACTAGCCGTTGCAGACTTTAAAAATTTAGTCATTATCAAAAAACTAGCCGTTGCCAAACTTAATGCTTAAATAATAATTATTTTTTAAAAAAAATGACCCACTTAAGGTCCGCGAAACCGTCCCGTCTCATTCCGTTTGTTAGCACAAACGGGATGGGATAAGCCTACCGTTTCATCCCGTTGGACAGCCATAGTTATAAGTTTTTATCATAAATTAACCCATTAACTTGGTTTACAAAAATTACGACATCATAAACCCGTGAAGCGAGTGTGCTCAATAAGTAGTAGGATTTTGAAAGAGAAACAACAGTGATGTTAGTTGTGTGTGTTTGTAGGAAGTAGTACCAGTATTATTTTTGTTTAATTACCCATATCTAAAATGAGTTTAATTTGCATGTGTAAATTTTTTTATATTATTATATTACTCAAATGATATTTAAAGATTAGTCTTTTTAAAGCGTGAAATTTTTAATTTAGAATATAAGATCGGGATCTGTTACCTGCCACAGCAAATATAATGACATAATAGGGTAAAAATTTGTTATGACTCAATTTAGGGGAAGGGCACGGTTAGCCACTAATTAGAGATATTTTTTACTCTTTAGTCAGCCTCTCGCAGAAATGCAGGGTTAAGCTGCGTACAATGGATCCTTGTGGTCCGGCTCTTCCCCGGACCCCGCGCTTTTTTTTACTCTTTAGCTACTGTTTAAAATGTATTTACTCTTTAGCGAGTGCTTAATAAATTTACTCTTTGTCCTTAACTTCATGAATACTGTGTAAATATCAAGGACAAAGTGTCATGTATTTGCACCTTCCGTTGTTAAACTTTTGAACCTCATATCCTTAACTTCATATGTGCAATGTAAATGTTAAGCACATGGTTATCCTTGACTTCATGTGTGCAGCGTAAATGTTAAGGATATAATGTCCTTAACTTTATGAGTGTTGTGTAAATATTAAGGATATGGTGTCCTTAACTTCATGAATGTTGTGTAAATATTAAGCACAAAGTGTTCTATATTTGCACCTTCCGTTGTTAAACTTTAGGACATCATGTCCTTAACTTCATATGTGCAGTGTAAATGTTAAGGATATGGCGTCCTTAACTTTATGTGTGCAGTGTAAATGCTAAGGGCACCGTGTCCTTAATATTTACACAGCACTGTGTCCTTAATATTTACACAGCACTCGTGAAGAAAGGGTAACAACATCTTTTCGTATTAAATTTAATAGAGTAGTGATTATTTTTGTTCAGCATTAAAAATATTGGATAAAAACTAAATAGCATGTTAAAAAGTGGCTATCCCACGCCATTTCTACCTCAATTTACTAGTTCTATTAATTTGAATTATGCCAAGTGAGCCCATTGAGGTTAAAACATCCTTTATCGAAAGGTTATGGGATTTTTTCACAAATAGCCGGCCATATTAATTGTTTATTTTTTATAGTCATATACATATATTATACATTGATTATACACATTTAATACATAAATTATGCATATAATATACATTCGCTGGCTATTTTTAGTTCAAGTTCTAGGGGTGGGCGGTTATTGGGGTTAATTCTTCAAAGGTTATTCATTTATAGAAGTAAAGTTGAGACCTTTTGATATCCAAGTTACTAAATCCAACTAATATAGATCCAAATTCATGAAGGGGTAAAACACTCATTTCCTAAAGGAGGTTCATCTCAAAAGTCGAAGGCGATCACTTGGTATTCAAAGATTCAATATTTAACTACTTTGAATTCATAGCTCCCGTGTGGATATAGATTTAGGTTACTTTTAAAAAATATATATATACTATTTGTTCATGGAATTTGATCAGTTTTAAAAAAAAAGTAAAAAAAATTTTCAAGTTCCAAAAAATTTATTTGGGTCAGTTTTTGGATGAAATTTTTTCTTCCACTCACAAAACTTCTAACATATTTTCAAGTAAAATACATGTCCAAACACAACTTCAACTTCCAAATATTATTTTTTAATACAACTTTAAAAAAAAATATTTTCAAACTTCAATCAAATCTACGTCCAAATGCGAGTTGAGTTAGAGATAAAATCATATTATCGAAAGATTCTGTCTTAAGAGTCGAAATCGAACATCTTTTTAAGAGTAGAGAGTCTTTAACAAAGTAAGTGGGCGTTCGTAAGAATTTTAAAAATCCGGAAAAAAGTGAAAAAAAAAATTTTAACTAAAAATGGTATTTGAAAATTAGAGTTGTGTTTGGACATGAATATAATTTTGGATTGTTTTTGAATTTTTGTGAGTGATCTGATTGAAAATTTTAAAAAGCAGTTTTTTGGAGTTTTTTAAATTTTCGAAAATTTTCAAAATTCATATTCAAGTGAAAATCAAAAATTTTATGGCAAAACACTGATTTCAAAAAAAAGTAAAAAAAAATCAAAAATATTTTCATGGCTAAACGGGCTCTAAGTATTATATTTTTTATCGAGTTTTTAAAATTTATGAAATTAGATATATTATAATATTTACTATGTAATTATAAAAAGAATAAAGCATAAAATTAAAAGTTAAATTATTTTCACAAAAATACATCATTTGTTTTTAATCAATTAAAGAGGAGATAGTCATAGAAGAGTGAGAGTATTATATGTGGTCCCACGCAACCCATGTGCCCTCCTTCTGTCTCCACCAGCTCCTGCCGCTCAATCATTAGACCCCCCCTACCCCCAACCCAGACTACCCTTGCCCTGTTCCCCTTCTTTCCCTCACCCTTTCCTCAATTCTGTATCATTGAGTTTTTGTAAGGCTACCCCAACTACAGTCTTTATGTCGACGTCGGTAGAAGCTAACGGCGGCGCTACACTTACGCAGCAACACTCTTCTGATGCTGGCAATAGTGGTGCTTTGGTAGTGAAGAAGCCGCCGGCAAAGGACCGTCATAGCAAAGTCGATGGACGAGGAAGGCGTATAAGGATGCCAATTGTTTGTGCGGCTAGGGTTTTCCAGCTCACTCGCGAACTAGGTCATAAGTCCGACGGTCAAACCATTGAATGGCTGCTGCGTCAAGCTGAACCCTCGATTATCGCCGCCACTGGTACTGGTACTATCCCTGCTAGCTTTTCAACTCTCTCCGTTTCCCTACGGAATTCTTCGGTTTCTTCTTCTCTTTCCGCTCCGCTTGATTACAAGTCGTCATCACAGCCGTCGATTTCTCCCCCGCCGTTTTTGCTCGGGAAGCGTCTGCGTCCCGAGGATGACGACGGGAGTGGGGACAAGGATGACGCTAGTAACGGAGCTACGGTTGTGGGACCTACCGCTGGGTTCTGGGCTGTTCCAGCTAGGCCGGATTTTGGCCAGGTTTGGAGCTTTGCGCCGCCACCACCGCCGCCGGAGATGGTGGCGCCGACACATTCATCGGCAGCGAGATTTCTTCAGCAACAAATGGGAGAGGAGTCGGCTGCTAGATTAGGGAATTACTTTCCTATAGCTCAAGGGCACCTGAATTTGCTAGCTTCTCTGTCGGGCTCCGCACCGCCTTCTTCTGGGAGAAGAGACGATGACGGAAACTGAAGATATGAAGTATTTTCTGTTGATGATATGTATAAATGTGTATTGTTGTTTCCGTAGACGTGACATTGTTGTGAAAGTCTTTAGGGGTTAGGGTAGTGTAGTAAGTGAGAAATGGAGCTAGTTTTTGTGCAATTTGTTGAATTATTGCTAGTATTAGAGTGTTTGCTTCGTTGCATTTGTTAGGGTTTCAATTCTTAAGAAGAGACACAAGAATCAAGGGAGTCTCTTGTGATGGATTTGGTGGGGATTTACCACCACTATGGGCACAGAACTCTCAATAAGTGCTTGACCATTTCGTTAATGGAGAGTGGAGAAGATAGGTGTTTGATCTGTGGACTACCAAAACCTGTAGTTCCGCATGAATGTTTTGTAATGAAACCGTGGAGGTTTCTGATGAATTGAATTCTGTAATTTGTTGAAACTGTCAGTGTGAGATAATCTTTCAGATTCGAAAGAGTGCTATGGACTTTGTTCAGATACATTCTGTTTCTTGATTGGATGATGTTTTTGTATGTGTGTGAAGGTTCACTTGCCACTGATCAAGTGATACATGAAAAAGTGTAAAATGAAATCACTGGAGCACTGTAATTGTAATATTTTCAAGAGTCTTGATTGAACATGTTAAGTGCTTATGATGTCAATTAGCTGATTTTGAATCTCAGACAGCACTATATATAGGAATGGGAGAAGGAAACCTTGGATATCTGCAATTTGTGTTTTTTACTCGGTGTATGGAGTAAATAATTGTATCAGGCTTGATATCTGTTCTATAAACTTGCAGTTAGTGCCACATTTTGAAGTGGAGAAGCTTGAGTTTCAAGTTGAAAATTATTTGGTAATTTCTAGCTGCACTACTCTCTGTTATTATCTTCATTCTATGCATTTCTCGGTCGCACTAAGAAGACTAGACATCTGAACCTAGTTGTTAAACTGATGTAATATTCCACATATGTGCTGACTCACATGCACTTTTTATTATGATGTGCTATTTCAACTTGGAGTAGGATAAGAATCATACTGCAGCATGCTGTAGTATGATCTAAAGTTAGTTGGAGAATTCTGCTCTGCAGCATCTGAGATTAACCTATAAAAATAAATTCTGCTCTGCAGCATCTGAGATTAAGGATACATTATAGCTTTTTGCATTAGATTTCATAACATTTAAATTATGTCTATTTAGTGATTGTAAAAGATTACATGGCTTAAAGATAGGCTGATATTTAGAGGATCACTTGAGATTGCAAGCAAGTTCCACCTCCTTACTTAAAGGTTAGATGTAGGATTTTTTTACTGTTTACCTGTGATAAAGAAATTCTAAGTGAATAGACTACTAACGTGTAGGTTTCTGATTGAATTCTTAGTCTTTCAGTGGAAATCTGCTTACGTTCTGAAACTGAATTGGTGAAACAAGATCAGATTGAAGTCTCCAACTGACATTTGCAGGACTTGTGAAATGCTTTTCGACTACCTAAGGACTTCTGGAGGTAATGTCCTTTTAAGGGGGGTGAACAAATGGTAAATCTTTATAAATAGTCTAGCAGATGCTAAGAGATTGTTAAATGCTTTGAGCTTTACATGGTAATTTCTTGTTGAAATCTTAGAATCTTAAGAGGGTATGGAACATCAGTTTAGTAATTTGATCCCAAGAGGAAAGAATGATTTGCTAAATCTGGTTGTTCTTATATGGAGTTGAAAAAGAATTTCTATGCTTGTTAATTATGCTGGCTGAGAAAAAGAAAATTTACTTTCGTCTTGGAGACGTAGGTAATTCTGGTTTCTGGTACTTTGGATCCTTTAAATATGGTTCTGCAGGTTATTTTTCCTTCCTTTAATTAACTGAAGGCACGCTTTCACTGCGTATCCCTAATCCCTATGGCTTTACAAACCAAGACACTATTCGCAGAATTCATAGTCTTTACTCTTTTTCGTGATGATTGCTAACAGATTATTAGAAGAGGGCCTGCAGATACACCGTCCTAACTCGATATGTTGGCTAGATTCTTTCTACATTAGCCAGTGGTCAGTGGAAAGGGTACCCATTCAGTGTCAAAACTGGAAATATGTGGTTAGCAATAAAAGCTTCAGAGTATTAGACTTTGTTGAATCTGGACTCCTTTTGAATTATGTCTGCTACCTGCGACATCTTTGCATCAATCCTTCTTTGTAGCCGGGTGATATTGTTGGTTCAAATAGTTTATTGAATTGAATTTAATTTGCAACACCTCTTTGTTCATATATATGCTATATTACAACTCGGTTACGCAGAGTGAAAAATTCCAATATTCTGGTCCAACCTCGGGGTTTGGCTAGAAATACCCAGCCATTCCCTTAGATTTTCCTTGCGAAAATCTTGAATTATCTTATCGCTACACCAGTGTGGTTAATCCATTCTATTCTGGGAGGAAATAATCATATACCTTAGATATTAGGTGGGGATTAAGAACCCGTTTGGCCATGAAAGTTTTTTCACTTTTTTCCGAAATCAGTGTTTGGCCATAAAAATTTTAATTTTCACTCAGATCACTCACAAAAATACAAAAACAACCCAAAATTATTTCAAATATTACTCTAATTTTCAAATACTATTTTCAATTGAAAATTTTTTTCTTTTTTGTTTTTGAGAATTTTACAATTCTTATGTCCAAACGCCCACTAAGTCATTATGGACGCACTGTGAAATTATTGAAAGATAACAATATATATCACTAAGTTTTTGACGGATACTATATTGTGAACTCATAATTTTAAAAGATTGATGGTTCAATGGCAAGAAAATAAAAATTACACCGATCAAATAAAAATCATGCATTCACGGATTCAAGTCAACAGCCGCCAATAGAAGATGTAGTGCATCATTAACTTGTAGATAGGGATTCAAACCCGCTAATTGTTTTGCGATATGCTAATACAGGGTTCTGATAAGAGTAACTCCAGCAAGCTACTTGTGCAGAATATGACTTGAACAATAAGGTATTGGTTGAATGTAAATGAGGACGATAATATCAGTACTTACCTTCAATCTTAAATCTATAGGAACAATTCTACATTCTAAATTCGGTAGCTGTTAAAAGCTAAGAAAATAATAACTATAGTGCCAAGCGGATTGACTAGTGATGAAGCATGGGAGAAAAAACTTGGAGTTTTGAGGTTTGAATCCAATTCCAAATATGGTACAAGCTTACTCGCATTCGTTTAATAGATGACACATGCCTCGTACACTTTTATCAATAGATTATAATTAATTGGTATATATTTTTATTTTAATTTATAACTTTCTAATAATAGATTAGTATGATATGGTATAACACTGAAGCGAGAAATATACGTGGCTGGGCACTTTTTAAAGAATATTTAAGAAAACATTAGTATTGTTTACTTATTACATAAATGGAAGATATTTTTATACTAATAGCATTTAACCATAGGTTTTAAAAAAACGAAGACCCACTAAACGAGGGATCTATTTTGATCCTTATTAATGTATACTTTGTTGCCCCCTCCCCCCCCCCCCCCCACACCTCACATCGTTCTTCCTCTTCTTCTTCTTTTTTGGCTAATTAAGCATCGAGCTTCTTTCTCTTACTACTTTGTTTCTTATTTCTCCCGCCCCTCAATTGTTTCCCTTTGTGCTTGAAAAAAAAGAAAATAAATTGAGTATACTTGTGCCATTTATATAATTAAATATTGCTAATACGTAAATACCAGAATTATTATGTAAATATACTAGAATTATTATGTAAATATATTAGAATTTCTTTCTAAATAAATTCATAAACACGGATGCAATATACATGATACAATTATTATTTGTATAATTAAAATGCTAGAATTATCCCATAAATATTTAATAAAATTATGAATTATTAGTATACCTTTTATATAATTAAATATTAATTATACATGCAATATACTAAGAATCAATTCTGATGGAAGTCATATTCTTGCGATAAATTTAGAATAATTGAAATATAAATGCATTGAAGAACAATTCCACATTTTATAATAATACCATTATTATACCAATTATATAATTAAATAGTGATAAGTAAATATGTAATATAACAGAATTATTCCATAAATATATGTATAATATATATTCCAATTAATACATTAATTATACCATTGTTATTATACCTGCTAAATTCCAAATTCATTAGAGTTATATTGATCTTATTTCCAACGGATTGGTTATACTTCAAATATAAATGAATATTTTAAAGTATTTTCTCGTAATATTTTTTATCTTATTGTTCTTTCTTTTCAATTCTTAGTGGTTGTATATACTAATATACCTATTATATTCAATATATATTATTTTAATATTTGATTATTTTCTCAACTGTTGATTGCTTTATACATGTTTTATCCCAAGTTTATTTATAAATAACTTTTATGAATGGAAAGGAATCATTGAGATCCTAGTTTATTCTCAAGCGTGATATATGGGACGTAGTTAATTAGAAATTGAACCATGTGCGATAATTTAGTAACTGAAAATGTGATTCTTGGTCCAATATTATAGGTTTCTGCTAGGGATGTAGTTAACTAGTTGCCATATCTGTTAATTACTTATTGCTGCTGGAAGTCTGCTAAATTTTCTTAAATATTGCCTAGTAATATTTTTTTCCCGGGTATACATAGGTCGGATTGGTTCAGACCAAACCAAAGCAATTGTGTCGAGTTTTTAAATCTATAAACCAAATCAACAAAAGTTGGGTTTTTCAATCTCAATTTTTTCGATTTTCTCGGGGTTTTGGGGGGTTTTCCCTGTAAAATTTTCATAGCACAAAACATATAATTTTTGCTCCAAATATTTCTTTGATCCTAGTACGATATAACTATAAAAGGTATTACCTAAGAAAATAATACAAAATAATGTGAGATAAGTGATGAAATTGTACTAAATAATCAACAATAAAGATAATTAAAACGCATAAAGCCATAATAAAAATAAACATAATGTAAAAGTACTAAGTCATGCTAAAATAAGTCATAAGTATTAATTAGTACTTCCCCTCCTTTTGTAGTTCTTGAATTTTATAATATACATGGTAGGGGTCCATGTAAAATTCCACATTAAATAATAATAAAATAAAAAATAAAGAAGCATTAATTACATGACTTAACAATAAAAAAAAGAGTAAAATCCACTATTCCCCTTTAACTTTTAAGGGTTGGGAAACAATACCCCACTCATGTTTTGAATGGGAAAGGAACCCCCTTGTGCAATAGTTTTTCGGTGAAATAATTTTTTTAATAAAAATCTTTTCTTTTTTGAATAGATAATTTTTAGAATAACCAATTTCTTTCATTATATCCAAAAGCTCAAGATATGACAAACAATTAGGATCTATATAAGTTATGGAGTTCCTCTTTAGCCTTCATTTTGCATATTTAAGATACAATGTAATGCAAAAACGCCTCCATAATAAATTTTCAAATGTGACATTATCAACTATAATTTTTGTTCAATAAAGATATTTTCAAAATAAGTAAAGTTTAATAATTTTTTTAGTACAATAATTTTAATATACAAAGAAAATATATGAATAAATTAATACTCATAGCAGCAATTCTTTCATCTAATACATATGTTAGAGAATTGACTATTTCAGTGTATTTTCCCCTTCAAATTGAAATGCTAAAGCATCCATGGTAAATGTGCTTTCACCATATTTCTTGAATTTTGTATGCAAGATTTGTTTTCTTTATTGCAGAAATTTTAACAACGGCTTCAATATAATAGAAAAATATCTTAAATATTACAAGCAAAAAAGATGAAATTTAAGTATTGGTTTGGATGAAAAAATATTATACTTCACCTTTGAAAGGATAGAGAGAGAGAGAAAATAATTGTTTTAAAAAAGAAACTCTCACAAAAAAAAATATTGTATAAGGGGTTCCCTTTCCCATTCAAAATGTGAGGGAAGGTATTGTTCCCAACCCTTATAGGTTAAGGGAGTAAAGTGGATTTTACTCATAAAAAAATAAGTTATACATTTTAACTATCTAAATCAATGCAAAACTAAAAAAAAAATATCCAACAATATTATCATTCTTAGTATTGAATTGAATTTCTTTTGTTAGCATTAGTATTGATTTGTGTTTGTTTAAGCTTTATTTGAGTTACTAACATTTATGGGTTATAAAACATATTGGATTATTCATAAATTCTATGTACAAGCTCAAAATAATACATTAAAAAGAGAGAACTATGAAAAAATTTAAGAAATATTTATAAATTACATTACAATAAATATTATTATGTATAAAATATTTTTAAAATTTGTACACATATATTGTCAGATTTGTTTGATTTCGGTTTAACTTTTTTAGTTAAAATCAAAATTAATTATGATCTGGTTTATTTCAAAATCAAACCAAATTATAGCCGATTTTTTTCCGATTTAATTCAAATTATCGATTAAATATAATTTGTAGATTTCGTTTGTACACCCTTACCTACGATATTTGGTGCGAGCTCATCTGTTCCAACTTGCAGGATGGACAAGTCGTCCAATAAATTACCGAGGTCTTTATAGGATACTGCCAATATTTCTAAATAATTAATTAACCAAGTAGTTGGATTAGATTAGAAGATAACACAATTCAACCTCAACTTAATTGAAAAACATTGTGATGTGATAGGTCAGAAAATATCAAAAAATAAATCTATACCAGAACTTTCCCGTAAGTACTGGACTCGTGGTTTAATTTGAGTATCGACATCACTACGCGGTAAACAACATAAATTATTAGTGAAACACCTATAGTTCTTTTTTATTAATTATCCTAACATAATTAATAAATGATTGTTTTGAACGTATACAAAAGTAACTTGATTAACACGTAGGGGTAGGGGCCATAAATATAGGGGGGAGTCAAAACATTCCTAAACAATAGCCCAAAAACATTCTTATTAACCTCTCCCTCAATATTCATCACTAGCTACAAAATCCTATCAAATTAAAGAAATGGCATTGAATCCTAAATTATTTCCTCATGGGATGCCAATGCCATACCTTAACGAATTGTTTGTCTTCGCCAGCGATGTCGTTGACTTTGAGATCGATAATATTCCTCGGTATTCATCATCTCTCTCTCTCTTTTTCCGCTATGTATTCATTGTGCTGACCAAAATGCTGTTTTAGTTTTATAGTTAATGATGTTTGGGTTGACATGATTATTTATTTGGTTTTGCAGTTTAGGAGAAGTACAAGCAAAAGGAACCATCTACTTGTCCAATATCCGGATGGTCTTTGTTGCAAAAAACCCTAGAGACAACTTCATTGCTTTTGATATTCCCTTGGTATGTAGTGATCATCATTCTAGCTTCTAATTGCCTAATTTTGTAGGAAATATATGCTTTTTGATTCGTGTGGGAATGATTTCTGGCCTTAACTCACAATGTTGTTTGTTTGATTCTTTACACTACCTATTTATGTTTGTTTAGATTTATCTGATCTTGCAACACTTTAGGTTAATGACTAATGTCTTTAGGTTCCAGGATAGCCATATGCCCTCTCGTTTAATTATCTCAAAATATTTCATTTTTTTTAAATAACTCCATACTTCAAGTTGTTTACCAGAATCTTGAATGAAGGTTTCAGAGTACCATACATTTGAATTTCCATACTGTGCACGTGCCTATATCTGGTCGATTGTTGTCTCGTAACGTTATCGCTTGTCTTGAATACCCGCATTAAGAGAAGCAAAGAGCATTGTCTATACTATTATTTGTTGGGGTTTCTGTCTTAGACTTGGTGCTGTCAAAGGCTTTCTTGAGGCGCGATTAAGCCCTGTACCTAGGAGAAAATAGGTTGTGCACTTCCCTATCTTAAGTGACGCTTGTAGGCACCAAGGTGTTAAGGTGTGCGCCTCATTGCCCATAGGCTGTCGTGAAGAGGCAACACTAAACATTAAACATTTCACCTAATTGTAATTTTTCCAAATCTTTTTCTTTGTAATTGCTGTTTGGTTTTGCTACATATATATTCTTTTATCTTTTCCATCAATTGCTTTTCTTCATAATCCTGTCTCATTTTTTGCTTTGCGCTTAATGGCCCAATAAATGTACGTATTTTTTTCACTTTTCATGTTTGACAACATTGGACTTGTGATGACTACCGTGAGGTGATGTGAGATGGTTCATAACATTTGGTTCAGATCAATCTTCTCTTAGTCGAATTGTGCTTCACAACTTGCTTATATCTCTGTTCTTGTTGCTGTGCCTGTGTCATACTGTCTAGATTTTGCTATATGCTTTTGACTTGATGAGGTTGATCCGGCATTTAATTAGAGTCAGTAGGTTCAAAGGAGATGAAGTTTTATACATACAAACACACACGGACATGTGTAGACTAAGATCTTCCCAATTATATTGATACAAACTCGTGGCTTATTTTGATGACTGGGGATAGGCAACAAAACTTAGAACCGATAATTGCTTTAGCTGACACAAATTAACTTCATTCTGCAGCTTTTTGTTCATGGTGAAAAATTTAACCAGCCAATATTCTTCTGCAAAAACATTTCTGGATATGTTAATCCGGTAAGTAGAATAGACAAATTTTATTTATTATTGGACAATGCACCCTACTTCAGATGACTGATGCTATAGTCTAATTCAGGTTGTACAAGCGGCTAATGGAAACACGACCCTTCCTCATTCGTTTAAGATTTTGTTCAATGAAGGTGGTTATGAGACTTTCATCCCATTAGTTTTTAAATTAATTGGAAAAGTGAGACGGCGCTACCGACGTTCAAGGGCAAAGCCTCGTGTAGATCCTCATGAAGCAGCACATACACCAGTTGATGAGATGACTAGACATGCGTATGTCACATTGCTTGCTCTTTGTACTATGCACATTGCTTGCTCTTTGTACTATGAAATTATATGATCTCATACAATTCTTATTTTGGTTAATTTTGCAGTTATGTCGACCCGAACGATCCTACATTTATCTACTTGCAGCAGCCTAAGCCAGAGTCTAAATTCAGGCGTTGTTCATACCAGTCACAGTCTGCTGAAACGTCTATATAGCTTTTGCTTCAGGTTAACTGGATAAATGCCAAATTGTGTGCAAGATGCGTCTTTTCGTTGATGCCTTTGGATCTCGCCATAAAGAGAAGAATAGTGAGTTATTTTTGTATGTATATGTTAGTTATACTCCCTCAGGTTCTTAATGAATATATACATATATGCTAGTTTAAGGGGTGTAGTTCCTTGCACTAAATTAATTGTGTAATGAACCATCCTCCCATATCACTGGATTGTTTGGCAGCTGCTATTTAAACCCTGTTGTTTTGGTTTGCTTCTTGCGAGAGAGAGATTGACTAGAGCATGTGTGATGTATATAAATCTTTTATATTGTGAAGATATGAAAATAATTCAGATATCATTGAGTTGACATATGAGATACTTTGAAGAGATTATGGTAGGAACTAAAATCTGTAAAGAATAACTGTGTTACTCCTTATAACAGACTCTTATTAATTATTCAAATAAAAGAGGGGTTTCCTCCAATTGATCTCCTTTCATTTGATCAACATTTCTTAGCTTTATCATTTATATGCAGCACATTTCTGAACTACAACCTCTGCAGTAGCAGTGAAAAGTAGCACAATTATAGCAAGAACAACTAGTTTGTAGCCTTGTGCGCATGCCCATTCCTGTCAGCAAATTGCTTAGCTTCTCTATTTCATCAATTCCTTTAGTAGTAGAAGTATCATCAGCTAAAGGGTTAATGTCACTATTGGCTTCTCTAACGTGAAAGTGAAGTGCCAAAATCATCAACAAGATCACTGCTACCTTTTTTGCCATAGTGTTAAAGTTCACAAGTATATGTGCAAATGAAAACTCCCTGTATGTCAATGTTTGCTGCAAAACATTAGACTACTTAAATATATATTTATAAAACGATCTAAACCTATAAGGTTTGGCCGAATTGTTGCTTATGTGTCCAATGATAGATACCATTCAATCTCTTTAATTTTGCAATTAGACAAGTACAAGCAAGTCATTTGTGTGAGATGTATAGACCCCTCCGTTCACCAATCATGGCATCATAATTAAATTAATTTTTCAACGTGTGTGTATATATGTGCGTATGGATATATTAATACACTCAACTGCACTATAAGTAGGTGAGAATCATCGAATTATATCGTAGAGATAATAATTTAGCAACTCATGAGTAGTCTAATAATGAAGAATGTGCACATATATTTGTGAAATTTGAGAAAGTTACCTAGAAAGATTCTTTGCCCTCTCATTATTGCAAAATAAAGACTAAAACCAACAAAAGGTCTTTGTTTTATATGCTATATACTTTGTAACGAGGGTACTCTTGGGTGATCAAAACGAAAATGCCCTCTCAATAAATATGTGTCTACTTACTGATTATCAAAAGCAAACCCCCAGCAATTTCTAGTCCAAACCCTGGACCATAGTTCTCGCTTGAAAAGCAATAATTCTTCTTCCAATTTCGTACATCGAATTGTATATCAAAGAGTTTGTCTTTTATCAAAGAGATAAAGACACGCAACCTTTCGTCGTTAGAATTTCAGGAGTTAATTACATAAAGAAATGAGACATATTTCAAAGTGGTTCAGACATAGCTCAAATGAAATTCTTGTGTGGTAGAAAAACTGGACAACTCATCATGTAAACTCATGATATGAAGATTACAGATTGGAACCTTATCCTCGTCTATCAGTGTATCATTGTTCATGGCGATAGAAGGAAGGTCCTAACCAATCTACAAAATGGGACTAATATTCAGTCTTGGTTGATTATACCTCTCTGTAGGGAGATGACACCATTAGTTGTGGAGCACATATGACATTTCTTATACTATTGAAATCCAACTTAAGTAGAGCTCCTTGTGCTCTAAAACTATCATCTGTCTGTTTGGAGTTATTCGCAATCAAAGGCAATTATTTATAGTGATAAGATTAGCTGTCTTCTTTAAGTATTTGACTTTCAAAGCACATGAGCTACCCAGTGTCATCTATTTGGGGGATTTGCAATTAATACGTATTTTTAATTTCTATCTCACACTTCAACTTAGTCACTCAATAATCAATTAATTCGTTTTTTCAATTTCTATTTATATTAAGCTAAGCACTAAAGGTCTTGTAAGTCCGCCAAAACCAAGCGTTAGTGGTTCAATTGATGGAACTTCCAAGGACTTTTTAGAACTAACTTTGAGCTGGAACGATCGATTGCAATTAGGTCTTTCAAGAGTTTTGTTAGTTGAAGCAAAATTTACTTAGTCTTTGCCAACTTAAAGAATCGTGTGCTCAGAATGATTATAGGGAAAAAAATGTTCTACTCCTAAATTCAATTGACCATTTGGGTTAAAAACTTCATTTTTGCCGTTAGGAAAAGTAGCTTCCCTACATCCATAAACAAATAAGGTATTCCTCCTGTGATAACCAAGCCCAACAAGAACTACAGCAACCATTAGATATCAGTTCAAAATGAACTTTATTTAACCAAAGTTCGTTGTTTTAACCAAAATATCGGTTAAATACAATTAAATTGTTGTGTTTCCTTCTATAATAATTCTTCAACAATGCACGGATCATAAGAACACCAGCATAAGCAAAATATTTCTTTATACAAATACAAGCTCTTCCACCAAATCATAAGTTCAGCCTCCCATGCGAAATCTATTTAACCAAAATATACTGCTACTATAGCTGCTTCACCAATTTGCCAGGAAAATTTACAGGCTTGTTTTTTACGCGATGTTGGACCTTACGAGCTGTTTTCCTCTTTTACCTCAGCAATCTCTAAAGTTGCTTTTTGTGCAGCTCTTCTTCTGTTTTGAATCTGGTTAACATATTCCGCACCTATAACATGAAACTTGGGGGCCAGTTTACTTGTGTTAGAGACATTAAGTCCTGCCTTCTTCAAAGCCCGCGTCACATGCTTTTCAGCCTTCTGAAAATGAAGAGAGCAGTAGGAAGGAACTGTTGACCTCAATATTGGCTTCCCACAAAGTATGGGCCCCGTCGGCGAACTGCAAAATGAAGCAACAACGCATCATAAATAAGTACTGGATGCCAAAACTAAACCATGCAAACAATTAACTGACAAGATTAATGTGAACTAGTGTGAACATTTGAAGCCTCCTTTTAGGAAGAAATTGGTAGATGCATTTTTCATGCATTTACATTGCATGTTCACACTTAATATGATGTCATGCATGACATTATTAAGGCCATTTCTCTTCTATAAATAGCAAGGGTTTTGTTCATTTGTAAATATCTCTCACTTGCCTTCTTATCTCCTAAGGCATTTGAATCTTCTTTCTTTCTTGTAGTATTTCACTTGTATTTTTGGAGTGAAATAAATTTGAGTTGATTGTGTCCGAGGACTGCAAAAATCAAATTTTGCCGAACCTCGTTAATTTCTGGTGTTCATTTTATTATTGTCTCATTTACTATTTATTAGCTACCTTTAGATATAGTAGTTGTGATTTAATCACTCTCTATATATTCGGCTTCCGCAACAATTGGTATCAGAGCCAAGGTTCTATCTTAGTATGCTCTGTGGTTGCATCATAGTCTGAACTTCCACATCAGAAAAGAATTACTTTGGTGTTCTGTACTATTAGCAAATAAATAGTATCTATAGCAAAATGGGAGATAATAAAAATGAAGAGTCCACATCGGGTGTCAGTAATACGTCGTTGGCATCTTCGCTTATGACAAGAATTATGTCAAATGCGAAATTTGCAGTTGAAATTTTTGACGGGTCAGGACATTTCGGGATGTGGCAAGCTGAGGTTCTTGATGTCCTTTTTCAACAAGGGCTAGATATTGCCATAGAAGAAAATAAACCAGACAACATCGGAGAAGGAGATTGGAAGATTATCAACCGTGTTGCTTGTGGTACCATTCGATCTTACCTCGCAAGAGAACAGAAGTATCCATACACAAAAGAAACTTCTGCAAGTAAATTGTGGAATGCGTTGGAGGATAAATTCTTGAAGAAAAACAGTCAAAATAAACTTTACATGAAAAAAAGACTGTTACGCTTCACATATGTTCCTGGTACTACAATGAATGATCATATCACCAGCTTTAATAAGTTGGCGACAGATTTGCAGAATATGGACGTGACTTTTAGTGATGGAGATATGGCCTTAATGTTATTAAGTTCACTTCCCGATGAGTACGAGCACCCAGAAACTACTCTACTTCATGGGAATGATGAAGTGTCTCTCAAAGAAGTTTGTTCTGCCTTGTACAGCTATGAACAAAGAAAGAGAGAAAAACAAAAGAGTGGAGAAGGAGAAGCACTGGTCGTGAGAGGTCGTTCTCAAAATCATATGAGAACGAAGAAAGGAAGATCCAAGTCAAGATCCAGACCCAGCAAAGATGAATGTGCCTTTTGCCAATAAAAGGGGCATTGGAAGAAAGACTGTCCAAAGTTGAAAAACAAGGCCAAACCTAATAATGGAAAGGCTGTCATGGATTCAAATGTAGCTGATTGTAACGACTCTGATTTCTCGCTAGTTACAACTGAGCCATTCAAACCATATGACATATGGCTGATGGATTCAGCTTGTAGCTATCATATGTGTCCCAACAAAGACTGGTTCGTTGATTTTCAAGAAGGAGAATGTGGAGTTATTCACACAGCAAATAACAATCCTCTTACCGCATATGGTATTGGTTCAATCCGATTAAGGAACCATGATGGATTGATCAGAACATTAACAGATGTTCGATACGTACCGGAATTGAAGAAAAATCTCATTTCTGTAGGAGCCCTAGAGTCAAAGGGGCTCAAAGTCGTTGCAGAAAATGGGGTAATGAGAATATGCTCTGGTGCACTAGTGGTAATGAAGGGAATCCGGCGAAATAATAACATGTACCACTATCGCGGTAGTACAGTTATTGGGACAGCAACAGTGACATCCAGTGATGACAAGGAGGCAGAAGCAACCAAGCTATGGCACATGCGCTTGGGACATGCTGGAGGAAAATCCTTAAAGATTTTATCAGATCAAGGATTGTTAAAAGGAGTAAAGACTTGCAATTTGGAATTTTGTGAGCATTGTGTCAAGGGGAAACAAACAAGGGTTAAATTTGGAAACAGCAATCCGTAATACTAAAAGTATTTTGGATTATGTTCACTCTGATGTTTGGGGTGCTTCCAAAACACCTTCATTAGGTGGAAAACACTATTTTGTAACCTTTATTGATGACTTTTCCCGGAGAGTGTGGATGTATACTATGAAAACCAAAGATGAGGTGCTGGGAATTTTTCTCAAATGGAAGGCGATGATAGAGACTCAAACAGGCAAAAAGATAAAGTGTCTTCGCATAGATAATGGTGGAGAATACAAAAATGATCTTTACAATAAGATTTGTGAAGATGATGGAATTTTGAGACATTTCACCGTCAGAAATACACCACAACAGAATGGAGTGGCAGAACGCATGAACCGGACTTTGCTGGAGAAGGTTCGGTGTATGTTGTCCAATGCTGGCTTGGGCAAAGAATTTTGGGCTGAGGCAATAACATATGCATGCCACCTCATTAATCGTCTACCATCTGCCGCTATTGGAGGCAAGACACCATTTGAAAAATGGTATGGAAAACCTGCTGAAGATTACAATTTTTTACATGTGTTTGGCTCAATTGCATATTATCATGTGAAAGAGTCAAAATTGGATCCGAGGGCAAAGAAAGCTATATTTATGGGGATTACTTCTGGAGTCGAAGGATACCGATTATGGTGTCCAGAGACAAGAAAAGTTATATTCAGCAGAGATGTTACCTTTGATGAATCTGCCATAATAGATAAGGTGACATTTGAAGATGTCAAACAAACTGATGGTGCTTCAAAGCAGGTGGAGTTTGAGGGAAAATTAATTTTCCCAACACAGGGAGAAAACGAGGAAACAATAGAAGATTTTCCCCTTGAAGAAGAGTCAGTGGAAGGGGAGATTCCAACACAGGAACCCCAACAACAACTTGAATCAATAGCAACCAGCAAGCCAAAAAAGAACAATAAAGAAACATGTTCGTCTCATAGAGACGGTAGCTTGTGCAGCCTCAATTGTAGCTGATGGTGTTCCTACCACTTATAAAGACGCAGTCCAAAGTTCAGAAGAAGATAAGTGGCGGATTGCCATGAATGAAGAAATGCAGTCCCTTCATCAGAATTGCACATGGAAATTGGCCAATCTCGCCGAAGGGCAAGAAAGCAATTGGGTACAAATGGGTATTTGCAAAGAAAAAAGGATTTCCTAACCAAGAAGATGTTCGCTACAAAGCAAGATTGGTGGCCAAAGGGTACGCTCAAAAGGAGGGAATTGATTACAATGAGGTGTTTTCTCCGGTCGTTAAACACTCCTCCATTAGAGTTTTGTTTGCTTTGGTAGCACAGTTGAATTTGGAACTAGTTCAGTTAGATGTAAAAACTGCATTTTTACATGGAGACTTGGAAGAGGAAATCTATATGACTCGGCCAGAAGGATTCAAAGTTGCTGAAAAGGAAAATATGGTGTGCAAACTTGAAAAATCGTTGTACGGATTGAAACAATCTTCTAGATAATGGTACAAACGATTTGATAAGTTTATGTTGCGGCAGAAGTACAAAAGAAGCAAATATGATCATTGTGTGTATTTGCGCAAGCTTGAAGATGGATCCTTCATATATCTTCTCCTATACGCTGATGATATGTTGATAGCTTCCAAAAGTCAAGAGGAAATTGAGAAGTTGAAGATTCAACTAAGAAAGGAGTTTGAGATGAAGGATTTAGGTGAGGCGAAGAAAATTCTTGGCATGGAGATAAAAAGAGATAGACATTCAAAGAAACTATATCTATCTCAGAAAGAATACTTGAAGAAAGTAATAGATCGATTTGGCATGAATGAGAACACGAAGTTGGTTAGCACTCCTCTTGCTCCTCACTTTAAGCTTAGTGTTGCTATGTCGCCGAAGAATGAAGCTGAACAAGAGTATATGTCAAGAGTGCCATATGCGAATGCCGTTGGTAGCTTGACGTATGCAATGGTTTGCACAAGACCTGATATTTCACATGCTATCGGAGTTGTAAGCAGGTATATGCATGATCCTGGAAAGGAGCATTGGCAAGCTGTGAAATGGATTCTACGGTATATTTGTAATACTGTAGATGTTGGATTGATTTTTGAGCAGGAAGATAGTCAGTATCTGGTTGGATATTGTGACTCGGATTATGCGGGTGATTTGGACAAGCGTAGATCAACTACTGGTTATGTTTTCACTATTGCAAATGCACCAGTTAGTTGGAAGTCTACTTTGCAGTCAACGGTTGCTTTGTCTACTACTGAGGCAGAGTACATGGCAATTACGGAGGCTGTAAAGGAGGCAATTTGGCTTCAAGGGTTGCTTAGAGATCTTGGTATTGGTCAAGAAAACATCACACTATTTTGTGATAGTCAGAGTGCTATCCAATTAGCAAAGAACCAAGTTTATCATGCAAGGACGAAGCACATTGATGTTCGATATCACTTTGTACGAGATATTATAGAAGAAGGTGGAGTCATGGTGCAGAAAATTCGGACTACAGACAACCCTGCCGATATGCTAACAAAAGTAGTGACTGCGATCAAGTTTCAACATTGTTTGAACTTGATCAACATTGTTGAACTTTGAAGATTGGAGTTGAAGACACAATCAAAATTTATCAGTAAGAGAAAATTGCAAAAATGGAATCTTGCCAAGGTGGAGATTTGTTGAATTTTGACAAGATTAATGTGAACTAGTGTGAACATTTGAAGCCTCCTTTTAGGAAGAAATTGGTAGATGCATTTTTCATGCATTTACATTGCATGTTCACACTTAATATGATGTCATGCATGACATTATTAAGGCCATTTCTCTTCTATAAATAGCAAGGGTTTTGTTCATTTGTAAATATCTCTCACTTGCCTTCTTATCTCCTAAGGCATTTGAATCTTCTTTCTTTCTTGTAGTATTTCACTTGTATTTTTGGAGTGAAATAAATTTGAGTTGATTGTGTCCGAGGACTGCAAAAATCAAATTTTGCCGAACCTCGTTAATTTCTGGTGTTCATTTTATTATTGTCTCATTTACTATTTATTAGCTACCTTAAGATATAGTAGTTGTGATTTAATCTCTCTCTATATATTCGGCTTCCGCAACATTAACAACACACCTAAAGACTATACAAGCAAAGAGGACCATGTCACAGGCTGTTGTCCTATTACACTCCATGACTCACAACACAAGATGTTCCCTATCATACCTCGCGCCATGCCTCAGGGTGCAAGCAACCGCAACACCAGAGCATCGCATGGTCCTAAAGTGCCCAGGAGCCCATTGGCAATGGCACCAATGCCCTGCCGGCAGACCAACTGACTAGCCAGCAATGTTGCGCGGACTCTCCAAAAATGTTGTCGTACCCGTGTCGGATCCTCCAAAAATGCACTACTTTTGGAGGATCCGGCACACACTTGGAGACATTTTTGGAGAGTCCGAGCAACATAGCTAGCCAGTACACACCACCAATTCGAGCAAGCTGTGAGCAAATATATTATGCCACGCATAGCAACAAACTAGCACACGCGTGTCACCTCGAGGCAAGCAACCCGAACAGGCTACTCGCCCAGACTGCTCTAGATCTTGAAGGAGTCTGCTGGTATAGGCCTACCTCCAGCTTTTTTCAAATACTATTGCTTGCACATTATAAAAGGGAGCCTTGGCGTAATTGGTAAAGTTGCTACCATGTGACCAGGAGGTCACGCGTTTGAGCCGTGGAAACACTCTGTAAAAATGCAGGGTAAGGCTGCGTAAAATAAACCCTTGTGGTCCGGCTCTTCTCCGGACCCCGCGCATAGTGGGAGCTTACTGCACCGGGCTGCACTTTATTGCTTGTAAATTATATAGTATAATTCTTCGGCGTAAACATGTCTACTCCTCTACTTGGATTTGTAAAATTGTTTTTTCAAGGAGAATCAAGTAGTCTTCAACTACTCAAAGCAAGTAAAATGAGTTCATTTAACTGTGACTCTAAACTTATACTAATCGCATGTTTGGTAGACGTAGAGCAACCTCTAGCAAAAGTTTTTCTCTCCTCGTACACTTTCCACCAAGCAAATAAACAGCCCCCTGACAACTGTCACACTACATTCCTGCTGCATATATCCATCAAAGGGAACTATTTAGTTTGACAATGGCTGTCTGGATTCTCATCCTGCATTCCAGTAAATGACGGATGGGAACAACAGAGCAGACAACGTATCCAAGAGGGATTCTCCTATTCCAAGCCAAAACAGGACGACAAACAGAACTGTTTAAGGACACGACGATGAAGGCATAATGCGAGGCATTTCGCACAGTTAGAATATTGCGAATACGCTAAAATCCCAAAAGTTGAATAACGGACTTGGGATTTGCCCAGTAACTTCAACAAGAGGTGATTAAGGCTGAGTAATTTAAACTTTTGCAAGAAGATAAGAGTGAGATAAGGGTACAATTCAACCTAAAAAAGAATTTAAATGACTACTGAAGGCGTTAAGGCACTCAAATATTTACAATTTTCCAAGTACAAAGGGAAGAGTTACGAAATCCATTAGGGATGTGAAGATTCTACATGGATTAGAAGACGAAATTCCATCGTGGGGCTCTTCCTAGGCTATAAACAGTCCAATTAATTTCAGATTCTTTTAAAGAGAAGCAATTGCCTCCAAGAAACAATTAATTTACATGTCAATTAATTTCAACTAAGTAAACCCAACATTAGAAGGGTGATGGTCCCTTTAATTACGGGTTAAGGATAATTTCAACGCTTAGGCATGATGTATTTGCCTCCAAGAAACAAAAATGGAAGATATTGATGCCAGAAAACTCAGCACTTTAAGGTGTGGCAGGTAGCTCACTAACTGAATACTTTGGTGCATATGTAAAGCTTGGTGTGCGTGTGTTTTGGTTTTGGGGTGGGGGGTGGGGGGTTTTTGAGGGGGGGGGTTTGGAGGTGAAGGATGTGAGATAAAAGGGAAAGAGAGTGATGAAGTGCAGGGAGCACACTTACTTTAAGTGAAGCGGACAATTCACAAAAATTTAAGGGGGGAAAAAACCAAACATATAGGAGTTTAGTGCATTAGAACAAAAACTCTAATTTCAAAAATGTCCAATATATAATAATGTTGATGTTAATCCAGCTCCTCAAAGTTGAGATTCAAAGAACCAACTGATTCTCGCTTGGATCACTTTGCACATCATCGTTTGACGCGCATGGTTTCACCCATGAAGCGATAACCCTAGCTACTGCTACACATCATTTCATCAATTTTAGCAAAGCAAAGGCGTTTAATAAACCGACAATAGATATCAACAAAGAGTAAAAGGTTGCTTTTATTGGGTCTTTTTACGGAATCTTTGGACCTCCTGGCAAGTGTTTGGTCCTCATTTTTCCCCTGGGTATCCTAATGGGATTGCCATGAAGCCGTCAATGAATCAGTGTCTCCTATTAAGAAAAAGAAAGAAATCAGCGGCTCCTTCTATTGCAAAGCATGAGTTGCTGGACTTGCTACTTGAGGAGAGTTCTTTGTTTGGTTTCATTGGAGTTTAAATCACTAAACTTTCCCCGCAGGAAAGAATACCTTCCTGATCTTGTCAATTCTGTTTGGCAAGAACTGCACTGAAACATGGTCCTTTAATATGGTTGTGAGGATTGCACCAAGAGAGCCTCATTCTACTCAAAGAATCTGGGAATTGAACAACTTGGTTACAAGTAAAGGATCCATATATGGGGAACCAGCTAAAAGTGCAAGGAGTCTGTATCAAAGAGTAGCACCAAATAAAAAGAAAGACAGATAATTTAAATTGGAGAATGGCAATTCTGGGCAAAATTGAGATATGAATATTAATCTGCATGACAAGAAAAAATTGACCACCTGCTAAGGGAACTGGAGAGAAATCAGGCGTGCATTGGCTGAATTATAAATTTCTTGCACCATATAGAGATGCCATCATGTCCCCGAGGAAATGGGAAGGCCTCGGGGTGAAAAACTTGAGAATGTTCAACAAGGCACAGCTAGGAAAATGGTTATAGAGATTTAAGACTGAGGAACATGCTTTATGGAGGGTTGTGACCTCAAAAAAATGTGGGACTGTGAAGGGGATGAAGGACTCAAAATCATGCAACCCTTCGGTTGAGGACTATTGAGAAACACCAATCTTTACAGGTGTACACTATGAAGAAACATCATGGATTGCGCAGACTTAGTGGCAATGTTACATATAGTGTATCGGATGACAGCAGAATTAGTTTTTAGGGTCACGGGTGGTTGGAGAAAACACGTAGAGGATCATTTTCCACAACATATATACAGTACTGAGCCAGAGATGAGAGAGATGGAATTCAGTAAATATGCAGGACACGAGACAGACAAGTTCACTCGATTTGAGGCTCAGAAGTATCATGCGTTCTGAGGCTCAGAAGAACCTATAGATTGGAGGTAGCTGGATTCCAACTGAAATGCTCTACAGGCAGAATGCAAGATATGCTAACCAGCATATCTTGTGAAGACGGGATCGAGAGAGGTGGACTCTTTTCAATGAAGCTATACTACAGCAAAATTTTGCTAAGAGAGGACTCGGGCTTCCTGCACTTATGGATCTTGATTCTTAGGGCGCCAATGGCTGGTAACAAGGAGAATGATATTGACGGCTGAGAACTTGAGGCAGAGGAGGCTCAACTATGCTAGTCGGTGCTTCATGAGTAGTGCAGCTGCTTGGGCAGAGTGGACCTCCTGTTGCATTTCCATGTGGCACCGACTGTGGTCTGTGCTATTAAACTAGTTTGGAGTATAATGGACATTATTGGGCATGGTGAAGATGCCTACACAACTCTGCCACTGGAAGAAGGAAAGCTTATGTAGGGCACAAGACATTATCCATCTACCTCTCCGAGAATAAAATAGGAGAGCTTTTAAAGGAATAGAGAATGACTTTGTTTTCATATATGAGAAATCTCTCGTGGTCTTACCCGACTCCAGTTGCCCCACGGGTTCGAAACTCCGGGCATTATAGATCACCTCAAATGGGCCAGAATCATATCAAAATATTGGCCAAACTCAGAAATCAAGACGGGCTACAGATTTCCGAGTAAGAAACAACCTGGGGCAGATATTTTACCCCACTACTGAGATCCAAAGAATAAGTGAGAGGGAAGATAAGACAATAAACAAGACTGAACGAAAGGAGATGCCTAATGATGGAAAACAATGCATCAGAAGGAGTAAGCTTCACCAGAAGAAGTAAGCTTCAAACTTAGCAAACGTCCCCTTTTCTTAAGAGGAATAGTATAAGTTAGAACATTTTATTAGTGAAGGTAGAGAAGGTCAGAAGCGTAGATGAAAATTGAAATCACCCGAAAGAGCAATTTACAGAATTAGGAAAGCAAACCTGAACTAACGGAGTCACTGAGAAGGGGTTGCGAAGTTCCCAAATTTCTTTCTGATAAGAGGTCCAAAGACAACAGCTAAGGAATTTAATCATCCTAGCGAAAGGGACTTAAAGAATATCAGGAGTTCATTCTTTGTTTCCTCTATTTCCACAGATGGAAGTGACATGGGAAGTACACAGCAGTCTGACTCTAACACTGTGAAATAGAGATATGAATATATTGTTTTTTATGCTAGGCCTCTTTTGAGTCAAACACGTTAACCCGGATGAAAGAGGATCAAAAGTCTGACTTGGAATGAAGGATAGATAAAGCCTTTGGAAAGCTTTTTTTTAATCGTTAAATCCTTTGGAAAGTTTTAGGGCATCGACATGGAAAATGAGGAGAGAACTAGAGGCTGTTCTGTAAAATTTAACGCAGGAAGATGAAGGCAGGAAGAAAGCAATCAAGCTAAAAATTAGAATCTAATTGAGAAGAATGGAAACAAACATAAATTATGACAAGCACAAGAAGAAAGAGTTAGCAATTATAACTATTGAGTGGTGTGTTCATGAGGGCCTTACCAGTTTTTTGCGTCTTTTCTGTTTTTTGTTATCATTCGTCCAAGCGTCTTGGATTCTAATATTCAGTCTTTCTTGCTATCGAAATCAAAAAAAAAAAGAAAAAGAAAGATAAATTGCATCCAATAGGATTTACCTGTGTGTACCAACTTGGTGCTTTTTGTATTAAAAGATTAAATCGCATTAACTCTAATAAAAATATATCACCAGGTCCAATTGGTTGGTAGCTTTCTGAAGCATAAATGAGATACATAAAGTCAGCAGATAATATAACGAGAAAGGCTCACGCCAAATTTCACGTGCTTCACTCCAGGGACCCCCCCCCCCCGAGGGTGCTGGGGGCTTTCAATCTCAAAGGCTTCAGACTTGGAATGAGTTGTATTACGTGGTAAATCCATATAAATTTCATTTTGAGGAAAGGTGCATCTAAAAAGTTAGAGTTATGGTGATGGCTAATAGATAGAAAATGGTAATTCGACCTCTCAATTGAAATGTCAAAATGCCTTCTCATTGGGAGAAAGATTTTAAATGAGCATTGCTAGCACATGAAATAATGAAAGTTAATTAAACGGAAGAGGTAGCACAACGCGTAACGTGGCGCAGGTGTACATCACGAGTTCAAATGTTGGCTAGTGAACCAAGTATTTCTTATTTAAGCGGAGAAGGACATAGGGAGACCCATTTTCCATCGTGTTTTGAAGCTGGAAAAGTTGGAAATCTCTCCATTATCAAGAAATAATGATCACCACAGTTGAGAGTTTCTCCTTTATTTACTAAAAAGCATGGGGGCTATGTTGCTCGATCTCTCCGAAAATGTTGATGGGTGCATGTCTGATCCTCCAAAAGTAGTGGATTTCTGGAGGATCCGACACGTGTGTGGCAGCTGTTTTAGACCGTCCGCACAACATAGCATGAAGGTTAGTTTTTAGGATTCAATTTAGTGCAGATTTGAGGTTGAATTTGGCGGAATTTATGGGTTTAAATAATTAATGATGGTTAATATCATATGGAAGGTTTAAGCATAAATGGGCCGGAACAAAATGAATAACAAGTAGTATCACCTGAAAAGAAGGAAAAGATAAATCCTACGAATCATAACTAGATCCAATAGGCATTACACCATGACATTAGAAAGTTAGAATTGCAGTACACAATTCAAAACAAAGCATAGTTGCTGAGGGAGTGAACTCCAATGATCAAAAAACATTAAACTGGTAAACAAGCACCACATGACCTAATCCACCTTAAAAGGATTTCAGAACATAAGTGAAGCCAACTACCTATAGTGCGTTTACTTTACCTTCCAACCTTCCAGAACCAAAATTACCCTCGCACACAAATTTTTGCTTCCTAGGTACGAGAGCAATCTTTGCACAAGAGTAGAATATTTCAGTAAAAGCTCACAAAATATTCCAGAAAAATAGAGAACCTTGATAAAACAGAAAATAATCACTACTTTACACTAATTATGTAAGCTGCCAAACATCTCATCTTCAATAAAATAGTTCTGAAAATGGTGCTTGAACCTTGGACTACCCACGTTAGCAAACCTAATCTGTTAATTCTCATTCATTTTCTTGTGCAAGGTATGAGATCCAAAAAGTCAAATGTAAGTCGTAGTAGACTCTTCCTAATTGTAATTGTTTTTTTTTGTTTTGGTCCACTTGGAAAGAGAGCAACAACAGATGCTTTAAAGACGTTAAAGTGCATATACTGCAATTGGGTGCATTAGGCCTTTATATTGTAGTGTAAGGCTCATATCCTAAACAAGTCAAAGACATTTGGACCTATTCGAACTTCTTTCATCGCAGTGACTAAACTTCAATTTGGCTCACATTGCTTTAGTTTCCCCCCTCTTGTCCCTATGTATGTGCATGTGTGTGGATGCGTACATCATTAGTCCATCTCATTCCCAATATTGTCTATAGTTTATGCAACATCTTGGACCCTGCCTCTTGGTTTAAAATTATTATTTTTTCTAAGGTAATGATTTATTAACCAAGTACCAAGATGGTACCAAAAGGTTACACAAGACTGCTGGGCATATCCATATAGTCAGTTAGAACATCTCCCTAGCTACTCCAGAAAATCCATATATTGGTCTATATAATCAATGAAGCTACTTTTACACCAATAAAGAAATGCTGTAACTTGTTTTTTACTCTAAGAGATATGTTTTTTTGCCCATCGAAACAAGCACTATTTCACTCTAGCCAAACAAGCACTTAGTTTTAATTTTTTTTATTTTTACTTTACCAATCACCCAAGAAAAGGAAAAAAGAACACTCATCCTGCACCTTTTACAAACTTTAAAAGGCTTATGTCACCAAATCCCATTGCGATAGGTTAAAGCGACTACAAGGAGATTTCTATTCGGATGGAAACAGCAAAGGGTACATGATTTATCAAAGTTCATGGGCAAATTCCCTGGTCCTATTTTATTTCAATAATTCAGGTTGTTAACTTTAAGATAGCTCTTCTGGATAATTTGGCTTGGAGATATAGCATGGAAGAAACCAGATAGTGACACTAAGTGATCACCTGCTAATATGAAGCAGATATCAAAGATGGATCAGTGCTGTTGGCACTGATACTAAAAAAAGGATGTGTTAATGGTGCCTCTACTGGTCCCTATGAAAAGGCATGATGAAAGGATGGGAACTTCATAAAGCAGCAGTTTAAAGGTAGGGTAGAGATGCAGGTTAAAGTTCTGGGATGATCATTGGAGCAAAGAAACTCCCGTTAGAAACAATCTGCCATTGCTGCTACAGTAACAAATGAAGCCAACAGAATTGAAACCAGGTGAATTCGAGAACGGAATGGTGAAAGGAAACCATCTTCACAGAATCCTTTCAACACATGGAGACAACCATTTTTTTAAGAATAACAACATGGAGACAACTTGAAAGCAGTGAATATAGCACTGACAAGATTACTTTTTAATGAAAGATTATATGCTGCTATAATGTGGATTCTGGAACTGAAGGAAGACATTTCTTTTAAGGCTAAGGCGCTAAGCTAAAAATAGAGTAGAGAATTTGATCGCAGTCCAGCTTAATTTTTTGAGAGATCACTTGAGTGTTCGCATACACCTTCTAATTGTAGAATAGGCGATTCAGGATATCCTAGGGCTTCAGTACTTGAAGTTTGAGCAAATAGAAGTAGAAGGAACTCCCAATAACATTGATATGTAGTGCAAATCTGTCTAGGCGGCAGAGGACAATATATATTGAGGCTACCGTGGACAAATGGCTCTTTAAAGGTTGTGTCTTTGTGGAACAAATAGATTGAATATATCGATTATGGGAATAAGATGAGACAAATGGAGGAAGAACGTGCATACGTGAAGTAAGGAGCATCATTGGCATGTGTTAGCCCTCCATGGAAGCAGGTTAGAGACAAAGATGAGAACTGAAAAGCATGCTAATAGATGCAAGCATTTCACGACAACGGCAATTCGGTGAATCATTTTGAACAAAAAGTTCTGATTGCTTCTTAAATGGAAATAATAAAAGAGAGTTGACAAGCATCGATTCATAAGCACGCCAAAATTATCTGAACTGGGCTCACACATAATAGTAAAAGACACGATCACCAAACAGAATAATTTTCTTTTAATTAAGACACTACCAAAGCCGACCCCTATAACTTAGGATTGAGGCATAGATGATATATTGATTAATGAAAGCCATAACCAAACAGATTAATCAGTAAATGAACACAATATGCACGTGCAAGAACGACATTAGCCTACTTATACTAACTTACAAGTCATAACGTGGTAATTTGCAGCTCCGGATAGAGTGTAGGCAACCAATTTTACTCACTACAACAACAACTACGTTTCAGTCCCAAACAAGTTGTGAGTTCATGATGAACTAATCTCACTCACTAAAGGTATCATTTTCAAAAATATCAGCAAATTACCAAAAAATAGTTAGATTCTACATTAGTAAAACTCCTATTGAGTAAAAAGATAAAGATTTTCTTTATTAGTAAGTAAAAAAATTATTAGATCCAGATTAGGTTAAGCAATAAAACATAAAATTAGGGGCATGAATTCTGCTTCAGAAACAATTCAGGAAGGACACATCACTGTGAATTACTCTCCAAGCAACGTATTTCTTGCGTTCATATCTTAATAAGCGCAACCAGCCATCAATTAGTTGGTATAAAAATTACTCCACAAAAGAAGAGACTATCTTTTTCCACTGTCAGCAGATTTCGCCTAGTAATCATACTCAGGCTAACTAAATAACAAGTAGTACTACATATTCCTTGAATTAATAGGTTTAACAAGTAGCAGTGCTATATATTCTAGGGCATGATAAGTTCAACCTACCTATTCGGAGAGACACAGACATATAAAGCTTAGAAATATGTTTATGGTAAATGTGTAAAATGCAAAAACATAATCTGTCAAACACAAAGTAGAAAAGAATAAAAGGCAAACCTTTTGATGGCATAATTGCAAGCCTTGTAGAGCTTCTGCTTGGAGTCCGACAATATATGCATATGACAAAACCTCGTAAGTGCCATTGCCTTCGACTTGCAGCCATGAACCCCACACGTATTGCTATTAACTGCATTATTGCCATTGTTGTTCTCTCCAGTTCCCCCTAGAGTGCCGCCATCCTTAGTCTTATCTTCGTCTTCTTGAAAAGCGCTCGTTCCATACTTCCAGCAATATTCCCTGTGCTTAAGCTTCACTTCTTCCATTAACGCCCAGTAACAGTCTCTGTATATACGTTGTAGTTGCTTCGTTCGCCGGTGCCGCCGTTTGAGAACTTCCATTTTATGCAAGTACTTGGACTTGCCCAAAATTATGTCCTCCTCGCATCCGTCAATTTTGATCGGCGTTGAAGAGGAGGGATGGCCGGCGGAATTGGCGCCTGTCGAGGAATTCGGGTCGGGCATATCGGAGTCTACTACGGAAGAGAGACGGGAATTGGTTGCTCTGTTGAGATTGTTGGCGTTCTTTAGGTCAATTCTGTTAGGGTTAAGGTTGGGATTGGGGTTTCCTTGACGGTGATTGGCGGTGGAAGCGACGGCGACGGCAGTGGAGGCGGAGGCGGAGGCGGAGGCGGAGGCAGGGGCAGGGGCAGGGGCGGTGGACTGAGGGGTCGCAGGGGGCATCTTCTGCGGACAGTGGGGTTATGATTTTGACAGCTTGTGGTTGATTTTGCAATCAGTTCGACGAATTTAACTATCGAAGTGCATAAAAATACAGTACAACGCCGCAAATCATTCTTTTTTAAAGGAAAAGGATTTTGTAATTTGAAAAAAAAAAAAAAATTATTACTATAAAATTATAGCAATATAAGCCAATAAATATAGATAAAATTTTTCTTCTATCAAGTTGTATTCAAGTCTATCTTATTGATGTCTTTTGTAGAATTAGAAATACCGTATATATAGTGTACAATTTACTTGAGAGTTACAAGATATTAAATGAATGTAATAACATATTCATGTATATCCAAAATGATTCATGGATGAGTTGTTGGACATTCACAAATTCAATGTATTCATAACACTCCCCCTTAAATATTCATAGATAATGTGACTCGTTAAAACCTTACTAAAAAAAGCCTAGTGAAGGAAAAAGAGTACACATATCTTGTAATACGCATTGAGTGATGCCTCATTAAAAACCTTACTAGGAAAACCCAATTGGGACAAAACTTTGGTTAAGGAAAAAAGAGTACAGCGCATATTATACTCCCCCTGATGAAAATTTTATTTGATATCTCGGAGACGACGCATTCCAATCTTATGTCTCAGCTTTTCAAATGTTATGTTGGCAATGCCTTAGTGAATAAATCTGCTAGATTGTCGCTTGAACGGATTTGTTGAATATCTATCTCACCATTTTGCTGAAGATCGTGTGTGAAAAAGAACTTTGGTGAAATATGCTTTGTTCTGCCTCCTTTGATATATCCTACTTTAAGTTGAGCTATGCAAGCTCCATTATCTTCATACAATGTCGTTGGAATCTTCGTTTTTAAAGAAAGACCACACAGTTGTTGAATATGTTGAGTCACGGATCTCAACCATACACACTCTTGACTAGCCTCATGAATAGTTATTATCCCTGCATGATTAGAAGATGTAGCAGCTAAAGTTTGTTTTGTTGAACGCCATGAAATAGTTGTACCTCCACAAGTAAATAGATAGCCTGTTTGAGATCAGGTTTTATATGGATTAGACAAATAACCTGCATCTGTATAACTAACCATTTGTGAATCGAATTCATAAGAATAAAATAATCTCATATTAATAGTTTCTTGGAGGTATCTAAAAATATGCTTAACACCATTCCAGTGTCTTGTTGTTGGAAAGGAACTAAATCTTGCTAATAAACTTACTGCAGAAGTTATATCTGGTCGAGTATTATTTACAAGATACATTAGTGCCCCAATTGCACTAAGATATGGAGTTTCATCACCAAGAAGCTCTCCATCATTTTTCTGAGGTCGAAATGGATCTTTATTTATATCAAGTGATCTCACAACCATCGGGGTACTCAATGGATGTGTTTTATCCATATAAAAATACTTTAGGATATTTTCGGTATAAGTTGATTGATAGACAAAAATTTCATCTTTCATATGCTCAATTTGTAGACCAGGACAAAATTTTGTTTTTCCAATATCTTTTATTTCAAACTCTTTCTTCAAACAGTTTACTGTTTTTGGAAGCTCCCCAGGAGTTCCAATGATATTTAGATCATCAACATACACAACAATTATAACAAATTCAGGTTCAGGCCTTCTTATAAATACACAAGGACAAATTGAATCATTTTTATACCCTTCTTTCAGCAAATACTCACTCAGGCGATTATACCACATTCGCCCTGATTGTTTCAATCCATATAAGGATTTTTAAAACTTTATTGAACAAGTTTTCCAAAAACTTTTATTAGTTTCAGGAACTTTAAGCCCTTCGGGAATTTTCATATAAATTTTGTTGTCTAATGTGCCATACAAGTAGGCTGTGACAACATCCATCAAACGCATATCAAGTTTTTTATGGACTGCCAAATTTATAAGATACCTGAAAGTGATTGCATCTACCACATGAGAATATGTCTCCATATAATCAATGCAAAATCTTTGCGAAAATCCTTGTGCCACAAGTCGTGCTTTATATCTAACGACTTCATTTTTATCATTTCGTTTTCGCACAAAAACTCATGTGTATCCCACTGGCTTTTATTCCTTCAGGTGTTCGGACTATACGTATGAATACTTCATGTTTTTCAAGTGACGCTAATTCTGCCTAGATAGCGTCTTTCTATTTTGGCCAATCATTTCTCTGTCTACATTCATCGACAGATCTGTCACGACCCAAAATTCTAACATGTCGTGATGGTGACTATCTCACTACTAGGCAAGCCGAAATCTCAATGAACCACTTCTTTCAAGTTTGAAAATATAATATTTAAATAAAATCCACAAATCTTACAAATACCGATACAACCACTCCCAAAACCCGGTGTCACTGAGTACATGAGCATCTAATATGGATATTGTAACGACCCGGCCTGTCGTTCTGAGTATTACAACCCAATTTCCCCATTTACTTCTCAAATTATACTTTACAGTTGTTGTGTGAATTGATGGGGTAATTGGTTCGGGTCCAGTGAGGTTTTTGAAGGAATTGAAACACTTAGTTCCAAGGTTTAAAACTTAAGTTAAAATAGTGACTGGATGCGGACTTATGCGTAAACGACCTCAGATTCGAATTTTGATGATTCCAAGAGCTCTGTATAGTGATTTTGGATTTAGGAGTGTGTCTAGAAAATTATTTGGAGGTTCGTAGTGGAATTTGGCTTGAATTGCCGAAAGTTGAATTTTTGGAAAGTTTGATCGGGGGTTTGACTTTTTGATATCGAGGTCGGAATCTGATTATGAAAATTGGAATAGGTCCGTAATGTAAAATGTGACTTGTGCATAAAATTTGAAGTCATTCTGGATTGATTTGATGTGTTTCGGCACAAGATGTAGAATTTAAAAGTTCAAGTTTGTTGATTTTGAATTGAGGAGTAGTTCGTCGTTTCGATGTTATTAGGTATAATTTGAGACCTCAAGTAGGTCCGTGTTATGTTATGGGATTTGTTGATATAATTGGTTGAGGTCTCGGGGGCCTCGGGTGAGTTTCGGACGGTTAACGGATCAAATTTGGACTTAAGAAAATGCTGGAACTGCTGCCTACTAGTGTGATCGCACCTGCGAAGATTTTGATCGCAGGTGCGAAGCTGCATGTGCTGAAAATAAGCCGCAGAAGAGGCCAAGAGTGGGACTGGGAAGTTCTCGCAGGTGCGAGGAATTTGCCACATCTGCTAGGCCGCAGGTGCGAAGGCGTTGGCGCATATGCGGACTGGGGCTGGCGTGAGGCGACCGCAGGTGCGAAGGGTCGTGATGGCGCCTATCATGATACTAGGCAAGCCCACAACTCACACATACCAAAATCTCAAAATTTACAATATACGGAAATAAGTTTAAATGAGTAAAAATATCATAAAATTGAATGAAAACGTTACATCTCAATACAGAATTTCCCAAAATCCGAGGAATGCGCATCTGCGAAGCCCGCAGATGCGAGAATAGCGCCGCAAATGCGAGATTTTAGAGGGCTGGCTATTTTCCGCAGGCGCACATTTTTGTCCGCAAATGCGGATGCGCAGGTGCGGAAATGCCTGGGCAGTGTTTAAAACGAGGGTTCCGAGATTTTTTCTCATTTTGGAGCTCGGTTTGGGCGATTTTGGAGAGGAAATTTTTCACACAACTTGGGGTAAGTGTTCTTAACTCCCTTGTGATTATATTCCATGAATTAATCTTCATTTTTGGTGTAAGATTATTGAATCTTCAAGAGAATTAGAAGAAAATTTCTATAATATCACAAAACGAATTTTTCAAGTTTGAATACCGATTTGGAGTCGGATTTGAGTGAAATTAGTATGGTTGAACTTGTAATTGGATGGGTTGTCGTATTTTATGAGTTTCGTCGTATTTCGAGATGTGGGCCCCATAGGTAATTTTTGGGATGCAATTTCGGACTTTTGAAAAAATATTAGTATTTTGATATGGATTTAATTCCTATAATTTTTGTGGGCTGGATCAAATTATTGTGACTAGATTCGAGCCGTTTGGAAGTTGATACGCGCAGAATGGGATTTCTGGAGCATTGCTTAGCTAGCTCGACATTGGATTTGGCATGTTCGAGGTAAGTAACTCTTCTAATCTTGGAGTTGAGGGTATGAACCCTGAATATATGTATTTTGTGAATTGTTGGGAGGTGAAGCACATGCTAGGTGACGGGCGTGTGGGCGTGCACTATAGAAATTGTGACATAATTATTTCTGTAGAATTTGTAGTTAAATAATCTTGGCATTTTCCATGCAGTTTTATGAGTTAAAGATATTGAGATGAAAAACATATTAAAAATCATGATTGAGGCTATGTGCCATTATTATTGAGACCCACAGAGGTCATATTGCTGTGAATTATTTGTTTTAAATTGAAAATTCATACTCGGTCATACTCATTTCGTTGCATATCATAACTCAGTTTTATGACTCTATTTTGATGCATATAAATATTTTGGGTTGAATGCCCTGTTTTACTGAAATGCCCGAGTTGCTTGAGAGATTTGTGACTGAGTGAGGCCGAGGGCCTTATTTGTGAGGATATTTATGGGATCGAGCTGCACGCCGCAGCATGTTGCATATTTATGGGATCGGGTTGCACGCCGCAACATGTTTGATATCGGCCGAGGGCATGATTGTGAGGATAAGTGTGGATCGGGGCTGCCCGCCTGCAGCATACTTTATTATTATAGCACGTGAGTTGTCCGTATAGCATGTGAGTTATCCGTGCAGCACGTGAGTTGTCCGTGTAGCATGCGCTTGGGCTGAAGGATCCCCTCCGGAGTCTGTACACACCCCCAGTGAGCGCAGGTACCTACTGAGTGCGAGTGCCGAGTGCTGAGTGACTGGGAGGCATGAGTGATTGTGAGGTATGCCCGAGTGGCAAGAGTGATTGTGAGGTATACCCGAGTGGCACGAGTGACTGTGAGGTTTGCCTGAGGGGCTGTATATGAGTGATGTTCTGCCCGAGGGGCTGTTTATGATTTTATCACTAAGTTGCATTGCATTGGCATGCACACATGACATACAGGCATATAGATGTATTTTTCCTCATGCTGTAAAACATCACATCATTCATGATTTCTCACACATTTTGATAGATGGGCATAATGATGCATTTGTTTTACACGGGTTATCCGGAAGGAAAATAAAATATATTATTTATTATTGAAAAGATTTTTGGAGAAATTTATTGTTTTCAAACTATTCATATTATTGGCAACTTCGAAAAACGATTTGGGTTTTCTGTATTTGAAAGAAAGAACTACTATTTTTGAAGTCATTATTTGGATGAGTATTTTATCCCTGAATTACTTCTGGTATTATTTGCTTTATGTTGTTATGGATTGTTGTGGACTATTGGTTTTGGACCCGACCTTGGTGGAAGCTCGTCACTACTTTCAACCTACGACTAGGTTTGTTACTTACTCAGTACATGGGGTCGGTTGTACTGATACTACACTTTTGCACATTGCGTGCAGATATTGGCTATTGTTGTTGCCGTGCTCGATGGTTGCGGGATTTGAAGATGTACCTGCATTCATGTTATAGCTGCCTCTTGTTCAGGGTAGCCTTAGATTTATAAAAGCTCTGTTTATGTATTATTCAAACAGACTATGTATTTATTTCATTTCCGTTTGTATACTCTATTCTTAGAAGCTCATGATTTGTACTACCAGTTATTGGGGATTGTATAAGATCAGGATCTTTATTCACTTAAATTTCTTTAATAATTATTATTAAAATTGGTTAGTTGAAAATTGGCTTACCTAACGGGATGGGTTAGGTGTTATCACGACTAGTTGTATTTTGGGTCGTGACAGATACAAATCTGGAACATAAGATCTATAATAGTCTAAGACCAAAATACAGTAAACAAGGAGATAGGGAAAGAGAGACAAGGTCTGCGAAACACGGCAGCTACCTCTGAATCTCCGGAAAATCAGCTGTGCGGAAAAATCAACACACGCTATGTCCGAGAGCACCTGGATCTGCACACGAAGTGCAGGGGTAGTATGAGTACAACCGACTCAGCAAGTAACAATAATAACTAAGGAACTGAAAATAATGACGAGCTACACAGTCATAGTTCACTTTTGGTAATTCTAGCAAAGAATAGACATGCTTTCAAATCCGGCAGTTTAAGTCAAATCAATTTTATACAGTTCAAGTTCATGTAATCCGGATAAAAATCTTTCAGAGATTTCACAACAATGACAGATAGCAACCAAGTGCAACAACAAGTGCAAGCAAGTACAGCCTCTCAGGCAACAGTCACTCAACTCATCGCTCGGCTCTCAGCCCTCAGCACTCACACTCAATGGGTACCCGCGCTCACTGGGGGGTGTACAGACTCCGGAGGGGCTCCTACAACCTAAGCGCTATAATCTGCACGGATAACTCACGTGCCATAATATAAATATCTGGATCTGCACGGCCAACTCACGTGTTGCACGGCTAACTCACGTGCTATAGTATAATATAAGGATCTGCACGGCCAACTCACGTGCTGCACGACCAACTCACGTGCTATAGTATAATATAAGGATATGCACGTCCAACTCACGTGCTGCACGGACAACTCACGTGCTATGGTATCAATATCTCACAATCAGGCCCTCGGCCTCACTCAGTCATAAATCTTTCCAGTCTCTCAGGCTCTCAATAATCATGAAATCAGCCCAACCAACAATGATATGAAGTATCAATAATAATAACAGAGACTGAGATAAAATGTGCAAGTAAAATCTAAGTGTCACGACCCAAAATTCCCACCTTCGGACCGTGATGGCGCCTAACATTTCACTTGCTAGGCAAGCCAACGTTAGAATAATATTATCTATTTTTAAAATAATTTTTAAATTTATTAATAATCAAAGAACAAATGCTGAAGTAAAGTCTGAAATGTAGTAAATAATCCATAAAAAAAATGGTATCTAAATACCATCCCAGAATTGGTGTCACAAGTGCACGAGCTTTTAGAATAATACAAATAAAGGTCTGAATAAAATAAAGCTATCTGAAAATAAATACACATCTAAAGTAAAATAGACGGGGACTTCAGAACTGCGGACGCCATGCAGTTATACCTCAAGTCTCCTCTGAGTAGCTGAAATCCGAGCAAGTCTATAGCACGCCGCTGGGACCAACTCCGAAATCTGCACAAGAAGTGCAGAGTGTAGTATCAGTACAACCGACCCCATGCACTGGTAAGTGCTGAGCCTAACTTTGACGAAGTAGTGGCGAGGCTAAGGCGGGTCACTTACATTACCTGTACGCAATATTAGTAACAACAACAATAATAGAAATAAATCAGGTAACTCATTTATAATAATTGAAGCCAACTCAGCAGTCATAACCAATTATCATTTCCATCAATTCTGTTGCAGCGTGCAACCCGCTCTCACAATATATTCACATTCAATTCTGTTGCAGCATGCAACCCGCTCTCACAATATATTCACATTCAGTTTTGTTGTGGCGTGTAACCCGCTCCTCCAATATATTCATTTTAATCAAGTCTGTTGTATATTTATTTCAATCAAGTATATATAGACTTTTTAATAAGTCTGTTGCGGCGTGCAACCCGATCCCCCAATATTGACTTTTAATAAGTCTGTTGCGGCATGCAACCCGATCCTCCAATATGGACTTTTTAATAAGTCTGTTGCGGCGTGCACCCCGATCCTCCAATATGGACTTTTAATAAGTCTGTTGCGGCGTGCAACCCGATCCTCCAATATGGACTTTTAATAAGTCTGTTGCATCGTGCAACCCGATCCTCCAATATATTCATTATAATTAATTCTGTTGCGGCGTGCAACCCGATCCTCCAATATATTCATTATAATCAATCCTGTTGCGGCGTGCAACCCGCTCCTCCAACATATTCATTTACCAATTCTTATAGAAGAAATTTTTCCAATAAATGCAACAATTAATATAAAATTATAAGACAACAAGCATATGCAATAATTAATATAAAATTATAAGATAACAAGCATACAATAATTATGATTTAATTATGAAACAAACAAAGGCAAATAGCAAATTATTATGGGAATCAGAGAAAAAAATATGCAGTTTAATATTTAATATGCTAAATGTCAAATAACAATTAAGGCACATAATTCAAATAGCATGTAATAATTAATGCAGGAATTCAAGAATTAATATTTGACAAAGAATAGGAAAGAAATAATTATTACAATAATTAATTCATGATTTAAAATAATTTATGATTTTTCAAGTAAGTAGGCAAACAATTAATTTGATGACGTATAGACACTCGTCACCTCGCCTATACGTCGTTCACATGCATTTCACATAACAAATAATTTAAGGGTTCTATTCCCTCAAGTCAAGGTTAACCACGACACTTACCTCGCTCTGAAAATTCCAATCAATTACTCGACCACAACTTTTCCTTTTAAATTTGTCTCCAAAAGCTTCAAATCTATTCATAAACAATTCAATATACTCAATACGAATCATAGGAATTAATTACATATGAATTTACTAATTTTTCGAATAAAAATCCAAAATTTATTAAAATATTCGACAGTAGGACCCACGTCTCAAATTCCGAAAAACTCACGAAATCCGAACACCTGTTCCACTATGAGTTCAACCATATAAAAATTATCCAATTCCGATATCAAATGGACCTTCAAATCTTAAATTTTAATTTTTGGAAGAATTTATAATCTAATTTTCCTGGCCAGCCTCTTTCCCTTCGCGAACGCGGGGCTTCGATCGCGAACGCGAAGCTTTGCACCTCGACCCTTCGTGAACGCGTTCCCTTAGTCCCGAACGAGAAGCACAAAAAGTGCCAGTCCAAATTTCCTCTTCGCTAACGCGAAGAAGGAAACCATAAGCAGATTTCTGCAATTTTCTCAAGTCCAACAATGATTAGTTAACTACCCGAAATCAACCCCAGCCCTCGGGGCTCTAAACCAAACATGCACCCAAGTCCTAAAACATCATACGAACTTGCTCACGCGATCAAATCGCCAAAATAATACCTAGAACTATGAATCGGACACCAATTCAAAGAAAATTTTCAAGAAAACTTTAAAACTTATATTTTTACAACCGGATGTCCAAATCACGTCCAATTAACTCCGATTCTCACCAAATTCGGCAGACAAGTCATAAATATTTTATGGACATATACCAAGCTCCGAAACCAAAATACGGACCCGGGGTCAATAAATCCAACATCAGTAATTTCTTAGAAATCATTAAGCTTTCAAGCTTTTATTTTTTTCATCAAAATTTCATAACTCGGGCTAAGGACCTCGGAATTCGATTCCGGGCATACGCCCAAGTCCCAAATCACGATACAGAGATATCGGAACTGTCAAAATACTGATTCGGGTCCGTTTGCTATAAATGTTGACCAAAGTCAACTCAATTAAGTTTTAAAGCTCTATTTCACATTTTAATCCATTTTTCACATGAAAACTTTCCAAAAAATTTTAAGGACTGCGCACGCAAGTCGAAAAATAATAAATTATACTTTTCGAGGTCTTAGAATATATAATTACTTATTAAATTTAAAGATGATATTTTGGGCCATCACACTGAGACTGAGTACATATAACATTTAGCAGGCAATTCGACAAGTACGCAACCTCTGTGGGTCCCAACAGTACTATCACATAGCCTAAGCATGATTTGTAACATGATTTACAATCAAAATTTGTCAACACATAGAGAGCATATAGTTAACAATAAATTATTTAACTTTACAGCTTTCTCGGGAAGGACCAAGTCACAATCCCCTCGATGCACGCCCACACGCCCGTCACCTAGCATGTGTGTCACCTCCAAAATAATCACACGATACCAAAATCCAGGGTTTCATGCCCTCAGGACCAGATTTAAAACTGTTACTTACCTCAAGCCGTGAAATGTTTTACTCTATTGTGCCCTTGCCTCGTGAATTGGTCTCCAAACGCCTCGAATCGAGCCATAATAATTCGTTTCAGTCAATAAAATTTATTGGAATTAATTCCATAAGAAAATAATAATTTTTCATAAAAATTCAAAAAAATCGCCAGTGGGGCCCATGTCTCAAAACTCGATAAAAGTTACAAAATCTGGAAGCCCATGCAACCACGAGTCTAACCATACCAATTTTACCAAAATCCGACCCCAACTCGACCCTCAAATCTTCAATTTAAACCAAGAGGGTTTTCAAACTTTTCCAACTCAATTCACCAATTAAATGATATAAACAACCATGGATTCGGGTAATTTAACCAATAATGAGAAGAACACTTACCCCGTTGTTTTCTCTTAAAATCACCCAAATATCGCCTCAATCCGAGCTTCAATTCGTTAAAAATGGAAAATGAACTTAAACTTTCTATCCAGACCTCTCTTCTTCACTAACGCGACAGGTCCCTTGCGTTCGCGAAGCACAAACTGTGCTGCCTAACATTTGCTCTTCACGAATGCGAGACACTGCTCGCGAACACGATACTTTACGGAGCCCTTCTTCGCGAACGCGAAGGCAAAAACCCATGCCCAATTTTTTCCCCTTCGCGAACGCGATACCCAAACGCAAACGCGATGCACTACCCAGCTCCTCTTCGCGAACACGAGACCCCATCGTGAACGCGAAGAGTAAATCCTGCCTCCCTGAAATTCCTCTTCGCGAACGCGAGGGCCCACTCGCGAACGCGAAAGAGAAAATCCGAAAAAATACAGCAGCAGATATCAGCAATCTTACCAAGACCACAAACGATCTGTTAACCATCCAAAACTCATCCGAGCCCCTCGGGACCTCAACCAAATATACCAACAAATCCTAAAATATCATACGAACTTATTAGAACCCTCGAATCACCTCAAACAATGCTAAAACCATGAATTACACCCCAATTCAAGCCTAATGAACTTTGAAATTTCTATTTTCTACCAACGACTCCGGAACCTATCAAATCACGTCCGATTGACCTCAAATTTTGCACACAAGTCATAAATGACATAACGGAGGTATTCAAATTTTCAGAATTGGATTCCGACCCCGATATCAAAAAGTCAACCCCCGGTCAAACTTCCCAAAAATTAAACTTTTGGCATTTCAAGCCTAATTCACTACGGACCTCCAAATAATTTTTTCCGGGCCCTCTCCTTAGCCCAAAATCACCATACGGAGCTATTGGAATCATCAAAATTCAAATATGAGGTCGTTTACACATAGGTCCATATCCGGTCTATTTTTTTAACTTAAATTTTCAATTATGAGACTAAGTGTCTCATTTCACTTCGAATTCCTTTCGGACCCGAACCAACTAACATGATAAGTCTTAAATCAATTGTAAGGCATATATTGAGCAGTAAATGGGGGAATAGAGCTATGATACTCAAAATGACCGGTCGGGTCGTTACAAGATCTTGGTTCAAAATACTCATCTTGTTGCATTATCTCAAACAACAACATTATAAGCAAAAATGTTGTCGACAATAATATTATTTCGATTCCACCTTTTTTCCGTAGAGACATAAATTATTGAGATCTCTTTATTCTTATTATTTTCAGGTACCTGGACCTCCTCTGAGGTCTTATCATTTGCTATGTCATGTGGCTCTTTTTGAGCAATTGCCTCCATATTATGATCGCCTAGATCATTTGTTCCTTTTCGCTTTCGAGGATTTTTATCTTTGGAACCAATTAGTCTATCACGTTTCAAGCGTGGCTTAGACTCATTTGTATTTATAGATTGTCTAACCGGGACATCAATTCGAATAGGAGCATTGGTAGCTAGAATATGTGACTTAGTCACCCTTGGTAGGTTAGTGAATGCATCTGGCAGTTGATTTGTAATATTTTGCAAATAAATTATCTTTTAAACCTCGTGTTCACATTGACTTGTTCGAGGATCTAAATGAGATAGTGATAATACATTCCAATCTATCTCTTTTTGCAATTTCTTATTTTCTCCCCCTAATATTGGGTATACTGATTCATCAAAATGGCAATCAACAAATCTTGCCATAAATAAATCTCCAGTCATAGGTTCCAAATATTTTATAATAGAAGGAGATTCATACCCAACATATATCCCAATCTTCTTTGGGGTTCCATCTTTGTGCATTATGATGGAGCAATTGAAACATATACTACACATCTAAATATTCTAAGATGGGAAATATTTGGCTCCTGGCCAAAAGCCAATTGTATTGGGGAGACTTTATGATAACTTGTGGGTCTGATCCGCACAAGAGTTGCTGCATGCAAAATAACATGGCTCCATGCTGAAATGAGAAGTTTTGTTCTCATAAGTATTGGTCTAGAAATTAATTGGAGGCATTTGATCAATGATTCCGCTAGACCATTTTGAGTATGAACATGAGTAATTGGATGCTCATTTGTTATCCCGGTTGATATGCAATAATCATTAAAGGCATGGGACGTAAATTCACCAGCATTATCAAGGCGAATTGTCTTAATTGCATAATATGGAAACTGTGCTCTTAATCTTATTAATTGAGCTAGTAATTTCGCAAAGGCCAAATTGCGGGTTGATAACAAGCACACATGTGACCATCTTGTAGATGCATCTATAAAAATCATATAATACTTGGATGGTCCACATGGAGGGTGTATGATCTCACATATATCACCTTGTATACGTTCCAAAAATGCAGGAGATTCAACTCCAACTTTAATTACTGATGGTCTAATAATCAGTTTTCCTTGAGAACATGCAGCACAAGAGAATTCTTTAGTTTAAAGAATCTTCTGGTTCTTCAATGAATGACCATGTGAATTCTCAATTATTTTGTGCATCATATTACAACCGGGATGGCCCAACCGATCATGCCAAATAATAAAATCATTAGTATACTCCTTCTTTACTATGGCATGTGATTCAACTACACTAATACTAGTGTAGTATAATCCAGAGAAAAATGCGGAAAATTTTTCAAGCACATACTTCTTTTCTGCTTTTATTGTAGTAATATAGAGGTATTCAACCTTTCCTTCATTGGTGGTCTCAATATGATAGCTATTTTGGCGAATATCTTTGAAACTCAATAAGTTTCTTTGAGACCTACTACAATATAATGCATCATTAACAACCAATATAGTTCCTCCTGGTAGTAATACATTCGCTTTTTCCAGAGCCCTCAATTAATTTTGTATTACTAGAAATTGTTATGATATTAGCTTCTTTCATAATTAAATAAAAGAAATATCTCTTATCTTTTAATATGGTATGTGTCGTAGCACTATCCAGAAGACATATTTCTTCTTTATTATTCATACAGCCAACTGAAGACTGGGAAGTTTTCATATTCTTCATAAAGAAAAAAAATACATCATAAGTAATATTAAAAAATTTAAGAACAAAAGAAATTATATTTAGGAAATTAAATACTGACAACATAAAAAGTTTTATTCAAAACATGAACTTCATAAAAAAATACATTTATTCTTATAATGTTTCCCAATAATAAGTCTTCAGTTATGATGCTCAAAGAAGTCTCCAGTTTCTAAATGAGTAATATCTGCAAGGCCTTCAAAAATATCATCTTTATAGACAAGGTTTGCTTCAACTTTATCATGATTATTTATAGGGTCCGCCTCAACATTATTTTGAAATGTCAAGTGAGTCTCAACTTTATTTTGTTTCCTTTTTATTGATGCTTGATAAAGTTTGACAAAATATTCAGGTGTACGGCAAATTCGTGCCCAATAATTTTTCGTACCATATCGGTGATAAATATTACCTTTGCCTTTTGAAGGAATATTCTGAGAACCTTTGTTGTTCTCTTGTTTATAACAACCACCACCATGTCGATTATTATTTCGCCCCTTGCCACGTCCACACATAGTTATACGGCCACGATAATTATTTTATCTTTTTTCAGACTTTGGATCTATCGTTCCCATATTCTTCTGGAACTGGAGCTGATCCAGTGGGGCGGGCTTCATGATTTTTTATTAAAAGAGCATTATGTTGTTCAGCCACCAAAAGGCATGAAATTAACTCAGAATATTTCTTAAAGCCTTTTCACGGTATTGCTGCTGTTACACCATATTTGAGGCATGAAAAGTGAAAAAAGTCTTTTCCAACATATCCTCATCATTCATAGGTTCCCCGCATAATTTTAGTTGGAAAATTATTCTATATACAACAGAATTATATTTACTTATAGTCTTATAATCTTGTAGCAGTAAGTGCATCCACTCACGACGAGCTCTTGGTAATACCATGGCTTTTAGGTGGTCATATCGTTCCTTCAAACTAGTCCATAGTTGAAATTGATCTTTCAAGGTTAAATATTCACTTTTTAACCCTTTATCGAGATGACGACGAAGGAAAATCATGGCTTTCGCCTTATCCTGACTTGATGCTTCATTTCCTTCTTTAATAGTATCACCAAGATCTTTAGCGTCAAGATGAATTTCTGCATCAAGTACCCATAGCAAATAACTATTCCCAGAGATGTCAAGTGCCACAAATTTAAGTTTTGACAAATTTGACACAGTGAAAACTATCATAGAAAATAAGTGAATTAGAATAATAAGAATTATTATCAATGAAAAAAAATCAATGCAGAATATAATCGTGTATTAACATTCTCTATATAATTGTTAGAACAAATAATTATATGCAGTGCGATGATGAGTTAGTATTTAATATTACACACAAGAACTTTAGACATGTAAGTATATTTTTCAGAGAATAAATAAGTTGAAGTACTCTCATTAATAGGTACTAGTATATTTTGTTCTACTTAGAATACGTTTCAATAAGTTAAGTAGGCATAAAACTAGATGATATCAATTCTGCCAAGTTTCAACATTGAATACGATTCATTTAATAGTTAAGTCATTAATTAGTTTGTACACTTAGGTGATAAATTCGTTGAAGATACATTTAAACCTTTTGAAAATTTTGCAAGAATTTATTCTAAATGCCTATTCTTTCATAACATTTGGACGTAGGATTAATTAATCTAATAATGATAATTTAATTTAATACTTATCTATTTATGTGTAGGTTTAAACTTCTTCGTAGATTATATAATGACATAACAATTTAACCGAAACTTATTGTTTTCATACCAAGATAATTATTATAATCATATTCAAAACAAGTTATGCATATGATAATTAAATTGCAGGTTAAAGAAGATCCTAGTAGAAACATTATAAACATAAGAATGTATACCTAAATTAGAAAAGAAATTAACTACCCTTTTTTGAAAGAAGATAAAATTCGAATGAAGCAGATAACCTCAGTTGGTTAAAACTTCGTGCTGATAACGTATTATAAAATTATAGTAATATAAGCCAATAAATATAGATAAAACTTTTCTTCTATCAAGTTGTCTTTTGTAAAACTTTTTCTCTTTCTTCTTTTTCAACAGACCCATGTAGGCCTTTTCTTTTGTGTCACCTTTTTTTCTTTTGTCTCACCTTCTTTTCTTTTAACTTTTGTTTTAAAAAAAAAGAGAAGTTTCTTTTCTCTCCCACCTTCTATTTCAAAATGTCACACCTCTATCCATCTTCTACTCTATCACCATCATCACTTCCACCCCGGAATAACATCGAGAGGTGCATTGTACCAAAGACTAAAAAGCTCGTTTGGTATCGATCACGTCCAACTATACCTCCCAATAGGTCTAGCGGTCGTTGCTAATATAATCCGATTTACATGTTCGTAGTCGAATCCCACAGAGAACTAAGATTTAGCTACAATTATTCGGTATTGCTAAGAAATACAAGTTCAAATAATTTATTAGTTATAAAGATTGTAATCTTTATTTTAAACTAATTAATTAACAAATACTAAAAGAAGTAAAATTATAAACTAACAAGACTAAGGGTTGGAGACAAGATTAAGGATGTGTAGAGTTATGATTTTCCCAATTATCAGAATCCTTCCTGCTATGCCTTCTATAATTTCGCCAAAGTATTCTCTACTGATCATGAGTACTTCGGGTGTCGTAATTCTCTTCCGAGCAACTATTAAAATTTACTAAACATATTTTTTCGAACTACGCTAGCTGACACTAATTCACCGCTCACTAAGATCGTACCAAGGTTTCGTTATTCCTAATCCCACTTTTAAACCCTTTGTATTGATTCCTCACATACGTTAGGAGTGATGTTATTCAACAACTACCTAAATATATACCCTTTTCTAAGCAATACATACTAAATAGGCACAGTCAATTGATGGTCATTCAATCAACAACAATAAACACGTAGTTGAATAAGTAAAGAAATCCAACGACTCAATTATATAAAAACGTAATAAGACTTCATCCTACAAAAGGTTCCATCAAAACCCTAGATAAACAAATTAGCTATTCATAATAGTATGCAAAACTACAATACTAGAATTTATAACCAATAATGAAAATAGGAAGAAGGAAATGAAAAAACTCGTAGAAGAATTCTCTACCTTGCTCCTAGTGTGTTCTTGCCTTCTTAGGTCGAAATTCTCGCTCAAAAATGTCCCTCCTTCTTAGACATGTTTAGGAAATATTTTTAGGCTAGGGTTAAAGTCCTTGAGTCCAAATCAGGGTCGGAGTCTTTTAATTCACGCACTTTTGATCACTGTATTATAGACCTCGCGAGGCCAGGCTTATAGCACAGTCAGCCTGGCTATGGAGCTGGCTACGCCTGGCCTGTAGCGCAGTCAAGCTGGATATAGAGCTTGCTATGCTTGGCCTGTTGCACGGTTTGAGTACTTGGTATTTTTGTGCTCTTTTCTTGTATTTTTGTCCTCTTTTTGTGCAACCTTCACTCATATTTATCTTCCGATGCTCCTACACACGTCGCTCAATTAACCACTAAACTAACAACATGTAAGGCGAGTAATGTACTAAAAATATAGCATTTTGGCCAAACATCACTACCCCACACTTTCGTCCTCGAGTCAACTACCAATTCACACTAACTTTGGGCACTTTATTTTTTAGCATATCCGAAGCACGCCATACCTATGACTATGGTTGATAGTAAAAATTAAACTTTAGCATATGCCTTCTACATACACTTCCCGTTACTCTATGCCATACTTCAAAAATTTATTCAACAACAAGACAACATGCTTATAACAATCCTAGCCTCACAATCCGACTCAATATCACAATGCATTCATAGCTTGAACACTTAATATCATTGAGACATCTAATAACGTCACCTATCACATATGAAATCATGTGCCCTCACAACAAGAACAAAAGAGTAAGTTGAATCCACACATTCGAATCAAATGCTCAAATATATTTTAAGGACTCACATATATCAATAAAATTCATCACTCTCACAAAGAAGTCACATGCATGCACAAAGTACTATAGGCTTTCCCATTATGTAAACCTCTACTAATGTAGGCTTGCTCAATCTAAAATTAATTAGGACTTTTTCATGATTGTAATATGGGATAAGGTAGTGACTAAAGCACTTTAACACGTCAAAAAATTAATTTTTCTTCAACACAGTTTCAATTTCACAAACAATATCACCCTAAAAAATATTTTCTCTTTCTTTAAGCATTACTTGATTCATACCCACTAGCAAGGATAAGATATGTTTATTTTCCTTTGCTATATATTATTTTTTTTCTCTACCATTCCTGATGGTGGTGTATTCCTTACAATATAAGTGCACCTTTTTTTCTTTCATCGGTTCCATTGAAAAGTCGCCCAAATTCCCTAATTAGCTCTTCTAGCACTTATTTTATAATTAAAGTGCTTTAAGAGGTAAAAGAATCAAAACAATGACAATTAAGAATATGGGGTATAGGCTTGTAATGTGGTTTCCAAATAAAAATCTATAGGCTCAAAAGAGTTGACTAGGGATAATTTTTATTTGTGGTAGACATTAAGCTTAAAAGGATCAAAGAAAGCCTAAAATAATTTTTCAAACCGAGCAAAATTTATAATTTCGCTTCAACTCACATGCCGGGCAAGTTCTAGACTCTAATGCAATGATACAAACTACACAATTTCTCACCACACATGGCACATGACTCACTAAAGACTGTTCTATTCTGATTCTCAAACAATTGCAAGTATTCACGGAGCCACAAAATATTAAGCATTAAGCACAAAATGAACACGAGCCAAGAAAACGAGATATAGGCGTTAATAAATATGTTATCTACTCAACAAGTCATCATAAGCATTTTCAAACCATAGGGAATGTACTACACATGCTAGAGCTTAAATATGCTACTATCAAACTAGTCGAAGACGCCTAGCAAATCTCATTCTTCCCATCCTTTTATTCCCTAAATCCTACTCTACTCTAAAGATTAAAAAAAAACTACTACCCAGTTCAACTACATCCCGTGAAAAAGAACCGAGGCACAAAAAAAATCACGAGGGATTATTACTACCTAAAAGAATAAAAAGACATATTTTGGATTTTTCTATTTTTTTTCAATTTTTTTTTAATGTTTTTAGTTAGACTTTAGACCCCTCAAGAAAACTGCCTAGGAGATCCATCGTCGGGAAAAGTCCAATATTTTTCTATTTTTCTAAAAAACAAAATCTTCAATTAAACTAACACAGCTAAAATAGCATAGAAAGTCACCCACACAATCTCATCACCCCACACTTAAAATTGTGCATTGTCCCCAGTGCACACTATAAATAATAAGAGAGTGAAAGAAACTCCCTGATAAGCCAAAGGAGCTCATGGGATACTCAGACTTCTCTCAGGCCCGGTCCTTCATGCGGGTACCTCACACTTATTTTCAACCATCTAGTTTGCTTTTGCTTTCTTCCAATGGCTTTCCTTTCTGTGCTCCTACAACATAAAAAAACTACACTACAAAAATAACACAACTAAAAAATAGTAAACAAAATTATAAAAATAAAAAATAAAGTTGGGTTGCCTCCCAATAAGCGCCTAATTTAACGTCGCGGCACAGCGTGAATCACTTTCTGCCTCCACTTCGAACTTATGAATTGGACCCCAAGTTTTGATTCTGCTCTATGATCATGCTCTTGGGGCGATACAAATTGTTGTGAGCCAAAAATTAAATGATTCTTTATGCACTTTTTGGCTTTCAACCGAGGAGTGTCACCTTGCTTAGACGGCCTTGAAAATTTCAAAATATAGGGCTCATCCACCTCTTCCTTTGACTCTTACATTAGCTCATACAGATCAATTTCCATATCTCCTTTCAAACACAATGTCGAAAAATGCTTGGAGTGAGGATCAATGCGCTCAAACTAAAAATTCATCTTGTTATCGACCTCCGCTTCTTGCCACAAACCAGAATCAATTAAAATTTTATCTATAAGGTCCTCAATTGAATCCAGTACCACTTTTTCAACATCGACATCATCAAATTATAGTTGGTTGGTTTGGTCATATTCTACTCTCAACCCCTCCATTATAATGGCAATTCTATCACCAATTCATGCTCTTCTTGGCTACTATCCACAATGTAAGGTTGTTGCGCTTTACAAGGTTCAATTAGTTGACTCACTTGAGCCTACAAGTTGTGAATAGTTGCCACTTGCCTTTGTATCTGCAGTGGTTTCTCATCATATTGTTCCACAAGGCACTTCAACATATCCATGATCTCCTTCAGGTCGGCATTCCCAGGTACTTTGTTCCTATTAACTTCACAAGAAAAGTAGAACCATCATCATAAGGAGTTGGGGGGATAAGAAATACAAGCACATCCATAAAAGTGACCATCTTGATCACCACAAACATCACATACATTCTACACACGAGATTGAGTTGGTGCACATAACTCGCTCTCGGGAATATTTTGACAATTTTACCACAGGTTGTTTCCTCCACAATAAGCACAAGGAAGATCAACAGTAGAATTACCAATATCGAAACTCCTATAATTCCAAGATATCGTGATCAACAAGTAAAACTAAAATTTTAAAAAATCAAATACTAAAAAAATAAAATAAAAGTTCAAACTTGAAACCTAGCAATATGTACAGCTATAGATACACTGTTAGTTCCCCGGCAATGGCGCAAAATTTGATAACGCCCAACTATGCCTCCCCAAAGGTCTAGCAATCGTTGCAAATATAATCAGGTATACACGTTCGGAGTCGAATCCCACAGAGAACTAAGCTTAGCTACACCTGTTCGGTATTGCTAAGAAATACAAGTTCATATAATTTCCTAGTTATAAAGATTGAAATTTTTATTTTAAACTAATTAATTAACAAATATTAAAAGAAGTAAAATTATCAACTAACAAGACTAAGGGTTGGAGACAAGATTAAAGAGGTCTAGAGTTATGATTTTCCCAATTATCGGAATCTTTCATGCTATGCCTTCTATAATTTCGTCAAAGTATTCTCTACCGATCGTGAGTACTTCGGGTGTCGTAATTCTCTTCCGAGCAACTACCAAAATTTACTAGACATATTCTTCCAAACTACACTAGCTGACACTAATTCACCACTCACTAAGATCGCACCAAGGTTTCGTTATTCCTAATCCCACCTTTAAACCCTATGTATTGATTTCTCACATGCGTTAGGAGTGATGTTATTCAACAACTACCTAAATATGTACCCTTTTCTAAGCAATACATACGAAATAGGCACAATCAATTGATGGCCATTCAATCAACAACAATAAGCACGTAGTTGAACAAGTAGAGAAATCCAACGACTCAATTATATAAAAACGTAATAAGACTTCATCCTACAAAAGGTCCAATCAAAACCCTAGATAACAAATTAGTTATTCATAATAGTATGCAAAACTACAATACTAGAATTTATAACCAATAATGAAAATAGGAAGAAGGAAATGAAAAACTCGTAGAAGAATTCTCCGCCTTGCTCCTAGTGTGTTCTTGCCTCCTTAGGTCGAAATCCCCTCTCAAAAACGCCCCCCTTCTTAGACATGTTTAGGAAATATTTATAGGCTAGGGTTGAAGTCCTTGAGTCCAAATCCGGGTCGGAGTCTTTTAATTCACTCACTTTTGATCACCGTACTATAGACCTCGTGAGGCCAGACTTATAGCGCGGTCAGCCTGGCTACGGAGCTGGCTACGCCTGGCCTGTAGCGCGGTCAAGCTGGCTATGCTCGGCCTATAGCACGGTTTGGGTACTTGGTATTTTTATGCTCTTTTTGTTGCATTTTCGTCCTCTTTTTGTGCAACCTTCACTCATCTTTGTCTTCCGATGCTCTTACACATAAAACAACATAATTTAGCTCAAACGTCGTACAATTAACTACTAAACTAATAACATATAAGATGAGTAATATACTAAAAATATAGCATTTTGGCCAAACATCAGGTACGAGAGATAAGGTATAATTAATCTCGAGATTAAATTTAAGATAAATTAATTTATAATACACTTGGTTAGGATAAAATTACAGTATAACTAATTTCGGGATTAGTTATCCCGAAATTATAGTAATTCATAAGGGAGGGTGGGATAACAATCCCGAAATAACTAACCCTAGGAAAATTAATTCTAGAGTAAATTGTTTCCCAAGCAAATGACAGTGTGATACTTGGCCAAGAGCATGCGTGACTTGAAATGTTCCAATGAAGAGAACAGCCTTGGATAGCAAGGAGAGTGGCTTCGTTACAATGTCAGAGGTTATTGGTCAGAAAAGAGAGAAAATTAAAGTGAGAAAATTAAGAATAATTTTTGCAATAATTAGTTAATTGAAGCAAGTGGAACAGAACATTTCAGTTTCGCAAAGATGTGATGCACTTCTTTCAAGACTAGTTAGTTCACATTTTTTTTACTCAGTAATCGCTTTGGTGATTGACAATAGGCTGGGTTGAAGGGGATCCTTAAGGAGATTGTTTTTAGTAGTGAAAATCGTTGAATATGGTAAGTAATGGACAAAGGTTTAATGGTCAAGATTGAAGTTTCTGTGCGAGGATAAGTGATTTCGTATTTTCAAGAGAGTATAAGACAAGCTTGGTACCAGTATAAGGAGTTAGACTCACTAGTCATGATTGTTAACACGACCCAAGAATATCAAACAAAATGACTGCCTTGTAATATTACCAAGTTTCTCGTGCTTTTATTTTTCGCTAACATTAGTTAGTTTCAGATTTGACCAAAGCATTAGCAACTTATAAAAATCAAATAAAAATATTTTTTATTTACATTTTAACAATTACTTTAATTTAACTCATAAGAAAGCTACCTATTTAAAAAGTAGGAAAGAAGAGTTTCAGATTTGGAATTTTTTTACTTGTTTCATAGTTCATTTAGGGATAACAATAATCTCGGCTTAAACCTTCGCATAAAAAGAAATTATATTTAGATAAATATGTTAGAAAATTAATTATTACATAACTTACACAGTGTCTCTATACCAGAAAAAGAAATTATTGGCAACTCATATTAAGTTGTGTGAAAATTTATAAATTATTTTGTGCTGGAATGTTAGGGTATCAAGGCCACTATAAAGATTATATTTGATAGTCAAATATGTCAAATGATATAAAAGTATTTTGGGAGGTAACTAAGGAGGTATAAGATAAAAGGTTCCAATGCCTAAAAACTATAGTGTCGTGTAAAGACGGTCGTGACTATTGGTTTGGCCCGAAACATATCATCATACTAATATTATAAGTATGCAGTCCCAAAGTGAAAGTTAAAAGACCAAACTAACTTTATAATATTGAGAGACTAAAATACCCATCAAACAATAATTCAAACAATAATAAAATTTGAGAAGTTGTATTCAATAAAAGTTAATGTAGATTAAAGAGTAAAGACTATGAACGCACGGAAGGAAAGACAAAACAATGTCAACTAGGACAGAATCATATAAAGGCAAGAAGGGATTTTCATTTCCCTCTTCCTCTCAATGTATTGAATAAAATTAAATGTACTAAAGACTATAAACGCATGAAAGGAAACCCAAAGAATGCCAACCAGGATAGAACTATATAAAGGCAAGAAAGGATTTTTTCATTTCCCTCAACTCTTGCTCTCCATTTTTATAGCCTGACAGTTTTTAGCAGATTTAGTTTTGTTTGATCTTTCATCTTCTTTTTCTTTCTTTTTTCCTTTCATTTCCTTTCTTTTCCCTCAACGTAAAGTTTTAAGTTTGTAGAAAATCAAAGTTGATACAGAGAGATGAATAAGCCCGTAGAGGTGTTGGATGCTGGAATGAGAACAACAGCCAGATTCTGTTTGGTGCTAGCGGAGATTCGTCGACTGTGAGCTAGGGATTACTTTTTCGAAAGTCAAATTGCAATCTTTTGAGATGGAAAGACAATATATAATATTTGATAGTTATTTATAGCTAAAGAAATAGAGTTATTTGTGTGTTTGGAGGGTAAGGTTAGTTTGGTCTTTTAACTTCCATTTTGAGACTTTGCTTATAATATAGTATGATAAAGTATAGCAACGCAAAGGAAACTGTTTATGAATGTGATGCGTTTACATTTTTGCTAAAAAGTTATAATTGTGATTTTTTTTTCATGTTAAAGATATTGTTTATAATATTAGAACTATATGCTTGCGATTCAAGCTTGTCTTTCTACGCTAAAAAGAAGTGAAGGCCATCATCAAAGGGCGAAAATATTGCGAGCAATGTGGATACAAGTCAATATACACATTGTGTTGCTCTGTTCGAGCTTCTAAACAAAATACATAACTCATATATATGAAAAAGAATCTAGCGAGGCGGAGTTTATTTCTTTATTTTAATAATTTTTATTTCATAACTCAAATGTATGTCTAAGTAATATTTATGTAATTTATAAAACTTTGTACTCATTAATATGAGGTGTACGCGCAACGCGCGTGTCCAGAACTAGTTATATTATGAGAGTGATACCCCATATATTAAAGGGGTGGATACTAAGCTCTTTTGACCATGTTGATTCATACAGGACGATCGTGAAATGACTTATCTGATTTATTATGTACCCATATAGACTCTATGTTGTACACACATAGTGAATTGAGTTTATATCAATCACTATAAGTGCTCACCAATTAAAGTTATGATACATGTTATATTATGAAAAAGGGCTAAGACCACATGTTTAATTTTCAAAAAATGTTTCAAGTCTTTAATTATATTGTTTGCAACATTTATGAAATGCCTTACTTGGTTTGACTTGCACATCAATTGCATGATATATTTTAAAGTCTTATTCCAGTATTGATTTAGGGAGTCAATAATACTTGTTGAGTACAATACGATGTACTTAATCTTGCATGATGACATTCATGTTTTCCCATTATAGGTGAGATCCAACATTTGAATAAGAAGTTGGGATTTAACTCCTCCACAAATTTACGATGAGCGAGCTATTGTTCTATCACGACCCCAAATCCAACTAGTCGTGATGGCACCTAACCCAACCCGCTAGGTAAGTTAATAAACAATAATCCAATTCAAATAAAATCTACTGAGAGAAATATTGATAATATAATTGAACTTTTATACAAATAATCCCCAAGGACTGGTAGTACAAATCATGAGCTTCTAAAATTTAGAGTTTATAAAACTAGTATGAAATAAATACATCATCTGTTCGAAACGTACATAAACAGATTTTTATAAATCTACAGCTGCCATGAACAAGAGCCAGCTACAACCGTAACGCAGGTACATCTACAGTGCCAGCTCCCGCCATACACAACAACATCAACTCCAAAATCAGCACGCAAGGTGCGGAAGTATAGTATGAGTACAACCGATCCCATCTACTCAATAAGTAACAAACTTAACCTTAGGTTGATAATAGTGACGGGCTTGGACAACAGTCAGAGTCCAACACCAACAGCCAAGAACAACTCGTAACAATATAATAAAAACAGTACCAGTAATACTCAAAGATATGATGCTCATCTCGTTTATAGTTACGGAAAATATATGTTTTGCAAGTATAACAGTAAAACCCAAATCTTTCACCGAAGTCACCAAAAATATGAGTATGTCAGAAAATTGTGATTTTTCCTAAAAACTTTGAACAACAGATAAGATGTTTCATTATCGGATGGCATGAGGAAAGTATATCTCTATGCCTACATGTTAATATGCATGTGAAGTCATGAATGTCACAATACCATACAACATGAGAAAATGCATCTCTATGCTAAATATGAGTTTCAATGATGAAAAATAATATATCACATTTGGTGTAGGATCACAAGGAATAAAATAAAGAAATCAAGACTCCCTATCATTCAAGTATGGACTAGGGGAAACAATCCATCAACGGTAATAAAGGAAAGAAAAAGTATCAATGACTAGCTATAAAAAAGGAAGAAGCGGCGAAAATTCGGAAGAAGAATCAATCAATAAATTAAAGGAAAATAAGAGTGCAAAGTTCTACACTGGAGATCGTTAAACCCCAAAATCGGGGATCCATTATCAATCACTCAAGTAACGAAAAGATTTGCCCAGCGGAAGAACAGCCTGTCAAGAATACATGTCAAGGAAGATCAACGGAAACCTAACCTTATTTTTGGAAAGAATCAATTTGCGATTCGGTTCAAGGATCAATTCCCTTGGGTTTGTAATCTCTCAAGATTCGCGTCAATCAAGAGTCAAGAAGGCCTCACGAAGTATATATACATCTGTTCCAGTCTAGAAGCAGATATACTTTGAATGAACCATTATCACTCTTTTTATTCTACTCCAAACAAGCATTATACTTCTTTTTAGATCTGTTGTGTAATTAGTGAGAGAAGAAAAGGAGATAAATACTGGCGAGGCATTGTATCAAGAAGGGAAAAGTAACATAGAAACTAAGTTGTTGGTGTAAAGCTACATCAACCAACTTATACTCGAGACACTTTAAATACTGAAAGAGATCACCCTTGTAACCCAAGGGGACTGGACGTAGGATTCACATTGAATTCGAATCAGTATAAAAATTCTGATGTTTATTTCCTGCATTTCATTTCTGCATTATTATTATTATTATTATTATTATTATTATTATTATTATTATTATTATTATTATTATTATTATTATTATTATTATTATTATTATTATTATTATTATTATTATTATTACAATGATTTTATATGGTGTTTGTATTATTATTATTATTTTCTTATCTCTAGTCGACTAATTGGTAAACTAGTCAACTGCATAGAATACTGAAAATAAAAATCGTCAATTCACCCTCCCCCTCCCCTCTTGTACTTTCAATTGGTATCAGAGTTAGTCTCACACTTTTTGCTTAACAGCTTGTGAGAAAAGAACATGGCAAATCAAGTAACTGATGGAGCACTCTTTCAAGAAGGAACGTCGCAAGTCAGGCCACCATATTTCAATGGACAACACTTTTCTCATTGGAAAGTACAAATAGAAATATATGCAAAATCTTATGATGTCAAAGTATGGCGCGTTATCAAAAAGGGTAACTATCTACTACAACAGCAACTCAACCATCCGTTGATCCGGAAGATATATATGAATACACAAATGAGCAAATGACAGTTGTTCAGGTCAATGCTAAGGCACGGAATTTACTCTATAATGCTATAAGTGGAGAGGAGTATGAGAAAATCTCAAGTTGTGATACAACCAAAGAAATGTGGGATAAACTAGAAGTTACTTATGAAGGAACCAGCTAAGTGAAAGAAACTCACATAAACATGTTGGTTCATGACTATGAACTCTTTTAGATGAAAGAAGGAGAATACATTGAGGAAATGTTTGCAAGATTCAGTAAAACCATTAGCGATCTAAATGCCTTTGGTAAACCCTACTCAAGTGGTGATCAAGTTCGAAAAATTCTAAGGAGTCTACCTACCACTTGGCAGACAAAAGTAGTTGCACTCAAATCTCAAGATCTAAATAAACTTTCATATGATGAACTATGAGGAGATCTTATAGCATTCCAGAAAATACATCTCAAGAAAACAACCTAGGAAGAAAAGAAGAAAACGGTTGTTTTCGAAGCTACAACTGAAAGACCTGAAAATAATATTGATGACGACCCAGAAGCTCTTGAAGAAGAGATTGCCATGGTATCAAGAAACATGGATGGTTTAATGAGAAGATATAGAAACAAAAGAAGGGGAAAGATGCCACCCAAGCAAACCAGGCAATACAATAAACAAGACAAGAATGATGAAAAATGCTATGAGTGTGAAAGGTATGGGCATATTCAAGCTGAATGACCAGATCTTAAAAGAAAGGTCTCCAGAGGATTCAATAAAAATAAATCTTTCAGAAGCTGGAGTGATAAAGGCAGTTCAGAACAAGAAGAAATAGCAAACCTGTGCTTGATGACCATTTTGGAAAATGACATGAACAGATACTCGGGCTGCTGGACCGATGAAGATGCATCAGACGATGAATGCAAAGAAGATACTGAAAAAAATTTCATGGCATAAGGTGAAACAAGCGAGGTAAGATCTTATAACTGTGATAGATGTAATGAATTGCAGGACGTTCTTGACCTTACCCTAAAAGAGTCTAAAAAATTAATGAATGAACTAAAGAGACTCAATAGGAAAAGAAAGACTAGGAACTTAAGCTTGAAGTCTGTGAAATTGAAAGAGATATACTTCAAGATGAAGTTCAGGAACTGCAAATGCAACTTAATGACATGCGCAAGTCCACCCGTCACAGTTCTGTCAAGTCTAACCAGGTGAATTACAAGTCAACTGGAAAAGGCCTGGTTAGAACGGAGTCCACAGGTACTAACACAAGTGGTAGATCAAAAACTGGATCAGCCCCTATATGTCATTACTGTAACAAAATTGGACACAAATATTCTTTTTGTCGATTTCGTAAATTTAATGTTATAGAATGGATTTGAAAACCCAAAAACAATCCTGATCTTAGTAGAACTAACCAATAAGGACCCAAGAAAGCTAGGGTACCTAAAAGAAAGTGATAATTCTATTTTGCAGGAACACCAGAGAAAGAACCGCAAAGTAAAATGGTACTTAGAAAGTGCGTGTTCGAGTCACATGACAGGTGACAAAAACCTGTTCAAAGAAGTTACTAAGATAGATGGAGGAAGTGTCAAATTTGGTGATGATTCAAGAGGAAAGATAATTGGCACCGACACAGTTCCATTCAATAACAATTGTGATATTACTGAAGTATATCTTGTAGATGGACTCAACTACAATCTCCTGAGTATAAGTTAGCTATGTGATTCAGGGTACAAAGTTAAATTTAAGAAAACAGGATGCGCTATTGAAGATGAGTCAGGTAAAATAATACTCCCAGGAAAAAGGTATGGAAATGTTTACATTTTTTATGGCATTGAAAACCTAGATAGTCACATCTGCTTAGAATCTATATCTGATGATCCATGGTTGTGGCATAAGAAACTTGGTCATGCAAGCATGCCTCTAATTGAGAAACTCTCCAAGTATGATTTAGTTATTGGTCTTCCTAAACTCAATTTCTCTATAAATAATGTATGTGATGCATGTAGATTGGTAAACAAACTAGAAACTCCTTCAAAAGCAAAGACATTGTGTATACCACCAAGACCTTACAATTGCTTCACATGAATTTATTTGGACCCACTAGAACTGCTAGCATTGGAGGAAAACGATATGCTTTTGTTATTGTTGATGACTATTCACATTTTACATGGGTAATTTTTTTTTCTCATAAAAATGAAGCTTTGAAATACTTTGAGATTTTTTGTAAAAGATTTGAAAGAGAAAAAGGGTACCTTATCACAATCATCCAAAGTGATCATGAAGGAGAATTCGAAAGTAGATCATTTGAAGATTTCTGCAATGATCAAGGATATACTCACAACTTTTTAGCTCTAAGATCACCTCAACATAATGGAGTAGTTGAGCGGAAAAATCGAACTCTACAAGATATGGCCAGAACAATAATATTAAAATATTCCCTGCCAAATCATTTTTTGGTAGAAACAGTAAGCACATCCTACCACATTCTCAACAGATGTCTTATAAGACTTATCTTGAAGAAAACTCCATATGAATTATGGAAAGGTAAACGGCCCAACATAGGCTATTTGCATCCTTTTGGCAGCAAGTGTTTTATCCACATAAATGGTAAGGAAATCTTGGAAAATTTGATCCAAGAAGTGATGAAGGTATTTTTATGGGTTATTCCATAAATAGTAAATCTTTTAGAGTTTATAATAAACGTACTTTATCTGTAGAAGAATCATTACATGTCATATTTGATGAAAATAACACTACAACCGAGAAAGGAATTATTGCAGGTGATGAAGATATCAGCCAAGAAACATCACAGACAAGCGAATCTCATAAGTCGACTGATAATACAGACAGTGTCACAAAGTCGACTAATGAACCTATCAATAATCAACCAGAATCATAGAAGGAGTCAATTACTCATACGATTGCAACACATCCAAATGAGTAGATAAGTGAATCAGAATATCCTCAGAAGTTTTATCATAAAGAGATCCAAGTGAATGAATGAAAACCAGGGGAGCTCTCAACAAAAAGGTAAATGTAGCACTCATATCTCAGATCGAACCAAAGAAGGTTGAGGAAGCATTAAAAGACTCCAGCTAGGTACAAGCAATGCAGGAGGAACTTGATCAATTTGATAAAAATCAAGTCTGGGAACTGCTAACTAAGCCTGCAAATGCTACTGTAGTTGGAACCAAATGGATTTTCAGAAATAAGCTAAATGAAGATGGAAAGGTTGTGAGAAACAAAGCTAGATAAGTAGCCCAAGGCTACTCACAGCAGGAAGGAGTCGACTATGATGAAATCTTTGCACTAGTAGCTCAACTAGAGTCTATACGGATTCTTCTTGCATATGCATCCTTCAAACGATTTAGACTTTTCCAAATGGATGTCAAAAGCACATTTTTAAATGGCTTTATTGATGAGGAGGTATATGTAAAACAATCTCCTGGTTTTGAAGACTCAAAATTTCCTTACCACGTGTATAAGTTGACTAAAGCTCTGTATGGACTTAAACAAGCTCCACGAGCCTAGTACGAAAGACTTAGCTCATTTCTACTTGACCATGGCTTTAAAAGAGGTAAAGTAGACACTACATTATTTATCAAAAGATCATCAGGAGGTAATCTTATTATTCAAGTCTATGTTGATGATATTATCTTTGGAAGTGCTAACCCTCTTTTGTGCAAGGAATTCGCTAGTCTTATGCAAAGTGAGTTTGAAATTAGCATGATGGAAGAGCTTACGTTTTTCCTTGTACTTCAAATTCAATAATCTGAAGAAGAAAACTTTGTATGACAAATGAAATATACAAAGGAATTAATTCAAAAGTTTGGCATGAGCAGCGCTAAAGCAATTGGTACACCAGTGAGCCCGTCAACAAGTCTCGACAAGGAGGAAAAAGGAAATTCAGTTGATGAAACTAAATATCGTGGAATGATTGGCTCTTTGCTTTACTTGTCTGTCAGTCGACCAGATATTATGTTTAGTGCGTATAAATGTGCCAGGTTTCAGTCAGCTCCTAAGGAATCGTACATGACTGCAGTAAAGAGAATAATTCGTTATCTCATTGGAACTATATCATATGGACTATGGTACCCACGTTCTAACAATTTTAAGCTTGAAGGTTTTTCAGATGTTGATCTTGCAGGTGATAACGAAGACAGAAAGAGCACTAGCGGAACATATCAATTACTGGGAAAGGCATTAATATCATGGAACAGTAAGAAACAAGGCTCAGTTGCATTATCCACAACTGAGGCAAAATATAATTCCATTGGGCAATGCTGTGCACAGTTACTATGGATATCTCATCAACTGGGTGACTATGAACTATTTTTTAAACCTATTTAAATATTTTGTGATAACTCTAGTGCTATATGTCTCTCAAAGAATCATGTGCATCATTCTAAGGCTAAGCATATAGATATTAAACATCATTTCATTAGAGATCATGTCCTTAAGGAAGATACAAAATTATCATTTGTTGGCACCACAGATCAATTAGCAGACATTTTTGCAAGCCTTTACTTGAAGATAGATTTTGCTCCCTAAGAGAACTACTTGGCATTATTTCGCTTGATCATAAAAATTAGGACCTATGTGTTAATTTTAATTCTTGCGTATCTAATATTTTCAATTTTATTTTCTCTGTAAGTACGCATTAATTAAGCGCCTACGGTTTTCCTCTCTTTTCCCATAAATCACAGCTTTCAAGAAAGAAAAATCAATCATCATGACCCTTCACTGACACCCTTTCCTTTCCTCTACTCAACCGTCAAAGTCCTTTCTTTTTAATCCTCTAAACCATCCTTTCGTGTCTTCATTGTTCTTATCGCTCAGAAACCCTTCTTCAAAATTCTCCAATGGCTAAACACTCCAAGAATCCTTCTGTCTCCACTAGAAAAAGTACTCGTTCTAAGGGAAACCCCTCTTCTCAGCCTCTAGAACAAGTAGACCTAGGGTCTGACCACTTGGAAGGGTTTGCCTCTTCTCAGGCAGAACTATCTGACCACTCTCACCGAATAGGCAAAAAATCTCTTGGCAAAAAGCTGATAGAAGGCCCCCTTAAATCTTTTCCCCCCAAGAAATCCAAAGTAGATATCTCGAGTTCTCTAGAGTCCGACCTCAATTTCTGGGATACCCCAAATAGGGATTTCTTTGTTGCTCTCACGTAGAGTAATCGATCTTGATGACATGTAGGCCTTAAATTGTAAGGTAAAGGATTTGTTTGTTTTTTAAGGATGGTCTAAATTCCTCTTTGTATCCCCTCCCAAGGTTTATGAACCTTTAGTGAGAATGTTCTATGCCAATCTACGTTCTAGCAAGCCTGATAAGTTAGAATCCCTAGTTCTAGGAAAACGCATTTTCCTTGATTGTGCCATGTTTGACCATATTTTTCAGTGTAAGTGCTCTGGCATTCCCATGCTTTTCAAAGATACTTGTCCTGATGACTTTGAAATTTCTTTTGATCTAGCAAAATGTTATATTTTTGAGTGTCCATCTGATTTCCTTCCTAACTAGTTAGGTCCCGGTGATGTTATTTTCGAAACCCGAGTTCTGGCCCACATTGTTGCAACTACTCTCCTTCCTCGCACTGGCGCATTCTCCACATTCTCTCAACGAGATATCTTTCTTGTCTACTGTATAGTGACCAAACTTAAAGGTTAAACTGTCCTCATGGGTCATAAACTTCATGATTGAAAGTGTTGATGATCCCACCAGTCATCCCTATGGTATGGCTATCACCCACATCTTGGAAGCCCATAACACCTCTATCTCAGAATACCATTTTGTCTCTGTTTCAAAGTCCTACAATTCTAGAGCCTTTGCCAGTAAGGGGTATGTGTGTACTAAGGGTTCCTGGGTGAAGAAACAATAAGGTGAAGTCAAGAATGTTCGGCCTGATTCTAAGATCAAAGCCTATGTTTCCCATCATAGTGTAGGTGATCCTGATCTTGTAGAGAAATTGACTACTATTGACAACAACTTGATCATCATCAAGGACCTTCTTGCTGCAACTCAATCAACGGTTGGGGATATCCATGCTATCTCCAAAGAGACTGGGTTCGACGTTTCAAAGATAAGGGTCAAAATTCTCAAACTTGCAGAGAATGCAGTCAAAGCCTTCAAGGAAGTACATGACAGGATTGATGGAGTGACAGTTTCAGCTAATGCCAGCTTTGAGCGTCTAAAGGAGTCAATTTGCAACACTCTCACTTATTTCTTGCGTCGTTACTTGTGGATGTTTCAGACAATGTTTTTTGCCATTTTGCTATTTTGGACTGGATAACCAGTCACTGGATACTTTCTTTACTTTTTCTAAACTCTGCATGCCTATAGTTTGCAAATATTTTCCTATGATGTGCTTGTTTCTACTTATTTTCAACTGTATATATGCATGTCCCCTCTTTGCTGATGTCAAAAAGGGGGAGAAAAGATAGTCATACATTGTAGGACAAATAGCAACACTTGTTGAGGGGGAGTCGACCGAAGCATATGCAGCACATGTTGAGGGGGAGTTGACTACAGTGGAGCAAGCCAACAGGGAAGTAAACTGTTGTTTATATATATATATATATATATATATATATATATATATATATATATATATATATATATTATTTTTGGAATCATCAAAAAAGGGAAGATTGTTAAATATGAGTTTCAATAATGAAAAATAATATATCACATTTGGTGTAGGATCACAAGAGATAAACAAAGAAACCAAGACTCCCTATCATTCAAGCATGGCCTAGGGGAAACAATTCATCAACAGAAATAAAGGAAAGGAAAAGTATCAATGACTAGCTATGAAAAAGGAAAAAGCAGCAAAATTTTGTAAGAAGAATCAATTAATGATTTGATAGATAATTGACGGAAGCTAGTATAGGAAAGTCCCAAAATCAAAGGAAAATAAGAGTGCAAAGTTCTACACTTGAGATCATTAAAGCACGAAATCAGGGATCCATTATCAATCACTCAAGTAACGGAAAGATTTGCCCAGCGGAAGAAAAGCCTGTCAAGGACACAAGTCAAGGAAGATCAATGGAAACCTAACCTTATTCTTGGAAAGAATCAATTTGCGATTCGGTTCAAGAATCAATTACCATGGGTTTGTAATCTCTCATGATTCGCATCAATCAAGAGTCAAGAAGGCCTCACGAAGTATATATACGTATGTTCCAGGCTTGAAGCAGATATACTTTGAATGAACCATTATTACTCTTTTTGTTCTAATCCAAACAAGCATTGTACTTCTTTTTAAATCTGTTGTGTGATTAGTGAGAGAAAAAAAAGAGATAAACACTGGTGAGGCATTGTATCAAGAAGGGAAAAGTGACATAGAAACTAAGCTATTGGTGTAAAGCTACATCAACCAACTTGTACTCGAGACACTTCAAATACTGAAAGAGATCACCCTTGCAACCCAAGGGGACTAGACATAGGATTCACATTGAATCCGAACCAGTATAAAAATCCTGGTGTCTTTATTTTCTGCACTTCATTTTTGCATTATTATTATTCTATTCTTATCTCTAGTCAGCTAATTGGTAAACTAGTCAACTACTTAGAATACTGAAAATAAAAATTGTCAATTCACCCCCTTCTTGTACTTTCACTCTATGCCTACATGCCAAGTATGCATGTCAAGTGTAATGCACCATAGTGATAAACTCATGTTCTCATGCTCTCAGAGTAGTCAACCTCACTCAGCATGCTCAATCACTCAGTCCTCCCAGTCACTCAGGCCTCCCAATCATTCGGCACTCGCACTCGCACTCGACACTCGCACTCAGTAGGTACCTGCTCTCACTGCTGGTATGTCAGACTCCGGAGGGGCGGATCCTGCCCAAGCGCTAATATAAACCAATCATGGCATGAATCAACAAAGCTTGTTGCGGCATGCATTCCGATCTCATAAATATCACTCACAATTAGGCCCTCAGCCTCACTCAGTCATCATCCTCTCCAGTCTCCCGGCCTCACAAATCTCATACCTATCAACCCAACAATGATAACATGGTATGACAACAAATGATAACAGAGATCGAGATATGATATGCAAATGAATGAGTATGACTAAGTATGTAATTGCAATTTAAGCAAATAACTCAACAATAGAAATGACCTTAGTGGGTCCCAACAGGATAAGAATATAGCCTAAACATAGTTTCTAACATGGATCACAACTCAATTACTCTAGCATGTTGAAATTTCATGGATAAAAACAAGATTAGGTCACTATACAGTACCACAGAATCAACCGAGTCATAATTCACATGGTGCACGCCCACACGCCCGTCACCTAGCACGTATACTCAGGGATTCATACCCTCAACACATGGTTTAGAAGTTTTACTTACCTCGAACAAGCCGAATCCAAAATCGAGCAAGTCAAACAATACTTTAGAAACACCATCACGCACGTACCGACCTTCGAACGACTCAAAACTAGCCAAAAGCAACTCAAGAACATTAAACAATGCCAAAGGAAACAAACCCAATCGATAAATATGAAATCTTTAATCAAAAGCCCAAATTCAACCAAAAAGTCAAACCCATGTCCGCACCTCGGAACCCGACGAAACTCACAAAATCCGATAACCCATTCAATTATGAGTTCAACCATACTAGTTTCACTCAAATTTGACTCCGAATCGATGTTCAAAACTCAAAATTTTACTTTATGAAATTTTAGACAACCCCTCCACCCCCAAATTTCACTTTGAAATCATCAATCAAATGCCAAAACAAAGATGGATTCATAAAATATAATCAAAACCGAGTATAGAACACTTATCCCAATCCATGTGGTAAAAGTTGCCTCCAAAATTGCCCAAATCCGAGCTCCCCAACTCAAAATATGACTAAATGAACAAACCCTTGATATTATATGTTTCTGCCCAGTTGTTCTGCCTCGTTTCTTGTTCCAAACGATCCCGAAACTCGCTTTTGATGCCTCCAATGGATTCCTTGTAAAATTCCAGTCAAGTTAGGCTTTCGAATCACTCCATTTTATAATGAAGGAGATATGTTGGTTTAAATATTTGGAAATAGTACAGATTTTTAAATATGAATTCAGTGGTAATTTCGTCATTAATCTGAAAAAATCTAGCAACCCAATTCTTAGTAAAATGATCATAAATTTCTCATACGATGTTGAAACTTGATGATTCCAGTTGCTATGGTTCCAAAATTATGATACGGATCTAATGCTTCAATCAAAACTGAAATTGGAGCTCATTTGCTTAATGTGGTACCATTTATGCTTGAATAAAAGACGTTGAAACATCAAAAACGAGCGCAACACAACCCAAACCTATCTAAAACTCACCCGAGCTCCTGGGGACCCCGTCCGAACATACCAACAAGTCCCATAACATAACACTGACTTACTCGAGACCACAAATCGCGCATAACAATATTAAAATCACGAATCGCACCTCAAATCAAACTTAATAAACTTTGAATTCTTCAACTTCCAAAACTCGTGCCGAACCTTATCAAATCAACTCGGAATGAACTCAAATTTGCACATAAGTACCAACTGACATAACAAAGCTATTTCAATTTTTGAAACCATAATTCTAATCTAATATCATCAAAGTCAACTCCCGGTCAAACTTATGAACATTCCAAACCTTTAAATTTCTAACTTTCGCCAAATAGTGCCGAAACCGTCTAGAAATATCCAAATAAAAATTTGGGCGTACGTCCAAGTCTAAAATCAACATCCAGACCTAATGGAACCATAAAATCTCTGATCCGAGGTCAAGTAGTAAAAAGTCAAACTTGATTAATTCTTCCAACTTAAAGCTTCCTAGTTGAGAATCATTCTTCCAAATCAATTCTGAATCACCCGAAAACCAAAACCGACTATACACACAAGTCATAATACATCATACGGAGATACTCATGCCCTCAAACTAACGAGCGAAGTGCTAATGCTCAAAATAACCAGTCGGGTCGTTACATGTTCCAATGAGTATCTTTGTACTAGTCTCTTTTGTATAATTATTCAGTCAATTAGAAATTCTATACATACTGTGGATCATGTATTTATATCAGAATGGCATCATTTGTACTTCATCTATTGAGTATAAAAGGTATAAATAATTTTAGGTCATTAAGTCAAATGCTGATGATTTTCACTTATGAGATTTTCTTTATCATGAAGTTGTTGGGAAAATTAATCCCCCCCCCCCCCAAAAAAAATAATATTTACGGTAATAATAACGGAATAATAGTGTAGTACCGAGATACGGTAATAAACAAGAATAAAAAGAAAAGCAAAGAAACCAGAATTTTTACGTGAAAAGTCCTTCTGCATAAGGAAAAAACCACGGCCCGAGAGGAGAAACTGATTTCACTATAGCAGGAATTTTATAATTTATGGTACCGGATAAAATACTCCAAAACCACTATACACTAAAAAGAAATAACCCTCTTTTGAATTTTTTACCTCACTACAATACCGCTCAAACTTTCTGTATTTTTTCTCACAGAGTATTTTTCTTCTTACTCTATCTGTTTGGTGTGTTTCACAAATGACTAAAGAGCTCTCTATTTATAGAGATTCAATACTCTTGCAGATGTCATCAGTGACGCCAAATGAAAGATAGAAATTTCAAACTTTTCAATGTGAACAAATCAAAATGTCGGCTGCCAAATCTATAAAAGTTGTTGACATTAGAAGTCTTTATCAAAGGAAGAAAAACATCTTCCTTAAATCATAGACCATAGGATGGACCCATCAAATCTCCTCCTCCAGTCGCATGCACCTGAAGGTGATATTTTCGGTTTTTCATATAAAGCTCATGCAGACAAGTTCTTTGCATAGCTCGAACTTGTCTCTTGGTATCACCTTAGTCAGCATATCCGCGGGATTTTCACTCGTATGAATCTTTTTGACCTGCAAAGATTTGTTCTTCACTTGCTCACAAATCCAACAATATCTCACACCAATATGTTCTTGCATGGTATATGAAATTCTTTCTCAAGTCTATTATACTTTGACTATCACAATAGACAACATACTCCTTCTGATGCAAGTCAAGCTCTTGAAGGAATCGTTTAAAACATATCATCTTCTTGCCAGCTTCAGTAGCGGTAATGTAATTTGCTTTAGTTGTAAAGAGTGCAACACACTTCTGCAGTACTGTATTTCCATGATATAGCTCCCCTTGAAATTGTAAATAAATATCCGGTACCTGATTTTGTATTATCAATATCACCTACCATATCGGCATCTTTATAGCCCTTAATATTGGATCAGATCCTCCAAAACACAAACAGACTCTTACGGTACCACTCAGGTACCTAAGTATCCACTTGACTGCTTCCTAGTGTTCTTTTCCAGGATTTTCGAGAAACTTGCTAACAACACAAATTGCATGAGCAATATCAGGCCTGGTGCATACATCTGGCTTTCGACTGCTGAAGAATAAGGAACTCTAGCGATGCCCTCTTTTTCCTCATTTTCTGTAGACATATCTTCTTGCTCAACTTCAGATGACTAGCAAGAGGTGTGTTGACTGGCTTAGCACTCTTCATGTTGAAGCGTTCCAGTACACGCTTAATGTACTTCTCCTGAGACAGCCTCAATTTTCTGCTTGTTCTCTCTCAACTAACTTCATCCCTAGAATTTGTTGTGCTGGTCTCAAGTCTTTCATATCAAATGACTTCGATAAATCTCCCTTCAACTTTGCAATTAGCTCCTTTTCTTTTCTTACAATTTACATGTCATCCACATAAAACAACAAAATAATAAAGTCGTTGTCAGAAAATCTTTTGAAGTACACACATGGATCATAATAGGTCTCCATGTAAGTTTGACTTTTCATGAATGAGTCAAACTTTTTGTACCACTGCCTTGGTGCCTGCTTCAACCCATAAAGACTCTTATTTAATTTGCACACCATGTGTTTCTTTCCAGCTACTTTAAATCCTTCTAACTACGCCATATAAATCTCCTCTTTCAAATTTCCACGAAGAAATGCTGTTTTTACATCCAACTGCTCCACTTCAAGATCTAGGCTAGTTGCTAAGCTTAAAATTGTTTGAATAGAAGTCATTTTGAAAACATGTGAGAAAATTTTATCAAAATCAATACCTTTCTTCTATTCAAAACCTTTTATCACCAATCGAGCTTTGTATCTAACCAGCTTGTCATTTCCATCTTTCTTGAGTTTAAGGATCCATTTGCATTTGAGTGGGCTTTTACCCTTTGAAAGCTCAACTAGCTTGTACGTGCCATTTTTCTATAGAAATTCCATATCTTCTTGTATGGCTTTCATCCATTAGATTTTTTCTAGATAGGACAGCACCTCCTTAAGACTTTCTGGCTCCCCTTCATCACTGATGAGGATACACTCTGTGAAAGGGTACCTGCATGACTTTACCCTTCGCCTTTATGATCTCCTTAGAGGTTGAGGTTGTTCTTCTTCTTGAGTGGGGGTACTCTACTTGCTCGACATCATCATCAAGTTGGTCCCCCTTCTCGGCAACCCTCATCGGTTCTACTTTCTGCACTTTAGGATTATTAGAAGTAGAAGGACTGGTAACAAGGTTAGGGATTATACCATTTTTGTCCTTCTCTGACTTATCATCTGCAGTTCCAACTTCACTTTCTCGGAACATTACATCTCTACTTCTGATGACCTTTTTCTTTACAGGATCCCATAATATGTACTCGAACTCTTCATATTCATATTCGATGAATATGCAAGGAACATATTTATCATCCAATTTTGTTCTCTGCTACTTTGGTACATTTGCAAAAGCTCTACAACCGAACACCTTCATATGTGAGTAGGACACCTCGTTGTTGGTCTAAATTCTCTCTGGGATATCAAACTTCAATGGAACTGATGGAATCTTATTGGTTAGATAACAGGTTGTCTGAACTACTTCAGCCCATAATGACTTAGGCAGTTTAGTCGTTCTTAGCATGCTTCTTACCTTCTCAACAATGGTGTGGTTCATTCTCTCAGTGCAACCATTGTGTTGTGGGGTTTCATGAACAGTCTTTTTGTGTCTGATCCCATAGCTTAAACAGTACTCTTCAAATTCCTTGAAGTGTACTTACCTCCATTGTCAGTTCAGAGATGCTTTAGCTTTTGGCATGTCTCCCCTTTCACTAGAGAATAAAACTTCTGAAAAACTTGAAACACATGATCTTTGGTTTTCAAGAAATAAACCCATAATTTTTGTGAAGCTTCATCAATAAAAGTAATAAAATATTTATTACCGCCCATCAATTCTATCTACATTTGACCATAAACACCAGAATGTGCAATCCCTTCTCTCTCATATGACCTATTCTTTTGTGCCACATATCTGCAAAAATCTCATCTTATGCAGTGTTCAATTCACCTTGGCATATTTTTGCATTTATCCCGTACACGTGCCACGAGCAACTCCCTTTGCAATCACCAATGATCCCTTGGTGAGTGTCCACTTTTGATTTGCAAAATAGTTCTCATATCTATCTCGGTCCAAAGCTATTCCAGAGATTAAGTTCATCCGCAAATCAGGTACATGCCGTACGTCCATTAGAACTAATGTGCATCCGACATTTGTCTTGATACAAATGTCATCAATCACCATAATCTTTGAGTAATGTTACCCATTCTCACAGTGCCAAAATCAGCTGCTATATATCTGTAAAAAAATTCTCTTACTGGTGTGGCATGCTAAGATGTTGTTATGTCAACCACCCATGGAGGTTGTGTTGTCGTCATTCTTCTGGCCGCTGCTTTCACCTTTGCCATTTCTTAGATTTGGGCAATATCTTTTGAAGTGACCCAGTTGATCGCAATTGTAGCAAGAGGTTGTGTTGTTCGTCATTTTTCTGGCCGATGCTTTCACCTTTGCCCTTTCTTAGATTTGAGCAATATCTTTTGAAGTGGCCCGGTTGATCGCAATTGTAGCAATTTTTGACTTTTGATTTGGATCAGTTCTTGGACTTCTCACGACCTCCGGATCTACCATAGTTACTCGAACTCCTTTGGTAACTCCTGCCTCTACCTTTTGTGATGAGAGCATGTCCTTGATTTTCAGGCTTCTTTATCATCTTCTCAATGAGTAGAATAGCCGATGTGACGCCCTTCAACTCAATAGTAGTTTTACCGTGCAGGATAGTTGTTGCCAATTATCGTTCGAAGATGGCAATGATTTCGAAAGCAAGATGACTATATCATCTTCCTCGATCTTTACTCCGAGGTTGGCAAGCTGCGTGATTAGTCCATTAATTACATTTAAATGTGAAGAAAAAAATAAACCTTCACCCATATGTAGGGCATATAATTGCTTATTCAGATATAACTTATTTGTCAGCATTTTGAACATGTATAGGCTTTTCAACCTTATCCAAATGCCACATACAGTCTCTTTATCAATGATGGTATTTACCACATCATCTGCTAAGTGCAACCTGATTGCACTAGCAGCCTTTTCATCCAAGTCAGCCCAATCCTCAACTTTTATGGTATGAGGCTTCTTGGCATCACTATATTAACCTTGTGTAATCATTGTTGGATGAGCATATCCCTCATCCTTCTTTGCCATGTTGAGAAATTGTTATCTTCGTTGACATTTACTACTTTGTACTTTACTCCGGACATTTTATTTTTCCACCAATTATAGTACTATCGATCGTGAAGGGTATTTCAATGAACGAGCATAATGTGTGCTTTGATACCAATTATTAGGAAAATTAACCCCCACAAAAATAGTATTCATGGTAATAGCAACGAAATAATAATGAAGTACTAAGACACAGTAATCAAAAAGATTAAAAAGAACAATAAAGATACCAAAATTTTTATGTGAAAAACCCTTCTAAATAAGAAAAAAACCACGGCCCAAGAGGAGCAACTGATTTCACTATAGCAAGAATTTTATAAATTGTGGTACCAAGTAAAATTAACCCTCTTTTGATTTTTCCACCTCATTACAATAGTGCTCGAACTCTCTACATTTTTTCTCACAGAGTACTTTTCTTCTTACTCTGTAAATTGTCTCTTACTTTATCTGTTTGGTGTGTTTCACAAATGACTCAGGAGCTCTATATTTATAGAAATTCAATACTCCTATAGATGTCATCAGTGACGCCAAATAAAAGATAGAAACTTCAAACTTTTCAATGTGAACAAATCAAAACGTCGGCTGCCAAATCTATAAAAGTTGTTGATATTAGAAGTCTTTGTCAAAGGAAGAGAAACATCTTTCTTAAATCATGGACCATGGGATAGACCCATCAGAAGTATATATAGCTTATGAATGTTTAGAAATATATAGTTGGTTCACTCGATCACAAATAAGGTATTGAGTGTCAATCATGCGCTTGTAGGCATATAAATTTAATTCGTAAAATAATTTGGACTATATTTTAAATTCAAGATATGTTAGTTCAAATAAGTTTATTGGGATAATAAAATTGGATTAGTTATATAAGTCCACTTTAAATGCATTAAATAAATAAGCCTGAATCCAATGGGCAAGCCTATTTAACTAGGCTACGAGTGATGAACCCACTTCATTTAGCCCAAGATGTCATCTTCCTAGAGGCCCGGTTTGGTGCCACGTGTCAGATGACGTGGCACGCCAAGTCAAATAGAAGATCCAATAGGATCATGCCACGTGTCAAATTGACAAGGCATGCCAAGTCAAATTAAAATGCCAATGAAATCGTGCCACGTGTGCAAGTGACATGTTCTAACCAATCAAATACGGCCTTGTCATACTTTGGTCTGATTGGTCGAAAAGAGTTTGTTTTCATCATAACTCTTCTTTTCCACAACTATAAATAGGGGTCTTCATAACTCATAAAAGAGACCAGAAGTTATAACCAGAATCAAGAGGGAGCTCGTGGATCAAACGCTGCAGATTTCTCTAAAAGCTTCAAGCATTCAAGTGTTCTAAGGATTAAAAAATCAAGAAGATTCAAGAACAAGCTGCAAGCCCTTGGATTAAAAATATGTCAAGATCAAGATCAAACCTCCAGCACTTGGATTGAAATAAAATAAAATTCAAGATTAAGCTCGAAGGCTTTTTATTTACTATTGGATAGAAGAATCAGAGGATTCATAAAGATTGTAACACTCATATTGTTTGAAATAAAATACTACGATTGTTATAATATTTTTTCGATCTCGATTATTTTTTTAACGCAAATTTATTGTCTACAAATTCTGGCATGCCCAGTGGGACAATCTACCTCTCATCTCAACTTTTCAATCAACAAAGTTCAAGAACATCGAAATGGCTTCAAAGAAGGTTAACTCCATATCAACTTCCACCAAGACTGCTAATTCCAAGTTTTATGCTGATGTGGAAAGCATCCTCGATGTTACCTTTGGAAGCTTTGGACCAACTACAAGGAACAAGGCAAGCTCTTTAGGACAACAAGCACTCCAAGTGCCGTCCGCATCAACCCATGTTTTCGGATCTTTATCCCCAAAAGGAGCAAGATCTTTCACAAACGCACCCTAAGGAGAAAGCGATGTTGAAAAAATTAAGAAAACTCTAGCTCTGCTTAACCTCTTCAGATCCAAGAACTCTGTTGTGAAGGAAGATGATGATACTTCAAGTAATGGATCCTCCCCAATTACACCGCATAGTGTGAGCCAATCAAGGATAAATCTATGTGACAATCCATGCTACTCCCCATCATCCACAACAATCATGCAAGCAATGGTATCGAACACTTCATCTGTGGAGGAGCAGTTGACAAACTTGACAGAAGCAATTGTTGGCTTGACCAAGTGCATGAAAAAATCAAGATTCTAGAGAGTGATTCTCCTCCAAGACAAGTAGCATGTACTAAGGTTATCACTGTCTCTTCTGAAGGGATGATTCCAATCAATAAACTAAAGGAGTTCATTGAAGGGACTATCAAAAATAAGTCTGAAGTTGCTTCCAAGTCCTCCCTCACATATGCAAAGCGGTATACAGCAAGGATCGACATGTTGAAGATGCCTGTTGGCTATCAACCTCCAAAGTTTCAATAGTTTGATGGTAAAGGCAATCCAAAGCAATATGTGGTGCACTTCGTTGAGACATGCAACAATGCTGGGACTTGTGGAGATTACCTCGTCAAGCAGTTTGTCCGCTCGCTAAAAGGAAATACTTTTGATTGGTATACAGACCTCGAGGCAGGATCTATTAATAGCTGGGATCAACTAGAACAAGAGTTCCTCAATTGATTTTATAACATAAGGCACACTGTGAGCATAGTAGAACTTACAAATACTCGGTAACGAAAGCGTGAACCAGTTATCGACTTTATGAATAGTTGGAGGAATGCAAGCCTCAACTGCAAAAATAGGCTTAGTAAAGCTTCTGGCATAGATATGTGCATCCAAGGCATGCATTGGGGACTGCGCTACATCTTGCAAGGTATCAATCTTAGCACATTTGAATAACTTACGACTCGTGCCCATGACATGGAGTTGAGCATGGCCTCCACTGGAAATGAAAGGTTGCCCGTCTATGAGCCTCGCAAAGGGAACGACAAACAAGAAGTTAGGAAATGGACCAAGTTTGTACCCAAGTCTGAAAGCAAATAAGCTATGAATGTCAACACATCACTTGTGAAGTTCACAACGAAGGTGAGCAAGAAACAAAGTATGAAATCCACTTCTTTTCAAGATAAGCCAAGTGGAAAGTTTACTCTAAAAGAAATACAAGAGAAGAAGTACCCATTTCTGAATTCTGATGTGCCAGCAATTTTTGTAGAACTCCTCGAGTTAAAGCTCATTGAGCTTCTGGAGATGAAGCGGCTAAATAAAGCTGGAAAAATAAATGACCCAAATTACTGTAAATACCATCGACTTGTGAGCCACCCTCTAGAGAAATGCTTTGTCTTCAAGGACAAAGTTATAGACTTGGCTCGTGAAAATAAGATTGAACTTGAAGATGAGAAAGAAAGCGCAAACCGAGTCTTTATCACTTTTGGTTTATTCAATCCAGATGAAGAATTACTGGAGAACAACAAAGCCAAAGTTGATCAGCCTGATGATGAAGGTTGGATGTTGGTGACTCATCGTAGGCACCACAAAAGAAGCCCACGAAAAGAATCAATAGAACAACAAACAAGGAAAAAAATGGTAAAAAGACTGAGAAAACCACGTCCAGTTAAGCATTTGAAGAAAGCAAAAGTGGAGGTGCACCACCCTCAAAAGCCACGACATCCAATGACCTTGGAGGAGTTCTTTCCAAGTTGGTTCCGCATGAAGATTTCCCATGATGGTATTGAAGCCTTTTGTTGCAATGCTAATAAAGGGGAAGAAAAGAGTGATGACCTACCCTTGGCACCATCTTCAGAAAAGCTCATCGAGTCCATTCCTCAAGATGTTAATATTTACAAGGAAAATGTTACGTTCACAAATGACGATCTTCTACTAGGTGACACTCCTCATAAGCGCACATTGTACCTGGTTGGCTATATGCGTGATGAAAGGGTAAATCAAATTTTAGTTGATGGAGGATCCTCGGTGAACATCTTGCCAATTCGTACTGTGAAAGAACTTGGCATTCCTATGAACGAACTCTCGAAAAGTCGTTTGATGATTCAGGGATTCAACCAAGGGGGAAAAGAGCCATATGCGTGATCAGGTTAGGAATCACGATTGATGATATGCAATTAAGTGCATGGCTGGATATGATCGATGCAAAGACTTCATATAACGTCTTGCTTGGAAGGACTTGGATACATGAGAATAAAGTGGTTCTATCTACCTACCACCAATGTTTGAAGTACTATGAGGGTGAAGTCGAGAAGAAGATAGTTGTTAATGACAAGCCATTCACTGAGGCCGAGTCACACTTTGCTGATGCAAAGTTCTACTTAAAGAACCACATTGTGAAGGAGATAAAAGTTGATGATATCATAAAAAGTAAGAATGACGAGTCCACAACTAAAAGAGTTGAGATGAATATTGGCAAAGCCAAAGCTATTGTTGAAGGGGTATACCCTAACTCGAATAAATCTTATAGAGGGAACATTGTATCTTATGACAAGAAAGTAACTCATGTACTCTACTATGTCCCTAAAAAGAAGAAAGAGGAGGGTGAATCATCTAATCTCCAAACTAACATGCTAAATGGGTTAACTCTTCCGGTCAAACAAATAGAGGTAGTAAAGTTGTCCTCAATGCTACTTGCAGGGTTTGTGGCCCAAAATCATTTGCAGAATGTCATTCTATACAAAGCGAACAAATTAAAGTTTTGATCCTAATGCTTACAGGCTATTTGCAAAAGCTGGATACAATCCCAATAAGCCGTCAAAGTTAGGGAAGCTCCCATCAGAAGCTGCTACGAGGCAGCCATGTGAAGGTTTGGGATACAAGCAACTGTCACCAATGCGCATCTCCATAAGAAGGGCGAGCAGCCATTATAGAACTGTAAAAGATGAATTTGCTGCTTCTAACAGGCCTTATGTCTTTGACCGACTTGGAAAATCAACTCTGAGGACTTCCATTTGAGAGATTGGGTCCATTAAGGAAGGGGAAAAAGTTCCAGAGAAATTATCAAAGCAAAAGAACATTCGCTTCGCCCAGAATCCAGAAGATCTCTAAGGATTCCCAAAGTTTGGTTCCTTCTGGAATGAGGTGACAAACAAAACTTATGGTTTCATGTAAAGAAGTACTGAAGGTAAATCCATATAATGTGGTCTACATTAAGGAACGTGACAAAGAAAGAAAGTGTGGGTTCTTCGTATCATGTTACTGGACAAGGTGAGAATGGTGTTTCATCTCTAATGGAGGATGATGAGAAATTGGAGGATGTTTTACCGTGTTATCACATATCCTTCAACGATGGGGACCCTCAAGAAGATATAGATGCGAAAGATACTCAACCTGAACTTGAAGAAGGGGTGAAGACAACAATTGATGCCTTAAAAGAAGTTAACATTGGCACTGATAAAGAACCAAGACCACCTACCTAAGTGCTTTACTAGATGTTGATGAATAAAGCACTTATATTAAGTTACTCAAGGAGTTTAGGGATGTCTTTGCATGGAGTTACAAAGAAAGGCCTGGCTTGAACCCGAAAGTAGCAGTCCATTACCTCGCAGTCAAGAATGGCGCTCGTCTTGTTAAGCAAGCTCAAATGCGCTTTAGGATGGACTTGGTTCCCCTGATTTAAATCAAAGTTAACAAATTCATTGAAGTTGGCTTTATTCATGAAGTTAAATACCCAACATGGGTTTCAATTATTGTCCCTGTAAGGAAGAAGAATGGCCAGATTCGAGTGTGCGTTGACTTTAGAGATCTCAACAATGCGTGTCCCAAAGATGAATTCCCGCTCCCTATTTTAGAGCTCATGATTGACGTAACTACTGGTTATGAGGCAATGTCTTTCATGGATGGTTCATTGGGCTATAACCAAATTTGCATGGCACCAAAAAATGAAGAGCTTACTGCATTCCGCACCCAAAAGGGTATTTATTGCTACAAGGTAATGCCTTTTGGCTTGAAGAACACTGGTGCTACTTACAAAAGGGCTATGCAGAATATTTTTGATGACCTTCTCCACAAGAATGTTGAATGTTATGTTGATGACTTGGTGGTAAAATCAAGAAAGAAGAGTGACCACTTGAAAGACTAGCTTAGGATGAATCCATTGAAATGCTTTGGAGTTACTTGTGGAAAGTTCCTTGGTTTCATTGTTTGGCATCGAGGGATCGAAATTAATCAAGCCAAAGTTAATGCAATTTTGAAAATGCCCGAGCCATGAGATATTCATGAATTGAAAAGTTTGCAAGGAAATCTAGCTCATCTTAGGAGATTCATCTCGAATCTATCTGGGAGATGCCAAACATTCAGTCGCCTTATGAAGAAAGGTGTCCCTTTCAAGTGGGACCAAGCGTGTAGCAATGCCTTTGAGAGCATTAAATCCTACTTGATGAAGCCTCCAGTTTTGGTAGCCTTATACCTGAAAAGACATTGATACTATACATTGCAGCGCAAGAAAGGTTTGTTGAGCACTCTTGGCCCAAGAAAATAGTGAGGGGAAAGAAAACTTGCTTTACTACTTGAGCATGATGATGAGACCAAACGAGCTGAATTATTCGCCAATTGAAAAGTTGTGTTTGGCACTGGTCTTCTCAATTCAATAGTTGAAGCACTACTTTCAAGCTCATATTGTTTGTCTTGTTTCTAAAGCAAATCCCATCAAGTTCGTGATGTAAAAACCTGTTCTTAGTGATCTACTAGCGAAATGGTACCTCCAATTTCAATAATTCGAGATTGTGTATGTTTCTCAAAAGGCTATAAAAGGATAAGCATTAGCAGACTTCTTGGCAGATCATCCGATATCTTATGACCGGGAACTAACTGATGAACTACCTGATGAGGATGCAATGGTCATTGAAGTTCAACCTCCTTGGAAGATGTACTTTGATGGTGCTGCACATCGCGGAGGAGCTGGTGTTGGCGTAGTATTTTTCACTTCTCAAGGTGAGGTTCTTCCCCTACTCTTTTACATTGATACAACTCTGCTCCAACAACGTTGCTGAGTATCAAGCATTAATACTTGGGCTTGAAATGGCTGTCGAAATGAAGCAGTTGCAATTGCAAGTCTTTGGTGACTCTTAGATAGTGATCAATCAGCTCTTAGGTAGTTACAAGGTCCAAAAACCTAAACTACGCCCATATCATGATTATGCTAAAACATTAATGGGGTGTTTTGGTGATGTGACTATTCAACATGTGCCTAGGAAAGAAATTAAGAAGGCTGATGCTTTAGCTGCCCTAGATTCATAGTTAACCCTGTCTGATCAAGCGCAAGTTACTATCTGCCAAAAATGGGCAGTATCACTGCCAAATGAGGGTGAAAGTGAATAAAATAAACTCGAGCATCTTGTTGCTGTTTCTGAAGCTGAGAAGGAAGAATGGTGATAACCCATTATCGATTACTTGATGTAATGACCCGACTTATCGTTTTAAGAATTAACGCCCTGTTCAGTGGCTTAAGGGATCAAAAAGCTTTGTAATATGTATTATGACCCGTGGGTGTGGTCGAGTTTGATTTTCGGAAGATTCGGAATTTAATTAAATGAACAATTCTTATTTAGAAGCTTAAATGAAAAGAGTTGACCGGAGAGTTGACTTTTGAGCAAACGACCCCGGAATGGAATTTTGATGATGGCAATAGCTTCGTATGATAATTTCGGACTTAGGCGTATGTTCAGATTCAGATTTGGAAGTCTGTAGGACAATTCGACGCATTTTGACGAAAGTTAAAAAAATAGAAGATTTTTTTGGAAAATCCTACCGAAGGGTGAATTTTTTATAACGAGGTAGGATTTCGATTCCGGAAATTTTAATAGCTCTATTTCGTCATTTATGACTTGTGTGCAAAATTTGAAGTCATTCCGGATTGATATGATACGTTCCGGCGCAAAATATAGAAGTTGAAAGATTTGAAAACTCAAAATTTGATTCGACGCGCGATTCGTAATTTCGGTGTTATGTGATGTAATTTGAAACCCCGAGTAGGTCCGTATTGTGTTACGAGACTTATTGGTAAATTCGGACGAGGTCCCGGGTAGCTCGGATGAGTTTCGGACGAGGTTTGGATCGAATTTGGACTTGTTGAAAATGCTGGGATTTCTGTTGTTTCTGGGCAGACCTGTTGGGATCGCACTTGCAGAAATTTGGGTGCAGGTGCGACCATCGCAGAAGCGAGATGAAGCTTGCAGAAGCGAAATCGGCTGGGCTGGACTGAGGCCGCAGGTGCGAAGAATTTCTCGCACCTGCATGAGCGCAAGAGCGAAAACTCTTCCGCAGGTGCGAGGGCAGCGCCAGTGGACATCGCAAAAGCGAGAATTGGCTCGCAAGTGCGATAAAATGGTCCGCATGTGTGCAAACTGGGCAGAATGTTAAGGACCAAAAATGTTCATTTCGCCATTTTCGTTTTGGGATTTTTGGAGCTCGGATTTGGGCGATACTGGAGGAATTCTTCACAAGCTTGGTTGCGGTAAGTGTTATATATCCTAAAGTGATTATACTTCATGAATCTATGATTATATTCATCGTTTAATTCGGATTTAAATGGAAGAAATCAAGATTTTTACACAATCTTCCAAAAATGAAAATTTAAGATTTGGAGGTCGAGTTGTTATTGGAATTCGATAAAATTGGTATGGTTGAACTCGCATCGGAAAGGGTGTTCGAATTTCATGAAACTTATGTCGGGTTCCGAGGGGCGAGTCCCGCGTTGACTTTTGTTGACTTTTTAGAATAAATTTTTAAGTCGACGTATTATTATCCAGAATTATTTCCAATGAATTTTAATGAAGTTATACAATTAATTTGGATAGATTTGAGCTGTCCGGAGGTCAATTCAAGCAAGAAGGTGATTTTGGAATATCAGCATAACTTCAAAGAAGTAAGTGTCTTGCTTAACCTCGAGTGGAGGAATTTTCCATTATGCATTGAGTCTTATGTGCAATTTGTGTAATTGAAAATCATGTACGTGAGGTGACGAGTACGTACTTGGTTTATATGTGCAAATTTTATTGAGTTAAAGTATTGAGCATATTGTGTAGTAAATTAGATAATTGTTGGCATATATTTAATCATCTATTTGTCGTGCCTAAATCCTTGTTGTTGACTCTGTTGTTATATGACAAGTTGATGTGATTATTATTTGATTATTTATGAAATTTCGTGAATTTGCTGGTTTGATAATTATTGGAATTTAATTTCATTTTGAATTTTTTCCTCTGCAAATAATTAATTAAATAAGCTTAAGAAGAGGTATTTATATAATTATTATAAATTTAGAGTTAATAAAGACTTTGCTTTTACGTTGAGTAATTTTTATCTCTGTTGATTATTTTTGGGTGTTGTACACATTGTGTGGAGCCTACGACTATTTGTTGTGAAATTAATTGACTTGGTTGTATCTTTGGAATTTTCGTTGTAGCCATTAGGCAAATTGTGATATGAATTGATTTTGTTATGTTGCCGTGATAATTTCCCGTTTAAATTGTTGTGTTATGTTAATTATTATTTTGAAGATATAAGGGTGGCATTTCACCGTTGATATTATGTGGGTATAAGGGTGACATTTCACTGTGGTTGTGTTTGTTGGAATATTGTCTGGGCGGAGCGATAAGGGTGGCAATAGGAGCGATAAGGGTGGTTATTGATATTGTCTGGGTGGAGCGATAAGGGTGGCTATAGGAGTGATAAGGGTGGCAATATTAGCGATAAGGGTGGCTATTGTCGGGGACGATATGTGATGATGTGGGGTTGTAGCATTGATGATTTTCATGTGATGTTGTAATTTTCTTGTGTTTATTTTTATACCTTGTGCAATTTGTCTTATTGTTGGTAAATTGGTAACAATCTGATTTATGTTGAAATTGAGAGCCCGTGGCTATGGCCAGGCGGATTATAAAATAAAATGTGGGCACGAGGTGTCGTGAGTAAATAATGAGGATATTTGGCACGTGAATTGTCCGTGCAGTTGAGATATGAAATGTGGGCACGAGGTGCTGTGATGAAATGATAATGATATTTGGCACGTGAGTTGTCCGTGCAGTTGTGATATATGATGATTTAATTATGGGCACGAGGTTCTGCGGTCCGCAGATTTAGCATTGCGGCCGCAACCTAGTCTTCTACGGTCTGCATCATTACTTCTGCGGCAGCAAGGTACTTCTTCTGCGGCCGCAAGGTACTTCTTCTGCGGCCGCACAATTCTTGTGCGGTCCACAATTCTGAAGGATGAGATTCGCACATTTTCTGAAGTTGATCTCAAGCTCTTCTTTTGCGGCCGCACAATTCCTGTGCGGTCCGCAGTTTGCTAGAAAGTCTGCTGGGATTTCCTTTATTGTCTGCGGACCGCAATTTCTTTTGCGACCGCAAAATTCCTTCTGTGGACCGCACTTTATATGCTTCTGTGACCTTTGTTGCCTTGAGATCGGACTACTCCTTTTTCAGTCGGATTTCATCTCGGGAGTCCAACTTCCAATATTCCTGCAATTTTGCAATTTTCATTAGTTTTGGAAACACAATTCAATGCTTTTAGACTAAAACAAAAGCAAAAAGGCGTTAATAAGTAGTCAAAATCCCCACTTATCAATAATAGCATATTTGGGCTCTAGCGTGTTTAGCACCTTCCCTATGGTTTGAAAATGCTTATGATGCCTTGTTGAGTAGATAACATATTTATTGACGCCTATATCTAATTTTCTTGGCTTGTGTCACTTTGTGCTTAATGCTTAATATTGTGTGGCTCCGTGAATACTCTTATTGTTTGAGAATCGGAATGGAACCGTCCTTAGTGAGTCATATGCCATGTGTAGTGAGAAATTATATAGTCCGTGTCTTTGCATTAGAGTCTAGAACTTTCCCGGCATGTGAGTTGAAGCGAAATTTTAGGTTTTTGCTCGGTTGAAAAATGATTTTAGGCTTTCTTTGATTTGTTTGAGCTTAATGCTTACCACAAATAATATTTATCCCTAGTCAACCCTTTTGAGTCTATAAACTTTTATTTGGCAACCACATTACAAGCATATACCCCTTTGTTCTTAATTATCACTGTTTTGATCCTTTTACCTCTTAAAATACTTTAATTATAAAATGAGCGCTAAAAGAAGTAAGGAGGGAACTTGGGTGGCTTTTGAGTGGAACCAATGAATAAAAGAAAGATGCACTTATATTGTAAAGAACACACCACTAGCAGGAACGGTAGAGAGAAAAAAAGTATTGTTGAAAAAAGAAAAGAAAAAAAAAGAATATAGCAAAAGAAAATAATAATATCTTGTTCTTGCTAGTAGATATGAATTAAAGTAGTGCTTAAAGAAAGAGGAAATACTTTGGGGATGATATTGTTTGTGAAATTGCAGTTGGGTTGAAGAAATATGCGCTTAAATTAATTTTGTGATGTGTTAAAGTGTTTAGGAGGGTCAGTCACTATTCCCAAATTTATCCTACCCATCCTTTATCCCACATTATAACCATAAAAAGTCCTAATTAATTTTAAATCGAGCAAGCCTACATTAGTAGAGGTTTACTTAATGGGTAAGCCTATGGTACTTTGTGCATGCATGTGACTTCTTTGCGAGAGTGAGGGATTTCTTTGATATATGTGAGTCCTTAAAATATATTTGAGCATTTGATTCGAATGTGTGGATTCAACTTACTCTCTTGTTCTTGTTGTGAGTGCACATGATTTCTCAAGGGATATGTGACGTTATTAGAATTCTCTATGATGTTAATTGTTCAAGCCATGAATGCATAAATTGTGTACGACCCACAAAACAAAAGTCCTCTAGGTTGAAAACCTTGAAAGAGGCGGCCTAGGCAAAAGTTAGGACATAAAAAAAGTCCGCTAGGTTGAAAACCTCGAAAGAGGCAGCCTAGGCAAAAGTTATGACATTAAAAAAATAATAACAATAAAAAAACTCACCTATTCTGATGGTATGACTTGATCCTCTTCATCGAGGTACGTAGGAAGCTTAGAGTTTCATTCTAAGTTCAGTCGCATGAGTTGAAAAATATATATCACCCCTAATATTTTTCTAAGTAAGGCATGACGGAATATAATTTGCTTGTTGGCACCTAAACATGGGAATTACATGTATCTTTTACCTTATCAAAAGGTTGATGGCTCATGTGGGCAAGTCTATAGGCTCGATAGTAGATTAGTATCTCCGAGGGGGTAGTTATAGTCATCTTGAAGAAGGCGAAATCTTAAAGTTGAAATTTTAAGCCCGCCAGTTTTTAGTGGAAGTCTTCAAAAGAACGCCAAGTACAGAAGTCGAATCCGTAAAATCCATCAAGTCTCCAATTAAAATGGTTCTTGATTTAAAGGTGCTTCTATGTCAAGGCATCACCTTTTGGAGCAAAAGCGCTCGAGTATGAAATTCCCAACGTGGCTAAATGTGAAGGTAAAACATAAAGTATTACCTAGAAGTATCATGGAGTAATTTGATTTTTAATTTTGATATGTCTTGAATTTTGAAGTCTAATTTATGATAAATCAGATGAATTTTAGCCCAAGCATTTAAAATGAAATTCTTGTGAAGAGTCAAGACAACCTTTCTTCCGTCAATGATAGACATCGTTGGTGCTGATCGTTGGTGAAAATTAGCCCCCGATTTTTTTTCACGGTTAGGAATGGAAGTCACCTCTAGGTTTGACTTAGATGTTAGAAGTGATTTCCTCGAGTCTGGATCTACCACATATTCACTACTACCATGTGGTTTGCTTTGGTGTGACGCTATGGAAATATCTACACTGTTTGGTTGCATAGAAAAAGATAGACGGTTAGTGAAGTTACTTAGATATTATGAGGTAATATGAAAGTTTTAATCATTACCTCTTTAATAGTCGTCAAAGTCCTTGAAGCACTGCCAATGTTGTCAGTAATCTCGACTATACCCAAATTAGTGTCTCCTTAATAATTTGAATATGGCTTCACCCGCTTGAAGTTTTGATCGCCATGACTACTATTTCTCTCATTTTGGGATGGGCATTTGTTGGAGGTAGGAACAATGGTGCCTAATGGAAAGGAACCCTTATTGACTTGATGAGCTTGAGAAGGTCCCTTATTTTTTTGAACTTCTTTATATGGAGGTCCCATGATGTCGCGTCATACAACCACTTTAGATTTTAAAGTAGGAGGTTTATCCTCCTTGTTATGCTCTTGAGGCATGACCTCTAAAGGCGTAGCAGTAACCGATCCAGTGGAATTCACCAAAGATTGCAAGTGATTTTCAAGAAAGTTTCCATGCACTCTTTCACACCAAGACTTATAATCGGCCGAGACATATTTCTTCATCTTGGGCATAATAGGGGGAAATTTGGCCTTTGACCTACTTTAAGACAGCACACAAGTTCGTAAAAGTTCCAACCTTACTTCTAAAGAGACCTCACAAAAATCGTGATCCAAGCAACCGAGGATGTCTTGATAAAAACCGAATTGACGACTGAAGTGATGTGGGCTATAAGGCTCCACGATGAAGGTTGATCCATTTCTCAAAGGAAGGTAATTCAAGTGAATACTCATAAAATAATTCGACTCGGACTCTTCCTCATTTCCATCGTCATGATGGTAATACAGTTAAGAACTACTTAGCAATTGGAAGTCCATGCAGCGCTTTCTCCTCCATGAATGCATTTTCTCGCGTCTTCATTCCCAAAGTATCTCGATGTTCCCTCACTTGAATATATGGCCTTCAGAGGAGTAGCTAGCCTATTTGTTAGAGAAAAATAACATGCCAACCAACCATATACATAATGAATTAGGAAGCAAACTCTAGAAGGATCGAGTGGTGAGCCGTTTGAAATTGTGTTTAAGCCTATGTAGATGCTGGCTAATACTGGAACAATAGGTTAATTCTTTGCCTATATGCTTGAAGGCCTGCAATCTTGAAAGTATGAGGCTGAATGAAGTCCCTTCTTTTGTAGTGAGCACAAAGACATATAAGCATGCGAAACTTCTTTAGGATCAGTTTAGGAGCCGCGCTTGGTGGGAAAGGCTTTTGCACGAATTTTTTTGTATCCAAACCTTTTATAATTGGTGGAGCTCCCGGGATCGGATCGACCCTGGAGTTATATGTTTCTACTTTTTTATCGTTGGCTTCGACTCGCTTTGTAAGTTCTTCGAGCAATTTAGTAATTTCGGGAGCAATCCTTGATTCTTGCTCATTTGACTTCACTATGGCTGGCTCCGTTCTGTGGGTGATTTCTCGAGATGAATATGGCTCCGGCCTGATTTGTAGCTGGGTTTGGCTCTGCAACTGAGCTATTGCTGCATGTTGAGCTTGCAATATTTCGAAAATCATATGCAAGCTAACGTCGTTTTCCTCGACGTTATGGGTATCTCGAGCTGCAGATCGAGTGCCTCCATGAATGCAATTTTCGGGTTCAGAATGTAGGTTCACCTCAATGGCCACATGCAAATTGATATCTATCGGTGCTCCAATTCGGGCTCCAACAGCATTGACAAGTGGTCTTTCGGTACTGGGTGTCAATTTATTATTCTCATCTTGAAGAGCGGCTTCGTTGTCGATTGGCGTGGCCATTTGGCTGGTAGTTAGTCGTTGCTAATCTGAAATCCAATATATTATCAGAAACAAGCGCAAAACACAACGGTGTGTTTTCGCAGATTCGTATCAAATAACCACTTTTATCCTTAGCCCCACGGTGGGCGCCAAACTGTTTACCCGAAAAATTGGATAGAGTTAAATTTGTATATGGTTCTAAGGATACGTGATATAACTTGGTACAAATTGCAGAGTGAAATAGAAATATATATATTTTTTGACAGATGGAATGAAATATAAAGCAGAGAAAAGGGAAGTGTTGATGAACAAGGCAAAGTAAATGAGCCCAAAAGTGTTAATCTCTCTGAAATTGTCTTTTTTGCAATCTAACCTTTATGCTTACAAGGATTCCCCCTTTATAGTAGAGGGATCCTACTTTATCTATATAAAAAAAATATAGTGGAGAACTCATGATGAATTGTCTTTTCCTCGATTCCTGCCAAGATTCTCTCCCCTAGTGCGGTTGCAACGACTCTTGTCTGTGAGCTCGATACCGGCTCGAGCTCGATATTGGATCAAGCCCTCGGCCTTGGTTCAAGCTTGACTCTGACTTGGAGTCTCGATATTCGGGGTGAGTGTTGGTCGGTCTATACATCTTCGATAATCTCTACTTTGCCTCGTAGTTCGATTTGGATATAAGCTCGATAATGATACCCAGCTTGTCGTTGATCGGTCTTAGAGCTCGAAGCTCGACGCCCTTACTTCGGACCTCGACCCGTCGTCACGTAGATACCCTTTGATCAAATTATTATCACCTCGACCAGTCCGTACGACTGACTTAATCGATTTTGACTGTACATAATGTGATTGTTTAATTTGATGGATTGTTCTCTTGATTCATTAGGGTTAGATATGGTTAGATGTCAATTTCTTTTTTAACATACCTTTGTTTCATTAAATGGGAATAGTATATGATATTTTATATTGTTTACCTGAAAAATTAGATAGAGTTAAATTTGTATATAGTTTTAAGGATACGTGATGTAACTTGGTACAAATTGCAAAGTGAAATAGAAATATATATATATATATTCTTTGACAGATGGAATGAAATATAAGGCAGAGAAAAAGGAAATATCGATGAACAAGGCAAAGTTAATGAGCCCAAAAGTGTTAATTTCTCTGGAATTGTCTTTTTTACAATCAATACTTTATGCTTACAAGGATTCCCCCTTTATAGTAGAGGGATCCTACTTTATCTATATAAAAAATATATAGTGGAAAACCCATGATGAATTATCTTTTCCTCGATTCCTGCCAAGATTCTCTCCCCTAGTGCGGTTGCAACGACTTTTGTCTGTGAGCTCGATACCGGCTCGAGCTTAGTATTTGATCAAGCCCTCGGCCTTGGTTCGAGCTCTACTCTGACTTGGAGTCTCGATATTTGGGGTGAGTGTTGGTCGTTCTATGCATCTTCGATAATCTCCGCTTTGCCTCATAGTTCGATTTGGATATGAGCTCGATAATGATACCGAGCTTGTCATTGATCGGTCTTAGAGCTTGAAGCTCGATGCCCTTACTTTGGACCTCGACCCGTCGTTATGCAGATACCATTTGATCGACGTATTATCACCTCGACCAGTCCATACGACTGACTTAATCGGTTTTGACCGTACACAAATAGTCCCCTCATTTCTCGGAAAAGGATGTGGCGAGAAACGATATGATTTCCCAACAGCTCGATCAAATATATGTTGACGTTTGCATCGTTCCCGACCATGACGTACGTGATAGCTGTCCCATCGGTTCAGTTTTACCAAGGCATTTAATTTGTGTCAGACGGTGGTCGGCCACCGCTGATATTGAATCGTCATTGCTTTAATCTATAAATAACCCTTCCTTCCACCATTCATCACTTTTGCGTCTTTAATCTTCCAAATTTTCTAAGTTCCCTTTCGTCTTTTCTGAGTTTTCTGTCTGCAAATCTGTGAGTTTTACTGTCTTTCTTAAAACACCAAATACTCTCGTTCTTTGTTCACGGAATTTTAAATGGCCAAAATGTCTAAAACTGTTCCGCAAAAAGAGATCGCTTCTTCATCTCGACTTGCTGCTGGTGGGGATGTGGAAGAGCCCCTCCTTGAGGAATTCATTCCGGTAGGATGCTCGACTGTAGGTGATTTTAAAATTGAAAAGCCTTCTCCGATACTGGGTCGGTGTGAGCCGATGTCGAGGTACCAATGTTCAATTACCGAGAAAGTTCTCGATAAAGTCATACAAGAATGCAACTGGGATAATAAACTCATAGTAATCTGATTGCATGATGAATCAATTACTACCCACGTCGAAGGGTTCTCAAGTGTTTACACTTATCCTTTCACGTTGGGCCCTCTAGACCCTATCATCGTTGCCTTCTGTAAGAGGTACGATGTGACTCTCGGCCAGATCCACCCTTCCTTTTGGAGGATAGTGATTCTTCTTCGATTTTTCTCTAGGAAGGTCGAGGGGCGTATCTTCACCCTCGATCATCTTATGCACCTCTACAGTCAACGACTTTATCGATGAGGGTTGATTAAGCTTGTTCGCCGAGCAACCAAAGCGCCATTCTCGAGCATAAACGAGACTCGAGATCAAGGTTGGATGGGTCATTTTGTTCGAATCAAAACCTCAGACCTGATCCCTGCCGATGACTTACCATTTCCCGAGAAATGGAATATGAGTCGTGAGTAAATGTTTCTTTTTGCCCGTTTTGATTTTGTGATTACCTTTCATTTTGTTGTTCCATTTTTCTTTTCTTATCACAGTCATAGATCGGATACCGGAACCGATCCCGGATCTTAAACAATGGGTCAAAGGTCTGGTGTTGCAGAGACCGTACTCTGAGCGTGCTTGGGTCGAATTATCAAAGGGTCGATGGGAGGCCCACAGTCATGGTAAATCTTCTTATCGATTTGTCTCTTTATTGGTTTGTATGGTAAATCTCCCTTATTCCCCTTTGTCGGACTTGGGAAAGATGTAGTCATGAGGCTTCCATCTGGTGGTGAAGAAGTTCCTGCCCTGAAGCAGGTAAAAGAAAGAAGAGAAAAGACGTATCGGGCTCCCCGAGCTCGGAAAAGAAGAAACCGGCTAAGAGATCTCGAAAGCCGAAGGGGGGCTCTGGTGTTATGTCTACGGAAGTGGCTCGCCATTTAAAGGACGAGCCCGAAAAAGGAGGAGAGAATTTAGCCTGCGTACGGGCTAATGTTGTGATTCAACGGTCTTCCAATTTGGTGGAAGAAAATCAGGGAACCCTGGCCATAATCCCAGAACAAGAAGAAGCCGAGATTATCCCTTCTCGAGCTAAGATGATTGAAAGGGATACCGGGGGGGTGGGTCTTCTCGGGCAATAGAAGATATTTTAAGGGATGAGTTCGGGATATTTGACATTAGCAGATCCCTTCAGATTCGAGAGGCCAGCATGTTGGAGGATCGGTCTTATGAGGGTATTCAAGAGTCGGCCGATATCCACGATTTTTCTGGAGGGGCTTGAGTCAGGTGCCTCAGAGGAGGTTACCGGTTTTGGTGGAATGTCGGTACCCAAAAAGGCATCATGGTCGGGTTCTACTTAGCCTTCATCGATTCACAAACTGGTGGATCGATTCCCAGCCCCGAGTATCAATCCCGACCGAAGGCGAAAGATAGTGCTCTCCTTACCTGAGGATACCCGAATGTTTTCTCCCCTTGTGGGGATTGCCAGTTACCTTCGGTCCTTGGTGACCGAAGAAGATCAATCAGTGATGAATGCGGTGGGGCCCGCATGTCTCTTCAACGAGGCCCAACATGCTTTGAATCGGGTAACTCTGATGGCATTTTTGCCACTTCTTTTATACTTAGAATTGTATGTAATTCTAATGTTTCTCCTTCTGTTTATAGGCTTCGGTGTTGTATCAAGAGGCGATTCTTCAAATCCGGGAGGAGCATGATGCCGAGGTTCGGAGCCTCACTGAGAAGAGTGACTCATACAAGCTCCTTAGTAAAAAACTTCGAGCAGATTTGACAGCGGCTCGGGAAGAGCATGAAGAGATGGCTGAGCAGGTATTCTGAATGTTCTATGATAGTGAAGATGAAAAAGAGATAACCACTAACGATCCGATTCTGCAGGTCTGGCAGAGGATCGAGTAGATTGGATGGCTTAACTCACAGGTAGATGCGCTACTGGCCGAGGCAGAAGAATTTAAAAAGTGTATGGATATCCTTGCCTCAAAAAAGGAAGTCGTTCAAGCTCAGTTGGAGCTGTCTGATGCCCAACTTTGATCTATGAAAAAAAATGCATCGGGGCAGATCGAAAAGATGAAAGAGCTTCAGCATCAGTTGGATTTCGCCACTTCAGATAAAGCAGATTTGGCTAAAGAACTTGAAGTGGCTAGATCTGAGGTGATCGGGGCCAATAAAAGAGCCGATGCAAAAGTGGCTCAGTTCAGGATCGATGTTGAGGTTAACCATGACAAAGCTAAGAGCATGATCGAACTTGCAAAATGGCAAGCTCAGAGAGAAGCTCTCGAGGAGGTTAGAGCTCAGGGCTTCGATATTGGGGCCGAGATTGAAGTCGCCAGGGCGGAGGAGAACAAACCTCGAAGGTTAGCCTTTCCTGAGGAGGACTCCGATGACTCAGGGGAGTCTGAAGATGAGGAAGATGCTGAGAACACGGTCTCTGATGAAGATTAAATCATTTAGGGCCTTAGGTCATTTGCTGCGTTCTTTTGATACCGCTTTCGATTTTTGTATAAAGAACTTCCTTTTGGCTAAGTTGCCGCCTTTGTACAAAAATTTGTAAATATAAATCTTTCTTCCTTTTGAAGCAAAATAGCCTTTTAAGCTAAATAGATAGTTTGAATTTTAATCTCTGTTGCCTTCGGCCCTTGTGGGTAGTCCCCTTTGCTTTATCGGGCTCGAACAGCCTTCAGCCTTTAAATAGTCAAGTGATCGTTTGAACTCGAAGTAATGAGTAATGTTACTCGAAGTAATGTAGCTCGTAGGCATAATGGTCGAGTGAGTGCTTGCTCGAACTCGAAATAAAAGTATCCCATAGGCTTAGTAGTCGAGTGAATGATTCGAACTCGAAGTAATGTAGCCCATAGGCATAATGGTCGAGTGAGTGCTTGATCGAACTCGAAATAAAAGTAGCCCGTAGTCTTAGTAGTCGAGTGAATGATTCGAACTCGAAGTAATGTAGCCCGTAGGCATAATGGTCGAGTGAGTGCTTTCTCCAACTCGATCCTTTTTGCATAATAAATCTTGGATATAAGATATCGGTAAAGAAGAGAGATTTCTTTGCAAGTCATTATACATGTGTTCATGTTTTGCATAAAGTCTCAGGCCAATTACATGAGCATGGTTTGTTTTGACCATTTGGCTCTTACAATGTTTCCAGTCGAGACACTGTTTGTCATGAAATAACGAAGTAACTTCCTTTGCATCGTACTTGATAATTGTCGTTGATATGTTTGATGACGATGGAATGCCCCCCAGTATTCGAGATTGATTGTAAGGGGGCCTCGAATACTATTGAATTGTTCCGAGTTAGCACGATCAATGGTTGCCTCATTAAAAACCTTGCCGAAAAGCCCATTTGGGACAAAACCGGTCTAAGGGAAAAAAGAGTGCAACACGTGCTTTCAGACCTAAGGTTTCGTGTTGAATAATCCATCTTTGTTCCTGATCGAGTTCATTAATCCTCGTCTTTGGTCGAACACCTGCATTGGTTAGTTTTGAAATATAATTGAACAGGGGGGAGTTGTACCTTAGCAGTAGTATGAATTTAGACGTTTATCACACCGAGCTCGTAAGATTTCCATTATAGGGCCGGTATCGATTTTTGATCGATCTCTGTTCTCGGTTGGCAACCCTTTTAATAACGGACCCAGAACCTAACTGATCGTCTTCGATTCTTATTTTGGATTGATACCGTCTATGCATATCGGCCCAAGTAATAGCTGGGTACTCGATCAGGTTATGCTTCAGCTGCCGTGAAGCCGTCGAGCTTCGTTCGTTTATTCCTTGAGTGAACAAGCTTGAACAGCCCAATCGTCCGCGACTAGAGGTAGATCCATTTGTTCCATTTGGAAACGAGATACAAATTCTCTTAGCATCTCGTTATCCTTTTGTCTTACCTTGAATAGGTCTGACTTCCTGGTCTCGACCTTTATGGCCCCAGCATGTGCTTTTACGAAAGAATCTGCAAGCAAAGCAAAAGAATCGATAGAGTTAGACGGTAAATTATGATACCATATCATTGTTCCCTTTGTCAGGGTTTCACCAAATATTTTCAATAATACAGATTCGGTCTCATCATTCTCTAGATCGTTCCCTTTGATGGAACGTGTGTAAGAGGTGACATGTTCGTTGGGATCGGTCGTTCCATTATATTTAGGAATATCGGGCATGCGAAACTTCTTTGGAATCGGTTTAGGAGCCGCGCTTGGGGGAAAAGGCTTTTACACGAATTGTTTTGAATCCAATCCTTTTTATTATTGGTGGAGCTCCCGGCATCTGATCGACCCTGGAGTTATATGTTTCTACTTTTTTATCGTTGGCTTCGACTCGCTTTGTGAGTTCCTCAAGCAATTTAGTAATTTCGGGAGCAGTCCCCGATTCTTGCTCATTTGACTTCACTATAGATGGCTCCGTTCTGTGGGTGATTTCTCGAGATGGATTGGGCTCCGGCCTGCTTTGTAGCTGGGTTTGGCTCTGTAACTGAGCTATTGCTGCCCGTTGAGCTTGCAATATTTCAAAAATCATACGCAAGCTTACGTCGTTTTCCTCGATGTTATGGGTATCTCGAGTTGCAGATCGAGTGCCTCCATGAATGCTATTTTCGGGTTCAGAATGTAGGTTCGCCTCAATGGCCACATACAAATTGATATCTATCGGTGCTCCGATTCGGGCTCCAATAGCGTCGACAAGTGGTCTTTCGGTGCTAGGTGTCAAGTTATTGTTCTCATCTTGAAGACCTGCTTCGTTTTCGATCGGCGTGGCCATTTGACTGGTAGTTAGTCGTTGCTAATCCGAAATCCAAGATATTTTCGGAAACAAGCGCAAAACACAACGGTGTATTTTTGCAGATTCGTATCAAATAACCACTGTTATCCTTAGCCCCACGGTGGGCGCCAAACTGTTTACCCAAAAAATTGGATAGAGTTAACTTTGTATATGGTTCTAAGGATACGTAATATAACTTGGTACAAATTACAGAGTGAAATAGAAATATATATATTCTTTGACAGATGGAATGAAATATAAGGCAGAGAAAAAAAAGGAAATATCGATGAATAAGGCAAAGTAAATGAGCCCAAAAGTGTTAATCTCTCTGAAGTTGTCTTTTTTACAATCTAACCTTTATGCTTACAAGGATTCCCCCTTTATAGTTGAGGGATCCTACTTTATCTATATAAAAAATATATAGTGGAGAACCAATGATGAATTGTCTTTTCCTCGATTTCTGCCAAGATTCTCTCCCCTAGTGCGGTTGCAACGACTTTTGTCTGTGAGCTCGATACCGGCTCGAGCTCGGTATTGGATCAAGCCCTCGGCCTTGGTTCGAGCTCGGCTCTGTGTTGGAGTCTCGATATTCGGGGTGAGTATTGGTCGGTCTATGCATCTTCGATAATCTCCGCTTTGCCTCGTAGTTCGATTTGGATATGAGCTCGATAATGATACCGAGCTTGTCGTTGATCGGTCTTAGAGCTCGAAGCTCGACGCCCTTACTTCGGACCTCGACCCATCGTCATGCAGATACCCTTTGATCGAAGTATTATTACCTCGATCAGTCCGTACGACCGACTTAATCGATTTTGACCGTACCCAGATATTATTCTGTTTTGTTTGATATTTGAACTTTTCATACATGTGTTTCTGTAAATGTGACAGTATTTGATGTTTGATGCTTTCTATAGTACCTTAGAACACCATCAGTTTATGGCGGTAAGGAGAGGAACTACAACATATTTCTTGAGAAGTACATCTACCGAGGAGAACAAGAAGCCACATGGTCAAATCCTAAGAGCTTTGGCAGGGATTGAAAATATTGAGTTTGAAGATTTTATTCATTTACTACAGGTGCTTCGTTTTTCTTTTATATATACATATTAAATTCTTGGTCTCTTTGATGGCACATGTTGTTAGTGCTGTTGAAAAATAAAACATATTACAGTTTCTTCATTGAATTTATATACTATGGTGACCATTTTAAAATGTAAGAGCATTGTATAGCAAGACAAAGAAAATAAGCCTGCGAATTTACAGAAAATCTGGAAGAATAAAATACTTTGGTCGATCAAATGGAAAGAGGAGCGGAACGCCAATTAGCACCAAGAAAAAAAAGATAAAGGAGAGAAAGGAAAAGAAAAGAAGAAAAAGAAAAATAAGGAAAGAAAACGGGGAGGGGGGGGGGAACGAAAATGTATGGTATAAAATATTTCCTCATCAATTTCTCTATCTTTTTTTCACCACTAGCATTTCCCTCAAAAACTTCTTCAGTCAGAGTTTATTAGTATATTCACCAATGTCGTCTTCTTTTTAATTACTCACAATTTTATCACTTCTTCCACTTTCATTTTAAACCAATTCGCATAGCTTGACATGAGGTAATTCATCAAAGCCAATACAGGTAAGGCTTTAATTTTCATAAAGCGATGAGCGATTCAACTATCCAGGATTTGTTTTAATATTTTCATGCGAGATTAAATATGTTGAGACTTGACAATATCATTAGGTCAACTCTTTCGGACTATTTTCTGTAATTTATATTTGAGTTAGTATTTTTCATATTTGATATTTTTTCTGAAAAATAAATGGTTAGGAAAGCAATAAAGAAAACAAGAAGAAAAAAAAGGAAAGGTAAAAGATGAGAAATAGGTATAGCTTCACGTATATACGTTTAGGTTATTAAGAAAAAGGATCAACTAACAATAAAACTCCAATAGGAAAATGCTAGAAAAAATATAAGATCGATAATAATAAAATTGATTAGAACTTGAACTCTAATACATTTAGATTCGATGACTAATATAATTTTAATATTCAGATATTAAAAAAATTATTTAAGTCTTTTATTAATCGCGTGAAGCGCTAGTAAATTCACTAGTGTTAAACTAAATTACGGAACAAGAACAACAAATTGTGTTTACCTTGTTATGCGTAGCAGAAATTGTTGTAATTGCTACCAAAATAATTGCCCCCAAAATAATTGCCCTAAATCTACTTTGAATCACTAGAAAATAAAGTTTATTTCACAAACTAAAACCTTCCCTCTTTGTACGTATGTTGTTTTGGGAGAAGAAGAGAAAATTATTCTCTCTATGTTTTTCAAAAAAGCGGAAACTCTCTTTTATATCTGATAAGGAGAAGTTAAAATTTCAATCCCACTCCCACACGTTCACAATAGTGGCAGAAGTTATTGTGGGTGTGGTAACTGATACCTTTCTTTGGTAACATTTTAACCTCATCTCTTCTTATTGGGTCGGGTCGGGTCATTTCACATGGGTAACCCATGACCCAAACTCAATATCTAACACCCCCACTTTGTACATGGTGAACTAGATCTAGACCAGTACCATAGAAATAACACAATGTAATTCATACAGACAAGTAGTCCGTGCAACCTGTGAGCATTAAGAGCTATAATATATTTCAAACCTATTAAGGTTATTCTAAAGTTATATGTAGAAATACGATCATATTCGAAAAGGATTCACTACTAACATGAGAATCTTATTACTCACTATACCCCAGACATCACCCGCTACTCTAGCAGTTAGTTATTCAATCTCTCATCCTCGACAGAGGTGAACTCGAGTTCATGTTTAAGTTTATATTCATAATTACATTGATAGTAAGTGTAATGTTTGACCTATGAATAAAAGTTAAATTACTAAATTATTTTAGTTGTCTTCCCTCTCTATTCGATTCTTTCCATTCCAAATTAACTTCTTTCCTAGATGTACACTGTATTTCCAAATCATTCATGGCTATTAGTGATATGCTAAAGTAGCAACACTGATTAGCACTTCAAGATACAGTAAAAGGTCAAAGGGTATTCCAATAAAAGTTAATATAACTTCTTTGGGATCTCACACAATGAAGAAGCAGGGATTCATTCTTCCATTATCCCACTAGTCGATAACACACGTGGTATGAAACACATATTACAGTATTCTCACATTTTATTGGCGCGTGTGTCTTATTCTTTTAATCATTCAACACAGTACATATCTTGATTTAGACACCTCCAAATGTCTAACCCGAGTTTCTCACTTCAATAATCATCAAATCCAACTCTTTGGAAAAACTCGCATTTGGCTTACAAAATAAGTCATAATTGAATGGTAAAATTCGTAAGTCTAACTAATTGTCCAGACCGACCTTTACAAGTAAATATAAACCTTGCATTATCCAAGGTTCTATAAGGTCTCATCTCTTCACGATTCTTAATATAAGAGGCAATTGCTCGTGTGAGAGAGCCAATCTCATGACTTGTTCGGCACATTTTATCAACAAAACATCATCACATGCATACGAGATATAAGTATAACTTCAAGGGTCAAATATTGATGAGCATATTATAATAATAAAGTCATTTTATAATACATAAATATGTCCATATCCTTCGCAAACCTAGAGCCATAACATGTTTCTCAAACAAGTATCTAGATATCGCCTTTGTAAAAGGATTAGCTATCATGCTTCGCGTAGGAATGTGCTATAAATTTATCTCTCCATTTGCTACCATGTCTCTCACAAAGTTATACTTGATGTCAATGTGTTTGGTCTTGCTATGATACTTAGGGTCTTTTGTGTATGCAATAGCTTCTTGATTATCACAATATAGAATCGGGGACCCTGAGAGTTCTTTTTAATATCCAAATGCTCAAAGAATCTCTTCAACCAAACAACTTCTTGTACTGTAGCCCCACAAGCCACGAACTGAGCTTCCATCGTCAAAAGGGTTGTACAAGTTTATTTCTTACTTTTTCATGAAATAGCACCACCATTAAGTAATAAAGCATAAGAGGATGTTGATTTTCTATCATTCCGGGCACCAGCCCAATCAACATCTATATATCCTCTCAAGTATAAATCATTTCCACTATAACATAGTAAATAATCTCCTGTTCTTGAAACAAATGAGGAGTGATCTGAACAAATGATCTCTTCCAGGATTGGATTGATACCTGCTAACCTGACCTACATCATAACAAATGTTCGAACGAGTACACATCATAGCATACATCAAGCTTCCAACAACACTTGAATATGGAACTCGAGACATGTCTTCCTTTTCATTTTCAGTCTTGGGACACATTTCAAGGCTTAAAGTTTCACCTCTCGCTATAGGAGTATCCATGGATTTGCAACTGCGAAAACGCTCCAAACTTTTCTTTATATAAGTTCTTGAGATAGACTCAATAATGGAAAGGTTCCTTTGGATCTTAACTCCAAGGATATAGTCTGCCTCACCCATATCTTTCATGTCAAATGACTTTGAAAGTCATGACTTGATATTTTTCAAATACTCCAAATTATTTTCGGCTAATAAAGTATCATCCACATAAAGAGAAAGAACTACAAACATCCCATTTTACTTCTTCACATAAATGTGATGGTCTTCATTAATCATGATAAAATTATACGAGATCACCTCCTGGTGAGATCTCAAATATCATTGCCTTGAAGATTTCTCCAGGCCATAAATAGATCTTTTCAATTTATAGACCTTCTTTTCTTGGCCTTTAACGATAAAGCCTATAGGTTGTTCCATGTAGATTTCTTCGTTTAGTTCTCCATTGAGAAAATTTGTCTTCACGTTCATTTGGTATAATTTCAAATCCAAACGTGCCACAATTGCCAAAGGTAAGCAAATTGAGGTAAACTTCACAACAGGTGAAAGTGTTTCCTCATAATCTATTCAAGCTTCTTGAGTAAAGCCTTTTGCTACCAATCATGCATTGTATCTTTCTATTGACCCATCCGCTTTGCGTTTAACTTTGAGAATCCATTTGTTCCCAATGGCTCTATGCCCAGGCGGAAGGTCAACTAGATCCTAGACGTTTTTGGTTTTCATGGACTCTAATTATTCTTTCATTGCTTTCATCCACTCATCTTTTCCAGGGCTCGATAAAGCATCCGTCACAGACTTTGGCTTATGATAAGTGAGAATTTTGACTATTTATTAGCGCCTTTTAGCTTTCGTTTTAGTCCAAAAGTGTCTAGTTGTATTCCCGAAAACTGATGAAATATCCTTACCTGCAGAAGTATTGGAAAATGAGCCACTACGATGAAATCCAACTCAAGGAGGAGTGATCTGAACAAGGACAAAAATTAGGCATAGAAGCTTAAGTGTGGACCGCAGATTTCTATCTGCGGCCACAGAATGTGAAGGAAAATCAACAGAGCCCAAGTGCAAAGTGCGGACCGCACAATTATTGTGCGGCCGCAGAATCTACGTAAGAGCCAAAGTTCAGAGAGTTTCATTTCAAGCTCAAGAAGAAATACGGACCGCACAATAATTGTGCAGCCACAAAAACAGCTATGCGACTGCACTCAGAAAATGTGCGGTCCGCAGAAGAGCCTAGTGCGGTCGTACCTAGAATTGTACGGACAGTAGAACATGAGAGATGCGGCCACAATCTAGAATTGTGCGGCCGCAGCGTCAACTCCTATCAAGATCTGAAGAGAAGTACAGACCGCACATATAATTATGCGGCCGCAGAACCTCCGAAAGGAAAGTTTTGTCCGAAAATTCTAGCTTTGTATAAATAGACTACTTTCATAAAATTATGTCAAGTTTGGAATATTGAAAGTACTGTAGCCATTTTTCTTTACCCTTTTAGAAAACTTTAGCTTATTTTGGTGATTTAACATTGGATTTTATCTTTTAATCTTGTAATATGAGTTTTATCATCTTTTCTTCTCTATTTTCCTCTATACCCATTATGAGTAGCTAGATTTTTAGCTAGGGTTGTGACCCAACCCTAGTGTATGAACCTAATGGGTGTTTGATTTATGGCTTGTTTATGGTTGGGTGTTTATTATTTAGCATTGTTCTTGCCTTTAATTATAGAATTAATGGTTGTAAATATTAGTTTATGCCTATTTGACTTGGTCTCTACTTGAAAAAGAGAGACTTAGTCTAGGAAAATTTGGCTAACAAGAATTTGGGATAAAATCAAGAGATTGATAGTCCAAATTAAAGGGTTGAACCTAGGGTAGTAAAACCCGACTTGCGCATTTTATCAACTGTTTTGTTCAATACCCATTTGGACTTGAGAAACCCAAATTGGGCAAAATCATTCTCTTACCGAGAGGTATTGAGTGGATATTTGAGTGTTGATTGCTATAATATACCCCGACCAATAAAACAAGCTTTAAAGTTTACAACCCATTAGACAAACACCTAGGTGAAGGTCATACCCCTAGGACTTTTTATATATTTGAAAACCATCCAAAAACAATATTCTCTAGTTTTATATATTTATAATTGTAATCCTTAACGTAATTTTAGAAGTAAAAACAAAACTATATTTGTGGAAGTGCAACCAAGATACTTCACGTGCTTTATCCAATATATACCACTAATCCCATCTCAGCTCCCTGTGGATTCGATCCTGACTCCTTGTTGGGTATTATTATTGCAATCGATCATTTCATAATCCCGAATAGAGGTGTAACTTGGAAGAGATCAATTTTTGGCGCCGTTGCCGGGGAGCATAAAAATGGATTTAGCTATAAATTTCATTTTGTGTATGAATTGTCTTATTTTTCTTCCCTATTACTAATCTTTTTGGTGAAACAATTGTAGGTGAAACAATGGCTCTCAACAGCAATGATCCTCTCGGAAACATGCCTTTGGGGTATATGGACGTGGAAGATGACCAAGTTGAAGAGGTTCCTCTTGAACCTCAAGCAAATAGATGAGGCCGACCGCCTCAAGACAACGTTCCCGTTCCACCCCCACCTCCACTAAGAGCGGCTCCACACCGGGTGTTGCCGAATGAAGGGTATGCAAGTGCCATAGTCCCGCCCCACATTAGGGCGGGAAACTTTCAAATCACAAATGTTATGCTCACATTGCTCGAGCAATGGGGATTCTTCACGGGGACTCCGAATCAAAATGGGTACAAACACTTGAAAGGATTTGTGGACACTTGCTGGGGGAGTAAACAAACAAACGTCTCTGAGGATGCTTTAAGGTTGAGGCTATTTCCTTTCTCTCTACGGGAAACAACCTTGGATTGGTTAGAAAGGTTGCCAAATCATTCCATCCATACATGGGATGAATTGGCGGAGAAAGTTCTTTTCTCCAGGGCATATGGCTACTCTTAGAGACGAGATTATAGTATTCAAACAAGAACCCAAAGAGTCGTTGCATGAAATATGGGAGAGGTACCGAACTATGGTGAAAGAGTGCCCAAATAATGACATGACGGAGGCTATGATGCAACAAACCTTCTACAGGGGGAATTAATACTACCAATCAATGCGTGGTCAACCAACTTGCCGGTGGAAATTTCATGACAACGCCATATGCGTAAGCTTGTGAGATCTTAGATGAAAAGGCGGATACTTCATCGGCATGGAAAGGTAGAGCAAATGTTCCTCAAGGTGATCCAAACGCGATTCACCTACATAAAGAATTGCATGATCATGGCAAGTAATTGCCGAGTTGACCACCACAATGAATCAATTAGCCAAGGCTCTACTTCAACAAGTGCAAGGTCCTAAGCAAGTCAATGCAATGGAGGGAGTTAATATGATGGTGAACAAGAGAAGGCAAAAGGGTCCTCAAGTGCAAAACTGTGCGGAACATTATGTGCAAGAAGATAGTGGGTTTGATCAAGATGAATCTTACAATGAACAAGAGGAGGAAGTACAATATGTGAACAACTTCCAAGGGCAAAGAAACAACTCTCAAGGCCCGAATCAACAACAATGGCGACCTCATGGTAATCAAGGGAATTGGAGTTCTAGCAATCAAGGTAATTGGAATGGTGGTAACAACCAAGGGAATTGGAACAATCAAAACAATCAAGGAAATTGGAATGGTCAAAATAACCAAGGCAATTGGAGTGGCAATAGTCAAGGATATTAGGGAGGCAACAACCAAGGGGGATGGAACAATAACCAAGAAAATCGGGGGTCGGGCTTTCAAAGGCCCCCGATGTATCAACAACCGAGCAACCCGCCTCCTTATCCTTCCCATGGTCCAAGGTCTTCCAACAATGAGATGAGATGGATTGAGAACATGTTCAAACAAATGATGGAGAAGAATGCCAACTCCGATGCCCAACTAGCCTCTCACAACACTTCAATTCGCAATTTGGAAGTTCAATTGGGGCAAATCTCGCAAGCTTTAAACACTCATCCTAAGGGGGCACTACCAAGTGACACGGTGGTGAACCCAAAGGGTGGGAACAACACGGGACATGCCATGGCTGTTACTATAAGAAGTGGAAAAGGTGGGGATGCACCCACCTAAAGTCAAAGGAAAATTGTGGATGATGAGCAAGTGGTATAAGAAGATGAGATCCCGAACAATGTGGTGCAAGCAAATGATGAAGTAAGAATTGATATTGATGAAAATGTGGAGGAGAATCAAGAGGAAGTGAACCCGTCTAGGGAGCACATTGTTGACATACCTGAACCGGTAGTGCCAAAGGCTAAGGCACCGATGCCAAGGCCTCCTCCTCCATACCCTCAAAGGCTTGCTAAGCAAAATGGCGAGAATCAATTAAAAATATTTATTGACATGATGAAGAGTCTATCTATTAATGTACCATTGGTTGAGGCTTTGGAGAAAATGCCCGGTTATGCAAAGTTCATGAAGGACTTGGTGACAAAGAAGCGATCGATAAATTGTGAAACTATAAAGATGACTCATCAAGTGAGTGCAATTATGCATTCAATGGCTCCTAAATTGGAAGATCTCGACGCTTTCACGATCCCTTGTACCATTGGAAGTACCGACTTTTCTAAAGCTCTTTGTGATCTTGGGGAAAGTATCAATTTGATGCTCTATTCGGTTTTCAAGACTTTGAGAATTGGGCAACCAAGACCCATATCTATGAGATTATAAATGGTGGATCGCACCATGAAGATACTGTTGGGGATAATTGATGATGTGTTGGTTCGTGTTGATAAATTCATTCTCCCGGCGGATTTTGTTATTCTTGATTGTGAAGTGGACTATGAGGTACTGATTATTCTTGGTAAACATTTCCTTGCTACGGGAAAGGCTCTTGTCGATGTGGAAGCCGATGAACTCACTTTCCGAGTGGGTGATGAAAAGATGGTATTCCACGTGTGAAAATCTATGAGGCAACCGAATAGCAATGAAGTATGTTCGTTCGTGGACTTGGTGACCGATGTTATTATTGATGATACAAGTGCCACGATTAATGTGGATGACATGTTGGAGTCTGTTTTGCTAAATTTTGATGATGAGGAAATGGATGGCTTCATGGAATGTGTAAATTCTTTGCAAGGGATGGGGTCATATAATTATGCACTTCGGAAACTTTCCTTGGATCTCGAAAATGGGAAAACTCCTCCTACAAAGCCTTCAATTGAAGAGCCTCCTATCTTGGAGTTGAAGCCATTGCCTCCACATCTCAGGTATGAATTTCTTGGCCCTTGTTCTACTTTACTGGTTATTCTTTCCTCTTGTTTGACTAACATGTAGGTAGACTCCACATTGGCAGCGCTACAAAAGAGGAAGAAAGCTATTGGATGGATAATGAAAAATATTCGGGGAATAATCCCCGCATTTTGCATGCACAAAATTAATTTGGAGGAAGATTCCAAACCCTCCATTGAACATCAAAGGAGGCTATATGAAGCAATGCAAGAGGTGTTCAAAATGGAGATCATCAAGTGGCAAGATGCAGGGGTTGTTTACCCCATTTCCGATAGTTTGTGGACCTCTCCGGTGCAATGTGTCCTAAAGAAAGGGGGCATGACGGTGTTTACCAATAATAAGAACGAGTTGATTCCTACAAGAATGGTGACCAGGTGGAGAGTGTGTACGGACTATAGCAAGCTCAACAAAGTCACAAGGAAGGATCATTTCCCACTTCCCTTCCTAGATCAAATGCTTGATAGGTTGGTCGGTCGTGCTTTCTATTGTTTCCTTGATGGGTATTCCGGCTACAATCAAATTCTTATTGCTCTGGAGGATCAAGAGAAGACTACTTTCACATGTCCTTATGGTACTTTCACATTCTCGTGAAATGCCATTTGGGTTATGCAATGCACCGATAACTTTTCAAATATGTATGATGGCTATCTTCACGGATATGGTGGAGGATTTCCTTGAAGTCTTCATGGATGACTTTTTAGTGGTCGGGAATTCTTTTGATGATTGCTTGAAAAATTTGGATAAGGTCTTGCCAAGATGTGAAGAGACGAACTTGGTGTTGAATTGGGAGAAATGTCATTTCATGGTTGAGGAAGGCATTGTCTTTGGCCACAAAATTTCAAAGAATGGCATTGAGGTCGACAAGGCAAAAATAGAGGTGATTTCTAAACTTCCGCCTCCAACATCCTAAAGGGAGTGAGGAGTTTCTTGGGTCATGCGTGGTTCTACTGGCGTTTCATCAAGGAATTTTCCAAAGTGGTGAACCCCTTGTATAAGCTTTTGGAGAAAGATGCCAAATTCCATTTCAAAGAGGATTGCATGAATGCATTTGAATTGCTCAAGTTCAAATTGACAACTACTCCTATTATCACCGCCCCGAATTGGAGCTTTCCTTTTGAGCTCATGTGTGACGCTAGTAATGTGGCGGTCGGAGTAGTTTTGGGGGCAACGTGTCAACAAGATCTTTCATCAGGTCTACTATGCTAGTAAGACCATGAATGATGCCCAAGTCAATTACACTGTGACCGAAAAAGAGCTCTTTGCTATTGTTTTTGCTATGAAGAAGATTCGCCCGTACTTGATGGGTACAAAGGTAATTGTCCACACGGATCATGTGGTACTTCGGTACCTTATGAGCAAGAAAGATTCAAAGGCTCAGTTAATGAGATGGGTGCTTTTATTGCAAGAGTTCGATATAGACATCCAAGACCGCAAAGGTAGTGAAAACCAAGTGGCGGACCACTTGTCTCGCTTGGAGGAGGAGGGAGGCCAACATGACGGCCTTGAAATCAATGACTCCTTCCCCGATGAGCAACTTCTAGCCATTTCAATAACCGAGATGCCATGGTTCGCTGATTTAGCAAATTATCTTGTGAGTGGTATTGTACCAGATGAGTTCTCTTCAAACCAAAGGAAGAAGCTCAAACGGGATTGCCTAGACTATTATTGGGATGAATCGTACCTTTTCTGGATTTGTACTGATGGTGTGATTAGAAGATGTGTGCCGGAGACAAAACAAGTTGAAATTCTTGGGGCTTGTCATTCTTCACCCTACAGTGGTCACCATGGGGGAGTAAGAATGGCAGCCAAAGTGTTGAGTTGTGGATTATATTGGCCTACTCTCTACAAGGACGCAAGTGATCTAGTCAAGCGTTGTGATGAATGTCAAAGGGCCGGTGGGATTTCAAAGAAAAATGAGATTCCCCTCACCACCATCTTGGAAATTGATATTTTTGATGTGTGGGGTATTGATTTCATGGGACCGTTTGTAAGCTCTTGTGGGAACACCTACATTTTGGTGGATTATGTGTCAAAATAGGTTGAGGTCGTTGCTTTACCCAACAACGAAGCTAGAAATGTGGTGGCATTTTTGAAAAAGAACATCTTCACAAGGTTTGGTACTCCGTGGGCTATTATAAGTGATGGGGGGTCGCATTTTTGCAACAAAGCTTTTGATACCTTGCTTAGAAAGTATTGGGTCACTCACAAAGTCACGACCCTCTATCACCCTTAAGAAAGCGGACAAGTGGAAGTCTCCAACCGAGAGATCAAGAGTATTTTGTCAAAAATAGTGAATGCCAACCGGACGGATTGGTCAAAGAAACTTGATGATGCTTTATGAGCTTATAGGATGGCTTACAAAACACCGATTGGGATGTCTCCATACCGGTTAGTGTTTGGAAAAGCTTGTCACCTTCCGGTGGAACTTGAGCACAAGGCCATGTGGGCTTTGAAGAAGCTAAATCTTGAGTGGGATATCGCCTCGAACTTAAGGGTGGCACAATTGAATGAGCTAGATAAATTTCGGTACCATGCATATACAAGTTCATCCTTATACAAGGAGAAGATGAAGTACCTCCATTACAAGTACATTCAGAACAAGGAGTTTAAAGAAGGTGATCTTGTGTTATTGTTCAATTCTCGGTTACGGATGTTTCCGGGAAAGTTGAAGTCTAAATGGAGTGGCCTGTTTGAAGTTGTGAGTGTGACACCCTTTGGTGCATTGGACTTGAAGAATAAAAATGATGAAGTGTTTAGAGTCAATGGTCACCGGGTGAAGCACTATCTGATAAAAGTTGGTGATGGCCACGTAGTGGTAGTGATTCATTTCAAGTGATTGATGGTAATCTGCGTCGGGCCGCGATGTTAAATCAGGCGCTTCTTGGGAGGCAACCCATGTTTCATTTTATTTTCCTTTTTCTTCTTCTTTAGATAGATCTTGTTTTGTGCTAACTATTTTTGAAGTGTGTTGCAGGAATGAGTGTGCTTTGCAGGAACTGTGCTCAGGAAAAGTGGCAAAGTGTGAAAAAAAGTGCGAACCGCATAATTTTAAAGGCCACAGCAGAAAGGGATCTGCGGCCGCAAAATTCTTGTTGCTGCCGCACAACTGGAGAACAGAAATTGCAAACTCTCTGAAGTTGTGCATGTCAGAGAAATGGCCAAAGTGCGACCGCACAAAAATATGTGGCCGCACTCAAAAATGTGCGGACCGCAAATCATCAAAAAGGTAATTTGTAACAGGTAAATGAGTGCGGACCGCACACAAAATTGTGCGGCCCCACTCAGCTCTTGAGTCCTTGCCCTAAACGGCCAACTATAAATAGTCCCTTCTCACCACTGTTCAAACTTTACGAACTCTGAACATTTGACACTAGGGCAAGCACAGTGCACTCAATTGATTCAAGCATCTCGCTCTCATTTCATCATCTTTGATTCTTCCTTGCATGACTACATTACTAACAATGGTTAGATCATGGGGACGAGGTGATATATCCAAGGGGAGGGGTGAACCCTCCCGAGGCCGAGGCAGGGGTACCCTACCACTCTTCGTCAAAAAGAGATATCTAAAAAGGCAACTGCAGGGTGAGGTAGGGCTACAGAGCCCTATGAGTCAAGTTCATACATCCCGTCTAGGGAAGCATCAGAGGGCCACTCAATGGAAGAACGGTCTGATGCCCAATCTCAGCCACAGCAATTTCCAGGGAGATACCAGCTCCGAAATGAGCCTTCCACCTCAGCAAGCACTTCTGAGGGTTCGGATGATAACAGTCAGGGTTCAGAACCCTCATCTACTCATGCCTCCTCCGCACCAGTCACAGTTGATGATGATGATGATATTCCGGATGACGGTCGAGGGGGTGATACCAGAGTTTTCAACCTCGATAGGTCAAAAAAAAAGGAAATTTGGAAAGATAGATTCGTGAGCCTGACCGCTTTCACCAGGTTTCGAGAGTGGTTGCCTCAGAGATCGCTCATACTGCGTCATTTGCTTTTGAAAGACTTGTATAGGTACAATACAAATGTGGCAAAACAGTTTCGGGAGAGAAAAGGGTGGACATGGTTCACTAAAAGGGTGGTGGATTCCAAGGATCACTTAGTCCGGGAGTTCTACGCCAATGTGGCGCACGTAAGAAGGGGACTAAGGTGAGGAACTTGAAAGTACGATTTGATCAGATCACCCTGAACACTTATTTGGGGCTCGAGGATTTGGAGCCGGTGCAGTATTTAGAGAAGTTCGCAATGGGTGATGCAGCTCGCCCTTGACTAGCTGAGATACTAGCAGCTCCAGGACCACCACCACCATGGATCACAGCAGGGGTTCCCATTCAGCGGAACACCCTCAACTTTGAAGCAAATGGTGGCAAACATTTGTGTGCAGTCGCATAGACCCAAGCTGGAATGAAAACAATCTCCCAATACCTCGGGCAATCCTAGTTGCTTCCATCATGGTCGGGTACCCAATCAATGTGGGTGCCATCATGTCGGCCAACATGTCTTTGGTTGTCAGGTAGGGTAAAAGCTCATATCCATATCCCAACACTATCACGGAGTATCTCACAGATGCGGGGGTGGAGCCCAAGAGCTTTGATACGAAGGTTAGGGATAAGAAGCTCTTCTCCTGGTACTCTCTGAAGGACCCAAGGAACCCGAAGAACAAGGGTAAGTTGACTACTACCGTAGGCTAGTCTGATGAGCCGTCGGTGGTAGTTGCAGATTGAGCTGCCATGCCTTCTACGGTAGCTATGCCTTCCACAGTAGCCGGGCCTTCTACCGATACAACTGCTATACCTCCACCTCCATCTTCAGGGCCATCAGTATCAGTGCCTTCCTCCTCTACTTATCCAATCTCGTCACTGCGAGTCTCCCAGACACTGGAGAGTCTCAAAAACTGGATGCAGATAGCTACTGCAAAGTTGTCTGACCTATCTAGTGTTGTTATAGCTCAGACTTCTACCCCAGCACCCCAGCACCCTAGATTTCTCCGTCAATGGAGGAAACTTTGAAGAAAATATAGGAGAATCAGAAGACCATCATGGACACCTTGGTGGCACATGGGGGAGCAATTGAGGAGCTTGTGAAGCAGGTGAAGAAGATGAGGAAATCTCAGGCTTCAAGGAAATTAGCTGACAAATTGAGACGAGAGGTGACCAAGATAGCAGCCGCTGGAGATCTTCCATTTGACTTACTGATGGAGACAGATCCATCAGTACCAGAAGCACCAGTAGCACCAGTGGCATCAGGTGGCCAGTCTGAGGAGCCAGACCTCGCTGCCCACACTGCTGAGGCGGTGCTACAGATGTTCATCAACCCAGCTACTCCCCGAGTAGGGGATGATGAGATCCATTTAGAGGAGCCTGAGGGAGATGATGCTGCTATGGACATTGAGAACACATAGGGAGTCCTCTCTACTCTTTCCCTTCCTTGTTTTTATTTTGTTAAGCATTGAGGACAATGCTTATTTTTATTCAGGGGGGTGGAGTCTATTTTGACTTGAAATTTGACATTGGCTTGTAATAACTGATAACATTCTCTTTTTATTTTTACTTTCATTATGTACATATTCTTCTCTCTCAATTGATGTATATATTCTCTTTTTCTTTCTCAGTTTGTATATTCATTTATGCTTTCAGCAGTTTACTTCATAGCTTCTTTATTTTGTTTTCTCAGTAGTCAATGTTTAGTCTAATAGCTTCTTATTTACTTTAATAGCTTCTTTTTAATTTAGTAGTTTCTTTTCATTTTTAAGTGATCAATATAAGCCTTTGATTTTCTTAATGTCACGGTTCTTTCCAAAGGTGGGTTTTGTGTGAACCAGGTGACTCTTCCCAGCGATGGATGGTGTGATAACCTTCTTAAGGGATTGAGTCCGTTTTTTATGTTTAGGTAAGAACAGTAGTAATAATGAATAAAAGGACCTAATTTAGTCGAACTAGAAGAGTCAAGCATGCTTCACTTGGTACCAACATACTTAACTACATGCTTATGATTAAAAACAAGTTCTTGGAAAGAAATAGCTCTAGTTAGTGACCTTTTGACTCTTGTGTTGACTTAAGCAATCATCGAGTGATTTAGTTGAACCATTAGTGATTTTCAATCTCGAATATGGTTGTTGTGGGACCTCGACTCTATCCTCTTGAACAATCCAGCTGTGTGATAGGTAAGATGTTTTGTTGCAAGCATATGGTACTTAAAGTCGTACTTGTGACATTCTTTTGAGAGAGATGAGCGAACTTTTCACAAATCCTTGAAGTGAGTGCTACATTCTTAAGTGAGATATGCTAACGGAGAGTAGAGGAGGAGGAGTTTGGGATCCACAATGACCTACATCAAAGAGCGAACTTCCTTGATGAGTAAAGTCAATTCTTGATACTCTAGTATAGCATTAGAACTATTTGTGCTTAAAACATAAAATTATTGCCTTGTTGATAATTCATAAGTGCTGTGGGTACTTGTTGGTTCCAATTGATGTGTGTTCGATTCACCTTAGATTAGTTGGAATAGCTCTTATCCTGTGGAGGTGGGAATTACCTTATTTACTTGAGGACAAGCAAAAGCTTAAGTTTGGGGGAGTTGATAAGTGGGAATTTTGACTACTTATTAGCGACTTTTAACTTTCGTTTTAGTCCAAAAGTATCTAATTGTATTCTCGAAAACTGATGAAATATGCTTACCTGTAGGAGTATTAGAAAATGAGCCACTACGATGAAATCCAACTCAAGGAGGAGTGATCTTAACAAGGACAAAAATCAGGCACAGAATTTCAAGTGCGGACCGCAGATTTCAATCTGCAACCGCAGAATGTGAAGGAAAATCAACAGAGCCCCAGTGCAAAGTGCAGACCGCACAATTATTGTGCGGCCGTAGAAGCTACATAAGAGCCAAAGTTCAGAGAGTTTCATTTCAATCTCAAGAAGAAATATGAACCACATAATAATTGTTCAGCCGTAGAAACAGTTATGTGACCGCACTCGGGAAATGTGCGGTCCGCAGTAGAGCCCAGTGCGGCTGCACCTAGAATTGCGCGGACCATAGAACATGAGAGATACGGCCGCAATCCAGAATTGTGCGGCCGCAGAGTCAATTCCTATAAAGATCTGAAGAGAAGTGCAGATCGCACATATAATTGAGCGGCTGTAGAACCTCTGAAAGGGCAATGTTATCCGAAAATTCCAGTTTTGTATAAATAGACTACTTTCATGAAATTAGGTCAAGTTTGGAATATTGAAAGTACTGTAGCTGTTTTTCTTTACCCCTTTAGGCAACTTTAGCTTATTTTGGTGATTTAGCATTGGATATTTATCTTTTAATCTTGCAATATGAGTTTTATCATCTTTTCTTCTCTATATTCCTTTATACCCATTATGAGTAGCTAGATTTTTAGCTAGGGTTGTGACCCAATCCTAGTGTGTGAACCTAATGGGTATTTGATTTATGGGTTGTTTATGGTTGGGTGTTTAGTTGTTTTGTTCGAAATTGAAGAAGCTCTGTTGTCAAGACTCAAGCCCTAATCGCGACCCTTTTGTTAAAGCCTTTGCCCATTTTTTTTTTTTTTTTTTTAAAATAAGCGACGCTACAGTAGCATCTCGCGACACTGTCGCCTCTCGTTACACAAGTAGAGGCGAGCTCAATTTTGAAACGCAACACAACACAGGGAAAGTGGCGACACTGCCTCGCCTCACGCTATTAGCGCTGAGGCGAGCGCTATTTATAACACTGATCTAACTCCTAATGTGCTAATAAGACTATTATTATCAACTTCAACACTAATATCCAAACACATTAATGCTTATTTATAAGATCAGGTTCAATACCTAAGAGTGTTTTTCAACACTTGATGCTTCTCAGTTACTTTTAATCAACTAACCGAACAGTAGTATGTGAGTTATTGAGTATGCGCAAACGAAGAGGAAGTAAGAAAGTGATACCATTTTCACTTTTGAGGCCTAAAAAACTGAGTTCAAAGGTCAAGTACAATCACAGCTGAAAATTGTTTAATAAAGAGTGGCGTTGACTAAGAGAAGCATTGACTGTGAAGTGAAAAATAACTGCATTCTCTAAGTTTGACAAGAATTGTAGGAGTTGAAACAACTAGGACAGAGGACAAAATTTTGCTATGACTGATTGACTGTCTTGTTTCAGAAAAGAGTTTATGTTTTGTGCAATAACAGTGTATAAATTTTTCACACCATCAGCCATCAGGTTAAGCTGATACAATAATATGTAACTCATCATAAAAAACTGTGTATGGTAACTTGATAAATAGGCTAATAACTTTCTATAACCAGTTAAAATAAACTATTGATGTAAAATTTTATATAACACTGTCAGTGTATGTAAATAAAATTCTTCAGAAAAATATATGGTAAAAGCATAGAATTCTAACTGTAATTCTTATTTCTGTTTCTGGTGCCTTCAATATCTATCAGTCGGTTTCTCATCTAAAATTTACCATTTTGGAAAAAAGTCTTGTTTGATTGAGATTTTCTGTTATGTAACTGGATTTACTTTTGGTTTTTGTCTTAGTTTAGGAGCAACAGGATGCTGTTCATATTATTTGGATTCAAAATTTGAGGATTCATTAAAAAACCATTTAAGGAAATTGCAGTATTACTTAGATCTTAGTATTATCTACATCATCATACTTCTTTTTCTTTGCCCTTTTTGGGCATCTTGTTCCAAAATAAGAATAGCTTGTATAAATTCCACATCAATTTTTGAATACTGCAATGTACTCTTCATTGATGAGCAAGTCTAGCTTAGTAATGCAATCACATTGTTTTTTGGCAACATAGTTCTAGTGGTACCGTTGCATATTTGTCCCTTTAGGCACTTTGAGTTCGGTATATATGATGAATTCTACTGTGCTAATTTTAGAGCTATTCATTAGTGCTAAGAACGAGGCTGATACAGTTAATTGTTTTATATGATATTAGCTTACGGCCGAGTTGTCAAGGGTTGACGAGAAGCTCAAGCTGACAGAATCTCTTCTGGAAAGCAAGGTGCTATCTCGAACTCTTCCCTGTATTTTTTTTTTTTTTTTTTTGATGTGCTTTCATAACTGTGGATACAATTCTTGCTTGGCAGAATCTTGAAATTAAGAAAATTAATGAAGAGAAAAAGGCATCCATGGCAGCTCAGTTTGCAGCAGAAGCCACCCTTCGAAGGGTTCATGCTGCTCAAAAAGACGATGATATGCCTCCAATTGAAGCCATTCTTGCACCCTTGGAGGCTGAACTCAAGCTTGCTCGTCAGGAGGTCTGTGGCAGTATTTCGCATCTGGCTGTGATTATGTATGTCCTCACCTCATAGAACTCATTCTCTGGCCTATCTTCTCCCTAGATTACAAAGCTACAAGATGATAATAAAGCACTGGACCGTCTTACTAAGTCAAAAGAGGCAGCTCTACTTGATGCTGAGAGAACTGTGCAGTCAGCATTAGCAAAGGCTTCTATGGTGGATGACCTTCAGAACAAGAACCAGGAATTGATGAAACAGATAGAAATATGCCAGGTACGTTGATCACAGAAATGGTGCTTCTGCTGTTATGAATGTTAGACCACCTTGTTGTTATTCTTTTAATTTCTAAATCATCCTTCTTTAACTATGTTTTTCTTACAAACATACATCAGGAAGAAAATAAAATACTGGACAGAATGCATAGACTAAAGGTTGCAGAGGTTGAAAAGCTTACCCAAACTGTACGTGAGCTTGAAGAGGCTGTTCTTGCTGGCGGTGCTGCTGCTAATGCTGTCCGGGATTACCAACGAAAAGTTCAAGAGATGAATGTAATTCATCCTAGCAAGACTTCAATAATATATATACTAAGTAGTTTTTATGTGGACAACCCCTAAATTAGAATGCTTCTACTTATCTATTCTACAGGAAGAAAGAAAAACTCTTGACCGGGAGCTAGCACGTGCCAAGGTAACCGCTAACAGGGTTGCAACCGTGGTTGCTAATGAGTGGAAAGATGCCAATGATAAAGTAATGCCTGTTAAACAGTGGCTTGAAGAAAGGAAGTTTCTACAGGTTTGATGGTTTTCCATGACTTTGCTCTATAAGATAGTCATAGGGGCATCTTATCCTAATAGAGCTGAATGTTTTCTGAATAAAGTAAATGAGCTTATAAGAAAAATCAAATTATGGTGGATGTCTACTCTTCCTTCATGATCTTCTCAAATGCTTAATGACATATTCAATGACATATTTTTATGCTTAATGACATATTTAATGACATATTTTTTTCTACTTTTCATGCCTATATAAAAGCCTTGTAATAGATAAGAAAATACACACAATTGAAAAAGAAAATCTCTTCCTTCTCTCTATCTCCATTTCTTGTTCATGTTTTACTAAATTGCTTTTATTTTATAACATGTCTTGTTCATGTTTTATTAAGTTGCTTTTATTTTATAACAAGATTGTTTAACTGACTTCTAGTTTAACAATTGCAGAATTATAAACTAAGAAAAAATAATATAAAATGACAATGCTTATTAACTCATCAAATTGTTCAATTGCCGATCAAAAAAGAAAATCAACATGCACTAAGCGTTTAGATGTTAATTTAATATTTTGTAACATAACTTCAATTAATATAAATAAATAAAAATGCTAACAACAATAACAAACAACAACAATAATATATATAACTTAAATTAATAAAAATGCCAACTTAAAGTTAAATTAGTACTTAGTAGTATGAAATTTCAGAAGTAAGAAAAACATTACAACACACCCAACAAGTCACAAAGTCGCTCTCCTATTGTCTCTCTCTCAATCTCAATCCCCACTAGCAAATTGTCTAGAGAGATAAACAAACCCCAAAATCGCACCATTTTCAACTCTCTCTCTCTCTCTCTCTCTCTCTCTCTCTCTCTCTCACACACACACACACAGAGTTCTATTTTGAGCTTAACACTGAAGAGATAGCAACGCAGCATTTTTGAACTCCACACACACAGAGACACTTTCCCTTAAATAATACATACTATAAGTATAGACATAATCATCTGTTTATATACATTTTGTTGTATGTATGAATTATTCAGCGGAAGTGAGCTTACTGTAATAATAGAGAAATGTACAGATCGGAGCTGACGGAGGTTTCCGGCGAGGAAAGGTCGCCGGAGGTGTGTTCCGGCAATAACAGCGGTAATGTGCGACCGACGACGAGTGAAACAGTTTCGCCGTTGACAGTATCAGCTTCGTTCAAGGAAGGGAAGACTTACCGAAGAAGAACGTCGATGAGGCCAAGCCTTGACGCAGACGAGTTCTTAAACCTTCTCCACGGGTCGGATCCGTTGAAGTTGGAGCTTAATCGACTGGAGAATGAAGTAAGAGGTCTGTATTGTTAGCTGGATCCAATGTGATTTAGTGGCTAGCTGTGTCCTTCTTTTCTGAATTTTTAATTTTAATCTTTTTGTTGCTTTTTACAGTTTTTTATTGATACGGTGTGTGAATGTGTCATTGTAGATAAGGACCGGGAATTATGTGAGGCTCAGGCGGAGATCAAGGCGTTGAGGTTCTCAGAGCGCTTACGAGAAAAGGCTGTTGAAGAGGTTTTGATTTTTTTGTATATCTACCTTCTTACAATGTGACATGATTTCAAAATACTACCTCAGTCCCAATTTATGTAATGTTGATTGAGTGGACACATAATTTAAGGAGGAACCAAAAACTGTTTAAACTTGTGGTGCGAAACTAGCCAGAAACATTTGTTTGATATTAATTCACGTAACTAAGGATAAATTGGGAAATTTAAATTTAAATTATTTCTAAATTTAGAAGTGTGTCAATCCTTGTGGGACAAACTAAAAAACAAAAAGTGTCACATAAAATGGAAGATAGGGATATTTTGATGCAATTTAGGTATCTAACTCAGTATTTTGGATAGCGTGCGGCGACAAATAGCGACGAGGGCCCGCTTCACTGAGGCGAGAGGCACGCAGCGAAGCGCTCGCCTTTTTGATGTGAAGAGACAATTTATACAAAAACTTTATATATATATATATATATATATATATATATATATATATATATATATATATATATAAAACTAAAAATTCAACAAATACTAGATAGTCATAGTAGATTCATAAACTAAAGTCTAAAAGTCTAAAACAAGCAACATATATTCTTCTTCAAGATTTTCAAATTCTAGAACTTCATGAATGTTAGCATTATATTGGCTATCATCTTCTTCATCCTCGGAGTCTTCATCAATTAGGGACCGATTTGAACTTGCTATTCCTTTTTCCTTGTAATTTGAACTTGAAGAACTCCCTCTAAGACCATAGATATTTTCCTCAACTCCAGCCGCCATAGAAATAGTACCCCAATCAAGATCATCTCCTACATACACTTGTTCATCTTCATGATTTTGGGAGGCTCCAGTTAACCATTCATTTGCCTCGTCAATGTTATCCAGCAAAATTGGATCAATGGTATCGTGAGCTTCATAACGTCGCCTCAATATTCTATTGTATTTAATATACACTAGATCATTGAGATGCGATAGCTCAAGCCTATTCCTTTTCTTGGAGTGAATCTGCGAATAAATTGTTTAGATTAATTAATAGATACTAATAATAATACAATATAGAATATATTAATATAATAAATCTGCTTCTTACATGCTCAAATACACTCCAATTTCTCTCGCATCCAGATGCACTACAAGTTAGGCTTAGTACTTTAATGGCAAACTTTTGCAAGTTTGGAGTTTGATGTCCAAATTGCATCCACTATTCAACTATAGAAAAATATTTTAAAAGTTAATAAGTATAAATCAAATAAATTAAATTAAAGTTATAAGGATATCTATATTAAAGTTAGTTACCTGGCGACCTTATGTTTCTGGCTCTAATGGCCGCCTGTGAACCAAATAGGCCCTTTGCTTGCAACCTACCAAACTCCTCCCCTATTTGATCTACCATCGCTGAATTGGGGATCAACTTTTCAAGACACTCATGGCATCCAATCCACATCTCTGAATCCAAAGTTTCATCTTTAGTGTTCTTGTAAAATAATCACGGGTTCAGAAGATGGCCTGCTGCATGCAAAGGACGATGGAGTTGATTCGACCACCTGCTATCAATAATCTCAAAAACTTTCTCATATTTCCTAATATCTCCCTCAAATGACGCTGTAATAGTCTTTTTGGCTCTATCCATAGCTTCATAAAGATAGCCCATTGGTGCGTTTCTCTCCCCATCTACCATACGAAGCACCCTAATCAAAGGACCACCAACTTTAAGAGCCCGAACGGCGTCATTCCAAAATGATGGAGAAATAAGAACTTTGACAGTTTCTTTCCCCGCAGCTTCCTTTGCATATCTATTATCTTTCCATTCATTTGAAAGAACTAGCTTTCTTAAGTTTTTCTTTTGCAAGTAAAAACTATGCAAAGTTAACAAAGCCGTTGCAAATCTAGTCTTGGCCGGTCTCACCAAATTTCTTTCATTTGTGAATTTCCTCATCAAATTCAACAACAACGGCCTCTGACTGATGTAAGAATATACCTTGACGGCCTTAGTGAAAACTGTAAAAGTAAAAATAACAATTTTATAGTTAATACTTAATACTTAATAGGATAGGACATAATAAGTATAAATAAAGATAAAGCTTTAAAGATAACTATATTAAAGTTACATGAAGCATATGAGTTTTCCTTGAATATGTCACCAAACATTAAGTTGATATAATGGGCAACACATGGAGTCCAATAAAATGTGTGGATACATAGCTTCCATCATCATACCCGTACTAACATTCTCACTAGCATTATCGGTAACAATTTGTACAACATTTTTCTTTCCAATTTTATCAATAGTCTTTCTAAACAAGCTGTACATTTTGCTTCCATCCGTAGAAGAGTTGCTAGCATCGTAAGATTTAAGAAAAACACTCCCTCTTGGAGAGTTCACCAACACATTTATGATCATTTTTTCATTCCGTTCTGTCCATTTATCCATCATAATGGAACATCCAAACTTGTTCCATTCCACTTTATGCTCCTCAATAATTTGGTCTATCTTCTTCACCTCTTTTTTAAGATGAGTTACTCTAATTTCATGATAACTAGGAGGCTTCATTCCTGGGCCATATTGTCCTACGACCCCAATGAATTTATCAAAAGTTTTGTAGTTAACACAGTTGAAAGGAAGCCCTGCATCATATATCCATGCTGCAAAGGCATTTACGGCGTGATTCCTCAAAATCTTCTTGGCTTCTAAACCTGAACCAGAATCACCTTTTCCCTTTTCTTGTTGTTTTGCCGAGAAACAAAGATTGAGAGGACCATTTGTCACCATACGTGCCGTCGTGGATGACCCACTAGAACTATTTGAAGATATCTTATGAGTTTTGGGGGGCGGAGGTCCCATTTCATCATCTTCATCAATTAGATTCATCGATGTTTCATAATTCATTTGAGTTCTTGTCACATTTTTCTTATCAACAAATGCTTTTACTTCCTCCCTAACCTCGGGCGGACAAAGAGGACATCGTATTATATTTTTAAATCCACCTATCAAATATTGCTTGTGACGAGTTATTCCACCATGATATATTTTTTCACAAAACACACATTTAATTGCGGATCTTGATGAGCCTTGTATAGTATAATTTCAAGCTATATCATTTCGTTTATTACTATCGAATGATGCCATTTCAACGTTGTTTTATAGAAAAAAAATTATCAAGTCAATATGCAATTAATTCTACTCTATAAGACTATAAGTCAATAATTGAAAAAACAGGGCAAACAAAACAGAATGAGCTACTGCCTCTGCAGTCTGCTCTGCCTCTGCCTCTGTTATTTTTGCTCGAAACAGAGCCTCTCGAAACAGAGCCTCTGTTATTTTGCCAAAACAGAGCCAAAAAAAAATTAAGAGAAGAAGAAAAAGGAAGGGAAGAGCCTCTGTATTTTGCTTGAAAAATAGAGCACAAAAACAAACCTCTGTTTCTGTTCTTCTTGACAAAAAACAGAGGAAAAAAATAGAAAGAAGAAGAGAAGAACAAGGAGAAAGAAGAAAGAAGAAAAAAGAAGAAGATGAAGAAAGAAAGGGAAATCAGAGAAGCATACCTGGTCTTTCAATGGCAGAAACTTGATGAAGAAGACGATGACACTTTTAACATACTTTATATAACTTACTATCATGGTCATGTGGTACCATATAAAATAAATACCTACACTATTATTTTTATCAAAACATCCATGTAAAATACATATATTTTCTCAACTTATAATTTTTCTAATCTCATATAAAGAGTAAAAATTCTCGTACGCTTAATTCTTAAAATGGTAAAAAGATAACCTTCTTTTCTTGTGAGAAAATAACTTCTATTTTTACAATAAAGAAAATCTCATAAACTTCTTATATTATGTGTATAATTTACCATATCCGAAAATATTAATAACTATATAAAATCATACTTTTAAAACATTTTCTATAATAAATGTTCCACTCAAAATAAATACCATATCAATATGAGGTTACCCAAAAGTATTCCAACTTCTTTCTGAATACCATCGACCAAAGGGCCCAACTGGGATTGAAAGTCAGTGCACCATTTATTCTAAAATGGTGATATCTAACAGTGAAAGAAACCAGTCCAAACTATAATCAAGTACTGCAAAATCACTAGAATCATCGGAAAGTTTCATAGACGAAATAGTAACAAAATAGTGCTGCCTCAACAACACTTCCAACATGAGAAACAAGGCGTCCAGTGAGACAAGGTGCCTATATTTCACAAGCTATCAGCTGTGGCTGCATCTACGAACAAAGAAAAGCAACAGTGACATGGACAAGAAAATGCTCAGCCGCAAATAACAAATCCGGCGGCGGTGGTGGCTAGAAACAGAATCCAGCGAGCCATAAATCCTAAAGGCCACAAATTATTTGCAACAATGAACTTTCGTAACTAATATGAAATTTCTGCCATGTATTTGAAGTTAGGATAGAATAGTAGTATCTATAGGTGTGGGCCTCACTTTGATTGATGACTTGGCCACATAACTCCACTAAATATGCCACCTCATTAAATGAACTTAGGAGTCATATTTTCCAAAGGCATTTGCTGCCAAATTTCTAACATCCCACGTGGATGTTACCCCCTTTAATTATACATAAATCTCACATAAATATTTATCCACAATTTCCTAATTAATTTGATAATTTTCCACTCAAATCAATAATTAACCAATTATTCATATAATTAAGATCTATCTCAAATTACTTATAATACTTCTCCTTCTCAATTACCATGATCTCGCACATTTAACCCGCCAAATTCCTCAAAATATCTTGTTAAACTTCTCATGAACATTCCAAATTATCAGCCACGGTCACATATTTGACCTTTTGTCGAGTAGTAAGTGGAACTCCTCGTAAAAACCTCATCAAAATCACGCAATCGCCAACCTATTCAAAGGAGTTAACCCACCTGTAGAAACTCCATACTGACATCTTCTAACGACGCTGCATTGGGTACAACTACCACGAATTCAGTAAACCCTCTGAAGCCCATACTCGTCCGCCAGGTGTAAAAGTCGGTTCATTCCCCATACACATCAACTGAAAGTCCGACAATACATTCCAAACTCGAAGTCATGTTGTATCCAAAATGATAATCAAATCTTCACACCCCTCTTCATTTCAAGCAAACTCCTTTCTACCATACTCAATGTTCCTCAGTATAGTAGCCACCATCCCAAATAAAATCTGTAGACCTAGTCACTTTCCACCATGCCTCCTACCACAGGTGCGTGGCTATCCTACCACAGAATCCATATACTACTCTACCACTCCCACTTCGGTCAAACCATCTCCTTTAAGCAACCTCTCGACCTCCTCTTTTCATACTTGACCTGCTAGTAATTCAACCACCGCGAGACACCTCCTTCCATGTCCTTCCTCATACTTCGCTGTCGAAATGTTGCCTCACATCAAATCCATACCTGTAGCACCCGAACTAATAAATTGCTACCAACTCTAAGCCTCCTCGGAGATCATCTCTCTCTATCTCTCGAGCTATCAGCATTAGAAATACAATTCGGTTCTAAACCGCTACACACCGCTATCTTTGACAACTGATCCTCAGGCACCATTTCACAACACCCTGCCCCGAAGGCAAAACCAAAGAAGACCATATCACCGGGGAACCCTATTGCATTCGAACAAGTACGATGACACCACATCACAAATGAGAATACCACCACGCTCAAACATATCAAGTCTCGTTTCTTCATCAACCAAGGCCTGAACATCCATAGTCCGATTTCCTTTCCTCCGCTAGAATTAAATGCCGAACTTCTAAATCATGCACCAAGAAATCCTCCTTTCAAGTCATTCACAACCTCGACACATAAACAAGCATCCTACCATTCCACTAGCACTATGTGATAACAACACATGAACATCATAGCAATCCGTGCACAGCCTCGAAATCATAGGAAATATAGATACTGAACTGAAACAAAGGACATTCTTCTGCAAGGTGACGATAATAGCCCGCCAGAACACGCAGGGAAAAACATCCTGCACTACGTCTGCAGTACCACTACAACTCCTCGATGCCCAATTGATAATAAGTGCTTCACGTCGCGTAAGATTGAGTAGGAAGGAAATAAAAACACAAGCCTCAGTAGAATCAAATAGCACGATGAGGGATCAAGAAGGGAAGTGCTCCTAACAGCCCTGTAGCCGCTCGAAGATAAGTACAGACATTTTCATACTGATCCGCAAGACTCTTCTAGACTTGCTCATGACTCGTGAGACCTAAGTGAACCTAACGTTCTGATACCAAGCTGTCACGACCAAAAATCCACTATAGGTCGTGATGGCGCCTAACACCGCCGTCAGGCAAGACAACGGTGATTGATCTATTTAACTACTCATTTTATTACTTTCGAAATCATAAGTTTTAATAAGAAAGGAAATTTACACTTTTAAATTAGCGGGAATGTACAAAATTTGTAGTTTGTAAGAGAAATAAGAGGCGATACTAATATATGAAACCGTAAGAATCAACTAGTATAACTCCAAAACCCGGTGTCACAAGTGCATAAGCATTTTTTTCTAAGGAGTATAATAATAATACAACATCTGTCTAGAATGTAAATGAGACAGGATAAAATGACTTGTACGATGGAGACTCGGTGGACTGCAATGCGTAGCCTGGAATGTAGCTCACATAAAGTCCCCTTAATAGGTGCGTCTATGCGCCAAGATGATCGCTCAATGAACCTGCCAAATCCTGCACATTTAGCGCAGAAGTGCAGCATGAGTACGTAAATCAACGCGTACCCAGCAAGTACCTAGCCTAACCCCGGAGAAGTAGTGACGAGGGGTCGACATCGATACTTACTAGAGGTTTAATGAAATAATATAATAACTCATAACAGATATCAAGTGCACAACGATAACGGGGTAAATCTATAAATTACATAATCTTCCAAATATTTACTTCAAAGTATGAATTTCTCAATCTTGTATTCTACCTTAACGGCTCAGAAAATGTCAAGTGCCAATATCAATGAATAAGGGACACCATATAAAATATCGGGTATTAGCAGAAAGAAAATCTCGTGAATGTTCGGACTACCAGTAATATAACGCACGATTATGCCGAGGTCGCTCGGCCCGATCCAGAATAATGTGCACATTGCTGAGGGTCGAGAGGCACGAACCATAGATGCATCTACTATACTGTTGAGGTGTTCGGCATGCTCCACAAGAAATGAAGGAAGTTATCGAATCACGAGACACGCGCTTACAATACAGTACTTGAGTGCAAGGTGAATATAATCCTTTACCGTTTCTCAAATAACTAGCCAACAACTCAAGGTGATAAGGCTCGGCCTAACATATATATGCATGTATTTCTAAATCAAATCAGTTATAATTTCAATTAATTAAGCCAGCGGGATGGATTCAAGTATTTCAAATATCACATGGTAAAGTCCTAAGCCCACCCGAACATTAACATTCTTTAGCTACGTACGAATTCTCGTCACCTCGTATGTACGTAGCACCCACAACTATTAGCACATAACAATTACACACCTAGGGGTAGTTTCCCCCTCACAAATTTAGACAGGAGACTTACCTCGCTCCGAAGTTCCAAAATCGGCTCCAACGCCTCTCTAACTCTTCAATTCAAGCCAAACGATCCGAAACTAGTCAAACATGGTACAAATCAATCAAAATATACTCCAATGCTTATAATTAACCTATTCATAACAATCCCCAACTCCGCTCTAAAAGTCAATAAAGTTAACCCTCGGGCCCACGTGCCCGAATTCTGAAAATATTCAAACATAAACTTTACCCATAATGCCAGGAACTCAAATATATAATTTATTCCAAATTCCATGTCCAATTTCATGGTCAAAATCTAAAATTACCAATTTTCTAGGTTTTCTATCAATATTCCAAATTTCTACAAATTCCCATGCTTAATCAATATATAAACCACTTACCCCATAATAGATGATGAAAATGGCACTTCAACATTGCTCCAAAATCGGCTCCCATGGACGAAATAAAGTGAAAATGGGCCAAACACCCATTTTTTTAAAAAACAACACTACCCAGAACATTCCGCTTCTGCGGACCAAAATGTCGCTTCTTCGGTTTCAATCTCGCTCCTGCGAGGATACAGGCCAGGTCGTCGGCCACTACTGGGGCCTTGATGCGCATCTGCGCCCCCGCTTCTATGATGCCCCACTCCGCAGGTGCGGTCCCTTTTCTGCAGTGAAACGACCGTATTTGCGGCCCCAGCATTGCCCAACAAAATCTGCTCATGCGCTTGCCTGGCCGCTTTTACGGTGTCGCACCTGCGGCCCCTTTTCCGTAGGTGCGATTGCACCAGTACTCAGGCCCTTCAGCAATACAACAAAGCTCCAAAGTGATCAGCGACTCATCCGAAATACACCAGAGGCCCCCGAGACCCCGTCCGAACTTACCAATAAGTTCCATAACATAACACGTACCTACTCGGGGTCTTAAATCAGACCTAACAAAATAAAATTGCTAATCGATGATCGAAACCTTTCTTTAAACTTTTTAACTTCGACGAACGCGTCCGAACCATACCAAAACATTCCGGAATGACGCCAAACTTTGCGGAGAATCCCAAACGAACATCAATAATACCAAAATCCACCGCAAACCAAACTTAGAAAATTCTAAAATATTCAAAATGCCAACTTTCCACAATCCACACTGAAATGCTCCCGGGTGACTCGATACTCAACCCAAACATACGCCTAAGTCCGAAATCATCATATGAACATATTGGAACCTTCAAATCCCAATTCCAAGGTCTTTACTCAAAAGTTAAACCTCAGTTAATTTTTCAAAGTTAAAGCTTCCAAAATTAGAATTTTCTTTCCAAATTTTGAACTTCCCAAAATTCAATTCCGACCACACGTACAAGTCATAATACCTGAAGTGAAACTACTAAAGGCCTCAAATTGCTGAAAGACATGCTAGATCTCAAAACAACTGGTCGGGTCAAGGCCCAATTCCATGGATGCAATGACATGAGATAGACATCCTTGAGTTCAAAACAAACACCAAATCTAGCCCATCAAGCTAGGCCCAACTCTTTCTTACCAATCAAGCTTAACCAACCAAACAAGTAGAGGTGTGGCTCGTTCCGGCACATCAGAGTTCACGAGGACTTTGCTAAATCTCGAGCAGTGCTCGTTGAAAGTGCAAGAGGGGGTGAATTGTCATTTTTTCATTTTATAGCTAAGTAGTTGACTAGTTTAACAATTAGTCGACTAGAAGTTGATGTAAGGTAAAAGCTAAAAATAGAATGTAAATGAAAAAATTAAATGACACCAAGTATTTTTATACTGGCTAGGATTTAATGTGATTTCTACTCCAGTCCCCTTGGGTTGCAAGAGGGTTCTCTCTTTAAAATTCCTTGAAAAACTTTTTACAAGTGTGCTGATGTTATTACGAACACCAACTGCCTTTTTGGTTCTAAGTAAACTCGTTGTATTTTGATACAATACCTCGCCAATATTTTTCTCTCTTTCTTCTCTGTACTAGTTACACAGTAAACCACACTCAGATTACAATGCTTGTTTAGAGTAGAACAAAGAGAATGTAGTTGGTTCGATCATAGTATGTTTCTTCTCTTGGTCATCTCACTATATATATACACTTTGAGGGATTTGCTTTGATTCTTGATTTTGGCATATATTGAGAGATTATATACCCCAAGGGAACCGATCCTTGGAATGAATTGTAGAATGATTCTTTCCAAAAATAAGTGTGGAACTTCCGTTGATTTGTCTTGACTGGTGGTCTTGATAAAGCTTCCCATCATTGAGCAAATCCTTCTTTCATTTGAACAACCTAAAATAGATTCCTTGATTTCGGGAGTCAACAGTCTTCCTTTAATAAGCGGATCTTCAGTGTGTTGATAGATAAATCAAGCGAATTCTAAGAAATCTCAATATCCTTTGATTTTGGTCCTTCATTTATTATCTTCCTTCATACAGACTGTCAGAATTTAGAGGATCTTTTTCTTCTTTTTCTTTTCTCCTTCCTTTCTTGTCTTCCTTCTTAGATATTTGACAATCTTCCTTTTCGTTGCTCATTCCTTGCCTTTGCTCCTTCTTTTCTGTTGCTCTTTTAGTGTTCCTACAAGCACAAATATGTTATTTTCCATCATTAAAACTTGGATCTAACAATCTCCCCCTTTTTGATGATGACAAAATAACAAAATAAAAGCAGTGTACTTCCCTGTATGTTAGTTGACTCTTAGTCTGATGTAGTCAACTCCCCCTCAACTGAGCATCAGTTTGCTTCCCTGTATGTTAGTCGACTCCCACTCAATTGGGCAGCCAAAAAATGTTTTTGTTCCTTTAATTTTTACCTATAATCTTCTCCCCCTTGTGGTGTGTTCTTCTTCCTCTATGAAATTCTAATCAAAACTTCCTCTCTTAATACAATTTTGATACATATCAACAACTTTATGTAAAAAGATAATATTTATAACTTAAATACAAATTTCATACAACGATTCATACATTATACAAGTATTTTCAACTTTCATACAACATGCAAATAAAAAATATATATAATTACAATAGAATACAACTAAATACAATTTACATATAATTTTAATACAATTTCGTAAGTATATTGTATGACATGTGTTCTTCTTCTTCTTCTTCTTCTTCTTCTTCTTCTTCTTCGAGTTTCAATCTGAAATTCAGCCAAAATCAAGTCTAATCTTCACCAAACACCCTTGAGTAGGTAAACTTTCTAATCTAGGGTTTGATATAACCTACTAGAGGATGATTTTCTACTACGTTTAATATAGATTTGCCTTTGATTTTTCTCTACTTGTTCAACCATATGTTTATTTTTGTTGATTGAATGGCCATCAACTGACTGTGCCTATTTAGTGTGTATATTTCTCGAGAGAGAGTACACATTTATGTAGTCGTTGAACAACATCACTCCTAACGTATGTGAGAGATCAATACAGAGGGTTTAAAGGAGGGATTAGAGATAACGAAACCTTGGTGTGATTGTAGTGAGTGGTGAGTTAGTGCCAACTAGCGTAGTTCGAGAGAATATGTCTAGTAAATTATGAAAGTTGCTCGAGAGAGAATTACGACGCTCGAAGTACTCAAGATCGGTAGATAATACTTAGGCGAAATTATAGAAGACATAGCGGGAATGATTCCGACAATTGGAGAAATCATAACTCTAGACCTCCTTAATCTATTCTCCAACCCTTATTATCTTTAGTTATTAATCTACTAGTTTAATTTATTAGTTAATTAGATATAAGAATCTTAATATTTATAACTTAGGAATTGTTCGAGCTTATCTTCTTAGTGATAGCCAACAATTGTAGCTAAACCTTAGTTCTCTATGGGATTTGACTTCGAACTTTTAGACCGAATTATATTTGTAGCGACCGCTTATCCTTTTTAGGACTAGAGTTGGGCGTGATCAAATTTTGGCGTCGTTGGCGGGGAATTAATGGTGTTATTAATTACTTCTAAAAGAATTGTTAGAATTCATAGTTTATTAAGCCTTCTCGATATGAAATTCATTATATTGAAACTCTAACGTTTGTAGTCTTGTGTGTTACAGGTGCATGCCTAGAAACTACTCAAGAACTGGTGAATTGTACGAAGCATTACCAGACCCTGAGAAATCTTTCAAGGCACTAAATCGAGCAAACAAGAGAGACAAACGAAAACAGAACTCAACAGAACAAATCGAACTAGACATGGGTGACGTAATAAACAACCAAAACAATATGAATGACCCGAACAATCAGGGTGTGAAACCTCTTATTCCAGAAGAAACCTTGTGTGATTGGGCACAACCCACCGCTGAAAATCTGGCAATCGCAATTGCAGTCCCTCAGATACAAGCAAAATCATTTCAAATCACAAACAACATGCTACATCTACTGCAGATTAAGGGACTATACTCGAGGTCTTACATTGAAGATCCACAACAACATCTAAAAATTTTCATGTCGATTTGTGTCACGCAAAGGCACCCGAATGTGACACCGGAAGCAATAAGACTGTTGTTGTTTCCATTCTTAGTGACGGGAGAGGCTCAGACTTGGCTCAATTCTCTCCCCATAAACTCTATCACCACTTGGGAGGAATTAGTCAAGCAGTTTTTGAACAAGTTCTACCCACCCTATAAGACTGCCAGGCAAGTTGATGAGATAATGAGCTTCAGGCAAAAACCAACTGAAACATTGCAAGAAATGTGGGAGAGGTTCAAAGGTATGTTGGTTAAATGTCCACATCATGGCATTCCAGATCATATGTTGGGGCAAAGGTTCTACATGGGATTGGCAGACAGCTTGAAGGCCAATGTTGATGCTTCAGCAGGTGGAGCATTTTTTAGCAAATCATTCAAGGAATGTAAGGTCTTACTTGAAAAAATGGCTCAAAACTCAGGATGGATGACAAGAGACACTACAATCACCCCTGTATTTCACTCAGTAGCTTTGGACCCAAGCAACTCCCTAGCTGAGAATATGGCCACTCTAGTGACGCAAATGAGTATCCTCACCAAGAACATTGATGAATCAGGCCTGAAGCAGGTACACATAGTTGATACAACTAATTGGGACTTATGTACACCATGCATTAACCAACCATATATGTGTTCGTCGAGTGGTGAACATGAAAGTGACAATCAAAGCTACCAAGAGAATATGAACTATGTTGGCAATTATGGAGGCTAGAGGCAAGGTGGTCAGAATTGGGGGCAGCGGAATCAGTAGTATAGACCAGCATAGCAGTAGTTCAATAACAACAACAATGATAGAGTTATGCGACCACAGGGTCAACTCGTGCCTTACCAAAGGCAACAGGGATACAATCAGCAAAATCAGTAGTTGGCTTATCAACAGCTTCAACAATAACAGATAGTGAGACAAGATGATGGGTTGTATGAAATTAAAGGAATGCTACAACAACTGATTGGGTCCAATGGAAAAATGCAAGAGAAGGTGGAAGCACATGACTCAGTGATAAAAGGCATTGAGATTCAATTAAGGAAGATATCTATGGCTCTGAACAATTGTCCCCAAGGGACTTTACCTGCAAACACACATGTCAATCTAAAATAGTAGGGCATGAAGCAACTGATGGCGGTGAGTCTGAGAAATGGTAGAGATCTTGACCTAGAGCAAGAAATTGCTCGCGAAAGTCGACCAACTGAGATACTCGTGCCAGTACCGATTGAAGTAGATGAGTCAAGTAAGCTAACATGAGTAAGAATCCAGCTAGCCTAAGAGGAACTAAACAAGGAAAAAGAGGTTGAAAAGGAGGTTGAGGGAGTGCAAGGGAAGGAAGTAGAAAAAAGTGCCTGAGAAGGATCGAACTCAAGTCACAGGAAAGAAGGGACCGCCAGCACCCTCCCCGCAGAGGTTGACCAAGTATAAAAGGATGAGCAGTATAAGAAATTTATGGAAATGTTAAAGCAGATTCAAGTAAACATTCCACTGATTGATGCATTGAGGGAGATCCCTGGTTATGAAAAAATGATGAAGGACTTGATGTCTCGCAAGTTCGACTTTCAATACTTGGCAACTGTTACACTAACTCAGACATGTAGTGTTGTCATGATGAGACCCATAAATGAGAAGCTGGCCGACCCAGGGAGTTTCACAATCCCATGCACAATAGGCAGCTATGATTTCGCTAAAGCATTATGTGATTTGGGGGCAATCATAAACATGATTCCCTTAGCTATTTATAAAAGGTTAGGCATTGGAAGAGCGAGACCCACATCCATGTTACTATAGCTAGCTGACCGAACGATGAAGAAGCCATCAGGTATACTTGATAATGTACTTGTGCAGGTTGGGAAGGCCATGCTTGGCCACTAGGAGAGCTCTAATTGATTGTGAAACTGGGGAGCTAAAGATGAGACTGAACGATAAAGAGATAACATTCAATGTGTAGAAGTCTATGCGGCGACCAAGTGAGTTTGCTAACTTCTCTCTGATAGAAGCTGTGGATATGATTTTGGAGGAGGAAGATGAGACACTGAATGCGAAAGATCCCCTAGCAGCCTGCCTGATGAACTTAGAAGAGGTAGATGGTGAGAACTTGGCGGAGTGGGAGTTGGCCCTTGAAGGCCAAGGGTACTGGAAAAGAGAGCTCGAATTCGAGCCTTTACACTTAGAAGAAAGAAAGACCCCTCCGGCTAAGCCATCAATCAAAGAGCCACCACAGTTGGAGCTGAAACCCTTGCCGTCTCACCTCAGGTATGTTTTCTTGGGACCAAGTTCGACATTGCATGTTATTATCTCAACCAGTTTGTTAGGTGTGCAGGTAGAAAAACTTTTGCATGTTCTAAAGGAGTGCAAGACTGCAATTGGGTGGACTATAGCAAACATAAAGGGTATCAGCCCAACGTTTTTTATGCATAAGATTCTACTGGAAGATGGGCACAAACCTTCCAGAGAACATCAAAGAAGGTTGAATCCCAACATGAAAGAAGTGGTGAAGAAAGAAGTGATCAAGTGGTTAGATGCGGGAATCATCTTCCCCATATCTGACAGCAACTGATCAGCCCAGTTCAGTATATGCCAAAAAAGGGTGGAATGACTGTAGTGCAAAATGAGAACAACGAATTGATCTTAACGAGAACAGTCACAGGATGGCAAATCTGTATGGATTGCAAAAGATTGAACAAGGCCACCAAAAAAGACCATTTTCTGCTGCCCTTCATTGATCAGATGCTAGACATATTGGTGGGGAGGTCCCACTTTTGCCTGGATGGATACTCGGGGTATAACCAGATCTCGATTGCCCTGGAGGATAGAGAGAAAACGTCATTCACCTGCCTGTATGGCATCTATGCCTTTCGGAGAATGTCGTTTGGCCTATGCAATGCACCCGCCAGTGGTGGGGAACTCATTCGATGAGTGCCTTATGAACTTGAAAAGAGTATTGAAGAGGTGTATGGAGACTAATCTGGTACTAAACTGGGAGAAGTGCCATTTCATGGTACATGAAGGTATAGTCTTGGGACACCTAGTGTCAAGTAAGGGCATTAAAGTGGATCGTGCTAAGGTTGATATAATTGAGAAGTTACCTCCACCCACATCGGTTAAGGCCATAAGAAGTTTCCTTGGTCACGCCAGTTTCTACAGGCGGTTTATAAAAGATTTTTCCAAAATTGCTAACCCTTTGTGTAAATTGCTTGAAAACGGTCACCCCTTTGTGTTTTCTAATGACTACAGGGTAGCATTTGAAGAGTTGAAGAAGAGACTGGTGACTGTACCAATCATAGTGGCACCCAACTGGGGATAACCTTTTGAGCTGATGTGTGATGCAAGCGACTATGTTGTGGGAGCAGTTCTTGGGCAGAGAAAAGATAAAGTCATGCATCCAATCTACTATGTAAGTAGAACCATGAGTGATGCCCAACTAAATTACACAGTGACGGAGAAAGAGATGCTATCAGTGGTGTTCGCATTTGACAAATTCAGGTCATACCTGATACGCTCGAAAGTAATTGTTTATACTGACCATGCTGCTCTCAGGTACCTAATTTAGAAGAAGGAGTCAAAGTCACGCCTGATTCGATGGGTGCTACTGCTGCAAGAATTCGACTTGGAAATCTGTGACCGAAAGGGGACGGAAAACCAAGTTGGTGATCATTTGTCCAGGCTTGAGGAGCTGAAAAGAGGGTTGAGGTGGAAGAGATCATGGATACTTTCCTAGATGAACAACTTTAAGCCACGAGCCTTGAGGTAGGCCATGGTATGCAGATATTGCAAACTACCTGGCGAGCGGTATTATTCCCTATGACTTGTCCTTTGTGCATAATAAGAAGTTCTTTCGTGATTGTCGCATGTATTTCTAGGATGAACCATAATTGTTTAGGATTTGTATTGGTAACATGATCCGGAGATGCATTCCCGAGATAGACCAACCTTCTGTTTTGCAGGCATGTCATGCTTCCCCGTATGTAGGCCATTTTAGAGGAGTAAGGACAGCTGCTAAAGTGATGGAGTCAAGTTTTTATTGGCCGATGTTGTTTAAAGATGCACACTTTTGGGTGAAAAGCTGTGATGAGTGCTAACGGACGGGGAATATTTCCCGTCGACATGAGATGCTCATGAACCAAATTCAAGAGGTGAAAGTATTTGATGTTTGGGGAACCGATTTTATGGGACTATTTGTCAGCACATATAGCAACAAGTACATACTGGTATATGTGGACTATGTCTCGAAATGGGTAGAATTCGTGGCACTCCCAACAAATGATGCAAAGGGAGTTATTGGTTTTCTAAGAAAGAATATCTTCACCCGATTTGGTACTCCAAGAGCGATCATCAGTATTGAAGGCACCCACTTCTGCAATCGGGCCTTTGCAAAGTTGTTGGAGAAATATGGCATTCTCCATAAGGTCGCCACTCCGTATCACCCACAAATAAGTGGGCAAGTGGAGGTGTCAAACAGAGAAATCAAGAGTGTTTTGACCAAAACTACAAATGCTACTCGGACTGATTGGGCAAACAAATTGTATGATGCACTATAGGCCTACCGCACTACATTCAAAACTCCGATTGGTATGTCACCGTACAAATTGATATTTGGAAAGGCATGTCACTTACTGGTGAAGTTAGAGCATAGAGCTTTTTGGGCATTAAGACAATTAAATCTTGACATGGAGGCCGCTGGTACGAGTAGGGTCACAAAGCTTCATGAACTTGACGAATTCTGTTACCATACTTTTGAAATCACCAGGTTGTACAAAGAAAGGATGAAGATGATGTATGATAAGCATATTCAAGAGAGGATTTTCAAACCCGGAGATGTCGTGTTGTTGTATAATTGAAGATTAAAATTATTTACGGGGAAGCTGAAATCTAGATGGTCGGGGCCATTTAGAGTTGTGCAAGTATTCTCAAGTGGAGCTGTAGAAATTGAATATGAGGATGGAACAAATAGGTTTAAAGTCAATGGGAAAAGTTTGAAATATTACCTTGACATGGATGAGAAAAAGTTATATCGGTTACTCATTTGCAGGAGTCTCAAATTTTGAGTGAACCTTAAGTTTCATATCCTGTGTCATGCCTCGTTGGGAGGCAACCCAATTCGTAGTTTATTTTAGCTTAACTAGAATTTTTTGTTTGTTTTTATGCACTAACAAGTGTTTAACTAAATCTTAATGCTTGAACAGGTAATGGAGAACGCAGGGAGGTCATAGTGCTTGGAGTCGTTCACAAAATGAAATAAAAAATCACATGATTACACTAGAGACATTGCTGTGTACCTCATGTTGCCCAGCCTAATACACAACGGACATGGTAATAGAGCTCGCGTTGCCAGCTTTTAGCAGAACTCACCTAACCAGGTTTCCAGCTCGCTATTGAGCTCGCGTCGCAAGGGTTGTAGTGAGGTCCACCTCGCGGCGCCAGGTAAGGTTGAGCTACGTATTTTTTGTACTTTTGTTTTCTGCTAACTTCTTGCTAATAAAACACCCCACACACACACATTAATTAAAACACAACATCACCGGTAGCTATACTAACCCTCTACTAACCTCCCATCACATAAAACACATTATTCCCCCCTCTCTACTGCCCTCCCCAATTTCCCTCTCCCCCTCCCACACAAACCCCATTGAAGACGATTATTCATCCATTTCTTCATTCACTTGCAACATCAATTGAAGAGCAATCCCTCCTCCTAAGCATCTAAGGTATGGTCTCTAACTCTTTTCTTTGCCAAATTTCGAATTGTGTAAAGTCATGAAATCGGATAACTTTTCGGTTTGTTCTTCATAGTAACAATGTGCTTGTTTGTCCTAACCCCATAAACCCCATAAGAATGGTATTTTTGTTGTATACAAAAGTGGAAGCACAGAATTTCCAAGCCGATTTGGGAGGGTGAGGCAATCCCTCATTCATACAAGCACTTCCATGGCACTAGTGCATGCTAAGTGTTTGTCAAAATGCCTCAAAGGCACTATTTGTCCCCATTGGAGCTCGAGTCTCCGGGATTGTAATACTAGTGCTATGTCGCCTTGCACCACTTGAAATTTTAAGTGTGGGGTGGTTCACCGGTAGATATATGCTTCGAAATTGTAGTAGACATCATTGTGTCACTGCTTGATTCTCATGCTAAAATAATGAGGTGAAGTTTGAGTAGCCTCGAAAATTGTTGAACATCATGTGATGAACTCTTAAGTGTGGGGTCGCACGACCATGTTTTGAAGTGATTCAATGCATCTAAGAATGACTAATGTTCACTTGTGTAGGTACAAACATGCCTCCTAAGAAGGATAATGGTAAAGTCAAGGGCAAAGCCACTGCTCCCACCAAAGCTAAGGCTTCCTCCTTCGCACCTCCACCGAAAAAGAGGAATGGAGGGGAAGCCGCTTCAAGCCAGGTTGAGGGGCTGCAAGCAGTTGCAACTCTAGAAGCCCCACACCCATAACCGGTGGGACAACGCCAATTTGGCCTTAAGAGTATACCCGCATCTGCCAAGGACTGGTACAAGATTTATTGGCCGAAGCATATACACTCTGAGTCGGCTATTCATGAGCGTCGTCTAAAATATAAGTATCACTCAATTTGGAAGGGTATTCATGATTTTGGATTGAGCTACGTGTTTGGAAGCACTGGGGATATCAATTTAAACCTTGTCCATGAGTTTTATGCTGGGTATGATCTGAATGATCCTCAGCAGCTAGTGCCTATTCGGGGGAGCTTGATTGATTTTTCCGCATTAGTTATATGCAATTACTTGGGAGCTCTGGATGTTCCTCAGGAGCCCTTGGATTACTTCATTACCCGTCCAACATATCGGGCGCTGAGACACACTATCTGTGGTGTCAATTATGTGGCCGCTTGGGTTTGTGACAAGAACACTAAACATCATAGGAAATTTTCAAAGAAAAAAATAATGCCGAAAGCTCAGGTGTGGTTGAAATTGATCAACACACGCTTACTTCCATGCAACCATGAGACTCTTATTAGCCTTGAAAGGTATGCCCGTTGTACTTCCTAATGACTGGCCAGAAAGTGAATGTGGAGGAGGAGCGAGCTTTTGTTGTAGTCATTCCACCACCCCTCCGACTGACGGATATCACCAGCATTCGGGCGAAGGAGGAGAGTGCTATGGCCTCACTGATAGGGGCCGAGCGCAATGCTTGAGATGAAAACTTTATGGCCCATTTATATGGGATGATGGACTTGCAGCTTAGGCTTGGAGGGAGGCCGGCCACTACGGAGGATAGGGCCATCTTGGAGGAGCGTTTCCCGCTCAATGCTCATGCCCAGCAGCTGGTTGGGCTTTGCGATGGCCAACGACTCCTAGATTATGAGAATGTCAACACGCCAGAGTGTTCCGAGGCCGAGCCAGAGCAGTTCGAGGAGGAGGATGATGATGATGCAGAGGAGGGAGCAGAGGATGAAGAGTGGATAGCTGCAGATGGGGCCTTCGAAGATGAAGGCGATGACGATGACTGATCAGGGAGTTTTTCCTACCACCTTACTTATATTTTATTTATTATGAATTTATATATGCACTGAGGATATTGCATGAATTAAGTGTGGGTGGGAGGTTGTATTCTCTGTGACTTGTAAATATTAGATACACTAATTACTTCTTTTTTTATTTTTTTAAAAAAAATTTAGCTTCGTCTTTTCTATTTTAGCATAGAATATAAACATTTAAAAAAAACTTTGAAATGATTAGACTTTTCCCGACGATTAATCTCCTTGACTGTTTTCTTGAGGGACTAAAGTCTAACAAAAAAATAAAAATAAAATGAAAATACAGAAAAATCCAAAAATATATCTTTTTTTATTTTAGGTAGTAATAATCCCTCGTGATTTTTCTTTGTACCTCGGTTCTTTTTCACGAGATGTAGTTGAACCGGGTAGTAGTTTTTTTTATCTTTAGAGTAGAGTAGGATTTAGGGAATAAAAGGATGGGAAAAATGAGGTGTACTAGGCGCCTTTGACTAGTTTGATAGTTGACCTATCGCGCACAATGCACACCTCAAAATAAGGTATGACACGGTCGATTACAATTATAGTAACCCAATGAAGAGTCGGGATTGAATCCACAGGGAGCTAGATGGGAGTTAGGAGTATATATTCTAATGAGTGAATTTGAACTATCTTAATTTGCACTTCCACAAAATGGTTTTGTTGCTATTTTTATTTTAAAACTAGGGATTGAAAAGTAAAGAAATAAGACTAGGATAATTAGTTTTGTTGTTTTTCAAGTTTGTAAAAAGCCTAGGGTTATGACCTTCACCTAGGTGTTCGCTTAATGGGATAAAAACCTTAATGATTGTTTTGTTGATCGGGGTGTATTATAGTTATCAACTCTAAATTACCCACTCAATATCTCTCGGTGAGAGAATGGTTTTTCCCAATTTGGATTTCTCAAGTCCAAATGGGTATTACACAAAATAATTAATAAAATCTCAAGTCGGGTTATTACTATCTCTAGGTTGAATCCTTTTGATTGGATTAATCAATCTCTCGATTGACCCAATTTCTTGTTAGCCAAGATTTTCTAGACTAAGTCTCTCTTTCTCAAGTAGAGACTAACAACTATTAATTTTATAAATTAAAGCATGAACAAGACTAAATAACAAACACTGAATCATAAACAGGCACTAAATTAGATACCCATAAGGTTTACACACTAGGGTTGGGCCACAATCCTAGTAAAAATTAGCTACTCATGCTTGAAATTAAAGAAATAAAGAAGAAATACTAATTAAACTCATATTGTAAAGTTAAAATGATAAAACCTATAGTAAAATACTCCAAAATATAGAAAAATTCTAACCATAGGCGTTGGTATGGTGTGCTTCGGATGTGCTAAAAGAAAATAAAGTGCTCAATGTTAGTGTGAATTGGTGGTTGACTCGAGGACGAGCAACGTTTAAGTGTGTGTTGGTGATGTTCGGCCAAAATGCTATACCTTTAGCACATTACTCGCCCTATATTTTATTGGTTTAGTGAATTATTGTGCGACATTTGAACTAAATTGTGTTGTTTTATGTGTAGGAACATCGGAAGAAATAGTCGAATGAAAGTTGCACAAAAAGAGGACAAAAATGCAAGAAAAGAGAGCAAAAGTATCAAGTACCCAAACCGTGATACAGACCAGGCTTTGCGAGGTCTATAGCCAGGTTGACCGCGCTGGGCTTCTCGAGGTCTATAGCTAGGTTGACCGCGCTATAGACCAGGCTTCGCGAGGTCTATAGTTGTTAATGTACTAGTTTAATTTATTAGTTAATTAGATATAAGAATCTTAATATTTATAACATAGGAATTGTTCGAGCTTGTCTTCTTAGTGATAGTATTTAATCAGGAAGTTTCTCTTTTTCCTCCCTAAAAAAAAAGGTTATTATACACCCCAACCCCATCCCTTGGAAAAAAAAGGGAAGACGGGTGGATTATAGAGCTAGGGTAGGGGCAAATCGAAGGCCCATCGGTCGCCAAACTACGACTGAGAGTTTCGCCTGGCTAGGCGCACTCTCGTCGATCCACCACAAAGGTTAACGACGTATTCGACCGAGTTTGGAAGAAAAGAAAGGGGCCTTACTCTAAAGAAAAAGCCTATTCCTATTCTAGAAATCCTGCAAACTATTAATCGAAGTACTTAGCACGCAATTTATCACCATCTTGCCCACTTCCAATTGATGACTGGCTATTATATAAGTGTTGACCTAAGCCCCTGCGCAGTCATCCACATAAAGCAGAAGAAGGACAATACTCTGCTTGTACGAGTCTTAAGTGATTCCAGGGCTGCGACCCGCCGCGCCGAGCTATAAGATAAGATACAGTTCTTGTACTACTTGATTGACTGGTATGAGGATGTGGAAAAGAAGAGACGGTCTTAGACCTTATCGCCCAGAATTCAGCCACATTCTTGGTTGTACAATCCAAATTCTCAAAGAAAGCAGACACCCATCCGCATTCATTTTAACAAAAAAGACTGTAAGGACTCCTCATAGAGAGTTAGAAAGCGTCAGTTGTAAAAGTATTTGGCATAAAGAGCCCTTAATAACTTGCTTGTCCTGTACGCAATAACTGAGGATAGAGGGAGTTTCAACTCGGCTCAACGGTTGTAGCTAAACCTTAGTTCTCTGTGAGATTCGACTTCGGACTTTTAAACCAGATTATATTTGCAGCGACCGCTTATCCTTTTTAAGACTAGAGTTGGGCGTGATCAACTCTTTCGTAGTTGAAATTCAGACTTCCACTCCCACTCGGATCAAGAATAAGATTTTGGGATTGTTACCGGAGGCGGACCTAGGATTTGAAGCACGTGGGTGCACTTTTGAATTCAACCAAAACTTGATTTTGGCACATTACTAGTATATTACTATTTTTTAAAGATATATACATGTATACATGGAGTTTTTGCCGAACTTTACGGGTGCTAGTGACCCCTATTTGTATAGCATAGGTCCGCCCCTGATTGTTACGCACAGCGAAAATTGTTGTAATTGCTACCAAAATAATTGACCCAAATCTACTTTGAATCACTAGAAAACAAAGTTTATTTCACAAACTAAAGTCTTCCCTCTTGCATGTGTGTTGTGTTGGGAGAAGAAGAGAAATTTATTTTTCAAAGAAGAGGAAACCCTCTTTTATATATGATAAGAAAATAAAATTTCAATCCCACTCCCACACATTTAGAATAGTGGTAGAAGTTATTGTGGGTGTGATAATTGATAAGTAACTTCTTTTGGTTACTATTTAACCTCATCTCTTCTTATTAGGTCGGGCCGGGTCAGTTTATATGGGCAATCCATGACGCAAACTCTATATTTAACAACATATGATGTAGTCAAATCAATGTTGAATAATAACCGAAATGTTGAATAATTAATTAATTATTCAAGTTTTAAATAATACTCGACGAATCTAGTGATTTACTTTGATGTTTAGTGCTAATGCAGCCTATTGACTTAATACCATGTACCATAATTAAATAAAGAAAATGACCTCTTTTACAAAACCACATGTTAAATGCCTAAGTACCTGAAGGAGTATGACTTCAACAATGACAGCCATTAGACTTGACTCGTCCTTTTTCTTTTTTGAACTATTTCAACATTTTCAAGCCTAATCTGCCATCATTACCCTATTATAAAAGCGGCTAACGGGAGGAGCTTGGGGTCGAAAGGGCAGTTTAGGAAATTGGGGTTTTTGGTATATCCATGGAAATTGGGGCAGTATATTTGATAGCTGCTACCGAATAGATCTCATAGCAAACAAAAGAGGTACTTATGCACACTTAAAAATGCAAGGAGGTGTTGGTTTAGATAATTGGTCACTCCAAAATATTTTAAATTAGTACCTATCTTAGCAGGATACTCACGAGGGGCTAAATATATGACCCATTATTAGTTGTAAATAATAAAGAATAATTTATATATCACTACTAACAAAAATCTTTATATATGGGATTACAAATAATATTCATGAACTCGCAGGATTACAAATAATCTTTAATGAAATTTAGTGATTTTCACTTGCTTAAGAGAACAATAATATCTTAATTTATTACCTTGCATTACCTCATGTGTTTACATAAATTAGGTTACAATGGAGTTTTTTCTGAAAATTCATGGAATGTTACAAATAGTGAATCTCTTTTTGTCCATGATTTTGCCCACTTACAACATTACCAACTCATGTACAGTTTATTAAATTGAATTTAATGTACTCTGGGGATTTATTTGAACACCTAAAAAGGACATAAAAGTGATAGTTTTAGGAAAAAATTATAGTTACACGTACGCCCACTTTTATACTTGCGTAAAAGAATTTTACACGAATAGTCTGTCATATTCATTGTTTACTTTTTCTAGCCGTATACATAGTTTATATATTAATTATACATAAGTATACACATATAATATATAAATTATGTATATATATTATACTTTTACTAGCTATTTTTAGTTTAAGCAGTTGGGTGGTCGATTATTTGGATTAATTTGTTGTTAAAGTAACAGTTGCAACGAACCCACTTTGTAATGTCCGTTGGGCAGCCAAATTTATGAATTGGACCTGATTTAAATGCTTACTAAAAATTTAATCTTTGTAGAAAACTAATTTTGATCAAATATAATTTATTCAAACTTGTTATTTCTCGACCGAAGAAGAAATTGTTCTAAAGGTGAATCGTATATTATGTTACTCTAAGTATTTTTTAAAGACTACCGGTGTAAAAAAGTTTCAAATTTGTATATACTGCTTTGTTGAAGTATTCTAAAGTCTAAATCGCATAAAACAATCAACTTGCTTATTCTATGAGACTAATATTTAGCTTGAGATAATTAGAGAGATTTTCTCATGAAAGCAGAAATAAATAATTGATAGTTAGACAAAAGTTGTGTTGCAAACTGTAATTACTCAATTACAGTAGTTGCACAACATAAAAATCTCTTTTTTTATAAATAAGATGGAAAAAAAAGAAAAGGAAAATAAAACTACACCCCAAGATTTAGCATAGAGTTATTGGGCATCTAAGACTGTAATTAGTCTCATTTTATATGAGGGTATTTGATTTCGTAGGGACTTCAGAAATTAAAAGAAAATTTTGACATGTAAGTTAAATAAATGAGAAGTATCAAACTCGCCCTTTCAAATTATAAGTGATGGGGATAATTTCACAGGTTTTTTCATTTTAAATAAATAATAATGAGAGTTCCAATAAAACATGTCATTATAAAAATGGAAATACTAAAATTTAATAGTTTTTCTTAAAGATTGTTAATTTAGACAAATTTTTAAAAAAGGGTATACAACGTAATATTGGATAGGGGAAGTAATTTTGAAGACTCCTATTGCGCCGGTAAACAACGTATGGGACACGTGTCAAATGGTCTAAGACCGCTGCCCCACACGCATAACTCTTGCCTCCTTTTTCTTCTTTTGTTTTCTTTTGTCTTTTTAGGTCAACCAATTTAGAGATCATTCAAATTTCAGTCTTGATTTTCCCAAGCGTGATAGCTTGAACTGTATAATTAGATTTTGCATTCTAGATCTTTAAAGTTGAATGTCCTTCAAATTTTGAAAAAGATATTTTATGGTACAAGCATCTATTTTTGACAACTAAACATTTCTGGTCCTAATTGATTTTAGGCAATTAGACGACCTCTTGAAAAAAGATATATAAATATTTTAGTTAAGGGTATGACATATTGAATACTTGATGTGTGCTGAAAATGTGTATAATTATATTGGGTGTTTGTGCTTTAGGACTCTCCTTAGATGTATAGTTGACAAAATGAACAAGTGAGGGAAGTAAATCAGTAATTATGCATTCTCCATTTGGTATAAGGATTAATGTATCACTATACTAAGTATGGATTGATAAAATAGGCACAAATGGAATAAGAATTGTAAAAAGATAATTAGCAATTTTGAAGTTATTATTAGAAAGAATTCCATTTTTCCATCGTTTCCAACTTTTTCTATATATATATATATATATATATATATATATATATATATATATATATACACACATTATATTTTATACCCTTCAGACATCATCATAAGAATTGAAAAACGAAAACAACACAAAAACTGAAAATGAAAACGCTCAACTTTGGCTATACATTGCACTCCTTCCTCTCAGCATTTCCATACGATTTTCTGAGTTTCTACTCCTTTGTTCTGCATTGTTTTAACTTCAAACAAAGCAACTGTAAGTGTGATTTGCTATCGAACTTTGTGTTCGCTGAAACACTGGGGTTTGAAGTACTGCTACACCAGTGTGTGATTCATTCTATCCTGGGAGGAAATAATCCATTACCTTGAGTATTAGGAGGGGATTAAATTCCTTAAGGAAACACTGTGAATTCAGTGGGATCGAATTAATTATTGTTTCATTACGATAACTTATATTTTACAGAATTATTATTTACAAATACAGCAATATTGGCGGGACTAACAACAATACCCCTCACCTTTTGAATGGGAAAGGGAGCCTACTTTAACCCAAAAATCAATGAATTAATTGTGGCCAGAACCTACAAACTATTGTCGGAATTTGCAGACTATTGCCGGAATATTTAACCACTAGCATTTCTTTTAAGCGCATTAAGATTAATGAGAACTTTCTCATAACTTGGGTTGTCCGAAGTACAATATCTGTGTAAGAGATGTAATCATAAGTTTGATGATGCTATTAATATAAGCTTTAGGCATATGTAAGTATTCATCAAGAGAGTAATGTAAACCACAAACAATTCAATCAATACATTAAACATCTTATATAAGCTTCTTGGTTGGTTACTGCTTTGGTTTGTAGTAAAATTCCTTAAAATTCGTGGAGGAGATCTCTAAATAAATTAGTATGCTGCAACTTCGCAAGTAATGGTTTAAACAAAAACATAATCATTCAAAAAAAGCTTAACCATATGGCATGTTTCAACTGATACTATTTTTATTTGGTTTGAAATAATGTGTTATTCTTTAATATACGTGAGAATCATTTTGAAACCAAAATTTATAGAAGTCCGAATGCAAGAGAGCATTGAAGGAGAACACAAAGGCAAAAGAAAAGGAAACTAATTTGCCCGGCGGACCCACGATTTTGTACGAGTGAGTTCATTAAATATGATATTAGTAATTGAAACGACATCATTTGTAATAAGCCAGATTTGCTCAACTATACTTTTCTCTTCTTTTTTATTCACTGCCACAAAATGAAGTCATCAAATTTAAGTTAACTTTTTTTTGCTTTATCAGATGAGCAAGTTTTGTGGTCCCACTGTCGAATATTTAAATGAATTTCGGATTTTTATTCGAAAAATTAGTAAATTCATATTGAATTAATTCTTATGATTAGTATTGAATATATCGAATTGTTTGTGAATAGATTTGAATCTTTCGGAGACAAATTTAAAAGGAAAAACTGTGGTTGAATAATTGATTGGAATTTGCAAAGCGAGGTAAGTATCGTGGTTAACCTTGACTTGAGGGAATAGAACCCTTAAATTATTTGTTATGTGAAATGCATGTGAGCAACGTATAGGCGAGGTGACGAGTGTCTATACGTCTTGAAATTTATTGTTTGCCTACTTACTTGAAAAACCATAAATTGTTTTAAACCATAAATTTATTTGTTATAATAATTGTTTCTCTCCTATTCTTTGTCAAATATTAATTCTTAAATTCTTATAATAATTGTTACATGATTATTTGAATTATGTGCACTAATTGCTACTTGACATTTAACATATTAAATATTAAACTGTCTATTTTCTCTCTGATTTTCAAAATAAATTGTTATTGCCATTGTTTGTTCATAAAAAAATTATAATTATTGTGTGCCTTGATGTTTAATAGTTCTCTTTGGACGTGGTATTTATTGGAGTAATTATTATTTATATTATGAGCTGTTTAAAGTTATACATATTGGGGGAACGGGTTGCACGCCGCAACGGAAATGAAAGTAAATATATCTATATTGGGGGATCGGATTGCACGCCGCAATAGACTTATTTAAAAGTCAATATTGGGGGATCGGATTGCACGCCGCAACAGACTTATTTAAAAGTCTATATATATACTTGATTGAAATAAATATATGACAGACTTGATTAAAATGAATATATTGGAGGAGCGGGTTGCACGCCGCAACAGAACCGAATGTGAATATATTGTGAGAGCGGGTTTCACGCTGCAACAGAATTGATAGAAATGATAATTGGTTATGACTGCTGAGTTGGCTTCAATTATTATAAACGAGTTACCTGATTTATTTCTATTATTATTTGTTGTTGTTATTAATATTGCGTACAGGTTAATGTAAGTGAACCGCCTTAGCCTCGTCACTACTTCGTCGAGGTTAGGCTCAGCACTTACCAGTACATGGGGTCGGTTGTACTGATACTACACTCTGCACTTCTTGTGCAGATTTTGGAGTTGGTCCCAGCGGCGTACCATAGACTTGCTCGGATTTCAGCTACCAGAGGAGACTTGAGGTATAACCGCATGGCGTCCGCAGTTCTGAAGTCCCCGTCTATTTTACTTTCGATGTGTGTTTATTTTCAGACAGCTTTATTTTATTCAGACCTTTATTTGTATTTATTCTAGAAGCTCGTGCACTTGTGACACCAAATTCTGGGATGGTATTTAGATACCGTTATTTTTATGGATTATTTCACTATATTTCAAACTTTGCTTCCGCATTTATTTTTTTGATTATTAATAATTTAAAAATTATTTAAAAATTAGTTAATATTATTCTAACGTTGGCTTGCCTAGCAAGTGAAATGTTAGGCGCCATCACGGTCCGAATGTGGGAATTTCGAGTCGTGACAAAACATTATATTTTTTCGTCGAAACGGATTCATTTGAACCCTCTTTGATACACGTTGGTCCGCCCATGTTTTCCAGAGGTCAACTAATTGCCCATTTGGACATAAGAATTTTATCACTTTTTTCGAATATTTTTTACTTTTTTTCAAAATCAATATTTGGCTATAAAATGTCCAATTTTTACTTGAAAATGAATTTTGGAATGTTTCGAAAATTTGAAAAACTCCAAAAAACTGTTTTTCAAAATTTCCACTCAGATCACTAATATAACTTCAAAAACAACTCAAAATTATATTCATGCCCAAACACAACTCTAATTTTTAAATATCATTTTCACTTAAAAATTGTTTTTATTTTGTTTTTTGGAATTTTACAATTCTTATGTCCAAACGACCACTAAGTGTGCCAAGAAGAATAACTTATTATTGGAGTTTCAGTTGTTTTTTGAGAAAACTACCCTCTATAGCCCCTCAAAATTTTAATAGCCCATATTTTTCCCACTGACACGAAATGGCCCTTCAGCCCAAACATATTACATCTAATAGCCCAAAATGTCTATTTTGTATATTTTTTGAATAGTGACAGTCTATTTTGTATATTTGTAATACCCCGAAAATTTTTGAAGAACTTAGGTGGAAAGCCCGGTAAAATTTGCAAAGAAAATAATGTTTCATGGTGCCAGACTAGAATTACGTATTTGAGGATTGTAGAAATTCTTCGCGGCTTGGACATTTTAGGTTGAACAATACACAGGAAAGTAAAGTAAATTTTTTGGCGGAAAAGTGCATTTCTGCGGTCCATTATGCGACCGCGGAATCACTCTGTGGACCGCATAATGGCCGCAGAGTGAGGGAGTTAATTGGGTCAGTTGAAAGCAATTATGCGGTCGACTATGCGACCGCATAACTGTTATGCGGTGTACTATGCGACCGCAGACTCAGGCAGATTTCTGGTCATTTTGGACACCAATTATGCGACCGATATGCGGTCCGCATAACCATTATGCGGTCGCATATGCGACTGCAGAACCTGTTCCGGAGCTTCATTTTTGGGTTTTTAAAACCCGACTCTATTTCGTTAAATACACTTTTTGGATCATTTTTAGGTATAATCTGATATTTTAGAGTGAGAGAGAGTGCCCTAGAGTGAGAAGGTGTTCCTCTATAATTGATTCTTCAATTCTTACTTAAGTTTTGGAAGATTAAGCAGGGAAACTCACTAGGTCTTCATCCTAGAGGTAAGATTCTACACCTTAACCCTCAATTTCGAATTTTGTCTAGAAATGGGTAATAAGCAATATAATTTCTAGGCAAGAGGGTTGTTTATTTTACATGCATGTATTATCAAAGGGTGTAGAAAGATTGTTGAGCTAAAAATGATAAAGATTGGGTTGTGGGATGATGGAATCCTCCATAAAAGGACCTTGAACCTTAATCCACACTTAGTGTTTGATAAAATGCTCAAATGAGCTGAGACCATGAATATCATCTTAATTATGGTTTAATTTTGTTATGTCTCAAATAGATTGGGATTGCTAGAATTTTCGAAACGTTGTAGTAATTTAAGGAAAGCTCAATTGAGGTATGTTGGCTAAACTTTCTCTCTTGGAATTGAATTCCATAATGTTTTCATGAGTTTCAAAGTATGGGTTGCATATTAAAATGTGGTGGCTTGAATCGTATTTCAAATGAAAGCTAGTATGCCAAATTGTGTGAGAAAATCTCAATATTCTTAAGACGCTTAATTGTTCATATGTGTACCTAAAGTCTTGATTGTGAATGTCTTATTGTTGATAACCTATAAAGATGGTTGAAAGTGAAATCAGTAAATTGGGAATATAAAGTGTGGCCAACGTGCCAATAGTGAAAGTTATACTTGTGACCAATGGTGCCAATGAAATGAAATAATGTGAGAAAGATTATGAAATGAGCTTTGACTCAACTATTCCAAAATGGACTTCGACAATATAATCGGCTAAAAGTTTATGAAATCAAGTGATGCACATATGTGACTGTTTTAGCTAATGATATGCTTTGTAAGTAATTTTCAATGTGTTTATCGTTCTTACATATTCGTGAGTGGAAATTGTGTATGATCTTAACTTGTACTTCGATTGCCAATCATTTTACTCCAATTATTGGAAAGAAATCAATTGTGTTTAATGGCCTTCATTACTAATGAATTTAAAGTTGTGATTTTCGGAATATTCTACTTGTTGATAATTATGATGATGATGATCTATGAAAGGGAAGAAATTAAAGTGTGGAATATGAAATACGGCCATTGCGCCATGAATAAAGAATCATATGTATGGCCAAGAGAACCAATGAAATAATAATATTGTAAATGATTGAAAGTACGGATTAGGTGATATGTGGTGTGACAGGTTATGAGATGTACGTATTTGTACTTTTGTTTCCAATGTGTTATGAAACCCTATGTACGGTCTATGAAACACATAGGTATACTATGTTATGAAAACCTATGGACGGTCTATGAAACGCATAGGTATATTGTGTTATGAAACCCTATGGACGGTCCGTGAAACGCATAGGTATATTATGTTATGAAATCCTGTGGACGGTCTATGAAACGCATAGGTACATTGTGTCATGAAATCCTGTGGACGGTCTATGAACGCATAGGTACATTGTGATATGAAATCCTGTGGACGGTCTATGAACGCATAGGTACATTGTGTTATGAAATCCATTGTGATATAAAATCCTGTGGACGGTCTATGAAATACATAGGTGCATTATGTATAAGAGGTATAGATGTACGGTATGAATAAACACTATGGACGGTCTATGAAACGCATAAGTGTATAATATGATATGTGAACACTAAGGACGGTCTAATGAGACACATTATTAATGCAGACAATAGGTGCCCCCTTTTGTTGTCCTTGTTTGTACAGGTTGTTTCAATTACATTATATTATGTGTTCCACGTATAGATCATATTGGCATTCTATTTTGAAAGAGGATTTCTAGCTATACATACTAGTGTTATTCGACAGTACTAACGTCCTTTTTGCTGGGGGCGCTGCATCTTTAATGGATGAAGGTGGTTCTACAGCAGGTGGCATTGACCATTGATAGCAGTACACTCCTTTCAGCCGATGTACTTTGTGGTTGAGGTATAGCCAAGGCCTTGTTGCCGACGTTTTCATATTACTCTTCAGTTGTACTTAGAGGCTCTGTAGATAGTTGTGGGTGGTGTTTGATGTTGGTATTTGGCAACATGTTTTTCATTAAATCTATAAACTCGTACTATTTTGGAAATATTGAATGATGTTGTTAATGGGAATAAAATAGAAGCGGTTAATGCAATCTCTTCAGTACTTGATTAACGGAGTACATCTCCTCTTTATTCACGAATGAATTTGGGTAGAATAAAATCTAACAGGCTTGCTCAGTCGGGTTCACTTGGTTGAGCGTCGGTCGCGATCCTCGGTTTTGGGGTGTGACAAACTTGGTATCAGAGCCTAAGGTTTTAAAGTGTCCTAGGATGTCTCGGAGCCGTGTCTAGTAGAGTCCTTATTATCGGTATGTTGTCGACCACATCTATAATTAGGATGCTACATGGGTATTTAGGAATAATACCCTTCTTTCATGTCCTTGATCGTGCGATAAAGCTGATTGTAAGATTGTTCCTCCGTTAACTGGTGCTTTACTCTAACTTTCAGTATATGGAGCCTAAGAAGAATGCAAGAACTGGCCAAAGGGCTAATGTCACCCCAGGAGTGGCAGCTGATTCTATATTCAATGATGCGGGTGAGCACCCAAGGAGTGAGGATATTCCTCCAGTTACTACACTCCCCGATTCTACCACAATCGATCAGATTACACCTGTCCCTACACCTACTGAGGGTGCAACGGTCCCTCCGACTGGTATTCCAGTTCCACATCCAGCTCCAGCTTTCGATTCTGGTGTTTCTGATGTTGATGTTAGGGGATCCATACAGATAGTGGCTTCTCAGGCCCAGAGATTGAGTGTTGGGCCTACTCCTTCCAGTCAACCAGGGGAATCTGCTAGTTCCAGAGTGAACAAGTTTCTTCAGTTAGATCCTCCAGTGTTTACGGGTACTAATCCTGAGGAATATCCCCAGGATTTTATTGATGAGATGCACAAGACTCTCAGAGTTATGCGTGTTACTGAAATAGATGCAGTGGAATTGGCCTCCTACCGCCTGAAAGAGGTGGCGTATTCTTGGTTTGAACTATGGGAGGAGTCCCGTGAAGAAGGGAGCCCTCCGGCAAGGTGGAGCGAGTTTACCGATGCTTTCATTGACCACTTCTTGCCTGCTGAAACTAAGGCGGCTCGTGCCGCTGAGTTTGAGAGCTTGAGGCAAGGTAGCCTGAGTGTATGGGAGTACCATATGAAATTCGCGCACCTGTCTAAGTATACTATTTATATGTTGCCCACTATGGAGGCTAGAGTGTGTCGGTTTGTGCAAGGACTTAGTCCCGTGGTAATTAATGAAGCTGCTACGGCTGCCTTGAATTCTGATATGAATTATGGAAAAATTATGGCATTTTCTCAAGCTACAGAGGATGAAAGTTAAAAAGAAAGAGAGAGCTAGATAATAACAAAAAGACCCGATCCACGGGCAATCTTAGTGGCTCATACAGTGGGGGTAATGGTGGAAAGGCATTACATAAGAGAATGTCATCCAGACCCGCGCAGTCAATTGCTCAGTCTTCAGCTAGAGCACTACCATCAGGGCCTGATCAGCAGTGGTGGGGCCATAGTAAGCAAGGAAACCATGGGTCTAATCAGCAGATCCAGTCAAATAGAGATTCTCAGCTGCAGCAAAGGCCCCCATGTCCCAAGTGTAGGAGGTGTCATTTGGGGGTATGCCGACGTGGCACGAATGAATATTTCGGTTGCGGAGTCAATGGCCACCAGCTAAGGCACTGCCCCAACAGTCAAGGGACAGCAAGTAAGTCCCTCAACCCCAATATTAGGATATCCTAGCTACGTGGTTTCACTCGTGAGCTTGTGGCAGAGATTCCTTTTTGCTAGTTACTGTTAAGAGCATAATGCAACTTCATGTATTTTGAAACCCATATCATATTCAGGGTGTTAGAATATTCTCATTTTGAGTTAAACTGATTTTTCCCTACACTTCAGGAGGCGACTGGTATCACATAAGTGTTATCTCTCTTTGAGGCCTACTATTGCCAAACAAGGCACGTATGGAATGAAACAATTGTTGTTGTCCTCTTCATGACTCATAACTTTCCAAGAATAACTGACGCTAATGTCTTTATCCTTTCGATTATACCTCTCATATGCCACATGTCTAAAATGACTCATTTATTTAAATCTCAGAATCATGAACATGGTCCCTACATTATCAATGCCCACTAGGCAACTCTATGCCTCATGTGTCGAATCAATGATGTCATCACAATGATTAACAATGTCAGCACTATTGGTAGTAATCTTTATGTCTCTTAGGATATAACCTCTTGAAATACCGGCTCAGTACCTTGATGAAGTTTTGAATAATTTTAGCCAATCTCGAATCTTGTTGTTCATATTTATAGAAACCAGTAGGGGGTTGAAGGCTCAAACATGTCAAAGAAGAAGCATTATCTCGTGATCAAATATATTGGATAGGAAGTTTTATGGTAATATTCAAGCTATCACATCTTAAAGTAATTATTGGAGGTTGCCAAAGGTTTACTTTGGGTGTTTGGAATGGAAATTTAGATTTGAAGAAAGTGAACGGGTTATTCTCAATATGTCCTCCATGAGGATGCTATGTGAATTGTTAATAGAGGTAAAGTATGTGTAGTCACACTAGGCTTTATGAAGTCTTGAAGAAAATAGGCCAAACTATGAGAATGATGTTTCCCTATTATTGACCTCCGTTTACCCAGTGTTTCATGTGTCTATGTGTAAGAAGGTGGAGTTAATGGATAATTGGATTATGAGGAGCGACTATTTACTATCCTTGTTAGATAAGTCCGGAAGTTAAGATTGCCTTCGTCAAGTGCTATGGCGAAACCACCAGGTTGAAGAGACTACTTGGGAAACTAAGGAAGAAATAAAGAAAAGTATCCTTACTTGTTTGAATATCTATGTATTTACAAAGTATTCTAAGAGTTGCTTTCTATAAATTATGTATGATTTGTACATTTGATGTTAAGGGTGTTCCGTTCTGGTAATATAATTGCTTGTGAGGCCACAATTGGTGTTGTTTTGTATTATGTTACGTCATTGGCTTACGTATATGTTGTTAGGATGTGTTTCTGGGGCTCTCTGACAGGTGGATAGGCCTAGTTACAAGGGAAACTCTGGCGAAAGTTTTGGAAATTTTGCGAGTTAGTCAAATTTGGGGCTGCTCGAATGTGGTATGAAACAAACTGAGTTACATAAGATGTTAATAATAGGTTTTGACACTCATTCAAGGACAAATGATCCTAAGCAGGGGAGAATGTAACACCCCGGAAATTTTTTAAGAACCTAAGTGGAAAGTCCGGTAAAATTTGCAAAGAAAATAATATTTCATGGTGCCGGACTAGGATTACGTATTTTTTGGAACTGGATTCCGACGCTGATATCAAAAAGTCAACGTTCTGGTCAAACTTCCAAACTTAAATTCCAATTTTATCCATTTCAAACCTAATTTAACTACGGACTTCCAAATACAATTCCGATTATGCTCCTAAGAACAAAATCACCATACGGAGCTGTTGGAATCATCAAAATTCTATTCCGGGGTCATTTACACATAGGTTGATATCCAGCCAACCTTTTCAACTTAAGTTTTAAACTTTGGAACTAAATGTTCCAATTCATTCTAAAAACCTCATCGGACCCAAACCAATTATCCCGGGAAGTCATATAACAGTTATAAAGTACAAAATGAGCAGTAAATAGGGGAATAGGGAAACAACTTTTAAAATGATGGGTCGTGTCTTTACATCCACCCCCTCTTAAACAAGCGTTCGTCCTCGAACGAGTTTAGAATTATACCTGGAGTGGTAAAAAGATGAGGATAACAGTTGCGCATATCGTGATCGGTCTCCAAGTCGCCTCCTCGGCCGGATGACCCCTCCACTGTACTTTTATTGAGGCGATGCTCTTCGATCTCAACTTTCTAACTTGTCTGTACAAAATGGCCATTGGTTCCTCAATTTAAGATAGATCCTTGTCCAACTGGACTGAGCTGAAGTCTAACACATGAGATGGATCGCCGTGATACTTTGGAGCATGGAAATATGGAACACTCGATGAACTGCAGTGAGATTAGGTGGTAGTGCAAGTCTATAAGACACCTCTCCAACTCTCTCAAGAATCTCAAAAGGTCCGATATACCCCGGGCTCAACTTACCCTTCTTTCCGAATCTCATAACACCCTTCATAGGCGAAACCCGAAGTAAGACCCGCTCACCAACCATGAATGCAACATCACGAACCTTCCGATCCGCATAACTCTTTTGTCTAGATTGAGCTGTACGAAGTCGATCGTGAATCAATTTAACCTTTTCCAAAGCATCTTGAACCAAGTCCGTACCCAATAGTCTAGCTTTACCCGGTTCGAACCAACCCACTGGAGACCGGCACCGCCTACCATATAAGGCCTCATACGGCGCCATCTAAATGCTCGACTGATAACTGTTGTTGTAAGCAAACTCCGCAAGTGGCAAGAACTGATCCCAAGCACCCCCAAAATCTATCACACACGCACGAAGCATATACTTTAATATCAGAATAGTGCGCTCGGACTATCCGTCCGTTTGAGGGTGAAATGTTATACTCAACTCTACCCGAGTACCCAACTCTCGCTGTACGGCTCTCCAGAACCGTGATGTAAACTGTGTACCCCGGTCAGATATGATAGATACCGGTACGCCATGAAGTCTGACAATCTCGCAAATATAGACCTGAGCCAACTGTTCCGAACAGTAAGTACTAACTACAGGAATGAAATGGGCTGACTTGGTCAACCTATCCACAATTACCCAAACTGTATCGAACTTCCTCTGAGTCTGTGGGAGCCCAACAATGAAATCCATAGTGATCCGCTACCATTTTCATTCTGGAATCTCTAACTTCTGAAGCAATCCACCCGGTCGTTGATACTCATATTTCACCTGCTGACAACTTAGGCACCGAGCTACATATTCCACTATGTTTTTCTTCATCTGCCTTCACCAATAGTGTTGTCTCAAGTCCTGATACATCTTCGCGACACCTGGATGAATGGAGTACCGCGAACTGTGAGCCTCCTGGAGAATCAACTCACGTAAACCATCTACATTAGGCACACATAGTCTGCCCTGTATCCGCAATACACCGTCCTCTCCAATAGTGACTTCCTTGGTATCACCGTGCTGAACTGTGTCCTTAAGGACAAGAAGATGGGGGTCATCATACTGACACTGCCTAATACGATTATATAGAGAAGACCGAGAAACCACACAAGCCAAAACTCGGCTCGGCTCAGAAATATCTAATTTGACAAACTGGTTGGCCAAGGCCTGAACATCCAAGGCTAAAGGCCTCTCTACTACCGGTAAATATGCTAAGTTGCCCAAACTCTCCGCCTTACGACTCAAGGAATCGGCCACTATATTGGCCTTCCCGGGATGATAGAGAATGGTGATATCATAATCCTTAAGTAACTCCAACCATCTCTGCTGTCGTAAATTAAGATCCTTCTGTTTAAACAAATGCTGTAGACTCCGGTGTAGACCTCACAATGGACACTGTACAAATAATGCTGCCAAATCTTCAAGGCATGAACAATAGCTGCTAACTGAAGGTCGTGGACCGGATAATTCTTCTCATATACCTTTAACTATCTGGACGCGTAGGCAATCACCCTACCGTCTTGCATCAACACTGCGCCGAGACCAATACGCGTCGCATCACAATACACAGTATAAGACCCTGAACCTATAGGTAATACCAATACTGGGGCTGTAGTCAAAGTTGTCTTGAGCTTTTGGAAGCTCTCCTCACATTCCCCGGTCCACCTGAACGGAGCACCATTTTGGGTCAATTCGGTCATAGGTGCAGCAATAGAAGAGAAACCCTCTACAAATCGGCGATAATACCCTGCCAAACCAAGGACACTCCGGATCTACGTAGTGGAGGATGGTCTGGACCAACTCTGCACTACTTCAATCTTCTTCGAATCTACCTTGATCCCTTCGCATGAAACTATATGACCCAAAAAATCCCACTGAATCAAGCCAGAATTCACACTTTGAAAATTTTGCATATAAATTCTTTTCTCTCAAAGTCTGAAGCACAGTCCTCAGGTGCTGCTCATGATCTTCCCGACTCCGAGAATACACCAAAATATCGTCAATAAACACAATGATGAAAGAATCAAGATAGGGATAAAATACACTATTCATTAAGTGCATAAATGTTGTTGGGGCATTGGTTAGCCCAAATGACATTACAAGGAACTCATAATGACCATACTGAGTCCTATGGGGCAGTCTTCGGGATATCTGGCTCCCGAATCTTCAACTGATGATAGCCTGAACGCAAGTCGATCTTAGAGAACACTCTGGAACCCTGAAGCTGATCAAATAGGCCATCAATACGTGGCAATGGATACCTATTTTTCACTGTAACCTTGTTCGGCTGGCGATAATCAATACACATCCTCATAAAACCATCCTTATTCTTCACAAATAAGACAGGAGTACCCCAAGGCGATACACTGGGCTGAATAAAGCCCTTATCAAGCAACTCCTGTAACTGTTCTTCTAATTCTTTCAACTCTGCTGGGGTCATACGATATGGTGGAATAGAAATGGACTGAGTGCCCGGTAACAAATCAATGCCAAAGTCAATATCCTTGTCGGGTGGCATTCCCGGAAGATTCGCAGGAAATACATCAGGAAAATCCCTTACTATAGGAACTGACTCCACGGTAGTAGTATCAACACTAACATATCTCACATAGGCCAGATACGCATCACACCCCTTCTCAACCATTCGTTGAGCTTTAAGAAATGAAACAACTCTGCTAGGAACATGATCCAAGGTACCTCTCCACTTTAGCCACGGTAGACCTGGCATGGCCAATGTCACCGTCTTGGGGTAACAATCAAGGATAGCGTGATAGGGCGACAACTAGTCCATGCCCAAAATAATATCAAAATCCACCATACTGAGTAATAATAAATCAGCTCTGGTCTCAAAAACACTAATAACAATTAAACACGACTGATACACACAGTCCACAGTAATGGATTCACCCACGGGTGTAGATACATAAACAGAAGAACTCAAAGAATCACGGGATACGCCCAAATATGGGGCAAAATAAGATGACACATAAGAATAAGTGGAGCCTGCATCAAATAAGACTGATGCATCTCTATGACAGACCGGAATAATACCTATGAACATAATCGGATGCAACGACCTCTGTCCTAGTAGGAAGGGCATAATATCTGGCCTGGCCTCCCCCTCTAGGGTGACCTCTACCTGTCAGACCTCCACCTCTAGCTTGCTGTGCAGGTAGAGTAGCAACTGGAGTGTAATCATGGCCTGAGAAGCCTAAGGACCTTGTGGAATGAGCGGGGCCTGAGAAATCTGTGGAGGTGCACCCCCTCCTAAGTCTAGGGCAATCCCTCATGATATGACGAGTGTCACCACACTCAAAACAAGCCCTCGGAGGATGTGGCTGCTGGGACTGGCTCGGGCCTGATCGACTAGACCGCCCGCTGAAGGCACCCCGTGCAGGAGGTACAGTAGACACTGGCGGTGCATAATATGGAACCTGAGGTCTAGGAGTAGCCGTAATATTGCTGGAAACTGGAAGTGCTGAATCAATAGGACGGCTCACATAGCCTCTACCATGATGGGCTGTAGCTAGGGCACGGCAATTATTATATGTGCCAGAATCTTGGGGTCTCATAGTTTCCCTCTCTTCTCTCTCCCGAGTCCGCATACCCTCCAATCTCCTAGGAATTAACACCACCTGTTGGTATGCGATATCCATCTCCAGTTCTCAAGCCATACTGAATCTGATACTAGGGTGGAGCCCCTCAATAAATCGGCGGACCCGCTCTCGAAGAGTAGTAACCAAGGCTAGTGCATGCCTAGCCAAATCACTGAATTGGACCGCATACTATGACATGGTCATAGAGCCCTGGCGTAGCTGCTCAAACTCTGTGCTCCATGCATTTCTAAGATTCCGAGGAACATACTCCCTTAAGAACATATCTGAGAATTGAGTCCAAGTGAGTGAAGCTGCCTCAACCAGACTATCCAACTCATATGCCTGCCACCACTGGTAGGCCGCTCCTCTAAGCTGTAATGTCGTGAAAGAAACCCCGCTGGAATCCACAATACCATTGTACGGAGGATATGGTGACATTCCTCAAGAAAACCTTGAGCATCCTCTGAAGCCAAACCACTGAAAGTGGGAGGGTGGTACTTCTTGTACCTCTCGAGCCTGAGCTGCTTCCCCTCTGAAACTGCTGTCCTAACCTCTGGCTGAACTGGGACAACTGGCTGCACTGGTATAACCTCTGGGGCATGGTCAACTATGGCCCGTGGCTCTAGGGTACGGGAGGCGGGAGTCTGTGCTCCTCCTCCAGCCTGAGATGTGGCAGGAGCAAGTGGAATTAACCCTGCCCGAGCTAGAGTGCCAAACATGCTCAGAAACTAGGCAAGAGTCTCCTGAAGTGCATGGGTAGTAATAGGCATCTCAGGTGCTTGCTTTCCAACTAGAGCTACCGGTGGCTCTACTGCAGTAGCTTGTGCAGGTGCTCTGGCTGTACCACACGGTCTTCCTCGGCCTCTAGCTCGGCCTCTGGCTCGGCCTCTGCCCCGACCCCGGCCTCTTGCGGCTCTAACAGGGGGCGCGAGTGTCTGATCATCGGATCCAGTTGTGCGTGTCCTCACCATCTGTGAGAGAATAGAAAGACGATGGTTTGGAACTTCGAAGTCAACAAATGCGCATGATAAGGAATCAAAGAAGTGAATATTTTCTAACAGTTCCATAGCCTCCCGAAGATAAGTACAGACATCTCCGTACCGATCCGCGAGACTCTACTAAACCTGCTTGTGACTCATAACATCTATGAACCTAGAGCTTTGATACCAACTTGTCACGACCCCAAATTCCCTCTGTAGGATGTCGTGATGGCACCTAGTCTCTAAGACTAGGTAAGCCTATCAAAGCGGAATAACAATAGAAATATGAAATAAATAAATCTGCAATTCACATAATTACAACTCCCAAAACCCGGAAGAAATAAGTCACAAGCTTCTAATAATTTATCTTCAATGCCTTTATACATCAAGGTCTAAAGAAAATAAGGAAACAACATAATAAGGATAGAAGGGGACTCCGGAGTCTGCGGACGCTGGCAGATATACCTCGAAGTCTCCATACACAGATAGCTCACTGATGTCTGGGCTGGTAGGAGGTACCTGGATCTGCACAAAAAGATGTGTAGAAGTGTAGAATGAGTACACCACAGCGGTACCCAGTAAATGCCAAGCCTAACCTCGGTAGAGAAGTGACGAAGTCAGGTCAGGCCCTACTGGAAATAATAAAGGACATCGTGAAATGTTTATCAATATAATAAAAATAAAATGACAATGGAATGAATCAAGTAATATGTCACCATTTAATTACATAAAAAAGGGGCAAATAATACCTCGTGCAAAGAAAATAGAAATTTACAACTTTAAGAAAATCACAATAATGATCAAGGACAAATGCAACCATAAAGAATTATCAACAAGGGCACTCCCGAGGTACCGCCTCGTAGTCCCAAATTATAAATAAATTCACAATATCTCATTTTCATATATCACCGTGGGAGCCTGCACAATCAATTTTAAAGAAAATATTTTCCAGAAATAGCATCATGCGTTTTAGCCACCCTTATTATACCGCATGACTTCTAGTAGTTCCCCTACTAGCCACGCGTATCAAGCCACCCTTATCTCACCGCAAGCGTTCCAACACCCAGACCTTATACCACCGCATGCGTATCGATATCACAATATATCATAATTTGTACCTCAAGTGCCCAAATATTTCAGCTTGCCAAAATAAAGCACAACAATATTTTTCCACAATAAAGAGCTCACAGCTCAAGCCAAAATAAATAAACAACAGTATTTTCCATAATAAAGAGCTCGCTGCTCATACCGAAATAAATCAACAACAATATTTTTCCCAATAAAGAGCTCACAGCTCCATCACAATGAGTACAAAAATCTCACAAAATATTCAGTAAAAATAGTATTTCATAAATTTAACACCATATCTAAATATCAAAATTTTATATGTAAAATACTTTATTTTTTAAAAAATATTTAAATTAAGAAATCCATCTTTCCAGTAATGCACAAAACAAAAGAAACTAAAGTTTCAACTAAACAGGTAAACAATTAGTAGGAAAAATGTCAGGCAAATTTAAGAGTATAAAATAGAACAATGATGATGAATATAACAGGATAAAATAATTTATTAATATGCATCAGTAATCTACACAATTTAAAGACATAATCTTCCACATTTAGCCCGTGTACACACTCGTCACCTCGTGTACATGACTTTCAACACATTATAATTATCACATCAATATCAATCCTAGGGGAAATTTCCCCCACACAAGGTTAGAAAAGTTACTTACCTGGACTTCCTCCAATTTAATCCACTAGTAGGTCTTTTCCTCGATTATCCAACTCTGAATAACTCGAATCTAGCCAAAATAATTCGATACAGTCATAAAAAATTATAGGAATCAATTTCATAAGAAAATACTATATTTTTTTCAATAAAATCTGAAATTAACTCAAAAATTATCTGTGGAGCCCACGTCTCGGAATCCGGCAAAAATTATGGAATATAAACGCCCATTCAACCATGAGTCTAACCATACCAAAATTACTAAATTCCTATCGCAATTCGGCCCTCAAATCCTCAAATTTATCCAAGAGGGTTTTCAAACATTTCCAACTTAATTCACCAATTAAATGATAAAAACAGTGGATTCGGGTAATCTAACCAAAATTGAGTTAAGAACACTACCCCGATGTTTTCTCTGAAAATCTCCCAAAAATCGCTTCAATCTGAGCCCCTCGGGACCTCGACCAATTATACCAACAAGTCCCTAAACATCATACGAACTTAGTCGAACCCTCAAATTACACCAAACAACGCTAAAACCATGAATCATCCCCCAATTCAAGTTTAATGAAACTTAAGATTTTCAACTTCTACATTATGTACCGAAACCTATCAATTCAAGTCCGATTGACCTCAAATTTTGCACACAAGTCATAAATGACATAACAGAGCTATATAAATTTTCAGAACTGGATTCCGACCCCGATATCAAAAAGTCAACTCCCCGGTGAAACTTCCAAACTTAAATTCCTACTTTAGCCATTTCAAGTCCAATTTAACTACGGACTTCCAAATAAAATTCCGAACACGCTTCTAAGTCCAAAATCACCATACGGAGCTGTTGGAATCGTCAAAATTCTATTCAGGGGTCGTTTTCTTAAAAATATTGACCGAAGTCAAACTTGGCCTCTTAAAGCCAACTTAAAAGCACATACGAGAAGTTTTATTTTATGGAATGGGGTTCTAAAAGTTAAAATGACCGGTTGGGTCTGTCACGACCCAATTTCACCTAAAGGTCGTGATGGCGCCCAACACTACAGCTAGGCAAGCCACCCAATGAATTAAACATATATCGATTAGATTTAAATCCAAGAAAATAATAAAAACATCAAATTCTACCAATGTGTATGCCAAGACCCGGTGTCATAAGTGTATGAGCATCTAATAGATTATACAAAACTCCAAATACTATCTGAATGAAATAGACAGAATGTAAATATAAGAAGAGACATTGGTAGCTGTAGAACGGCTCAGAAAGGCAGCTCACCACTATGCCTCGGGATGACGTGGATATGTGATGATAGGTCCTCCACTAGTACCTGTCTCAGATCCTGCACAAAAAGTACAGCAAGTGTAGTACGGGTACGTAAACAACATGTACCCAGTAAGTATCAAGCCTAATCTAGAAGTGGTAGAGACGAGATGGCCGACTTTGAAACTCACTATGGGTCAATAATAATAATTGAAATAAAACTAGAATATTTAAATCAGCATGATTCGCAGAATATAACAATAATTTATTTAACCAACAGAAATAATTAAATTTTTTCAATTCCAATAAATTTCCAATTTATCAATTAATCTCATTTACAGGAATAACAATAATTCCTTAGCTAGCAGGGATAAAATCCTTGAATTCCAAAGATTTCAAAATTTATCAATTAGCTTCACAAGCTACAATAAACTATCAAAGTATCGTGTAATTATTATTATTAAGCACGATTTCTGTCGAGGTCGTACGGCCCGATCCAAAGTGTCGTGTACACTGCCGAGGGATGTGCGGTACGATCCATATACACATCTATCCTGCCGAGGCGTTCGGCCTGCTCCACAAGAAAGGAGGACATTTTCTTATGTACCTCCGGAATGAGAGTATTTATTGTAATATTTATTCGAGAGGATAACAATTTATTACAACAATTAATTAATCTAACAAGAATTTAGCATATGAGAATTTCATCTTATATTAACCTTGTCTAACAATTCACAATATATTCATATATATATATATATATATATATATATATCACTAATATTAAATAAATAAAGAATACCATTTACATAAGTAATTCATGCTTTGAATCCTAAACTACCCGAACTTTAGCATTTATAGTAGCTACGCACGGACTCTCGTCACCTCGTGCGTACGTAGCCCCCACAATTAGCAATAATTATTTAATTTAATCACCTATGAGGTAAATTTCCCCTCACAACATTAGACAAGAGACTTACCTCGTCTTGCTCCAATTTAATCTATCAGTAGGCCTTTTCCTCGATTATCCAACTTCGATTGGCTCGAATCTAACCAAAAATTATTCGATACAATCACTAAAATCCTGAAATTAATGAAACTTAAAATTTTCAACTTCTACATTCGATGTCAAAACCTATCAAATCAACTCCGATTGATCTCAAATTTTGCACACAAGTCATAAATGACATAACAGAGCTATTAAAATTTTCGGAACTGGATTCTGTCTCCAATATCAAAAGGTCAACTCCCCGGTCAAACTTCCAAACTAAAATTCTTGTTTTTAGCCATTTCAAACCTAATTTCACTACGGACTTTCAAGTAAAATTTCAATCATACTCATAAGTCCAAAATCACCATACGGAGCTGTTGGAATCATCAAAATTCTATTCCGGGGTCGTTTTCCCATAATTCAACATCCGGTCACTATTTGAAATTAAACTTTTAATTTTTCATCAAAAATCCATATCTCGGGCTAGGGACCTCGGAATTTGATTCCGGGCATACGTCCAAGTCCCAAATCACAATACGGACCTACCGAAATTGTCAAAATACTTATTCGAGTCTGTTTGCTCAAAATGTTGACCAAAGTCAACTCCGTTGAGTTTTAAAAGCTCTAATTTACATTTTAATCCATTTTTTTCACATAAAAACTTTTCATAAAATTTTACGGACTGCGCACACAATTTTATGAATGATAAATAGTACTTTTTGAGGTCTTAAGATATAAAATTAATTGTTAAATTTAAAAATGACATTTTGAGTCATCACAGGGTCATTACATTCCCGGAAACCGTGTTCATGGAATCATCATCTTTGTTATTTCATTTACATTCTAAGGCTAATTATCTTGTATTTCTTAAATTATTGTATTATTTCAGAATCAAATTAGTTCATTTGTCTAGAAACCACGTATAAATTCAACTGTACTGTTTTACGGGTATACAAGTACGACACAAAAATAGTTACAATAAAAGTTAAAATGTCATTGTTTTTCTCTCTAATTCATACATGGCCCTAAAGCATTACTCAATTGTGAAAAATGAAAACAATAGAGAGAACTAATAATACTTTTGGAGAAATTTATTTCTTTCTACAACAATACTTGTAGAGAACCATGAATAATGTGGAACAATGACATCTTTAATAGGAATAACTGGTTTATTCTTTTCCTACATAGAGTCATGTAATAAATCTGAACCCTACACAAACGGGAGAATTAAATAAGGAAGAGTATTGTTTTGTTGTGAAAAACGAAATAAGCTAGGAGGAAAAAGTAGACGGTAAGACCAAACCAAGAATTTAACCAAAATGGGCATATTGTTGTCCAACAAATCGTAGGTTAGCAAGAAGAAGTATGCAGCGAGAAGTAGAGTCCAAAAAAAGAATTTGACCCAAAGTTGGCTATGTAGCCTTAGTGTATGCCTAGTTTAAATGAAAAGAAAAATCAGGAATTTATAATTATATCCTTAAATTATACAAATATTTAAGGTTATAAAAGTTGATCAATATTTCGAGATTATTTTAGTCGTTCAACATTTATCATAAATTATTCATACTTTTATAATAATATAGACAGATAGATATACATGTAACTTTTTGAATATACTTCTTTTTTGGTTTTTTTATACATCTGATATTAATATTCAAATATTATATCAAACATAAAAAAAAAAATTACTTTTTAAAATAAATTTTAACAAATAGTTTCAAGCAAGACAATTAAATAAAAAGAGAAGAAAAGGATGCTAGAAATGAAAAAGAAAAAAAAGCCTAAATTAATAAGATATAAATCTATGATTAGGATATTCTTTCTTGAAAAATTAATTTCAATTAATTTCTTCTATGTCTTGAAAGAAACTAGAATTTATAGCTTCTTAAACAAAAAAATCGCTTATGCTGCTGCCCAAAATATTTCTTTGTCGTGGCCAACACCTCAAATTTTCAAAAAGGTGCTTTGTTGACCAAAAAGAAAATGCTTTTGGTCTCCAAAAGCTTTGGCCAAACATGTTCTTAATCTCAAAAATTATTGTCGGAGTCCGGAAGGCAATAAAACAGTGGAGGTTGTCATTTTTGAAAGAAACACCATCCAAATGCAATTTTATTGCAAAAAGTATTGAAGAGAGGAGTAGCACGTGACTAGTACGTGAGTCAGTAGAATTAGTTAGGAAGTTAGTTATAACTAATTATGTCATTGATTGTTAGAGAATTAATGGAAGCAGTGTAAAATTAGTTAGTTTAGCTGGTAGTTATAGTGTATATATACTAGCCACATGTCATTGTATTCAGTATGATTTGAGAAAATAATTTCAGCTCAATTTGCTCTCCAATAGAGTTTCTGTTCTAGAACCTTCTGGTTCATTTCTCTTTTCTCATTTCAATCAAGCTAATCTCAGATCTTCATCGTGGTATCAGATGAAGAAAGACAGAGCTTTAGGGACGTTTTCCCAGACTGTAGACATAGTAGATAGAATAGCACTATTCACCAACAAAGGAGTGAACTCAGGAAATAACTACAAGTCCAGGAGAGAAAATTGTTTATGTGACTACTGCAACTATAAAGGACACACAAAGTACACCTGCTTCAAACTACATGGATACCCAGCTAACTTCAAAATGAGGAAGAAAGCAACAAGTTTTCTCAAAGACCTCTGGTTAATGCAACTACACAAGAGATACAACAGTCAATGACAAAGTAGATGGCCAATGTAGTGTCACAAGAAGGGCAACAGATGATGAACACACCTACTACCAATCCAGAACAGGGAATGCCAATCATGTTCAACCAGGAGCAGTATGATCAAATCTTAAAGTTGATCAATAAGGACACAGGTGAAAACACAAAAGGCTTTGCAGGCACAACAAAGACTTCTGTCACAAATGAAACAGTTAAAAATGAGAATTGGATAGTAGACTCTGGTGCAACCAATCATATGATTCACACCAGAGAACTGCTTGACAAGATAAACACAGGTAGTTTAGGTAATGCACTGACAAGCACAAAACACACACTTAAATTCTGCTCGCTAATCAAATATAGTATAGTATAATTTCGTATCCACAGGGATTGGATTTAAACAGTATTCTCATAGTTTCTAGATTGGTTTCTATCCAAGATGATCAACAGTTGAGATTTATAAGATGTCTAACTAAAATTAACTAAGAATCTAAAGCTATTGACTAATGACAATCGAAACAAGGAATAAGCAAATAAGGCTATCAATGGGAGAAGATAGGGTTTTGATAGGATATGTGCAAGATAATTATTGGGGATCTAACTATAGATAATTAACTTCTAATGTTCAAGTGAGTCTCTCGAATTCACTCAATTCTTAGTTCAAACGTTCAGCAAAAAATCATCTCTCGATTAAGTTTTAACCTCACAAAATGAACCAAATTAAGTACGTGAAGATATGCAAGAACGCGTAGTGGATTGGTCTTTAGGAAAACCTCTTTCGATTATTCTCCTAAGTAGGTTTAATCAATGATTCAACTAGCCTTTTTCGATTACTTAGGAGAATTAATTAACTCAACCAACAATATAATGCAAAGATATCACAGGTTATGCCTCTCTCGATTACATAAACTAGTGAATATAGATGCAACAATTAAATCATCCAAAAACGCTTCAATACATAAAACTAGAGTTATAATCCACAAACAATCATCAATACACCAAATTCATCAAACCCTAAAGAAAACTACTCCATACATATGGAGCAATTCATCACAAATAAAATTAAAGTATAGGAAAACATAAATTCAATCCAAACTCGGGTCTTGAGTGAGGAAAGAATGATGAAATCCTTGTCCTTTTACTCCTCCAACTCCTCCTTAGCTTCCTTAGGTCAAAAGTGTGTCAAAAGTCCAAAAATATTATTTTTCCATGTATTTATACCAAGTAGGATCGGGCCCAGATGAAATTACCTTTTCCTAGCCGAAATAGGATATTCACTCTGTAAATATTGCACAGGCACGCCGCCCCACGCGAAAAACTAGTGGAGAAGTTCAGAGAGCACATTCTGACGGACAGCAGCACAATAACACTGCCGCGCCGCCCAGCGCGACGCACCGCGCGCCGCACTAATGGTAAAATTCAGAGGACGTTGTTCTTTAATTCATGATGACAATTTACTTGTCCCCTTTGTTCGCCACGTTGGCTAGAACAAAGTGCTAAGCCACTTTATCAAAATATTTCAATTCCTTGCAAGTTTTGTTGCCTAACATTTGAATTGGAGTAACCTCGTCATGCCCAACCAGCTTCACACCGTGATAGGCCATCCAATTGGTCTTGAGCATTTTTTCTTTTATTTTTCATATGTATACTCAATTTTTGACCCCGAACTCGATCCCGGCTTAATCCCTTAGGCTTTTACTTAGACTTCAAAACTCCACATAGCTCTAATTGGCTCCATAACATCTACATCACTCGGAATCACTCCTACAAGGCATAAAATACATAATAAGTATAAAACACTAGCGATTAAAGTTCAAACACAATAAAAGTGCAGTAAATTAGAGTACAATAAGCGACTAAAATACGAGATTATAGCCTACCATCAACACCCCATACTTAAACCATTGCTCGTCCCCAAGAAATCAAACTACACTTCATATAACCACGACCCTTTTAAACAACTCTTATAACTAATCATACCAAGAATATTTAAAATAGATTAATCACTCTAACGTAACATCCTCGCCTCAAGATTTGACTCACAAGCACCATGAATTATTTATAACCTGCTTACTTGCTCTAACATAGAGGTCAACAGCATTATCTTTCCTTCGTGAATCAAGTACACTCACACAACAATAGAGAGTAGTTCCACACACAATAGACATTAAGAACAATTAGGACCTCAAGATTAAGAATTCGCTCACTCTCAGAAACACCATTCATATGCCACAAAAGACGTACCATAGGCTTGCCCGTAGTGTACTACTCTACTAATTGAGCCCATTCAGTTAAAGATCAACTGGGACTTTAATTGGTTGTAATATAGACTGCGGGATGGGTAGGATACAATTAGATATCAGAGTGACTACACATCCCTAAGCACTCTTAATACATACAATTAACAATTCAAAACCCCACACTTATGTCAAACCATAACTCCACATTCACAACAATATACATCAACTCCCAACTTCTTTAAGCATAAATACATCAAGAGTTACCACAATCAAGGAATATTTTTTCACAACAATACCACTATTTTTTTTTCTTTTCTTTTCTTTTCCAATTCAAGTGGCCCTTACTTTTTTTAATGTAGTGCACCATTCTCCTTATTTTATTAGTTCCACTCAAAAACCAAACCAACCACCCCACACTTCAACTTTTGAAAAGTTCATATCAAATTCAAATGCTCACGAGAGGTAAAAGGTTCAAATAGATGGTCAATTGGAATAAATGGACAAGGCTTGTAATGCGGTTGCTAAAGAAACAGGCTTACAGGCTCAACGGGATTAACTAAGATACATAACAATTAGGTGGGTAATAGCATATAACTAGCTCAATAAAGAAATGCCTAAATCACTTCCAAGACTGAGCAAAACTACTATTTCGCTTTGCAAACACAGGGGGAAAATTTAGACATTAAATGCAATGCACAGAATAACACAAAACTTCACACACACATGACACATAACTCACTCAAGAACGAACTTATCAAGACACTCTAGTCAAAGCAGCTAAGCAAAGTTAAGATCATATAATTTAAGGTACTTATACAAGAGTCAAAACCTGAGCCTAAGCGTCACAACTAAAGCACTCACTATTCTCAAGGCATAATAAAGTCAAAAAATATTGCCTTCCATTCAATTCATAGTACAAGGTTTTCTACTACTAATAAAAATAAAAACTAACTACACCCAGTTCAAACAAAACCCTTGGAACAGAACCGTAGCACAAAGAAAAAACAAGGGGGAATTAATACACTACCTAACAAAAGAAAATCTTTTTATCTTTTTCTTTCGACTTTAATCTCTTAAGAAACCCATCAAATGATATCCATCGTCGAGAAAAATCGAATATTTTTCAATTTTATGGTTTTTTCAATTTTCCAACTACTATAACTAATAAAACTACACATATACATACAACATACAATTATCCCCCACCTCACACTTTAAATTGTGACATGTCCCCATGACACACAATTAAAAATCATAAGGTAAAGAAAACGTCCCTGAACATTTAGTCTGGGTCTGAGTCCAAGCCGGGATCCATTCCTCGCCTTCGGACTAATGCGCACATCTATGCCGACAGCTTCTTCTCAGCCTTTTTGGGGTACACCCCACACTTATCTTTCTTGCTCAACAGCCTTCTCTTTTAAGCCCTTCACTTTCCACTCAACACTCCCAGCTGGTTTTTCCTTTTGTGCCCTCTTTTCTGCATTCATATCAAAAGTCATCGTCTCCTCGCCTACTCTAAGCATGAGTTTTCTATCGTGTATATCTAGTATAGCTCTACCCGTCACTAAGAATATTCTTCCTAGGATGAGGGGGACCTCCTTGTTCTCCTCCATACCACTATAAAGTCTACAGGAAATAGAAACGTATCTACTCGAACTAACATATCTTTCACTATCCCCTCGGGTATTAAAGTCGTTTGGTCTGCCAGCTGCAAAGATATTGGTACCGACCTTATCTCTCCAATCTCTTTCTCCAGTTTCCTATAAATAGATAGAGGCATTAAGTTAATTGAGGCACCAGAATTACATAAAGACTTATCAAAATTTATAGTTTCTAATGAGCAACATATAGTAAAACTCCCTGGATCTCCACACTTTTGTGGGAGTTTGTTTTACAATATAGCACTGCAATGCTCTGTGAGCTTCACCACTGAGGTCTCCTCGATTTTCCTCTTCTTTGTAAGGATCTCTTTCAAGAATTTGGCATAAGCAGGCATTTGTGAGAGAACTTATGTGAATGGTAAGTCTACATGAACCTGCTTCAGCATATCCAGAAATTTTTCAAACTGCTTGTCCACCTTTTCTCTACATAGCTTCGGAGGGAAAGGTAAAGCAGGCATATGTCTGCTCTCCTCATGTTCCTCCCTTCTCGATTTTTCTTCCTTCTTCTTCTCAGTTTTCATTGGGCCTTTCTTCTTCTTGTCATCATCACTTTTCAGCTGCTCCCCACTTTCTTTTGCAAGTATCACATATTTTTGGATTGGGGTGGGATCCTTCAACACTTGCTCACTTTTCAAGGTCACAACATTCACTGTTTCTTTGGGATTTCTCTCAGTATCAGCGAGGAGAGTTCCTGGAATCCTCTCAGACAATATAGTGTCTAGCTGCCCAACCTGTCTTTCCAAGTTTCAAAAAACAGTACTAATTTCTTTGATAGTTTCTCCATGTTCTCGTATAGTTGCGCTATGAGTTTCAAGCCTCTCATCAGTTTTCAGAATGAAGGTCTTCATGAGATCTTCTATGCCAAACTGAATGGGCTGTTGAGGCTGAAATTGCTGCCTCTGCTGATTTTGGAATGCTAGAGCTCCTTGTCCATGGGGTCTAGGGTTATTTTATTGTCATGCATTCGCAGTACCCCCATGTGAACTCCATGAAAAACCGGGGTGCCTCTGACCCATTGCATTAAAATGTAGTTTCCCACAACATTTATTTCCTCAGTTGAGTCTTGACACTCATGAGTAGGGTGTCCTCTTCCACATATATCACAAGCTGCGTGAAGTTCACTCTATATCGACGCTAAGGTCAGCTTCCTTATCTCTTTGTCCATAACATCAAGTTGTACCTGCATAGATGTGTTAGCATCAGCCTGGTGAACACCAGTTGATCTTCTTCTTTCATCACTCTCAGAGGGCCACTGATTTGCGTCTTCAGATAACTCGTCAAGAATTGTGACTATCTCCCCCGAAATCTTCTTCATCAACGGACCTCCAGCTGCATTGCTCTACATGAGGCCGGTGTCAATCCATCCCAAAAGTCCTGGAGTTGCATCCAGAGTTCAATTCCACTATGTTGACACTTTCTAACAAACTCCTTAAACCTCTCTCATGCTTCAAAAAAAGTTTCATTCTCTTTCTGGCAGAAGTTATAGATTTCTCTTCTAAACTTGCCCATTTTAGCTGAGGGAAAATATTTATCAAGAAATTTTCTTGTCATCTCCTCCCATGTTCTAATTGATCCCATGTGTAAGCTTCGAAGCCATTGCTTTGCATCATCTTTGAGTGTGAAGGGGAATGCCCTTAAGTACACTGCATCTCGTGACACAACATTGTATTGAAAGGTGTTCATAATCTCCTCAAAGTCCATTAGATGTGTGTTTGGATCTTCGTTTGGCTTCCCTCTAAAGACACAATAATTCTGAAGGGTTTGAAGCAACTCTTGCTTCAACTCGAAATTTTTTGCTACAATTGAAGGTGGTCTAACACTTGATAAAACTTGATTGTAGACCGGTCTATCATAATCTCCAAGTGGTCTCCTAGATAAGGGTTGATGTTGATTAAGTCTGAGACCCCTCTCTTCTTCATAGATGTTTTGCGCATCTCTAATAGCTGCTTCCTCAGCATCCCGTGCAGCTTGTTCTCTTCGTTGCGTTGCTTCTCTCGCAGCCAAATCCATATTATGTTCACCGTTTCTATCCATAAGTTCTTTGGTTGAGGATTGCCCAACATTTTCTGTTGTCTCGGTGAGATTTATTTCCTTCTTCAGCTGTCGCAGTTGTTTTTCAATTTCTGGCTCGTATGGTAGCACTTCCTTCGTAGAAGTTCTAGTCATACACCACTTTGAACCCGTAACCTGCGCATAGTCAAAGAACATCAACCATAAAAAGGGAAAAATAAAATAAAATAAATAGAAAAATTCCTGAATTAACACTATAAACTATTTCAAACACTATTGATTATCAATCCTCAGCAACGACGCCAAAATTTGATGAGCGCAAAACACATACTTAAATTATGCTCGCTAATCAAATATAGTATAGTATAATATCCTATCCACAGGGAATTGATTTAGTATTCTTGTAGTTTCTAGATTGGTTTCTATCCAAGATGATCAACAGTTAAGATTTATAAGATGTCTAACTAAAATTAACTAAGAATCTAAAGCTATTGACTAATGACAATCAAAACAAGGAATAAGCAAAAAAGGTTATCAATGGGAGAAGATAGGGTTTTGATAGGATAGGTGCATGATAATTGTTGGGGATCTAACTATAGATAATTCACTTCTAATGTTCAAGTGAGTCTCGCGAATTCACTCAATTCTTAGTTCAAACGTTCAGCAAAAACCCCTCTCTCGATTAAGTTTTAACCTCACAAGATGAACCAAATTAAGCACGTGAAGATATGCAAGAATGCGTATTGGATTGGTGTTTAGGAAAACCTCTTTCGATTATTATCCTAACTAGGTTTAGTCAATGATTTAACTAGCCTCTTTCGATTACTTAGAAGAATTAATGAACTCAACCAACAATAAAATGCAAAGATATCACAAGTTATGCCTCTCTCGATTAAATGAACTAGTGAATATATATGCAATAATTAAATCATCCAAAAATGCTTCAACACATAAAACTAGAGTTATAATTCACAAACAATCATCAATACACCAAATCCATCAAACCCTAAAGAGAACTACTCCATAGATTTGGAGAAATTCATCACAAATAAAATTAAAGTATAGGAAAATATAAATTCAATCCAAACTCGGGTCTTGAGTGAGGAAGGAATGATGAAATCCTTGTGATTTTTCTCCTCCAACTCCTCCTTAGCTTCCTTAGGTCAAAAGTGTGTCAAAAGTCCAGAAAATAATATTTTTCTATGTATTTATACCAAGTAGGGTCGGGTCCAGACGAGATCACCTTTTCCTAGCCGAAATAGGACATTTACTCTGTAAAGATTGCACAGGCGCGCCGCCCCACGCGGGATGCTAGCGGAGAAGTTTAGAGAGCACGTTCTGACGGACAACAACACAATAGCACTATCGCGCTGCCCAGCGCAACACACTAATGAAAAAATTCAGAGGACATTGTTCTTTAATTCATGATGACAATTTACTTGTTCCCTTTTTTCGCCACGTTGGCTAGCACAAAGTGCTAAGACACTTTATCAAAATATTTCAATTCCTTGCATGTTTTATTGCCTAACATTTGAATTGGCAGTAACCTCGTCATGCCCAACCAGCTTCACGCCGTGATAGGCCATCTAATTGGTCTTGAGCATTTTTTCTTTTATTTTTCATATGTATACTCAGTTTTTTACCTCAAACTCGATCCCGACTTAATCCCTTTAGCTTTTACTCAGACTTAAAAGCTCCACATAACTCGAATTGGTTCTATAACATCTACATCACTCGGAATCACTCCTACAAGGCATAAAACACACACTAAGTACAAAACAGTAGCTATTAAACCTCAAAGACAATAAAAATACAGTAAATTAAAATGCAATAAGCGACTAAAACACGAGATTATAGCCTACCATTATGCACCAAAGGTATACCTGCCTGATGGGACCTCATTTGATATTGAATGTACTGGAGAAAGTAAAATTGGTGAAAATAGTGTTGTTAAGAATGTTCTATACATTCCAAACTTTAAATATAACTTACTGTCTATTCCAACCTTACAAGGGACTTAAGATGCTTCATCCTTTTATCCTGATTTTTGGATAATGCAGGACCTTCACAGTGGGAAGGTGAAGGGGATTGGTAAGGAGCTAGAGGGTTTGCACAACTTGCAGCATCAGAAACTTGAAGTCAGGGCTGCAACTGTACATCTTCAGGATCATTCTATTCAAGAGGAGGATTTGAAAGTATAGCATGGAAGGCTTGGGCATGCTCCAGATAGAGTGGTGAAACAGATTCCAAACATGAAGTTCAAAGCTAGTAGTGATAGAATAAAGGAATGCACAATATGTCCTTTGTCTAGACAAGGAAGATTGCCCTTCCCTAAGAGTGCAAATATATCAAGTAAGCCTTTTCAGTTGATACATGCAGATGTCTGGGGTCCATATAGAGCACAAACTCATAATGGACATAGATTTTTTCTCACCATAGTAGATGACTATAGTAGAATGGCATGAATTTACTTGTTGAGGCTCAAGAGTGATGTGGTTGTATGTTTGAGATAGTTTCTAGCCTTAATAAAGACTCAATTTGATGTGACTGTGAAAATATTGAGGAGTGATAATGGATCTGAATTTTTTAATTCTGAATACAATAGTTTGTTTCAATCTTGTGGAATGATCCACCAAAGTTCTTGTGTCAACACCTCACAACAAAATAGGGTGGTGGAAAGAAAGCAAAGGTACATACTGGAAATGGCTAGAGCAATCAGATTGCAAGGATATTTGCCTCACAAGTTTTGGGGGAATGTATACATGCAGTTGTTTATGTGATAAACAGACTACCTTTATCAGTGTTATTAGGAAAGTCATCCTTTGAGATCTTGTATGGGAGAGCTGATTGAGGCCAAACCTACACCACTATAGAGTAGCAAAGATGGTCGATGCAGTTTTACACAACGAGGTCGGGATCGATTTCCACAGGGAGTTAATTTAGCTTGGAGTTGGGTATCTAACTAATCTAGATGTGCGTGTTGTTCCTAATTGCACTTCTAAACATTGTTGCGATTGATTCTATTCTTATTTTATACTATTGTATGCTAAGTGTAAGCTAAGTACAATATTCTTTGTGAACGTTTTTAAGTGTTAAAAGGCACTAGGGAAGTGACTTCCGCCTAGGTGAGTATCTAATGGGTATCAAGAATTTAGGATAAGCTTGTTATGATTGGGGTCGTGATATAACCATCACACATAAGTGCTCACTCTATACCTCTCGGTAGTTTGAATGACTTTTTCCGATTTGGCTTTCTCAAGCCCAAATGGGTGTTCATACAATACAAGTAAAATTGGCTCAAGTCGGGTATTACTATCTCTAGGTTTAACCCTTTAATTGGGGCTATCAATCTCTTGAGTTCACCCCAATTTCTTGTTAGCCTAATTTTCCTAGACTTAGTCCATTTTTCTCAAGAAGAGCCTAAGTCATAAAGGCATGAATCAGTGTTTGCAACCACTAATTCTACAATTTTAGCATGAATTATGCTAAATATCACTAAGCCATAAACAATTAAGCCCTAAAATTCAAGACTCATTAAATACCCACACTAGGGTTGGGTCACAACCCTAGCTGTGGGGTCTAGCTACTCATAATAATAGCAGAAATCAAAGATAAAGATGAAATATAAGCCATAATATTAAAGTACAAGATGAAAATCTAAAATTTGAAGGTAAATCTACTCTAAAATTGCCCAAAATGGGAAAAACCAGCCGTTCACGTGCTCTACTAAACAAACTTAACCTAAAATTGATAAAAGGATTTATTTATACTAGGCTGAAAGTTTCGGACAAAAATGCCCCTATGAAGGTTTCGCGGACGCGTAATTTTGACCGCGTCCGCGCTTGGGCTTTCGCGGCCATGTAATAGTAAGCGCGGTCCGCTTTCTTCATATTTGGGCCTGGGTATATCATCGTTTCGCGGACCGCGTAATGTTCACCATGTCCGCGTGAGATTCCTTCGCGGCCGCGTAATTTGGACGCGGACCGCCTTCTTCATTTATGCCCATCTTGCAAAGTCTCTGAACCTCTACAAATGTTGACCGCTAAATTCCAACCGCGGTCACGCCAGTCACTTCGCGGTCACGTCTTTCTGCCGCTCTCATCGCTCAATTTTAATTCTCAAAACAACCTCTCAGAATCTCTATTCCGCGGTCCGCGGAATAATAGCCGCCTCAACGATGATAATTTCGCGGCCGCCCTTTTCTATCGTGGTCCGCGTTCCACAGTATTGGTCCAGACTTGGTTTATGTTTAAGTTTGACTCCTTTATGAGTTGGTTATGGCTTCTTTGGCTCATTTCGAAAAAAACCCTGCAAGCAAGCACATTAAGTTAGTTTTCGGGAATACCTTCACGCATTTTTGGTCCAAAACCTAAGTAAAAAAGAGCAAATAATAGGCTAAAATCCCTACTTATCAACTCCCCAAAACTTAAGCTTTTGCTTGTCCTCAAGCAAAGAAGGTAATTCCCACCTCCACAAGAAAAATAAATAAAAATTTCAGCTGTCCTAAGGTGACTTCATCAAGTATCAATTGGGACTAACAATTACCCTCAACACAAATGCATTATCAACAACATCGTGCTATGACTTTTTGAGTTCCATAGTTCTAATGTGACACAAAAGCATCAAGAGTTGACTCAATTCATCAAGGAAGCTCGCTCTCTCACGTAGGTCATTGTGGATCCCAAACTCCTCCTCCTCTACTCTCCATTACCAAATCTCACTTTATAGAATGTGACACTCAAAACAAGGATTGTAAAGAAGTGCGCTCATCACTCTCAAAAGAATGCCACAAGTCCGGCTCTAAGTACCATAAACTTGCCCCTTATGTAAATCACCACTAATATAAGCTCACTCAACTTGAAATCATATAGGGATTTAGCGGGATGTAATGAAGGCTTTTTGGATCAAGGTAGGGCATAATGAACTATGATGGTTTCATCTTTCCTTAAGAACTCTATTTTCTCATTTCGGTTCATACTTTCTTGACTCTTTGAGTCATTTTCTTCTTCCTTAGGGGAACTAGAGAGACACATTGTCACTCTTTCTTGTTCACGACAATTATTTTTCTCCTTTTCTCATCATTCCATGCCTTTCAACATTGTTTTCTTTGAATCCATTCAACCTTTTCTTTCTTTTTGACATATTTCTTTTTAACTCTTCATCCTTTTCTTTGCCTTTCCTTTTCATCAATTCTTTTTGTTCTTTGTACCTTTCATCACTTTGAAATTCCTCGTCTCTCCCCCAAACTTATGTTTTTGCTAATTGCTCATCATGAATGCTAAGGAAAAATTGGGTGACAAGAGAGGGTCATTATAAAATGGATGAAGGATTGTAATGTAGCTATTGAATGAAAAAGGCTTAGGCTCAAAGAGGTTGACTAGGGATATCATATTGGTAGGCTACCGAAGCTTTCACAGTTCAAATGGGACCAAGGAGAGCCTGCAATCATTTCTCAAGTCGAGCTACACTTAGAATTTCGCCTAGACAAACATTCAGGGCAAGTTCTAGACTTATTGGCACGGGACTTGGACTTGCAATTCAATACCTCACCTCTCTCTCAAGCTAATGGATTGTTAAAGAGAACAGAGTCGAGGGCCCACAACAACCCTAGCTAAGATTGAAGATCACAGATGGCTCAAAGAAACCACTTGATGATAGTTTTAGTCAACTCAAGAGTCTAAAGGTCACAACTAGAGCTATTCTTTATCAATCAACTTATTTCTAACCATGAGGTCGAAGGTAAATGTTTTAGTACCAAGTGAAGCCTGTTTGAGAAACTTTTATTCATTACTACTACATATCATAGCAAAAAGAAAAACAGACTCAATCCTTAAGAAGGTTGTCACGCCATCCATCGTTGGGAAGAGCCACCCAGTTCACACAATATCCACCTTTGTAAAGAACCGTAGTATTAAGAAAATCAAAGGCTTATTGATCACGCAAAAAATGTGAAAAGAAGATAAAAACTCAAAAATAAGCTACTAAAGGAAATAACAAGCTAAGCTATTAAGGAAAAATACAAAAGAAGTTATAAAGTAAACTACGAAAAGTAAAATGAATATGTACAATAATGGAGTGAACCGAATATATACAAAATGGAGATGAATATATACATGGAATGGTAAAGTTATATATATACCAAAAGTGAAAAATAACGAAAGTGAAAATAACGATAAGTAAAAATAAAGGAAAATAGTATCGTAATTATTACATGTCGGTCATCAATCAAAAGAAGACCACACCCCACCCCACCCCAAATAAAAGATAACATTGTCCTCAATGCTAAAAGCAAAAATAAGATTAGGGAAGGGATAGAGAGTAAAGAAAACTCCCTATGTGGTCTCTGTCTGCATGGGGTCAGGCTCACTAGTGGGGACCTCGGACTGTATAGGATCATCAACTCCCTCCGGGTCCTCCAACTGTATCTCCAGGTCCTCTGACTGGGGCACCACAAAACCTCTCACCGGCTCTCTGTCAGCCTCCTGCTCTGATGCATGTGTTGTCTGTGCTGCAGGGGCAGTCTCCTCCAAAAGCAGGTCCAGTGGAATATCTCCGGTAGAAGTGAACTTCTCTACCCCCTTCTTCAGCAGCTCCACTGACTCTTTTGAAGCTTGATTCTTCTTCATCTTTTTGACCTTGACCTGCTTGCCCAGCTCCTTGATCACCTTCCCATGAGTATCTAATGTCTCCAGGATTTTCTTTTGGTTGTCCAGGAGCTTCTTCTGGTTGTCCAGAAGCTCCTTCAATGAATCCTCCACTGATCGAGGTACCTGAAGCTGTGTTGGGGCTGCCTGTGCTGCGACTGCACTGGATAAGACAGACAGCTTTGATGTAGCTTCCTGCAACCAGTTGTTGACGCTGGATAGCGTCTGAGAGACCCGCAGTGAAGTCTGAGGATATGCAGAAGATGATGGCACAGATAATAAGGCTGTGACATATGGACCGGATGAGGGAGGTGGCATAGCAGCCGAAGAACCCTCCGCTGTGGAAGGCTCGGAACCAGTGGCCACTACCCTTGGCTCTTCAGACTGGCCAGTAGAGGTAGTGGCTTTGCCTTTGGACTTCGGGGTATCTACTCCCTGAAGGTTGTACTAAGAGAAGGGTCTTTTCGGCTTCACCTTCGTGTCAAAGTGTCTCCCCTCAACCCCCTGGTCCTCTAGGTACATAGTGATGAAATTGGGATAAGGGTAGGACCTTTCTTCCTTCCCGGTTGCCTTAGATATGTTCTGGTCCATGAGGTTCCCCACATTTATTAGGTACCCCGTCATGATGGACGCTATGAGGATCGCCCGGGAGAGTGGAATGTCACTGTCATGCTGGCATGGATCAAGGCGGTTGCAGACAAAGGTGCACCACCCTTTGGCTTCAAAGCTAAGGGTGTTTCTGGCAATTGAGACTCCCGATGTAAGACAGGCCGGTGTTGTCCCTGGTATGGCTATCACTCTACTACCCATGGACGGGCTGCTTCATCTAATGCCAACTTTTTGTATGTATAGAGCAACATCTACAACATCAAACCTGGCAAATATATTCAATGTTTTGCCATCGAACCAGATCTTCTTATTTCGTACCTTAGTCACATAGGTACCCTTTTTTATGTGGGAAACATTGGCGTAGAATTCCTTGACTAGGTACTCATTTGCTTCCGGCAACTTGCTAATGAAGAATTTCATCCCCACTCTTTCATCAAATTGTCTCTTCACATTCGGGTTGTGAGGGAGAAGGTCTCTTTCTATGAAATGTCGCTCAAGGGTGAGCGACCTTTGTGGCCACCATTCCTGGAATTTGTGGTACGCCTTCTCACTCACGAACCTATCTTGCCACACTGCCGGCTTCCTTGATCTAATCAACCCCCTCATGGGTATCACCGGTATCACCTCCTCTCCCGTAACCTCTTCTTCATCATAAATATCAATAGGAGCAGCTGTTGAGGCCGGAGTTGCAGCATGTGGGGGAGATGGTGCTGAAGTCTCACTACCTCCTTCTGATCCATCAGACGACTCAGTTGAGGAGGTGGGTTGATTGACGAGACAGAAAGGTTGAGATTGAGCCTCGGGTTATTGTGCAGATTCTCCCTCAGAAATCTCCCGGGAAGGGAGGTATTCACTAGTGTCTAAGGAGTCAGCTTGTGGTCTCACAGGTGGGGCCTTTTGCTAATAATCTTCTGAGGTGCTAAGGGTGCAGTCTGCTTCCCTTTGCCTTTGCCTCGGGAGGATTCTCCTCTCCCTTTTAATTTTTCGGGACCACCACGTGATCGCACCATTATCTGCACACACAATTAGTGAAAGATCATTAGTATTGTGGTTCAATTAATCCTTAAAGAAATGCATATGAAATGAAACAGTGCTTCCCAAAACAGTGCAACGCGGACCGCGGAAAAATGGGCACGGTCGCGGAAGGGCCATCACGGACCGCGTAAAAATGGGCGCGGCCGCGAGGAGGTTGGACTCAGACTACCAACTCTTTGATCATGGTATTCCGCGGACCGCAAAATTTGGGACGCGACCGCGAAAGATCAAACGCGGACCGTGTAAAAATGGACGCGGTCGTGGAAGCAATTGCCAAACTCTCTGAAACTCAGGAACGCAGACCGCGAATTTTGGACGCGGCCATGTAAGTTTAAACGCGGACCGCGGAAAAATCACCGCGTCCGCCAACATGCAACCATACTTAGCTCTCACAAATTAAAGAACGCGGATCGCGTAAAATGGACCGCGGTCCGCGGAGTTCAAACAAAACGGGCACTGGCACATTTGAAATCTAGGGTTTTCACTAAGTGCAAAATTAATGCAATTAACATGCATAGGTAATAACCATATCCCCCATTAGGCATGTAAAACAATTACCCACATGAATTTAAGCATCAATTAAGCATAATTTTGAGATTGTGGCATGTATTAAACCCAAACCAAAAAGAAAAATTAAAACTAGAAGAAAAGAAAAGAAAGAGATAAAATTAATGCAAAGATTTGAGCATACCAGTTGTAAAATTGTAGAGGAAAATAGATTCTTGATTGATATGAAATGAGATTGACAGTCAAAGAAGAGGAAGATGAACAGTGCTCTAATGTGGTGAAAGTTTGAGGTTCGAAAAGTGTAAAAGTCCTAAGGACTTTCTATTTATACCAAACCGATGGGGACCCACCGACTTACCTTAGCGTGGTCCGCGGAATTCTACCGCGGTCCGCGCTTTTTACTTTCGAAGAGCTGCTGCAAAATCCTGGGCGCGGTCCACGAAAAACTGGGCGCGGCCGCGAATGTCACCGCGGTCCGCCAAATTATGAACGCGGACGCGAACTCAACTTCAGAGAGTTGATATTTTGGGCTCTTCAAGTACGCGTCCGCGGATAAAATTTGCCACCGCGAAATGCTAACGCTTACCGCGCAATTTTGAGCGCAGTCCGCGAAATTCCTACACTTAGTCAGATTTTTCCCTGTCAAAGTCCTGCACTACACAACCAATTCCTACACAAACATCACAACTAGTTAGTCCAAAACAATGCACAACATGGGTTGCCTCCCAAGAAGCGCCTGATTTAACGTCGCGGCACGACGCATGTTACCATCAGCATGTGAAATTGATCAAGGCCACCACGTGGCTGTCATCAAACTTGCCGAGGTAGTGCTTCACTCGGTGCCCATTAACTCTGAAGATTTCACCATTTTTGTTTTTCAAATCAAGAGCATCAAACGGAGTTACATGCACCACTTCAAAAGGGCCACTCCATTTTGACTTGAGCTTTCCCGGAAACAGTCGTAACCGAGAGTTGAGTAGAAGAACCAAGTCACCCTTCTTGAATTCTTTGTTCCGGGCATATTTTACATGTAAGTACTTCATCTTGTCCTTATACAAGGACGAGCTGGAATAGGCATGAAACCTGAATTCATCAAGTTCATTGAGTTGCTCTACCCAGAGATTAGCTGCTACATCCCATTCAAGGTTTAACTTCTTGAGCGCCCACATGGCGTTGTGCTCTAACTCAACCGAAAGATGGCATGCTTTCCCAAATACCAACCGGTATGGAGACATACCAATTGGAGTGTTGTACGCAGTTCTATAAGCCCACAAAGCATCGTCAAGTTTTCTTGACCAATCCGTCCGGTTTGCATTGACAGTTTTTGATAATATGCTCTTTATCTCCCTGTTGGAGACCTCAACTTGTCCACTAGCCTGGGGATGATAACGGGTTGACACCTTATAATTGACACCATACTTGGTAAGTAAAGTGTCGAAGGCCTTCTTGCAGAAATGAGAACCCCCATCACTGATGATCTCCCTAGGAGTACCAAACCCTGTGAAGATATTTTTCTTTAAGAATGCCACCACACTCCGTGCCTCATTGTTGGGCAAAGCTACAGCTTCAACCCACTTGGAAACATAATCAACAGCAACTAGAATGTAAGTGTTACCACGGGAACTCACAAATGGCTCCATGAAGTCTATGCCCCATACGTCAAAAATATTGATCTCAAGAATAGTGGTGAGAGGCATTTCATCCTTCTTGGAAATTCCACCAGCTCTTTGGCATTCATCACACCTATTAACAAGCTCACTTGCATCTTTATATAGGGTAGGCCAATAAAATCCACAGCTAAGAACCTTTGAAACAGTTCTCGCCCAACCATGATGACCATCATAGGGCGAGGAATGGCAAGCATCAAGAATATTCATTTGCTCTTCTTCCGAGACACATCTCCGAATCACACCATCATTGCAAATCTTGAAAAGATAGGGCTCGTCCCAATAATAATACAAGTTGTCCCGTTTGAGTTTCTTCCTTTGGTTAGAAGAGAGCTCACTCGGGACAATGCCGGTCACAAGAAAGTTAGCTACATCGGCGAACCAAGGCATACCATTCAAAGACACGGAGAGAAGTTGTTCATCCGGGAACGAATCATTAATTTCGAGGCCGTCGTGGAGCCTCCCATACTCTTCTAAGTGGGACAAGTGGTCCGACACTTGATTATCACTTCTTATTCTATCAATGATTTCAAGGTCAAACGCTTGAAGCAGAAGAACCCATCTCATCAACCTAGCCTTCGAGTCCTTTTTGGTCATCAAGTAACGGAGTGCCGCGTGATCGGTGTGCACAATCACTTTGGCACCCATGAGATATGGCCTGAACTTGTCCATGTCGAAGATAATGGCTAATAACTTTTTCTCGGTCACCGTATAATTGACTTGGGTGTCATTCATCGTTTTGCTTGCATAATAGACCGGATGAAATATCTTGTTGACCCTTTGCCCCAAAACCGCTCCTACCGCAACATCGCTAGCATCGCACATGAGCTCAAATGGAAAGCTCCAATTGGGTACGGTAATGATGGGAGTGGTTGACAATTTATACTTGAGAAGCTCAAACGATTTCATGCAATCTTTATTGAACACAAACTTTGCATCCTTTTCTAGCAGCTTGCACAAGGGGTTCACCACTTTTGAGAAATCCTTGATGAACCTTCAGTAGAACCCCGCGTGCCCAAGAAAGCTCCTAAATCCCTTGACGGAAGTAGGAGGAGGGAGTTTTGAAATAACTTCAATCTTCACTTTGTCCACTTCAATACCGTTCTTTGAGATCTTATGGCTGAGGACAATGCCCTCCTCGACCATAAAGTGGCATTTTTCCCAATTAAGCACTAGGTTGGTCTCTTCACATCGGGCCAACACTTTGTCAAGATTATCCCAGCATTCTTCAAATGAGTCCCCCACAACACTAAAATCATCCATGAACACTTTGAGGAAGTCCTCCACCATATCCGTAAATATTGCCATCATACACCGCTGAAAGGTAGCCGGTGCATTACACAAACCAAACGACATCCGTGAGAATGCAAATGTGCCATACAGACATGTGAAGGTGGTTTTCTCTTGGTCTTCCGGTGCAATGAGAATCTGGTTGTACCCTGAGTACCCATCCAAAAAGCAATAGTAGGCACGCCTGGCAAGTCTGTCCAATATTTGATCAAGAAAGGGCAATGGAAAGTGGTCTTTGCGGGTCACTTTGTTCAGCTTTCTGTAGTCCATACATACCCTCCATCCGGTGACAGTATGAGTGGGGATCAACTCATTTTTCTCATTTGTGACCACAGTCATACCCCTCTTCTTCGGCACACATTGTACCGGTGAAGTCCATGAACTATCCGAAATAGGGTACACAATCCCTACATCAAGCCACTTGATAATTTCCTTCTTGACGACCTCTTGCATAGCCTCGTTCAACCTCCTTTGATGTTCCACGGAGGGTTTGGCATCATCCTCTAGTATAATTTTGTGAATGCAAAAGGCGGGGCTTATACCCCGAATGTCAGCCAAAGTCTATCCAATTGCCTTTTTCCTTCTTTGAAGCACCGCAAGGGTGGAGTCTACCTGCACGTTAGTTAGGCAAGCAGAAAGAATAACCGGTAATGTGGAAGAAGGGCCTAAGAATTCATACCTGAGGTGTGAAGGCAAAGGCTTCAACTCCAATGTTGGTGGCTCCTCAATTGAGGGCTTTGTTGGTGGAGTCTTCCGATTTTCCAAGTCCAAGGAAAGTTTACAAGGCCCATATGAGTAGGATCCCATTCCTTGCAATGCATTTGCACATTCAACCAAGCCTTCCTTTTCATCATACTCATGGTTTAACAACACAACTTCCAAAGGATCTTCCACATTGATCATGGCACTCGTGTCATCAACTATCACCTCCGTCACAAGATCCATAAAAGAGCAAACTTCATTGCTATTTGGTTGCCTCATTGATTTGCACACGTGGAATACAACTTTTTCATCGCCCACTCGGAAGGTGAGATCCCATGCTTCCACATCAACCAATGCCTTCCTTGTTGCTAGGAAAGGTCTCCCCAATATTATAGGCACCTCATAGTCGACTTCGCAGTCGAGAATCACGAAATCAGCAGGCAAAATAAACTTGTCAACCCGAACTAGAATATCATCAATAATACCAAGCGGCATTTTCATTGTCCGATCCACCATTTGTAATCTTATGGAAGTATCTCTTGTTTGCCCAATACCTAGTGTCTTGAACACGGAATATGGCATCAAATTAATACTTGCTCCCAAATCACACAAGGCTTTTGCAAAATCGGCGCTACCAATGGTGCATGGAATTGTAAAGGCATTGATATCTTCAAGCTTTGGAGCCATCGAGTGCACAATGGCACTAACTTGATAAGTCATTTGGATGGTCTCACAATTCATACATCTCTTCTTAGTTACCAAGTCCTTCATGAACTTGGCATATCCCGGCATTTGTTCAAGAGCTTCCACCAAGGGCACATTGATTGACAGACTTTTCATCATCTCAATAAACTTCTTGAATTGGTTTTCATTCTTTTGATTTGCAAGCCTTTGAGGATATGGTGGAGGAGGCCTTGGCAAAAGGGCCTTGTCTTTAGGCACTACTGTTTCCGGTATATCTATCACGTGTTCCCTAGATGGGTTCACATCATTTTGAGTCTCCTCCATGTTGTCATCAATATCGATCCTCACTTCATCATTCACATTCTCATCATTGGCTTGAATCTCATCATCTTTTTGCAACACAACATCATCACTCACAATCTTTTTTGGAGTAGAGGTACTTGTATCTCCACCTTTATCGCTTCTTGTGGTCACCGCCATAGCATGGCCTGTATTGTTCCCACCCTTCGGGTTTACTACCGTATCACTTGGTAGTGCCCCCTTAGGGCGAGTATTCAATGCTTGAGAAATTTGACTCATTTGTACTTCCAAGTTGCGAATAGAGGTAGTATGGGAGGCTATTTGGGCATCGGAGTCAGCATTCCTTTCCATGATTTGTTTGAACATACTCTTTATCCGCCCCATCTCATTGTTTGAAGAACTTTGCCCTTGAGACGAATATGGAGGCGGATTGCTGGATTGTTGATACATCGGGGGCCTTTGAAAGCCCGACCCCCGGTTGCCTTGATTATTATTATTCCAACCCCCTTGGCTTCCATTGCCGCCCCAATTCTGATTGTTGTTCCCCCAATTGTTCGAGTTGTTGTTGTTGCCATTATTCCAATTCCCTTGGCCTTGGTTGCCCCAATTTTGATTGTTCCCTTGCGATCTCCATTGTTGATTTGGAGCATTGCTCTGTTGACCTTGGTAGTTATTAGCATATAACACTTTCTCACTTTGATCATCATAATAATCGTCTTAATTGTAACCACTACCACTTTGCTCATATTGATCTTGATTGTTTTGCACTTGTTGACCATGCTGTCTCCTCTTGTTGACCATGACATTTACCCCTTCCATGGCATTTACTTGATTTGTCCCTTGAACTTGCTGAAACTGGAACTTTGCTAACTGATTCATAGTAGTTATCAACTCGGCTATGGCTTGTCCGTGATCATGAAGTTCCTTGTGAAGATGGATGACATTAGGGTCACCCTGAGGAACATTTGCCTGACTCTGCCAAGCTGAGGATGTGTCAGCCATCTCATCAAGTATGCCACAAGCATCGGCATAAGGCATTTTCATAAAATTTCCCCCATCTAGCTGATTCACCACACACTGGTTGGTCGTGTTGACGCCCCTATAGAATGTCTCCTGAATCATTGCTTCAGTCATATCATTGTTTGGGCATTCCTTGACCATTGTCCGGTATCGCTCCCAGATTTCATGTACGGGTTCATTAGGTTCTTGTTTAAAGGCTAAGATCTCATCCCTCAATGCTGCCATATGACCCGGTGAGAAAAACATGGCTATAAACTTTTCTGCCAACTCATCCCACGTGTGTATGGAGTGGTTGGGTATCCTCTCTATCCAGTCCAAAGCTTTCCCTCTAAGTGAAAATGGAAAAAGTCTCAATCTCAGAGCGTCCTCCGACACGTTCGTCTGCTTGCTCCCCCAGCATGTGTCTACAAAACTCTTTAGATGCTTGTATGCGTTCTGATGAGGAGCTCCACTGAAGAATCCCCTTTTCTCCAATAGGGTCATCATGACATTTGTAATTTGAAAATTGCCCGCCCGAATTCGGGGCGGGACAATTGCACTTGCGTAACCTTCATTGGGTAGCACTCGGTGTGCTTCCCGTGGAGGAGGTGAGGGAGGGTTTGGAATGTTGTCATTAGCTTGGCGGCCTCTTATTTGGACTTGAGGTTCTAGATTAACCTTCCTCACCATTGTCATCTACCTCCTCCCCCGGAAGAACATGTCCGAGAGCATCATTATGAGCCATTTGGTACCTAAAGCGATTGATACACAAAAGTTAGAAAAACAGAAGGAAAGAAAAACAAGACACACAAATAGTTAGATAGATAGCCAACACCGCCTAACTCCCCGGAAACGGCGCCAAAAAGTGATCGAGGCCAAACCTACACCACTATAGAATATCGAAGATGGTCGATGCAGTTTTACCCAACGAGGTCGGGATCGATTTTCACAAGGAGTTAATTTGGCTTGGAGTTGGGTATCTAACTAATCTAGATGTGCGTGTTGTTCCTAATTACACTTCCAAACATTGTTGCGATTGATTCTATTTTAATTTTATACTATTGTATGCTAAGTATAAGCTAAGTACAATATTTTTGGTGAAAGTTTTCAAGTGTTAAAAGGCACTAGGGAAGTGAGTTCTGCCTAGGTGAGTATCTAATGGGTATCAAGAATCTAGGACAAGCTTGTTATGATTGGGGTCGTGATATAACCATCACACATAAGTGCTCACTCTATACCTCTCGGTAGTTTGAGTGACTTTACCCGATTTGGCTTTCTCAAGTCCAAATGGGTGTTCATACAATACAAGTGAAATTGGCTTAAGTCGGGTATTACTATCTCTAGGTTTAACCCTTTAATTGGGGCTATCAATTCTTTTGAGTTCACCCCAATTTCTTGTTAGCCTAATTTTCCTAGACTTAGTCTATCTTTCTCAAGAAGAGCCTAAGTCATAAAGGCATGAATCAGTGTTTGCAATCACTAATTCTATAATTTTAGCACGAATTAGGATAAATATCACTAACCCATAAACAATTAAGCCCTAAAATTCAAGACCCATTAAATACCCACACTAGGGTTGGGTTACAACCGTAGCTATGGGGTCTAGCTACTCATAATAACAGCAGAAATCAAAGATAAAGATGAAATATAAGCCATAATATTAAAGTACAAGATGAAAATCTAAAGTTTGAAGGTAAATCTACTCTAAAATTGCCCAAAAAGGGAAAAACCAGCCGTTCACGTGCTCTGCTAAACAAAACTTAACCTAAAATTGATAAAACGATCTATTTATACTAGGATAAAAATTCCGGACAAAAATGCCCCTGCAGAGGTTTCGCGGACGCGTAATTCTGACCGCGTCCGTGCTTCGGCTTTCGCGGCCGCGTAATAGTGATGGCGGTCCGCGTCATATCTGGACCTGGGTAGATCTTCATTTCGCGGACCGCATAATGTTCACCGCGTCTGCGTGAGATTCCTTCGCGGCCGCGTAATTTGGACGTGGACCGCCTTCTCCATTTATGCCCATCTTGCAAAGTCTCTGAACCTCGACAAGCGTAGTACGCTAAATTCCAACCGCGGCCGCGCCAATTACTTCGCGGTCTGTCTTTGTGCCGCTCTCAACGCTCAATTTTAGTGCTCAAAACCGCCTCTCTGAATCTCTATTTCGCGGTCTGCGGAATAATGGTCGCCTCAGCGATGATAATTTTGCGGCCGCCCTTTTCTATCGCGGTCCGCGTTCCACAGTATTGGTCCAGACTTGGTTTATGTTCAACTTTGACTCCTTTATGAGTTGGATATGGCTTCTTTGGCTCATTTCGAACAAAACCCTGCAAGCAAGCACATTAAGTTAGTTTCCGGGAATACCTTCATGCATTTTTGGTCCAAAACTTAAGTAAAAGAGAGCAAATAATAGACTAAAATCCCTACTTATCAAGAGCACCATCTCTACAGCATATTAGAACCATAGGATGTTTATGCTTTGCTAAGACTGTAGGAGAAGGAGATAAGTTTGCAGCTAGATCAATTGGGGTTGTGTTGATGGGATATTCATCATCCCAGAAGCGTTACAGGTTGTATAACATTTTAACTAACTCTTTCTTTGTCAAAAGGGATGTCAAGTTTATGGAACATATCTTCCCATTCCAGTTACTTCAGGAAGGAAAGTTACAGCTCTTTCCTAATGGTGTGCTAGATTCACCAGCCATTACTGATGCAGTGTCACCTCACAGTTTAGATGTCCCAGAACCAGCAGGATCACCAGATGATGAAACATCTTCTCCTTGCAGATAATCATGTTGTGGATACACACCCTTCATCACCACATTCCCTGCTCTTTGAAGACACACAAACTCAGCAACTAATCACTTCAGAACAAAACACACTCACTTCTACAGAAAATGAACTCAGGAAATCAGCTAGGACTGTTAAAGGGACTGTGTGGATGCAGGATTATGTCTGCAGCGATTCATCAACACAATCAGTTAGTAAGCAGCTCTGCAAGTGTCCTCTATAAAGCTATTTAAGTCATGCAAGAGTATCAGCTAAATACCAGTCTTATTTGTCCAAGATTACCAGCATTAGGGAGCCTGTAAACTATGAGGAAGCTGCATCAGACCCCAAATGGGTTGATGCTATGATTCAAGAGCTGAATGCACACAAGGAAAATGGGACTTGGACCTTGGTAGACTTGACAGCAGGGAAGGCTCCTATTGGATGTAAGTAGGTGTTCAAGATAAAGTATAAGGCCAATGGAGAGATTGAAAGATATAAGGTACGACTAGTAGCCAAAGGATACAATCAAATAGAAGGGCTAGATTACCAGGAAACATTCTCTCCTGTAGTCAAGATGGTGACAATAAGAGTAGTTCTAGCCTTGGCAGCAGCAAACAACTGGAACTTGCATCAGATGGATGTTTATAATGCATTTTTGCAAGGAGACCTCACTGAAGAGGTCTATATGTGTCTACCACAAGAATTTCCCAACCAGGGGGAGAAAGTATGCAGGCTGCATAAATCCCTGTATGGCCTAAAGCAAGCTTCAAGACAATGGAATCTAAAATTAACTGAGGCACTACTCAGTTCAGGTTTTGTGCAGAGTCACTTTGATTACTCTTTATTTATAAAGAAGCAAGGGACAAAACTAGTAATCATCTTAGTGTATGTAGATGATCTTCTCATAACTGAGAATGATCAAGGGCTGATCTCTAAAGTAAAAGCCATACTGCAATGCAATTTCAAAATCAAAGACTAGAGGGATTTGAAGTTTTTCCTTAGGATTGAGATAGCAAGGTCCAAAGAAGGAATAATGATGAATCAAAGGAAGTTTGCAATGGAATTAATTACTGAACTTGGATTAGCAGGGTCAAAGAAAGTGACCACACCAATGGAATGCAATCAGAAATTCACTACAGTGGAGTATGATCAGCATATGAACTAGAAAGAAGATGAGAAGCTGGGAGGCTCAGAACCATATCAAAGGTTAGTTGGGAAGCTACTATATCTCACCATGACTAGACCAGACATATGTTATGCAGTTCATGTACTAAGTCAGTTCATGCATTGTCCAAAGAAATCTCACATGGAAGCAGCAGTCAGGGTTGTTAGATATATCAAATGTGCTCCAGGATTGGGCTAGTTAACGAGCACTAAACAGTCAACAAAGCTTACAGCCTTTTGTGATGCCGATTGGGCATCATGTCCAATCTCCAGGAGATCAGTAACAGGATATGTGATGAAATTGGGAAACTCATTAGTGTCATGGAAATCCAAGAAGCAATGCGCAATCCCAAAAAGCTTAGCAAAGACAGAATACAGAAGCATAGAAGCAGGAGTTGCAAAAATCTAATGGCTAACAGGACTTTGTAAAGAACTAGGTGCAGAAGTTGAACTGCCAGTGAAGCAACATTGTGATAGCAAAGTAGCAATTCAAATGGATGCAAATCCCATATTTCACGAGCGTGAAAAACACATAGAGATAGATGAACACTTCATCAAAGAAAGGATTCAACAAGGAATTGTCAAAATCAGGTATGTGATGTCTAAGGATCAAGAAGCAGACTTGTTCACAAAGGCACTGGGGAGATCACAACACGAGTACTTGATGAACAAGATAGAAGTGCTCAATCTATTTGCACCACCTACCTTGAGGGGGAGTATTGAAGAGAGGAGTAGCGCGACTGGAACGTGAGTCAGTATGATTAGTTAGAAAGTAAGTCATAACTAATTATGGCATTATGTGTAAGAGAATTAACGGAAGCTGTGTAAAATTAGTTAGCTTAGCTGGTAGTTGTAGTGTATATATACTAGCCACGTGTCATTGTATTCAGTATGATTTGAGAAAATAATTTCAGCTCAATTTGCTCTCAAATGAAGTTTCTGTTCTAGAACCTTCTGGTTCATTTCTCTTCTCTCATTTCAATCGAGCTAATCTCAAATCCTCATCAAAAAGCAAATAATTTTGTCTAGAAACTTTCAAACACTTAAATTACGTTTAACTTGTTACAGTAACTTTTTGAGAGAGAGTTCATCAGACAAAAAGATAGTCAACATATAAATTAAAAGACTGAAAGCAGCGTTTGCATAAACGAATGGCCTCTGTGCTACTCATATTGCTCCATGAAATCATCGTTGAACTTTTTGAAACTAGCTATTATTGAAGGCATATCTTCTTCAGCTGGCAAGATACGTGTTCTTAGGTGAAACACCCTACATAGAGAAGCACCCTTTAGATTCCACCATTGAGAAGCTAGTCTAATTAAGGATTTAACTTATACTCACCATTTTTAACATGTTACTAATTAATGTTATTATAGAATTTAACCTATAATTAATTTTTAAATGACCTGATTGTGCTGACCATCTTACGACTAACAGGACTTTGTAAAGAACTAGGTGCAGAAGTTAACTGCCAGTGGAGCTACATTGTGATAGCAAAGCAGCAATTCAAATTGCTGCAAATTCCATATTTCATGAGCGTACAAAACACATATAGATAGACCTACACTTCATCATAGAAAGGATTCAACAAGGAATTGTCAGAACCAAGTATGTGATGTCTAAGGATCAAGAAGCAGATTTGTTCACAAAGGCAGTGGGGAGATCACAACACGAGTACTTGATGAGCAAGCTAGGAGTGCTCAATCTATTTGCACCACCTAGCTTGAGAGGGAGTATTGAAGAGAGGAGTAGCACGTGACTGGCACGTGAGTCAATATGATTGGTTAAAAGTAAGTTATAACTAATTATAGGATTGGGTGTTAGAGAATTAACGGAAGCTGTGTAAAATTAGTTAGCTTAGCTGGTAGTTGTAGTGTATATATACTAGCCACATGTCATTGTATACAATATGATTTGAGAAAATAATTTCAGCTCAATTTGCTCTCCAATGCTCTCCAATGGAGTTTCTGGAGTTTCTAGAACCTTCTGGTTCATTTCTCTTTTCTCATTTTAATCGAGCTAATCTCAAATCTTCATCAAAAAGCAAATAATTCTGGCCAGAAACTTTCAAACACTTAAATTACGTTTAACTTGTTACAGTAACTTTTTGAGAGAGTTGATCAGACAAAAAGATAGTCAGCATATAAATTAAAAGACTGAGAACAGCTTTTGCATAAACGAAATGGCATCTGTGCTACTCATATTGCTCCATGAAATCATCGTTGAACTTTTTGAAACTAGCCATTATTGAAGGCATGTCTTCTTCAGCTGGCAAGATAGTTGTTCTTAGGTGGAACACCCTACATAGAGAAGCACCCTCAAATTGCAATAGATTCCACCATCGAGAAGCTAGTCTAATTAAGGATTTAACTTATACTCACCATTTTTAACACGTTACCAATTAATGTTTATCATATAATTTAACCTATAATTAACTTTTAAATAACCTAATTGTGCTCACTATCTTACGACTAAGAGGACTTTGTAATGAACTAGGTGCAGAAGTTGAACTGCCAGTGGAGCTGTATTGTGATAGCAAAGCAGCAATTCAAATTGCTGCAAATCTCATATTTTATGAGCGTACAAAACACATAGAGATGGACCTACACTTCATCATAGAAAGGATTCAACAAGGAATTGTCAGAACCAAGTATGATGTCTAAGGATCAAGAAGTAGATTTGTTCACAAAGGCAGTGGGGAGATCACAACATGAGTACTTGATGAGCAAGCTAGGAGTGCTCAATCTATTTGCATCACCTAGCTTGAGGGGGAGTATTGAAGAGAGGAGTAGCACGTGACTGGCACGTGAGTCAGTAGGATTAGTTAGAAAGTAAGTTATAACTAATTATGGGATTGGGTGTTAGAGAATTAACGGAAGTTGTGTAAAATTAGTTAGCTTAGCTGGTAGTTGTAGTGTATATATACTAGCCACGTGTCATTGTATTCAGTATGATTTGAGAAAATAATTTCAGCTCAATTTGCTCTCAAATGAAGTTTCTGTTCTAGAACCTTCTGGTTCATTTCTCTTCTCTCATTTCAATCAAGCTAATCTCAAATCCTCATCAAAAAGCAAATAATTTTGTCCAGAAACTTTCAAACACTTAAATTACGTTTAACTTGTTACAGTAACTTTTTGAGAGAGAGTTCATCAGACAAAAAGTTAGTCAACATATAAATTAAAAGACTGAAAACAGCTTTTGCATAAACGAATGGACTCTGTGCTACTCATATTGCTCCATGAAATCATCGTTGAACTTTTTGAAACTAGTCATTATTGAAGGCATGTCTTCTTCAGCTGGCAAGATAGTTGTTCTTAGGTGGAACACCCTACATAGAGAAGCACCCTCAAATTGCCCATCGAGAAGCTAGTCTAATTAAGGATTTAACTTATACTCACCATTTTTAACACGTTACCAATTAATGTTTATCATAGAATTTAACCTATAATTAACTTTTAAATAACCTGATTGTGCTCACTATCTTACGACTAAAAGGACTTTGTAAAGAACTAGGTGCAGAAGTTAAACTGCCACTGGAGCTGCATTGGGATAGCAAAGCAGCAATTCAAATTGCTGCAAATCTCATATTTCATGAGTGTACAAAACACATAGAGATGGACCTACACTTCATCATAGAAAGGATTCAACAAGGAATTATCAGAACCAAGTATGAAGTCTAAGGATCAAGAAGTAGATTTGTTCACAAAGGCAGTGGGGAGATCACAACATGAGTACTTGATGAGTAAGCTAGGAGTGCTTAATCTATTTGCACCACCTAGCTTGAGGGAGAGTATTGAAGAGAGGAGTAGCACGTGTCTGGCACGTGAGTCAGTAGGATTAGTTAGAAAGTAAGTTATAACTAATTATGGGATTGGGTGTTGGAGAATTAACGGAAGCTTTGTAAAATTAGTTAGCTTAGCTGGTAGTTGTAGTGTATATATACTAGCCACATGTCATTGTATACAGTATGATTTGAGAAAATAATTTCACCTCAATTTGCTCTCCAATGGAGTTTCTGTTCTAGAACCTTCTTCATTTCTCTTTTCTCATTTCTATCGAGCTAATCTTAGATCTTCATCAAAAAGCAAATAATTCTGGCTAGAAACTTTCAAACACTTAAATTACGTTTAACTTGTTAAAGTAACTTTTTGAGAGAGAGTTCATCAGACAAAAAGATAGTCAACATATAAATTAAAAGACTGAAAACAGCTTTTGCATAAATGAATGGCATTTGTGCTACTCATATTGCTCCATGAAATCATCGTTGAACTTTTTGAAACTAGCCATTATTGAAGGCATGTCTTCTTCAGCTGGCAAGATAGTTGTTCTTAGGTGGAACACCCTACATGGAGAAGCACCCTTAAATTACAATAGATTCCACCATCGAGAAGCTAATCTAATTAAGGATTTAACTTATACTCACCACTTTTAAGATGTTATCCAATTAATGTTTATCATAGAATTTAACCTATAATTAACTTTTAAATGACCTGATTGTGCTGACCATCTTACGACTAATAACCTTGTTGAACTTAAAACTCTTTTGACTTTGAGCATATTGATCCTAGCCCTATCAAACTAATTGTTGGGAGGGTTGAAGGAATATAACACAGCTTCAATTTTGGGTACAAATTGAGGATATTCGAGAATTGAGATTTTGATAGAGAGAGCAAACTCACCCTTCCTTTTGACCAAACCCTGAACCGGGGACAGTAGAGATGCCTGTTGCTTCCAACAGCTTGATACAATAGAAAACATCAGGAGTTTTACCGAGCTTCTTTGCAGCGTCTATCACCCCACGAGGCAATTGTATTTGTGGGAAGGAATACATAGCACCTGTTTAAATATTTTATCGCAAATGTAAATGGGTGTGGTCATTTAACTTTAACATAATACAAAGACGCCTCTAGATATGACTTGCCTTCTGTGAAGTTACAAACTACATTTCTGCAGCTATTGAAACCGTCGGTCATTAGATGCGCCCTCCTCCTTAGTGACTCAAGGATGCCTTTACTGCAACAAGTATTAACTAGTATTTGTCATTCAAGAGCGTCTTTTTGGTTGCATGTATGTTAAGAAAAACAACATTGAAATCCAATTTCTATCCAAAAAGCTCTAAACCATATTCTACGAAATCCAGTGAAAAGAATGGTACTTCCATCTCTTATTCCAACAACTTCGCAAATGAAGTTCAAGAATTTCATGTAGCACAGATGCCAGAAGAGTTACCTTTCTCTGACAAATTGATCATATGAGATATCTCCAGGCTTAGGCGGGTTTGCCATTAATCCCAACTGTCGGAAAGAAAAGAATACAAGCTTCTTTCTTGTCAGAAGAAGGTTTACAATCAAAAAAGTAAACTGGACGTAACCTTCAGATAACATAATAAAATAAGGTAAATACTTGATGTCCGAGAAAAGTTAATTGCTAAATTCAAATCACAATAATATTTCCTTGCCAGAAGCATAAATCTTGGAGGAAATGAATAAAAACTACTCACAAATATTTGTGCAGGTACATTTGGACTGAGTGATATCGAAGCAACCTTGTATATCTCTTCAACAGACTGCAACATCAAATGAGAGAAAGGACATCACTCATGAGTATAAGTACATAGATTCTTGGGATATAACATGACCCTCAAATGAGATAGAGCATTTTGGAGTAGCTCAAAATAATGTCTAGTTAACACTTTAAACCATAAGATCAGGTTCATTTCTCCACACCACAATAAACAAGAAAGCGCCTAATTTAAACCATAAGAACTTTGCCTATTTAAACCATAAAAAACAACTTGACACAGAGGGATTATCACTTTACTAGAAGCAAGATCGACTAGTAAACTTCCATCTTTGAATTCGAATGGGGAAGGGCGAAACAAACCTTGGGAGGAATGTTGGTCATCTCAAAGTATCCACCACGCTGTCCACATTCACCCCAATAACCTTTAGAGACCGTATGAAATGAAACGAGCTGAAGCTCCTTGGTTATGGGTGGACCCATATCCATTAAAACCTGAGAATTTTGGTGAACAACATGAAATGTTATTCAAGATCTAATAATATTCTTATAATAATCAAGTACAGAATAATATATGTATACCTTTCTTGCACTTATGAAAGGATGCTCATCTTGGTAAATATTTTGTTGATAAACTTCGTCTCCAAGTAATACCAAATTTTCTTGGTGACAGAATTGTAATATTTGTTTAACATTTGCTTCAGTAAGACATTGTCCAGTAGGATTTCCAGGGTTTATAATCACCATTGCGCGTACCTAGGAAAAATTGAAGACAAGAGTTGTTTGCAGGTCATAGTTAGAAATGCCTGAGTACAATGAAGAGCAACACTCAAGTGAAGTAGTATTCCCGCGCTCTCCATTGCTTTCTTACAAAAATGTATCAATGTGAAAGGAAAGCCCCATAAAAAAAGCTTTTTCAAGTTTTGCCAGTCCCGGAAAACATTTGTTTGTGTTTAAGTCCCAAATATGCTGTAAAGGTCCCCTTTCTACTAGGTATGGATTCAGGCAGAGTCTAAAAGTCACTCAAATTGCGTCTTACCAAAGTATCCCTCGGATTCCACAGAATCATACCGGTGACGATGTGAGCTGCAAATATCTGGAAAGCAAAATTAAGGCATACTCACAGTTACTCCGTTCTGTCGGGCTTGTCCAATACATTGCCGAAGGTCATTGATATCAAGACCCCAGTCTGCAGCCTCTTCAAGATAGTATGGAACAAGAGAACCCCCATACAATGATATTGTAGCGGAGTATAGAGGATACTGTGGAACCGGGACCAATACCTAACAATAGATTTGTACCCGTAAGGAATATATACTACACCTAGAACCTGGAAGTATTAATAGAAAAGACTGGTCTATCTATCCTTGTTTTATTTTTTCGTTTATATTAGTTACCCCATCATTGGGCCCCCGAATGATGGTATGTAAGATCTGCATTATTCCTTTGCTGGCACCGTCAGTTAGAAATATGAGCTCTGGATCACTGTCAAGGGAATAGCCAGAATTGTAAGCTCGATAACTAAAATCGAAGTCATAGAAAAGAGAACCAGTGAAAATGAAAAAGCAATATAATAACCTTGGATATCCATCACGTCTCTCGATGAAATCTGCAATTTCTTTCCTTACTCCGGGAATGCCACGGGAGTCACTATAAGCACCTAATTGATCAGCAGTATAAAGATATCATTTCTCAAAACAAAAGATCATACAACTGTCAGAAAATTGGGGCAAAAGCATGCTGAGGGACTCGTAGCAACAATATAGACAAGTAGTTGCTAATGGATAGAGCTCAAGAAGCACGGATGATAAATGCAACACTTTCTATCAACGAGATAATAGATCAGGATTTTAAGAACATAAGGAGGAACAATAAATTAAATATGCTAAAGGAGAAAATTCTGATAACATAATCGGGCGATTATTCAAACACAAGCAAGGGGGAAGAAAGAACTGAAGGGATTACAGACAGGAAACACACAGGCATAACAAGTAGAGAAGGTAACATAAGATGGATCCATCTCTGTAACAGAACCGCAAGAAATTACTCATTTCCCACAGCTATGTAGTGTAAGTGAGAAAAGATACCTAGACCTCCAGAATTCAATGAAAGATAATGTTTAGCCCTTGCAATTGCATCAGCAGGGAATAAGAGTCCAACATTAGGATCGTCCAGCAAAAATGGAGCTTGGCACAGTGCAATAACCTGAAGCAGAGAGTCCCAAGGCTTTACATGTACAAAATCATAAGCATCATCTAATAGAACTGATGTTCGGCAACTACAACAAACCTGGCGCGGAAATGTCAGCGGCTTCTGTCCAAGGGCATGGGGATTACCTACATTTGTGAATATAATCTGCAAAGTAAGACGAATCATGAGATAGTTACACAAACACTTTCAAGAAACTAAGTGGTCGTTTGGTTTGAAAATAAATTAAGCAGTGATAGTGATTGTAATGTAGAAATAATAACGCAGAGATTATAATGCAGTGATCGATTACTCTTGTTGGATATTTACAAGGAAAAAGCGACTAGGGAGGTTAGATGTTCCGATTGTTGAGAGGCCATTATCTATAGATGTTCACACTTTGGCTAATCAGTTCGTGAGGTTAGATATTTCAGAATCCAGTCGGGTTCTAGCTTGCACAGTCGCTCGGCCTTCTTTATATGAGCGCATCAGACAGAGACAGTATGATGATCCTCATTTACTTGTCCTTAAGGACACGGTGCGGCACGGTGATGCTAAACAGGTTGTTGTGGGAGAAGATGGAGTTCTGCGAATGCAGTTTCATATTTGTGTGCCTAATGTTGACGGGCTTCGTGAATTAAACCTTAAAGAGGCACACAGTTCCAGGTACTCTATTCATCCAGATACCGCCAAAATGTATCAAGATTTGCGACAACATTATTGGTGGAGGAGAATGAAAAAGGATATAGTTGCATATGTAGTTCGATGTCTGAATTGTCAGCAAGAGCATCAGAGACATGGTGGTTTGCTTCAGAAGTTAGAAATTCCTGAGTGGAAATGGGAGCGTATCACTATGGATTTTGTTGTTGGACTCCCACGGACTCAGAGAAAATTTGACGCAGTTTGGGTCATTGTGGACAGGTTGACCAAGTCAGCACATTTCATTCCAGTGGCAGTCACCTATTCTTCAGAGCGGTTAGCTGAAATTTACATTCGTGAGATTGTCCGCCTTCACGGTGTGCCCGTGTCTATTATTTCAGATCGAGGTACGCAGTTTACCTCACACTTCTGGAGGGCTGTACAGCGTGAGTTAGGCACGCGGGTGGAGTTGAGTACAACATTTCATCCACAGACAGACGGACAGTCAGAGCGCACTATTCAGATATTGGGATCATTTCTTGCCACGTGCGGAGTTTGCTTATAATAATAGCTCCCAGTCGAGCATTCAGATGGCTCCATATGAGGCATTATACGGAAGGTGATGCCGATCGCCAGTTGGTTGGTTTGAACCGGGAGAGGCTCGGTTGTTGGGTACCGATTTTGTACAGGATGCCTTGGATAAGGTCAAGATTATTCAGGATCGACTTCGCACAGCTCAGTCTAGGCAAAAGAGTTATGCCGACCGTAAAGTTTGTGATATTGCATTCATGGTTGGAGAAAGAATATTGCTCCGGGTTTCACCTATGAAAGGTGTAATGAGGTTCGGAAAGAAGGGCAAGTTGAGCCCTAGGTATATCGGACCCTTTGAAATTCTTGAAAGGGTGGGTGAAGTAGCCTACACGCTTGCATTACCACCTAGTTTATCAGCGGTTCATCCGGTGTTCCATGCGTCTATGCTCCGGAAATATCATGGTGATCCGTCCTATGTGTTAGATTTCAGCTCAGTCCAATTGGACAAAGATTTGACTTACGAGGGGGAGCCGGTGGCTAATCTAGCCCGGCAAGTCCGATAGTTGAGGTCTAAGAGTTATCCTTCAGTTCGAGTGCAACGGAGAGGTCAGCCGGTAGAGGCATCTACCTGGGAGTCTGAGTCGGACATGCAGAGTAAATATCCACACTTATTCACCAGCTCAGGTACTTTTTCTAACTCCGTTCGAGGACGAACGTTTGTTTTAAAGGTGGAGAATGTGATGACCCAAAATGTCATCTTTAAATTTAATAAGTAATTATGTGTTCTAAGACCTCGAAAAGCACTAATTATTATTCTTCGACTTGCGTGCACAGTCCGTAAAATTTTTCGGAAAGTTTTTATGTGAAAAATGAATTAAAAGGTGAAATAGAGCCTTAAAACTCAAATGAGTTGACTTTGATCAACCGTTTTAGCAAACGGACCCGGATCAGTGTTTTGACAGTTCCGGTAGCTCCGTATCGTGATTTGGGACTTGGACGTATGCCCGAAATTAGACGAAAATTCTAGTTCCAAAAAACACACACACACACACAGAGAGAGAGAGAAAAAGAAAACTTATCAAGCACAAAAGCATAAATAAGGAGGATGAATGAGAACCAATTAAGACTGAAAATTGAAATAGCAAGTTAGGATCCTACTGTAACATCATATATAGGAGACTAAATAAATGGGAAAGCTATTAAAATATCTGAATATCAATAACATGGCATGAGAAAAACTCAAAAACCTTACCTTCTTTCCTTCCTTCTGAAGTTGAGAAGCTCGAAGGTAGAGCTCACCTCTGACGGCATACTGACACTTCTTCACATTTTCATTCAGATTTTCATAATCCAACGGCTTAGATGACATTTTAAACAATTAGAGCAGCTGCTTAACCTAGAATTAATTATAGGAACAAATTATGAGCAGTAAAATGAAGAAAAGCAGCCCCTAATGCAATGGTCATCAATAACACTTTTTGATTACCTCAAAAAAACAATTACCTCAACAACTCTAGCTCTTGAACAAAAGGAATTCAAAATCAAAAGAACAACGAGTTCGATAAGAAATGAAGAAAGACAACAACTATAGTTACATGACTTCATGTGTATGCCGTGGGTATTTTTTGTCATATTTATTCCACGTGGCAGGCATGCAGTATGTGATTGCATCAGATGAAGTAATGGGCTCACAAGTGACACTTTGCCAGCTCATTTCCTCTCTTGGCTTGAGATGTGTGCCCGTTCAAATGTGCTCTCTATCTTTTGAAAATAAAATAAAATCATTTCTGTTGTTTATGCTTAGGATTTTCTGTTGTTCAAATGTGCTCTCTAGGTTAGTTGTTCGGCGTGGCAACAAAGTTTTAATTGGTAGCTGAAAAAATTATTAGTCTATATATAAAATATAATTTTTTTTAATAGTGTGTGATTTTTTAGGAAAATTTGTACGGACTTAGTATATAACGGACAATATTGTATTATGTTAAGAGTATCTTTAGATTGGTTGAACCCAATAACTGATATGAGAGTTAAGATTCGGGGACAAGTATGGTGATGGTTGAATGATAGTGCTTTGCATACCGTTACGAGTTTAGAGATGCACATACAAGAAGTTAATTGCAGGCTTTGGATGCCAAAAATACTTTGGCGATGCGGGGGCGAATCTCGAAAATTGACCGAAAATCTCTTAATGGTGTGAGACCTTTTGAAACAAATCGTGCAATCTTGACTCAAACTGAACAATATCATACCACATTAAAAGTATCTTTGGGTTAGTTGAACCCATATATAATAATGAATAGTAGTAGATATACATATTTCAGTCTTGTGTACTAATTAATTGGATTAAAAAAATTATTTTCTTTTTCCTTTTTTAGAATTTCTATATAGTTGTGCATATAGAGTTTGTAAGCATTCATTTCATAAACTCTCCATCTCTTTGGTGTTACAATCTCGCCGGAGAACCACTGCAGGCCTAACCCACCGGAACACTACCGTTCAACCTCCTTTTTGTTTTTTCTCTCTCCTTTGTACTCTCTTATCTCTCACCTGCTATGAAAATTTCTCAATTTAGTACCTCAAATTCCTCAATCCATATCGTCCTCGTCATTACCTCCACCGCCGTCGTCATCTCTGGCTAGAAACCATGGCCAATCGACCGAATTTCTCAGATCCGAGTGTATTTTCTCAAATCTGAGTGTATTTTTTAGATTTGAGTATATTTTATTTCTTGTGTCCGAATTTAAAATGAAATACACATTATGGCCGGCTTTTTGTTCGTCTGGCGGATTTTTGTTTGTCACCATTTTTTAGTTTTAATACAATGTATACAATATTTTGTTTGGGCGGAAGACGTCATCTCCGGCAAACTTTGTCTTCTTCTTTGCTATTGAGTCACATACAATGATACAAATACATTGTATTCTCTGCAAATACACTCAAATTTGAGTATATTCTGTATTTTTCAATGCAAATACCGTTTATTTTTTTGTATTTTCACCTGTATTTATGTATTACGAAGGCTATTTTTTGTCGCAGATCCTTGAGTTTTTGAATTTTTGTTGTTTGAATACATCCAAATCAAATACAGTAAATCGAATACAGTGTAAAAGCATATATGAATGAATATAGTGAATTGAATACATCTGAATATCACCATTTTTGTGATTTTTTTTTATTTGAATACAATCGAATTGAATATAATATAATGTAAAATAGTTAACAATGAATATAGTCGAATTGAATAGAGCGGTATACACCATATTTCTTGATTTTTTGTTGTTTGAATACAACTGGATTCAGCATAGTAAAAGAATACAATGTAATATATATAAGAACGAATACATCCGAATTGAATACAGTGTATACAACCGAATTGAACATAGCGACATACATCTCATGGCAAACAATTAATAGCTACAGAATGTAATTAACTAAATTATAGCTACGCCCAACAATAAGCCTCCAAACAGCAGCCACTTCTGAAAGTTCCCTTATATTTATCCCTTGGCCAATAGTTCAAGGCTAATTTTGGCTCTTTTTCGTTTAGTTTACGCTATCGCTGCCAACAGGATGGGTCGACTCGGCCCATCCCGGTCCCGTCCCGGCCCACTAAATATTAAACAAGACTGGGCATATATTAAACGGGACATGAGATGGAACGAGATGCCCATTTTGTACTGTGGTCTGGCCCGTTAAGGTCCCATCCCGCCAGCCCGCTTGTTTTTTTCTTCAAAATAAAGTCGTTGGCCAATGTCATTTATTTCTAAATTAGCCATTGGCAACGGCTATAAACGGCCATTTGTTGGCCCCTCTTCCCCCCCCCTCCAAAAAAAACCCTCTACCCCCACTCTCCCCCAAACTTTTAATTTAACCCCTAAGTTTGTTAAATTATACTTTGGCCCTATTTTTAATTATAAATACCCCCATCCTTCTTTATTTTTTTCACAAAAATCAATCATTCTCGCTCAGATCTCTTACATTCTATCTATATTCTTCTCTCAATTTTCTCATAATCAACTATGTTTCAAGTATTTGGGTAAATATTTGGAGCAACTTTCAAGCTTCAAATTAATTCGTCAAGTATTTGGAGTAATGTTTTGGGTAATTTCTTCAACTTTAAATATTTAATCACGGTGCACCCGTTCCATCTCTTAATTTTAATATTTAATGTTTGCGTATTGTTTTAGTGCTTAATTTTTGTGTTTACTTTATGTGCTTTATTTTCGTGTTTTATTTGTTTGTTTATTTTTTCTATTAACTTTTATAATTTATTTTCGTATTTAAATTATGTCTCCTAAAAAAGTATTTGGCATAACCAACCCATTTAAAAAAAAATAGTAAATGTGCTAGTTGTAGTAATCTTAATCATAATCCTTCTCCTAGAATTAGAAAATATATAGATGAAATGACTCATGTTGATGAAATTTCATTTACCCAACCCCCCGTATATTATAGTATTAGTTCAGTAGAATAATTAGATCATGAAACTTTACAAAGATAATTTGGCAATGATATTTTTAGTGAGAAAGAAGAATTAGATGAAACACCCACTAGTCCAGCAATACAAGCTCCAACTCAGAGTTAATCTCGGTCTAGAGCTTTACCCATGTACCTCCTATAAGGGGTAAGGCCAAGGTTGAACGTACGAAAACGTTACTTGTATGGAAATTTTTTAACATGATAAAGTCAATTTAGTTGCTATTTGTATAAAATATAAAGCACGATTTGCACATGAAACATTAGGTGGGATGGGGGGTTTAACCAGGCACTTACTTAAAACACACAAATATTTATGGATACAATCTCAAATAGATGCCTGATCATGTCCAAGTCCACACTCAATATTAAGTGGGAAACAATCGTTGTAATTATAATACCCAATATGAGTCGGGGTCGAATTGCTCAGGGAGTTTATAATGGGTGTTGAGATAAATACTTGACGAGAGTACTTGAAATAGCTAATTTATACTTTCAAACAAGAAGGATGATTGTTAACTAATTTTAACAATAAGAATTTAGACTAAGTAAAGCAACTAGGGATTTTTGGTGTTTTTATCAATTGGGGAAAAGCCTAGGGATGTAACTTCTACCTAGATATAAACCTAATGGGTATACTAAGTTAATGCTTGTTTTGTAGATCGGGGTGTATTTTGACTCTCAATTCTCAAATACTCACTGAATACCTCTCAGTTATAGAGTGGTTATGCCCAAATTGGCTTTCTCAAGTCCAAATGGGTAACAATCCAAGCAATTGATATGAGTGCAAGTAAGATTTTCCCTATCTCTAGTTCAAACATTTTAATCAAATTAGCCAAAACCTTAACTAGGTCAATTTCTTGTTAGCCAAGTTTCCTAGACTAGGTTCCTCTTTCTAAAGTAAGAACTAAGTCAAATATTCATGAATCAATGTTTGCAACCATTAATTCTAGTTATAATGCATAAGCAAGGCTAAATAACAAACACTCAATCATAAATAAGCATTAGAATTAACAACCCATAAGATTTATATACTAGGGTTGGGTCATAATCCTAGCTAAAATCTAGTTACTCATCCTAGAAAGCATAGAAAACAAAGTAGAAGAAGTAATTAAATCCATAAACTACAATTAAAAGATAAAATTAATGGATCTTCTTCAATTTTGATCACTACTTTCCCAGAAGGGTAAAATATCACCGCTACAACTGCTAGGAATATAAAACTTGCCCTAAAAAAGTATTTTCCATCTATTTATAGTGCCCAGAAATTCGTTGATAAAAATATCTTTCGGAGGTTCTACGGCTGAATAATTGCATGTGCGGACTGCACTTATCTTCTTCTCTGGAAATGTGAGGAAATCTGCGGCCGCATATTTTGATTGCACCGCACTTTAATGAGGCTTCACACTTGGTCTTTTGCAACTTCTCTGAACTTATCAAACTTTGTTTGTGCGCCCAACTTTTGCAGCCGCATAATTTGGTGTGCATGCTGCGCTTTTAAAAACTCCTCCGAGGATTCAGGGATTCTTTTGTGGCCACACTTATATTTCTGCGGTCCACATGATCTTCTACAGACTGCACTTCTGCTTGCACTTTTTCTTTTTGCCTTGTTGAGCTGGAATAATCCTTTTTGAGTTAGATTTCTTCGTTAAGCTCCAATCCTCCAACATGCCTGCAATTCATACAATTTCATTAGATTTGGAAACAAAAGTCAATACTTTCAAACTAAAACTAAAGCAAGAGGGTACTAATAAGTGATTAAAACTTACATTTATCAACGTCGGAAAAACCCCGGATCCTAGCAGCGATACTGCCGCTCCTACTGGATCTGGAGGGTGTCACACCTCCTTTTTTTCGAGGAATAGGGGAGTTTTTCCAATTAAAGTGACATTAATCGAAATAGGATTATTTATTTATTCAGAGTCACCACTTGGAATAATTTATGGTGTCTCAAGTCACCAATTTATTTTAAAATCCCAAATCGAGGAAATTGACTCTATTCATGGTCTGCGAACATAGAAGACCGGGTAAGGAATTTTGTTAACTCGAGAGAAGGTGTGAGGCACTCCCGAGTTTTGTGGTTTTAGCACGGTCTCTTGACAATTAATACCTGGCTTAATTGTTTAATTTATTACATGTTTTAAACCTATTGTACATTTTTTACTTTCAACCGCTTTTAATTATTTATGAAATTTATTTGAATAAGTCGCGATATCGCGCACTCGTTTGTTTTTGTACACATTGCGAATCGCACTACGTGAAACGCACCCGCGATTTATAACATGTTAATTTTTATTATTATTTAAAGTTCTGGTCGAGTCACGTGAAACGTACACTCGAATTTGGATTTATGTATCGTGACTATGCCACGAAAATCGTACCCATAGCCACGATGATTATTATTAATCGCACCTAAAGCATGCTGGAGAAACAATGAAATAAAACTATTGGAAAATCAAATTGAGTCCTTTTATTTTATACCTGCGTCCCGCCGCATGATCCAAACTATGCAAAATAGGTACGAACCATACCAACAAAATCAAATAAACCTATAGAGGAAAACATATAAACATGCATACAAGATAGAAGATTGCACAATGAAATAATAGGAAAAGAGAAGCAAACGTGATACTGGCCATTTGAAGTTTAAGACAATTTTGACAACTGATTGTTGTTAGAAAAAGACTTTGGTTATACCATTTGCCTAAATGGTAATTAATGTTAATAACAATTTTAAACCCCAAACTAACTCTCATATACTAACCAAATATTCTTCAGTCAATATAACTTTATTGAGAAATTTACTGATAACTAAACTAATCATGCATTTACGGGGCTGAACTTCAAACTTAAGAACCAACGAACGCAACAAAAGACTCCAAACATTTAAAGATTAAAATCAACGATTCATGCCCCAATGTATTTAGCAAGAGGATCAATTAAATTGACTGGCGGATTAATCTCATCAAAGTTTAGGCCAAACACAAGAATTTCACTTAAGATCAAATAGCAAACACACAGCCAAACAAATGTTCCATTCAAACACCAAAACAATTTGAAATCTGAAAATCTAAGAAGAAACAGAGTGAAGAATAGACCTTTAATTGAGTTCCAATGATTCAAATGCACGGAGTCCCGAAACCAGTACAGACCAGCAAAACATAAACTCGAATCAAGATAGGGACCTCGACCAGTTCAGCGGCAAACCATAAACCACGCCGGCGACCTGAAAGGAACCTCGCTAAAACCGCACTCAGATATTGAGAAGGAAACTAACAGACAAATCTTATTTGTGAGTTTTCCCTCAACTCTACATGAAGATCAGTATGCGCCGAAATCGGAGAATCAAAATTTTGCAGGTGTTGCGGCGCTAGATCGCGGTGGTGTTAGGATCGGGAGAAATTAGTGGACAGAAATTTTTTGATTTATGGTACAATCACAGTTGATTAGAGGTGATTTACAGTCTTTTTGTTAGGTTTTCGTGGTCGTGAGGCTTTTGATGGAGAAGAAAAAGGAGTCAGGGTCTGGTGGAGCTTCGGATTTTCTTTGTGTCGTACTCCTCTGTTTCTAGTCTTCTTTTCCTGTTTCTCTCTCTCAGTCCTTTTATAATTTTTCAGATCTGTTCCTCCTTTCCCCTTTCGTGTGTGTGTGTTTATCAAGAAAAAAAATATCCCCCTTTGGAAGATAGGTTGTTGTGTGCTTTTATGGTTGATTTCGGGTATGGGGTTTGTGAGTGGGGGACAAAGCATGAGGGACAAGCATGGGGTACATGAGCGGGGGTGAGTGGGAAAGTGGAGTGGGGACAAGCATGGGAAAATGGGAGCGGGAATGATGGAGTGGGAAGTGAGGTATTGGTGAGATGTGTGGGGAAAAATTCAAGTATGGTCAAAAATTAGGTGCTCACAGCATGCTCCTCTTTGCTTGTAAACATGAAGAGTTTTCAGACAAAGAAAAGATGAGCGATATGACTAATATTTTGCCATACCCATTATTCAAAAGGGAATAGATAAGAGAAAAGAGTGCGACCGAGTCTTGGTTCGGACAGCCTACATATCCCGGGTATAAAAGAGTCAAGTCGTGTGTGTTCAAGAAGAGTGATGGAATAATGAGTTGGGGAGTCGAGTGAGGTTCCGTCGAGGCTTTGGTCTGTGGTCCTTTTATTACATCAAAATCAAAAGAAACTAAACAAGCCTATCAGCTATGAGTTACAAGATTCCTATTTATAAATCTTCTAAAACTTGATCTTAAGTCTTCACGCAGACTCTGATCTGAACCTTGATGCTTGCTAGCTGCAGGTACTAGTTCATTCCTCTACGACTTCTTCTGATCAAAACGGGAAATGTAAAGTTCGTTACTTTAGCCATGTCTTGAGCTTTTCATATTCTTTTCATCTGCTTCTGCATTTGAATTCACTTCTTTTTCTTTTCTTTTCTTTATTCTGAATTGCGAATTCTTCTTTTGGTCATCTCGAATCCTATGCCTCGAGGTAAAACCTGCTCATACACCAAAACAAATAAACAAACGAAATTTTTCTGCCCCAATTTTTACTAGGAAAATTTCGTGAGTTATTATAATAAAATTCTAAACTACTTCTTTATTGAAAGCAATAAAAGATCGGGAATGGTGTACCCTGAAAAGATCATGATGATTATTTTTTTATTTTTTATTTTTTGGATAATATTCCTTTATTGTCAAAAAGATGTCTCAACCAAGGCTTGGTGTACCTTATGTTGGAAAATTGTGGTCAGGGAATGGTATACCCTATATTGGCAATGATATTAGGGAGTGGTGTATCCTGCATTTAAGATCAAATCAACTAGGGAGTGGTGTACCCTATGTTAGAGAACACAGCTAGGGATTGGTGTACCCTATACTGGTAAGGGATCAGGGGTTGGCGCCATGTATTACTAAAAATAAAATATAACTAGGGGTTGGCGCCCTGTATTCTTGAAAAGGAAATATAACTAGGGGTTAGTGCCCTGTATTAATTAAAAGGAAATGTAACCAGTGGTTGACGCCCTGTATTACTGAAAAAGAAATGTAACCAGGGGTTGGCGCCCTGTATTACTGAAAAGGAAATGTAACCATGGGATGGCGCGCCCTGTATTACTGAAAAGGAAATGCAACCAGGGGATGGTACCCTGTATTACTGAAAAGGAAATGTAACCAGTGGTTGGCGCCTTGTATTACCGAAAAAGAAATGTAACCAGGGGTTGACGCCATGTATTGCTGAAAAAGAAATGTAACCAGGGGTTGGCGCCCTGTATTATTGAAAAGGAAATGTAACCAGGGGTTGGCGTCTTGTATTACTGAAAAAAATGCTGAATCCCTTTAGCGAAAAGGTTCTACTTGGGTTAAACTATGAAAAGTAAGCCTGGACAAAGAGTACTTCTACCGGATTAAACTACAAAAAGCAAACCTGGGCGAAAAGTTCTTCTACCCGAAAATATGAGCTGGATCCCCCTAGGTGAAAATGTTCTACCTGGGTTAAGCTATAAAAATCAAGTCTGGGCAAAAAGTATTTCTACCCAGAAATATGAGCTGGATCCCCTTAGGCGAAAAAGTTCTATCTGGGTTAAGCTACGAAAATGAGAGGTATGGACAGTAGTGATGCATGCTGAAAATAAAATAAAATGAAGATTTTGAGGGACTTACCTTTGGTGATATTCGTCCTTTAAGAATCGCCATTCTGCACCGCTTTGTTCCTGTTTCAAACAAAGAAAAATAAAACTGTGAGTTTTCAAAGTGGTAGTTGGTTTGCGGCCTTAATGCCCTAAGTAGCTTGAAGTCACGGCCACTGCTGTAGAAGGACTGATTCTGCCAGTATGGTACTGAGATGCTTGGATACTCTGCATGGCTTCCTAGATACCTTGGCTCTTCGATGTTGCCCCCGACTGTTTCATATCCGGATGTCCATGGTACTGTTAACCCTTGTCCTTAGGGCAAGGCAAATTTCCTTTAAAATAAAACTTAGTTGTCTTGCACATTGCAACAGCTCGTGTCTGTAGTGCTTGTAAAGTTTTCCCATGAAGCAAGTCTTGCTTAGGCAAACTTTTCAGTTTCTTTGAGACGCTTTGTTTTTCTTATCAAAAGAGATCACAGATGGATTTGTGCCTTCATCAATGCCGTATATGCCCCAAATTATGCTTGGTATTACAAGGAAACTATAGTCAGTTTTGCAGCCATTTCTTTTCTTTTCTTTGATGCAAGATTAGACCGAAAAAGGACTCAAAAAAAAATTATGGGTTAAAATATAAAAGCAATTGAAAGTGAAAAAAGAAATTGTGTCTAAACAAAAGGTGCCCATTTTGGGGGAGGAGGATAGGGGACTTATCTGGAGGTATGTGCCAACTTTAACGAATCATGACATGCATTTTGGAATGGACGCTTGATTCGTCTGAGCTATCTAATTCTCAAAATTTGCCGCAAATATTCATCTTGAAACTGTCTTGGTTGTGCTCATGTCGGAGCATCAAAGACCCTCATTCGGCTAGTAGCGCCCTTTGCGGGTTTTCTCTAACTAACCTCTCTCATTTCTCTACTCACCATCGCCTAATGGTGCCCATCTGGGTTTTCACTGTAAGACTCTCATTTTCATTTTCTCTGTTCGCCATCGCCCTATGGCGCCCATGAGGGATTTCACCAATAAGCTGTCTCATTTTATTTCTCTCATTTTTGTTGCATCAGATCCAAATGACTGTATCCTCCAATTCTTGAACATTCTCATTGATTGATCGGAAGGACTTGAAAAGGATTTGGGTAAAAAGAATTTGGATTAAATTACAACTTTGGGACCTTTCAGGCGAAACCATCGTCGAACCATTGTAATATTTTTCCCAGTTTTCACTTTTGGGAAATGTGAATTTTTGTTTTGGTGTGACTGAACCCCAGGGAGAGGCTACCTACGTATCCTTTCGGAATCAAGTCGAACGTAGTTCAATGTCTCAGAATATTGTTTTTTTTACACGTGTTCCAAAAGGAGGGAAAACCAAGAAAACAAATATGGCTTAAAAGGGTTAACAAAATGGTGACACTTATTTAGGGTGGTGAGCAATGATCGCCTTCATCACTCGATATGAGAAAATCATGCTTGAAAGTTCCGTAGTAGATATATATCAGACATAATATCTTTTGACTGTATCTACGTTAATAGTCATGTCTGGTACCCGTCCTTCTTCATCTACCAAGTGCAAGGCCCCTTTTGGTAACACTTTCTTGATGATGTAGGGTAGTTGCCAGTTCGGGGCGAACTTTCCTTTAGCTTCTACCTGGTGTGGAAGGATGCGTTTCAAAATGAGTTGGCCTACATCAAAGTGCCTCGGACGCACTTTCTTGTTGTAAGCACGTGCCATTCTTTGCTGGTATAATTGGCCAAAACATACTGCTACTAGCCGTTTTGCATCAATCAGCGTTAAATGTTCTAATCGTGTATTTACCCATTCTGTATCTTCAATCTCTAATTCCACAATGATCTGGAGAGAGGTAATTTCGACTTCAGCCGGTATTACAGTCTTCATCCCATATACCAGCAGATAAGGAGTTGCACCATTGTCGGGAACCTTGGATCATCTTTATAAGGATCTTCTTGATGTTCTTTTTTGCCGCTTCAACGGGTCCATTGGCTTTAGGCCGGTAAGGGGTAGAATGTCGATGCACAATTTTACATTGTTCGCATACCTCCTTCATCAAATGACTATTTAGATTGGCTGCATTGTCAGTGATAATGGTCTTTGGAATACTAAAACGACAGATGATGTTGGAATGAACAAAGTCTACCACTGCTTTCTTAGTGACTACTTTGAAAGTGACGGCCTCCACCCACTTGGTGAACTAATCAATTGCAACCAAAATAAATCTATTTCCATTTGAAGCCTTTGGCTCTATTGGCCCAATAACATCCATTCCCCAAGCAATGAAAGGCCAAGGAGAGGACATGGGATGCAACTCCAAAGGAGGCGAGTGAATTAGGCCACCATGAATCTGGAATTGGTGACACTTGCGAACAAAATTAAAGCAATCTCGCTCCATAGTAAGCCAATAAAACCCTGCCCGCAGAATCTTTTTCGCCAAAACATATACATTCATGTGAGGTCTGCATACCCCAGAATGCACTTAAACTATGATCCTCTCAGCTTCTGAAGCATTTATGCATCTCAACAAGTTCAAATCTGGGGTCTTTTTGTACAAAATTTCCCCATTCAGGAAGAAACCGCCAGCGATCCGCCTTATAGTTCTTTTTTTTTTTATCTCCCTTGGCATGCTCCAGATATTCCCTTATTTTCAGGAATCTTTTTATGTCATGATACCATGGTTCACCGTCTGGTTCTGTCTCAATAGTATTGCAGTAACCGTGTTGATTCTGAACTTGGATTTGTAATGGATCAATATGGGTGTTGCCTGGATAAGGGAGCATCGAGGCTAAAGTAGCCAAGGCATCGGCTAGCTCGTTGTGAAACCTAGGAATGTACCTGAATTCGATGGATTTGAATCTTTTGCTTAGGTCTTGTACACATTGTCTGTATGGAATAAGCTTGATGTCTCGAGTCTCCCATTCACCTTGGGCTTGCCGGATAAGCAAGTTGGCATCTCCCATAACCAATAGTTCATGCACATCCAGATCGAGGGCCATTTTCAAACCCATGATACAAGCTTCGTATTCTGCCATATTATTGGTACAAAAGAACCGAAGTCGGGCCGTTGCAGGGTAATGTTGTCCAATAGGTGAGACGAGGATTGCCCCGATCCCAACTCTTTTGATATTGACAGCACCATCAAAATACATTTTCCATACATGGTTGTCATCCGGAACTACTTCCTCTATTGAGTTGACCTCTTCATCTGGGAAGTGTGTGCTAAGTGGCTTGTAATCATCATCAACTGGATTCTCTGCCAAATGATCTGCCAAAGCCTGTGCTTTCATTGCGGTGTGAGTGACATAGACGATGTCGAACTCTGTGAGCAGGATTTGCCATTTTGCCAGCCTGCCAGTGGGCATTGGCTTTTGGAAGATGTACTTCAAAGGATCCATTCTGGATATGAGGTAAGTAGTGTAGGCCAAAAGATAATGCCTCAGCTTCTGAGCGATCCAAGTCAAGGCACAACATGTCCTTTCTAAAAGGGTGTACTTAACCTTGTAATTGGTGAACTTCTTGCTCAAATAATAGATTGCTTGTTCCTTTTTGCCTATCACATCATATTGCCCCAAAATGCATCCAAAGGAATTATCCATCACTGATAGATATAAAAACAAAGGTCTACCAGGTTCAGGTGGGACCGGTACAGGGGGTTTTGACAGATAATCTTTGATCTTGTCAAAAGTTTTTTGGCAATTGTCTGTCCACTTGATAACAACATCCTTTTTCAACAACTTAAATATGGGCTCACACGTGTTTGTGAGCTGAGCAATGAACCTACTGATATAGTTCAATCTCCTGGGCAAACTCATGACTTTAGTTTTGTTTTTTGGGGGTGGCAGATCTCGAATTGACTTTGTCTTAGGTGGATCTAATTCGATGCCTCTCCGACTGAATATAAAACCGAGGAGTTTCCCATCTGTGTACATGAGTGGGGATGAGTGGAAAAGTGGAGTGGGGACACGCGTGAGGGAAAATGGGAGCGGGAATGATGGAGTGGAAAGTGAGGTATTGGTGAGATGAGTAAGAAAAAATTCAAGCATGGTCAAAATTTAGGTGCTCACAATGGGGTTCTAACTTTTTTCAACAACAGTTTCACCCTACTTTGGTACTATACTATGTCCCTATAACAAAGTCCGAGATCGTCAAAATTTAACAACAATGGTCGATGTCTGTGGCTTACCTTTTACTTTTTCTTCTCACCCTACTTTTGTGCATTATATACAAGAAACTTATAATCCCTCTTTTCAAGATTTTCCTAATACCACAATCATAAATGATGCTTTTCTATATCAAACTGAATATCTTCAGTACATTCATTGTGTATTTTTTTTACTTAGACTATAAAGTATCACATCTGATGTAGGTCGTAGTCCTAATGGTAATGATTATTTAAATATTACATCTCATTGGGTTGATCATCACTGGAACATGCAAAAATATATTATTGGTTATAAATTTGTTGATTCGAAACTCACTAGAGCATATATTACTACTACTGTTCTACAAATACTTGAATTTTATGGGCTCATTAATAAAGTTTTAACTATCACATTAGATGATGCGTCTGCTAACACCACTGCAACAACTAGCTTAAAAGCTAGACTTTGTCCAATTAATCTATCAATTTTTCATATTAGATGTGCATGCCATATTTTTAACTTGGTTGTAAAAGATGGTATTAATTTATTTTCTTATGCTTGTGGTAAAGTATAACATGCTTGCGGCTATATTTTTCGTGCTAATAAAGCGAGTAAAATTCGTGAGTTTAAAGAACAATGTGCATATGCTGACCTTCCATATAGAAATATTCCAAAAGATGTTTGTACTAGGTGGAATTCTACTTATGAAATGCTTAAATTTACTTATGATTATCGTTTGCATATACAAATGATATTTAATATGCATAATGGTAACCCCACTTATCAAATTGTTGAGTCTGATTGGGATGAGATCAAAGAACTTACTAAATATTTAGAAAATTTTTATTATGCTACAAAATAATTTTCTGGTATATATTATCCTACTGTTACATAAATATATTATGGTATATTTATGGAATTTTTATTATATTTAATAAGTATAAAACAAATCTAAACTATGCACCGACCGTTAATGAAATAGTTGTAAAATTTAAAAAGTATTTTTCATATTTCCCAAGTTTATTTAATTTCTATTATACTTAACCAATCTTTAAAATTAAGAGGCGCAAAGGAACTTGTTCATAAAGTTAATGAGAATTTATACTTTAAAATTAAGAGGAGCAAAGGGATTTGTTCGTAAAATTTATGAGAATTTAGAAATTCAAGAAAATGAACAGCTATCTCTCGAAGACTGCCAACCTAGCATATATTTTTATGCTAGGTTAATGTTTGATAGTTATAAATCTATGGCAACTAGCAGGTGGTGAAAATGCTCCTACTACTTTCAAGGCTAGAGTAGAAGTTCTATGGGAATGTATGGAGGATATAATAGGTCTTGATTCCTCTATTGATGATGAACTTGATTCTTATCCTAATCAAAGATTGGATTGTATTAAATACGAAGAAGGCAACGAACAACTTTTGGCATGGTGGGGGGAGCATGGCAAGATATTTCCAACACTTTCAATAATGGCCCGAGATATACTGACTATTTAAGCATCATCAGTAGCATGAGAGAGTACTTTTAGCGAGACAAAATTTCAAATCATAGATCATAGACATTCATTAGTGGAAGACATCCTAGAGATTTTCGTCTTATTTAGAAATTGGATTAATTTAAAACGAAGAAATCTTGGTTTTAAAAAATTAACCACTAGGGAAGAAGAAAAATACAATGAGATACTTTGCACTGGGAGCGATAGCGGCATGTAACTCATGGAACATCAAGCAACATTGTTAATTCCAGAACAATGTCCCACAAAAATTATAGATGAGTTACAACGAAACTATATAGAAATATTAGTATGATAATTTGCAAATAGCTACTAACAAGCCTAGTTCAAACAAAACCCTTCCTAGAAGGTGGCTGCGTAGATTAGGTGCTCTTCAAAAGACTTGTATTTGTATGTGAAATTTGAAACTTGTATTAATAAAATAAAAGGCTTTAGCCTTGTAATTGTTTTATGAATTGTCTTACTTAGTTACTTTATAACTTGAGATTATATTAAATAAATTATAAGTCTATTATAATTACTAAAATATTTCGTTACAAGTCTTTCATTTTACTATTTTATAATTCTTTACTTAGTTTCTTTATAATTTATTAAGTTTTAAGTTTATTAAAAAAGTCAAAAACATAATCGTTGCAAACTTTAAAAACTTAGTCATTGTCAACTTTAAAAAAATAACCGTTGCTATCTATAAAAAAAATAGTTGTTGCCAAATTTAATGCTTAAATATTTAAATAATATTTTTAAAAAAGGCCTACTTAGGGCCCACACTCCATCCCGTCTCGTCCCGTCCCATTTCGTTTATAAGTGGGATGGGATGGGCCTACCGGGTCGTCTCGTTTAAGGCTCGTTTCGTCACCGTTCCGGTCAAAGTCTGTCCCGTCCCGATAATTTTGTCCCTCCCCGTCCCATCGGACAGCCATAGTTTACGCTGTCCAAACTCCTGGAGTCTACTGGTTAGGACCCCACAACTATTTCACGACCACAATCTCCTCCTCATGCTGCTTTAATTTTATTTTGGTATCGTGTAAATACTAGTCAACAACCCATGTTTCGTGCGAATGTGTCGTCAAATTATTGTATTCTATAAATTTCTATACTAAATAGTGTAATAACTGTTATTCCCGGTCAATATTGCTGTATTTGTAAATATTAATTCTGCAAAATATAAGTTAACGTAATGAAACAATAATAATAAATTCGAGCCCACTGAATTCACAGTGTTTCCTTAAGGAATTTAATCCCCTCCTAGTACCCAAGGTAATGGATTATTTCCTCCCAGGATAGAACGAATAACACACTGGTGTAGCGGTACTTCAAACCCCAGTGTTTCGGCGAACACAAAGTTCGGTAGCAAATCACACTTACAGTTGCTTTGTTTGAAGTTAAAAAACAATGCAGAACGAAGGAGTATATACTCAGAAAAACGTATGGAAGTTCTGAGAGGAAGGAATGCAATGTATAGCCAATTTGTTGAGCGAATTGTATGTTGAGTTGAGTATCTTTCTTCAACATTTGCTGCTCATATATATAGCAGCCAAGAAGGAGTGCAAGACCAAACGTCCACCCTTCATGGTGGAGCAAGCATTACATGTTTGTGGAGCAAGCACTTCATGTTTGTGGAGCAAGCACTTCATGGTGGGAAGACCATTATCCGGCTGCCAAATTATCAATACACGGATTGGAAAATATCCGTTTACAAATACGGATAATCTTACGTTAATATTTACTATTAACAAATAAATTTGGTCCAAAAAATTAATCAATCAATCGATCATTTGACCAAATCCAAATCCAAATCCAAATCCAAATCCGAAGCCGTAGCCGTAGCCGAAGCCGAGCCGAGCGAGCGACGACGACGACGGCGCGAGGCTTGCTTTCTTCTTAACTCTTTAAGAGCTACAAGAAGAGCAATTATATATATACCCACCAAAAATATCTTCCACTTCCAATATGGGACAATGTCTCATTGTTAAGAGGGGAAAACTTAAAATTTTACTCAAAATTTCATTTTCCCTCCATTTCCCATTCATCCTCATTTTAAGAATATTACATCTTAAAAATAAAACCTCAACAATCCCCCACATGAATGGGGAATGGCTATATCACGGAAGTATGCATGAAAAAACTGTGTGATTTACAAGCAAGGATTAATTGCATCTGGATAAGTAGGTTTCCCTTTGAACTTTCCGTAGTAAACTTATGTCGGATATACTCGGTCAATCGGTAGATTTGATATCTTTGAACCGTCGATCTTTGGTGTATACCTAGACAACCATAAGTCACACAATCAACCCTTAACCGTCTTTGGTTCTCATTGTTGTGTTCGTTTCAGCCATGAACACCGCCTGGTTTCATAAGTGCGTAGAGAACTGGCCTTACAAAGTTCTCCTTGAAGCGGCTCACACTTCACACTTAAATAGGTGATTCCTAAACGTGTCATCCTGTAGATACACTATTTGATATACCCCGTATCAAATTTAGAAATCATTAAAAAGCCTTAATGCTTTATCCTTGGTACTGAACATTGTCTCATCACGAGAATGGACTAAAATTTTATTTGACAATGTTGAACCGTCATTAATGACTTTGTTTGATCTCTTTGAACCTAGATCTTGGGATCTCCAGTCTTCTAGGTAGAGTTACCGCCACAATGACTTGTTCTCGGCCATAGCCCCATTCCCCTTGATGATTTCTCAACTACCTCTCTAGTTAGGCCTTTTGTAAGTGGATCCGACAAATTATCACTTGACTTTACATAGTCAATTATGATAATTCCTCTAGAGAGTAATTGCCTAACGGTTTTATGTCTTCGTCGTATATGACGAGATTTACCGTTATACATGACGCTCCCATCCCTTCCAATTGCCGCTTGACTATCACAATGTATGCATATTGGTGCCAACGGTTTGGGCCAAAATGGAATGTCTTCCAAGAAATTTCGGAGCCATTCAGCTTCTTCACCGGCTTTATCTAAGGCTATGAATTCAGCCTCCATTGTAGAGCGGGCAATACATGTTTGTTTGGACGACTTCCAAGATACCGCTCCTCCACCAATAGTGAATACATATCCACTCGTGGACTTAGAATCAGTTGAACCGGTGATCCAATTTGCATCACAGTATCCCTCAATCACCGCAGGAAATTACTGTAGTGCAATTCAAAGTTCTGGGTATGTTCTAAATATCCCAAAACTCGTTTCATTGCCATCCAATGAGATTGGCCTGGATTGCTCGTATATCGACTCAGTTTACTTATAGCACAAGCTATGTCTGGTCGTGTACAATTCATGATATACATTAAGCATCCCAATACACGAGCATAATCCAATTGTGATATGCTTTGGCCTTTGTTCTTTGCTAATGCAAGATTCACGTCAATTGGAGTCTTTGCAACTTTAAAGCCCAAGTGCTTGAATTTTTCAAGTACTGTCTTAATATAATGAGATTGTGACAATGCCAGACCTTGAGGAGTCTTATTGATCTTAATTCCCAGAATTAAATCAGCAACTCCCAAGTCTTTCATATCAAACTTGCTATTGAGCATACGCTTAGTAGCATTTATGTTGGCAATGTCATTACTCATTATCAACATATCATCCACATATAGGCAAACAATGACTATGTGATTTGGAACATTTTTAATGTACACGCATTTATCACATTCATTTATCTTAAAACCATTTGACAACATTGTTTGGTCAAATTTCGCATGCCATTGTTTGGGTGCTTGTTTTAGTCCGTAAAGAGACTTAACAAGTCTACATACCTTCTTTTCTTTACCTGGAACCACAAACCCTTCAGGTTGTTCCATGTAAATTTCTTCCTCCAACTCTCCATTTAAGAAGGCCGTCTTAACATCCATTTGATGAATTTCAAGACCATACACTGCAGCTAATGCTACTAACATCCGTATGGACGTAATTCTTGTAACTGGAGAGTATGTATCAAAGTAGTCTAGACCTTCTCGTTGTCTATACCCTTTGACTACGAGCCTTGCCTTGAATTTATCAATAGTGCCATCATCTTTGATTTTTCTCTTAAAAATCCATTTAGAACCCAAAGGTTTATTTCCAGGAGGAAGATCAACCAATTCCCATGTATGGTTGTTCAATATGGATTCTATTTCACTATTGACTGCCTCTTTCCAAAACAATGATTCCGAAGAAGTCATAGCTTCTTTAAATGTTTGAGGCTCATTCTCCAATAAGAAAGTCACAAAATCTGGTCCAAATGAAGTAGACGTTCTTTGACGTTTACTACGTCTTGGATTCTCCTGATTACATGTACTTTCTTTTGTTTCTTCCCGAGGTCATTTAGATCCTTCACCAAACGACTCACATTCCTTTTTATACGGATATATATTTTCAAAAAACTCAGCATTATCTGATTCTATAACCGTATTATTATGAATGTCGGGATTTTCTGATTTATGAACCAGAAATCGATATGCTTTACTATTTGTCGCATATCCTATGAAAACACAATCAACAGTTTTCGGTCCTATCTTTACCCTTTTGGGTTTAGGAACTTACACTTTTGCCAAACACCCCCACACTTTAAAATAATTCAAGTTGGGCTTCCTTCCTTTCCATTGTTCATAAGGAATGGATTGTGTTTTGCTATGGGGCACTCGATTTAATATTCGATTAGCCGTAAGAATGGCTTCCCTCCACAAGTTCTGTGGCAAACCAGAACTTATCAACAACGCATTCATCATCTCCTTTAATGTGCGATTCTTTCTTTCCGCAATCCCATTAGATTGGGGCGTGTAAGGGGCTGTTGTTTGATGAATAATTCCATATTCTAAACATATTTCTTCAAAAGGAGATTCATATTCACCACCCCTATCACTTCTTATCATTTTTACTTTCTTGTTAAGTTGCGTTTCAACTTCATTTTTGTATTGCCTGAATGTGTCTATTGCTTCATCTTTACTATTCAGTAAGTAAACATAGCAATATCGAGTACCATCGTCAATAAAAGTTATGAAATACTTCTTTCCACCGCGAGATGGTATTGACTTCATGTCACAAATATCTGTGTGAATTAAGTCTAAAGGATTTGAATTCCTTTCAACTGACTTATAAGGATGTTTAACATACTTAGATTCCACACATATTTGACATTTTGATTTTTCGCATTCAAACTTGGGCAGTACTTCCAAGTTAATCATTTTCCGCAAGGTTTTATAATTGACATGACCCAAACGTACATGCCATAAATCATTTGACTCAAGTAAGTAAGAAGAAGCTGAAATATTATTATTATTTTCAACAACCATTACATTTAGATTGAAAAGGCCCTCGGTGAGGTAACCTTTTCCCACAAATATTCCATTCTTACTAATTACAACCTTGTTGGATACAAAAACGCACTTAAAACCGTGCTTAACAAGAAGTCCAGTAGAGACTAAATTCTTTCTCATTTCGGGAACATGAAGGACATTGTTCAAAGTCATGACCTTGCCAGAAGTCATTTTTAGAAATACCTTCCCATATCCTTCAACTTTTGCTGTTGAAGCATTTCCCATATAAACTGTCTCTCCGGGTTCAGCAAGAGCATAGGTAGCAAAAGCCTCTCTAACTGCACAAACATGGCGAGTGGCTCCTGAATCAAACCACCACAGTTTAGGATTTCCCACCAAGTTACATTCAGAGAGCATGGCACACAAGTTATCAACATCATCATGGTTTACTACCATGTTTGCTTGACCCCTTTTCTTGTCTTTCTTCGGAGCACGACACTCCGTAGATTTGTGTCCGGTTTTCCCACAGTTGTAGCAGTTTCCACTGAACCGCTTCTTGCTTGGGTTGTATTTCGGACCAGAAGCCTTCTTCCTCTTTTTGTTAGCTTCAACAATATTTGCTCCCATTATTGTTGAATTTCCACGGCCTCTCCTTTCAGCAGCTTTATTGTCCTCTTCGATTCTCAACCGAACAATGAGATCTTCAAGGGACATTTCCTTTCGTTTGTGTTTCAAATAATTTTTGAAGTCCTTCCACAACGGAGGCAACTTCTCAATCATTGCTGCTACTTGGAATGCTTCGTTGATTACAAGACCTTCAGCAAGTAGATCATGAATAATCACTTGCAATTCCTGGACTTGAGTAATAACAGACTTGCTATCTATCATTTTGTAGTCCAGAAATTTTGCGGCAACGAATTTCTTCATCCCGGCATCTTCAGTCTTATATTTCTTTTCAAGCGCATTCCACAATTCTTTGGATGTCTCCATGCTACTGTATACATTATACAGATTATCATCCAGTCCGCTAAGAATATAATTCTTGCATAAAAAATCAGAATGCTTCCACGCTTCAATCACGAGAAAGCGTTCATTATCTGGAGTTTTATCCGGCAGATCAGGAACATCTTCCTTGATGAACTTCTGTAGACATAACGTAGTTAAGTAGAAGAACATCTTCTGCTGCCAGCGTTTGAAATCAATCCCGGAAAATTTTTCGGGTTTTTCTGCCGGTGCCAACGCCGGTGTTCGGCTTGTCGTTGCGTTGGCAGTCGCCATCGGAACAGCTTGGTTTTCGTTTTCAGTCATCATCTTTTCTGTAAAAGAATGACACAAACAAACGTTTAATACACGTTTTCAAACTGGAGTAAAAATCACGTAGATTTTAATATCCAACAAAACGCCACGAAGGCTTAACTCTCCAAAACGGGAGTACACAAACCACAAAGGTTTTTGTTTGCAGAATAATAAGAATAACACAAGTACGGAAATAAATATTAAATTCCTTAAGATTGTTATTCCCGGTCAATATTGTTGTATTTGTAAATATTAATTCTGCAAAATATAAGTTAACGTAATGAAACAATAATAATAAATTCGAGCCCACTGAATTCACAGTGTTTCCTTAAGGAATTTAATCCCCTCCTAGTACCCAAGGTAATGGATTATTTCCTCCCAGGATAGAACGAATAACATACTGGTGTAGCGGTACTTCAAACCCCAGTGTTTCGGCGAACACAAAGTTCGGTAGCAAATCACACTTACAGTTGCTTTGTTTGAAGTTAAAAAACAATGCAGAACGAAGGAGTATATACTCAGAAAAACGTATGGAAGTTCTGAGAGGAAGGAATGCAATGTATAGCCAATTTGTTGAGCGAATTGTATGTTGAGTTGAGTATCTTTCTTCAACATTTGCTGCTCATATATATAGCAGCCAAGAAGGAGTGCAAGACCAAACGTCCACCCTTCATGGTGGAGCAAGCATTACATGTTTGTGGAGCAAGCACTTCATGGTGGGACCGGCTGCCAACAAATACGGATAATCTTACGTTAATATTTACTATTAACAAATAAATTTGGTCCAAAAAATTAATCAATCAGCCGAAGCCGAGCGAGCGACGACGACGACGGCGCGATGCTTGCTTTCTTCTTAACTCTTTAAGAGCTACAAGAAGAGCAATTATATATATACCCACCAAAAATGTCTTCCACTTCCAATATGGGACAATGTCTCATTGTTAAGAGGGGAAACTTAAAATTTTACTCAAAATTTCATTTTCCCTCCATTTCCCATTCATCCTCATTTTAAGAATATTACATCTTAAAAATAAAACCTCAACAATAACTTTATATTGTTGAAACCATACATGTCATGCACATTCTTTAACATCTCAGAATGTATGATTTTGTTTGCTCGAACAACTTCAAATATAGTTATCGTCCATACACTCTAAATACACATGCCAGCAGTTGGGAAAATCATCAATTTCCCTGCCTAATTGTTGGAAGTAATTATATGTAAATTCCTAAAGATGATATGGGAAAGTAAAATTTTGTTATTTCTTGTCAACAAGGCTTTAATTTGTCTAGGATGCTGCTTGAAATGAGCAAATTCTTACACCTTTTGGCTGGCTTTATAAGCTCTTTTAAGAAAAGGGGAAAAAAATATGAGAAACTAATCCAATTTTCAGTTAACAGCTCTACACTGTCTCCTCATCTGGCCTTGGTTTCCAGTAAGCACTTCAATTGCTCCCAATTTATTCATAGCCTTACCAAACTTATCAAACCATCCCATTTCATCATCACCAAACTTTTGCACAAAGCCCCTCGTTCTAATATCTTGAGCCAATATCTGATCCGACTCAATCAACCCTTTCTTCATCATTAATTGTTTGTAGAAAATAGAATCCATCTTGTACTGTGTTGTGGGATCAAAAGGTAAGGTATTCATTTGGTTAGCACACATAAATCTCATGACTCCAGCAAGCCTAGGATCTAACATTTGTGCCTTCTCTGGTTCGTCCAATCTGTAAAGGAAGTTGAAACAATGGGCTACTCCAATTGAATGTGCACCAATTAGGACAACTAAATCTTCCGAATTTAGGCCTTTCTTTTGAAAAAGATCAATCATTTGATCCACTGTGTCACCAGGAAGTGGTAGGTTTCCGACAACGTTTGCTTCATTGGATTCCATGCCATCGCGTCGACCAGCGAGCACGTTGTAATTGGGGAGGCCTGATAAAACAAAGGCATCGCGCGACAAGTATACCAAAATATCAGAGCAGGAGACAATGCCAGGGCATTGTCTCTCGAGCTCGGCTTTGATCTCGTCTATGAGTTCAAATCCCTTGACTGTAGCACCATTTGTGCCCGCTAACTTCTCCACTCTTGCACCACTAGGTGTTGTATCTAGTAATATCGACCCATCACATCCCTGTACATCAAATTCATGATTTTGGTTAGACTAATATGTTGCAATTACCACCAGAATTGAAGATTGTATGAGTTATTATACATGAACTTTGATTTAAGAAGAAATGGTGGAATCTAGATAAAATATTGAAGGTCCCAAGAATATTATTGGTTTATCATATGCGTAATTTATTAAAAAGAGAATTTATTCGTCTACTGTACGAAATATCTCAATTTTACCATCCATTTTGCTTTGAAGTCGTTCATACTTTTATCATTAGCAAATCATCTCTTATTTTCCCTTAAACTTCGCCAAAACTCCGGGATGAATGAGGTGGATTTCATGTGTCAAAATATTTAGGAAAAAAGATCCAAATTTGATGCTCTATTGTTTTTTTTTACTATAGCTAAAATTACAGTTCTTAATACTTCAGATTAAAGCTCCATTAAGGTCAAAGGGAAAGTAGGAGACAATTGTAGCAAGGAACAGTTAAAAGGTTATCTTTTACCTTTGCTTTATTAAATGACCGAATAAAAAGCATCAATATTGTAGAACTTGCAATTTGGAAAGTGTGGGCGAGGACTTACATTGACAAAGCAATCATGCAAGAGAAGGCGAGGAAATGCAGCAGCAATGGTAGAGTCATTCTGAAAGGCCCTGATTAGGCCATTTCTTATAATATTCTCTGTTTGAGGACACGTTTTCTGGTAAAATCCCTCACGTAATCCATCATAATTCTCTGCCGGTTCATGTTCTTCTGTTGTTTGAGGCACATCAAATGGTTGCAAATAAGGAGAAAATTCATCTCCTTCTTGTTGGTTTCCTCCAAATAAGTGGTCAAAATCGAAAGTTTTATCTTTATGTGATTTCTTTCCCTTCTTGTTCTTCTTCTTCTTCTTATGCTTCTTTTCTCTTAAGGATCTTTCATTCTTTTTGTCATGTGAGCGAGGAAGAGTGAAGTCATTGTCGTTGGCACGAACAATACTATTATCACCACGGATTGTTACATCTTTATTTCTAGAATCATGTTCTAGAACTTCAGGAAGATGATCAAGAAATGCTGAGGCTAGCAAAGGAAGGATAATGCAAACTAGTAAAATAGCTGCAGAAATCCTGGCCTTAGCTGCCATCATCAATGGTGATTTGATGATATATATATTTGTGAATTGAGGTTTTGGGGGTGCTTATAAATTGTAAAGGAAAAAAGAAGTTAAGCTATTGTCTGTTAGATCTCTCATGGTAGTTATTTCAGTTAAGAAAATAAATGGTTAACCTCAAATTACGAAGGTCCTTACAAACTTCCGGAAAGCATTTTCATTAGAATTTTTAACCTCAAAATTTAAATAAAATATTTAAAAAAAAATAATTACTCAAAATACGAAGGTCCTTATGCCAAATCAGTCATTTCTCTATTACGTATTACATCAAATATTATGTATTGATGTAGATACTCTTGAGTAACTATTAGGAAAAATACATAAGTTACCCTAAACTTGTCCTAAAAACTCAATTACACATTATTTACAGGTGTCTTTTTTACTCCCTTATTCTTATTCAAAGTGGAATTAGTATCACCCCGAGAATGCTCCACGAATCTTGAGGCTGGTGGTGTATTACACATGCCGCCACATCAGATGCCACATCAGATTTGCGGCAGATACCATCTAATTTAATTTTTCTCTCCTTTTTCCAATTTTATTTAACTCTTTCACTTTCATTTCTTTCTAGGTAGAATAGGTAAAGACCCCCCTCCCCAGAACTTGACATTTTTTAATGAGCGTACACCTTAACTAAACGTGATTTTAATTACCCCTCTATGCTTACTTTTTCGGATGTTATTACCCCCCTAACCTGCCACATGGCAGTGAAAGTTGGTTCAAATGGCTGAGTGCGCGTGGGGAGTATATTTTTTGCCACATCAGTTGAATATTTTCTTTTCCCAATCCTAGAACCATCCCTAACGGTAATAAATGCATTTTCCCCCAAAAATGAAGACATCAACGGTAACAACCCTATTCTCACCCCTATTTATTGTCTTCTTTCTAATTCTTCAGCATTTTCGTTGTTCTCACATTCTTTGTCCATCCAAATTCCATCCATTTTGGCTCTTATTTTTTGCCCAAATAACAACCATTTTTTTACTTGGAAGAAAGAAGATGAATGTTTTTTATAGATGTGGCAAGCCAACTCCTTTAAAAGTTGCATGGACTACTGCAAATCCTGGATGACGATTCTTTGGATGTAGTCTTTATCCGAAGACAAATTCTTGTCGATTTTTTCAGTGGTATGAACCTCCATTTTTTGAGCAAGCAAACATTGTTATTTCTGGGTTGTTGAATAAGACTAACAAATGCGGAGTGAAAACAATAGAAATTTTGGCGAGACTCAAAGAAACCAGTAGTTTTTAGCTCCTCCACATTAGCTTTTAGCAGCACCTCAACGGAGAACCCTATCGACTCACAAAATCAAGCTCAAGCACTCACAATCGTCTCTGTCATTGATGGGAATGAAGTGGTGAGAAACCCTAGTTTTTCTATGTTATCGACCAAATGAACTGATGGTAAAAGGGATGGGTTAAATTTGAGGGATTAATTTTAAAGGCGGGTCGGGTATTCTAATTAGATACCCTAATTATTCCAACGTGTACAGCCACATCATCAAGCATTTAAATGTATACAGCGCGTGTATTCACGATAGAAAGGTTTACTAGGTTAGGGGTAATAACATCCGAAAAAGTAAGCGTAGGGGGTAATTAAAATCACGTACACTTAAGGTGTATGCTCATTAAAAAGTGTCAATTTTAGGGGGGAGGGGGTCTTTACCTATTCTACCTGCTTTCTACATTTCTTGAAATCCTTCTAAGAAACTCCACTGGTCGTGGGCGTTCATGGTAAGACGGGAAGGCATGCGCACTTCTGGTGGTGAAAGAGGATATCATGGTGGTTTGTGTTAGGGGTTGTCCTGATTTTCTTACCATATTTGGTTTCCTATCTTTTGAAAGAAAGGGCAACATATACCATAATTGGGTTTTCATTTTTGTAGAAGGAAATTATAATTCTTCTATGTTTGGCTAGTTCTTTTTTTCTTCTAGGAAAAGGTTTGAACTTCTATAAATTGAGGATCGTTCCTTCTCATTCAATAGCATCCACAATGTAGCCATATGAGGTTTGAGAGTCGTGTTTAGGGGAAGAACTTTACGGGACAAGTGTTAGTGTGTCAGTTGTGTTTGCCTCTTCGTGAGGTTGTTTTCTCGATATTTTGTACTCTCTTTTATTATAGTAGATTGCCCATCTCCGTCGTGGACGTAGGTCAATTGACTGAACCACGTTAAATGATTGTATCTCTTTTGGTAGATTTCTCTTTTGTTGTCTGATATATCGTCGTTCAAGGTTTGCTTTGCTAGCTTACGCATGACACCTGATTTTTTCAGTCCTAACAGCTTGTTATGGCAGTGAGGCGAGGCAGCTAGCTTCCATCTGGTTTCTAGTGGTGAGAGCTGATCTTTCCGTGCAAATAAACTAACACAACTGAGAATGACAGATCTGCCATGATCAATCACTGAAGCTTTATTTCTTTTCCAAATAAACTAGAGTTGACTTTGTTTAGTAACATAGAAGAGAAATAATAATAACCACAACAATATTTTTCAAGCATAGTCAGATCGACTGCTATGGCAGCCTTCCTATTATTCTTGACAAGAGTTTTGAATCAAGAGGAATCTAGTAATGTGGGAAATTCGTGCTTAAGCTGTGTCAAAGGATATAAATTTAATTTTGTGGACCTCTTTTGGATATATAGAGACTGCAAAGTGCAAACCCAATATGTAATTTTGTTCAAAGAGGAGACACAAAAGTGTTTGGGCATCATGTCAGTGATTTCAACCAAATAAGGTTTATCTTGGAGTTGGAGAACCTGCAATGGTGGAGTCTTTGGAGGCACCACCCTTGGTTTTGCAGGTGAAGATAGAAGATTGAGGTGAAGGAGGAGAAAAAGAAAAGAGGCCCGCCAAAATTAGTCTAGTCAATTGTGTACTATCCAATTAAAGAATCTCGTCACGTTTTAAGGAGTGAAAACACTCTCTCTGCCATCAGCTCTCGCCTCTCAGGGTGGTATTAATTCTTCTTTGAGTTAGAATAGAGGGGTAAAAAGACACTCGTAAAGTTAGAATATATAAATGAGTTTTCGAGACAAGTTTAGGGAGTATTTTCCCATATTGAGATGAAAAATCAGTCAATCACAATAAGAAATCATGCAGTTCATGGTCAAAGAAGAAAGTTCTGTATTCTTTTGGAATTCTAAATTCATCTTTTTTGACAGTTCAACGGACCAAATCTCTACTTACATTTCCCCACGGAAAGCCTACGAGCCAATGGAGGTAATAACAATTACATACAAAAGAACAATGAGAGACATTGACCTTAAAATCCATTTCAAAGGCGAAATAGATATTTGCCAATGTGTAAAAGATTAGAAGAATGTTGGTTTGGGAGTCTTTGGAGTCTTTCTTAAGACATGCTTCCTGCAGCGCTCAAATATGCTGTCGTAGATCAAATCAAATTGAACTCCAGCTCTTTCCCGGTTCATAACAAAAAGAATGTGGTCACCTTCCACAATTTTATAGTACCTGCATAGGAGGAAATATGAATGCTGCTGCCTTTGAACGCAATCATAACGACAAGGGTGAAAAGAACTATATATTAAAAGAATTATATAAAAAACAGTTACGAGTATAAACAAGATACGGTGTATGAGGGGTCTACAAGAGATAAGATCAGTAATTTGTTCATTGAAAAATAAAGACGAAACCAGTTACAGTTGCTTTTCTAGGAATGTTTCTTGACAATATAAACATCCCTTTAATATGGATAAGTTCCTATACATTACTCAAAGCTTAGGGAAGATCATACAATGTAAGCATATTTCTTTGAATTGTAAGTACTTGGAACTCGCTCTTCAGCCAAGTGAAACAATTTTTCAGAGATAACCTAAACATCTGAATCTACTAACAGAGGAAATCTATGATTATCCTATCAATGCATGTAATTTAACATCCATCTTTTTGATATAGGTAAGTATAGATGGTTGGTCAAATCTATTAAAATCAGTAAGGAGACAAAACTACTGTCACCTTCACATGATATCATTAGTTCTGATAGGGAATTCCATTAGAAGAGATCAATACTACATCAGATCCTAGTAAAGAAAAAGGATCACATTGAGTTAAGATACTTTTTGCAAGGAAAAGATGGCTATAACAATCGCTCATCATAAAGCAAGGTTCCAATTCTCTGAAACCTCAATTCTTAATACGGCAAAGGGCCAAATATACCCCTCTACTTTCAAAAATGGTCTAAGATTACCCCTCGTTATACTATTGGGTTATCTATACCTCTGCAGTCATACTTTGGGTTCAAATATACCCCTCATTTAAACGGAGGGACACGTGTCATCGTCCTGTTGGTCAATTCTAAATATCTCCTAATTAATTAAAAAGACCAATTACCCATACCCGAAAAATAATTATTTTTTTTTGTAAAAACTAGAAAAAACTGAAATTATTTTTACTAAAAACTAAAAAAAACGAAAATATTTTTTTTTTCAGTTTTTACAAAAAAACTGCTTTAGAAAAAACTGAAAAATATTTTCTAAAATAATGTTTTTGTAAAAAACTGAAAAAAAGCTGAAAATCAATTTTCTAAAGCAATTAAAAACTGGAAAAAACTGAAATATTTTTAACTAAAAACTGAAAAAAAAGAAAATATTTGTTTTTTTAGTTTTTACAAAAACATTGCTTTAGAAAATTGCTTTTTAGTTTGTTTTTTTTTCAGTTTTTACAAAAATATTGTTTTAAAAAATATTTTTCAGCTTTTGTTAAAGCAATATTTTTGTAAAAACTGGAAAAAAAAAATATTTTCGTTTTTTTTTCAGTTTTTAGCAAAAGAAATTCAGTTTTTTCTAGTTTTTACAAAAAATATTGCTTTAGAAAATTGATTTTCAGCTCTTTTTTTCAGTTTTTACAAAAACATTGTTTTAGAAAATATTTTTCAGTTTTTTTCTAAAGCAGTTTTTTTGTAAAACCTGAAAAAAAAAATATTTTCATTTTTTTCAGTTTTTAGTAAAAATAATATCAGTTTTTTTCAGTTTTTACAAAAAAAATAATTATTTTTCAGGTATGGGTAATATGTCTTTTTAATTAATTAAGAGATATTTAGAATTGACCAACAGGACGATGACACGTGTCCCTCCGTTTAAATGAGGGGTATATTTGAACCCAAAGTATGGCTGCAGGGGTATAAATAGCCCAATAGTATAACGAGGGGTATTCTTAGACCATTTTCGAAAGTAGAGGGGTATATTTGGCCATTTGCCGTTCTTAATACCCAGGAATACTAAGGAGTAAGGACATGAATGAAGACTAATGATGAGGACTGTGTAGTTATTAAAGGCTATGGACACAGAACTAGAAGAGGTACTGTATGATATTAACTTGGCTAAACAAATACGAGAGCAGAATCTGACTGGCACCTACCAGATGCCAGGTTGCAAGGGCTGGCAATCAGAATCTTTTACAACAAGGTGACTCGGGTGTTCAACCGGCAAGCGAGGGTGTGTCATAGATATGGTGTTGAGAGCACCGTCATTGTCCCACCAATCTTCATCCCTGCAGGTATTACATGAAATAACAGCAATGAGATGATGAAACTAGTTATTGTTTGTATTGAATCTGTACTGCTTTCATATACAATGATTACTTTAAGAAGATACAATCTTGAATGAGAAAACTTAATGGTGCATTTGAATTACTGATTTTAAAATTTTTGCGACGTATTAAAACTTGTGACTCTAAACTGATCATAAACGGAAATCCACATCTTACAAAAGGAGATTAAACAGAAAGTTTTCAGGTGACACTAAAATTAGGAGAATTGGAAATCAATCAAAAGTGGTGCTACAAAATCCCTAATTTAGCGCATTGCATATGAGCCATGCATGTAAATCCACGAAGTAGTCTAACAATCAACAATAACTTGTCATGAACAACAATAACCCCAAATAATATAATCAGGTTGGATGTGGGATCTCAATGCAAATCAGCGAGGCTCAACACGCATAGTCACTCGATTAAAATAGCCAATGCTTGAGAAAAGTTTCACTACAGAGTTTCAAAATCTTGCTGACTAAATAGAAATAAAACTCAGGTGAATAGGCCATGCAGTATAAAGAACCTTCATCTATCTAAGTAGATTGAAACAGAGGAGTAATAGGCACGAACCTATAGCCCTTGTATGGAGGAGAAACATCTTGTTGATGCCGCCATTGGCTCATTTGCAGGACTCTGATGAATAGCAGAGGATGTATCCCTAGAACACCAGAAGGAACTGTAAGACCCATAACTTTCGTGGTACGCTTGGTAGCATAGCTGAAGTAGTATGTTTGCGGAAATGTACGTAAGTGGCTGTTCAACTTCATTGACCCCTGGATGGTAAGATCTGGAAGTATCCAATCTCCTGAAGCGAATGGGCCGGCATTCCCTAAAAGGCAATCAACAAGACCCCGGATACCACTTTTCCTCCAGGACATACTGAAGTGGTCAAAGCCAAAGTTGTAATAGACCTTCAGCCAGGGAATATCAAGCCACTCATAAATTATTACTCCAATGCGGCAAAGTTGGAGCAAACATACGGGCATTAAGGACTTCCCATCTTCAGGTCTGTCGAAGAATTCAGTCAAATTCAGTAAATACTGCAGTTTTACAGGTCTCAGTTAACTGGTTAAAAACATAAAAGTAAAGAAAGCTACAAAACAATGATAGATTTGACAGTAGTTTTTATGCATATTATCATAATATAATGGAGTAACTACATATTGTGTGCCTCCTGAAGTACTATGTACGCGAAGATCATCTAGGACTCTGACGTCACAGCTAAGTATAGATATATTAACTCACAACTCGATCAAATTTATAGCATAAAAGCATCAATTGTTCACATGGCAATAATGGACAAATAAGGTTAAACTACAGCAAGTAAAAAAGTTGAGAAACTTACTGCATTCCGTCAAAGTATGTTCTGGTTGTCCCGTTAAGTGCTCCAGATAATGATGTTAGGCTTAACACCCAGTTCTCTGAAGTATTCTCATAACCCTTGAATGCCTATCACAGTAAGCGTAATGTTAACCGCGAACAGATTATTTAACGCGTCAAATATTTTTAACTAATTGTGCATTAATTTACCTTGTCAGCTAGCATCTGTTGCAAGACTCGAACAACCTGTGCTCCAGCTGAATGCCCCACAAAATGAATAGGATGATCTCCATCCCACTCGGGGTAGTGTCCTGCTTCATTTTTTTGCCAGGAAAGAAAAGTGGCAAGTTTAAGTTAGACATTGAATTCACAAAGATTGAAATGCAATTAAGTAAATATATAACAACAACAATTGCGCCTCAGTCCCAAACAAATTGGCGTCGATTATATGAATCGTCGCTGACCTTGTTCCCCGTTTAAATTCATCTCAGACCAACATTAAGAGAAGATTAAAAGATTCTGACCTTGTTCATAAATTCTTCCAAATTGGGAATGCCCACAAACCTTACTGTGTTCCTCCCCATAATCAACCTGCCCTCCTTTCAAATAATAAAACAATTCACGAGCCCTGAAAACTAAAATCCATCAATTGTTGCTCAAAAAAAAAAAAAAAGGAACAGGAGACAACAGTATGGCAGTATTTGAGCTGAAACATCCACCTGTCATAAATGCTAGTAAGCGAACCCAAATCTGGCACTAGAACCCTTTCGTCCTTTTTCTCTGCACCAGCGAAATATGAAAGTCCTCCCAGTCTCTAAAAAAGCAAAATACATTAGGCCACGTGGCAATTAGAACAAACAACTGTGACCTTCATATTATGGAGAAAGAAAAAAACCCAAAACCCAAAGAAGGAGAAAATGTGGAAATGTGATAAAGGGGCATTACCCCTTTGCCAAAACCAAAGATTCCATGAACTAGCACGATAGGAGGCACATCACTGTTAGTCTTTTTTGTATCATCTGTTTCCAAATTTGACTTGAAAAGACAATTGCTCAGAGTTTGGGAAAGATCACCGGCAACAGCTGTGCTGAATATGTAAAGCCCATATGTCAAATGAACTAAAGAACTCACAAACAGCTCTGTCAATTGGAATGTTGTTACCCACCATCTTACTATCATTTTCTTTGAGGAAATTAAAGTAGGGGTTAATCTCTAGTTCAAATTCTCAAAGAAGGCTCTTTTGATCAAATAGAAGTGTTAGTAAATGTTCATTCTTTGAGAATAACAATAAGACTCCTCAATTCTTAAAGCCTATTGATGATTCCTGGAAAGGGGAGAAGAAAAACGTGGAGTTCTCCCTTTTTATTATTAAGTTTACAATAAATTTGGGTCCTATTTTCTATTGGATTTATAGAGTTTGATTGTAGAAAATTCTAGACTTGAAAAATAGTTTCCACCACTTTCACATTCCCACAAATTGACCAATCAAAGCGTCGTACTATATTTTATCTGCCTCCGTGTTTTGAAACAGATAGAGGGGGACCCACATCCAACTAAAGTTGATGGGTGTTCTTGCCATGTGTTATAGGTTAGACCGCTGACATAGGGTAATGTTGGGTCCCACTACTTAGGACACTATGGTTTTTGAAGAGAACAAAAACGAGCCGGGAACCAACATAATGTTTATTTGGACTCAAACCATAAAAATTAATTGACTATCAATTTATTTATAACGCATGGGTTGATGCTTTATATCTTAACGGCATGTTTGTCCGTTAAAGATATAGCGTATGTAACGAATGCGTTATATTTGAATTTTAAATAGCGGTCAAAATATAAGTACAGTGCATATACAACATACGCTATACTTGAAGTTGAAAAGACAAGTAGGTATAGCGCATCTTGTATATGCGCTATACCTATATAAAAAATAGCCCGGCCATCTTTCTCGACAGAACTGAGAAAACGGTACCCCCCCCCCCCACCTCCTATTTTTATGCAAAATTCTCTATTAGAGCCCACCCGTCCCCTCCAAAATCGTGTCCCTCCGTATTTTAGCAAGCTAACATCAGATCTAAGGCATTATCGTGTAGTGGATATCTTCTATTGCTCGTTTCGGTGGTCAAATCATCAATTTTTCACAAATCAAAAAACTGTAAATCGAGTTATTCCGACTTACTTTTTGGTAAACCTCATGTATATAAAGTACTAATTAGTTGCTTTTACTGTGTTGTATGCTTTTTGTGATATAATTATTTTTTTATTGTTTATCCGGATTAGTTTATTTATGTGCTAAAAAATTAAAAAAATTATATATTGTTATGTTATTAATAATTAGTGTTATATGTGATTTTAGTGGTGTACGTATAATAATATGTGACTTTATTGTTATTTAGTGCCCTTTAGTATTATGTTGTGCATTTAATTATTATGTAGTTCCTGTTAGCGTAGTAAAACTGATAATAAATTTTAGCTTATGGTAGTTGACTTTGCTTATGGCCATTTAGAGTAGTGTGACTTTAGTGCTCTTTAGGATTCTGTAGTCGGTTAGAGTACTCAATTATGAATTTAATGTATTAGTATATAAGTATCTTATTAGTTATAAAATTTAAATATTTAATTATCTTATAACCCAAAAAATATCTGGAAAACAAAAAATGATAGTTCTAACAAAACCCTCCCAAATTTTAGTAAAAAATATAATAAACTAACATATAAAATAATAATATAGAAACATTTTCAACCTAAGTATTATTATACGAATAATTATTAAATATATCTTATTAGTTATAAAAATTAATTATTTAATTCTTTTATAACCCAAAAATAGCTGAAAAGGATGATTGTTCAAACAAAACCCTACAGAATTTTAGTCAACAGTGTTTAGAAACTAACATATAAAATATTAATATAGAAAATTTATCAACCTAAGTATTTGTTAGATGATTAATTACTAAAATATCTTATTAGTTATGAGAATTAAATATTTAATTCTCTTATAACACCAAAAATGTCTGGAAAAAAAGATGATAGTTCAAACATATCTCTCCCAAATTTTAGTAAAACAAATATAAGAAACTAGCATATAAAACAATAATATAGAAAATATTTCAACCTAAGTATTTTTATATGAATAGTTATTAAATATATCATGATTAGTCATGAAAATTAATTATGTAATTCTCTTATAACCCAAAAATAGCTGAAAAAAGATGACAGTTCAAATAAAATTCTGCCGAATTTTAGTAAAAAATGTAAGAAACTAACATATAAAATAATAATAGAGAAAATATATAAGTAATAATATAGAAAAATTATCGATTAAATATTAATATAGAAAATATCGCAATATATTTAAAGATGTTAAACGATTAAACAGAAAAATACTTTAATTAATATTGTTCAATTTACAGACATCGTCATGGAGCTTCCTCTTGTGCATCCCAGACCTGCATCTCGAGAGCTACTGTTGCTCCAGGGCAACCATAGGTCTTCACACATATGGGATGGGTAGTGTCTATCCTAGACCTTCAACCCAGACATATAGATGATCTGTGAGAGTTCATTAGGGACCACCCACTGCATCCCCGTACAGTTAAGACGCCTTCAGCAAACGGGTTTTTACAAGATTATAGAGATCAACCCGTTGCAGTTTGACTAGCCCTTATCGAGTTGCTGATGACTCCCGGATGGACCACCATGATCCAAAACATCAAAATTGGGCATATTCCAACTGTCCGTTGGTTCATAACTTGTAAAATTCATATCTGGCCGGTACCCTATTTGGATTATATGAGTGTTAATACAAATATGATACATAAAAAGAAACATAATAATACAAAGAAAAATTAAAATTTACCACTCGGCGTGTGGATTATGTAAACTTGGGGAGAAATTATATTATCGCTCCTCATTCGCCCGTGGAGATAAGTTTAGATCTTGCCAAACTCTTTCAAACGGAACCTGTTCGGATAAAACTGCTCCAAAAACATCACCTGATGATTGAGGGTTATCCCTATTTTGTGGAACCTCAATATTGCGAACGTTTTCAGACTTGACATACATTTCCAATATTTTTATCACAAGAAGTTCCCGGTGTTCATCCGGAGTCCTCAAAAAATTTGTCAGAGTTCTAACGTCTTCGATGTTAAACTCAGCATAACAAGCAACCCTTTGCAGAGTAACAGAATATAGATATCTTCCGGTTACTTTAATATTAACCGAACGTTTCCTCACACTCATTTTTTTATATAACAACAAAACCAATCTGTCGTACTCCATTATAAGTGGCAACTTAACAATACACTGTGGAGAACAACTATAGCGTACTGAGCTATTCTCCATGACAACCTCACCCTCCCCCCTCCCCAATATAATGCAACCCTAATTTTTGCTTTTCGGACATTATAACAAAATGCAGAAAAAGTTAAGTAAACAAATATTTCGGAATGAGTAAAAGAAAATAAAAAGGACGCAGAAGACTGACTATCCTGAATGGATTTTTAACGAAATAATGAAACTCCTTAAATAAGCAAAAAATCAATGCGGGGGTACAATAATTGAGGTATAGCGCATTCATTATACATGTTATATATGTAGCGCGATAAATGCATGCGCTATACTCACTAATTATTGGTGGGTCAGTCAAATTCAAATATATTGCATGGGTTATATTACATATTCTATACCTTAACGGACAAACGTACCGTTAACGTATAGCTCATTCAACCCATGCGTTATATATAAATTGGTCATCAGTTGATTTTTTTCATCTATTTTTGTGGTTTGAGTCCAAAAAGATCACACTTTGATTTCGAACTCAACAAAAACAAGAGAACCAAATCATCTACCTCAGTTTTTTCAGTTAAATTCTACTTTACCCTCTTCACCTTTTAGTGTAGGGAAACAATACCCCCTTCGCCTTTTGAAAGGGAAAGGGCACCCCTTTTGACCAAAGGTCAACCAACAAAATTAATAAATGGTTGCCGGAATTTTATGCTAAACGAATAACATATCACTAACCCTATTAAAATCACTCAAATCACTCTTCCGTACAATTTTAAGGCAAAAAAAAAAGGAGCAAATTTCATTTGTAGCCGGCCGGTGGAAACTATTATCAATAGCTAGCCATGAATTGATCCATACAATTTATAGCCTCAAACAAATTATAATGGCTAGCCTAAATTGGTCTTCCCCGCATACCGACAAACATTATTGTAAAACCTAAATCGGCAATACTGGTTAACAGTAACGGCCGCCGGCAGGATTTGTCAAGCGTGAATGTGGCTACGAGGATGAAAATTGTTTTGACGAATCCGACAGCTACGGTGGCTAGCAACTTGTCGTGATTGGATTTAATACATGCTTTTCCAAAAATTGTCGGACTATACAAAATGACGGCATCGATTCCACTTGCTTGCTTAAAAAATGAATTTCGACGCCGGTGAGTAGTGTGTGACAGACGGCCGATGTTGGTGAGAAGATCAATCCATGCCATACTTTGCCGCCTTTGGGGAGTTTGAGTACTTCAACTATGTCGTTGTTGCATTGTTCGGGTATGCCGGCGGCTTCTTTAATATCGGCGAGTCGTAACTGAGCTTCTTCTAATGAATCAAAGGTTTTGTTCAAAACTCGCCTTGCATCGCCGAGTTGACCCTGCATTACGAGCCAACGAGGTGACTCAGGCATGGCGAGTACATTTTACTACACCACTACGTAGTAAAATGCACGATACACTTTATATACAAAATTTATACATCGTAGAATAGTCTATACACTTTGGATACACAAAAGTGCTCGGGATACATTAATGATATATTATGGATACATTGCAAGATGCACGATACACTCTATATACAAATTTTATGCAATGTATATACTAAATAGATTGTCACTATACAAAACATATACTAAAATAGACTGTCACTATACAGAAATATATACAAAATAGACTATTACTATACAAAAATATACTAAATAGACTACCACTATACACTTTATATACAATAGACTGTCATTATACAAAATATATACAAAATAGACTGTCACTATACAAAATATATACTAAATAGATTGTTACTATACAAAAAATATTGTCACGCCCCAAAACCGAGGAGCGTGACCGGCGCTCAATCAAGTGAACCCGACTGAGCAAGCCTGTTAGATTTCATTCTATCCAAATTCATTCGTGAATAAAGAGGAGATGTATTCCGTTAATCAAGTACTGAAGAGATTTCATTAATCGCTTCCATTTTATTCCCATTAACAGCATCATTCAATATTTCCAAAATAGTATGAGTTTATAGATTTAATGAAAAACATGTTGCCAAATACCAACACATGTCTACGAAGCCTCTAAGTACAACTGAAGAGTAATATGAAAATGCCGACAACAAGGCCCCGGCTATACTTCAACCACAAAGTACATGAGAAACAAAAGATACATGACCCCGAAATGAAGTGGGGCTCACCAAATCGGCTGAAAGGAGTGTACTGCTATCACTGGTCAATGCCACTTGTTGTAGAACCACCTGCATCCATTAAAGATACAGCGCCCCTGACAAAAGGGACGTTAGTACTGTCAAATAGCACTAGTATGTATAACTAGAAATCCTGTTTCAAAATAGAATGCCAATATGATCTATACGTGGAACACATAATATAATGTAATTGAAACAACCTGTACAAACAAGGACAACAAAAGGGGGCACCTATTGTCTGCATTAATAATGTGTCTCATAGTGTTTATTCATACAGTACATCTATACCTCTTATACATAATGCACCTATACGTTTCATAGACCGTCCACAGGATTTCATATCACAATGGATTTCATAACACAATGTACCTATACGTTCATAGACCATTCACAGGATTTCATATCACAATGTACCTATGCGTTCATAGACCGTCCATAGGATTTCATAACACAATGTACTTCATAACACAATGTACCTATGCATTTCATAGACCGTCCACAAGATTTCATATCACAATGTACCTATGCGTTCATAGACCGTCCACAGGATTTCATAACACAATGTACTTCATAACACAATGTACCTATGCGTTTCATAGACCGTCCACAGGATTTCATATCACAATATACCTATGTGTTTCATAGACCGTCCGTAGGGTTTCATAATACAATATACCTATGCGTTTCATAGACCGTCCATAGGGTTTCATAACATAATATACCTATGCGTTTCATAGACCGTACATAGGGTTTTATAACACATTGGAAACAAAAGTACAAATACGTACATCTCATAACCTTTCACACCACATATCACCTAATCCGTACTTTCAACCACTTACAACATTATTATTTTATTGGCTCTCTTGGACATACATATGATTCTTTATTCATGGCGTAATGGTCGTATTTCATATTCCACACTTTCATTTCTTTCCTTTCATAGATCATCATCATAATTATCAACAAGTAGAATATTCCGGAAATCAGAACTTTAAATTCATTAGTAATGAAGGCTTTTAAACACAATCAATTTCTTTCCAATAATTGGAGTAAAATAATTGGCAGTCGAAGTACAAGTTAAGATCATACACAATTTTCACTCACGAATATGTAAGAACGTTAAACACATTGAAAATTACTTACAAAGCATAGCATTAGCTAAAACAGCCGCATATGGGCATCACTTGAGTTCATAAACTTTTAACCGATTATATTGTCGAAGTCAATTTTGGAATAGTTGAGTCAAAGCTCATTTCATAATCTTTCTCAAATTATTTCATTTCATTGGCACCATTGGCCACACTTTATATTCCTAATTTACTGATTTCACTTCCAACCATCTTTATAGGTTATCAACACTAAGACATTACCAATCAAGACTTTAGGTACAAATATGAGCAATTAAGAGTCTTAAGAATATTGAGATTTTCTCACATAATTTGGCATACTAGCTTTTATTTGAAATACGATTCAAGCCACCACAATTTAATACGCAACCCATACTTTGAAACTCACGGAAACATTATGGAATTTAATTCCAAGAGAGAAAGTTTAGCCAACATACCTCAATTGAGCTTTCCTTAAATTACTACAACGTTCCGGAAATTCTAGCAATCCCAATCTATTTGAGACATAACAAAATTGAACCATAATTAGGAAGATATTCATGGTCTCAGCTCATTTGAGCATTTTATCAAACACTAAATGTGGATTAAGGTTCAAGGTCCTTTTATGGAGGATTCCATCATCCCATAACCCAATCTTTACCATTTTTAGCTCAACAATCTTTCTACACCCTTTGATAATACATGCATGTAAAATAAACAACCCTCTTGCCAAGAAATTATCTTGCTTATTACCCATTTCTAGACAAAATTCGAAATTGAGGGTTAGGGTGTAGAATCGTACCTCTAGGATGAAGACCTAGTGAGTTTCCCTGCTTAATCTTCCAAAACTTGAGCAAGAATTGAAGAATCAATTATAGAGGAACACCTTCTCACTCTAGGGCACTCTCTCTCACTCTAAAATATCAGATTATACCTAAAAAAATGACCCAAAAAGTGTATTTAATGAAATAGGGTCGGGTTTTAAAAACCCAAAAGTGAAGCTCCGGAACAGGTTCTGCGGTCGCATATGCGACCGCATAATGGTTATGCGGACCGCATATCGGTCGCATAATTGGTGTCCAAAATGACCAGAAATCTACTTGAGTCTGCAGTCACTATGCGGTTCACATAACTGTTATGCGGTCGCCTAGTACATCGCATAATAGTTATGCGGTCACATAGTCAATTGCATAATTGCTTTCAACTGACCCAATTAACTGCCTCACTCTGCGGTCCGCAGAGTGATTCTGCAGTCGCATAATAGACCGCAGAAATGCACTTTTTTTGCCAAAAACTTTACTTTACTTTCCTGTGCATTGTTCAACCCAAAAGGTCCGAGCCGCGAAGAATTTCTACAATCCTCATTTCATAGCTCCGTTATATCATTTATGCCTTGTGTGCAAAATTTGAGGTCAATCGGACTTGATTTGATAGGTTCCGACATAGAATGTAGAAGTTAGAAATTCTTAAGTTTCATTAAGCTTTATTGGGTATGATTTGTGATTTTAACATTATTTGATGTGATTTGAGATTTTGACTAAGTCCGTATGATGTTTTAGGAGTTATTTGTATATTTGGTTGAGGTCTCGTGGGTCTCGGCCGAGTACCGGATGGCTAAAAGATTGAATTTCGGACTTGGAATGCTGCTGGAAATTTTCTGATGCTTGTTCTGGTTTCCTTCTTCTCTTTCGCGAGGGGCGTCTCGCGTTTGCGAAGAGGAAATTTGGACTGTCATATTTTGTGCTTCGCGTTCGCGACTGAGGGCACGCGTTCTCGAAGGGTCGAGGTGCAAAGCTTCGCATTCGCGATCGAAGCCTCGCGTTCACGAAGGGGAAATGACCGGAGAGGATTTTTGCCTTCGCGAACCGTGAAGGGCAACTCGCGTTCGCGAAGGCCAAGCCAGGCAAGGCATCGCATTCACGAGGTTGCCTTCGCCTTCACAAAGGGCAATGTTTGGCAGCACAATATTGTGCTTCGCGAACGCAAGGCACTGACCGCGTTCGCGAAGAAGAAATGTCTGGGCAGAGAGTTTAAGTTTAGAAAATGGGACTTAGTCCCATTTTTTCATTTTTACCGATTTGGAGCTCGGATTCAGGCGATTTTTGGGAGATTGTCAGAGAAAACATCGGGGTAAGTGTTCTTAACTCAATTTTGGTTAAATTACCCAAATCCATCACTGTTTTTATCATTTAATTGGTGAATTAGGTTGGAAAAGTTTGAAAACCCTCTTGGATAAATTTGAGGATTTGAGGGCTGAATTGTTATCGGAATTTAGTAATTTTGGTATGGTTAGACTCGTGGTTGAATGAACGTTCATATTTCGTAACTTTCACCGGATTCCGAGATGTGGGCCCCACAGACGATGTTGAGTTAATTTCGGATTTTATTGAAAACAATGTAGTATTTTCTTATAAAATTGATTCCTATAATTTTTTTGACTGTATCGAATTATTTTGGCTAGATTCGAGCCATTCAGAGTTGGATAATTAAGGAAAAGGCCTACTAGTGGATTAAATTGGAGGAAGTCGAGGTAAGTGACTTGTCTAACGTTGTGTGGGGAAAATTCCCCCTAGGATTGATATTGATGTGATAATTGTAATGTATTGAAAGTCATGTACACGAGGTGATGAGTGTGTACACGGGCTAAATGTGGAAGATTATGTCTTTAAATTGTGTATATTATTGATGCATATTAATTAAATTATTTTATCCTGTTATATTCATCATCATTGTTCTATTTTATACTCTTAAATTTGCCTCACATTTTTCCTACTAATTGTTTACATATTTAGTTAAAATTTTAGTTTCTTTTGTTCTGTGCATTACTTGAAGGATGGATTTCTTAATTTAAATATTTTTTTAAAAAATAAAATATTTTACATTTAAAAATTTGATATTTAGACAAGGTGTTGAATTTGTGAATACTATTTTTGCTGAATATTTTGTGAGATTTTTGTACTCATTGTGATAGAGTTGTGAGCTCTTTATTGTGGAAAATATTGTTGTTGATTTATTTCGATATGAGCAGTGAGCTCTTTATTATGGAAAATATTGTTGTTGATTTATTTTGGCATGAGCCGTGAGTTCTTTATTGTGGAAAATATATTGTTGTGCTTTATTTTGGCAAGCTGAAATATTTGGGCACTTGAGATGCAAATTGTGATATATTGTGATATTGATATGCATGCGGTGGTATAAGGTCTGGGTGTTGAAACGCATGCGGTGAGATAAGGATGGCTTGATACGCGTGGCTAGTAGGGGAACTACTAGAAGTCATGCGGTGTAATAAGGGTGGCTAAAACATGGGATGCTATTTCGGGAAAAATATTTTCTTTAAAATTGATTGTGAAAGCTCATGCAGTGATTTAAGAAAATGAGATATTGTGAATTTATTTATGATTTGGGACTACGAGGCGGTACCTCGGGAGTTCCCTTGTTGATATTTCTTTATGGTTGCATTTGCCCTTGATCATTGTTGTGATTTTTTTAAAGTTGTAAATTTCAGTTTTCTTTCCACGAGGTATTATTTGCCCTTATTCTGTGTAATTAAATGGTGACATATTACTTGATTCATTCCATTGCGATTTTATTTTTATTATATTGATAAACATTTCACCATGTCCTTTATTATTTCCAGTAGGGTCTGACCTGACCTCGTCATAACTCTACTGAGGTTAGGCTTGGCACTTACTGGGTACCGATGTGGTGTACTCATAGTACGCTTCTGCATATCTTTTTGTGTAGATCCAGGTACCTCCTACCAGCCCAGACATCAGTGAGCTACCTGTGTACGGAGACTTCGAGGTATATCTGCCAGCGTCCGCAGACTCCGGAGTCCCCTTCTATCCTTATTATGTTGTTTCCTTATTTTCTTTAGACCTTGAGGAATTGAATATAAATTCTTAGAAGCTTATGACTTATTTTTACCGAGTTTTGGGAGTTGTAATTATGTGAATTGCAGATTTATTTATTTCATATTTTTATTGTTATTCCGCATTGATAGTCTTACCTAGTCTTAGAGACTAGGTGCCATCACGACATCCTACAAAGGGAATTTGGGGTCGTGACAAATGAATTGATCCTTAACTCGGCAACATACCTTACTTCCCCTTAGGAATCCATGCTATCGAGCGAAAGAATACCTAACAGTCCTCTAGCGGTTTGTGCTCGTGAACGATCGGGTAACCTCTGTTCGATAGCAAACTTAACTTCCCCTTGTGAATTTGTTATCGAACCAAAGATTATCTAATCGTCCCCGAGTGGAAGCTTGTGTGTTTGCCTTGCTATCAAAGGTCATATTGTTGTTGTCTTCGTAGTATGCTTTCTGTCACTACCTCATTAAAAACCTTGCTAGAAAAACCCAATTAGGTCAAAAACTGGACGAAGGGAAAAAGCGTACATCACATACTTTCCGCTTGAATAATGTTCATCGGCAATAATATATTTTGAGGTGTGCCACGTTCCAGTTGCTGGGTAACTTGTCTCCATTCTGGTTCTCCAACTCGTATGAACTTTTCTAACTAATAGCTGAAATCCGGTAGGTACCTTCACACGTTGGACCTAGCTTCCCCGCGTTGAGCTCCCAGGTACTTTGGGTTACTTTCCTTAGAACCAAGTCTCCTACTTTGAAATAACGGAAGTTGGCTCTTCGATTATTATATCGCTCCATTCTCTGCTTTTCAGCTGCCATCCTTACATGCGCTAAGTCTCGATGTTCCTCGAGCAGTTCTAAGTTGATTAGCATTGCTTCTTCGTTAGATTCATTATTTGTCTGAGAATATATCAAAGTGGGTTCGCCCACTTCTATTGGGATTAGGGCTTCAGCACCGTAAATAAGGGAAAAGGGAGTTTCTCCTGTGCTCGATTTGGCCGTCTTTTGGTGGGACCATAGAACTTCGGGCAATTCTTCGGGCCATTTTCCTTTCGCTGCTTCCAACCTTTTCTTGAGGTTTTGTATAATCATTTTGTTCGTTGACTCCGCTTGACCATTTGTGCTCGGATGATAAGGAGAAGATGTGATCCTCTTTATTTTCAAGTCTTCGAGGAACTTTGTAATTTTTGCACCGATGAACTGTGGTCCATTGTCGCATGTTATCTCTTTTGGTATTCTGATCTTCTGATAAGAACTTGCTTCCACCCATTTAGAAAAATAATCAGTCAAAATTAAAAGAAGCCTTACATTTCCGGGAGCCGGTGGCAGCGGTCCGATGATGTCCATCCCCCATTTCATGAACGACCATGGGGAAAAAATCGAATGTAAGGGTTCTGCCGGTTGATGTACCAGTTATGCATAGCGTTGGCACTTTTTCGTATGAAATCTTTGGCGTCTTGTTCCATGCAAGGCCAATAATATCCTGCTCGTACCAATTTCAGCACCAAAGACTCTGCGCCTGAGTGATTGCCGCATATCCCTTCATGGTTTTCTCTCATGACATAGTCAGCTTCTGATGCTCCTAAATACCGGGCCAGCGGGCCTTGGAAAGATTTTCTACACAATTGGCCTTTCCTGAAGCTATAACGTGCAGCTTTGGCGTATAACGCCCATGACGCTTTGGGATCTTCGGGCAACTTCCCATGCTCGAGGTAGTTGATTATTTCATTTCTCCAGTCCCAGACCAGATTAGCCGAATTCACCTCATAGTAACCATCCGTATCCAAGACTGAGCTCATCAAATGTACCACCGTTCCAGACTCTGATCCCTTTATTTTCGTTGACTATCTTAAGTTTGCTAATACATTTGCTTCTGCGTTATCCTCCCTCGGGATATGAGTAATTGACCACTCTCGGAATCGTACCAAAATAGCCTGGACCTTTACCACGTATTGTTGCATATGTTCTTCTTTGGTATCAAAGATCTCGTAGATCTGATTTACCACCAACTGTGAGTCACATTTGATTTCGATAACCTCCGAAACAAGTCCCCAGGCCAATTCGAGCCCTGCAATCAAAGCTCCATGCTCTGCTTCATTGTTAGTTAAAAGGATTGTTCCGATGGCCTGCCTTAAGGTTTCCCTCGAAGGCGTGATTAAGACTATTCTGAGCCCGGACCCTTTTACGTTCGAAGCTCCATCCGTAAATAAGGTCCAAACCCCCGATGTTGATTCCGACACTATTACTACCTCCTTGGTTGCCAGAGGTAGTAGTCCCGGACTAAAATCGGCCACGAAGTCAGCCAAGACTTGTGACTTAATTGCAGTCCTTGGTTTATATTCTATGTCAAATTCACTCATTTTGACGGCCTATTTGGCCAATCTACCCGAGAGCTAGGGTTTGTGGAGGATGTTCCGCAAAGCAAAAGTAGTTACCATAGCTATCGGGTGGCATTCGAAGTAGGGCCTCAGCTTTCGAGCGGCGACAACAAGAGCTAAGGCCAGTTTTTCCAAATATAGGTAGCGAATTTCTGTTCCTGTTAAAATTTTGCTAACGTAATAAATGGGAAATTGCGTACCTTTGTCCTCCCGGACTAGAATCGCACTTACCGTAACTTCTGAAACCACGAGGTAGACTAACAGTGTTTCACCTTCTTTTGGTTTTGAGAGCAATGGAGGGCTCAATAAGTATTTCTCCAGATCCCTCAGAGCCTGTTGGCATTCCGGTGTCCATTCGAAATTCTTCTTCTTTTTGAGCAGTGTGAAGAAGCAATGACATTTTTTCGATGACCAGGACATGAACTTGCTCAAAGATACTAATCTTCCTGTGAGCCTTTGGACTTCCTTTACGTTCGACAATTGATCCGGGATATCCTCTATGGCATTGATTTTGTCGGGCTTTACTTCAATTCCCCTTTGTGAGACCATAAATCCCAGGAACTTACCAGAACTGACCCTGAACACGCACTTCTCGGGGTTAAGTTTCATGTTATACTTCCTCAGGATGTCAAATGTTTCTTGTAAATATTTAAGGTGGTCACCTGCATTCAAAGACTTAACGAGCATATCGTCTATATAAACTTCCATGGTCTTTCCTATTTTCTTTTCAAACATCTTATTTACGAGCCGTTGATAAGTGGCTCCAGCGTTTTCAACCCGAAGGGCATTACATTGTAACAATATGTACCAAAATTTGTTATAAACAAAGTTTTTTCCTGATCTTTCGGATTCATCTTAATTTGGTTGGACCCGGAATAAGCATCAAGGAAACTCATCAACTCATGCTGTCCGTGGCATCAATCATTTGATCGATATTTGGCAGTGGGAATGAGTCTTTCGGGCACACCTTATTAAGATCTTTATAGTCTACGCACATGCAAAATTTATTGATCTTCTTAGGAACTACTACTACATTGGCTAGCCAGTTCGGCTATCTTACCTCTCAGACCGAACCAATTTTCAGTAAGCGGGTTACCTCTTCTTTGACGAATTTATTCCTGGTCTCGGCAATAGGGCGTTTCTTCTGCCTTACCGGAGGTATGTTGGGATCCAAACTCAGCTTATGCACGGCTATTTCCGTTGGGATACCTGTCATATCCTCATGCGACCATGCAAAACAATTAGCGTTAAGTTTAAGGAATTCAATAAAACCAGACCTGAGCTCGGGGTGTAGTCTTGTCCCAAAATGAAAATTTCTTTCTAGGAATTCTTCGAACAATTCCACTTGCTCCAGTTCCTCCGCCGCGGACTTCGTTGCATTCGTCTCTTCTGGAACTTGGAAATATATCGGCACCTAATATTGTTCTGATGACTAACTCCTTCTAACTCGGTAAAAGGCGTTGGTTCCCAGGCTAACTCCTTCTAACTCAGGAAAAGGCATTGGTTCCTATAATTGCTATGCCTGTGCTCCATGCCTTTGCTGCTAGAAACTGAGATTACATTTATCTCCCTTGCTACAGTTGATCACCTCTTATCTGCTTGATCCCTTCGGGCATTGGAAACTTCAGTAATTGTTGAAGGTACAACTTTCATCTCGTGTAACCATGGCCTTCCCAGAATAATGTTGTATCCTATGTCACCATCTACTACTTCAAAGAGAGTTATTTTCATTACTCCTTCAGCATTTGTGAGCAGCAAAATCTCTCCCCGGGTTGTCACACTTGTAAGGTTGAAACCAGCGAGGAGCTTTGTTGCCGGAATAATACTTCCGGTGAGTTTAGTTTGCTCCAATACTCTCTATTGTGGCCTGTTAGAGCTCTCTTCAACCTGCTCATGGTATGATATTAGCCGAACTTTCTGGATCCACTAGAACATGTTTAATCTTAAAATCTAACACATTTAAAGAAATTACTAGTGCGTTGTTGTGTGGTAACAACAATCCGTCTGCGTCTTCCTTCGTGAAAGTGATATCGTCTTCCCGGAGTCTGTTACTGTGAGTTATCGATATTTTCGTCTTCTTTGCTGCCAAAAAGGTGACCCCGTTAATCTCATTCCCCCAGAAGATCATATTGATCGTTTGGCATGGGGGCTCTTCTCCTGCTTTCGGAAGTTCCGCGTTGTCTCTGTTACGACCATAATTGTTCTTGGCTCGATCAAGTTATTGCTTGAAACTCAAGAAGGCTCTCCTTCAGCTTTCGGGAAGCGTCTGAACTTCTTGGATTCAAACCCTTGGTGAATGCTTCAGCTGCCCATTCATCTGGGACGGTCGGGAGCAACATTCTTTCTTTCTGGAATCGAGTAACAAACTCTCGTAATAATTCAGATTCTCCCTGTGTGATCCTGATTATGTCGGCCTTTCGGGCTTGCACTTTTCTTGCCCCGGCATGAGCCTTAATTAAAGAATCTACGAGAACCTCTAAGGAATCTATGCAATGCTCTGGTAATAATGAATACCACGTTAGAGCTCCCCTCATAAGAGTTTCTCTGAATTTCTTTAACAACACATATTCAATTCCGCGAGGAGCTAAATTATTTCCTTTCACCGCCGTTGTATATGTAGTAATATGCTCCTGTGGGTCTGAAGTTCCATCATACTTTAGAATTTCAGGCATTTTGAATAGCTTCGGGATTAGTTCTGGTGTTGCACTCTGCTTGTATGGTAATTGAATATACTTCTTCAAGTTCAGACCTTTCAATACTGGTGGCGCGCCCGGGATTTGATCCATACGGGCTTTTACTTCCCTCATGAACCGCAAAAGTTCATCCTTGAATGGATCGTTATCGTTTTTGAGACCGAATCTGCTCCCCCCAGCACCATCGGAGCCAACTTCACCCCTGGGAGTGTTGTCGTCGACTCTCTGTGTTGTTTGGTCTACGGGAACAACGGAAGGAATTGGATCTCATATGTTTGCATTATTCGAAGCACCTGATAGTGCCTGCTTTAGTTTCGTCATAACCTGATCCTGCCGCGTGAGATGGCCTAGAATGATTGCATGTTGCTCTTGCTAAACCCTCACCGCATCCGCTACATGCTCCTCATCAGCATCATCGGGAGTTGTCTCCCGAACCTGTCGAGGGTACCGCCTGTCATGCACTGGCGTGGCGTTATTCCCCTCACTATGGGTGTCACTGATTGAATCCTTGAAATGAGGCCGATCCCCTCTAATTTTAGAGTTGCGTGTGTCGTTAACAATGTTATCTGCTATTTTTCGTGATTTTTTTCTAAGACAAAGTAATCAAAGCACGTTAGTAAAAAAGGGAAGGATCAATTTAATTGCACGGTGGGCGCCAAACTATTTATCCATAAAATGCTACAATTGAATTTAGCCAACTTTGGGTCAAATTCTTTTTTTGGACTCTACTTCTCGCTGCATACTTCTTCTTGCTAACCTACGATTTGTTGGACAACAATATGCCGATTTTTGTTAAATTCTTGGTTTGGTCTCTACCGTCTACTTTTTCCTCCTTGCTTATTCCGTTTTTCACAACAAAACAATACGCTTCCTTATTTAATTAAATCCAGTTTGTGTAGGGTTCAGATTTATTGTATGACTCTATGTAGGAAAAGAATAAGCCAGTTATTCCTATTAAAGATGTCATTGTTCCACATTATTCATGGTTCTCTACAGGTATTGGTGTGGAAAGAAGCAAATTTCTCCAAAAGTATTATTAGTTCTCTCTATTGCTCCCGTTTTTCGTAATTGAGTAATGCTTTAGGGTCATGTATGAATTAGAGAGAAAAATAATGACATTTTAACTTTTATTGTAATTATTTTTTGTGTCGTACTTGTTTACCCGTAAAACGATACAGTTAAATTTATACGTGGTTTCTAGACAGATAAACTAATTTGATCTTGAAATAATGCAATAAATGAAGAAATACACGATACTTAGACTTAGAATGTAAATGAAATAACAAAGATGATGATTCCGTGAACACAATTTTCGGGAACAGCTATGATGAGACCAAAAGGCAAGAAAGTATAATTGTAGAAAGCTTTGTATAGAATAGAGTGTAAGTTTTGCCAGATAATTCGTATCTCCTTTACAATGACAACTGAGCTCACTATTTATAGCTATCTCTAGGGAAGGAAGTCCTAGGATCATATACTCCTTTAATGTCAATTATGAGGGTCATTGATGAATACGTAACGGTGAATATAAATGCCAAATTCTCTGTAACGGACCGCCGCTCTTAATGTTGCAGAATATTTCCTATTAAATGTTACCGGGCGCAGAGCATTTAACACACCTTTATTAACGTTATCCTTTCCGGTGACAAGCGGAACGGCTGTGTTCGGTCTTCGTCCATCCCTGTCTTGAGTTTCACGTGTCTTCCCTTTCGACGACCACGTATCATATCATATTTCACCCTATATAGTACCTTTATATTTCGTCATAGTTTTTAGTTTTGGATATCAAAGTCTCTTATATTGACGTAATATTTAAGTTTAAATTTTATATCTTTAGAGATCAATGGTCTATGCTATTTCAACAAATGTTAGTGTAACAATATTAATTTTCAGCTTTACCTTTAGAGTTTAACTCTGCCTGGGGCAATGAAACAAAGTGGTTCAATGCCCTTAGTAATCGAGAATTTGTATGGTTTAAAACTTCAAGAATCCGTTGGTCATCGTATGCAAAAAGAAACTTAGAATTTGATTGTTTTTAGACTTCCTCATAAATTCATATTAGGCAAAAATTCAATACATTATTTGTTATATCTAGCATTCTAATATCTTAGAGATAATATATAGATTATTCAACCAAATTAGATATTATTTTGCAGCTGTTGTGTATTGAGCATTTTGTTAGCTTGTAGACAATAAATAGATTAATTAATAAAGGGTTATTTTATTATTTATATCTCTCTTATTAATTTAATTTGGTGTCCCTTCATATAAATAATTGACTAAACCATCATGTATTATTATTAACGTGCAACGCACGTTCATAAAAACTAGTACTATATTAAACGCACGAAGACCCTTAGCGAAATATTGTTCGTCTTTTTTTACCCTTTTAGAATAGAGTTTACAACGAAAAAAATAGTCATTTTATTATTTTTCTAATATTTAGCAATAGTTATTTTAATTAATTTCCTACTATTTAGGAATAGTTACCTTTTATGTGTAGTGTTTTTCTTTGTTTTGTTTTGTTAGTGAACTAGAAAATTTCGTATATTTTGGAGTGTTAGACGTTTCATTTTAGGTTTAGGAGGGTAAGAGTATTAAATTCTTGCAATTCACATTAGGTTTCGTTTATTTTCTAATTTCATTTATATTTAGATTTCTCCTTTTAGGTTTAGGAAGGGTTTTTTAGTTAATAAAATTTAGGGGTTTCTTTAGTTAATAAACACTTGATAGATTAATTCTTTATAAATATATGCTAGGGAAAACATTGCATTTTGAACTCCTTTTCAGTTAAGGAGTTTTTATTGTTTTAATAATTCTTTTGTGATTTTTTTGGTAACAACTGTGAATATTACCATTTATAACAAAATCATTATACTTAAAGAGCACTTAATACCACAACCACCTTCTAGGAAGGGTGTAGTGGAAACTAAGCCTCTAGACAAATACTACTTACAATTATATAGTGATCCTTTGCAGAAATTCTCTACATGTTTGAGCCTTTTTTAATCTAACTTTTGTATCTATTCTTTCTATAACATCTTGCTTAATTTGTGTTACTACATCCTCTATATTTACATTGACACCTTTGACTTTCTCCAGTTTCTAGCCCTCCACGTATGGTAGAATATTGATCCAAATATTGCTGCTATTAATTTTTTCTTGGTCTGCTTCCAATTCTTCGTCTTTATTCACTCCAAAGACTTCCTGATGTCTCCCTCCTGTATTTGAACACCAGCCCAAACTGTAACTGTTCCTCTGAGTGCTGTGATCCAGCTACATGCAACAAACAAATGATTGCTATTCTTCTTCTGCTCTAGCATCACATAAACAACAACTTCCATCTTCAACTTGGATATGCAGTTTTCGAAGCCTATCCTTTGTTAATACTCTGCCTTGTGCTCCTAACCACATAAAGAACTTGTACTTTGGTTGTGCAATTGCACTCCATATTAAGTCTGCTATGTTCAATCTGGGCATATCTCCCAGTAGAACTGTATAACTTCTACTTATTGAGTATACTCCTTCAGAAGTTAGAGAATAGTGGTCTCGCTCGTACCAGAAATTCTTTTGTGATTTTGAAGATGCACAATTTGACTTTATATAATTCTTCTTCTTTTAGAATCGTACCACGAGTACTTCTAAAAAAGAAGTTACAATTCCAGTTTTCATCATCAAAACTTTGTTGTTCAGTAGCAGCTGCAAAATTAAGGGTTTTCATGTTGTCTTTCTTTGAGCAAAAAAAATTTGTAGTTGAATTTTACATTCACATATTTGTAATAGTAGTTATATTTTATATTCACGTGTTTGTATTAGTAGTTATATTTTATATTCACGTATTTTTATTAGTAGTTAACTTTGTATATGTTCACATATTAGCAACAAGAAAAAAAATCTATTTTTTGTAAAAGTAAAATAAAATCAAATACGACGAGTAGTTAGATCCTGAGCTAAACCTTAGATATCCATGTGGATTACTTTGGGAGTTAAGTCGAAGATCTTGGTAATCTTGTCAGTAGTTGATAAATTGCAATTGCAGTTTTCTTTCATAATATTTTCTTATGGCCTCACCTCTGAAACTGGGCAAAACTGTGTCACGACCCAAAATCTTAACTGTCGTGATGGCGTCTATCTCAATACTAGGCAAGCCGACAATCTCAATAAACCACCATATTTTTTAAGTTTGAAAACGTGATAATTTAATTCAGCGGAAGAAATCTCACAAATACAAATATAACAGTCCCAAAACCCGGTGTCACTTAGTACATGAGCATCTAATATGAATACAACGTCTGATTGATAAAAATCACTATCTGAATGTATTGAACAATACAATAACTGAAGGAAAGAGAGACAAGGTCAGCGGACGCCAGGCAACTACCCTGATAGTCTCCAACTAGTAACACACTAAGGTCTAACAGCCGCCGTGTCCAGAAGCACCTGGATCTGCACACAAGGTGTAGAGTGTAGTATGAGTACAACCAACTCAATAAGTAACAAGGCTAACCTCTGAGCTGAAAGTATTGACGAGCTCCGCAGGTACAGTCCAGTATAAATAATGGTACAAAAAAATAGGCATGCTTTCAAGTTCAACAGTACAACTCAGTACAAGTGAAATAGATCAATACTGCATGATATGAGGAATATGACATCTCAATAGAAAGACCTCATGTAAATACTGGTCACAAATTATTCGGCCACTCGGTACGGTTTATGGCTAATCCAGCCTGGGGGTGTTCCAACCCATATATAAATACACATCGACTGACAATCAATCACTCAGTATCGTATAAGGCCAATCCAGCCCTGGGGTAATTTATCCCCAAATATAAATGATACAGACAAGATCCATATCCAGGTAAATTCATTACAATATAAATAAGTAAGGCAAGTCCTTGCCCTGGAAAATCCATCCCGAATATGTATAATCATCTACGCTCACTGGGGTGTGTACAGACTCTGGAGGGGCTTCTTCAGCCCAAGCGTGATATAAAGCCTTTATGGCCTATTGTAGGCGGGCAGTACCGAACCGTATAATAATAAAGCTGTCACGACCCAAAAATCCCACCACAGGCATCGTGATGACACCTAGTCTCTAAGACTAGGTAAGCCGATTTCAATTACATTTTTTTTTTGGAGCCATTTTATTTTAATTAAATAAGTAACCAAAACAAACAGCGGAACAAATATGAATGTACAACCTCTCAAGACTGGTAGTACTAAGTCACGAACTCTAACTGAATACATGAAATGATCACGAGGAACGAATATACAATACTGTTTGATTAAAAATTAACAGTACAATGAAATGAAAAGACTCCAAGGGACTGCGACGACTAAGCAGCTCTACCTTGAATCCTTACGATCACGCTTTAACTCTTCTCAAGATCAATAAATCCAATACCTGGCTCTGCACAAAAATGTGCAGAAGTGTAGTATGAGTACACCACGGTCGGTACTCAGTAAGTATCAAGACTAACCTCAGTGGAGTAGAGACGAGGTACAGTCAAAACATTCACTAGTCTAATAGCATGTGCAATATAATATTCAAAATAATAGAAAGAAGATAACAATAAGGGCAACATAAAACAACCAGTAATATGCACATCAGACAATAAGAATACTATTAATAAATATAATTACACACAATAAATCAAATCCTTCAAATAAATGTCTTTCACATATAATTCTTTCAAACAACTCTCTTCCAAATATAATTTTCTCAAATAATTACCTTTCAAATATAATTCTTTCATATAATACCTTCTACATAAAAATCCTTTCAAATAAATATTTTGAATATAATTCTTTCAATTAAAAAGTCACCATGTGACACCTCATTTCATAATCATAAAAATACGGGTCTCAGCCCATTTTCATATTTTTTGTAAACACGGGTCTCAACCCATTATTCATAATTTTACAGAACCTCGTGCCCATAATTAAATCATCATATTTTCCCCGGCACCTCGTGCCCTCATTTCATATCACAACTGCACGGACAATTCACGTGCCAAATATCATTATCATTTAATCACAGCACCTCGTGCCCACAAATCATATGACAACTGCACGGACAATCCACGTACCAATATCCTCGTTATTTACTCACGGTACCTCGTGCCCACATTTTGTTTTATAATCCGCCTGAAAATAGCCACAGGCTCTCAATTTCAACATAAATCAGATTGTCATCAATTTACCAATAATTGCACAAGGTATAAAAATAAACACAAGAATATCACAACATCACATGAAAATTATCAACCCCACATCATCACATATCGTCCCTGACAATAGCCACCCTTATCGCTCCTATTGCTACCGTTATCGCTCCGCCCAGACAATATTCCAACAAACACAACCACAGTGAAATGCCACCCTTATACCCACATAATATCAACGGTGAAATTCCACCCTTATATCTTCAAAATAATAATTAACACAACACAATAATTTACACGAAAAATTATCACGGTAACATAATAAAATCAATTCATATCACAATTTGCCTAATGGCTACAATCCAAAAATACAACCAAGTCAATTAATTTCACAACAAATAGTCGAAGGCTCCACACAATGTGTACAATACCCAAAAATAATCAAAATAGATAAAAATTACTCAACATAAAGCAAAGTCTTTATTAACTCTATATTTTCAATAATTATATAAACACCTCTTCTTAAGCTTATTTAATTAATTATTTGCAGAGGGAAAAATCCAAAATGAAATTAAATTCCAATAATTATCAAACCAACAAATTCACGGAATTTCATAAATAATCAAATAAAAATCACATCAAATTGTCATATGACAATAGAGTCAACAACAAGGATTTAGGCATGACAAATAGATGATTAAAAATATGCCAACAATTATCCAATTTACTACACAATATGCTAAAGACTTTAACTCAATAAAATTTGTACATATAAACCAAGTACATACTCGTCACCTCGCGTACATGGTTTCAATTACACAAATTGCACAAAAAACTCAATGCCTAAGGGGAAATTCCCCCACTCGAGGTTAAGCAAGACACTTACCTTTTTGAAGTTAGGTCGATATTCCAAAATAGCTTTCTCACATGAATTGACCTCCAGACGGCTTCAATCTTTCTTGAGCCTTCCTTACATTACTACGAGATTTCGGAAATCCTAGCAACTTCAATCTGTTTATAAACATAACAAAAGTGAATCATAATTAGGAAGATTTTCATGGTTTCAGCTCATTTGAGCATTTTATCAAACACTAGGTGTGCAAATTTGGTTATAAGGTTCTTCTACAAGATTTCCTTCATTCCACAACCCAATCTTTACTTATTTGATCTCAACAATCTTCCCACAAACCTTATTGGTACAAGAATATATACATAATACTCTTACACCCAAGAATCATACTCTCAATCACCAATCTTTTACCCCAAACTCGAAATTGAAGACTAGGGGTTGAATCTTACCTCTTTGATGAAGATCTTGTGATTAGCTTCCTTGATTCTTGAAGATTGGATGATTAGAATATTAGGTTCCCTCCTTATCTCTCTAAAATGCTCTTACCTATCTCTAAAATCCTCAGAAAAACACCGCAAAGTAAGCCCCAAAGCCTATTTATCAAAATGGGGTCGGGTTATGAAAATAGAAAAATTAAGCCTCCAAAAGCATGTATGCAGTCGCATAATGGACCGCAGAATGGGTATGCGGGCCGCAAAATTGATCGCAAAATAGGTGCCCAAAACTGGGCTCTTCTGGTCCATTCTGCGACCAGTTTGCGGTCGCAGAAGCAGTTTTGCGATCGCATAACTGTTTTGCGATCGCATAATTGGTCGCAGAATTACATTTTTCCAGCCTTTGGTAATTTGATCATAACTTCTTGTAGGAATATTCAAATGACAAACGGTTTGAAGAGTTGGAAACTATACACATAGACCTTTCATTCGATAGGTAGAACACCATATAACGCATCATATCAAGAGAGGTATACTCGTTGGAAGTTAGGTCTTGTGCGAACTCACTTGAAACTTTAGTCTATTATGAAATTTCCAACTTCAACATTCGATGCCGAAACCTATCGAATCAAGTCCGATTAATCTCAAATTTTGCACAAAAATCATAAGTGGCATAACGTACCTATTCAAATTTCTAGAATTAGATTCCAACCTCGTTATAAAAAATTCAACCTTTGATCGGTCTTTCCGAAAATCATCTATTTTCCAACTTTCGCCAAAATACGTCAAATTGTCCTATGGACTTCCAAATCCAAATCCGAACATGCGCCTAAGTCTGAAATCCCCATACAAAGCTATTGACATCATCAAAATTCTATTCCGAGGTTGTTTGCTCAAAAGTCAACTCTTTGGTCAACTCTTTCCATTGAAGCTTCAAAATGAGAATTTCTCTTTCAATTAAATTCTAAATCTTCCGAAAATTAAACTCGACCACACCCGCGGGTCATAATACATATTATGAAGTTGCCCGGGACCTTAAGTCGTTGAACGGGGCATTAATTCTTAAAATGACAAGTCGGGTCGTTACATTCTCCACCTCTTAAACATATGTTCGTCCTCGAACGTGCCAAGAATATTTCTGAAGACTTTAAATTACTGAGTGTATTCTTACACACATACTTTTGGGTGATTCTACGTTCCCAAAATTTAATACGGGTCCGACGATACCATCTCAATTGAGATTACTTCTTTTCTCCATTTTTATAAGCTTTAAAGCAAATTCCCTAACTCTCCAATCATTTCCAAAAGGCCTGATTTTCACTTCGACACACGGTCTCAACTGGCTATAGTAACTCGTGCCTATGCATACATCAACTTTCTTGATAGTATTGAAATACTTCAAAAAATAATCCGGGTTGCTACATTCTTTCCCGCTTAGAATCATTCATTCTCAAACACATAACATATTTATCTCTTCCTTTGCAAATCTCAAACCTCCAAATTTTACTAACTCCCAAATATTTCAGAAATTTTGGCAGAGTCCCCCCTGTAATTGGTCTTATCCACCTGCCAGAGTAACACCAAAACAACTCCTAACAACACATCCACAACCCAACAAAATATCCTAAGGTGTATATTAATAACACCAATCTCAGCATTACAAGCACTGCATTATCATAATGATATCAGGACATGAAGCACATCATATGTATGCTCATCACCTCATCTCTGGTCTTAAAAGCTGTTCATAATTAATTCTAGCATTATCAACTAATCTCATATTAACCACTACCTCATTTCAAATTTTCACAATACTGACAACAGAATGTGAGGCATGAAGACCTCATCGTTGCTTACTCGAATTAATGAGTCATATTTAACGCCACCTGGGCACTCATCTCATAGGTAAAAACTCAATGTTTACAGCACGAAAATGGCTCAGTATGTACAGAAAAATATTCAAGAATTATCAAATAAGCCTAACAGGTATGACTTCCTATTAATACTATTGTACAATTAAATTTCACACAGGGAAAATTTTAAACTCATAAATATTTTACCACACGGACCTCGTCCTTACATAACTTCCATCGCGGCTTGCAGCCCAGTTTAAATATTTCACATCATGTAAAAATGCGAGAATCTCGTCCTCAACTCCAAATCACAAGTATGTTGCACATTGTGCCAACTAAAATTTTTAATTTTCTTTCTTTCTTCTTTTCAATATATTTCATAAATAATTTTCACAATATATAATGAACCCTCCTACCGGTAGGGCATATAATTCATAAAATTTGGAATCAATTATTTCGAAATAAATTAAACCCACTGTAATGAATAATAAAAATTACTTTTGGGCTTATAGACCTCAATAATGTACCAAAAATAAAATGACAGATACGGGTTCACATCTTTAAATCTCCCAACAGGGATAAATATATAAGTGGGTCACAAATTTACGAAACTCACCCATAAGTGGAGCATAATAGGAGGACTCACCTCAATATTCAGAATCGAATCAAATTAAGGAAAATATCCTTTTATAATAAAATCAGGATCGTATCTGTAACAACACCATCTGGTGTTTTGTCCTCAGCCAAATTATAGTGATTAAATCAACGGGTCGGGCCTCCACCTCTTAAGCGCCCACTACCCGCCTATCCTCCACCTCTAGCTGACTATGCACATGGAGTATCAACTGGAATAAAGCTTATGGCGGGAGTGTTCAGATGAAATCCACCCCTCCCAAGTCTGGGGCAATCTCTCATGATATGCCTAGTATCACCACACTCATAACAACCCCTATGAGATTGCGACTGCTCGTACTGAGTCTGTATCGGATAACTGGAATAAGCACTGTAAGAATCTCGTGTCGGTGGTGCACTGTAAACTGGAGCACTCTGAGTAATCTGATGTGCGGACTGAGCAGACCAACTACTCGAGCCTACGCTATAATGGGTTCTAGCTGAAGAGTAAAACCCACTGAATTCTCCAGACCTTCGAGACCTTTTGGCCTTCTTAGACTCCCTTTCCTCACCTAAAACACCCCCAATCTTCCTTGCAATCTCCGCTACTTGTTGAAATGGAGCATCAGTTTGCAACTCTCGAGCCATGCATATTTTAATATCGTAATCGAGCCCCTCAATGAATCTGCGGACCCCTTCTCTGATTGTAGGAACTAAGATAGGTGCATGACGGGCTAACTCACTAAACCTGATAGCATAATCTGACACTGTCATATTGCCATGACGCAACCGTTCAAACTCTGTGTGCCACACATCTATGAGAGTCTGGGGAACAAACTCTTTCAAGAACATTTCCGAAAATTGAGCCCAAGTTAGTGGTGTGGCATCGGCTGGTCTACCTTCTTCATAGATTTGCCACCACCGATATGCTGCGCCTGAAAGTTGAAATGTAGTAAAGGAAACTCTGCTAACTTTCACAATATCCATGGTGCGGAGAATACGGTGACAATTTTCCAGAAATCCTTGGGCATCCTCTGTAGCTGTGCCGCTGAAAGTTGGTGGATCATATTTCTTAAAACTTTCAAGTCTCTTTTGTTCTTCTTTTGATGACTCGAGTCTGACCTCAGGCCAAACCGGAATAACAGGTTGTACCGGTACTACACCTGGAACATGTCCAACGTGAACCTGCTGCTCTGGAGTTTTGGTAGGAGTCTGAGCTACTCCCCCAATCTGCGGAATGTTTGGTGCAACAGAGATCAATCCCGCCTAAGTTAATATACCAAACATACTCAGGAACTGTGCTAAAGTCTCTTGAAGTCCTGGGGTAACAACAAGTGCTTCTGGTACCTGTCCCCCAACTGGAGCTACTAGTGGCTCCTCAACTGTTGTTCTGACAGGTGCTCTAGTCACCGCACGTGCCCTTCCTCGACCTCTACCTCGGCCCCGGCCTCTTGCAGCCCTAGCAGTATGTGCGGATGCTTGCTCAGCTAACCCAGTAGCACGTGTCCTCACCATCTGCGAGAGAATGGAGATACAAAGGTTCAAATTCCAAATTCAACAAATTCTGCATGACAGTAATGAAAGAAATGGAAATTTCCTAACAGTTCTGTAGCCTCTCGAAGATAAGTACAGCCGTCTCCGTACCAATTCGCAAGACTCTACTAGACTCATTTGTGACTCGTAGAACCTATGAACCTAGAGCTATGATACCAACTTTTCACGACCCAAAAATCCCACCACAAGCGTCGTGATGGCACCTAGTCTCTAATACTAGGTAAGCCGATTTTAATTATATTTTTTTGGAGCCTTTTTAATTAAATAAGTAACCAAAACTAACAGCGGAACAAATATGAATGTACAACCTCCCAAGACTGGTAGTACTAAGTCACAAACTCTAACTGAATACATGGAATGATCACGAGGGCCGAATATACAATACTGTTTGATTAAAAATTAACAGTACAATGAAATAAAAAGACTCCAAGGGACTGCGACGACTAAGCAGCTCTACCTTGAATCCTTACGATCGTGCTTTATCTCTTCTCAAGACCAATAACTCCAATACCTGGCTCTGCACAAAAATGTGCAGAAGTGTAGTATGAGTACACCACGGTCGGTACCCAGTAAGTATCAAGACTAACCTCAGTGGAGTAGAGACGAGGTATAGTCAAGACACTCATTAGTCTAATAGCTTGTGCAATATAATATACAAAATAATAGGAAGCAGATAACAATAAGGGCAACATAAAACAACCAGTAATATGCACAATAGACAACAAGAATACCATTAATATCGCTTAACAATTAATAAATATAATTATACACAATAAATCAAATCCTTCAAATAAATGTCTTTCACATATAATTCTTTCAAATAACTCTCTTCCAAATATAATTTTCTCAAATAATTACCTTTTAAATATAATTCTTTCATATAACACCTTCTACATAAAAATCCTTTCAAATAAATATTTTGAATATAATTCTTTCAATTAAAAAGTCACCAGGTGACACCTCGTTTCATAATCATAAAAATACGGTTCTCAGCTCATTTTCATATTTTTCGTAAACACGGGTCTCAACCCATTCTTCATATTTCCACGGCACCTCGTGCCCATAATTAAATCATCATATTTCCCTCGGCACCTCGTGCCCTCATTTCATATCACAACTGCACGGACAATTCACGTGCCAAATATCATTATCATTTAATCACAACACCCCGTGCCCACAATTCATATCACAACTGCACGGACAATCCACGTGCCAATATCCTCATTATTTACTCACGGCACCTCGTGCCCACATTTCATTTTATAATCTGCCTGAAAATAGCCACAGGCTCTCAATTTCAACATAAATCAGATATTCATCAATTTACCAACAACAAGAAAAATTGCACAAGGTATAAAAATAAACACAAGAATATCACAACATCACATAATAATCATCAACCCCACATCATCACATATCGTCCCTGACAATAGCCATCCTTATCGCTCTTATTGCCACCCTTATCACTCCTATAGCCACCCTTATCGCTCCGCCCAGACAATATCAATAGCCACCCTTATCGCTCCTATTGCCACTTTTATCGCTCCTATTGCCACCCTTATCGCTCCTATTGCCATCCTTATCGCTCCGCCCAGACAATATTCCAACAAATACAACCACAGTGAAATGCCACCCTTATACCCACATAATATCAACGGTGAAATTCCACCCTTATATCTTCAAAATAATAATTAACACAACACAACAATTTACACGGGAAATTATCACGGCAACATAACAAAATCAATTCATATCACAATTTGCCCAATGGCTACAACCAAAATTCTAAAGATACAACCAAGTCAATTAATTTCACAACAAATAGTCGAAGGCTCCACACAATGTGTACAATACCCAAAAACAATCAACATAGATAAAAATTACTCAACATAAAGCAAAGTCTTTATTAACTCCAAATTTTCAATAATTATATAAATACCTCTTCTTAAGCTCATTTAATTAATTATTTGCAAAGGGAAAAATCCAAAATAAAATTAAATTCCAATAATTATCAAACCAACAAATTCACGGAATTTCATAAATAATCAAATAACAATCACATCAACTTGTCATATAACAACAGAGTCAACAACAAGGATTTAGGCACGACAAATAGATGATTAAATATATGCCAACAATTATCCAATTTACTACACAATATGCTCAAGACTTTAACTCAATAAAATTTGCACATATAAACCAAGTACGTACTCGTCACCTCGCGTATATAGTTTTCAATTACTCAAATTTCACATAAGACTCAATGCCTAAGGGAAAATTCCCCACTCGAGGTTAAGCAAGACAATTACCTTTTTGAAGTTAGGTCGATATTCCAAAATAGCTTTCTCACGTGAATTGACCTCCGGACGGCTCCAATCTTTCTTGAGCCTTCCTTACATTACTACGAGGTTTCGGAAATCCTAGCAACTTCAATCTTTTTATAAACATAACAAAAGTGAACCATAATTAGGAAGATTTTTATGGTTTCAGCTCATTCGAGCATTTTATCAAACACTAGGTGTGCAAATTTGGTTACAAGGTTCTTCGACAAGATTTCCTTCATTCCACAATCCAATCTTTACTTATTTGATCTCAACAATCTTCCCACAAACCTTATTGGTACAAGCATATATACATAATACTCTTACACCCAAGAATCATACTCCCAATCACCAATCTTTTACCCTAAACTCGAAATTAAAGACTAGGGGTTGAATCTTACCTCTTTGATGAAGATCTTGTGATTTGCTTCCTTGATTCTTGAAGATTGGATGATTAGAATGTTAGGTTCCCTACTTCTCTCTCTAAAATCCTCAGAAAAACACCTCAAAATAAGCCCCAAAGCATATTTATCAAAATGGGATTGGGTTATGAATATAGAAAAATTAACCCTCCGAAAGCAGGTTTGCGGTCGCATAATGGACCGCAGAATAGGTATGCGGGCCACAAAATTGATCGCAAACTCGGTGCCCAGAACTAGGCTCTTCTGGTCCATTCTGCGACCAGTTTTCTGTCACGACCCGAAATTTCCCATCGACGGGACCGTGATGGCGCCTAACATTTCACTTGCCAGGCAAGCCAACATTAGAGAATCATTAAACCAATTCCTTATTTCCATTCAGTAAATAACAATAATTAACTAGGATAAAATATAATAAGTGCGGAATATCATAAAACTGTATTAATTACTACCACCCGGATCTGGAGTCACAATTCACGAGCATTCTAGAATTTGCTACAAGTAATAGTTAGAAAGAAATACAACTGTCTGAATGAAAGAAATAGTAGAACAGAAAATATAGATGGGGACTTCAAGGTCTGTGAACACCGACAGATCTACCTTGAGTCTCCGGACAACAGACTAATAGCAAAATCTCGATCAACCCGAGCCGGTATAAAAATATGCATAGAAAGTGCAGAGTGTAGTATCAGTACAACCGACCCCATGTACTGGTAAGTATCGAGCCTAACCTCGATGAAGTAGTGACGAGGCTAAGGCAAGGCACCTACAAATTAACCTGTACAATTTAACAGTGTATATACAAATAACAGAAATGAAGAACTAAACAAGAAATGTCGGGAGGGGAACATACTGAGGGGAATACAAGATTAAGAACTACAACAGAATGATCACCGGAGCAGTCAATATACCATGAATCAACAGGAATAGTGAATACAGTAAGGAAAAATGCACGGCATCACCCTTCGTGCTTTTACTCTCAATCTTACCATAAAATTAATAGAAACGGCACGGCATCACCTTTCATGCATTAACTCTCATATCATGGCACGTCATCACCCTTCGTGCATTAACACTCACAATATGGCACGGTATCACCCTTCGTGCATTAACACTCACAATATGGCACACCATCACCCTTCGTGAATTAACACTCCCCATTACCATAATTCAATGCATAAATAATAACAGGGAGATATAATAACAAGTACAAACCTAACTTCAATATTTGGTTCCATAATATCAATCTCAACTTTGAAATAAAAACTCAATTATCACCAGAAAATCCGTAAACATGATAAGAATGATAAATTGAACAACATTAGTATAACACGTAGCAATTTGGCATAGGGATGAGACAATGTAAGAAAAACAGAGAAACATGGAAAACAGGTAAATTGGCGGCGCATAAGTACTCGTCACCTCACATAAATGCCGCTCACATGGATTTCACTTAGCAAATAATCTAAGGTTCCTAATTCCTTCAAGTCAGGGTTAGACACAACACTTACCTCGCTCTGAAGGGCACTTAATTCTCAATCACAACTTTTCCTTTGGAATTCACCTCCAAACCACTCGTATCTATTCAAAAATGACTCAATAATATCAAATATTGCTAAAGGAATCAATTATATTGTATGCCGCTCGGAACAATCGAAGGAATAATCGAGGACACAATTCTCGGGGGCTTATGAGCAAGAGTGGCTTTGATAAATATGCCGAACCTATAGAAGCACCTCGGCTATCGGAGTACAATTTCAGCGTCGACGCACCGGGCATTGTATCGGCGATCAGAAGAATCAAAGATACTAGGTGGCCCAAACCCATGTAAACTGACCCTTACCAAAGGAACCCGAATTCGATGTGCAAGTATCATGGTACGCATGGCCACATGACCGATGATTGCAGACAATTGAGAGAAGAGGTAGCCCGTTTATTCAATGAGGGCCACCTTCGAGAGTTCCTCAGTGACCGAGCTAAGAATCACTTCAGAGAAAGGGACGCCAGCAAAAACGATAAACAAGAGGAACCTCTGCATATCATTCATATGATCATCGTTGGGGTCGATACTCCACAGGGACCCGTGCTCAAATACGGCAAGATACCAGGCGTAGGGGAAAAACAAACTCGAGGTTATGTACCCAAGGGCACTTTATCATTCAGAATTGAAGAAGCCGAGGGCATCTCTCAACTTCACAACAACGCTCTGGTAATTTCTATCCTATTAAATAAAGTTCAAGTTGAGCGTGTCTTAGTGGATCCAGGTAACTCTGTGAATATCATCCGATCTTGGGTAGTGGAGAAGCTCGGTTTACAGAATCAAGTCATGCCCGCAGCTCGGGTCTTAAACGGCTTCAATATGGCCAGTGAAACAACTAAAGGGGAAATTATTCTGCCCGTAAATGTAGCTGGAACTATCCAAAACACCAAGTTCCACGTAATCGAAGGCGATATGAGGTACAATGTCCTATTCGAAAGACCATGGATCCACAATATGAGGGCAGTGCCTTCGACTCTACACCAAGTGATGAAATTCCCTACGTCGGACGGCGTGAAGACAGTGTACGGGGAGCAACATGATGCGAATCGGTGAGATAACACTGATACCAACATTATCGGCCTCAGAAAAGTCGAGCATAAAAGATAGGCGAGAAAGTAAGTAGCAATCACAGCAACCAGTCTCGACCGAATCGGTGAAGTAGGAAATAGAAGATGACGAGGAAGTGTTTCTGACACCTCGAGCTCTCATCGTCCCTGGCGACTCCGACGCCACCAAGTCAACGATCAAAGAACTGGAGCAGGTTATATTAATCGAACGTCTACCCGAGAGAGGTATTGCTAATTATCTGAAGCCTCTGGCTTCAGAAAAAGATAGGAATAAAATACAATCTCTCTCGGGAGAGTGTCTGTTAAACAATGCCATGCACAACGCAGCGGTGGTACAATCTTTATTTCCTCTGTTTCTTCTATCGTTGTTATGGCAAGGTTTTTAGTTTGTACTTCTATTTTGTAGGTTAACTTCCTTGCTTCCGAGGGCCTTCAGAGATTGATTCTTGATATGGAGGAACTTACCTCCGATCGGGATCAATTATTGGTCGAACGAGATTAAATTGTTGCTCGTCTCCCGGAACTGGAAGCATGAACTGCTAAGGCCGTTAAGTTGGAGGTTGGGTTACAACAGAGCGAGCAAGAGGTAATGACCCTCAGCCAAGAGGCCGCCCTATTAAGGGTACAATTTGAAAAAGCTAGAGCAAAGTAGGTTGAGGTCCACTATACCGTTCTTACTACATATGATCGCTAGGCTGTCTCTATTGAAAGACTGAATAATTTGGAGTCAGCCTTGAAGAAGTTGTTGCTGCTTAAGAGAAGTATGCCCGGTTGGAAGAGAGGCATAAGAGAGTCATAGAGCGCAATAAAATTTTCAACTCAACTATCCTTGACCTCGATGTCATCCTCCGGGCCACTAAATGTGAGCGGGATAACCTTTCAACCGAGGTTAATCGTCTTAAAGAAGAACTTCATCTCCGAACGGCTTCCCTCATTGTTGAAAAAACATATTCTATATATAGCATGCGGAGAAAAACCTTGGAAGAGGCCAAAGGGGGCGTCATTGACTTCGATGCCGAAATCGCTAAGGCCCGTGAGCTGGAGTCAACTGCCCGAAAGGGTCTTCCGGTCCAGCTTGGTGCTATCGACTCTTCTGGTTCCGGTTTTGAGTTCTCGAGAACTGAAGAAGAACCGGAAGGTGATGATGGTGAAGGCCAAGATGGTGAAGGCCAGGATATTGAGCCGGCGGCAGATCTGCCTACTTCTCCCAGGGGGTCAAATGATTCTCTTCCTCCGGATTTCGGGGGTGCGGTAGTTTAGCTTTTCCTTTTTTTCTTCTTTTTCTTACCTTTGTATTTTTTATGCTTGGCACGTTTGCTATGAAATAGAAGTATTTTTTTATTTAAGTATTGTGCAAGTTTTTCTCTTTGCGTACTTTTCGTTTAAGTATTTGCGCAAGTTTTTCTCTTTGCATCGAATTATGCAAGCTTTGGATGTATTTTTCCTCGAGTTCATTTCGGTTCTGGGCATAAACTCTTCCGGAATCAACCCTTTACCGTGAGGGTTTCATAAGAGAGGGCCCTCTTATGTTTACGGTACTCTTGAAGAGGACGTCTTTTGTTCATTATGGCACTAGCATTTGAAGTACTTGTTTAACTTTCAAATGATTAATTCATCGATAGGACAAGAAACAAGATAAAAATAAAAGGACTTTACTTTATTCCTTTCATTTTCAAAAGTACATAAGCATTCGTTGTGCTAACAAGAAATTGCCATTACTTGTAGCTAACTTCTACAACTTGTTTCTACAGGGCTGGCCGCACAGTCCCCAGTCTCGATGATACAACTTTGTTTCCGGGTTTTGTGTTCCCAGTTGATGTGGCAGTCATTGTTGTTGTATTCTCATATCATTCTTTCCCCCAGTGTTCGAATGCGAAGAATGCGAATTTGAACACTAGAATTTTTGCACGTTTGAAGATTCCACCAATGAATGGTTAGATAATCTTCAGTTCAATAGCAAACTTCACTTCTCCTTAGGAAATTTTGCTATCGAGCCAAAGATTATCTAACAATCCCCCAGTGGGGCTGTGGCAGGAGCTGTAGTAGGGGCTGTGGAGGAAGGCGGAGGCACAGATGCGACACTGGAGGAAGGTCTAAACGAAGTGGATGGAACATCAACTGCCTCAGAAGCTACTATAGCTGGCTCATCAGACTGGCCCACAGTGATAGGAGGCAGAACTTTCTTTTTCGGATTGTTCGCATCCATCAGTGAATACCAAGTAAAAGGCTTATTCGGCTTCACTTTTGTGTCATAATCCCTCGGCTCTACCCTTGCATCTATAAGATATTCTGTAATAGTGTTGGGATATAGGTAGGACGAGTCATCTTGCCGAGCAATCACTGAAATGTTGGCCGATATCATGGAACCCACATTGATGGTACCCGGCCATAATAGAAGTAACCAGAACTGCCCGAGTAATCGGAAGGTAAGTCTTATTCTGGCTCGGATCCAGTCCACTGCAGACGAAGGTTTGCCATCCCTTCGGCTCGAAACTCAGAGTTATCCAGTGGATAGGAACTCTAGCGGCAATCCATGGAGGTGGCGGCCCTGGTGCTGCTAGAATCTCCGCTAACCAAGGTCGGGTTGCGTCTCCCAATGCATACTTCTCCAAATATTCCTTTGGCTCAACATATTCTAAACCCAAGTACGTGTTGAGTGTATGCTGATAAAATCTCACTTTTAAGTTACGTACTTTAGTCATTTTTGTCCCCTTTTCTATATGAGTCACATTTGCATAGAATTCCCAGACCATGTACTCTTTGGCGTCCACTACACTTTGAGTGAACCACATCTACCCCTTGCATTCCTTGAATGCTCTCAACACTGCTGGGTTGTACCTCTCCAAATATTTCAATAGAAATTGTTGCTCGAGAGTTAGCGACCTCATTGGCCACCATGTACGAAAGTTGGTGAAGGCAGCGATGCTGACAAATCGATCCTCCCAAACCTCTTTCTTCTTCGACCCTCAAGGTCGGTAGCTATAGAAACTCCCCATTTCCCATCATCGGGGATATCCTGAACTGGTGTATCCTGTGCCTTAGTGACAGGTGTAGCCGATGGCTCAGAAGCCTGACTAGCACTCTCTAAATCCTCGAAAGTTCTATGAGATGAGGACGGCTCGTCTCTGAGTTGTATCTCCCTTGCGGCCTTGATTGTACAGCCAGCTGCTCCTGAACAGAGGCTGAGTTTCCCTCTGATGCTTCCCTAGATGGGACATATGAGCTCGTCTCGGAGAGATCTGCACCTCTCCCTCTGTCGGCTGTAGCTTTCTTAGTAATTGTCTTTTGTTGGCCAAGGGGTAAGGCACTCTTGCCTTGACCCCGTGAAGGTTCCCCTCTCCCTTTAGATATGTCGTTGCATCCTCTAGATCGAACCATTATTTGTATCAAGCAAAAGTGATTGTTAGTTACAATTCAATGTTTAGGCATACACAAGAGATATGCAAGTAAGCTATAAATCAGAATACACAGGAGGTCGGGACATCAGATGGCATCCGGTAGAAACCGAGAGGGAGACACTCCTCCTCCTTTGAGGATCTTCGGACAGGGCAGAATAATTATGCCCCAAATTCCCATGAACTGGGACTGGGGAAAAGGGACATCCTCCTCTAGGGCGATTACGGCCAGTGGAGATTATGTAGCAGTTACTGGTGGTAAAAGCAAGGTTGGTGAAGAAGGAGATGAAGCTGATGGCGTTGTAGGTTGAGAAGTAGCTGCAGCAAATGTAGTGCTGGTTGTTGGTTGCTAATCTACCGAAGACGGAAGAGACCCAGTACCCAGCCTTATGGTACCGGGCACGACGACTAGAATCGGAAACGAGAGTTAGAATCTTCCTCCATATCTTATTCCCTCTAGAGCGTCGAGGCATCGTCTCCGGTTGGCATAACTAGCTCAACAGATTGAGCATTCTGTTGAGTTGATGAAGATCGTTATATTCTATGTAGAGAAGCTCCCTCATCACTGGATCCTCCATCATCATCAATCACCACAATGTCTATGGTCGGCTAGAGCGTGGCGCTCATCACCACAGCATCCGCGGACGGCTTAGGTGCGATGCTCTTCACCTTTTTATTTTTACCCTCGACCGCGGAGGAACGCTGCATTTTTGTTTGCTTGTTCTCCGGCCAGGGACTCCGAGAAGAAGCACTTGCACTAGAAGCAGGTCCAACGACAGCCGTTCGAGTAAAGGCCTCCTGCAACAACCATGCCGCTTCTAAGGGATCAACCAAATTGTCCTCCTTGGGGACAGTAACGGAGCCCTGGGGTAGACCTGAATTCAACATGAGAGAAAGGTTAATTAATTCTCATATACGAAAGATAAAAACAAGATGAGTTCAACCTACCATGATTTTTGGCCTTCCACCGTATTTAAGGGCCAGTTCTTTCCACGTGCGAGTCTCGGGAGAGACATCTAAAATATTCTGGACCCATTGGTCCAAGCCTTCAACCCTTGGTGGTATCAACCGAGTTGCTGAGATAGTGAAAGAAGAAGGATCAGTAACAGAATGGGACAATATTTAACTAGAAGAAAAGACAAACGATAAACTTACAGGTACAGTTCCATAATTCAAGAAAGGATGAAGTCGTGGCCGGAATGATGTCCCTGGTAGCAATTATAACAAACTAATCCATCTACCCGCGGTCATTGTCATCATCCATGCTGGTGAGCAAAGCATGGTGACCATGTTTACTGAAGTTTATCATTCCCTCACGAAAAATCTTAGGGAGAATAAAGGTTCATCAGCCAAGCCAGGGAGAGTTATTCTCCTGTCTCCTGGCATAGGCGCCGAAGACAAGCAATGGTCCACCACACAGAAGGGCTCACATGTGTCAAGAAGACTTGGTAACGAAGGTAAAACTCCAAGATAACGGAGTGAAGCCCCCCGCTCAATGAGAACGAGCCCAAATTAAAGGGATACGTATAAGCATACGTAAAACCCTTCTTAAAGAAGGTTACCCGCTCCACCATGTCAGGAGCGATGATTTTTAAATCTTTACAACCACAATCTTCCTTCACAACAGGGATGCTGGAAGAACAGATGAAAGAAGGATATACGCCAACAGCCCATGTTCAGGGGTTAGAAGAAGGGTACTTCTCTTTGAAGTCCTTAGTTGTAATAAGCCTTATGGGAATATTGGTGCTCGCCATGGGAGGAGCAACATCATCAGCACTTCCTTTGTTTTTTGAAGAACTGGGATGTTTTGAAGAAGAAGCCATATTTAGTAGAAAGGAGTAAGAAGTGTTTTTTGAAGAGGAAAGGTAAAGAAAGAAGGAGCTGAGTAAAGAAGTCGAAAAAGTTCTAAGAAGTTGTGAAGTGTAAAAGAAGTAAATTGAAGTGTATAAATAAAAGAATAGATGGCTAAAATTGTGGTTATAATTACCTTGAGAATCGGCGAAATTATTGCTGAATCGTGGGATGATGCGTGTTCGGAGTATTAAATACGGAGAGACGTGCATCTAATCAATTGCGTCAGAAACTTTTCAGAGGGGATCAGAGAATTTCCCGTCAAGAAAGATATCTTTACCAACTTCCCGATGACACAAAGGTTATGCCACCGAAAAGCAGGGGGACTATATGTATAGGGAAAAATATGTTCATATTAAATATTTGCATGATAAAGCGTCACGTGGCGCCGAAAACATAAGGCGATCAGGTCTGAAGGCAACGATCCTGTTTGTTCCCGAAGGGGATGGTGTTCACAAAGGCGAAATAAATTCCTGTCACCCGTTAGCATTTAATTGAGAATATTCTATAGCATTAAATACATGGTCCGTTACAGAGAATATGGAATTCACTGCTTACCATTACACATTCTTCAATAGCCCTTATAATTATCATTTAAGAGGGGCTTGATCCTAGGACCTTGTTCCCTAGGTGCAACTATAAAAAGTGAGCTCTACAACCATTGTATGTGACACGAATTTTCTGACAAGCATATAGTATACTTTGTTCAAATCTTAATAATATTTTATCTTCTTGCTTATTAATATTGTTACTATTGCCTCCGAAAGCTCTGCTCCCGGAACCTGAATTTCTGCTATTTTATCTCGATTTCAACGCTAAGTCCTATATTCTTATTTAATTTATTTATCCTTTTAGTGTCAAATCGATTCATTTGTCTATGAACCACGTATAAATTCAACTGTATTATTTTACGGGTAAACATGAGTATTAAATGAACATCCACAATATAATATTTTCATAACAGTAATAAATTTGTACCATACAATAATAGAAGGCCGTGTAAAGGAATATAAATGAAGTTTTTTATTCATATGGATCACTAGGAAGGAACCTTGCAGTAAATTAAGTAATTTCTTCTCCAATGAAAGGCGTATGTTTAACATCAGCTTTTGCAAAAACTGATTCCTTTTCTCACTCCACCCCCCCCCCACCCCCCCCACCCCTTTTTTTTTTTTTTTTTTTTGCAATAACAGTGTTTGTTACAATGTTTTTGCAAATATTTGAGAAGAAAACAACTCAAATTCAGTTCTTTAACCTCAAAAATTCTTGCAACGTTTTTAAAAGTGTTTTTTTCCCGAAAATCTCTTTTTGAAAAAGTACTTTTGAAGAACAAGAACTTGAATTTGATTAATTCATTTGATAATTATCTTTTAAAATACTTGATAAGAAAATTGTGTGTTTGACCAATATTTCAAAAAGTACTTTTAAATGTCAAATTACAAAAAAGAATAGTAATGTAATTCAGTTTACAATTATTCTAAAAAGGATAATGAACTAATATTTATAACAAAGTATTTAATTAATTTTTTGTTTTTATTTAATTAAATTATAAAATATAAAGTAAAAATATGTACTAAACTTTTGATCCGTACCAAAATAAAGATATAAGAGTGTGTGTAACTAGCTTTAGTGTACGTGCGTTGCATGTCTGTACTGCGTCAAATATGGTAGTTATATATTATTTTATTATATGGGAGCACGACAAAATAGTAGAAGACATAGCGTGACAAAAGGTTGAAGCACAAAGTCTGATGCAATATGGCGACTGTCAAGTTCAACCAAGATTCACAATCAAAAATACCAAAATAAAGATGTGTTGGTTAAATGTCAATGCAAAATTCAACTACTAATCGCGCCACGCTTAGTCGATTTCAAAGCTAAAAGAGATGCAAGAAGGTTGCTTTTTTTGTCGAATCCGACTTTGGGCCTGCCCTTTTGCCAGAGGCGGATCTATGATTTTTAAAATATGGGTGCACCACTAAAAAAAGGGAAAAAATAAAAGTATTGAGTTAGAATTGATCCCTACTCCTCTAGGTAATTAAATAGCTTAGCATTCAACCAAGTGCACCATTTAACCTTTTTGGAGCATGGGCGCCAGTAGATAATATTAGATCAATTATAAAAAATATGTACATAAAATAGCTAGTTTGACGGAGAGGCCATGAGTTTACGTGCCCATACATTGGGATATAGATCCGCCCCCGCCTTTTGCTAGTTTTTTTATTATGCTAGTTTAACTACTACTTCTGCTAGAAATATCTAAACACTTGAAGTTCATAATTCAATTAAAGATAAATAGAAGGGAGAATATCGCTTTAGAAAAAATAACTCTTTGAGCTATCTGTTGACTCTGTCTTTTTAACATCCTTGATCTTGATTTGTTTTCAGGAGTAGAGATGGAATGAAATAAGTAATCAAGTCCATCTAGACGGATATTGAGAAAGCCTTATACTCGACGTATTTCCATCTTAAAGCATTGAAAGAACAGGAGACAATTTGTAACGACCCGACCGGTCATTTTGAGTATTATAACCCCGTTCACCTATTTACTGTGTAATTTATTTTTTAAAATTATTTTATAGCTTACCGGGTTAGTTAGTTCGGGTCCGTAAGAATTTCAGAGTGAAATGAGACACTTAGTCTCATAATTAAAAACTTAAGTTGAAAAAGTTGACCAGATATTGACTTCTGCATAAATGACCTCAGATTTAAATTCCGATGATTCCAATAGCTCCGTATGGTGATTTTGAATTTAGGAGCGTGTCCGAAAAATATTTTGGAAGTCCGTAGTGGAATTTGGCTTGAAATGACGAAAGTTGAATTTTTGGAATGTTTGACCGGGGAGTTAACTTTTTGATATCGGGGTCAAAATCCGATTCTGAAAATTTTAATAGGCCCGTTATGTTATTTATGACTTGTGTGCAAAATTTGAGGTCAATTGGACTTGATTTGTCAGGTTCCGACGTCGTTTGTGAAAACTTGAAATTTCAAAGTTCATTATGCTTGAATTGATGTATGATTCGTGGTTCTAGTATTATTTGGCATGATTTGAAGTTTCGACTAAGTTTGTATGATGTTTTAGAACTTTTTGGTATGATTTGACGTGTCCCGAGGGGCTTGGGCGTATTTAATTTTGGATCATTAGTTGAGAGACTAGTAAAGTTAAAAAAATTGGGAGTTTGACCATGGTCAATATCTGGTCAAGACGACCTCTTTTCAGTATTTTGAGTGTGCGAGCAGGTACGTAGCGTATTTTAGGATTGAAATTCATACATGGTTTGTGTCCGGGAGGTTTCGGGTGAGTTTCGGATGGTTAACGGATTAAAATATAGACTCAAACAACTGCTGGAAATTTCTGCTGCTGGAAAAATTGAGGTCATGAAAAATCGAGGTCATGAAAATTGAGGTGATGAAAAATCGAGGTGATGAAAAATCGAGGTCATGAAAATTTCAGGTCATGAATATCGAGGTCATGAAAATCGAGGTCATAAAAATCGAGGCTGGAGAATATTGAGGTCATGAAAATCGAGACTGGAGAAAATCGAGGTAATGAAAATCGAGGTCAAGAAGATCGAGGCTGGAGAAAAATCGAGGTCATAAAAATCGAGGCCAGGCCTGGGCAGAAACTTTAAGTTACAAAACGGGGGTTTCGTCCCATTTTTTCCATTTTTAACAAATTGGAGCTTGGGGAGAGACGATATTTTGAGAGATTTTCAAGGAAAAATATTGGGGTAAGTGTTTCTAACTCGGATTTAGTCAATATACACGAATATATCAATGTTTTCAGCATTTAATTGGTGTTTTGAGATGGAAATTTGGGAAAAATGAGGAAGAGTTCTTGGGCTAGAATTTTGAGGTTTTGAATGAGATTTTATTATCGGATTTGAGTAAATTTGGTATGGTTAGACTCGTGAGTGAATGGGCTTTCGGGTTTTGTGACTTTTGTTTGATTTCGAGACGTGGGCCCGGTGGCCGGGTTTGAGCCGATTTCGGATTTTTGGCTATAATTTCATATTTTCTTGTGGAATTGATTCCTTTAGTCTATATTAATTGTATTGTATTGCTTGTGGCTAGATTCGGGACGTTTGAAAACCGATTTGAGAGGCAAAGGCATTTTGGAGCAGAGTTTTACTCGGATTGAGGTAAGTAACACTTCTAAACTTGATTCTGAAGGTATGAATCCCCGAATTGGAGTTATATAAATTGTTTGGAAGTGACGCTCACGATAGTTGACGAGCGTGTGGACGTGCACCATTGAAATTGTGACTTGAATAAATTATGTGGAGTTGAAAAATTATAGAATCATGTTATTATCTGAACATTTCCCCACGTGTTAGAGAAAATGAGATGAAACTCTGATAAAGTTCATGTTTAGGCTATGTGCCGATATTTTAGGACCCATGGGGGTCGTGTTGCTATTGAATTAATTATTTTAAAAATGTACATTTCACACTTAGTCATATACGTTCATTGTGAGGATATTTATGGGATCGAGTTGCGCGCCGCAGCAGGCCATATTGGCTTTACATATGTTATTATTAAATGGATTGAGGTTGCCGCCTGCAGGAGGCCAGAATGGCTTTACACATTATTATTGTTCTGGATCGGGGCTGCCCACCTGCAGCAGGTCTTATTAGCTTTACTAGTTTATGGATCGGGTCTGTCCGCCTGCAACAGGCCTTATAGGCGTTATTATTATACGGATCGAGACTGCCCGCCTGCAGTAGGCCATAAAGGCTTTATATCACGCTTGGGCTGAAGGAGCCCCTCCGGAGTCTGTACACACCCTAGTGAGCGTAGATGATTATATATATATTCAGGATGGATTTTCCAGGGCATGGACTTGCCTTACTTATTTATATTGTAATGAATTTACCTGGACATGGATCTTGTCAGTATCATTTATATTTGGGGATAAATTACCCCAGGGCTGGATTGGCCTTATACGATACTGAGTGATTGACTGTCAGTCATGTGTATTTATATACGGGTTGGAACACCCTTGGGCTGGATTGGCCATAAACTGTACCAAGTGGCTGAATAATTTGTGACCAGTATTTACATGAGGTCTTTCTACTGAGATGTCATATTCCTCATATCATGCAGTATTGATCTATTTCACTTGTACTGAGTTTTACTGTTGAACTTGAAAGCATGCCTATATTTTTGTACCATTATTTATACTGGACTGTACCTGCGGAGCTCGTCACTACTTTCAGCCCAGAGGTTAGTCTTGTTACTTATTGAATTGGTTGTACTCATACTATACTCGACACCTTGTGTGCAGATCCAGGTACTTCCGGACACGGCGGCTGTTAGACCTCAGTGTGTTACCAGTTGGAGACTATCAGGGTAGCTGCCTGGCGTCCGCTGACCTTTTATCTCTTTCCTTCATTTATTATACTGTTCTATACTTTCAGATAGTGGTTTTTATCAGTTAGACATTGTATTCATATTAGATGCTCATGTACTCAGTGACATCGGATTTTGGGAGTGTTATATTTTGTATTTGTGAGATTTCTTCCGCTGAATTTAATTATCATGTTTTCAAACTTAAAACATATGGTGGTTTATTGAGATTGTCGGCTTGCCTAGTATTGAAATAGGCGCCATCACGACAGGTGAGATTTTGGGTCGTGACAAGTTGGTATCAGAGCCTAGGTTACATAGGTCTCACGAGTCATGAGAAGGTTTAGTAGAGTCATGCGGATCAGTACAGAGACGTCTGTACTTATCTTCGAGAGGCTGCCGAACCCTTAGGAAAATTTTATTTTCTTGTATTCTATCATGCGGAATTGATTCAGCGTTAAACTTAACTCTTTGAATTTCCTTCCACGCATTCGTGTGCGCATGTGAGCGCTCAGTATCAGCTGTGCATCGCTAGCTTGTGATTCCATGAACGAGGTTTGAGATGTGTATTCTGTGTTTTGGTGATGGCATAGTCTGGAGGACTTGAGGCCAGGGTTAGACCGCAGCTTAAGCTCTGTAGCTTCAGTTGTAACATGTACATTTGGACTCATATGTCCGGTAATGTTCCTACTGGTGAAATTTGTGGCTCGATGAGCGATGGAATGGCTTTGTGATGAGTATGATGTGACTGCGAGATATTTTAAGACGATTTGAATGTGACAAGAAGTGTTTCCTTGAAATGTAAAAAGGGCCATTAGGTGCTTTATTTTTGTTTTGATGTGACGTACAATCTCGAGTATAAATGTTTTGAAGGATCTTTCACTTTGTTAAAGTGGGACAAATTAAATTCTCATGTCTTGTTAATGAGTTTTGACTCAGAAAGATTAAGTGATTGCATAGTAATTGTGATTACGAAAGGGTATAACAAGATACCAATTTGAGGCTAAGAAGGTGGGTTATCCCCTACAGAGTAATCTACGTAGGTGTGTTCCTTATAATGTTGAGTAGAGAGTTTCTTTTCTACCAGCAAGGTGTATGTGTTGACGTTTGAATTTGAATCTGGTCGAGAAAGTTGACTTGACTGTCACGAGAATAAATGCGAACTTAGCGGATGATTGAGGTATTTTATGGTGGGTGTTGCATAAGCTTGAGAAGAATTTTCGTTGAACTGACTGCAGTATTATGGCAGTAATAAAGTATGGGTATTGTGATTTATCGAGTGTTTTGTTCTATGGCTTTGAGCCAAGTGGTAGAGTCTGCTATCTACGATGTGATTGCACGATTATGCGCGGTATTGGTTTTGGCCCGAGGCATATTTGTTAATTAGTTATGACTTGCAGAAGTTGAGATCGGGGATGGCTCGAGTAAGAAAATTTCTTGAATGCGGGTTATATTGCACTTTATGAAAATATGAAAAATCATGAAATGATTAAATTATTATTTTGAAGCATGTAGTGCGCACGAAGTATGAATTTAATTGGTGATGTTAAGGCAGGGTTACTTCTTTGGGGTTTGTTGTGCTAATGGGGCTTGTGTCTTTCGGCCCGTTTGGGTGGTGCATTTAGATTTGAGCATAGTGGGTAACTTTCGAAAGGGTTTGAATTGATTCAAAATGTATATGTGGCAATTGAGAATTTTTCCGGATTTGTGCATGGATAGAATCTGAGATTATATTTATTGGTGCCGGGATTTGCAGTAATTCTGTATGATTATGGATTCTACATTTTAGTATAAGAAAGATAAGAAGAATAATTTTAAATTCACATAAGGTATTTTCAGAGTGAGCGTTACAGTTGTGGTATTTATGGAGGTACTTAAGAGGAATACAATAGCTTATGGGCCTTATGGCGGTATGGTTTTATGTTAGGGTGTCTTGTAGTGAGCTTTGGGTAAGGATCGTAGAGTTCCGACAAGGAGAAGTATCAAATGGAGGATAATTCAGAAGAAACTCGAAGTAAATATGATAACTGGGTAGTAGGCTAGACCAGTAAGATAATGGTATGCTCGGTTCTTTTGAGTAATAATGATGTGGAGTGTTTATAGATGTTTTGGTGACCTGCTTGGATTGGTCGAGTTAGAGGAAATTAGTTCTGATAGCTCGATTAGGTGCAAATGGATTTCAAAGCGTTCTTAATAGTTTCTACCATGGTTTGAATCGGAAATTTTCTACCGATATGGGGAACGTGTTGTGTATTGTGATTTCATTCTCGAAGGAAACAAGAGGAAGGTTTCTAACTAACCGGGTATATAAATTGCTGGTAACTCAAGGTTAATAATGAGATTCTTGTACTTGTCACATGATGTCATGATATATGTGGTGTGTTTTGCGGGTCCAGATATTGATACTATAGTACGTGAGTTGTCCATGCGAGTGATGTTGATGTGAGCTCTAGAAGAGCTGGTTACTGTTATTAAATTTGTGTGTCTTGGTTCTACTATATATAATAAGCTTATACCATTATAGTTATGGTGATGCTTGTTGAACTTACAATACGGTTCTCTACTTTGAGACATCTTCCATTTTGGGTACAAGATTGCACAGTTGTGGATTGAGTTGTTTTGGTGTGGCATGTCAATAAGATAGTTATGTTTAATAAAATAAGGTCATTGGACCTAGAATGGGTACTATCAGGTTTGATTACGGTATATTGGGAGGATAATATTGAAAGTCGTCGTAGAAAGTGAGTATGGTTCTGGTTGGGATGGGAGAGCTCCATGACTTGTCGATCTAATAAGATGTTATGAGATCCCACGTATTTCTTTCATTATCAGCAGTGTACGAAGGTTTTGGAATGAGGTTTGGCTTGATATAGGGTTTAATACTATTACCGGATTAGTTTGGAGTAGTTACTGTGATCGAAAATGGTGTTGCAAGCATGCGAGTTGTGTAGTATGTTAAGTGATTATATCTGGGGCTATGGTTATGGCTTAATATAGCTTGTTTAGACTCATACAGCTTGTTGCTGTGAGATCCAGGTCTTGAAAAGAAATTCTGAATGTTGAAAATTGAATTCTAAAGTTTATAGGCTAAGGTTGAAGTGATGATTATTAATTATGTTATGTTGTAAGGCCTATACAATTTACACATAATAGGGTGGCGTGGGATCAGCCCCGGGTATGTGAGTGGTAGATAGAATAGTGATGTGATGTCTTGGAAACAACTCTTGGCACGTTCGAGGACGTACGTATGTTTAAGTGGGGGAGAATGTAACGACCCAGCCGATCATTTTGAGTATTATAACCTCGTTGCCCTATTTACTGTGCAAGTTATTCTTTACAATTGTTTTATAACTTATCGGGTTAGTTAGTTCGGGTCCGTAAGGATTTCAGAGTGAAATGAGATACTTAGTCTCATAATTAAAAACTTAAGTTGGAAAAGTTGACTAGATATTGACTTATGCATAAATGACCTCGGATTCAAATTCTGATGATTCCAATAGCTCCGTATGGTGATTTTGGACTTAGGAGCGTGTCCGGAAAATTTTTTGGAAGTCCGTAGTGGAATTTGGCTTGAAATGGCGAAAGTTGAATTTTTGGAATGTTTGACCGGGGAGTTGACTTTTTGATATCGGGGTCAAAATCTGATTCTGAAAATTTTAATAGGCCCGTTATGTTATTTATGACTTGTGTGCAAAATTTGAGGTCAATCGGACTTGATTTGATAGGTTCCGGCGTCGTTTGTGGAAACTTGAAATTTCAAAGTTCATTAGGCTTGAATTGATGTATGATTCATGGTTCTAGCGTTGTTTGGCATGATTTGAAGTTTCGACTAAGTTCGTATGATATTTTAGGACTTGTTGGTATGATTTGACGGGTCCCGAGGGGCTTGGGCGTATTTTATTTTGGATCATTGGTTGAGAGACTAGTAAAGTTAAGAAATTTGGGAGTTTGATCATGGTCAATATCGGGTCAAGACGACCTCTTTTTAGTGTTTTGAGTGTGCGAGCAGGTCCGTAGCGTATTTTATGATTGAAATTCATATATGGTTTGTGTCCTGGAGGTTTCGGGTGACTTTCAGATGGTTAACGGATCGGAATTTAGACTTAAACAATTGCTGGAAATTTCTGCTGCTGGAAAAGTCGAGGTCATGAAAATCGAGGTCATGAAAAATCGAGGTCATGAAAAATTGAGTTCATAAAAATCGAGGACATAAAAATCGAGGCTGGAGAAAATCGAGGTCATGAAAATCGAGATCATAAAAATCAAGGCTGGGGAAAATTGAGGTCATGAAAATCAAGGCTGGAGAAAATCGAGGTGATGAAGATCGAGGCTGGAGAAAATCAAGGTCATGAAAATCGAGGTCATAAAAATTGAGGCTGGAGAAAAATCGAGGTCATGAAAATCGAGGCGAGGCCTGGGCAGAAACTTTAAGTTACAAAACGGGGGTTTCGTCCCATTTTTTCTATTTTTGACAAATTGGAGCTTGGGGAGGGGCGATTTTTGAGAGATTTTTAAGGAAATATATCAGGGTAAGTGATTCTAACTCAGATTTGGTCAATATACACGAATATATCAATGTTTTCAGCATTTAATTAGTGTTTGAGATGGAAATTTGGGGAAAATGAGGAAGAGTTCTTGGGCTAGAATTTTGAGGTTTTGAATGAGATTTTGTTATTGGATTTGAGTAAATTTGGTATGGTTAGACTCGTGAGTGAATGAGATTTCAGGTTTTGTGACTTTTGTTGGATTTCCAGACGTGGGCCCGTCGGCCGGGTTTGAGCCGATTTCGGATTTTTGGCTATAATTTCATATTTTTTTGTGGAATTGATTCCTTTAGCCTATATTGATTGTATTGTACTGTTTGTGGCTAGATTCAGGACGTTTGAAGACCGATTTCAGAGGCAAAGGCATTTTGGAGTAGAGTTTTACTCGGATTGAGGTAAGTAACACTTCTAAACTTGGTTCTGAAGGTATGAATCCCCGAATTGGTATTATATAAATTGTTTGGAAGTGAAGCACATGATAGTTGACGAGCGTGCGGAAGTGCACCATTGAAATTGTGACTTGAATAAATTATGTGGAGTTGAAAAATTATAGAATCATGTTATTATCTGAACATTTCCCCACGTGTTAGAGAAATTGAGATGAGACTCTTATTAAAGATCATGTTTAGGCTATGTGCCGATATTTTAGGACCCATGGGGTCGTGTTGCTTTTGAATTAATTGTTTTAAAAATGTACATTTCACAATCAGTCATATACGTCCATTGTGAGCATATTTATGGGATCGAGTTGCGCGCTGCAGCAGGCCATATTGGCTTTATATATGTTATTATTAAATGGATCGGGACTGCCCGCCTGCAGCAGGCCAGAGTGGCTTTACACATTATTATTGTTCTGGATCGGGGCTGCCTGCCTGCAGCAGGCCTTATTGGCTTTACTAGTTTATGGATCGGGGTTGCCCGCCTGCAGCATGCCTTATAGGCTTTTGTATTGACCCGACTTGTCGTTTTAAGAATTAACACCTCGTTCAATGATATAAGGTCCCAAAAAACTTCATAATATGTATTATGACCCGCGGGTATGGTCGAGTTTGATTTTCGAAAGATTTAGAATTTAATTGAAAGAGAAATTCTCATTTTGAAGCTTAAATGGAAAGAGTTGACCAAAGAGTTGACTTTTGAGCAAACAACCTCACAATAGAATTTTGATGATGTCAATAGCTTCGTATGGTGATTTCGGACTTAGTCGCATGTTCGGATTTGGATCTGGAAGTCCGTAGGACAATTCGACGCATGTTGGCGAAAGTTGGAAAATAGACGATTTTTGATAAGTTCGATCGAAGGTTGAATTTTTGATAACGAGGTCAGAATCCGATTCTGGAAATTTAAATAGGTCTGTTATGCCACTTATGACGTGTGTGCAAAATTTGAGGTCAATCGGACTTGATTCGATAGGTTTCGGCATCGAATGTTGAAGTTGGAAATTTCATAATAGACTAAAGTTTCAAGTGAGTTCGCATAAGACCTAACTTCCAACGAGCATACCTCTCTTGATACCTCTCTATCAAAAGAAAGGTCTATGTGTCTAGTTTCCAACGCTTCAAACCATTCGTCATTTGGACATTCCTACACGAAGTTACGACCAAATTACCAAAGGCTGGAAAAATATCATTCTGCGACCAATTATGCGATCGCAAAACAGTTATGCGATCGCAAAACTGCTTCTGCGACCGCAAACAGTTGTATTTCTTTCAAACTATTACTTGTAGTAAATTTTAGAATGCTCGTGAATTGTGACTCCAGATTCGGGTGGTAGTAATTAATACAGTTTTATGATATTTCGCACTTATTATATTTCATCTTAGTTAATTATTGTTATTTACTGAAAGGAAATAAGGAATTAGTTTAATGATTCTCTAACGTTGGCTTGCCTGGCAAGTGAAATGTTAGGCGCCATCACGGTCCCGTCGGTGGAAAATTTCGGGTCGTGACAACAAACTGGTCGCAGAATGAACCAGAAGAGCCCAGTTCTGGGCACCAATTTTGCGATCAATTTTGTGGCCCGCATACCCATTTTGCGGTCCATTATGCGACCGCAGACCTGCTTTCGGAGGGTTAATTTTTCTATTTTCATAATCCGACCCTATTTTGATAAATAGGCTTTGGGGCTTATTTTGAGGTATTTTTCTGAGGGTTTTAGAGAGAGGTAAGAGCATTTTAGAGAGAGAAGTAGGGAACCTAACATTCTAATCATCGAATCTTCAAGAATCAAGGAAGCAAATCACAAGATCCTCATCAAAGAGTTAAGATTCAACCCTTAGTCTTCAATTTCGAGTTTGGAGTAAAAGATTGGTAATTGGGAGTATAATTCTTGGGTGTAAGAGTATTATGTATATATGCTTGTACCAATAAGGTTTGTGGAAAGATTGTTGAGATCAAATAAGTAAAGATTGGGTAGTGGAATGAGGAAAATCTTGTAGAAGAACCTTATACCAAATTTGCACACCTAGTATTTGATAAAATGCTCAAATGAGCTGAAACCATGAAAATCTTCCTAATTATGGTTCACTTTTGTTATGTTTATAAATAGATTGAAATTGCTAGGATTTCCGTAACCTCGTAGTAATGCAAGGAAGGCTCAAGAAAGATTGGAGCCGTCCGGAGGTCAATTCACATGAGAAAGTTATTTTGGAATATCGACCTAATTTCAAAAAGGTAAGTGTCTTGCTTAACCTTGAGAGGGGGAATTTCCCCTTAGGCATTGAGTCTTATGTGCAATTTGTGTAATTGAAAACCATGTACGCGAGGTGACGAGTACGTACTTGGTTTATATGTGCAAATTTTATTGAGTTAAAGTCTTGAGCATATTGTGTAGTAAGTTGGATAATTGTTGACATATATTTAATCATCTATTTGTCGTGCCTAAATCCTTGTTATTGACTATGTTGTTATATGACAAGTAGATGTGATTGTTATTTGATTATTTATGAAATTCCATGAATTTGTTGGCCTGATATGACGAGTTATATGGTGTTCTACCTGTCAAAAGAAAGGTCTATGTGTCTAGTTTCCAACGCTTCAAACCGTTCGTCATTTGGACAATCCTACAAAAAGTTATGACCAAATTATCAAAGGCTGGAAAAATGTAATTCTGCGACCAATTATGTGATCGCAAAACAGTTATGCGATCGCAAAACTGCTTCAGCGACCGCAAATGTGATGACCCAAAAGGTCATCTTATGTTTTAGAACTTGAATCTGTGCTCTTAAGTCTTAAAAATCTCATTTCTACCCTCCTCGATTTGCGTGCACAGTGCGGGCAGGTTTTCGGAAAACTTTTATGTTGAAAACTAATGAAAATAAGAATTTTTACCTTAAAAGTTAATTTTAGTTGACTTCGGTCAATATTTTTTGTAAACGGGCCCGAATCCATATTTTGACGGTTCCGGTAGGTCCGTATCAAATTATGGGACCTGGGCGTATGCCCGGAATCGAATTCGGAGGTCCCTAGCTCAAGTTATAAATTTTTGATGAAAATTAAAAGTCTGAAAATTAATTATTTTTAAGAATTGATTGATGTTTGTCATTGTTAGTACCGAGTCCGTATTTTAGTTCCGGAGCCCCGTACAGGTTCATTATGATATTTAAGACCTGTCTGTGAAATTTGGTGAGAAACGTAGTTGATTTGACGTGATTCGGACGTCTAGTTGAGAAAATAGAAATTTGAAAGTGTTCTTGAGGATTTCATTTGATTTGGTGCTAAATTCGTAGTTCTAGGTGTTATTTTGGCGATTTGATCACGTGAGCAGGTTCGTATGATATTTTTAGACTTGCGTGCATATTTGGTTTGGAGCCCCGAGGGCTCGGGTGCCATTCGTGCGATGCGCGAGTTGAGTTCAAACCTCAACAAGGCTGCTGGTGAACCAAATCTGATGTGCCCGCACCTGCGAGCCTTTGGTCGCAGGTGCGAACGATAGCCTCGCAGGTGGGACCCAGGCCTAGACTTTATTTTTCCGCAGATACAGACTTCTCTCCGTAGGAGCGGGACAGTAGAAGCCGAACCCTGTCCGCAGGTGCGGCCCCTGTTGGCCTAGTCCTTTTCCGCAGAAGCGCACGTCCTGTCCGCACGTGCGGATGCGCAGGTGCGACCAAAGCACCGCAGGTGCGAAGGTCGCTGGGCAGTAAGTTCATTTAATTTGAACTCCAACCATTTTTCTTCTCGTTTCAAAAGGATAGGAGGCCTAGGGCGATTTTTCAAAGACATTTTCTTCCCCAAATCATAGGTAAGTGTTCCTTAACTCGTTTCTTTTAATCTTTTACTTCATTTTACAAAACTTCAACCAAATATCTAGAGTTTTCATGGTGGAATTAGGGGTTAGGGTAGAAACTAGTGATTTTGGAAATTTGAGGATTTAGACATCAATTTGAGGTCGGATTCCAAAACTAATTATATATTCGGGCTCGGGGGTGAATGGGTAAGTGCATTTTGGTCCGAACCTCAGGTTTTGACCAAGCAGGCCCGGGGTCAATTTTTCTACTTTTTGGAGAAAAATTTGGGAAATAGCATGCTTGCAGGAAACCAGATCTGCGGTCCACACAATTTGCTTGCAGCCGCAGATGATGACTTGCGGACCGCACAATTTTGTGTTGCGGCCGCAAAAGTCGAGTGCGGTCCACACAATTCCACTTGTAGCTGCATCTCTAAGACCCAACAAATTCCAACTCTCTGATGACAGAGAACTGGCTGATGTGCGGCCGCAACACATTTTCTACGGTCCCACAATTAAGCTTGCGGCCACACATTGGAGTCTCACAGTAGGGACTCTCTGATGACAGTAAAAGTGCATTTCTGCGGCCGCAATAGGAATTTTGTGGTTCTCACATTTTACCTTGCGGCCACAGATCCCTTCTTCACTAATGCTACCCTAAAATCATTTTCTGCGAACCGTACAAATTCAGGTGCGGCTGCAGAATTCAAAAATTACGAACAGTTCATTTGTTTCATTCTCTGGGTTTTTCAATTTCGTGCACAATTTGACATGGAAACATCATAGAAGCATGAAAACATGTTAACCCACTCCCCATAGAGAATGTATTATTTAACCCATTACAGATTTACTCCCATATGGATACACAATTGAATTCTAATGACAAATGGCCTAAAAATAACTAAACATCTACAAATTAAAAGAAAAAGATTAACAAGAAATTGAAGCATACCAGATGAATGAGTGTAATGAGTAACTGATCAAGGATGTGTTGTGTGTGTGGACAGATGAAATCAATAAGAAATTTCAAAAGGGCACTATTTCTATGCTCAAAGAGTGAAAAACATAACAAGGGCCCATGTTCCTCTATTTATATGAGTTGGTTGGCTAAGGGAAAGAGGAGCGAGTGCAGCCGCACAATTGCTTGTGCGGTCCAAACTCTGTTACCTGGTGACCATTACTCAATGTCTCATCTACGGTCCACATAATTTTGTGTGCGGCTGCAGATTTCATATTGCGGCCGCAAAATTTCTTTTATGGTCGCACATCGACCTTTTCCCTGATAGACTAAACTTCAGAGAGTTGACATATTCAACTTTTCATTTGTGCGGTCCACAAGATAATTGTGCGACCGCATTGCACTTTTGCTGCAACAACCATAAATGTGTGGTTCGCCCAAATCAACTGTGGTCCATATTTTTTCTTGCAACACTTAGCCATATTTCTGTCCACAATTCCTATAAGTCACACTCAGCCCGGTAGCACACTTCAAATCAAGTTAGCACAGAAATAACACCTGACTACAAAAGAAAAAAAGAAAAGAAACATGGGTTGCCTCCCAAGAAGTTCCTATTTTAACGTCGCGACATGACACAGAATACCATCAATTGAAATGAATAACCGCCACGACGTGGCTATCTCCAACCTTTCCCAAATAGTGCTTCACCCGGTGACCAGTGACTCGTAATAATTTATTATTTTTGTTCTTCAAGTCTAATGCACCAAAAGGTGTCACACCCACAACTTCAAAAGGACCACTCCATTTAGACTTTAGCTTCTCGGGAAACATCTTCAACCTTGAGTTAAACAACAATACAAGATCACCCACCTTGAACTCTTTGTTCCAAATGTATTTGTCATGAAGATATTTCATCTTTTCTTTGTACAAGGATGAACTTGCATAAGCATGGTACCGGAACTCATCGAATTCATTCGAATGTGCAACCCTCAAGTTAGCGGCTACATCCCAATCAAGATTCAACTTCTGTAGAGCCCACATGGCCTTGTGCTCTAGTTCCACCGGAAGATGACAAGCTTTTTCGAATACCAACCGGTATGGCGACATTCTGATAGGTATTTTGTAAGCCGTCCGATTAGTCCATAATGCATAATCAAGCTTCTTGGACCAATCCATCCGATTAGCATTCACCGTTTTAGACAAGATACTCTTTATCTCCCGGTTGAAAACTTCCACTTGCCCACTAGCTTGTGGGTGATAAGGAGTCATGACTTTGTGAGTAAGACCATACTTGCTAAGCAAGGTGTCGAAAGCCTTGTTGCAAAAATGTGATCCCCCATCGCTTATAATAGCATGTGGAGTACAAAACCGTGTGAAAATATTCTTTTTCAATAAAGCCACCACACTTATCACCTCATTGTTGGATAAAGCAACGGCATCAACCCATTTGGACACATAATCAACCGTGACCAAGATGTAGGTATTTCCACAAGAACTCACAAAAGGGACCATGAAGTCAATACCCCACACATCAAAAATATCAATCTCCAAGATGGTTGTGAGAGGCATTTCATTCTTCTTTGAGATTCCACCAACCCGTTTATATTCATCACATCTTTTCACTAGCTCACTTGCATCCTTGTAAAGAGTGGGCCAATAAAAGCCGAAACCAAGCACTTTGGCCGCCGTTCTTGTGCCACCATGATGACCACCATATGGCAAAGAATGACAAGTCCCAATAATTTCACCTTGTTCTTCTTCCGGTACACATCTTCTAATCACCCCATCCGTACAAATCCGAAAAAGGTATTGCTCAGTCCAATAATAATCTTGACAATCCCATTTGAGTTTTTTCCTTTGGTTTGAAGAGAACTCATCCGGAATGACTCCACACAAGAAAATTTGCTAGATCCGCGAACCATGGAACATCTTTCATTGAAATAGACAAGAGCTGCTCATCGGAGAAGGAGTCATTGATTTCAAGGCCATCATGCAGCCTCCCCTCCTCCTCCAAACAAGACAAGTGGTCCGCCACTTGGTTTTCACTCCTTTTTCTATATTGGATGTCAATATTGAATTCTCGCAACAAAATCACCTATCTCATCAAACGAGCTTTCGAGTTCTTCTTGCTCATAAGATACCAAAGCGTCGCAAGATCCGTGCGAACGATGACTTTTTCACCCATCAAGTACGGGCAGAACTTCTCAATTATAAACACAATGGCCAGGAGCTCTTTCTCTGTAATGGTATAGTTGACGTGGTCTCTATTCATGGTCTTACTAGCATAGTTGACCGGATGAAAACTTTTGCTGATGCATTGCCCCAAAACAGCCCCAACCGCTACGTCACTTGCATCACACATGAGTTCAAAAATGACGCTCCAATTTGGAAGGGTGATGATGAGAGTAGTTGTCAACTTGAACTTCAACAATTCAAAAGCTCTCATGCAATCATCATTGAAGTTTAACTTACCATCCTTCTCAAGAAGCTTGCATAATGGGTTCACCACCTTAGAGAAATCTTTGATGAAATGCCGGTAAAACCCCGCATGGCCTAAGAAACTCTGCACGCCCTTCACCTAAGTTGGAGGTGAAAGTTTATAAATCACCTCAATATTTGCCTTGTCAACTTCAATTCCATTCTTTTAGACTTTGTGGCCAAGTACAATGTGTTCCTCGACCATGAAATGGCATTTCTCCCAATTAAGCACCAAATTTATTTCTTCACATCTAGCCAACACTTTATCCATATTTGCAAGACAATCATCAAAAGAATCTCCAACCACCGAGAAGTCATCCATGAAAATTTCAAGGTAGTCCTCCACCATGTCTGTGAAGATAGCCATCATACACCTTTGAAAAGTAGTCGGTGCATTGCACAAACCGAATGGCATCCGCTTGAAGTGAAAGTACCATAGGGATATGTAAAGGTTGTTTTCTCTTGATCTTCCGGAGTAATAAAAATCTGGTTGTAGCCCGAATACCCATAAATAAAGCAATAGAAAGCACAGCCGGCCAATCTATCAAGCATTTGATCTAAGAAAGGAAGTGGAAAGTGATCCTTCCTTGTGACTTTGTTGATCATGCAATAGTCTATACACACCATCCATCCGGTCACCGTTCTTGTAGGAATCAACTCATTCTTGTCATTAGTGACCACTATCATACCACACTTCTTTGGGACACATTGAACCGGAGAAGTCCACGAACTGTCGGATATGGGGTAGACAACCCCGACATCCAACCACTTGATAATCTCCTTCTTCACAACTTCTTACATAGACTCATTAAGTTTCCTTTGATGATCATGATGGATGGTTTGGCGCCATCCTCCAACTTGATCTTATGCATGCAAAAGGCGGGGCTTATCCCCCGAATATCTGCCAATGTCCACTCAATAGCCTGCTTCTTCTTGTGTAGCACCGCCAATGTGGAATCTACCTGCACGTTAGTCAAACAAGAGGAAATAATAACCAGTAAAGTAGAACCAAGGAGCAAGAAATTCATATCGAAGATGCGGAGGAAATGGCTTCAAATCCAAGGTAGGAGGCTCTTCAATAGAAGGCTTTGTATGAGGAGTTGTCCTATTTTCAAGATCCAAGGACAATTTTCGGGGTGCATAGTTGTACGACCCCATTCCTTGCAAAGAGTCCACACATTCCATGAATCCGTCCATCTCATCATCATCAAAGTTGAGAAAGATGGCCTCCAACATATCACCAACATTAATTGTAGCACTTGTATCATCAACAATCACCAAGTTCACAAAAGAGCACACCCCATTGCTATTTGGCTGCCGCATAGACTTACACACATTAAAAACCACTTTTTCATCACCAACCCGGCATGAAAGTTCTCCGGCTTCAACATCATAAAGATCTTTTCCTGTATCAAGGAAAGGTCTTCCAAGAATAATCGATACCTCATAATCAACTTCACAATCTAGAATGACAAAATCAGCCGGAAGAATAAATTTATCAACACGAACCAAGACATCTTTAATCACTCCCAAGGGACTCTTCATAGTACGATCGGCCATTTGCAATCTCATAGAGGTGGGTCTTGGTTGACCAATCCCCAAAGTCTTAAAAAACTAATAGGGCATCAAATTGATACTTGTCCCAAGATCACAAAGAGCTTTAGCAAACTCGGCACTTCTAATTGTACAAGGAATCGTGAAAGCACCGGGATCCTCCAACTTATGAGCCATTAAATGCACAATTTGATCATTTCAAAATTCATTGACCATTTTTTTGTCACGAGATCATTCATGAACTTTGCATAACCGGGCATTTGCTCCAAAGCTTCAATTAATGGCACATTGATTGAGAGACTCTTCCTCATTTGGATAAACTTCTTGAATTGGTTTTTACCATTTTGCTTTTCAAGTCTTTGAGGGTATGGAGGTTGAGGCTTAGGCAATAGTGTCTTAGCCTTTTGCACTACCGGCTCCAGTATGTCAATAATATGATCCCTAGATGGGTTGCACTTCATTTCTCGAGATCTCTACTTCTTGCACCACTTTGTCATCATCCACAAGTTGCCTTTGACTTGAGGTTGGTGCATTCCCACCTCTTCCACTTCTTGTAGTAACGGCCATGGGATGCCTCGTGTTTTTCCCCCTCCCCTCTTTGGGTTTACTACCGTGTCACTTGGTAGTGCCCCCTTAGGACGAGAATTTAGAGCTTGCGAGATTTGCCTCATTTAAACTTCTAAGTTGCAGATTGATGTGTTGTGTGAGGCAAGTTGGGCATCCGAATCGACATTCTTTTCCATCATTTGCTTGAACATGTTTTCAATATGCCACATCTCATTATTTGAAGAACTTGGACCATGAGAAGGATAAGGAGGCGGGTTATTCGGTTGTTGATACATTGGGGGCCTTTGAAAGCCCGACCTCCAATTGCCTTGATTGTTATTCCATCCGCCTTGATTTTTACCCCCTCCCTAATTTCCTTGATTATTTCCACTCTAATTTCCTTGATTGTTGTTGTTATGCCAATTTCCTTGATTGTTGCCACTGCACCAATTTCCTTGGTGGTTAGAATTCCAATTGCCTTGATTTTTTGAGGTCGCCATTATTATTTGTTTGGGGCTTGAAAGTTGTTTCTTTGCCCTTGAAAGTTGTTCACATATTTCACCTCCTCCTCTTGTTCATTATAAGAATCATCATGATCAAAATCACTATCTTTTTGCACATAATTCTCCACTCGATTTTGCACTTGTGGGCCTTTAGTCCTCCTCTTGTTCCCCATCATGTTCACTTACTCCATGAAATTGACTTTCTTGGGATTTTTCACTTGATTTAGTTGGTCCTTTGCTAGTTGTGTCATGGTGGGTGTCAACTCGGCAATGGATTGCCCATGGTCTTGCAATTCTTTGTGAAGGTGAATCATGTTTGGGTCACCTTGTGGAACATTGGCCCGGGATTGCCAAGCCGATGATGTTTCCGCCATCTCATCCAAAATCTCACACGCCTCCGCATAAGGCGTAGTCATGAAATTCCCAACAGAAAGTTGATTCACTACACATTGGTTGGTTGTGTTAATCCTATGATAGAAAGTTTGTTGAATCATATTCTTCGTCATATCATTGTTGGGACATTCCTTAACCATTGTTCTGTAAAGTTCCCATATCTCGTGTAGTGGTTCATTTGACACTTGCTTGAATGCCAAAATCTCATCCCTAAGTGTAGCCATGTGCCCCCAGAGAGAAGAACGTAGAGATAAACTTTTCCGCCAACTCATCCCAGGTATGAATAGAATGGTTTAGCAATCGTTCCAACCAATCTAAAGCTTTCCCCCATAAAGAGAAGGGAAAAAGCCTTAGCCTCAATGCATCCTCGGAGACATTTGTTTGTTTGCTCCCCCAACAAGTGTCCACAAACTCTCCAAATGTTTGTACGCATTTTGAGTTGGAGCACCAGTGAAGAAACCCCGTTGCTCAAGAAAAGTGAGCATCACATTGGTGATTTGAAAGTTGCCTTCCCTAATATGAGGAGGGACTATTCTACTTGCATATCCTTCATTGGGTAATATCTGGTGTGGAGACGCTCGTGGTGGAGGTGGGGGTGGAGCGGGGACATTGTCATGAGGCACTCAGCCTCTTCTATTGGCTTGAGGTTCAAGAGGAACCTCATCAACTTGATCATCCTCGATGTCCACATCCCCCAAAGGTAAATTTCTGAGTTCATTGTTCGCCATGGTTGTACCTACGATTTCTCAAACAAGTTAGTAACACGGAGGAAAGAAGATATTCCAAAAACACACCTAAATATATAGCTAACACCGTTTTAACTCCCCGACAACAGTGTCAAAAATTGATGACGTCCACAATATACCTCTATAGGAGATATGATATGGTCGTGAGCAATAATAGTACCCAACAAGAGTCGGGGTCAATTTCCTCGTGTGCAATAATTGTACCCAACAAGAGTCGGGGTCAATTTTAACAGGAAGTTACGAGGGGTGTTAGGAGTATATATTTGAAGCAAGCAAATGGGATATCTAAGATTGTACTTCCACAGCAAGGTTTTGTTTACTATTTCTACTATTACTCTAATGAATGTAAGTTAAAGAAAATAGATTATAGATAAATGTTTTGAGGTTTTTCCAATTAGTTTAAAGGCATAGGGTTGTGACCATAACCTAGGCGTTTGCCTAATAGGATAAAGTTGCTTATACTTATTTTGTTGATTGGGGTGTATTATAGCTCTAAACTCCATATTACCCACTCAATACCTCTCGATCAGAGAGTGATTTTGCTCAATTTGGCCTTCTCAAGTCCAAATGGGTATCAACCAAAATAGTTGATAAGAGCTCAAGTCAGGTTCTTATTATCCCTAGTTTGAACCCTTTAATTAGGTTAATCAATCTCTCAATTAACCCAGCTCCTTGTTAGCTAAGTTATCCTAGACTAGGCCCCTCTTTCTTAAGTAGAGACTAAGTCAAATAGGCATGAATCAATGTTTCCAACCACTAATTCTAAAATTAAAGCAAGAACTAAGCTAAATAATCAACACCCAATCATAAACAAGCATAAAATTAATCTCCCATAAGGTTTACACACTAGGGTTGGGTCACAACCCTAGTAAAATTCTAGCTACTCATAATGGAAATTGAAGAAAATAAAGATGAAAAGCTAATTAAACTCATAATGGTAGATTAAAATGATGAAATCTAATGTTAAAATACTCAAATAAGCTAAAACTTCCTAAAATAGCAAAGAGAAACGGCTGCAGCAGCTTTCTATGTTCAAACTTGACCTAATTTTGTGAAACTCGTCTATTTATACAGGGCTGAAAATTGCGAAAACAAATACCCCTCGGGAGGTTCTGCGGTCGTACAATTCCATGTGCGGTCTGTAGATTTCTTCAGTTGGCAGGAAGGTGAGTTCTACAGCCGCACATTTCTGGACTGCGGCTGCGAGGCAATCTTCTGTGGCCGCAAATTTCAGGATTGCGGTCGCGAGGCAATCTTCTGCAGCCGCACAATTCCTGTGCGGTCCACACTTCACAGAGGCTCCTGGACTTGGTCTTTTTGCATACTCTCTGATCTTTGACTCTTAAGCCCAGTTCTGCGACCGTACAATTTATGTGCGGTCCGCACATTGCTGAAAGTCTTGTTGGGTATTTCTTCTTAGTTTGCGGCCGCAGATGGAATTCTGCGGTCCGCAATTTCTTCTTCAGTCGTAGAATTCCTTCTGCGGACCGAACATTTGTGCTTCTGTGCTCTTTATTGCCTTGTGCTTCGGAACACTCCTTTTTTAGTCAGATTTCATCTCGAGATACCAAACTTCCAGCATTGCTGCAATTTGCAAAATTTTATTAGTTTCGGGAACACAATTCAATACTTTCGAACTAAAACAAAAGATAAAAGGTTTTATTAAGCAGTCAAAATCCCCACTTATCACCAGTCAGGATACTTTACCTCTCGGGTTGAACCGATATCAAGTAATCGAGTTACCTCTTCTTTGACGAATTTGTTTCTGACCTCGGCAATAGGACGTTTTTTCTGTCTTACTAGAGGGATGTTAGGATCCGGGCTTATTTTGTGCACGCCAACTTCTGGCGGGATACCTGTCACATCCGCATGCGACCATGCAAAATAGTCAACATCCGCATGCGACCATCCTCTCCAAGAATTTTTCAAACAACACAACTTGCTGAAGTTCTTCCGCTGTGGATTTTGTTCCTGGAAATATCTTGATACCTGATAGGATTTCGACGACTCCTCCCCCTGGTTGACTTTGCTCGGCTCGAAAGTCACCGATTCTTGTAATTTCTATGTTGCATGCTCCTTTGCTTTGCTACCGTAAACTGAGGTTGCATTCATCTCCCTTGATGTCGTTTGGTCTCCTCTTATTTGTTTAATTCCCCCTGGAGTTGGGAACTTTAGTAATTGATGATATGTTGACGGTATAGCCTTCATCTCATGCAACTATGGTCTCCTCATTATAATATTGTAGCATATATCACCGTCTACTACCTCGAAAAGGGTCGTCATCATCACCCCCTGGCATTCGTGGGCAGCAGGATTTCTTCTCGGGTCGTCACGCTTGCCAGATTGAACCCGTTGAGGAGTTTTGTGGCCGGAATGATACTTCAGGTCAGCTTGGCTTGCTCCAGTACTCTCCACTGGATAATATTGGTCGAACTTCTCGGGTCCACCAAAACACGTTCAATTTTAAAATCAAAGACATTTAGAGAGATTACCAAGGCATCGTTGTGTGGTAGTAGCAGTCCATGTGCATCTTCCTTCGTGAAAGTAATGTCTTCCTCAATGACTTCCCAGAGTCTCTTACTGTGGGTCATTGATACCTTCGTCTTTTTTGCCGCCAAAAATGTCACACCATTAATCTTTTTTCCTCCAAAAATCATGTTGATCGTCAAGCGTAGAAGATCTTCTCCTGCTTTCAAAGGTTCACTACTACGGCCATAGTTATTTTTAGCTCGGTCGCTTAAGAACTCTCTCAGATGGCCATTTTTCAGCAATGCCGCCACCTCCTCACGCAGATGCTGACAGTCCCTTGTCCGGTGGCCGTTGGTCCTATGGTTTTCTCACCACAAATTGGGACCCTTTTAACTGGGATCGAATCTTATTGGCTTCGAGAACCGCGCCTCATTAATGTTCCTCATAGCCGACACCAGCTCCACTACGCTGACGTTGAAGTTGTATTTAGATAACCTGGGGTAGGAGGAATCTTGGGGACCCGATACATCCTTGTACTACCATGATCTGTTATTCTGGCTGCGATCGGCTCTCCTATCGGTAGTGAACCTATTCGCCAACCGAAAACCTCTGTCACGTCCTTCGGCCCTTTCATAGGCCAAAAATCGACCCCTTGTAGATCATCGATATGTGTCAAAATCATCGTTTGATTTCTCCTTATTTTGTTCCTAGTCCCGGCCCTTGGTTAATGCCGAAAAGTCGAGCTAATTATCTTCAACTCTTATCTTTGACTCGTACCGGTTGTGAACACCCCGCCCATGTTGTTCCTTGGAACTCGAGCAGAATTTTTTATAATTTCTGGGAAGCATCGGAACTTCTCGGATTCACCCTTTTAGTAAATGCTTCGGCTGCCCATTCGTCTGGTACGGCCGGGAGAAGCATCCTTTCTTTCTGGAACCTGATCACGAACTCCCGCAGCAATTCGGAATCTCCTTGTGCAATCATAAATATGTCGGCCTTTCGGGCATGTACCTTTCTGGCCTCGGCATGTACCTTGATGAAAGAATCTGCGAGCATCTCGAAGGAATCTATTGAGTGCTCAGGCAAGAGTGAATACCATGTCAGGGCCCTCTTTTGAAGTCCCATCATACTTCGGCATGTCTAGAATTTTGAATCGCTTCGGGATCAACTATGGTATTATGCTTGGTTTGAACGAAAATTGAGTATACTTCTTTGAGTCCGGTCCTTTCAATACTGGTGGTGTGCCGGGAATCTGATCCATTCGGGCGTTTATTTCCTTCATAAACTGCATGAGTTCGGTTTTAAAGGGATCATTCTCATTGTTGTTACCGGAACCGTTATTGTTCCCCCCAGCCCTTTCAAAGCCAACTTCACCCCTCGGGGTGTTGTTGTCGACCCTCTGCGTTGTTTGTTTTATGGGAGTACCGGGAGGAACTGGACCTCGTCCACTCGCGTTGTTGGAAGCTCCTGACAACGTCTGCCTCAATTCCGTCATGATTTGATCCGGTCATGAGAGGTAGTGTATAATGGCCTTTTGTTGCCTCTCGAACATGTCGCGGATATTGTCCGCCATGAACCGGCGTGGCCTCATATCCCTCGTTGCGGGTATTACTGATTGAATTGTCATGCTGGGGCTAATTTACCTAGGCCTCAACATTGTGTGCGATGTTGACATCATTATCTGCCATTTTCTATAATTTTTGGTAAGAACAAAGAATCAAACAGGTTAGTAATAGATGCAATGATCAATTCAATTACACAACTGTCTAAGCCCCACGGTGGGGGCCAAACTATTTACCTGTAAAACGGTACAATTGAATTTTTACGTGATTTATAGACAAGTGAATCAATTTGACCCTAAAAGGATAAATAAATTAAACAAGAATATAGGACTTGGCGGTGAAATCGAGATAAAACAGTAAAAATTCAGATTCCGAGAGCAGGGCCTCCGGAGGCATTAGTAACAATATTAATAAGCAAGAAGATAAAATATTATTAAGCTTTGAACAGAGTATAGTATATGCTTATCAGAAAATTCGTGTCTCATACAATGGTTGTAGAGCTCATTTTTTATAGTTGCACCTAGGGAACAAAGTTTTAGGATCAAGCCCCTCTTGAATGACAATTATGAGGGCTATTGAAGAATGTGTAACGGTAGGCAGTGAATTCCATAGTCTCTGTAACGGACCATGTATTTAATGTTATAGAATATTCTTCATTAAATGCTACCGGGTGACAGGAATTTATTTTTCCTTTGTGAACACCATCCCCTTCGGAAACAAATGGGATCGTTGTCTTCGGACCTGAATGCCTTCTGTCTTCAGCGCCACATGTCGCTTTATCATGCGAACATTTAATATAAACATATTTTTCCCTATACAACTCCATTGTAGATAATCTTTCTAAAGAAGACTATCCATTTAGTACTTCATTGAAGTTTATCTACAAGCAGTTGATGCAGGCAGGTTGCAAGCAACTCAATGAAATGACTTGCAGAAGCTTTTTATTAAACAGACAGGCAGCGAGCAGCTCATGCAGACAACTTACAAGCAGCTCATGCAAACAGCTTACAAGCGTCTCAAGAAAAGTGTCGCAACTGCTTCCTTTCTTCTATAAATATATGAGATTTCAGTTCTTTATTTATATCAGTTTGAAGTTGATAATACATCAATCTCTCATTATACTTGTCTTCGGTTTATTTACTGGAAAATTCCAATTCAAGCTCTACCTTTAGCTTGACCCCTCTGCTATCAACTATTCACCTATTTTTCTGTATGAATCGAAATCGAGCCTAACAGTTTTTTATTTTATAACAACTAGAGATGATTGGCCCGTGCTGACACAGCCCAAGCACAATACTAAAAAATTGAATTGCGTTTTTTTCCTATTTTTCAGCCCCCATTTTTTTTGTACTCTTTCTCCTTTTGTAATTTTTTATCTACAAGATGTTAATTACAAAATAGTTGTTCAAAGTGTAAACCTTGCAAATTTATGTGAAGCTGATGAAATAAGATATTTTTATATTTTCAACGAAATGCACAATATAAATTATCACCCTTTTTATTTTTAATCGGTTTAAAATATAGAATGTGGATTCCTATAAATTCTTGAAATCAGTGACGGAGCCACCTTATGCTAACACCCCTTCACGGTGAAAATTGTTATTTAGTTAGGTTTTAAAATTATTTTTATGTATATATATCATATGTTGACTTTTCATATTTTTCGTGCGTTTACTTTTTTATATTTTGATCCTTTTTAGTAAAATTCTTGACTCCGCCATTGGTTGAAACCCAATTGGGCTATAACATTTTAAGTTTCATTCGATTTAGCTATTTTTTATTGTTTTTATTTGGGAGAATAACTTTCTACGAAAAGGATCATTTATACCTTTCGTTATGTTTTTGGTCCATCATTATCCCTGGCGTTATAAAAGTGGTGCAAAAATACCCCTCCTCCGTTAGGGTCCTCCACCATGGCCACCATCATCTCACGTAGACTGATATTTCGCTGAGGTAGACGTCACGTGGCATGCCACCTCACCGTTCCAACCCCATTTTACCCCTCCCTCTATGTTCTCTTCTTCCACCACCATCTCCCCCGTCACCCAACAATCACCCAAAAATAATGTTTAAATAAAAAAGTAAGATCCTTGATTACTAATTTCTGCTGATTTTTAGAGATATTTAATTTTTCATGCCCAATTTTACTAATTTTTGCTAGGAATTCTTCTTGGTTTATAAGACAAACTTAACTTTCCATTTTGCATGTGGTTCTTAGTTTTTCAGTATGCCGTCGTGGTACATATGGTTTTATTTTATTATTCATGCTTTGGCATGTGATTCTAGCCAGATATGAAACGTTAGCATATGAGACTTTTTTTAATAGTTAAATCTTGTTCTTGTTTAATGGTTCTTAATATGGTATTTTAATGGATAATTTGTTGATAGCTGATAGATTTCAGCTAATAGAGTAAGGGAACGGTGGATGACATTCTTTTTGTTTTCCTTCAACATGATAGCGACAAATGTCAACATTAATGTGAGATGCAACGATTTAGAAAGGAGATGTGGCAGCAGTAATGAAATTATGGAAGTAAGGTGGTGGTCTTTGTGATTTCTATTTGAATTGAAAAAGAGAAAACAAAAATGTGGCAGTGGTGGTTGGGTGATGGAGGGAATGGTGGTGGAAGAAGAAGAAGTAGGGGAGGGGGTAAAATGGGATTGGGATGGTGATATGGCATATCATGTGGCGTCCACCTCAGCAAAGTTCTATTCATGTGGGATGCAATTATGGCCATAGTGGAGGACCCTAAAGGAGTATTTTTGCACCACTTTTGTAACGCCAGGATTAATTGTGGACCAAAAGTATAACGAAAAGTATAAATAATCTTGTTTGTATAATAAAGGAGTATTTTTGACCCTTTTTCCGTAAGTAAAATGTCATAAAGTTCACTTGGTATGATTTTGGCAATGTAAAAGCATGTTATGCATGTTATAACATGAGATCTATATAATGTACAATCGTACAAACAGGCGTGTTAGACAATTTATTCGGAAAAGGTGGCAGCTACATTTCGAAAGATTTGCAAATAGTTTCCACATATCAGAAGAAAAAAGGGACAAACTTATAGATATCCATACTCAAGAATTAAAAATTGGAAAGGCAAATGGAATATAAAAATACTGATATTCATTGTTAGTGTTATAAAATAAAGATTGTAAAGTAAAGACAAGTATAGAGAGAAACTGATATATTATTCAAACTTCAAACTTATGTATATAATGAACTGAAAACTCCTCTATTTATACAAGAAAGTAAGCAGCTGTGAGGCTTTTCAGGAAGCAGCTGCAAGGCCTTTCCTTAGCTGCTTGTAAGCTGTCTCCATGAGATGCTTGCAATATGCCTGTTTAATAAGAAGCTGCTGCAAATCATTTCATTGAGCTGCTTGCAACCTGCCTCCATCAGTTGCTCATAGATAAAACTTCAACAGAGTACTAAATGGATAATCTTCTTCGGGAAGATTATTTATAGCGGAGTAATAAATGGACATCCACAATATAATTATTTTCATAACACTCCTCCTTGGATGTTCATTAAAAGGTATTGTGCCTCGTTAAAACCTTACTAGGAAAAATCCAGTGGAAAAAATCCTAGTGAAGGAAAAAGAGTACACATATTTAGTAATACGCATTTCTAGCTGCTTCATTAAAAACCTTACAAGAAAAAACCCATGGGAAAAAGCTTAGTAAGGAAAAAAGAGTACAACGCGTATTTCACTCCCCCTGATGAAAATCTTATTTCAAATATTTGAGTCTCCGCATTCCAATCTTGTATACCATCTTCTCAAAAGTTGAAGTTGGGAAAGATTTAGTGAACAAATCTGCTGGATTGTCACTTGAACAGATTTGTTATGTATCGATGTCACCATTTTTCTGAAGATCATGTGTGTAGAATAATTTTAGTGAAATGTGCTTCGTTCTATCTCCTTTTATAAATCCTCCCTTTAATTGGGCTATGCATGTAGCATTGTCTTCGTATAAAATTGTGAATATTTTATCACATTCCAAACTATATTTTTCTTGAATAAAATGAATCATTGATCTCAACCATACGCATTCCCTACTTGCTTCATGAATAGCTATTATCTCAGCATGATTTGAAGAAGTAGCAACAATTGATTGCTTTGTGGAGCGCCATGATATGACAGTACCTCTACATGTAAACACGTATCCGATTTGAGATTGAGCTTTATGGGGATCAGATAAATAACTTGCATCTGCATAACCAATAAGAACTGCACTACCTTTGTTAGCATAAAACAAACATATATCAAGAGTTCCCTTTAAATATCGCAAAATATGCTTAATCCCATTCCAATGTCTCCGTATAGGAGAAGAGCTATATCTTGCTAGTAAATTAACAGAAAATGCTATGTCAGGCCTTGTAGCATTAGCAGATACGTAAGTGCACCAATTGCACTGAGATAGGGTGTTTCAGGACCAAAGAGTTCCTCATCCTCTTCTGGAGGTCGGAACGGGTCCTTATTCACTTCAAATGATCGAACAACTATTGGTGTACTCAATTGGTGTGCTTTGTCCATGTAAAAGCATTTTAAGATCCTTTCTGTATAGGTATATTGATATATAAAGACCTCGTCTGCTAAATGTTCAATTTGCAATCCAAGACAAAGTTTTGTATTTCCAAGATCTTTCATATCAAATTCTTTCTTAAGATATTCAATTGCCTTTTGGAGCTCTTCTGGAGTTCCAACAAGATTTATATCATCAACATAAACAGTAAGTATAATAAATTTTGATGCCATTTTCTTTATAAAAATACATGGACAAATAACATCATTTATGTAACCTTCTTTCAGCAAATATTCACTAATGCGATTATACCGCATGCGCCCAGATTGTTTTAAACCGTACAAAGATCTTTGTAATCTGATTGAGTACATTTTACGAGATTTTAAATATGCTTCAGGCATTTTAAATCCTTCAGGGATTTTCATGTAAATCTCATTATCAAGTGACCCATATAGATAAGCTGTAACCACATCCATCATATATATTTCAAGCCTTTCACATAAGACTAAACTGATGAGATATCGAAATATTATGGCATCCATAACGGGTGAATATGTTTCTTCATAATCGACTCCAGGTCATTGTGAGAATCCTTGTGCGACAAGGCGAGCCTTGTATCTTTCAACTTCATTTTTGTCATTCCTTTTTCGCACAAAAACCCATTTATGACCAACTGATTTTACACCAGCAGGTGTTTGGACTACTGGTCCAAAGACCTCTCTTTTAGCAACTGCGTTCAATTCTGATTGAATTGCCCTTGCCATTTTGGCCAATCAGATCTTTGTTGACATTCTTCGACAGATCGGGGTTCAAAATCCTCACTATCTTGCATAATGTTAAGCGCAACATTATAAGCAAAAATATTACCCACCACTATTTTAGATCGATTTAAGTTAATTCCATCACCAGTAGAACTTATTAAAAGTTCCTCGCTCACTTGAGTCTCGGGTTCAGTGATTTCTTCAGGAATCTCAGAACTAATCAGATCTTGGGTTTCTTCAAGAGATCCCTTTATAGTATCGTTTTGATCATTTGTCGATTTTCTTTTTCGAGGATTTCGATCCTTAGAACCCAAAGGCCTGCCACGCTTTAGGCATGATTTAGGTTCACTAGCTCTCATGCTAGTAGATGGTCCTGCTGGGACATCAATTCGGATAGGCACATTCTCTGCAGGGATATGTGACTTAGTTATCCTTTTCAAATCAGTAAATGCGTCTGGTATTTGATTTTTTATATTTTGTAAATGGATGATCTTCTGGACTTTTTAATTACATATAGGGGTACGTGGATCAAAGTGAGATAATGATGAAACTTTTCACATAATTTCTCTTTTGATTTCCTTTTTCTCTCCCCCTAATTATGAGAAATTTATTTCATCAAATCGACAATCTATAAATCGAGCAGTAAATAAATCTCCCATCAATGGTTCAAGATAGCGAATAATAGAGGGTGATTCAAACTCAATATATATTCCTAATCTTTTTTGGGGGCCTATCTTACTGCGCTGTGGTGGTGCTACTGGCACATATACAGCACATCCAAAAATTCGTAGATGGGCAATGTTTGGTTCATGACCAAAACCTAATTATGACGGAGAATATTTATTATAATGCGTCGGTCTGAGACGAATAAGTGATGTTGCATGCAAGATAGCATGGCCCCAAACAGTAGTGGATAATTTTATTTTTATAAGTAGTGGTCTTGCTATCAATTGCAGGTGTTTAATAAACGACTCTGCAAAGCCATTTTGAGTATGAACATAAGCTACAGGATATTCAACTTTTATCCCAACTGATAGACAGTAATCATCAAAAATTTGAGATGAGAATTCTCCAGCATTATCAAGGCGAATAGCCTTTATAGGATAATCTGGGAATTGTGACCTTAATCGAATTATTTGGGCTAATAACTTTGCAAACGCCAGGTTGCGAGATGATAGTAGGCACACATGAGACCATCTTGAAGATACATCTATTAGGATCATAAAATATCTGAACAACCCACTTGGTGGGTAAATAGGTCCACATATATCCCCATGTATACGCTCTAAAAAGGCAGGGGACTCAATGCCAACCTTCATTGGTGATGGTCTAGTGATCATTTTGCCTTGATAACAAGCATCACAAGAAAATTCATCATTTGTAAGAATCTTCAGATTGTTTAATGGATGCCTACTCGAATTTTCAGTAATTCGTCACATTATTATTGATCCAAGATGGCCCAAACGGCCATGCCAAAGCACAAAAGTATTTGAATCAGTAAACTTCCGGTTTATGATAGAGTGTTCTTCAACTGTACTAATCTTTGAATAGTATAAGACAGAAGATAAAGTTGGTAAGTTTTTCACAATGCACTTCTGGCCAGAAACATTCTTTGTAATACAAAGATATTCCATATTCATTTCATCTATCATCTCAACATGATACCCATTTCGGCGGATATCTATAAAACTCAACAAGTTTCTTTGGGACTTGGAGGAGAATAATGCATTGTCTATAATAGATTTTGTTCCCTTAGACAGAAATACAGTAGCTCTTCTGGAGCCTTCAATCAAACTTATATTACCAGAAATTGTAGAAACATTTGCTTTTTCCTTATGCAAATAAGAAAAGTATTTATAATCTTTGAATATGGCATGAGTTGTTCCACTATCAATGACACAAATATCTTCATGATTGATCTTTGATCCAAACATAATTTAAAAATTATCCATATTCTTCAAAATGACATAAACAAAATAAATATGATAGTAAACATCATTATCAAAGCATAACTTTTATTTATGTACAACAATTACATAGCCATACTATCTACTACAAACAATAAAAATTAAAATATTTACATATCTACAGATTCATCACCGATCACATGACTTGTTTCTCCTTCCGGGAGTGCAAAATAATCAGCTACATCCAAATGTATGAAGTCTAAATTATCTTCAGAAATAAAATTTGCTTCAGCATTTTTCTCAATCTTCTTCAGGAAGGCTTGATACAGCTCAACCAAGTGCTTTGGCATACGACATGTACGTGACCAGTGCCCTTTTCCTCCACATCTATAGCATGCATTTTCTGCGTTTGCTGCTTACACCGCTTCATGCTTTTGTTCCTTCCTTTTCCACTGCTGGTGGTGAGGATGGTTCTTTGGTGCATTATTATTATCATGATTAATGTTTCTTCCCCGACCACGGCCATGACCACGACTGGGGCCACGTCCTCTTCCACGCTTAACTTGGTGGAAATTCGTCTCATTCACTTCAGGGAATGGATAAGAACAAGTAGGTCGGCTTTCATAGTTTTTCATTAATAGCCCATTATGTTGCTCGGCTACAAGAAGATGTGAGATAAGTTCAGAATTCATTTTGAATCCCATCTCTCAATATTGCTGCTGTGGGAGCATATTCGATGCCTGAAAAGTGGTGAAAGTTTTCTCCAACATATCATGATCGGTAATATTATCACTACATAATTTTAATTGGGAAATAATTCTGAACATAGCAGAATTATACTCATTGATAGATTTAAAATCTTGTAGCCTTAAATGAGTCCAATCATATCGTTCCTGTGGAAGAAGACCATCTTTAGGTGGTCATATCTATCTTTCAAATTATCCCATAGTATGATTGGATCTTTAACAATAAGATATTTCATTTTCAGGCCCTCATCAAGGTGTTGGCGTAGGAATATCATTGCTTTGGCACGGTCTTGGTTTGATGCCTGATTTTTGTCCTTGATGGTGTCTGCCAGACCCATCGCATCAAAATGAATTTCGGCATCAAGCACCCAAGACATGTAGCTTTTGCTCGATATATCCAGGGCTACAAATTCAAGTTTAGAAAGATTTGACATTATTTAGAAAAAGAAAATTCGTATATGTGATACTTTCAAAGTATTTGCTCGAGATGGCAGAGTCTCGTGCTGATAACGTATTATAAAATAAAGACTGTAAAGTAAAGATAAGTATATAGAGAAACTGATATATTATTCAAACTTCAAACGTATGTACATAATGAACCGAAAACTTCTCTATTTATAGAAGAAAGGGAGCAACTGCGAGGCTTTTCAGAAAGCAGCTGCAAGGCTTTTCTTTAGCTGCTTGTAAGCTGTGTGCATGGACTGCTTGCAACCTGCCTGTTTAATAAGAAGCTGCTGCAAATCATTTCATTGAGCTGCTTGCAACATGCCTGCATCAGCTGCTTGTAGATAAACTTCAACAAAGTAATAAATAGATAATCTTTTTCAGGAAAATTATTTATAGTGGAGTAATAAATGAACATCCACAATATAATTATTTTTATAACAGTTAGAAGCAAATTGCTTACATCTGCATTTTGTTTCAATTTTTATAGGGGGTATGAATCACAAATGGAGTAATATTATTAGCACCTTCTTTCTGTGAGAGAACTTGTTTCATCCCTTACATCCTTATCCAATGGACGCTTAAAAGATATCTACGTGTCATTGTTACACAAATAAATTGTGTTACAGCACGTGTCCTTTTCAAACAAATAAATTTCAGAGCAAAAGAACATAATAGTCATCTCGAGCAGCACTTTATAGATCAACCTCCGAGAAAGGATGGATAGTCCAACCCAAAACACTGAAGATATGTCTCTGCTAGTCTCTTACTCTTGTTTTTGTCCTTTGACCTATAATAGAACTTTAACGTGAGGGTAAGTTTAAATCGTACTCGAATTTGAATGGTAAATTTGGACTTGATTCCCAAAAAAATTGAACACATAGAGTTCATTCATTTCATGCTGAAGGTCTTAATGACAAGTAAAAATATGAGATAATTGACGGATAAATTTTACAAATAGTCATATAATTATTACTTTTTCCACCAAAGTCATATAATTTTATTGTCTTACACAAAAATCATAAAACTTTTACTAACTCACACAGAAAAATCATAGTGACCGAAAAATGCAACTTTTCACTAGTACTTTCTTATCCCACGACCTTTTATTTTTTATTTTCAATCTAATAAGTAATAATTCAATTAAAATAAGAATGACATAACCCGGCCCGACTCACCCGACCCAAAACATATATATATATAAATTAAAATAACATTTAAAGTGAATCCTTCAAAACACGATACGTCTATCTTTTTTTTTCTTTTCAAGTTTTTCATTCAAATTGATAGCGTTTTTGTTTCAAGTACTCTCTAATTATTATTTTTTTGTCAAAATCTCATGTATTCCGAACTATGATTTTGTGGGGCAAGAATTCAATTTTAGTATTATTTTAATTTATGTATATAGGTATTGGGTAGGTTGGACTGAGTCATTCTTATTTTAAGAAAAAATACAAGATTAACCGGTATTGAAACCAATGGCATTTGCTAGAAGATAAAAAAAGAATATATTTGGAAGCGGCTAAAAATATGTATTTCTCCTATGATAGCGTTTAACCGGTCACTATAATTTTTGTGTGAATAGTGAAAGTTTTATGATTTTTGTATGAGAAAACAAAGTTATATGACTTTGGTAAAAAAAAAAGTGATAGTTATATGACCATTTGTGAAATTTATCCGATAATTAACACTTGTCAAATAAAAAAATGATCAATTTTAAGTAGTATATGAATAAATTTGGATCATTTTAAATAGTATTGTCTAAAATCTAATCAATTTTAGATAGTACATGAGTAATATGGACAATTATTATTATTATTATTATTATTATTATTATTATTATTATTATTATTATTATTATTATTATTATTATTATTATTATCTATACTATATTAAAAGTACGAAGGCCCTTAACGAAATATTGATTGAACTTTTTGTCCTTCATTAAAATACACCACAATAGACAAAATTGTCATTTACTATTTTCCTCAAATTATTACTTAATTATAACGTAACAATTTAAAATAATTCTCAACTCCGCTCAAAAAGTCAACAAAGTCAACCCTCCGGTCCACATCTCGGAACCCGACGAAAATTCACGAAATCCAAATATCCATTCCGATACGAGTTCAACCATACTAAAATTATCAAATTACGACGATGAATCGTCCTCCAAATCTCCAATTTACACTTTCGGAAGATTTCACAATTTTTCTCAATTTCTTCCATTAAATTTGAAATAAATGATGAATATAACCATGGATTTATGAGATATAATCACTTTCGGATATAGAATACTTATCCAAGTCGAAGTCGTGAAGAACTCCTCCAAAATTGCCCAAAATCGAGCTCCAAAAATTCAAAACGAAATGAGAAAAATGACCAAGTTCGATCCATTAATAATCTGCCCAGTTTCGCTTTTGCTGACAGATTGGCGCATCTGCGACATCGCTTCTGCGATGCCATCATCGCTATTGCGAATCCCACTGCCCAGTCGCACTCTCGCACCTGCAAAAATAATTTCGCTTCTGCGTCGTCACAGGTGCAAGTCTTATTTGCGCATCTGCGAAGCCAGCCGCTTCTGCGCTGAAGATTTTCGCTTCTGCGATCCATGCCTTGTCCCTTCCCAGTTGCTTATGCGTTGCCAAAGACCGCATCTGCGATCACGCAAGTGCGGGAAATGCTTCGCACCTGCGACCTCTGCCAGTCCTTCCAAATTATGCTTCTGCGAACACTTCTTCGCTTATGCGATTGAGCATCTGCGATCAACTTCATCGCAGATGCGATGACACCAGTGGCTGCCAAAAACCAACTTTTACAAAAAATTTCAAACAATCTGTTAACCACCCGGAATCCACCTGGGGCCCGCTGGACCTCAACCAAATATACCAATACGTCTTAAAATACGATACGAACTTAGTCGAGGTTTCAAACCATGACAAACCACATCGAAATTATGAATTGCGTCTCGAATCGAATTATGAGTTTTTATATCTTCCAACTTCTATAATTTGCGCTGAACCGTATCAAAATCAATCCAGAATGACTTTAAATTTTTCACACAAGTCACAAAATTACGATACGAACTTATTCCAAGGCTCGGAACCCCAAACGGACATCGATAATATAAAAATTTCACTTCAAGTCAAACTTAGGAAATTCTAAAACCTTAAAAATGCCAACTTTTCACAATAAGTGTTGTAATGCTCATGGGCGACCCGATACTCAACCCGAACATACGCCTAAGTCCGAAATCACCATACGAACCTATTGGAACCTTCAAATCTCGATTCTGAGGTCGTTTACTCAAAAGTCAAACCTTAATTGATTCTTCCAACTTAAAGCTTCTGAAATTAGAATTTTCTTTCCAAGTCAACTCCAAACTTCCCAAATTTCAATTCCGACCATACGTATAAATCACAATACCTGAAGTGAAACTACTCGAGGCCTCAAACCGCTGAACGACGTACTGAGTTCAAAACGACCGATCGAGTCGTTACACGTAAAAGAAAAAAGTATAAATTTTTAATAGTTATGATTGTTGATCTTGTTTAGTTAACTCAGTAAAGGAATAAACTTCCACATAAAAATCTTTAGTTTATCTCCGTCAATATATTAAACTTAAATTGTACCGATATAAATAAATAATCTTTTAGAAACTTGTTATATAAGAAATACTAAAAGAATTTAAGGTACAATCTTATAGTACTTTGGAGAAAAATATAAGCTGAGAATTATAAAAGTAGCAATATAGGTTCTAGGCGGTGGAAAAAAAAAATCTCTTTGGTAATTCGAAAGTGAATAACAGGATCGTTTTATTTTAATTTACACAACTCCAATAAGAAAAAGAGTTACATAATTAAAAAAATTCTCAATTAAATTATATTTAGAATTTTTATATAGTTTAAACAAGAAAACAAATTCATAACCAAAATGTTAAGTGACTTCAAAAGCCTAAATATTATAAAACTAATTAAAACTTATAATGTGTTCTAATATAAATTTTATTTTTAATAGATAAAAAAATCGACCAATATTTCACATAAGGGGTTGAATGTGATATGTACAAAGTGTTTACGAGCCATTTAATTTAATTATAGTTCTAATGAATGTCTACTTTCAAACTATCTAAAATTTATAATTTTGTGTAATATGAAATTTATTACACACAGATTTATAATATTTCACCTAATAATTACACACAGATTTATTAAAAGAACGCCCTTATTCCCTTTGATTTCTTTCTAAATATGGTGTAACGACCCGACCGGTCGTTTTGACTATTGCAATCTTGTTCTCCCATTTACTGCTTAAATTGTGAATTACAGTTATTATTTGGCTTGCCGGGGCAGTTGATTTGGGTCCGGTGAGGTTTTAAAATAATTTGGAACACTTAGTTCTAAGGTTTAGAATTTAAGTTGAAAAGGTTGACCGGATGTTGACTTATGTGTAACGACCCCGGAGAAATTTTGCTAAGGAAATTAAGGTTTGGTGGTGCCGAGGTAGATCAATTAGTACAAAGATTATAGAAATTTCTGGGTTAAACAATGCACCGATATGTAAAGGAAAATTTTGTCGGAAAAAGGGCCATTTCTGCGACCACTATGCGGTCGCAGAATCACTCTGCAGACCGCATAATGGTCGCAAAGTGGATCAGGAAAGGGGCAAGATTTGAGAAAAATCTGCGGTGCACTATGCGACTGCAGACCTGTTTTGTGGTGCATTATGCGACCGCAGAACAAGTATGCGGGCTGCATAATGACCGCAGACGGGGTCAGTAACGCCCAGCTTTGGAGGCCAAATTATGCAGTCGGTATGCGGACCGCATATCTGTTATGTGATCGCATAACTGCGTCGGAGCTTCCATTCTTTCTAAATTTTGACCTGACCCAACATCGATTTATATCCCTTGAAGCTCATTTTTGAGCCAAAATCTAACATTTTAGAGAGAGGTGAGAGCATTTTAGAGAGAGAAAGCAAAGATTTAGTCATTTATCCATCAATTCTTGTTCAAGGTTTGAAGATTTCACAAGGATCTTGCTAGGGCTTCAAAGAGGTAAGAATTTCTTTCCCTAATTCTTTAATTTCGGGTTTGGAGTAAAGATGGGTGAATAATAGTATGATTCTTGGGTGTAAGAGTATTATGTATACATACCAATAAGGTTGTGGAAAGATTGTTAAGTTCAAATGGGTAAAGATTGGGTTGAAAATGGTAGAATTCTTCATAAACTTTAATTAAAGATTTGAGGGTCGAGTTGATATCGGAATTTGGTGAAATTTATACGGTTGGACTCGTAGTTGGATGAGCATTCATACTTTATAACTTTTGTCGGGTTCCGAGGCATGGGCCCCACATACGATTTTTGAGTTAATTACGGATTTTATTGAAAAATTAGTACTTCCTTATGGAATTAATTATAATAATTGGTATTGACTGGATCGAATTAATTGTGGCTAGATACGAGAATTTTGGAGTCAAATTCTCGTGGCAAGGGCATAGCGGAATAAATAATTACACGGTTTGAGGTAAGTAACAGTTCTAAATTTGGTTCTGAGGGTATGAAATCCTGAATTATGTGTTATGTGATTGGTTTTGAGGTGACGCACATGCTAGGTGACGGGCGTGTGGGCATGCACCGTAGGAATTGTGACTTGTTCAAATTCCATGGGACCGTATAGTTGAAAAATCTGTTGATATTCGTACATCCTCTACGTGTTAGAGCAAATTGAGCTGAGACTCGTATTAAAAATTATGCTTAGGCATATGTTGTTATTGTTGGTACCCACTGGGGTCATTACTGTGGTTGAATAATATGTTCAAATTATAATTTTTCACTCAGTCATGTTATTCATTTTATATCATACATCAGTCTCTCTTATTTATTATTGATGCATCATATCACTATTTTTGGGATGCTTATCATGATTTCTGAGAGCCCGAGAGACTGGAGAGGTTGATGACTGAGTGAGGCCGAGAGTCTAATTGTGAGTATATTTATTGATCGGGCTGCACGCTGCAGCATGTTTATTGATTTATGCCATGATTGGCTTGATATAGCGCTTGGTCTGAAGGAGCCCCTATGGAGTCTGTACACACCCCCAGTGAGCGCAGGTACCTATTGAGTACGAGTGTCGAGTGCGAGTACCGAGTGATGAGTAACTGTGAGAAAAGAGTAACAGTGAGGAAAGAGTGACTGTGAGGTTGGAGTGAATGGGAGGACTGAGTGACTGTTACTCTGAGAGGATACATTGATTTCATTTTTTGCTGCATTTCAGTTGTCATATATCGCTATTTTTGGAAATTTCGAAAAAACATTATTGTCTGTTTAAGTCAAATTTGATATGAAATTACTATGAATTTCTAAATATTGAACTTGAGAGCATGCCTACCCTTTTATGTGGAAAAGTATTGTATTTGGACTTAGCTGTGAAGCTCGTCACTACCTTCAGTTCTTATTTACTATTGTTACTTACTGAGTTGGTTGTACTCATACTATACCATACACTTCGTATGCAGATCCAGGTAATCCCGGATATAGTGGGTATTGATTTTTTTGCACAGTTGATTTTCTGGAGATTCAGAGGTAGCTGCCATGTTTCGCAGACCTTGTCTCTCCTTTCCTATTCTTTTGTTATTATATTTGGTCTCAGATTATTATTTGTAACAACCCGGCCGGTCATTTTGAATATTATAACCCTGTTCCCCCATTTACTACTCAATTTATGTCTTGCAATTGATTTATGACTTATTGGGTTAGTTGGTTCGGGTCCGAAAGGAACTCGGAGTGAAATGAGATATTTAGTCTCATAATTGAAAATTTAAGTTAGAAAAGTGGACAGGATAAGGACCTATGTGTAAACGGCCTCAGATTTGAATTTTAATGATTCCAATAGCTCTGTATGGTGATTTTGGACTTAGGAGCGTGTCCGAAATATTATTTGGAAGTCCGTAGAGGAATTAGGCTTGAAATGCCGAAAGTTTAATTTTTGAGAAGTTTGACCGGGGGGTTGACTTTTTGATATCGGGGTCAGAATCCGATTCTAAAAATTGAAATATATTTGTTATGTCATTTATGACTGGTTTACAAAATTTGAGGTCAATCAGACGTGATTTGATAGGTTTCGGAATTGTTTGTAGAAATTAGAAATTTTAAAGTTCATTAGGCTTGAATTGGGGAATAATTCATGGTTTTAGTGTTGTTTTAGGTGATTTGAGGGTTCGACTAAGTTCGTATGATGTTTTAGAACTTGTTGGTATATTTGGTTGAGGTCCCGAGGGGTTCGGGTGAGTTTCAGATGGTTAACGGGTTGGATTTTGGACTTGGAACTCTGCTGGAATTTTTCTGATGCACCATCTGGTTTCCTTCATCGCGTTCACGAGTGGAGCCTCGCGTTCGCGAAGAGGAACTGAGAGGCTGGAAATAATTGCTCTTCACGTTCGTGAAGGGTGAACTGGGTGTGCATCGCGAACGCAAGAGGTGTTACGCGTTCGCGAAGAAGAGAGCAAGAGCTGAGGAGCCCAGGCAATTGGTCTACGCGTTCGCGTAGGGGGTGTCGCGTTCGCATAGTGAGGGGGAACGAAGCATAAAACTAACTCACTAACTCCTGGGCTGTAGGAGCCTCTCCGGAGTCTGTACACCCCCAGTGAGCGCGGGTACCCATTGAGAGAGTGATGAGGGCTGGGAGCCCAGGGAGTGATGAGGGCTGAGAGTCCAGTGAGTGATTTTTATCCTAAGTAGTTGTACTTGATTTCCATTTGTTGTTGCACTTAGTTGATATCTGTCATTGTTGTGAAATCTCTGAAAGATTGTTGATATATGGATTACATGAACAGGAACTGTATAAAAATTGATTTTATATTAAACTGCCAGATTTGATAGCATGTCTATTCTTTGCTGGAATTACTGGAAATGGACCATAACTGTGTAGCTCATTACTATCTTCAGTTCCTTATTTATTATTGTTACTTGCTGAGTTGGTTGTACTCATACTACACCCTATACTTCGTGTGCAGATCCAGATATTCCCGAACACAGCGGGTGTTGATCCTTTCGCGCGATTGATTTTCAGGAGATTTTGAGGTAGTTGTCATGTTCCGCAGACCTTGTCTCTCCTTCTCTATTTCTTTGTTCACTGTATTTGGTCTCAGACTATTATAGACTATATTTTCCAGACTTGTATTCATATTAGATGCCCATATACTCAGTGACACCAGGTTTTGGGGAGTGTTTGTATTGTTTTTAAATATTATATTTTCAACCTTAAAGAGAAGTTTTGGTTTATTAAGATTATCGGCTTGCCTAGTATCGAGATAAGCGCCATCACAACAGGCTGGGATTTTGGGTCGTGATATTATTAAAGACCAGATTTTTCCCAAACTTATAATGTGTAGATGCTCATGTACTCAGTGACACCAGATTTTGGGAATGTTGTATCGGAATTTGCTAGATTTTTGGTCTTGTATTAAACATTATGTTTTCAAACTTAAAGGAAATCGTGGGTTATTGATGTTGTCGGCTTGCCTAATACTGAGATAGGCGCCATCACGACAGGTTAGGATTTTGGGTCGTGACATATGGAGACTTGAAGAAGTCACTATATAAGCATATCTCCAAGTAAATTTGGACAATTGAAAACTTATACGTAGCCGCATATAGTTCTAGGAAAACTTATGGTTGTCCAGTTTGTTCCATAGTTTGTTTTGATTTGATGCCGATATAGGTTTCAAATTTGTCATTTACTATTTTTCTCAAATTATTATTTAATATTTTACCTTATAAAAAATACACTACTATTTAGGAAGAAATTTTATCTCCCATGGTAACTATGCATCATTAATACTCTAAAATATATATTGAATTAAAGAAGAGAATTTTATTTGTTTATTTACAAGAGTTGTTCGGAACTTCGGATTGCTTATTTGTTTTTCAAATGGAATTAAATTGCACCTGCGAATATCCTAAAAGATGGGTTAGAATTAACTTATTCTAGCAAATATAAAGAACACATGAACCTATTTTGGTCTCATAATAATGGGAAGGAGTCCTTCACTAACTGTAATTATAAGAAAACAAATTAGCAAATTTTGTTTAGAAAAGACTTCAGTAAAATTCGTTTACAAAAGTTTTAGAAATATAAGCAATCTAATTTATTTATTTTTTATTTATTTTTTGCCGGATACATATTATAAATTCAATGCACAAATAAATAATATAAAAAATAAAAAATGATAAGGTCCTTAGAAATGTTGATTTAACTTTTTATGATTAACTAAAAAATTCCATAGTCGACAAAAAAGTCATTTGCTATTTTTTTAAATATTAAATAAGTATAATCTTATACAAAAATATATAGGCTTTTTTGGTAAGAATATGCTGAAAATAGAAGTCGAAATAAATATGTCATTTAGTGCGACGATTCAAAAGTGTCTTTAATTAAGAAGATACGAAAGAATATCATACAAATAATTAATAATAGGAGTTTTTACTATAAAGTCGCCAGTGATAAAGTTTAATACAATTCGTTTACAAAAGTTTTAGAAATAAAACCAATCTAATTAATTAAGTTTATATCTTTTACAGAATGCATATTATAAATTCAATGCACAAATAAATAATATAAACAGTAAAAATGATAAGGTCCTTAGAAATGTTGATTGAACCTTTTCGATTCACTAAAAGATTCCATAATCGACAAAAAAGTCATTTGTTATTTTCTTAGATATTAAATTTATATAATCTTATACAAAAATATATAGGCTATTTTGGTAAGAAGTGTGCTGAAAATATATGTCTAAATAAATATGTCATTTAGTGTCACGATTCAAAAGTACTTTAATTAAAGAGATACGAAACAATATCATACAAATAATTAATAATAGGAGTTTTTACCACAAAGTCGCCAATGATAAAGTTTATCAACTACTACTTTACAACAATTTATTCTTCTTGTATACTACAATTTTTACTTATAGACGATGACATGCGCATGCAAAGCACATATACACAAGGGGTATTAAATTTAACGGTAATCAATTTAGCAACAGATTACTGACAAAGTTCGTAACTAAGTCCAAATTTTTTCTGTAATGTTTGTTGTCAAATGAGGTACTGTTACGACCCAAAATCTCACCACAGGCGTCGTGATGACACCTAATCTCTAAGACTAGGTAAGCCAATTTAAATTACATTTTGAAGCCTTTTTTTTTTTGAATTGAATAAATAACTAAAACTAACAATGGAATAAATATGAATATACAACCTCCTAAGACTAGTAGTACTGAGTCACGAACTCTAATTGAATACATGGAATGATCACGAGGACCGAATATACAATACGGTTTGATTACAAATTAACAGTACAATAAAGTGAAAAGACTCCAAGGGACTGCGACGACCAAGCAGCTCTACCTTGAATCCTTACGATCCCGCTTTAACTCTACTCAAGTCCGATATCTCCAATACCTGACACTGCACAAAAATTTACAGAAGTGTAGTATGAGTACACCACGGTCGGTACCCAGTAAGTATCAAGACTAACCTCAGTGGAGTAGAGACGAGGTATAGTCAAGACACTCACTAGTCTAATAACCTGTGCAATATAATATACAGAATAATCGGAAACAATAACAATAAAGGCTGGATAAAGCAACCAGTGATATGCACAACAGACAACAAGAATATCATTAATATCACTCAACAATTAATAAATACAATTACACCCAATTAAATCAAGCTCTTCAAATAAATGTCTTTCACATATAATTCCTCCAGATAACTCTCCTTCAGATATAATTTTCTCAAATAATTACTTTTTAAATATAATTCTTTCAATAAATCTTTTCAAATATAATTTTCTCAAATAAATATGTTTCAAATACAATTCTTTCATAAAATTCTTTTTGAATAAAAATCTTTCCAAATAAATATTTTGAATATAATTATTTCAATTAAAAAGTCACCATGTGACACCTCATTTCATAATCATAAAAAAAAATACGGGTCTCAGCCCATTTTCATATTTTTCATAAACACGAGTCTTAACCCATTTTCATATTTCCATGGCACCTTGTGCCCATAAATAAATCATCATATTTCCCGGCACCTCGTTCCCTCATTTCATATCACAATTTGCCCAATGATATGCAATGATATGTAAAATAATTTGCCCAATGATATGTAAAATAATTTACATGGGAAATGATCACGGCAACATGACAAAAATCAATTCATATCACAAACACGTGAAAATCACAACATCACATGAAAATTATCAACACCACAATCCCACATCATCACATATCGTCCCTGACAATAGCCACCCTTATCGCTCCGCCCAGACAATATCAATAGCCACTCTTTTCGCTCTTATTGCCACCCTTATTACTCCTATAGCCACCCTTATCGCTCCGCTCAGACAATATTCCAACAAACACAACAACAGTGAAATGTCAACCTTATACCCACATAATATCAACGGTGAAATGCCACCCTTATCTCCCCAAAATAATAACTCACACAACACAACAATTTCTCAAAATAATAACTCACACAATACAATAATTTACATGGAAAATGATCACGGCAACATGACAAAAATCAATTCATATCATAATTTGCCCAATGGCCACAACCAAATTCCAAAGATATAACAAAATTAATTAATTTCACAACAAATAGTCCAAGACTTCACACAATGTATATAACACCTAAAAACAATTAATAGAGATATAAATTACTCAACATAAAGCAAAGCCTTCATTAACTCTAAATTTTTTAATAATCATATAATCACCTCTTCTTAAGCTTATTTAAGTAATTAATTGCAGAGGGAAGAATCCAAAATGAAATTAAATTCCAATAATTATCAAACCAGCAAATTCACAGAATTTCATAAATAATCAAATAACAATCACATCAAATTGTCATATAATAACATATTCAACAACAAGGATTTAGGTACGATAAATAGATGATTAAATATATGCCAACAATTATCTAATTTACTACACAATATGTTCAAGACTTTAACTCAATAAAATTTACATATATAAACCAAGTACGTACTCGTCACCTCGCGTACATGGTTTTCAATTACACAAATTACACATAAGACTCAATGCCTAAGGGAAAATTTCCCCACTCGAGATTACTTACCTTTTTGAAATTATGCCGATATTACAAAATCGTCTTCTTGATTGAATTGACCTCCGGACCGCTCAAATCTGACCAAATTAAATGTATAACTTCTTCCGATACGAGTTCAACCATACCAATTTCCAAATCTTAAATTTTTGTTTTTGGACGATTTTACAAAAATTTTGATTTCTTCCATTTAAATTCTAATTAAATGATGAATATAATCATAGATTCATGAAATATAAACACTTTAGTATATAGAACACTTATCCCAACCAAGCTTGTGAAAAATCCCTCCAGAATCGTCCAAATCCGAGCTCCAAAAACGAAAATGGCAAAATGACCAATTTTTGGTCCTTAACATTCTGCCCAGATTCGCACCTGCGGTTACTGTTCATGCACATGCGGTTACTGTTCACGCATCCATGGTACTGTTCACGCATCTGCGAATCACTGTTCATGTTGCTGCCCAGAAAATTCCAGCAACTTATCTTCATGTCCGAATTGATCCGTTAACTTTCCGAAATCAACCCGAGGCCCTCGAAACCTCAACCAAATATACCAACACGTCCCTAAATACAATACGAACTTAGTCGAGGCCTCAAACCATGTCAAACAACGCCGAAATTACGAATCGCTCATCGAATCGAATTATAAGTTTTCAAATCTTCCAACTTCTATATTTTGCGCCGAAAAGTATCAAATCAATCCAGAATGACTTCAAATTTTGCACACAAGTTATAATTGACTTAATGGAGCTATTCCCATTTCTGGAATCAAAATACGACCTCGTTATCAAAAATTCACCCTTCGATCGGACTTTTCCAAAATCTTATATTTTTCAACTTTCGCCAAAATGTGTCGAATTGTCCTACGGACTTCCAAATCCGAACATACGCCTAAGTCCGAAATCATCATACGAAACTATTGCCATCCTCGAAATTCTATTCCGGGGTCGTTTGCTCAAAAGTCAACTCTCCGGTCAAACTTCCCAAAAATTCAACTTTCGGCATTTCAAGCTTAATTCTACTACGGACCTCCAAATAATTTTTCGGACACTCTCCTAAGTCCAAAATCACCATACGGAGCTATTGACATCATCAAAATTCCATTCCGGAGTCGTTTGCTCAAAAGTCAACTCTCCGGTCAACTCTTTCCATTTAAGCTTCAAATTAAGGATTATTCTTTTAATTTAATTCTGAATCTTCAGTAAATCAAACTCGACCACACCCGCGGGTCATAGATACATATTGCGAAGCTGCTCGAGACCTTAAGTTACTGAACGGAGCGTAAATTCTTTAAACGACAAGTCGGGTCGTTACAGGTACGCATTTTAATCACGCGTTCTATTTATATCTATCTATCTATCTATCTATATATATGTCTGTCTGTCTATCTATATACTATATTAAAAGCACGAAACTCCTTAACGAAATATCGTTCGTCTTTTTTACGCTTTTAGAATAGAATTCACACTAGACAAAATAGTCATTTGATTATTCTCCTAACTAATATTTAGGAGTTTAAAATTAAATCAAAATTTACTAATTTAATATTTCCTTATTTGAATTATGTAATAAGTCTTAATTTTAGGACTTTAAAATCATTATGTTTTTACCTTATATATATATATATATATATATATATATATATATATATATATATATATATATATATATATTATTTTCTTACTTAAATTATAAAACTTAACCATAATATGATCCATATTATTAGAAATTAATTTAGAATCTTTACTTCATTTATTATATTATTATTTTCCTTCTACTTCTTCTATATGATTTATGAAGAACCACACGACCTTGCATAATTTGATGGCAACAATTTTTCTTTATAATGTTTTGCTTAGTTTCAACGCTGGATTTTCAAAATTTTGTTATAAAGGGTATAAAAATCATCCAATTTTACATGATTATATTGTATATCAATAATTAATTTATAATATTCTTGTAAAAATGGTGGATTTTTATACCTTTTTAGAACAAATTTCGCATTAAACAAGAATGTACAAAAACATAATTTTGGAATTTTTCTTGAGATTTTAGTGTTTGCTTTGAACTTTTTCTTTGCTTAAATATTGTGATACAAAATAATCATGTAAAATTGGTAGATGTTTATATGCTTTATAACAAATTACTCCTTCAATATGAATGTACAAAAACATAATTTATGAAAATTTTCTTGAGATTTAAATGTTTGCCTAGAAAGTTTTCTTTCTTCTTGCATTCATTCTAACAATTACCAGCTCCCTATATTTTTTTGTTATATATTAAGTTATTTGTTGTAAAATATTAATCCAACATTGTTTATTCAATATGGGCACATGAGCAAATTGCTAGCTCCTTATATATATTTAAAATTTTATACCTATTGATATGGGTTGTCACGACCCAAAAATCACAAGTCGTGATGGCATCTAACTCGATCCGCTAGGTAAGCCAACTAACCAACAATACAAGCCAAATGAAATTATAGGAAAGACAGTGAAGGAATATCTGAACTTTTACAAATTAACCTAAGAACTAGTAGTACGAATCATGAGCTTCTAAGACTTAGAATTTACAAAGTTGATACAAATAATTACATGATCTGTTTGAAAGTTACATAAACAGATTAACAAAATCTAAAGCTACCAAGGACAAGTGGAAGCTATATCCGGAATGCACGAACAACTTCAGGGTCAGCTCCCGACATCACCAGCAGCTCCGCTCCAAAAATCTGCACGCAAGGTGCAGAAGTATAGTATGAGTACAACCGACCCCGTGTACCCCGTAAATATTTTGTCTAACCTCGTCGAAGTAGTGACGAGACTATTTTGTAAAAAGATACTCATTAATAAAAACCTGTACCGAAATCTAGTAATAGAACTATACTATAGTATAACATGATAGAGTACACGAAACGAATGTACAAAACAATAACAGAGTACTAGAAGAGATCACAATTCAACAGTTTTCACTATCTCAACCAATCTTTTCTTTAGAGCGAAACCAATAAACCACAATAGTCACCCCATAACTTTCATAACGTGAGGAATATACTCTAATATCAAGTCAATTGCACGGCAACACCCTTCGTGTATTTTTCTCATCCTCACTAAATATGCATACAACAGTACCAACCGGATGGCAGAAATGCTGATAACAGTAATGACAAAGTAGGAAATATGCAAGTAGCAATAATGATCGAGAATGTAGAGTTCGTAACTCAGTACTACCAGTCTTGGGAGGTTGTGTACTGTAATTATTTCCGCTGTTAGATTTTTTTTTTAAAAAAAATGGCTTCAAAATGTAGTAGAAATCGGCTTACCTAGTCTTAGAGACTATGTGCCATCACGACGCCTGTGGTGGGATTTTGGGTCGTGACATAGTTGAAGTTACCTTCCTTTTCCTAATTGTTGTCATTACCTCTATGCTTTCCATCTAGTCTGTTACTGATGTCCTGAATATATGGAATGATCACGAAAACCGAATATACAATACTGTTTGATTACAAATTAATAGTACAATGAAATGAAAAGACTCCAAGGGACTGCGACGGCCAAGCAGCTCTACCTTGAATCCTTATGATCGCGCTTTAACTCTGCTCAAATCCAATATCTTCAATACCTGGCTCTGCACAAAAATGTGCAGAAGCGTAGAGTGAGCACACTACAGCGGTGCCCAGTAAGTATCAAGACTAACCTCAATGGAGTAGAGACGAGGTACAGTCAAGACACTCACTAGTCTAATAACCTATGCAATATAATATACAAAATAATAGGAAATAAATAATAATAATAAAGGCAGGATAAAACAACCGATGATATGCACAACAGACAACAAGAACACCATTAATATCACTCAACAATTAATAAACACAATTACACCCAATTAAATCAAGCCCTTCAAATAAATATCTTTCACATAGTTCTTCCAGATAACTCTCTTTCAAATATAATTCTCTCAAATAATTATTTTTCAAATATAATTCTTTCCATAAATCTTTTCAAATACAATTTCCTCAAATAAATATCTTTCAAAATACAATTCTTTTATATGATACTTTCTAAGTAAAAATCCTTTCAAATAAATATTTTGAATATAATTCTTTCAATTAAAAAGTCACCATGTGACACCTCATTTCAAAATTATCGAAATACGGGTCTCAGCCCATTTTTATATTTTTCGTAAATACGGGTCTCAGCCCATTTTTATATTTCCACAGCACTTCGTGCCCATAATTAAATCATCATATTTGCTCGGCACCTCGTGCCCTCATTTCATATCACAACTACACGGACAATTCACATGCCAAATATCATTATCATTTCATCACAGCACCTCGTGCCCACATTTTATATCACAATTGCATGGACAATTCACGTGCCAATATCACAATTCACGGCACCTCGTGCCCACATTTTATTTTATAAACCGCCTGGCAATAGCCACAAGCTCTCAATTTCAACAAAATCAGATTATTATCAATTTACTAACAACAAGACAAGTTGCACACGGTATAAAAATAAACACAAGAAAATCACAACATCACATGAAAATTTTCAACACAACCTCACATCATCACATATCGTCCATGACAATAGCCACCCTTATCGCTCCGCCCAGACAATATCAATAGCCAACAAACACAATAGTGAAATGCTACCCTTATAATCACATAATATCAACGGTGAAATGCCACATTTATCTCCCCAAAATAATAACTCACACAACACAATAATTTATACGGGAAATTATCACAACAACATAACAAAAATCAATTTATATCACAATTTGTCCAATGGCCACAATCAAATTTCAAAGGTACAACCAAGTCAATTAATTTAACAGCAAATAGCCAAATGCTCCACACAATGTGTACAACACCCAAAAATAATCAATAGAGATAGAAATTACTCAACATAAAGCAAAGTCTTCATAAAAGATCAAATTTTCAATAATTACATAAACACCTCTTCTTAAGCTCATTTAATTAATTATTTGCAAAGGGAAAAATCTAAAATAAAATTAAATTCCAATAATTATCAAGCCAGCAAATTCACGAAATTTCATAAATAATCAAATAACAATCACATCACATTGTCATATAACAATAGAGTCAACAACAAGGGTTTAGGCACGACAAATAGATGATTAAATATATGTCAATAATTATCCAATTTACTACACAATATGCTCAAGACTTTAACTCAATAAAATTTGTACATATAAACCAAGTACGTACTCGTCACCTTGCGTACATGATTTTCAATTACCCAAGTTGCACATAAGACTCAATGCCTAAGGAGAATTTCTCCCACTCGAGGTTAAGCAAGACACTTACCTTTATGAAGTTAGGCCGATATTCCAAAATAGCCTTCTTGCTTGAATTGACCTCCGGAGAGCTCAAATCTATCCAAATTAATTGTATAACTTCATTAAAAATTATCGAAAACAATTCCGGATAATAATACATCGACTTAAAATTTTATTCCAAAAAGTCAATAAAAGTCAACGCGGGACTCGCCTCTCGGAACCCGACATAATTTTCATGAAATCCGAACACCCATTCCGATACGAGTTCAACCATACCAATTTTATCGAATTCCAATAACAAATCTACCTCCAAATCTTAAATTTAAACCAAGAGAATTTTCTAAATTTTTCAACCCAATTCACTAATTTAGTGTAAAAACAACAATAGATTCATGTAATTTAACCAAAATCAAGTTAGGAATTCTTACCTCAATGTTTTTCTTGAAAAACTCTCGAAAAATCGCCCCACTCGTGCTTCCTTGGTCCAAAAATGGAAGAATGACATGAATTTGGACTTTATTCTGCTGCCCAGGGATTTGTTCTTCGCGTTCGCGAGACTCCCCTCGCGTTCGCGATGAACAAATTTTTCAAAAGTCATTTTCAAACTCTTCTCAGACAGCCTTTAGTATAATGGTCATAACTCTTTGTACAAAACTCCAAATGATAAATGGTTTAACTTTCTGAAAACTAGATTCCAAGGGCTATAATTTTTATTTGTTGCTTATCTCCCAATTCCTTATGTATTATGAGATATAAGCTTCCAAAGTCAGCCCTGTGCAACGGAGATTTCCAAACTCTTCCCGGACAACCTATAATATATCTACCATAACTTTTTGTACACAACTCCAAATGATAAATAGTTTATCTTTCGAAAAACAAGACACAAAGGGCTACAACTTTTATTTTTGGATCATCTCCAAATTCCTTATAGATTGCGAGATATGAGCCTCTAAAATCTGACGATGAACAACAAAATTTCCTTCTTCGCGAACGCGAAGAACAAAGTCCTAACAGCAAAATCCTTCTTCGAAACGCGAGAGGTGCCTCGCGAACGCGAAGAACAACACCAGAACCAGCAACCAACAGCATCAAAACACTCAAACTTGGTCCGGAACCACCCCGAATCAAACCCGAGGCCCCCGGGACCCCATCCAATCGTACCAACCAGTCCCAATACATAACACGAACCTGCTCGAGGCCTCAAATTACATCAAACAACATCAAAGCCACGAATTATACCCTAATTCAAGCCTAATGAACTTTGAAATTTTAAATTCTATATCTTATGCCGAAACACATCAAATCAATCTGGAATGACTTTAAATTTTTTCACACAAGTCATAATTGACATAACGAAGCTATTCCAATTTTCAGAATCGGATTTTGGGCCCGATATCAAAAAGTCAACCCCCGGTCAAACTTTTCAAAAAATTATTTTTTGCCATTTCAAGTCAAATTCCTCTACGGACTTCCAAATAATTTTTCGGACACGCTCCTAAGTCCATAATCACCATACGGAGCTATTAACATCATCAAAATTCTATTCCGGAGTCGTCTTCACACAGTTCCGACTACGGTAAAAATCCTCAGACTTAAGCTTCCATCTCAAGGACTAATTGTCCCAAATCTCTCCGAATCATCCGTAAAATCAAACTCGACCACACACGCAGGTCATAATACATATTGCGAGGCTGCTCAAGACCTTAAGTCACTGAATGGGGCATAAATTCTTAAAACGACAAGTCGGGTCGTTACAAACTAACTAGCATGGTGGAGGCATGAAGATGGATATAACATATATGAAAGGGGACACACGATCTTTATAATTTAACAAGTAGAGACATGAATGACTAACATGGAAGAAGACCTATACTTAAGTGCAACAAAACAAGTATTACATGGATGCAATTGTAACAGCGGGAAATAGGTATGATATTTGCAAGTTAAGCAAGTAGAAGGCATGGGCAACACAACAACAATTGAGATAGAGGATAAAGACAGAACAGTGGCGACAAGTCACATAAGAAGCATAAGTACGACAATAACAGCTCAAGGTAAAGACATGAAGATATCTGCAAGAAAAGGATATAATGACATAATGCATGTCCCTCGTCCTCACTCACATGGAAACACCCTTCGTGCCATAAATTCGCAATAACACAAAAGCATAATAATGTAAATGCAATGACACGGCATCACCCTTCGTGTTTTTACTCACAAATGATATGGCACGGTATCACCCTTCGTGCTTGTACTCTCAGATAATATGGCACGGCATCACCCTTCGTACTTTTACTCTCAAATAATATGGCATGGCATCACCCTTCGTACTTTTACTCTCAGATAATATGACACGGCATCACCCTTCGTGCTTTACACTCTCCCTCACATGATAATGTATAAACAATGGCACGACATCACTCTTCGTACTTTACACTCTTCCTTACCAGGAATATTTATATCAATGACAAACAAGACAGGAAGCATAAATAACGTTAAGGAGAGTGTTTAAACGAATATTCCAAATGAATCCCAATCACAACTGTCCATGCCAATAATAATTCAATAAATCCGCAAGAACTTTATTATTCAAGTATTCCAACCAATCTCACAAATGATCCACTACAGAAGTATAGAATCTAGTATCTCAAGAATATCGGCCGTAGCAATGTATTAATGATTACGCATAGTGCTGACCGAATTAGACACATCAATGTATTCTCAGAATTCCATCAAATTTGATCAAGTTATAATAAGCTAAGTCTTAGTTTCAAACATTTAATACTATGTTCTTAGTATCTAGGAGTCAAGTGAGGCATGAAGCAAGAAGGTCACGTAATTCTACAAGATACAATTATAATATAATCTACCCCCGAGCATGATTAACCCCGGCACATACATATACGCTCGTCACCTCATATATGTATCACCCCCGCATGTAGCAAACAAGGCCAAATAGTAGGAAAAATTCCCTCAACAAAATTAGGCAAGATACTTACCTCAATTCGGCTAAACTCAATACTCAATTTAGCTTTTTCCTTTATAAATTCACCTACGTTCGGCTCAATCTAGCCAAAGACGACTTAAATACATCACACAATGCAAGAGAAAATAATTTCAATTAATAAAGTTGTGATTTTTTATTCAATTTCTAATAAGTCAACAAAAGTCAAACTCCGGGCCCACCCGATCAAAATCCGGGTCTAAGGGTAGGTCTTGACTATCCATAGCTTCATGAGTCCAAATACGTGTTTTGTTTTCAAATCCGAGTCCTATTCGACTCTCAAATCCCAATTTTTCATTTTTTTAAAACTTTGACAAAATCCCCAAAATTTTCCCTAGATTTCTCATGAATTTGATGTTAAATCTTATATAAAATTATGAAATGTAGTTGCGAATTGATTAGAGGTACTTACCCAATGATTTGGTATGAAAATCCCTTCATAAAATCGCCTCCCATCGAAGCTAGGGTTCAAAATCGAACTGGAGGTTTTCCTGCTAATGTCGCATTTGCGACCAAACGCTTCGCGAATGCGAAAGGGGGACCATCGCAAATGCGAGGAATTTTTCGCAAAAGTGAATTCTTGCCTAGCAGCCTGGGTTCGCAAATGCGAGGCTGCTTCGCAAATGTGATAGTCGCATTTGCGACCAAAACATCGCAAATGCAATGACACCAGCACCAGCACTCAAAATCATGAAAAATCATTCTGAAACCAATCCGAAACTCACCCGAGCCCCCGAGGCTCCAAACCAACCATGCACCCAGGTCCAAAAATACAACACGAACTCGCTCGCGCGATCAAATCATCAAAATAACCTCTAAAAGCACGGATCGGATGCCAAAACGCATGAAGATCAAAGGAAACTTCAAGAACTTCTAGAATCGCAACCAAACGTCCGAACCATATCAAATCAACTCCAAATGGCGCCAAATTTTACAGACAAGTTCCATGTGACGAAACGAACCTACTCGAAGCTTCAAATCACGTATAGCAACCTCGAAACGATGAATCGCACCTCAAGTCAAAATCAATGAACCTTGAAACTTCAACTTCTACGATCGATATCGAAACCTATCAAATCACGCCCAATGGACCTCAAATTTTGCACACAAGTCACATTTTCCATTACGGACCTACTTCAACTTCCCGAATCGGAATCCAGCCCCAAAATCAAAAAGTCCACTCCCGGTCAAATTTTCCAAAAATCCAACTTTCGCCAATCCAAGTCTAATTCGACTACGGACCTCTAAATTACTATGCGGATGCACTCCTAAGTCCAAAATCGTCCAACGGAGCTAACATAACTAACTACATTTGTTTTATGTGTAACTCATTGATATGCCTGCCGTGAGACTAGTAAACCAAAAACAAGCCAAAGACTAGTAAACCAAAAACAAGCCAACCGCAGGATTTCCAAATAACAAACAGCCACAAAAACAATCCACAGTCGGTCAATTCGCGACTCCTCCGATATTACACGTGAACGATGCGTTTCAAGCGACATACAAAAAAATCACACAGCTGCTCTGCTTCTGCTCCCCTGCCCACCATTCACCTCCGCTCCTTCTCCAGTCCTAAACCCCAATTGAATGAAACAGAGAACTTGGCCGTCCAAATCGGACGGTCAACCTCGTTTCACCGCTTTCCCTTTCGCCAACAAACAGTCTCGTCCCCCGAAAACCCCCTCCATTTTTCATTTCCAAGTCAGTCTAAGTTCATCATCATCGTCCAAGTCTAATCAGTACCATCACGATTTTTCTCAACTTCCATACGATGTTCTCTTGAAAATTGCGGCCAATTTTACGCTGCCGAATTTACGAGCAGCTTCACTAGTGTGCAAGTCTTGGCGTGATGCACTTCGACCCTTAAGAGAAGCTATGCTTTTTCTGAGATGGGGCAAGCGATTTAAGCATGGCCGTGGAGGGGTTAAATCCAATTTAGCTAAAGCGCTTGATTCTTTCCTTAAAGGCGCCGCGCGTGGATCCACGCTAGCTATGGTCGATGCTGGCTTGGTTTATTGGGAGATGGGGAGAAGAGAAGAAGGGATGTCTTTGTATAGAAAGGCTGCTGAACTTGGTGACCCTGCTGCTCAATGCAATTTGGGGATTTCCCTCTTACAAGGTATTGAGATTGTTGCATTATCTAATTCGCGTCTTATGTCTTCAGTTACTTCTATAGAATGGGTGAAAATTGTTTGTATGTCATTGGAGTTGCTAGTAGATAAGTGCGGAGGCTGATCCAGGATTTGAACTTTATCATTCTATCCCTGCCCATTTGATTAGTGCGTTTGGAATCTATTATTTATACTTATTTAGTGGATCTTCTTAACACATACAGAGTCGAGGACAAGGTTACTGGGTTCGGATGAACCCATAACATGTATGCTCGGTCTGCCCTTGGTTAAGTGGAAGAAGTAGCTTGCAATGTTGATAGTATCATATTTTCTGGATTCTTCATCTATGATCCCTGAGTTATTTACATTCAATTTAAGTCTAGGGCCTAGGAATTCTACTGCATTGAGGACAATGTAGGCTTTGTTGTTCAGAAGGTGAAAGTGTGTTAACAATCCTGTATATTATGCGTAATAGATATTTGTATCAAACTAAGTTCAATAAATGAAAATTAGCAACTTTAATCGTGTGAGCTAATTACTAACAATGTGTTTGATACAGGAATTGAAAGGCTTAGTGACTCAAGCTCCTTGCTTATGTTAAAATGCATTCGCATGTGTCAAAATATTAATTTTCATTGACGTTATTATTCTTTTTGTTCTTCTTGTTAGACTTTATTGTAAATAAAATTTTATCTAGACCTTGTTGCCTTTCCCTCAATTGTTGAGATGGTTCCTACCAAAACTGATAAATGTTTATATCCTCATGTGAAAGCATTGCCATTGGGACTTCCAGAATTCAAATGTTTACATGGCTCCAAAAAAAAAAAAAGGAGGTATACATAGTCAACATGGCTCCAGTGAAATCACTAATCTCAATTGTTAACATGCTCCTGCAATCATTGTACATGTGAGCGTATTAAAGAGCACCCCGCAGTATATCTGCCTTTGATTTGCACTTTGTAGAGTTTTAGGTTATGCTTTCTGACTGAAAATGGTTAAAGATTCATTTTCCATTGACAACATTTACTTTAGTTTTCATTAGTGCTCAACTAGTTTACTGTTTCATTGTGTTTCTGATCTCTTCTTAGTTCTTACTCTACGTAGCTAATCCTCCGGATCCTGAGGAAGCTGTTAAATGGCTGTATAAAGCCTCTGTTGCTGGCCATGTTCGAGCTCAATACCAACTAGCACTTTCTTTACATAAAGGTCATGGCCTGAATAGTAATCTCCAGGAACCGGTATGAGATTTTACCTGTTTTAAGTTATTTACTTAATATTGAAAAAATGCTTTCACAGGATTAGTGGAATCTAGTTCTGGAATGTTCCATGTCAATTGTGAATTATATCTCCTTGTTGTTTTATAAATTACAACGTACAATAGGGGATTTTGCAACCTCTATCTGAAAAACTATTTTACATTAACATTCGCTTGAACACCTATGAAAAAAAATCATGATTAACATCTATTTAAACAAATTCCTCTTGTATACCTACCTAGTTTCTCAAAATTGGCATTGAGGATTTCAATTAAAATAAAAGTAGTAGAAGCTGATAAGTTCGGTAGTGTTCTGTTTATCTTAAGAAGTGTCTTAGGACAGAACAGGAAGTATGGTCCATAAAATATTCAATTACATACATAGAAAGAAGTGGGAAAAAGGTTCTTGATTCGGTTTTCTGTTGAACTGGACAGGCCCATTGATGAAGAATATTGAGGGACAATGCTCATGGTAGGACTGGAAGAGATACTTATGCCAAAAATATATACTACTAGGCATTTGAATGGTGCTTTAGTTTTATCGTAGGTATGCAGAGAACATATGTCTACTGCTCCATTTACAGTTGAATTAATATATTTCAAAATTTTAGTCCAGATGCTCTAGTTTCTGAAGTTGATGGCTTGTTGTTTGTAACAGAATTCATTACTTTAAAATTGTGAAGTGGCAAGTATATTTGAATTAAGATTTAGTATAAGATAATTATAGAGTTAGAATAATAAATTATTGGAGAAGTGATTGCTGATCCTACCCGATTTAAGGAATTCACGAAACTCTTATCGTCAAATGAAAGAGGATGGTTTGTATTTGGATAGGGATGTTAAATTCAAAAGTTCAAGTGCACCATTATGGCGTATAAGTTTTCAAAACTCTGTATAAATTGCAGATAATAGGTTTTGAGAACTTTACGGTGCATAAAATCCTGTTCTTTTTTCAACTTCCTGTATAAATTACAGATGTAGTTCTAATGTGGCCTTCAGTTAAAGGATTCTATCATTGCATAGGCGAAGTGGTATTTGAGGGCAGCAGAAGGTGGATATGTCCGTGCTATGTATAACACTGCATTATGCTACTCGGTCGGAGAAGGTTTAATGCAGTCTCACAAACTAGCAAGGAAATGGATGAAGAGAGCCGCTGATCGAGGTCATAGCAAAGCCCAGCTTGAGCATGGGCTGAGTCTGTTTTCTGTAAGTAGTGCCTAAATGTTCCTCCCCCCTTCTCTCTTTCAACAATTTCTTCATATCTAAGTTTAAAGAAGCATATAATTCCATGCATCTGTGTGGTGCCAAGTGTTTCATACAGAAAAAGCCCCCCCACATCTCATTTCCTTTTTAAAGAATTAACCTAAATAACTGCTCACTCAACCGCTTAAACTAAAAATAGTCGGTGGAGGTAAAATATTTCTATAGTCCATGTATAATGTGTATTACTGTGTATAATCGGTGCATAATCTATGTAAATCCACTAGGAAAAATAAACAACCTACTATTTGTGTAAAGATCCATTCTTTTTTTCTCCCCACTAGCCTGTGAACTTTTAATAACTTGTGTTGCACATTCAACAGGAAGGGGAAATGATGAAAGCTGTGGTGTACTTGGAACTTGCCAGCCGTGCTGGTCAGGCGGCAGCTGACCCCGTGAAGAACGTCATACTTCAACAGATGTCCAATTCTTCTCGTGATCGAGTTATGCTTCTTGCCAATAATTGGCGTGTTTTACCTTCATCCCACTGATACACTGCTATTGTCAGCTTCCTGCAGCCTAATCAATGTCTCACTAAACTTCTTGGAGTTTAAGTGTAATACTATAAGATTTTTTTTTCCCGCAATTGCATGTTCCTGAGTTCTGTGAGACTGCAATAATTGATAAGAGGGTTTGAGCCAATGCAACCCTATTAACAATGGCTTAGAGTTAAATAGGCGTTCACGTCGCTCGTAGAAATCGTTGTAGTTGTTAACTCAACATGACACTATATGACAGCTACACCATCATGCCCGTCGTGCTTTCGATGTGGCTATGTGGTTGCTATATCATCAAGACTGTCATCCTCTTAAATTTATATCGACACAACATGCCACGTAGGCCTATCGTCGTTTGTATAAATTGATATTCATGTTTCATCCTGTATAATTGTTGTAGAATGTTCTTTTGGACGTGATAATTATGGAAATAGATGGAGCTAGTACGGAAAAACCTTTTGAATAAGGTTAGAAATGATGAATTGAGATAGGGTAGATTGATGCTTCTATGGTCATTTGGCAGGCTATTGAAAGAAAAAGTTTACATCTACCTTTCCTTATTATCTTGCGCGAAGCAACCGGCTTAAAAAAAGCTCCCCTTTATGTTCGGGGATCACTAAAATGCAACTTCGATAGGATACAGGTATCAAATCCCGCCACTGAGATGTCCATTGGATGCTTGGGCTTTGACGAATGGCCGGTCAACTTTTACGTTAGAAGAGCAAAAGCAGGATGAACCAGAACCAGTGTGAATGAATGTCAGCTTCATATGATTGGTGCTATATAATTGGTTTGATTTCTCTCCAAAATCTATGTGGTAGTTTCCCATCATAGAGCTTTCTATATATATATATATATATACATATATTAAGCGAGTTTTTGGCCAATATTGTCCCTTATCTTTGAGGGTAAGTGTATTTTGGTCTCTTAAATTTAGTCTTGAGCATATTTAGTCCCTAAAGTATGCTAAAGTAGAGCACCTTTAGTCTCACTCACACAATGTGTTCAAAAACTAACAGTGTTACCCAACTCTAATTCATGAAGCAAATCTTGTGCTCTGAAACAAAACGTTTACTCTCCTTTTATTGGATAACGCAAATTATCACTTTAATTCCTCATTTTTAGATAATGTCTTTCTAAAATTTTGACCTTGAAAATATCTCCTTCTGTGCCAGTTTTCAATGAGAAAATGACACTGTATAGCCGCTGTAAAAATAATAGCCAAAAAATGTATAAAATTTGTATATTAGATTGCATAAAACAACCTAAAAATTTATATATTTTTAGCCTATTATTTTTATAGCGGCTATACAGTGTCATTTTCTCATTGAAAACTGGCACATAAGGGGATATTTTCAAGGTCAAAATTTTAGAAGACATTATCTAAAAATGAGTAATTAAAGTGATAATTTGCGTTATCCAATAAAAGGAGAGGAAACATTTTCCTTCAGAGCAGAAGATTTGCTTTATGAATCAAAGTTGAATAACACCGTTAGTTTTTGAACATATTGTGTGAGACTAAAGGTGCTCACTTTAACATACTTAAGAGACTAAATATGCTCAGTGTTATATTTGAGGGACCAAAATAAACCTATCATCAAAGATAAGGGACAATATTAGTCAAAAACTGTATATTAAGCCATTATCAAGGAAGTTAATTCACTCCGAAACTCATTTGACTGCTTCTATAGAGAAGGCAGAGCGTACTTGGTATCAAAGTATAGACGTTGACATTTGTGTACGATTATATAACGCATTTGCAACATTGTTTAAGACCTTTCTCGTTTTTGTTATATATGGTGTAAGGAGCAAGAGACATCAGTTCAGCCTGAAGGTATGGGCTAAGAGAGATACCATTTGAGTTTTATGTAAAATGACTCACGCTAAGATTTTTGAGAAGTCATGTTTCGTTAACAAACGATAACATTTTCCTCACGTACTAATATTAGTAGGATGACATCACTTGTAAGATTCCTTAAATATTTAAAGCATCGTGCAAAAGTCAACGGATTATTTTTTGCCAGAGGAAGATTTTAAAATAAAAGATGTCGTGAACATGATTAGATGATGAATAGAAAACGGAGCAAAACTTGTAGTTATCTCAGATTCCCTCCAGCAAGCGTTGTTCAGGGCATCGATGGAGGAAGCTAATGTGTTACTTCTGACATCAAGTAATTCTGATGCAGATGACATCCAATTACCTAACCGTGGAGTTAAAGATTTGATTCGTGATTTTTCGAGCGAGTCCAAGAAGCTGTGGTACCTTGCTGCTCCAGCAGTTTTTACTTTGGTTTGCCAGTATTCAATTAATGCCATTACTCAAATCTTTGCTGGCCATATCGGAACCATCCAACTCGCTGCCATCTCCGTTCAAAACTCTGTTATTGCCGGTTTTGCCTTTGGAATCATGGTATAATCATTTATCCCCCATCTATCTAGCTAACTGTTTATATATAGTATGTCTTGTGATGGAGTGATATATATTTTGATGATGACATTAACATTTTTGTGACAATGTACAGTTCGGGATGGGAAGTGCATTAGAGACGCTTTGTGGGCAAGCATATGGAGCAAAACAGCTCGAAATGCTGGGGATTTACATGCAGAGATCGTGGATTATTGTAGGTACCACAGCCCTGGTGTTAATGTTTCCTTACATGTTCGCCACGTCTCTCCTAAAACTCATCGGTCAAGATCCTGAGATATCAAAATGGGCGGGGACATTCGCAGTGTGGATGATTCCGCAGCTTTTCGCCAATGCAATCAACTTCCCCATCAGGAAGTTTTTGCAAGCTCAGAGCAAGGTCATGGTGATGGCCGCTATAGCAGGGGTTACAGTAGTTGGGCATACTTTGTTTAGCTGGCTGTTGATGCTCAAGATGGGATGGGGACTGCCGGGTGCTGCGTTGGCGCTTAATGCATCCTCGTGGTTCATGGTGCTGGCCAATCTCGCGTATATATTTAGTGGGACATGTGGTCAAGCTTGGTCTGGTTTTTCTTGCAAGGCTTTTCAAAATCTATGGGGATTTGTCCGATTGTCTTTTGCATCTGCAGTCATGATCTGGTAAGTTTCTTCGATCGCTGAAGCCTTTTTAAATCATTCATCTTTGTGATCTTTCCAGTGCATGCTCTAGTCAAGGCATCCATGATCCCAATCTTGCAACCATTTTAATGCACCAATTAATTCCCAATAGTAAGTTGGAGGATATTGGGGCAAAAACACCCCCAAGTCTTGAATGAAGAAAGAGGGACTTTGACTATATCAAAGATGATTAAGTGATTTTGTATCTGATTAAAATTAATAAAAATGTGGGTAAAAGATGCAATCTCTACTTTCAAACTTTTTTCCTCCTCTTCCTTTTTTTTGGTCCTAATAGGTGTGAACTGTGAGAGAGAGAGAAAAAGAAGGGTGAGGTGTTCAACACAAATACAGGGTTTTTAATTCAAACACCAGGAAGTTGTTTAGACAACCTAAGAATTGTTTAAATAACATGAGATCAGGTTGTTTAATAGTCCAAACAACCACGAAGTTATTTTAGACAACCTGAGATTGTTACGACCATCTCATGTTGTTTAGTTCAAGCAACAAAGGCACACCAAATAATGCGCTGGTTAACTACATATATATCGTGCTCTAATTGATTGAGGCTGGTACTACGGAGAGGGATAAAGAATAGGGCCATGATCCATCTGTAACCAATTGCATATGTTTCATTGTTTTCAAAATTCTCTTAATTTTACACACAGCGAAATTAAAAGAGAACTATCTAGAATCTCAGCAGATTTTGGATTGTGCTGAAAGCCTGCAGCTCGCAAAAACAGCTATAACATTTTTTAAGTTCTCTGGATTCTTGGACTCAAAGACGAATAATTTTGTCCAGTCATTCACACTTTGAGGATGAAGATAAATAGTCGGCCGTTCTTCATAGCTAGCTATTTGGAGCTAGCATTTGATTTAGTTTACTTCAGCCTTATGGTGTAAATAAGTCTCATTAGAAACATAGAAAGTACACTTCAACTCCTTTATCAAAGAAATTACATTTCAACTCACTTATAGCTGTGGAAACCAAATTTTCAAGGGAAAATGTATCACAATTCCCTTTCCCAGAAAAATCAGTCCAATATTAGTATGTATGTATAATTTTTTTCCAAGATTTGTATAAGGTCATGAGTTATCACGATTACATTCAAAGTTAAATAATCTTATGCCTACACATTCTCCTTCATCAGCACTTCAGTTGTCCTATTTTTGTATTGCTTCGTTATGATTAGGCTTCAAATCAAGTGGCTTAGATGTTAACTAATTTTCAAGATTTGTGCAGCTTAGAGATGTGGTATTACATGGCGCTGATTCTCTTTGCCGGGTACCTCAAGAATGCGGAAATAGCTGTCGATGCAATTTCTATATGGTGAGAGATCACATCAAAATGAATTTATTAAATGGCAATTTGAAGCTTAAACGTTATTTAAAAATGGCATCTCCTTTTGGACTGCAATGATCCGTGTTTAATCTCCAATTGATTATTCACCAAAGTAATGATTAATAAAACCTCTTGTTCTGAAAGGCATTTTCTAGAACATAAGAATCAATATTTTAAGTGTTTCTGATTAGCAACTCTAAAAAGGGAAGCAGAACATATTATTGCTAATTTGGTAACTTGTACAATTCCAACAAACACAAAAGTACATTCAGATAGGAAAACAAAATGTCCAGCACATTTGGAAGGGTTCTCTCTCTTTCTGATTCACTCTGTTATATTCTATTGCAGCTCAAACATTTGTGCGTGGACGTTTATGGTGTCTCTTGGATTGAATGTGGCAGTAAGGTATGATCCCATTTAGATTTTAAATATTTGTTATCTCACACAACTCTTAAATCAATAAGTAGAATATGAAAGAAAGGACGTTCATGTGGCAGCATAAGGGTGTCAAATGAACTAGGGGCAGGACATCCAAGAACCGCGAAAATATCAATGATAGTAGCCTCGTTCACTTCTCTGCTGTTCGGTATACTCCTGGCACTGGTTCTGCTTGTTTGTCGAAGCAAGTTTCCCCTGTTATTTACAAACAGTAAGGAAGTCCAGAAGGTTGTACATGAGCTTACACCTTTGTTAGCAGTCACTGTGTTCATAAACAGTCTTCAACCTACTCTTTCTGGTACGTATATTCGCTGCCTCTTTAAAATCTTTTTGTTGCTCAATTCCTGTCCTCATTACAAATAGTGATGGTTTTTGACTGGGTAGAATCATTGAAATTGCAGGAGTGGCCATTGGAGCAGGATGGCAAGCTTATGTTGCATATGTGAACATAGCATGCTACTATTTATTTGGCCTCCCTATTGGTCTCATCCTCGGCTTCCTCTTCAACATGGGCGTCAATGTAAGATTTTGTGCCCCCATTCCAGTTTATGTGACGCTATTTCCTTCTTATTTAAAAAAAGAATGACATTTTCTTATAGTTAGTTATTTTTATCTCTAATGACATGGTTTTATAGTTATACAAATATCATGGTATGTTTAAGATCATAAGTTCCAGAGTCTTTCTATCTTTTTTCCTTAAGCTTCGTGATAGTCAAACAAATTCACATAAACGAAATGGATGGAGTATTTTATTTCATTTAATTTCTTTTCTTCTATATTCTTCATCTTTTTCTCATGTAAGATTCTCATATTTCAGTTGTTTAACATAGTGGTCTAACCTTTCTATACCAGAAAAAGAAATCCTTTTGGTATTGATTTTCAAGACAGCAACAAGTACAAAAGCTCCAGTGACACTGCTATTGTGCTGTATTTTGTAGGGCATTTGGTTAGGAATGCTGGGAGGTACTAGTCTTCAGACTGCTGTCCTAATCGCGATGGTCCTCAGAACTAACTGGAATAAGGAGGTACTCCATTATTGTCTGCTCATAGGCACTAACACACACTTCAGAATAGCTATATTATCAACTAAGAAAATAGTAAAAGAAATTGATTATAAAAAGTTATTACTTAACAATTTTGCATCTCAAGAAATTATAAATATAAACTTCAAAATATATATATATATATATATATATATGGAAGTTATAAGAAAAAAAATTAAGGTCTCTTCACAAAAATTTGCTTTAGGACTTTATTAAGTCGTCGCTGGGCAAAAATTATTTTTTTATGCATATATACTATGTATTGAATCCACTTGATTTCTCTGTGTATTTACTTCTTTAAGTTTTTACGCCCCTTAGTGAAAGTCCTAACACCATTACTTTCTCAAAGGGGATGATCAAAACTTTTGCATGAACTATTATTAGGTTCCCATACATAGTATGTAATAACCCCAATTCAAGCTTCTAGACAATAAATGCACTCACATACAGCAAAATTGATAATTAAGACATTGTTGAATTCGTCTGTCAAATTACAGGCTTCCCTTGCTGGAGACAGGATAAAACAATGGGGAGGAGATTCAGTGGCTAAAGCAATTGATGCAAGTTAATCCTTATTAGTATCATGTTGCAGCTTAATGTTAAAGCCCTGGCATGATATTATAAAGAGTCAGTGTTGAGGTGGTTATGTCCTGTTTCAATTTCTTCCAGTATTGCCCATTTCGGCTTGGTTTTATTTTTTGGGATAATTACATTTTTGGGTGCCAAAAAAAGTAATCGGCAATATAAATATACATAATCAGTGTGTATATTTTGTATATTTGGACTACCTTCTCTAATTATTTTCAGTTGCAGGATAAAAATGAAAAAAAGCCCTTTATTTTTCGTTTTCAGAAGTAATTTTAAGTTTGACTTGTTAATACGGAATGTCAATGAAGGGCAACTCCAACTTAATGGAAATTGCAAGAACAATAGAACGAAGAAAAACTTAAGAATTTAAAATACAACTGGAAACAATTAGCAGAAGTTAATTACCTCTAATTAACCAAACCAGAAACGACACAAGTAAGAGAGAGATTAACAAGAAAGGGGTAAATTTCACAAATTGTCATATAACTATGATTTTTTTTCACCAAAGTCATATAACTTTATGTATACGGGCAAAACCGAATATGCCCTTCGTATGACTAATCGATATTGGAACATGATGGTCCAAAGTTCATCATTGTAATATCGAGCCATGATACGAAGTTAGGTTGTCGATCTCGAGCCCCAGAGACCGATCAATATCGAGATCAAGTCAAGATCTAACTCGAGACCTAGAGACCGATCAATACCGAGACCGACCAAGATCAAGATCGAGTCAAGGTCGAGCTCGAGACCCAGGGACCGGTCAAGCTTGAGATCGGCCAAGATCGAGATCGAACCAAGAAACAAAAGAGCCGTTATAACCGCATTTGGGGAGAGAATCTCGGCGAAAATCACGGCTTGAATCAAGGAAAAACTAATTAATTAATCTATCATGGGATCCTCACTATGTATTTTTAATTATATCCAAAATGAGATTTTTTCACTATATTAAGAGTTGTTATCATTTGTAAGATGAACGGATTCATTCTGAGATATACAGAAAAGAGAGCAAATACTATCCTTTTTGGGCTTTTGATATTTAGTCATATTGTTTCCTCTACCAATCGTTCTTCACTCAACTTGGAGGTGATAAAACTAGAAGGCTTAGGCTAACTAATCCATTTGGTTTGATTTCATTTCTTTTACAACTAATCTCAATATTTATTTATTTATCTTTCCCAATTTGTACCAAGTTATATTACGTATCCTTAAAATTATGTATAAATTCAACTCTATCCGTTTTTCGGGTAAACAGTTTGGCGCCCGCCGTGGGGATAAGGATAATAGTAGTTATTTGATACAAATCTCTGTAAAGCACACTATTTTACACTTGCTCTTGGAAGTATCTTTGATTTCAGGTTAAAAATGACGAACTCTCAATTAATGGTCCTACCTATCGACAACGAAGTTGGCCATCAAGATGAGAATAACAACCTGACGCCCATCGATGAAAGGCCACTCACTGACCCCGTTGGGAATCGGGCCGTGGATCCAATTGACATTAATTCGCATGTGGCCATCAAAGCGAACCAACATTCTGGCCCCGAAAATAGCATTCATGGTGGAACTCGATCTGCAGTTCGAAATACCCAAAATATTGGAGAGAACAGGATCAACCTACGTATGATTTTCGAAATGTTGCAAGCTCAACAGGTAGCGATAACTCAGTTGCAGAGCCAAACCCAGGCACCGAGCAGGCCTGAGCCCGGTCCACCCCGAGAAGTCACCCACAAAACGGAGCCAGCTGTAGTAATTTCAAATGAACAAGAATTAGAGACTAACCCTGAAATTATAAAGATGCTCGAGGAACTGACTAAACGGATAGAGTCAGGAGAAAAGAGGATTGAAGCAAACGACAAAAAAATAGAAACGTATAACTCCAGGGTTGATCAGATCCCCGGGGCACCACCAATATTGAAGGGTTTGGATTCCAAAAAGCTCGTACAAAAGCCCTTCCCCCCGAGCGCATCTCCCAAATCGATCCCCAAGAAGTTTCGCATGCCCGAAATTCCTAAATATAATGGAACGACCGACCCTAACGGATATGTCACCTCTTACATATGTGCCATTAAAAGAAACGATCTAGAGGACGGTGAGATCGAATCCGTATTATTAAAGAAATTCGGTGAAACCCTTTCAAAAGGAGCAATGATATGGTATCATAATTTACCACCTAACTCTATCGATTCTTTTGCCATACTTGCAGATTCTTTTGTAAAAGCACATGCCGAAGCCATAAAGGTTGAGACCAGGAAGTCGGACCTTTTCAAGGTAAGGCAAAAAGATAACGAGATGCTAAGAGAGTTCTTATCTCGTTTCCAAATGGAACGAATGGATCTACCACCGGTCACGGACGTTTGGGCCGTTCAAGATTTCACCCAAAGACTAAACGAACGAACCTCAATGGCTTCACAACAGTTGAAGCAGAACTTGATTGAGTACCTGGTTGTTACCTGGGCCGATGTACATAATCGATATCAATCAAAGATTAGAGTCGAAGACAACCAGTTAGGGGACCCTTCTGGGTCCGTTATTAAAAGGGACATCGATCGAGAACCGAAGTCGAACAGGGACCGATATCGGTCGTATAATGGAGATCGTAGGGGCAACGAACCAGGACACAACTCCGTACGAGGTGAAAAGAGAGGTTATCAAGGCCAAGGGTCTCGAGGGCTGATGAACAAGAATGGTTCTGACAGGCATACCAGACCTAAGGAAGCACCACAGTTATCGGAGTATAACTTCAACATTGATGCATCCGCCACCGTATCGGCTATCAGACACATCAAAGATACTAAATGGCCTCGACCTCTGCAGACCGATCCAACTCAGAGAAATCCCAATCAAATGTGCAAGTATCATGGCACCTATGGCCACAGAACGGAAGATTGCAGGCAGTTGAGAGAAGAGGTAGTCTGGTTATTCAATGAAGGGCACCTTCGAGAGTTTTTAAGTGACCGGGCCAAGAATCATTTCAAAAACAGAGAGTTCAATAGACAAAACGAACAGGAAGAGCCACAACACATTATCCACATGATCATCAGAGGGATCGATGTCCCCCAGGGGCTAGTACTTAAACGCACTAAGATGTCGATTGTAGGAGATAAGTGATCTTGAGCCCAGGATTACATACCAAAAGGAACCTTGTTCTTTAATGACGAAGACGCAGAAGGAATCATGCAGCCCCATAACGATGCACTGGTAATATCTGTACTTATGAATAAAACTCAAGTTAAGCGTGTGTTAATTGATCCAGGTAGTTCGGCTAACATAATTAGATCGAGGGTCGTAGAGCAACTCGGTCTACAGGACCAGGTCGTGCCCGCAACCCTGGTACTAAACGGATTCAATATGGCATGTGAAACTACTAAGGGCGAGATAATTCTGCTAGTTAACATGGCTGGTACCATCCAAGAAATGAAGTTCCACATGATCAAAGGCGACATGAGATATAACGCCCTGTTCGGGAGGCCGTGGATCCACAACATGAGAGCAGTACCCATGACACTTCACCAGGTTCTAAAATTCCCAACACTAGAGGGAATCAAAACAATCTACGGAGAGCAACCAGCCGCAAAGGAAATGTTTGCTGTCGATGAAGTGATTCCGATATCATCACTCTCATCAACAAAGGGATATAATTTGAAGGAAAAACATGATACCAAATAGCAATCACAAGCGTCGGCATCCAACTAGAGAAGAAGAAGACTGAAGAAGATGATGATTATGGGATCCCTCGATCCTTCTTGGTCCCCGATGATTCCAACACTACCAAATCAACGGTCGAAGAACTAGAGCAAACCACACTAATCGAACATCTGCCCGAACGAAAGGTATACCTGGGCACAGAGTTAAGTCCCGAGCTCAGGGAAAAGCTTTTTCAAATTCTTATAGCTAACATGGACTATTTTTCTTGGTCCCATCTTGACATGACAGGGATCCCACCGGAAATCACCACTCATAGACTAAGCTTGGATCCAAAATTCAGTCCGGTGAAGCAAAAAAGAAGGCCCCAGTCTGAGGTCAAACATGCCTTCATCAAGGACGAGGTAACAAAACTTCTCAAAATAGGATCCATTCGAGAAGTAAAATCCACCGAATGGCTAGCAAACGTGGTGTTAGTCCCTAAGAAGGGAAACAAACTTAGAATGTGTGTAGATTATGAAGACCTGAATAAAGCATGCCCCAAGGATTCTTTTCCTTTGCCTAATATCGATAGTATGATCGATGCCACGGCCGGCCACAAGACTCTCAATTTTCTCGATGTCTACTCCGGGCACAACCAGATACAGATGAACCCGGAGGATCAGGAAAAAACCTCATTTATCACTAAGTACGGCACCTACTATTATAATGTAATGCCATTCAGTCTAAAAACATTTGGTGCAACTTATCAATGCCTTGTAAACCAAATGTTCGAAGAACAAATAGGAAAATCAATGAAAGTTTATATTGATAACATATTAGTTAAGTCCCTGCGAGCAGAGGACCATTTAAAACATTTGCAGGAAACTTTCGATATACTGAGGGAATACAATATGAAGCTCAACCCCGAAAAGTGTGCATTTGGGGTTGGCTCGGGCAAGTTTCTTGGCTTCATAGTGTCCAATCGGGGAATCGATATCAACCCCGATAAAATCAAAGCTATCGAGGATATCACGGTAGTGGATAATGTAAAGGCCGTGCAAAGGCTGACGGGACGGATAGCCGCCCTAGGACGATTCATTTTGAGATCCTTAGATAGGAGCCACCGATTTTTCTCACTGCTTAAAAAGAAGAGCAATTTTGCATAGACACCGGAATGCCAACAGGCCTTGGACGAACTAAAGCGGTAGTTATCGAACCCGCCGCTGCTTCACACCCCGAAAGTAGACGAACAACTTTACCTGTACTTAGCAGTCTCGGAGGTAGCAGTAAGTGGAGTCCTGATTCGAGAAGAACAAGGTAAACAATTCCCTATTTATTATGTCAGTCGAACCTTAGGTGAGGCCGAAACTAAATATCCACACTTAGAAAAATTAGCACTTGCTTTAATAAGCGCCTCTAGGAAACTAAAACCATATTTCCCATGTCATCTGATATGTGTTGTAACAACCTATCCTCTTTGAAACATTTTGCACAAACCCGAACTTTCGGATCAATTAGCCAAATGGGCCGTAGAAATCAGTGGGTACGATATTGAGTATCGACCCCGAACCGCCATCAAGTCTCAAATCTTGGCAAACTTCATGGTTGACTTTACGCCAACCTTCATTCCCGAGATCGAAAAAGAGTTACTAATAAAATCGGGTACATCTTTGGGAGTGTGGACCCTCTTTACGGACGGTGCATCGAACGTGAAGGGGTCCGGACTAGGCATCGTACTAAAATCACCCACAGGTAATGTAGTTAGACAGTCTATCAAAACTACGCAATTAACTAATAATGAGGCCGAGTATGAGGCCATGATTGCAGGTCTCGAACTAGCTAGAAGCTTGGGAGCGGAGGTCATAGAGGCTAAGTGTGATTCCCTCCTCGTGGTAAACCAAGTTAACGGGACTTTTGAAGTCCGAGAGGATCGAATGCAGAGGTACTTGGATAAACTACAGGTGACTCTACATCGATTTAAGGAATGGACCTTGCAACATGTACCTCGAGAACAGAACAGCGAGGCCGACGCTCTTGCAAATTTAGGTTCATCGGTCGAAGAGGACAAACTCAACCCGTGGACTGTCGTACAACTCATGAGATCGGTAATCGAAGAAAGTCATGCCGAGATAAACTCCACAAGTTTAAACTGGATTGGAGAAACAAATACATAGAGTACTTAAAGAACGGGAAGCTTCCATCAAATCCAAAAGAGTCGAGAGCTCTGCGCATAAAGGCATCACGGTGCACCTTGTCCGAAGACGGAACGCTGTTTAGAAGGACGTTTGATGGACCATTAGTAATATGTTTGGGACCGGGAGATACCGACTACATCCTACGGAAAATTCACGAGGGCACTTATGGAAATCATTCATGTACCGATTCACTGGTCCACAAAATAATCAGAGTAGGGTATTATTGGATCGATATGGGCAAGGATGCAAGGGAGTTCGTCCAAAAATGCGACAAATGCCAAAGGCATGCGCCCATGATTCATCAACCCGGGGAACTACTCCACTCGGTCCTGTCCCCATGGCCTTCATGAAATGGGGAATGGACATTGTTGGCCCTCTACCATCGACCCCAGGTAAGTTTCAGTATATTTTGTTTATGACTGATAATTTCTCTAAATGGGTTAAAGCACAGACTTTCGAGAAAGTCAGAGAAAAGGAAGTCATAGACTTCATTTGGGACCACATCATATGCCGCTTCGGGATGCCCTCCGAGATTGTATGTGATAATGAAAAATAAATTATTGGCAGTAAAGTAACTAAATTTCTCGAGGATCACAAGATCAAAAGGATCCTATCAACACCTTATCATCCTAGCGGGAACGGACAAGCCAAATTGACCAATAAAACTATCATCCAAAATCTTAAGAAGAGATTGACTGACGCCAAAGGAAAATGGAGAGAAATACTACCCAAGGTCCTATGGGCATACCGCACAACATCGAAATCTAGTACCGGAGCAACACCGTTCTTGTTGGTTTATGGCGCCGAAGCTCTGATCCCGATCGAGGTCGGATAATCTAGCATCAGGTTTCGATATGCAACAGAGGATTCGAATAACGAGACCATGAATATGAGCCTAGAATTGTTGGACGAAAGACGCAAAAACACTCTCGTCCGATTGGCCGCCCAAAAACAACGTATCGAAAGGTACTACAACTGAAGAACCAATCTTCGACATTTTAAAATCGGGGACTTGGTGCTAAAGAAAGTCATCCTCAACACCCGAAATCCGAATAAAGGGAAACAGGGTCCGAACTGGGAAGGATCGTATCAGGTTCTCGAAATCATCGGAAAAGGATCCTATAAGCTCGGCATGATAAACGGTAAACAACTACCGAGAAACTGGAACGTATCACACCTAAAACGATACTACTGCTAAGGTACGGCACCTCCCATTTTCATTTATAGTTTAAAACTAAAACTTGCAGGTGTTCGACCAGAAACAGTGATGGTCTCTTCAACACGAAGCCTTTAGGTCTGAAAGCACGCGTTGCACTCTTTTTTCCTTGGATCGGTTTTGTCCCAAAATGGGTTTTCCTGCGAGGTTTTTAATGAGGCAACATTGATTGTGCTAACTTAGAACAATTCAACAGTATCTGATGCCTCTTTACAATCAACCTCGAATACTGGGGGGCATTGCCCTCGAATATCAAGCTTGATGCGAGGAAGTTACTTCATGGCAGCAGGGTCTCGATAAGAAAATTTTGTAAGGGAAAAAAGGTCAAACAAACCATGCCCGTGTAATTTGCTCGAGCCCTGGCACAAAACATCTACGCATGTATAATGATATATAAAGAGAAGTATTCTTCTTTACCAATATCTCGTACCTTAGAAAAGTTTTTCTACTTCATATTCTCGATCTATTATATAAAAAGGCTTAAGGGCCGACCATGACCGGAGTTTGGATGGTTACCCCCACAATCGGGGACTGCCGTCCGAAAAATAAACGAGATCGAATTATATAAACTTCGAGATCATAAGACCTTTTAGGCAACCCTCGATTTTATAGGCCACGGCCACCCCACTCGGGGACTGACACTTCGGGCAAGCTCGAAGTAAAACGGGGAAATAAGCCCAAGAGGCAAATCCCGCACTAAAGAGGCTACGGTCAAATTAACACGGTTTGGAGATGTCCGAATTCCGTAATAAAACAGGCCTTCGACTTCTTTAATAAACCGGTTAAAAAGGCTACCCCCGGCAAAATCATAAAAGGCATCGATAATATCAAGCCTCGAAAACTCTAATGAGTACAAAATTGTTTGAACTCTCGAACAATTCTATGCTAAGACATTACAAGTTTTTGCAAATAAAAGCCGAAAAAGGGACAAATCCATAAAGAATCTTTTTATAAAAGCCTAAGGGCTGTTTTTTGCCTTGAGTTCGAGAAAATCATCCTCACTCAAAAAACCTAAGGGTTATCTTACTTAGAGTTCGAGCAAGCACTCACTCGATCATAAAGTCTAAGGGCTATACTAATTCAGTTTCAATCAAATTGTCTAAACCTCAGATCTTAGAATACAACTTCACAAAGTTATAAAATGGAAAGGAAGAAAGTTTTTATATATATGTCAAAAATCATTTACAAGGGCAGCATGGCCCGATCAAGTTTCTCTACAAAAGACCAAAACAGTCTTAAAAGAAACACAAAAAATACTAAAAGACTTAGTCCTCTTCGGGAGCAGCATCTTCGCACTCGAGGCCTCTTTCACTTTCAGATTCGCTCATACTCCCGGTATCATCATCATCAGGAAAGGCCAGCACTCTGGTTTTGGCTTCAAGCTCCTTAGCATTCTCGATCTCGGCTGTAATATCGAAGCCACGAGCATGGATATCCTCGAGAGTCTCCCTTCGAGACTGGCATTTAGCATGCTCGGCAACCCAGTTTTCTCGAGCCTGAGCAGCCTCAACAACCTCATTTGCTCAAACCTGAACAGCTTCAGCATCGGACCGATAGACGGCCACCACTGCATCAGCATTAGCCGTGGCTATTTCGACCTCCGATTTGGCCGCTGCAAGTTCTGTGGCCAGTCTCTCTCGATCAGAAGTTGCTGAGCCCAACCGAGACTGGAACTCCTTGATTTTCTTGGCTTGCACCAAGGCTTTCTCTTTAAAACGTCGGAGTTGGGTCTGAGCCGAGACCAGTTGAGTTCGGGCAGCCTCCTTTTCTGAGGCGAGGCAGTCTATATTCTTCTTCCATTCCTCGGCCTTCATTTTCACTGTGTCCACTTCAACACGAAGCTGCCTGATCACATCGAGCTTTTGTTGGACCTGTGGGACCGAACTATTAGCCATCATACCCAAGTCAATGTCATTAACTTCAAAGATTCTTTTTACCTTCTCGGCAGATCAGCTTGTTCTTTCCGAATTGCTTCTAGCTCAGCCCAAAGTCCTTTTGCTTCTCCTTCTCTCTTCTCACTGAGAAGCTTGAAGGCATCTCTCTCCTCAGTAAGCCCCCGGACTTTGACTTTGCACCATCTCAACTCCCCTCGGGATCGGAAAAATGCCTCTTGATAGAGCGCAGAAGCCTACAAAAATAGAAATAAGGAATTATACAAGGGAAGAAAAACACAAGTATGAAAATTGACAAAGAAAATATGAACTTACCCGGTTCGGGGCCTTTTGGGCTTCGTTGAAAAAACAAGGCGCTCCCACCTCGCGCGAGCTCTTCTTCGGAGCCTCCAAGTCACTCGGACCGGTGACATCTTCAACCCCGACAAAATAACCATGAAAAGGATCTTCCTCTCCATGAGCTCCCTCCCCGTGACAAGTCTCCACAGCTTGAGCGTCGCGTATCATCGACTGGGAAAATGAAGGAAAAGAAGGGGAATCCCCGATCTCTATTGCCCCGATTATGTCTTTTAGGGAGTCGTCTCCGTCTTAGGGAGCCTCGAGCTTGGTTTCTGTACCGGCATCCACCGCCTCTTCGACGGTCTCTTTGCCCCGAGGTAAAACATCTTCGGACCCCCTTGACTCGGGAACTTGGGTCGAAGTCTCCTTCTCGACCTGATCAAGCATGGATGGAGCAGTATCAGCCCCCACCGATCCCGAAGTTTTCTGAATATTGGTGTCGGCTCGTGCATGGACCACCAGCCCAGAACCATCTTCTTCTTCTTCTTCTTCTTCTTCTTCTTCTTCTTCTTCTTCTTCTTCTTCTTCTTCATCCCTTAGTCTCAGAACTGACTCCATAGTCAATGGGATTGTGTTCCCCTTGGGTTTACGGGCCGCTCTCTTCGTGGGTTTTTGACCCTCGGAGTTCGAGGCCCTCTTTCTCTTAATCACCATCGCCGGTTTCGAGATAGGCGGTAAAACTTCTTCATCACAGGACGAGGGTCTCAAAGCTGCATCCTTTCCGAGACCTACAAAAGGAGAAAGTAAATAAACTCATACTTGAGAAACAATACTTGAATGATAGGCAAATCGGTAAGCCAAGAAGAAGGCTTACCATGAGTACGAGCCTCCCACCGGCCCTTTGACAAATCGCACCACGCGCGCGTTGACGTCGAAACCAGGAACCTAACCCAGTTCTCGAGGTGGGGAACCGCACCCGGCATCCAAGCAATGGTTGCATCAAGAAAAACACTAATAAGAAAAGATGAAGAAGTAAAAACAACAAAAACTAAAAACGGGATCATATTTACGTTTCATATTCCATTTCTCAGGAAATGGCATACTCTCAGCTAGAATTAGGTTCGAGGTCTTCATCCGAACAAACGGGCCCATCCAGCCACAATCTTTGTCTCCATCTATACTCGAGGTGAACGCCTTGGTGGCCCGGCGTTGAAGCTTTATCATCCCACCTCGGTAGAGTCGAGGGCTATATAACCTTACGAGGTGGTCGAGGGTGAAAGGAAGCCCGTCGATTTTGCTCACAAAGAAACGGAGCAGTATCACGATCCTCCAGAAAGAAGGGTGAATTTGGCTGAGGGTCACCTGGTATTTCTTGCAAAAATCGACGATGACCGGATCGAGGGGACCTAGTGTTAAAGGATAAGTGTAAACACTCAGGTACCCTTCCACGTGGGTAGTGATCGCTTCCTCCGGTGTCGGTATCATAACCCATTTATTTTCCCAATTGCTATCTTTCTTTACCAGATCAAGAAGACTTTTGGGTATCGAGCATATATATCCCGATACCGGCTCGCATTGACCGGCAACCGATGAGAGTTTCTCGACCTTAAAGTCGGAATCAATAACACACACCCCCGGGAATAACTCTTCAAGGCGTGGCTCCACCACTAGTTTCTCGTCGGCCAGCCGAGATGAGGAAGTAGCCTCTTTCTGTGTAACATTTTTAGATATATTTGCTATTTAGTTTCTGTGAACAAAGGAGAATGGAGATTGAAGTATTTGGTGTTTTAAGAAGAACAAGCAAAGAAATTTGAAAACCTGGAAATAAGGAGCTATGGAGAAGGCAAAAAACTATGAAGATAGGAAGGAAAAGGATTTGAAAGTAAAAGTTTGGAATGATGAAGAAAGGAGCTATTTATTGGTTTCACAACGACGGTTTAAAACTGATAGTGGCCGACCATCAACTGACGCGCATTTAATGTCTTGGTAACTGGACCGACATGGCGTTTATTACATACGCCATAATTGGGCTCGTCGCTCACATCATCATCCACCAAGTCGGACTTCGGTAATTCATATTGTTTCTCGTCATCTTCTTTCCGAGAAACGAGGGGACTATCTGTATACGGGCAAAACTGAATATGCCCTTCGTATGAATAATCGAGATTGAAACATGATGGTCCAAAGTTCATCATTGTAATATCGAGCCATGATACGAAGTTAGGTTGTCGAGCTCGAGCCCTAGAGACCGATCAATATCGTGATCGAGTCAAGATCTAGCTCGAGACCCAGAGACCGATCAATACCGAAGCCGGCCAAGATCGAGATCGAGTCAAGGTCGAGATCGAGACCCAGGGACCGGTCAAGCTTGAGATCGGCCAAGATCTAGATCGAACCAAGAAACAAAAGAGACGTTATAGCCGCATTTGGGAGAGAATCTCAGCCAAAATCACGGCTTGAATCAAGAAAAAGCTAATTAATTAATCTATCATGGGATCCCCACTATCTATTTTTAATTATATCCAAAATGGAATTTTCTCACTATATTAAGAGTTATTATCATTTGTAAGATGAACAGATTCATTCTGAGATATACAGAAAAGAGAGCAAATACTATCCTTTTTGGGCTTTTGATATTTAGTCATATTGTTTCCTCTACCAATCGTTCTTCACTCAATTTGGAGGTGATAAAACTGGAAGGCTTAGGCTAACTAATCCATTTGATTTGATTTCATTTCTTTTACAACAAATCTCAATATTCATTTATTTATCTTTCCCGATTTGTACCAAGTTATATCACGTATCTTTAGAACTACGTATAAATTTAACTTTATCTGTTTTTCGGGTAAACACTTTATTTTCCCACACAAAAATCATAAAACTTTCACTAACTCACACAAAAATCATAGTGGTCGAAAAATAAATTTTACGTTAGTACTTTCTTATTTTACATTTTTTTATTTTTTATTTTCAATCTAATAAATAATTATCCAATTAAAATAGGAGAAATATGAGTATATTTTTAGCTATTATAAAAAATAATAGTCAATAAAATATTTTTTATATATATATATATATATATATGTGTGTGTTATATACATATAATATACATATTCTATATATATATTTTGGCTAGCAAATGCAATTAGTTTCGGCCAGCCTATTAATTTTATATTTTTTTCTTAAAATAGGAATGACCCAACCTGGCCTGACCCAATACCCATATACGTAAGTTAAAATAATATTAAAAGTAAATTCTTCCCCCATAAGAAACTTAGTTCGGAATGCATGAGATTCTGACCAAAAAAAAAGGAAATAAAAGGTATAATTAGAGAGCACTTGAAATAAAAATGCTATCGATTTGAATAAAAATCTTGAAAAGAAAAATAAAAGATAGAAGTATCATGTTTTGAAGGATTTACTATTTACTTTTAGTATTATTTTAATTTTTTTACTTGAGTATTAGGTCGGGTGGGCCAGGTCGGGTTGGCTCATCCCTATTTTAATTGGATTATTATTTATTAGAATGAAAATAAGAAAATAAAAACCACAAAAGAAGAAAATACTACTGAAAAATTATATTTTTCAATCACTATGATTTTTGTGTGAGTTAGTAAATAATTTTATGATTTTTGTGTGAAAAAACATAGTTTTATGACTTTGGTAAAAAAAAATCATAGTTATATGATTTTGTGTAAGAAAACAAAGTTATATGACTTTAGTGGAAAAAAAATCATAACTATATGACCATTTGTGAAATTTACGCCGCAGGAAAGAGAAGAAAAAGGACTAGCTCTTCTTCAATTGTGATTGTTTAAATTTCCGTAGGGTTGGATAATTTGAAGGATCACCTATCCCTTGGAAGCCAGTCAGAATCCTAATGAATCTTTAATAAGTTCATCTCAAACATTAATCGAGTAGATGTTTGGGATTTAACGATATTATATTTGAGAAGAGTAAAGTATAAACTTCGGGAATGATTAAATACCGAGTTCAAATAGTTTCTACTCAACCTATTAACTTGTTGTCTAAATAACGTCAAGGCGCGATCAGTCAATAGAAAGATTTGCTAGTCGCTGCGGTTATGATATCTTTCTCAACACTATACTAATACAGACAGTGCACTCGATAGTATATTATTTGGCCATCCATTGTAACTTCTACCTCTCGGCGATACTGTTGTTCTAAAAATCTTGTTTCTTGCATTCACTACTAAAAATCTGTTAAAAATCGACCAACTATTTCCGACCAACGTTGGTCGGTCAAAAAAAGCGACCAAAAACCGTCCAGGTTGAACGGAAACTGGGGAAAAAAATTTATATTTTTTTAAAACTAAATACCGACCAACGTTGGTCGGTAATTGTTATTTTCTGCAAAATAACCGACCAAAGTTGGTAGGTTATTACGTCAACATTGATCAAACTTTCGAATTACTTTTATATTTACTATCTAAATAATATAAATGTAATTCGTTAATACTTTTGTAATACAAATAATGAATACACTAACATATACTATATATAACATGCTATTTGTAAATTGATTCATCGACTTATAACTTACTTAGATGCATCGATAAATATTAAAAATAAAACGTTTGACCTATATCGACTAATAGTAAAAACAAAACGTCTCGACTTATATCGATTAATCTAGCTACGCCATGCATTATTAGTGATGAATGAATGAAAAATAAAAGAATTAATACTAAACATCTTTGAATATATATATATATATATATATATATATATATATATATATATATATATATATATATATGGATCATAAATTAAATAAACGAAAGAAGATATTAGTATTAAGTAAACGAGTTAAATTAATAGGTCAAACATGGTCAAACTTTAACAAGCTATATATATACACACTAACATATACTATAACAAGCTATATATATATAGTTAAAGTATTACAGTGAAGTGTGTTTGTGTGTGTGTATATATATATATATATATAAGAACACGAAGCGCTAGGACCACAGGGTCGGGTTCTTTTAGGGATAGACTTGGGAAAATACTAATTAGTATATATACTTTATCATCAAATATATCTATTTGTAAATTGATTCATCGACTTATAACTTACTTAGATGTATCAATGAATATTAATTGATGATTCATCAAAACGTCTCGACCTATATATCGATTAATCTATGTCATGCATTATTAGTGATGAACGAATGAAAAAAGAAGTTATTAGCATCAATTACAATATAGTGTATGTGTGTGTGTGAGAAATTACTCACATACTTAATTATAACTTAGAAAATTTACTTAGATAGATGCTATTATAATTTATTAAAATTAAATAGTTAATATAATTATTTATAAAGATTATGCTTATAGTTTATAATTATTTATAATAATTGCATAGTTAAATAAAATAAATGCTTGTAGTTTATAATATTTTTTTATAGTTTATAATATTTTAAGAAAAAAAACACAAAAAAAAAGAATTATTTTTTTTTTAAAAAAACCGACCAAAGTTGGTCGGTTTTTGGTCAAACGGTCAACACTTAATGTACCGACCAAAATTACCGACCAACTTTGGTCGGTAATTCTAAAATCAGAGAATTAAAAAATGGGGGAAAACCCCATTTCTCTAAAATTTTTCCCTCTTCACTCAAAACCTTCCCCTCTCCTTCTCCCAGCCCTCGCCCTCGCCGTCCAGCCCTCGCCCTCGCCCTCGCCCTCGCCCTCGCCCTCGCCGCTGCCGCTGCCACTGCCACTGCCGCCCCTCTCCTTCTCCATCTCCTAAAAATTCTAGGTTTGAATTACAACCCATTTATTTATTATTTCTAGGTTTTGTTAATTAGTTATGAATTAGTTTCAATTGATTAGTGTTTTAATTATTTGAACATTGTATTTTATTGAGGATTAGGGTTTAGGTCTTGTTTTAATTAGTTTTGTTAATTAGTTTTATTAACTAATTAGTTTTATTAATTAGTCAATTAGTTATGAATTAGTTTAGTTTAGGGTATGGGTTGAATTTCTTTAGTTTAGTTAGTTTATGTTTAAACTCGTAGGATATGAATTGAAATTTTAGTTTTTAGGATTTGTTCTTGTGAATTGAACTTTTAGGATATGAATTGAACTTTTAAGATATGAATTGGACCTTTTGGATATGAATTGAAATTTTAGGATATAAATTGGTGTAATTAGGAAAAAATAATTATCTTGAATTAACTAAAAAGATATAATTAATTTATAATTGTAGAATAAATTAATTTGTTCTTGTGAATCGAACTTTTAGGGTATGGGTTGAATTTCTTTAGTTTAGTTAGTTTATGTTTAAACTCGTAGGATATGAATTGAAATTTTAGTTTTTAGGATTTGTTCTTGTGAATTGAACTTTTAGGATATGAATTGAACTTTTAGGATATGAATTGAACTTTTAAGATATGAATTGGACCTTTTGGATATGAATTGAACTTTTAGGATATAAATTGGTGTAATTAGGAAAAAATAATTATCTTGAATTAACTAAAAAGATATAATTAATTTATAATTGTAGAATAAATTAATTTGTTCTTGTGAATCGAACTTTTAGGGTATGGGTTGAATTTCTTTAGTTTAGTTAGTTTATGTTTAAACTCGTAGGACATGAATTGAAATTTTAGTTTTTAGGATTTGTTCTTGTGAATTGAACTTTTAGGATATGAATTGAACTTTTAAGATATGAATTGGACCTTTTGGATATGAATTGAACTTTTAGGATATAAATTGGTGTAATTAGGAAAAAATAATTATCTTGAATTAACTAAAAAAGATATAATTAATTTATAATTGTAGAATAAATTAATTTGTTCTTGTGAATCGAACTTTTAGGGTATGGGTTGAATTTCTTTAGTTTAGTTAGTTTATGTTTAAACTCGTAGGATATGAATTGAAATTTTAGTTTTTAGGATTTGTTCTTGTGAATTGAACTTTTAGGATATGAATTGAACTTTTAAGATATGAATTGGACCTTTTGGATATGAATTGAACTTTTAGGATATAAATTGGTGTAATTAGGAAAAATAATTATCTTGAATTAACTAAAAAGATATAATTAATTTATAATTGTAGAATAAATTAATTTGTTCTTGTGAATCGAACTTTTAGGGTATGGGTTGAATTTCTTTAGTTTAGTTAGTTTATGTTTAAACTCGTAGGATATGAATTGAAATTTTAGTTTTTAGGATTTGTTCTTGTGAATTGAACTTTTAGGATATGAATTGAACTTTTAAGATATGAATTGGACCTTTTGGATATGAATTGAACTTTTAGGATATAAATTGGTGTAATTAGAAAAAAATAATTATCTTGAATTAACTAAAAAAGATATAATTAATTTATAATTGTATACAGAGGATTGCTCTAAAAATAAAAATAGCAACAACAGCGGGGTGTGGGTTCAAGGTGGTGATGGCAACCAAGTTGGAGATATTGATTATTATGGTGTGGTCAAAGAAATATTACAACTAGAATATACAGGTTGGCCATATAAGAAATTGATACTCTTTAGATGCAAGTGGTTTGACCCAAATCCAACAAGAGGTACAAGAGTACACAACCAATACAACATAATTGAGGTTAATCATACGAGGGAGTATGATCGCTATGATCCTTTCATAATTGCACATAACGTTAGGCAAGTGTATTATGCTCCTTATCCATTGCGGCGGAATAAGTCCGATTGGTGGGTTGTAATAAAAACTAAGCCTGTAGGTAGGGTGGAAGTCGAGAATGTGTTAGATGTTGCATATCAAAACGATATCTCCAATGTTCACCAAATAGTGGACGATCAGTTAGAAAATGATTTGGAACATCCTGAACGCATATTGGAAGAAGTTGATATAAATGAAGTAACAATTATAGAAAATGAGGACGAAGAATCAACTGATGAAGCTCAAACAAGTGAGGACGAAGAATTCTCGGACGAGGAACAATACGTCGATGAGGATTAAAAAGTTGGTTTTTTAAAGCACTCTCGTTTTATAGCTAGTTTCTTATATGTTTCAATCTAAATGTGTATTATATTATGCAGATGGCAGGCAAGGGTCAAGGTAACAATGACCCTACTAGTTCTCGGGGTCGAGAAAAGGGTAGGAAGGGAAAGAGGAGGGTAGAAAATAATACTCCCTCTTGTCCACCCTTTTCAGAGATGCCTATGTCTTATCCTCCACCACACGGCTATACTGAGCTGCCACAGCATCACGAGCCGTACACCTTCATTCAGACACCCAGTCTTCCATCACAGGGCCATAGGACTATACGTCCGACATACAGTCCAGCTGCCTCACAGCCATCTGCATCACATCCACATGGATCACATCCCTACATATCACAGCCACATGGATCGCATCCATCCATGTCACAGCCACTCGGGTCACAGCCACTCGGGTCACAGCCATCGGTATCACATCCACTTGGGTCGCATCCAGCTATGTCGCAGTCACAGGGATCGCAACCATCTTCATCATCGACTCCATCTATTGCAGGCCTTCGCCTGCGAGGCATTAGCTCTGACCCGCCTACACCGTCTTCACATGCCTCTGATACACATGCTTCGGATGGTGATGACGAGGTAGTGTATTATGATCGATATGGCAGGATCATCATAGTCCCTGAGGGTGATGGGTAAGTGTTATTCATTATTTTTGCGTCTATTGATTTGTAACATTTTTACTAAGATATTAATGTATTTTTATTGTTAAATTGCAAGTTCAGGCCGGGTAATAAGACTACGAGGATAATCACCAATGCCATCAGAAAGCTTTATGATGGCCCTTATGCGACTTGGACTGATTGCCCATTCTCACTGAAGGAGCAAATTTTCAATCAATTTAAGGTATAAATATTCTTTTAAACAGTTTAATAATTTATATTTATGATGCTTCCATCTAATATTTAACTTTTGAAATACAGAGCAAGTGTGTATGGGAAGACCGCTATAGTGCGAAAGTGGCTACAAATTTTCATCATAAAGCTCGCAAGAGATTGGCGGATGCTTTCTCGGATGCTAGAAAGAAGAACAAGAGGCCTGGCTGGTTACTTGAGAATTTGTGGAATGATTTGCAAAGGCAATGGCTTACCGCAGAGTTCTTAGAGAGGAGCGAAAAAGGAAAGAAAGCTCGCGCATCCGAGAAGGGAGGCTCCTTGCACACTGGAGGTGCGATCAGCCTAGGGACAATAAAAAGAAGATTGGTACGTAATTGCTTAAATTATTTTACTTTTCTAAGTATATCTATTCTGTTTATTAACTAAATTAATTTGTTTTCAGAAAAAGAAGTATAGGCGTCCAATGAGTCATAATGAGCTATTCAAGGAGATACATATTGTGAAGAAGAAGAAAGAGGGGGATCAAGATAGGTGGGTCGAGGACCAGGCCTCGACTGCATATGTAAGCTTTTACTTTTATTTAAGTATTATAATTTACTTTTATAAAAATTTTGAAATACTAATTTAATTTAAAATAATATAGGGTCGCTACCAAAGTAACGTGGAGGAATTCATCCGTAGTCATCCAGCTGGTGAATCGGGTGAGCCAACCCAACCTTCGGACGAGGATGCTGAAAGAATATGGTTGGAGTCTGTTGGCGGTCCAAAATGGGGGAAGGTATACGGGCTTCCTACTAAAAACTTCCATCGCTATAAGTGTGGAATGCGAGGAATAGGGACTTCCTCGCAAGGCGAGCAACTTAATAGGGAGAGCCTCTCCGCTATGCGGGAGACAGTGACAAAGCTCACATCAGAGCTAGAAGCGGCCAAGGAAAGAGAAAGGCTTAGAGATGCTCAATTCCTTGGCATGCAAGCTCAGATCAGAACTCTCCTATCTAGTGGAGCTTTTCCGTTGCCCCGATCTCGTGAGTCATCTCCAGAGGGTCGACCTCCACGTGATCGTTCCTCCCGTCCTGCTCGTGATCGTTCCTCCCGTCCTCCCCGTGATCGTGCTTCCCGTCCTCCACAAGACCGTTCTCTATATCGTCTTGTAAATGAAAGTTCATCAGACGGTGATGATGATGTTGTAGAAAACATCCCTTGACTTTTATATACTTTGAACTAGACAAATAGAACCAGTTTTGAACTAGTTGTAATTAGTTTTAACTTGGTTTTAGATTTTTATGTTCAATTGAACTTTAATTTGTTAGTTTTAAAGTATTTATTGAGTGTTTTGGTTGTTGTTGTTGTTGTGTTGTTGTTGTTGTTGTTGTTGTTGTTGTGTTGTTGTTGTTGTTGTTGTTGTTATTGTATTTTTTTGTTGTTGTTGTTGTTGTTGTTGTTGTGTTGTTGTTGTTGTATTGGTATGCTGGCAGGTGGTGTAGCTGCCAAAACAGGCATTTTATATCAAAATTAAACCCAGAAAAACCGACCAAAGTTGGTCGATTTTTAATTAAAAAAATAAATTATTCCAAAATACCGACCAAAGTTGGTCGGTTAATGAACATTGAATTCCCAGAATTCAACATTACCGACCAACTTTGGTCGGTATTTTACTTGCATTGTTGAGATTACCGACCATAGTTGGTCGGTAATGTTTAATTTTAATTATTTTTAAAAAATATATATTTTCAATTATCGACCAAAGTTGGTCGGTTTTTTTTAATTTTAATAATTAATAAAAAAAATATAATTTAGTTAAACCGACCAACTTTGGTCGGTAAAATTAAATTAATAAAATATGTTTCCGACCAAAGTTGGGCGGTAAGTAATTAAACTTGTTAGATGGTCGTTTTAATATACCGATCAAAGTTGGTCGGTAATTTCCGACCAACTTTGGTCGGTAAGCCATTCCGACCATCAAAACACCGTCCACACCGTAATGGTCGCGTTTTAATCGGTAATTTGCCATAACCGACCAACGTTGGTCGATTTTTTTGGTCGGTTTTTATCGAATTTCTAGTAGTGATTCCCAATTGTCTGCCTTTCTATTTTGTCAAGTATTTGATGGCCAGGGATCATAACTTCTTGTTTAAGTGTTAACACAAAATTGTTCAACGAGCATTACCATCTTTAGCTTCCAAGCGGACAGAGCTTTCTTCTCACTCAAGTTTCAAATATACGAAGACAAACGTAAATTTTCAACTTGGACTTAGAGAGAAACGGTTCTATGTGTCTCTTCTTTTGTGTTTCGAGACTATTTAAATGCTCAAGACCACCAATATCAACGGAATACCCTGGTGGTAAACTCTCTACAATGATTATCAGGCTTATATTTTGCTTTAGGAGAAAAAAAGGAAGAGAAATGAAGGTTGAAATAGAACTTTGCCACTATAGCCTTTCATATCTTGATCAAACAGTTCCTATTGTTCTCATGCCCCTTATTTATTTTTACCCGGCCATCAACCATGATAAGTTATGTTATTATGGGTTTTTATGATTTGTCAAACTCTATTAAGAAAGCAGATAGGAACCTGATGCAATCAGTTTCTATGCACATGTTGTGATATGCTTCGATGTCTAGCCAAACGTTCTCGAGAAATCAGATAGGAAAACAGATAAGGGAACAAATATGATCAGTTCCCCAGTTGTCGTACAGTCAACTCTACACTTGTAAAAGATGTCTCACTGTACCGACTGGCAACAGTGCAGCGGCTCAGCTGCTACTGTTAGAGGCCAAACCAAAAGGTGGATGGTCTTTATTTATTCGCATATGCTCTCTCATATATATAGAACATGATATAAGGTTTGACCTAACACGTGACTATCACGACCTGAAATCCCCATTGTGGGGGCGTAATGGCACCTAACGCCCACTTGCTAGGAAAGCCGACATTAGTACACAATTACTCATTTTAAAATAAATTTGAAAGCACTTTAACAGGAAATAAAGTTGTAGAAATTTAAAATAGATATAATAACTCCAAAAGCTGACTAATTAAATCCCGAAATTTGGTTTACTCACAAGTACATGAGCATACTAGAAGTGCTACAACCAAATGTCTGAATGAAAATACAACTATTTGAAACGAAATAAAGAGTAAAGCTAGATAAGGAAAGGGACTTCAGGGGCTACGATCGTCGTGCAGATATACCTCAAGTCTTTGTGAAAAGCTAATTCGAGCAAGCCTCCACTAGTTATTGCCGGGACCAACACCAGAATCTGCACAAGAAGTGCAGAAGTGTATCATGAGTACAACCGACCTCATGTACTCTATAAGTGCCGAGCCTAACCTCGACGAAGTAGTGACGAAGCTATAACAAGGCACTCACTATAAACCTGTGCGAATATGAATGAAATAATAGCAGAAATAATACAGGAAAGCAAGAATTTAACATAAAATAGGCACTGAAAACACATAAAAAAGGGCCCCACATATGCTCAACTCCTCAATTCTACATGGATACAGTAAAAATAGTTAAACACAGTAATAAATATCTTCTCTGTTGCGGCGCGCAACCGATCCACAATTATATATAAATAACAAGTTTTCTCAGTTGTGGTGTGTAACCCGGTCCCCATATATATATATATATATATATATATATATATATATATATATATATATATATATATATATATATATACGTCTGCAACGTGCAACCTGTTTCCACACAGTAATACCAATAGAAACTACTCACAAATGAAAAAGGTTTAATCTTTGATGGAATTGAAAAAGTCAACAAAAGTCAACCCCGGGCTCGCTTGTTCAAAATCCGAGATCGAAATCAAAATCTAATTATCCATTCACCCCGGAGCCTAGTTATATGATTTGTTTCAATATCCGACCTCAATCTGAGGTCTAAATCTCAATTTTACAAAATCCTTAATTTCTACCATGGAATTCAAATATATGATGTTTAAAACTCATGAAATGTAATAGGAAATTGATAGAAAATAAATTAAAGTTGCTTGCCAATGAATTTGGGAAGATATGGTTCTTCAAAAATCGCCTCTAGAGTGTTTGGGGTTGAGAAATGGTGTAAAATGAGCTAAGTCCCGTTTTTCCCTCTTTTATCGAGCTACAGGTGCCGCAATTGCGATGTCCTCAAATGCGACACACGGATCGCAAATGCGATCAGTGCGTCAAATGCCCAGAAGTCGCAAATGCGACATTTTGTTCGCAAATGCGAAAGGTCCCCATCGCAAGTGCGCCCAAATGCTTTGCAAGCTGACAATTGTTACCAGTGGTGGAAAATGTGACCAATATGTTCGCAAAAGCGAACATTTTCCTCGCAAATGCGAGGTCACCCAACCCAGGCCCATGCTCGCAAATGCGAGCCAGACCTCACAAATGCGAGATCTGCAGTAATGCACCAGCAGTTGCAAACTATCCCAAACTCATCTGATATTCACTCGTGCCCCTCGGGCTCCAAACCAAACATGTACACAAGTGTAATAATATCATACAAACTTGCTCGCTACCTCAAATCATCAAAATAACATCAAGCAAGAATCGATCCTCAAAACTCAAGATTTTCAACTTGAAACTCATTTTCATAATTTTTCACATAACGCGCCGAAATGCGCTCGGATCACCTCCAAACCCCAACCAAACATGCGTTCAAGTCCAAAACTATCATACGAACCTACCGAAATTGTTAAAATACCGATCCGAGGTCATTTACCAAGAATGTTGACCGTGATCAACTCAAGTCTCATTTTAAGCCTAAAATTACGTTTTCTTCAATTCTTTATGCAAAAACTTTCCGAAAAATGACACGGACCATGCACCAACTCAAGAAACATTAAATGGAGCTAATAGAGGTCTCGGAACATGGAAATAAAGACTAGTACTCAAAATGACTTATCAGGTCTCCATATTCTCCACCTCTAAAGAAATGTTTATCCTCGAACGGACATAGAAAAGTACCCGGACTGGTAAAAAGGTGGGGGTAACTACCTCACATCTTGGACTCGAACTCCACATAGCCTCCTCAATCGGATGACCCCTCCATAGCACTTTCACATAAGGGAAACTTTTGGATCTCAATATACAAACCTGTCGGTCTAGAATAGTCATCGGCTCTTCCTCGTAGGTCAGATTTTCATCAAGTTGCACCGTGTTGAAGTCCAAAACATGAGAGTTGTCCTCATGGTTACTTCCGGAGCATGAAAACGTGAAATATCCTGCTAGGCTAGGAGGAAATGCAAGACTATAAGCAACCTCCCCAACTCTCTCCAAGATCTCAAACAAGCCGACAAACCTTGGGCTCAACTTGCCCTTCTTCCCGAATTGCGTCACGCCCTTTATAGGCGATACTCGGAGAAGCAACTTCTCACCCACCATGTAAACTACATCTCGAACCTTTCTGTCCGCATAACTCTTCTGCATGGACTGAGATGTACGAAGCTGCTCCTCAATCACCTTAACCTTTTTCCATAGTATCACGGACCAAATCAGGGCCCAACAATCTAGCCTCTCCGGGCTCAAACCAACCGATTAGCGAAACATCGCCTCCCATATAAGGCTCCGTACAGATCCATCTGGATGCTCGACAGATAGTTATTGTTGTAGGCGAATTCTGCTAGAGGTAAGAACTGGTCCCATGAACCTCTTAAATCAATAACACAAGCGCGTAACATGCCCTCCAAGATCCGAATTGTGCACTCGGACTGTCCGTCCGTTTGAGGATGAAACACGGTACTCAGCTTGACCCGCGTGCCCAACTCACGCTGCACGACTCTCTAAAAATGCAATGTGAACTGCGTGTCTCAGTCATAAATGATAGACATGGGAATGTCGTGCAGGCGGATAATCTCCTAGATGTAAATTTGAGCCAACCGCTCTAAAGACGCCACCGGAATGAAGTGTGTGGACTTAGTCAACCCGTCCACAATAACCCAGACTGCGCCATATTTCTTCATGGTTCGTGCTAAGCCTACTACAAAATCCATAGTGATGCGCTCCCACTTTCATTCCGGTATATCTAATCTTTGACTCAACCCACCCGATTTCTGATGCTCATACTTCACTTGTTGACAATTCAAACACCGAGATATATATGCAACAATGTATTTCTTTATTCTTTGCCACCAATAGTGTTGTTTCAAGTCATGGTACATCTTCATGGCACCTGGGTGAATGGAATAGCGTGAACTATGAGCCTCTTCAAGGATTAACTCTCTCAACCCATCAACATTTGGAAAACAAATCCGGCCCTAAATCCGCATAACCCCATCATCACCAATCATAACCTCCTTAGTACCACCCCGATGCATCGTGTCTTTCAACACCAATAAGTGAGTATCATCGAAATGGCGAGCCTTGATACGCTCCAACAACGAAGATTGTTCCACAAAACAAGCAAGAAACCGGCTAGGCTCTGAAACATCTAACCTCACAAACCGATTGGCCAAAGCCTGAACCTCCATGGCTAGTTGCCTCTCTACTACCGGTAAATATGTCAAATTGTCCCTTCTCTCAGCCTTTCTACTCAATGCATCGGCCACTATATTGGCCTTTCTCGAATGATATAATATAGTGATATCATAGTCTTTCAACAACTCTAACCATCTTTGTTGTTGCAAAATAAGGTCTTTCTGCTTGAACAGGTGTTGGAGACTCTGATGGTCGGTATAGACCTCACATAGAACATTGTATAGATTGTGCCTCCAAATGTTCAACGCCTGAACAATGGTTGCCAACTCTAATCCATGCACAGGGTAATTCTTCTCATGAACCTTCAACTGCCGAGACACGTAGGCAATCACCCTACCGTCATGCATCAATACTGCGCCAAGCCCAATATGTGATGCATCATAATACACAATGTAAGATCTCGAACCTGTAGGCAACACCAACACTAGGGTTGTAGTCAATGCAGCCTTGAGCTTTTGAAAGCTCAACTCACACTTGTCGGACCACCTGAAAAGAGCACTCTTCTGGGTCAACTTGGTCAATGGGGCTGGGATAGATGAAAATCCCTCCACGAACTGGCGATAATAACCCGTCAAACCCAAGAAGCTTCGAATAGATCTAGGCCAGTTCTGAACTGCCTCAATCTTCTTACGATCTACCTTAATGCCCTTGAAAGATACAACATGGCCAAAAAGGCAACTGAGTCCAACCAGAACTCATACTTTGAAAACTTGGCTTATAACTAACGATCCCTCAGAGTGTGAAGTACGATTCGAAGATGCTTCTCATGCTCCTCTCGACTACAGGAGTAAACCAAAATATCATCAATAAATACGATCACAAAAGAATCCAGATAGGGCTTGAACACCCGGTTCATCAAATTCATAAAGGTTGTTGGGGTATTAGTCAAGCCAAATGACATCACTAAGAACTCCTAGTGACCATACCGAGTTCGAAAAGCTAACTTAGGGACATCTAGTGACCTAATCTTCAACTGATGATAGCCAGATTGCAAGTCAATCTTGGAGAATACCTTGGCACCCTGAATCTGGTCAAATAAGTCATCAATCCTCGGCAACGGATACTTGTTATTGATAGTGAATTTGTTCAACTGCCGATAATCTATACACATCCTCATCGGTCCATCCTTCTTCTTCACAAACAACACCGGTGTGCCCCAAGGAGAGACACTAGGCTTAATGAATCCCTTATCAAGCAAATCATGCAACTAATCCTTCAATTCTTTCAACTCAACTGGCTCCATATGGTATGGTGCGGTAGAAATGGGATGAGTGCCCGGAACCAAATCAATACACAAGTTGATATCTCTGTCAGGTGGCATCCCCTAAATATTTGTAGGAAACACCTTTAGGAACTCGCGCACAACTAGTACTGAAACCATGGAAGGAACCTATGCACTAGGATCACGGATATAGGACAATTATGCCAGACACCCATTCTCGACCATACGTCGAGTCTTCACATATGAAATGACCCTTATAATGGAATGGACAGGGGTCCATCTCCACTCCAATCAAAGCAACCCCGTCATAGCTAATGTCATAGTCTTTGCATGACAGTCCAAAATAGCGTGATACGGTGACAACCAATCCATGCCTAAGATCACGTCGAAATCCACCATATCAAGAAGTAGAAGGTCTACCCTAGTATCATAACTTTGAATAGTGAACAAACAAGTACGAGATACCTGGTCTACCATAATAGAATCTTTGATAGGCGTAGATACATAAACAGGAGCACTCAAAGAATCACGAGACATATCCAAATATGAAGCAAAATAGGATGAAACATATGAATAAGTGGAACTCGAATCAAATAGAACTTATGTATCTTTATGGCAAACTGGAATAATATATGCGATGACCGCATCTGACGACTCTGCCTCAGGTTTGGCTAGGAACGCATAAAAATGAGGCTGAGCCCTACCAGTCTAACCTCCGCCTCTCGGACAACCTCTAACTGGCTGGCCTCCACCTCTAATTTCCTGACCTTCGCCTCTAGCTAGCTGAGCAGATGGTGGAGCAACCGGTGCCAAAACCATGGCACGAGAACCCTGCTGAGGCATACTACTCTGAAGTCTAGGATAGTACCTCCTAATATGACCTGTACCTCCACACTCAAAGCACACTCGCGGCTGTTGTGGCTGTTGAATCTGGGACTAACCCTGACAGCCCGAATAACCACTGTGATAGTTTTGAATCGGCGGTACACTGATGGGAGCTGGAGGTGCACTGTAGTCTAGATGCACAGGACGAGACCCATAAGAACCACGACTAACCGAAGCACCGTGTGATTCCTGAAGTGCTGACTAGACTAGCCTGATATGATGGCCTCTCCCGAAAGAACCCCGGCCTCCAGATGATGCACCAATGAAACCACCAAAATTACATGGCCTCTTCTCAGATGTTGCTTCTCTACCTTAACCACGAACCCTCTTGATCCGTCTAGAAATCTCTACAACCCGGTTAAAAGAAATATCATCCTCAGTCTCTCTATCCATCTGTAGACTAATACCAAAAGTAAGGCCATTAATAAATCTCCTCACCCTCTCCCTCTCAGTAGTAATCAAGACAATTTTATGGTGAGATAAATCCACGAATTTGGTCTCGTACTGGGTAACAGTCATGCTACTCTACTGGAGGCGCTCAAACTAGATGAGGTACTCCTCTCTTAAAGTAAACGGAATGAACTTCCCCAAAAATAGTTATGAGAACTGATCCCAAGTGAGTGGAGGTGAACATGCTAGTTTGCCTCGAACATACACCTGCCACCACCTCTTGGCGGACCCGTGTTGCAAAGTCGACTCCATTGGACTCCACAATACCCATGTTTCACAACACTTCATGGCAATGGTCTATGAAATCATATGGGTCATCAGAATATGTGACACCAAAGCGAACAGGAAATAACTTAGTGAACTTGTCCAACCTCTTCAGTCCCTCGGACGACATAGCGGGCCTCTCCATGGGTAGAGTAGCAATGAAAGGCTGAACTACTCCACCTGTTGGGACCGCCGGAGTCTGACACATGGGAGACATCTGCTCCGGAGTGTGAGTTCAGGGAGTCTAGGCTCCTCCCCCAGTCTGAGATACAGCTAGTTCCATAAGAAAACATCGGCCAAGGCCACACTCTCCATAAGGCCCACTAAGCAGACTAGGGCATCCTGAAGTACGGGAGTAGTTATGAACCCCTCAGGGACCTGAGCTAGTCCAATTGGTGCAGTCTGAACAGGGATCTCCGCCTCTTGCTTGGCCCCTACCTCGGCCCCGGCCCCTACCCCTAGTAGTGGTTGTAACCTAGGGTTCCAGCTCCTGCCCGGCTATGGATGATGTGTGTGTTCTCACATTGTGTGAGAGAACGAGAATAGAATAATTCAAACTCAGTGATAGAAATAAAAACGTACGATAGAGAAGGAAAGAAGTGAAATTTTCCTAAAGCTCTATAGCATCTAGAAGATAAGTACAAACGTCTCTGTACTGATCCAATAGACTCTACTAAGCTTGCTCATGACTCGTGAAACCTAGTAAACCTAAAGCTCTAATACCAACTTGTCACAACCCGAAATCTATACCATGGGGCCGTGATGGCGCCTAACATCCACTAGTTAGGCAAGCCAACATTAGTACACAATTACTCATTTTAAAACCAAATTTGAAAGCAGTTTAATAGGAAATAAAGCTGTAAAATAAAAAATAGATATAATAACCCCAAACACTGACTAATCAAATCCCGGAACGAAAAAGGTTCAATCTTTTATAAAATTTAAAAAGTCAACAAAAGTTAAACCCCGGCTAGCTTGGTCAAAATCCGTGATCCAGATCAAAATTCGATTACCCATTCACCCCCAAGCCCGATTATGTGATTTGTTTCGAAATTTGATCTCAATTTGAGGTCTAAATTTTAATTTTACAAAATTCCTAATTTCTACCCAAAATCTCTAATTTCTACCATGGAATTCAAAGATTTGATGCTAAAAACTCATGAAATATAATAGGGAATGGAAAAAAAATGAATTATAGTTGCTTACCAATGAATTTGGGAAGAAAGGGTTCTTCAAAAATCGCCTCTAAGTGTTTGGGGTTGAGAAATGGTGTAAAATGAGCTAAGTACTATTTTCCCCCTCTTTTACCCAGCTGCAGGTGTCGCATTTGTGAACACTTGTTCGCAATTGCGATGCCCATAAATGCGACACACAGATCGCAAATGCGATCAGTGCGTCAGATGCCCAGAAGTCAAAAATACGATATTTTGTTCGCAAATGCGAAGTGTCCCCCATCACAAATGTGCGCAAATACGAAGCTAACAATTGTTACTAGTGGTCGCAAATGCAATCAAGATGTTCGCAAAAGCAGTTGCCCATACTTTGCAAAAGCGAATATTTTCCTCGCAAATGCGAGGTCGTCCAGCCTAGGCTATGCTCGCAAATGCGACCTCTTGATCGCAAAAGTGAGGATCGCAAATATGAGCTAGACCTTGAAAATGCGAGATCTGCAGTAATGCACCAGCAGTTGCAAACTATGCCAAACTCATCTGATACTTACCCAAAACGCACCTGAGACCCTCGGGCTCCAAATCGAACATGCACACACATGTAATAACATCATACAAACTTGCTCTCTACCTAAAATGATCAAAATAACATCAAATAACAAGAATCAGTTCTCAAAACTCTAGATTTGCAACTTAAAAATCATTTTCACAATTTTTCACATAACGCGCCGCAATGTGCTCGGGTCACCCCGAACCCCATCCAAACGTGCGTACAAGTCCAAAAATATCATACGAACCTATCAGAGTCGTCAAAACACCGATTCGGGATCGTTTACCAAGAATGTTGACCATGGTCAGCTCAAGTCCCATTTTAAGCCTAAAATCACTTTTTCTTCAAAATTTGACACAAAAACTTTCTAAAAAATGACATGGACCATGTACGCAAATCAACAAACATAAAATGGAGCTAATAGAGGTCTCATAATATGGAAATAAAGGCTAGTACTCAAATAATCACATTGATAATCTGAAAAACCTATCATCTCAAGTGTTAGCCGCTATTGTTTTCTCCAGGTGCACTCAAGAACAAAGCTGTTACAAACCAAGGACTAGATCCCAACACTGAAGATGTCTTTGAGTCCTTAATTTTGTTGAGTCTTTGTCTTTTGTTCTTTACTTGTAAACCTACATAGCTTTCTAGAAGTATTTTGTAGGACATTATTCAAACATTGTTGTTTTGGTTGTTTGACTAGAGTTAGGCAATGAGCGTTGCTATGTAATAGTGTTATTGCAAAGGGCTTACAATAGAGTTGTTGTAAAGGGTGAGGGATTAAGAGTTTAATTTCTAGATTGCAATAGATTGTAATATAAATTTTGCTCAGTTTAGTGGAGTTGAAGTCCAACTGGGGTAGGTCATAATTTTTAATCCCTTGAGCAGGGAGTTTTTTACGTAAATATCGTGTGTTCTTTACTTACTGCTTGTTTATTGTGGGAACTGGTAGAGAACCTGGTTCTCTATACTATTTGGTGGCCTTTTAGTTTTTATCAATTGGTATCAGAGCAAGTTCTTTTTAAAAGGTTAACACCTAGAAAAGATTTTCACTATGGTTGCTCTACCAAACCTTGAGGAAGGACAATACCCCTAAGATTCAACGGCAAGTACTATGGATGGTGGAAATAAAGAATGCATGACTTCATCATGGTTGAGGACTCACAGCTGCGGGACGTAATTTGTGATGGACATTTTGTTCCTATGAAAGTTGTTGGAGTGGGAACAAGGATTGTCCCAAAGACTAGAAAAGAATACAACGATGCTGATAGAAAGGCTATTGAAAAGAAATTCAAGGCAAAGAAGATTCGTGTATGTGGGATTGGACCATACGAATATAATCGCGTCTCAACATGTAAGTCTGCTAAGGAGATCTGGGAAGCTCTCAAAACTGTCCATGAGGGAACTACTCAGGTAAAGCGGTCCAAGATTGATATGCTTATCACTGAGTATGATCTTTTAAAAATGAAAGAGGATGAGTTCATTCAAGATATGCATACACGTTTCACCTCCATTATCAATGAGCTTCATTCTCTTGGAGAAATCATCCCAACAAATAAGCTGGTCCGGAAGATATTTAGCATTCTACCAGGTTCCTGGGAAAGTAAGGTGAATGTCATCAATGAAGCCAAGGACCTGTAGAAGCTGACCATTGATGAGCTAATTAGAAATCTCAAAACCTATGAGATGAAGAGAAAGAAGGATCTTGAAAGAAAAGATCCCAAGAAGGAGAAGATCCTGGTTCTCAAGGTTGCCAATAACAACTCTAGTAGTGATGAATCTGACATGGCGTATCTGACTCGAAGATTCCAAAAGATGGTTTGAAGAAATGGTGGAATTTCCAAGAGAGGAATTTCAAGTAGGAACTCCAAAGGAAATAATTGATGCCATAAGTGTGGAAAGCATGGACACTTCATTAAAGACGATCATCTTCACAAGCAGGATCACTATAAAAATAGCACTGATAAGACAGCTAAGAGGAACCCAGTCCCTAATAGGAGGTTCAAAAGAAAAGATGTTGCTGACAACGTGGTGAAGCATGCATTGGCTGCCTGGGGAGATTTCTCCCGTGAATCTGAAGGTGAAGATGACCAAGGAGATACATCCATGACAGCTGTTGAAAATGAATCCTCAAATATATGATTCTATCTTTGCACTCATGGAAAAATCCGATGATGATGAGGACAGGTATGAGGATGAGGTAAATTCTCTTGTTGTTCTAATAAACCTAAAATCTTACTCTCAAAAGAAATTGATGTCATTAGCAAATGTGTTAATCGATGCCAATCGTAGCCTTTTGATGTGAAAAATGTGTTAACTGAAGAAATTGGTGATGTAGAACAAGAGAGGGATGATATGGTAGTTACAATTTTTTATTTTAAAGAACATGTGGAAGAAGTTACTAGAGAAAATATCTTGTTGAAAAATCAAATGGAAAAAGGGATGAACATCCCTAAGAAAAAAGAAGTGGCTAGGGAGGCTCAACTTGAGCTTGAGAGCGAGCTTAAGAAAATTAAAACAAGTATTAATGCTGATCTTGAAAAGAATAGACAACTTCAGGGGGATCTAAAAAGGGTTAAAAATGATCTTGATAAGTCACTTAACTGGACCTGGTCCTCTGATGTAATAACGTGTATGTAGAAGAGTAATGGTGGAAACAGGCAAGTAATCGGTTCCAAAAGGCCAAAACTTCTTATAATCCCCATAGTAAGTATGTAACTATGGATGATAATTAGTTGTGCCTCATTATGGTCAAACTAGCCATTACAAGGATTCTTATAAAGTTATAATTCAGTCTCTATAGAAAAACAATTTTTTGTTGAAAAGAAGCCTACTATTGAGAAACCTGGTTCTCTAAGAAGAAATATGTGTTGCTTGCATGGACAAAAAGAATTTTTATTCACCCGTTCTATCATTATTATGGACCCAAGCTGCTTGGGTTCCTAGGTCTAATCAGTGATATTCTAAACAGGTTGGAGTGAGAGAAAGAATTCAAAAATGGTACATAGATAGTGGTTGATCGAAGCATATGACTGAAAAAATGGATGATTTCCTCTTACTCAAGGCTTTCCAATGTGGGAGTGTGTCCTTTGAAAATGGCAAGAAGGGCTATATTCTTGGTGTTGGAAAAATCGGCAAAACAATCTCCCATGCAATTGAAAATGTATACTATGTGAATGGCTTGAAATATAGCCTGTTGAATGTGTCTTAAATCTGTGGCAAGGGAAATAAAGCAAAGTTCTTGTCCAAATCTTGCACTGTCACCAATCTCAAAACTATTGAAGTAGTGTTGATAGCCAAAAGGTTCAAAAACATCTATGTTGTAGACTTTGACTCACTGAATGGTGGTGATTTAACATGCCTGAGTGCCATTGATGATGATGTTGAGTTATGGCACAGATGACTGGGCATGCAAGCTTGACTTTGATGAATAAGTTGATCAAGAAGGACCTGGTTCATGGGCTGCCTAAGTCAAATTTCAAGGATCACAAGGTGTGTGATGCCTGTGCAAAAGGAAAACAGATCAGGTTCTCGTTTAAACCAAATAAAGAAATGAGCAACTCAACGCCACTTCATCTTCTTCATATGGATCTTTTTGGACCTATGAGGATTCCAAGTAGAGGAGGAAAGAAGTACATCTTTGTGATTGTGGACAACTATTCGAGATTCACATGGACATTGTTTCTGAGGACCAAGGATGAAACATTTCCAGTATTTGTTGCATTTGTGAAGCAAATTCAAGTGAAGCTGGGAAATCATGTTGTGAGTATCGGATCCGATCATGGAACTGAATTTGACAATGCCAAGTTCGATGAGTTTTGTGTTAAAAATAGTATAAGTTACAACTTTTCAGCTCCTAGAACACCTCAGCAAAATGGTGTTGTGGAAAGAAAGAACATGACCCTTGAAGATATGGCCAGTACAATGTTGATCGATAGCGGTGTGTCCAAAACTTTTTGGGCTGAAGCAATCAACACTACATGTTACTTGATTAACAGGTGCATGATCAGGTCCCTTCTTGAGAAGACTCCCTATGAATTGCTCAATGGTAGAAAACCCAAGCTAACTTACCTAAGAACGTTTGGATGCAAATATTTTATTCTCAACAATGGTAAGGAGGCTTTGGCAAAATTTGATGCAAAAAGTGATGAGGGAATTTTTCTTGGTTACTCCTCTCAAAGTAAGGCATACAAAGTCTACAACAAAAGAACCCAATGTGTAGAAGAAAGTGTGCATGTGATCTTTGATGAATCCCATGAATCAAGTGAGAAAGGGTCACATAACAAGGAAGATGAATATGGAGAATTTTCAAAAGTTCCTGGAGAATCCGTAGATATTGCAAATGAAAAGAATAATTTGATGAGTCAAGTCAAGCAAAGCGATGAAGAAGATCCAACAGAACCTCTAGATGACATAGAGGAACTTGGTCCCTCTATTACCTCGACTGAAGCTGAGCATAGGATTATTGATGTTGTATCTGGTACTCCTGATGTAGGACAAAGGAGTGGAAGTCATACTTCTATTGATGTCATTGATGGTTCAAATATGGAGGGACATGGTCCCTCTAATCCTAAACTTCAAGTATCCAACTAGAAGCACAAGAGTTCACATCCCCTTCAACATGTGATCATACCTTTAGATTCTGGTATTCAAACTAGATCTAAGGCAAGAAACATGGTTGCCTTCTTAGCCTTCCTATCTCAAATCGAACGTAAGACCATAAAGAAAAAATTGAATGATGATGACTGGATAAATGCTATGCAAGAAGAACTCCATCAGTTTGAGAGAAACAAAGTGTGGCACCTGGTTCCTCGACCTTTAAACAGAACAGTGATTGGAACCAGGTAGATGTTCAAGAATAAGCTTGATGAATTTAAAAACACAACAAGAAATAAAGCAAGGTTGGTGGTCCAGGGATATAATCAAGAAGAAAGGATTGACTATGATAAGACATTTGCTCCAGTTGCTCGGGTGGAAGCTATGAGGATTCTTATAGCTTTTGCATCTCATGTGGAATTCAAATTGTTCTAAATGGATGTTAAAAGTTTCTTTCTAAATGGATATTTGAAGGAGGAAGTATTTGTCGAGAAACCTCCAGTCTTTGAAAGTCATGAGCATCCTAAGCATGTCTTCAAGTTTGACAAGGCTCTATATGGTTTGAAGCAAGCCCATCGAGCATGGTATGAGAGGTTGTCAAAATTCCTTCTTGAAAATGGCTTTACTAGAGGGAAAAATGACAATACTCTATTTCTGAAGAAAGAGAGAGAAATCCATTGTACAAGTCTATGTTGATGATATCATTTTTGGTGCAACAAATGATTCCTTTGTGAGGAGTTTGCAAAGCTCATGGGATGTGAATTCGAGATGAGTATGACGGGCGAGCTAAATTTCTTTCTTGGGCTGCAAGTGAAGCAAACCTCAAAAGGGACCATGATCAGTCAACAAAAGTACATTAAGGAGCTACTGAAAAATTTGAGATGGAAAATTCTAAGACCATTGATACTCCCATTGCCACTGCTACTCGATTAGACATAGACGAACCTTGTTCTCCTGTTAATGAAACTATGTATAGGGGTATCATTGGATCTATTCTGTACCTGACTGCTAGCATACTTGATATAGTCTTCAGTGTTGGGTTGTGTGCTAGGTTTCAATCAAGCCCAAGAGAATCACATTTGAAGGCTGCTAAAAGATTTCTGAGTTATCTCAAGGGAATGCAGGACCTGGTCCTCTTCTATCCCTCGGGGGATAATTTGATTTAATTGAATATGTTGACGCTGATTATGCTGCATATTTGGTAGAGAGGAAAAGTACATCTATAATGGAACATTTTTTGGGGTCATGCTTGATCTCATGGGGTACAAAGAAACAAAACTATGTGACTCTTTATAATGTTGAAGTTGAGTATGTGGTTGTCGCCTCTTGTTATGCACAACTGCTTTGGATCAAGCAACAACTTGAGAATTTTGGTGTGTTTACGGATTGTGTACCCTTATTATGTGATAACACAAGTGCTCTCAACAAAGCAAAGAACCCGGTGTAGCACAAGAGGAAAAAGCACATTGATATTAGACATCACTTCTTGAGGGACAATGTTGAAAAGGGTCTAATCTGTATGAAGTTCTGCAAGACGAAGGACCAGGTACCAGATATCTTCACCAAGGCACTGAGCAGATAACATTTTGAAAGAAACCGTCTGGAGTTGGTGTTGATCAAGCTCAACTAAGGACCTAGTCCTTCAATGATTGGCTATGTGAAGAAAGAAAGGTACAATGCTAAAAAGTATATTTTTTTTACAACAACTAACTCAAATCTATACTGTATACACACATGGCAGACTCAAGACAAAACAAGTGAAGAATAACATTGCACACCTAGAAGCTTTTTCTGACATATTCAAAAAAAAAAGTCAAGGAACCTAATTCCTGTGACTCGGGTCAGTAGTTCTTTCAACACTTATATGTTTTTTAAACTGCTGAAGTGTCATGTCATTAATTTAGTCCCGCTTGTTCCAATTTCTCTTACGCCCAAACATTACATCCTCTCTAAACCGACTCGTTGCCCTATTTCTCTCTCACACTCGTTTGTAACTGGTCCATTTCCTACTTTATAAATCTAATACGTGTCTCTTTCTTCCCTCAAAAGTTAGAAAACTGTCACTCTCTCTCTGTTTGAACTCTTCTCTCCACGTATCTTCCAAGCCAACTACAACTATGTCCCAACAAGAATCTCAATCTCCTAAAATGTATGAAGACAACACAACATTGTCCCCTTCTAAAGTAACATCTCCATCTGAATCTAAGACAAATGATTCACCCCCAAAAGCCCCAATTCCCACTAAAACCAACCCTACTTTCACTCCTTCCAAATCATCAGGTTCCGGTCCCCCAAAGAAGCCGGAAAAGCCAAACTCCCAAAAATTTTGTCTCATCCCTTTCTCCTTTTATTCCTACTGAAAAGCCTGACTCCGAGCAAACAGTGTATGTGTCTCGATTTGTTCAAAACACAGAGGAAATCGGAGAAAATGATGATGGTGTTGAGGTGACTAGTCAGACTGCCGCGACAGAAGAAGTTAGGTTGGAGGAACAAGTGAGTTCTAGTGCTATTGTGGAACCGCATGCACCTGAAGAAGATGTAAATCATGTTGCTGAAGGAGATGCTCAAATACTCCTACTAAAACATGTAATTTACACTCTCTTTCTACTGATAAAGGGATAGAGTCTGAGGAGTTTGTGGGAAATCTAAGTGAAAAAGATAAGGGGAGGTCGAATATTCTTGAAAGTGAGGCTGAGATTGTGGAGGGTTTTGTTGAGGCCTTAAGGGCGAGTGGTAGGGGTGAAGGGACTCAGGGGGAACTGCAGAGTCAAAGGGAACTAGTGAACCAGGGGGAACAGGTGATTGTGAGTGAAATAGGGGAACCAACTAAGGGACCTCATCCCCCCCTCCCCCCCCCCACTTAGGGAGAGTCTGATTTGTCTGGACTCAGAACTTCTCCCACTTGGGATGAGACACCAGGTTCCATTAGGCCTAACCTGGACAGTTCTGAAACACCCCTTTTCACATCCCACATTCTTGTTCATTTAGAAATTGTGTATCTTGAGATGAGACCTGGTTCTGCCAGTCATTCTCATGAAAGTGTTGATGTTGATTCTGATGACCAATCTATAATAAGCTTTATAGATGCAAGGGGTGGTGCCAAGAAAAAGAATAATATTTCTTACAAACCCCCCACTACAAGGCAACCGAGAAAAGCTGAACTTGATAGTGCTTTGAAGGCAAGTAAGGAGAAGAAGATTAGAATAAGGCTGGTGAAGAGCTGGTTAGTGGATGAGGAGGAGGTTCCACCTGCAGATGTGGTGGATGTTGATGAGGAGGAGGTTATGAAGGAATCACCTCTTCTTGTAAGAAATAATTCAAAGAAAAGTGTTGTTAGTAAGGGAAAGGGACAAGTGTCTGAGAAAGCAATTCCGAGAAAAGATGATGAAGAAGTGGAGAAAGAAAAAGAGGAGAAAAGAACTCTCAAGAAGATGAAGAGTACTAGCGAGGAACCTGGTTCCTCCAAGAAGGCAAAGGTAGAGTTGTGAGAGCTAGAAAGAAAGGTCAATCTCAAAACTCAAAAGGTACTGCTGGGTAGAGTCTTTGACCCTGATATTGGTGAACATGCAAGTATGAAAGAGCTAGTGGACATTGTGGAGTTCCAAAAGTGGAGCCATCTCTTTGCACCCTTAAGTCCAAAAGCATATGAGGATGAGGTGAGAAGTTTTTATGTTGGTCTGTTTGTTGTGGATGAGAACATATTGTGCTTGAACGTCAATGGGAAGGACTTTGTGCTGGATGAGAACACTCTTGGGGAAATTCTTGAAGTGCCCACAGATGGGCTGAAAATAGTGGAGGAAACTACTTCATCTGCTTTCAAAAAACCTGATTGTGAAAAGGGAGGTTACTCTATCAGGGGAGAGGGTGTATAAGAAAGCATTTAAGCCAGAGTATCAGCTATTGTTCGAGATGGTGAAAAAAGTGTCGTTACCTCGGGCTGAGAGGAGATCTATAGCCTCCATTGCAGACCTAGTTCTCATCGAGGCGCTGGCTTATTTCACTTCTATCAGTATTTCTGGAATCATGATTGAACATATGATGAAGGTGGAAATCTTTAAGGATTGGAAGCATGGTCCTCCATATGGGTTCCTTCTCACAAAAGTCTCTGAACATTTTGATGTCCCATTGAGAAAAGTTATTATGGGGACTAGGAAGAAAATGTTCACCATGAGTACACTAGAAGAATGTGAATGTGTGCTGAAAGGATGCGTGAGCATCAATTCAACCGACTTTCAACTATTTGAAGCATAGGAGTAAGCAACTGCAAAGATCAAGTGGCTTCAGGCTGAAAATGTTGTCTTAAGGTCCAAGCTCACTCAGCAGAGCACGGAACCTGGTTCCAGTAGTTCCATGGCAGAGGAGAATTCTCAGTTGAAGACTGGGAATGTAAGGTTGAGGAAACAGGCTAAGGACCTAAAGGAACAGATGATCACTGATCAACGTACTGCAAATGAAAGAGTGGACAAACTCCTCAAGGCCTTTGCTCCTTAATCCTTCCTGTTTCCTGCCAAGTGCTTCCTATCTCTATCCCTCTTTTATCCCATCAATATTCCGTCCTTTTTGAAGTTGTTGTTGATGACTTTGGCATGTTGGCTTTTTAAAAACTTGTAATATTTGTGTTGTGGGTACTGCTGTTACTCTGTTTTTAATCTTTATCTTAAATGGGCAATTACTATCTTTTTGTGCAATATTACTCTTTTGTGTTCTGTTTTTGACCATGTTGTATGCACACAAGTGGCATTAGTTAATGTTGTTGGAAATCTTGGTGTATGTGCTTATTTTGTCATTCTTTTCAATAATGTCAAAATGGGGAAGATAATTGAGAGGGGTAACAATAGAATCTGGCATCTGATTCGTAGGGGAAACATGTGGGAATCTGGTTCTCAGGGAGGGAATATCAATTATGGGTTTGTCATCATCAAAAAGGGGGAAATTGAAAAGTTATATTATTATGGGTTTTGATAATTTGTCAAACTCTATTAAGGAACCAGATAGGAACCTGATGCAATCAGTTCCTCTGTGCCTGTTGTGATATGCTTCGATGTCTAGCCGAACGTTCTCTAGAAACCAGATAGGGGAAGAGATAAGGGAATAGATATGATCAATTCCCCATTAGTCGTACAGTCAACTCTATAATTGTAGAAGTTGCCTTACTGTACCGACTTACAACAGTGCAGCGGCTCAGCTGTTGTTACTAGAGCCAAACCAATTGTATCTATCTATTCTCACATGTTCTCTCATTAATATAAAACATGATACAAGATTCGACCTAACACTTGACAATCTGAAAAACCTATCATCTCAAATGCTAGCCGCCAATATTTTCTCTAGGTGTTCTCAAGAACAAAGCTGCTACAAACCAAGGATCAGATCCCAATACTGAAGATGTCTTCAGTCCTTAAGTTTGTTAAGTCTTTGTCTTTTGTTCTTTACTTGTAAACCCACACGGATTTCTAGAAGTATTTTGTAAGACATTATTCGACCATTGTTGTTTTGGTTGTTTAACTAGAATTAGTCAAAGAGTGTTGCTTTGTAATAGAGTTATCGCAAATGGCTTATAATAGAGTTATTGTAAAGGGTGAGGGATTAAGAGTTTAATTCTCAGATTGCAATAGGTTGTAATCTAAAGTTTGCTCAGTTTAGTGGAGTTGAAATCCTACTGGGGTAGGTTGGGGGTTTTAAACCCTTGAGCAGGAAGTTCCACATAAATATCGTGTATTATTTACTTACTAGTTGTTTACTGTGGGAACTAGTAGAGAACCTAGTTCTCTATACTTTTTGGTGGACTCCTAATTTTTATCAAACCAGATTTCCAACACATAACGGGTAAAAATATCCTAATCCAAGGCCTTAACCAAATTTTACCCTCTAGTAGGGTGTGTCGTGAACAACATTTATGTCAACTGCAACGACAAGGGCATTCCCTATGTTAAAGTTGTAGTCATATGTCAGCTCTCTGAAATTATTTCTGATCCAAAACCCAAAGAACTTAACAAGTTCATAACTTACGAGTTGGATGATGTGAATGATCTTGGCTTAGTAGTACAAGTAAACTTTTCTGAATGTGGAGGAATGACTATTGGTATAGGAATTTCTCACAAGCTAGCTGATGTTGCGTCATGTTTCATGTTTTTTCAATACTTGGTCAGCCATTTCATGTGGAGATGATGATCTATGTAATTCGACAGTACAAGACACCCTTTTTTAGGATTCTAGCTTTTGTCGATCAGATTTTATATGGAGTTGTCTCATGGCGACATTTCATGCTGAAAAGGATCCAAACAAGATTTACGTAGTGACACATTCAGTGAACTTAACTAATCTGCCACTGCCTGAATCTTTATTCGAAAACATAATGCAATCTGCATTTGTAGTACCATTCTTCGATAAGGGTAACGAAGAAGAAGCTTTTAAGTTTATGGACAAAGTGATAGAAGTTATGCAGGAAATTAACAGTGATTTCATTTCAAAACTCAAGAAGAATGACCAAGGGTTGAATGTCCTCCGGGAGAGAGCATATGATAAAAGAAAAAGTCATACTGGTCTTGTTTTTTTTCCTAGTTTGTTGTAGATTTCCCCTCTATGAGCTGATTTTGGTTGAGGGGGAAGCAGGTGTGGGTGGGATCGGCAGTTCGGGATATGATTTTTCTAGTGCTATTCTTCGACTCATATGTTTATACTTATTTCGTGATTTATGGAAACAAAATCAGGTGATGGGGTGGAAATTTGGGTGAATCTCAAAGCTGAAGACATGGCTAAATTTGCAGCTATAGACAGTTGCTTGCCTTCTGTAACTACGGGATATTATTTTTCTAGTGCTATTCTTCGACTCATATGCTTATACTTGTTTCGTGATTTATGGAAATAAAATCAAGTGATGGGGTGGAAGTTTGGGTGAATCTCAAAGCTGAAGACATGGCTAAATTTGCAGATATAGACAGTTGCTTGCCTTCTGTAACTACGGGATATGATTTTTCTAGTGATATTCTTCGACTCATTTGCTTATACTTGTTTCGTAATTAAAGTACCAAAGTTTTAGCAAACTTAGTCAAAGTAAATAATGGAAAGGTTGATAAAAAAAAAAATTCAATATAGGGTAAAATAGTTATTTGGAGTGCAAGTTCAGGGACATGATGGGGGGAGCGAACATAGACGTGAGGCTTGACTCACAAGCCATCCTCAAGAGAGGAAAGTTCAAGTATCTTGGGTCAGTTATCCAAGGGAATAGGGAGATTGACGAGGATGTCACACACCATATAGGGGCGGGGTGGACGAAATGAAGGTTAGCATATGGCGTCTTGTGTGATAAAAATGTTCCACCAAAACTTAAAGGTAAGTTCTACAAAGTGGTGGTTAGACCAACTATATTGTATGGAACAGAGTGATGGCCAGTAAAGACCAATCACTCACTCGACTACTAAGCCTACGGGATAACTATTATTTCGAGTTCGAGCAATCACTCACTCGATTACTAAGCCTACGGGCTACCTTACTTCGAGTTCGAACAAAGCACTCACTCGACCAATAGAAGCCTAAGGGCTACTCATACTTCGAGCTCGAGTAATCACTCACTCGACTATTAAGCCTAAGGGCTACTCTTACTTCGAGTTCGAGCAATCACTCACTCGACTACTAAGCCTACGGGCTAACTATTATTTCGAGTTCGAGCAATCACTCACTCGAGTACTAAGACTACGAGCTACCTTACTTCGAGTTCGAGCAAAGCACTCACTCGACCAATAGAAGTCTAAGGGCTACTCATACTTCGAGTTCGAGAAATCACTCACTCGACTATTAAGCCTAAGGGCTACTCTTACTTCGAGTTCGAGCAATTACTCACTCGACTACTAAGCCTAAGGGCTAACAATTATCTCGAGTTCGAGCAATCACTCACTCGACTACTAAGCCTAAGGTCTAATAATTATTCTGAGTTCGAGAAAAACACTCACTCGACTATTAAGCCTATGGGCTACCATATTTCGAGTTCGAGCAAAGCATTCACTCGACCAATAAAAGCCTACGTACTAACTATTACTACGAGTTAGAACGAAGCACTAACTCGACCATAAAGCCTACGAGCTACACTTCTTCAAGTTTAAGCAAACACCCACTCGGTTATAAAGGCTATAAATGTCCGAATTCGATCAAATTACCTAAAGCCTCGAACTTATGAAATCTTTCATAAGGCATGAATGAAACAAGATCTTCACAAGGCAGAAAATAAAACAGAAACAAGTCGGGAAAGGAAAAGATCTTTATATTTATTCAAGAGTGTTTACAACGTCCGAACAGGACCCTACAAACAAAATAGAAAAAACTCTTATGTCTCCTGGTTATCTCCGGAGGCGGTCTCTTCTCCATCGGGCTCCTCCCCGCTCTCAGACCCACTCTTGCTCCCATCATCATCATCATCATCATCGGAAGCCAAGGCTTTAGCATCGACTTTGAGCTCTTTAGCCCTTTTTATCTCTTCGGTGAGATTGAAATCTCGAGCATGGATCTCCTCGAGGGTCTCCCTCCGAGATTGGCATTTGGCAAGTTCAGCAGCCCAATGTGCTCGAGTTTAGCGGTCTCGTCTGCCCCTCTTGCTTGTACCTGAGCGGATTCAGTGTCGGCCCGATAGACGGCCACGAATGCATCTGCATTGGCATTTGCTTTTTCAGCATCAGATTTGGCTTTGGCAAGTTCGGAGGTCAACCGAGCCTCGAGCTCCTCTATTTTTGAGCTTGGACCGAGCTCTTCTCCTTCATGTCTTGAAGTTGGTTTTCGGCCGATGATAATTGGGCTCAAGTAGTTTCTTTTTCTACGGCGAGACGGTCCATACCATCTTTCCATCCCAAGGTCTCCACCCTTATCATATTGACCACCTCACAAAGCTTCCCAATCACCTCAAGCTTCTGCTACAGCCGTGAGATCGAAATATTAGCCACCGTTCCGGAAGCGAGCCCGTGGGTTTTTAAGATTATCATTACCTGCTCGGTCAGGTCGGTCTGGTCTTGATAAGCCTTGGCCAACTCAGCTCGGAGGTCCTTGATTTCTTCTTCCTTTTGCCCGAAGAGCAGTCTAAGGGCGTTCCTCTCTTCCGTGACCCGTCGGAGGTCTGCTTCGTACCGGAGCAGCTCACCTCGAGATTGAGAACACGCTTCCCGATGAACCGTTGCGGCCTGCGAAGAAAGAATAAAAGAAGTTAGAAAAGAAAAACAAACATGAAGGTGGCACCAACGAAGTAAGTTAAGGCTTACCCGATTCAGAGCCTGTTATACTTCGTGGAAAAGACCCAATGCATCACTAAGGTCGGCAGCATCCTCGATACCGGTAAACAGATCACGAAAAGGGTCCTCTCCCTCATGAGGACCGTCTACCTCGAGGGCCCCAAAGCTTGGGCCTCTCGAATCACCCCTTCAGAAAAGGAGGGGAGAGTAGGCGAGTCTCCGATTACTATTGCCCCAAGCGAGTCTTTTGGGGCATTCTCCTTGGTTCGGAGAGCTTCAGGATCGGAGTCGTCGACTTCGGTGGGAGGCATTCTCGACCTCCATTAACTCGGAGACTTTGCCTGAATCCTTCTCTGATACCACCTCAGTTCGAGGCAGAGACACACAAACCACCATCGATCCAGCTGCCTTTGAGGCATCAATGGTTTTCTTCACTCGGGCCACCAGTACGGACCCGTCATCTTCTTCTTCCTTGTCTTCATCCCTTAGACGCCGAACTGATTCTTCGGTCAAAGGGATGGTATTCTTCCTCAGCTTACGAGTCGTCCTCGTCTTCGGTTTTGGATCTTCGGAAGTAGAGGCCATTTTTCTCTTATTATCCTTCACCAGTTTTGGAACAAAGGCCGAAGCCTCTTCCTCGCCGGATGAAGGCCTCAAAACCGCATCTTTGCCCAGGCCTACACACAAGAAAATTGATTAAGTATATGGAAAACACTTTGTTCGAACTATCAAATATATGAGAAAGAGGCTTACCATGATTTTTGGCCTCCCATCGGCCCTTTGACAAATCACGCCATGAGCGCTCGGCGTATGTAGAGGTCGAAGCCAGGTCCTGTACCCAGTTCTTGAGGTCATGAACTGCACCGGGCATCCAAGGAACTGCTGCATCACAAAAGGGGATATCGGTGAGAAAGAAACGAAGGGGCAAAACAATAGGAGATAACAGCAAAGTTACACTTACGCTTCATGTTCCACTCCTCGAAAAATGGCATCTTCTCGGCAGGTATTAGGTCCGAAGTCTTCACTCGAACAAACCTACCCATCCATCCTCGATCCTTGTCCTAGTCTATACTCGAGAACAGAACCTTAGTGGCCCGGCGCTGAAGTTTTATTAACCCGCCTCGAAAGTGGCGGGGACTGTACAATCGAATGAGGTGGTCGAGGGTGAAAGGCATCCCCTCGATTTTGTTCACAAAGAAACGGATCAAAATAACGATCCGCCAAGAAGAATGATGGATCTGGACTAGGGTTATTTGGTATTGACGACAAAAATCAATGATAACAGGGTCGAGAGGACCTAACGTGAAAGGGTAAGTATACACACCTAAAAACCCTTTCACATGAATAGCAATATCCTCTTCCGGAGACGGGATTACCACCTCTTTGTTCTCCCAGTTGCAATCTTTCCTTATCTGTTCGAGATACCCCTCGGTTATTGAACACATATACCTCGATACTGGCTCGCATCGGCCGAGAACCGACGAGTCTTTATCGACCTTAAAATTGGAGGTAATAACACACGCCCCGGGAACACACTCCTCAGGCCGTAGATCCACCGGTATTTTGTCGGCGGCAGGCTATGAAGAAGAAGCTTTTTCTTTTTGAGGAACGGTTTTTGATGTTTTCACCATTTTGGTTTTGAAGATCAAGAGTAGAAGGAGATGACAAAGATGTGGTGTTTTGAAGAAAGGTTTTGCAGTGAAAATCACAGAAGGAAGATTTTGCAATAAAAATCACAGGCTTGCAGATAAACTCAGAAGATGCGAGAAAGAGCTTAGAAAATTTGAAAATTGGAGATGTAAAAGTGATAAATGGTAAAAAGAGAAACTATTTATAGATTGGGGAATGACGATTCAATATCAGCAGTGGCCAACCACCGTCTGACACGCATTTATGTCTTGGTAAACTGAACCGACGGGACAGCTATCACGTACGTCATGGTCGGGCTCGATGCTAACGTCAGTGTATATCTGATCAAGCCATTGGGAAATTATATCGTTTCTCGCCACATCCTTCCCGAGAAACGAGGGGACTATCTGTATACGGTCGAAACCAATTTCGGTATTCGTACGACTGGTCGAGATGGGAACATAATGGACCGAAGAGCGCCGAAGAGCGTCTTCATAATTTCGGAATAAGATCCGAAGTCGGGTCACCGAGCTTCGAGTTTCAGGGACCGATCAATACCGAGCTCGAAGTCATTATTGAGCTCGAATCCAAATCGAACCATGATGCGAAGCAACGTTATCGAGCTTGAGAGCCAAAGACCGACCAATGCTGAGCCCGAATCAATACCAGGCCCCGAGTCAAAATCGAGCTCGAGCCTATAGACAAGAGTCGTTACAGCCGCATTTAGGGAGAAAATCTCAACAGGAAAAAGGGAAAAGTTGATTTTTCATGGTTCCCCACTATGTATTTTTAATTATATCTAAAATAGGATCCCCCACTATAAGAGGGATGGTTATTATCTCTGTATGGGGGAACGATTGAGGCATTAAAAACACCATAACTCAGATACTGTGCATATACTCCATATTGAGAGATTATCATTTTGAGCTTTATACATTATTTTCATCTGGCTTATTCATAAATCATCCTCCCTTAAACCTCGTTAGTATTTTCATTCTTGACAGTCAATGCTCGATATTTCCGCTTATACGATTTGTATCAAAATATACCATGTACCCTTAGAACTACGTACAAATTCAACTTTATCCGTTTTTTGAGTTAAACAGTATGTTAATGGTATATATCATTAAAATTGAAATATAAATTTATATATGTGATATCATGTACAAATATGTGATCGTTTTGCCACACTTTATTGCATTAAATCAATGTTGGCATACTCGTCATCGTTTCTTAGAGCACCAAACACACACACAAAAAAAGAGGATACTATAACTGAAAAAAATTCAAAAATTGGAAGAATGAAAAATACTGTGAATACCTATTTTATTAAATGATGTAGCGTGGTGATGAAAGTGAATATTGGTTTATGTGGAAGATGGACTCTTAAGAAACCTGCAGATGGTGGTTAACTACTGTATAACAAAATAGAGATCTTTTAGGAATAAATTGATTTTATTATACATCATTGATAGTTAGTTTCCTTATGGGACAATTTATTTAATCTGATATTCATATTACTGTGTGTAATCTATATAATGGGAACATCTATATTGTAGAATACGTAATTCCTTTAGTGGTTGTAGATGGTACAATAATTTATAATTTCATAGGTAGTTATGAAATTTCTCCTTCTTTAAAAGTTGAGAATATTATGAAGACTTGGGTCAAATTGGGCGGATTGGGTTACGACATATTGTTTCGCTCATCTTGATCCAAATGAATTTTGGGCATGATTGGGCATTAGCCTATATATTTACTCGGTCCAACTTGATCCGCCCAACTTTAGCCCAAACAACTTGTTTGCCACCTGTGGACTGACGGAATAAACTTGTCATGTATTTATTCTGTCTTACATCTACTTATTCCAAAATCTTTACACGCTAAAGTGCTTCTCCACGGTTCCTCTCCCGCTAGTATCTTTAGTTACGGTATTACCTGCAAATAGCACGCCATTAGAAGAGGCGTATCCAATTTGAGGGCTATGGGTTCACGAAGTTAAGGGCTATGGGTTCACGAGAACACATACCCCTAATTTGAAAGATATCTAACATACTTTGAAGATATCTTCCAAATTAGATTTAAAATTACTTAAATATATGTGCATGAACCCGTGCTCAAAGACTATTATGGTGCAATTATTATTGCGTGCACCTCTACAAGTGAAATTGACAATTCTCTCATTTTCAGCATTGAGTATAGATATATATGTGAAAATTACTAAAATTTTATAAACAATATAATATTGAACCTATAATTTTAAAAGTATAGTGGGTCATAATAGGAGACTAAAGTTAAACCAGTCAAATATAAATTCTAGATTCACCTCTTCACAACAGTGCACCCATCCGCTAGAAATTCTGAATTCGCCTCTGGCCATTAGGATCTCATCAATAACATTACTAGTCAGCAACTAATCTATAACTCAATAACTATGGTAAACAAGTAAAGTCTTAAAGAGAGAGTAAACCAATGGCTATAGTTATTCACGATCTCTTTTTTTTCTTTTTTCTTTTTTTCGCAACTTCCCAGAAATCTTGCCGCTGTGCTAATTCACAAAATTTTCTAATAGCTATTTGATACCTGAGTGCTCAGGAATTTGAAAACGCAGATTGAATCCTTTTGCAGTCAACCAAATAAGTGAAACCATATGCTAAGTTCTTCAGTGTAGCATCATGCAATTCTGCTGAGGAAGTAGCAGTAGCATCTGTCGAAAAGAAGACTCTGAATCCTCTAACAAATGCCTCTCTGGCTGTTGTCTCACAACACAGGTTGGTCATTACTCCACTCACTATTACCTCCTTTTTCCCCATCTCCAACAGTTTCTCCTCTAGGTTTGTATCTGAAAATGTTTGTCAATAGTAATTAGTAGCATTACTACAGTTTCAGGAAAAAAAATGAAAAGATTCTTAAGGATCCGTTCTTGACATTAAATTTTCTTATAACCAAGAAATCTACTAGGATTGGTTCGAAATTAGGTGGATAACGAGCCTACTCCTCTACCTTTCTTCACTTAAATTCCATGCGTCTTCGACAAGGTTTGAACGTGTTGCGCTCTTACAACGAGACCGATCCCGGGGGCTTGTTCTTCATATTAACTTCCTGTTTTTTTTGCCCGGGGGGGGTGTAGGGAGTGGGGTGAAGTGGCCGCGCCACTTGAAGCAGCCCCAATCTTGCATGTTTCGTGTTCTTTTTAATATATAAGAATGATGTTATTTCACTGGAGACATGTTGTATCCCACCAGCAAAGTACGCAAATATTACATTGAAAATATATATAAAGCAGAATTGACTGTTAATTAGCTGATAGGAAAACAGTGTATGATTGCTCAACACGAATCCATTAGATTAATTTTTGTCCGTGTCATATAATTTAATTACAGTGATTCCATACTTTAATAATAGCCATAATAAAGACAGTAAATTTATAATTTCATTTCGGTTCATCACTCGTAACAAATGGTTAAATTGAACAAAAAGGAACCTCGGAGCCCCCAAAAAAAATATCCACAGAACACTCTGAATCGTATTGTTCCAAAAAGAGAGAGTATATTTTATATCTAAAATTAATTTAATTTTAAACAGTTCATTTTACTCACAATCTATAGTTACACAAATATACGTGGCTTGTTTTAGACCATTCCTTACCCGATCAAATATCATGACATAAATTGAAACGGGGAAATTACCTATGAAGGCACTGTAAGTGTGTTTTTCCACCACCAAGTCGCTTTCTCTTCGGTCCAACTCCGGTATGAGTTCAGCCTCAACGGTGCCGTCTTTAATGATGTCTCCGTTCCACCACTCGTAGAGCATGCCGTAGTCATCCGGTGACTTGTGACGGTGGCGCGTGAATATCACAGGCACGGAAGCCTGTCGGCAGAGGTCGATGGTAGTGTTGATAGCGAGGAGAATAGGCTTGGCCATGGAGTAGAAGTAGTTCTGCATATCTATCACTAAAAGAACCGCAGATTTCGGGTCTGGATTTCGCTTTCGGGTTTCATATTTCCTGTATGATGAGGAAGCCATGGATAAAGATGAAGAATAGATATTATGGGGCTGATCTTATGATCTGTTTATAAACAGGCACCTAAGTTTTCACTTTCCAGGACCTTCCACCTGTTACTTGTCGTTTTCTATCACAACAGTAGGAGTAAATTTTGGACCTTGTGATTGTCACCACTCACCAACTAGTTGAGACACTGGTAGGACCTTAGCCCTAGGATTTTAAATATTGTTTTTGTGACTCGAAATCATGGTAATTTCATGTCTTCTAATCATCCATCGAACTGAAGTTATTATTTTAGAAAATTGATGTGTTTGACTTAATGTGTTTGAGTAGTACTCAATAATTGGTTCTTGAGGCGAAGGTGTATCAGAAACAGTTCAATGTACGAGTAAAGTTTGCTTTGCAGTAGTCACTAATGAATAGCGAATTAGTGTTTAACTCATACAAATGGTCAAACAAAAGGAAATACTAGCATTTATACGTTCTTTGCTCAAGGAGAAAAGAAATGTTAATCATGAATCCTTTGATTTCGTGCATCTTCTTTACACGAGATTATTGTAGCACTCTAGACGATGAAGTAAATGGAATGACTTCCTTTTGCAGGGAAGCTCCATACTAACAAGGTCAATGGCGCTATTACACTTCTTCAAATACGAATAGCTTTGTGTCTTTCATCGAATGTAATTGTTTAACGTTGTAACCAACCCCGAATGTTGATAACCAATACTCCCAACACTTCCCTTGGAAAAAAACCTACTACGCACGTAATATAATACTAGAAATGTGACAATTAATGGGAAAATGAAAGGATCCCACAGACGGGCAGATTATTAGCCATTTGGTTTACACACAAAAAACAATTGCTACAGCAATACAAAAGGAGCAAGGTTAGGAAATAACACAGCTTTGGATTGTGAGTTTGCTTTGGTCCTAAAACATGCTGTCAAAAATAAATTGCATTACTGCAACATCCTGCCATAACATGAAAATTAGAATAACAGTGAAAATTCTGAAATGTCAACATTATAAACCCTTCCGCAGTTTCTTCTCGGTTCCTGGATAAACAAGTATATCCATCGAATTCTCTGTTATTATCTTCCATGGGTAATGGTGGATAACCGGACATCATTTAGCATGTCCACGAACAAGCAAACAAAAAAGTTACCAAATGAAAATGCCATGCCACAGGCCTACACAAGACCCCTCTGTTTGAACACATCGAGCATTGAGGCTCCAATTTTTGCAGGAGATTCACACACTGTAACACCAGCTTCCTTTAGTGCCGTGATTTTGTCTTGGGCTGTTCCCTTTCCCCCAGATACAATAGCTGCACTTCCAGAAAGATCAGAATTAAACAATTACTCTAGGCATGACAGCAGGAAATACAACACATCTTTTTATAGCTCATGCAATTTCATTCATCATCATGATAATGCAGCAAAGCGAACTCACAATAAAACAGAATAACACAGCAGAAAAGCTGCCGTACCCGTTCCTACTAAATTTCAAGAAAAGAGAGGAAAAAGACTAGCTTGAATGGACAGAGAAAAAGAGAACAGGGCCAGGATGGGCAATAGTATCCCTAGTACTTCCGGATATCAATAACCAGCAGATTGTTCTCACGAGTATCGATAACAAACAGTTTGGATCTATTTTTTTATTTTTTCCCATTATTTTTTGGTTTAAGGGTGCATGGGAATGGAAGGCACAGTTCAGAATTAATACAGAATCAACCCATTATACGATTTTGACCAATGAGGAATTCTCCCATAACACTGTTTTGTATGTAACCAAAATCAAATATAATTAGTTCCCAGATCAATTTAAGTATCAATATCGAAGGTTACAGAGTCAAAATATTTAATGCATGCAAGTTGTTGGCCAACACAGTACCTCCAGCATGACCCATTCGCCGTCCAGGAGGAGCTGTCAATCCAGCAATAAAAGCAACTACAGGCTTTTGAGTTCCACTTTCCTGTTTCAGGAGCAAAATACATAAAACCTCACAAATCATATGAATCAAATATTATTCAGCGCAGCTTAAAATGCTATTAAACTCAGAGACATGGCAAGAACTGGATGTTAAGACATTCTAGCATAATAATTAGCCAAAGATTCTGAACATCCTCTCAAAAATATGAGAAGCTAAAGAGTATCTTCTCCTAATGCTCCAGCAGCCACATCGTTAACTTTCTCGTAATTCTAATACAGGGAATGATAGAGCAGCGCATACAGATGCAGGATCAAAAGCTTAAAATTATTGGTTTGATCTCTGTTAGACAATCTAGGGCAAATTATGGGTGTAGAGGATATAACCACACGCTTATACATGGAAAGGAAATCAAAATGATGAACCAAGAAAAATTATTCAACAAAAGAGCCAGTCAAAGAAGGCACAAATACATCTGGTCTTAAGAATGTTCTCTTTGCACAGATTGAATCCAAAAACATAATGGTGTGGAAATTAAGAATTCCAACTCTGGAGGTACTTTAGGCCTTTCAAAAAGCACAATAAAAAGGAAGCAGATAGGAACGTGGAGATTCCAATTGGAAGTGAGACAGCAAATCTTCAGTCACAAGAGAAATGAATTCACTGGTAAGAAATTCCAAGTTGTGTAAGGGACACCTAAAACGAGGGGATACTTTTATTTAAACCACAGTTGAAAAGATAATAGAAAGAAGTGTGTACTATTGGTGTATGGCAAGGTGTTACATCTCTGATATGGTTGTCGGACTAAGACAAGAGATCAAGAAGCATGATCAAGAGGTAGAGTTCGTTTACTTCTTTTACCTTGACAGCTGGTAAGGCAAGAACATCCTCTGCCGGAAGGAATTTTGTACCTATTGGCACAAATGCCATCTTGTCTAGTTTCTTATACAGTCAAACCTCTCTATAACAGCCTCGTTTGTTCCGAATATTTTTGGATGTTATAAAGAAAAGTTGTTATAGAGAACATATATTATAAATTAACATGGAAATTGGTTCCAAAAAATCTTGGCTTTTATAGTGAAGTGTTGTTATATAGGGATGTTGTTATAGAGAGGTCTGACCGTAACACTGAATGTTACCATGCGGGGTGCACCCTCAACATGGATATGATTTCCGGTATTTTTTCTTAAGATGTCTCTTCTTTTGAAATAAAATCTAGAGATTGAATAGCTTGGATATGAGTGATATAGTTTACTCCTACTATCCCTGAGACTTAAGTGGTATAGAAATATTTCTGAAGAAAAAAAAACCGCATTTACATATACTACCTAAATCTGACAAAATTCTGAAATGTTGATGAATCAATCATCACTAAAAATTATTTCAGCGAACTTCAGTGGAGATGCAGTATAAACACTATACTGCATACCTTGAATGATATAGTTCCTTAATACCAAATACATCTCATTAAAATTTTATAGTGCTGGATTTGAAGGAAATCCTTGGTACTTACCGTAAGAAAACTGTTACTCTTGACAGTATGGCAGTAACAGCTTGGCACTCATAAATATGGCTAGGATTCTATAATAAATAACTTTCCAAAACCAAGGTGGACAGAAATTCACATCACCACAGAAGGACTACCATGAAAGAGCATATGATTTATTCCATAAAATGCTGAATGAGCCAGCATATACAACAGTATAATCCTGACATTGGGATACTTTACTCTGACATAAATATTTCAATCATCACGAACCTTTATAAAGGCTGCAGCATCTTCTTCTGCTGTGCCACCAATCTCACCAATAAGAACAATACCTGTCATACAACGGGCACGTATAATTAGATTGAATGATCCTAATCTCCCTTCAGTATAATGCATAGATCTTCTAACTTCTGTTTATCATCTAATTCTCAGTTCCATATTTTGTCTTTTTTGATAAGTGAGTCATTGTCAGTTCCTTATAAATGGAACAATAGGTTAAAGGCAGCAGAGAAGTCTGGGAAAAGTAAAACACATTCGCAACCCACCAAATTTTAATTAAGAAAAGATAGTAAAGTAAATGAAAAGTAATCCTAAGGTCTAACAACATTATGGAGAAAAAGTACCATTTCTAGAGAAAATAAATGTGATAAGGGACTACAAAAGTTCTTTCCCTGGGTTGGGCGATTGGTGGATGGTCGCCAAGGTAAATAGTAAGAAAATTTTCTTCTTCCCATAAAAGCCCTTTAGCAAATTTGCCCCACAAATTCTTGTTGCTTACCGTACACTATTGCACTCTGGTTGTAACAGATGTTAAGTTTAGTTAAGAAATCTGGTAATTCTGGAAAATATTAGTAACTATCTTATTTTGACATCTACTCTCTGCTAAGATATGCATATAACACTACCACACAGAAGAAAAACATGTCATCCTGGCCATCATCTATAATAAACTTAGATTAATTAATCCTTCAATAAGGTTTACCTTCTGTCTGTGGATCAGCAACAAATTTCTCTAAGCAATCAACAAAGTTTGTACCATTGAAAGGATCCCCACCAATCCCTACACAGGTTGATTGCCCAAGGCCAACAGCAGTTGTTTGAAAAACCTGAAAAACAAATATCAAAAAGAATAGTTCAGGAAAAAAAAATGCTTATAAAAGAAGAGCATATGTATAGTAGATTACCATTCCCCAGGAAGATCAGATGGTTTCCCTATACCATTTTCTAAGAGAAAATGTCCCAATTATATCACACGCAGGGACTAGACTTTTTGAAAAGGGATCTTTTTTACTTCTTTAGGTACCGCTTCCTACATTTTGTTATCCCTTTATCTTCCCAACATTCACAATGACAGGGCGCATTTACACATAGAGAATTGAATGATGAGACCTTAAATCTCATCAATGAGAAGACCATAGAAAACAAACAGATTGACCTGTGTTTGGTTAACATGCAATAACCGTTTTTTTTTTTTTGATAAAGCATGCAATAACAGCATTATTGACTTAGAAAATTTATTTCAAGGACCGGTGACTTCCTAGATATAGCAAGTCCTACTAACATTCCAACACATAAATGTTTAGTGAATAACATGGTCAAAGGGAAAAGTCACAGAAATGCATCAAGATTGCTGGACTTTATAAGCAAAGCGCCATAAAAGATCGTGCACTTTCAGTAAAAATGCAGATTGAAAAAATAAAAAATGAGAAAAAAGTATATGTAAAACAAGAAAAATAACTACAAATACAAGCACTAATTATATGGACAAAAGAATTGAGAAAAGCTGCAATGTGAAATTTATGACGTAAAGACAATATCACCCATTTAAATTTAAAAATTCAGATGCAAAGATACAGCTTTAATTTTTAATTTAGATTCAATGACTAGACATAACACATTCATTTCTTTATAACCAAGAAATCCATTGTTCCAACTTCGAAACTTAAGGTTAATGGCCCACCCCACCTTTTCCATTTAAATACCAAGAGCGTGGTGCACCAGATAGGATTCAAATTCGTGACGTGTGCCTAGCACATGCATAAGCTAGGCAAAACACCTTGTCTCCATTGCACCAGATTCTGAGCTTAAGCGCACTTTTAACAATGTTAATATAGACACTTCAAACAATAACAACCATCACTAAATATTAAAGGTTTGAGATCATATTTGTCAAGAGACTTACTTTTTCCCTTAGAAATAGTTCTAAAAGTAAGAGGGAAAAGAAACTCGAAATAAGGTTTTAACTTTTTAGCCAATAAATTACTGACAAAATATATACCCTAGACATAAATGACACTGCATCTTTTCGGACCACCAAAACATCTTTAGCCAACTACATTTATTGTCCCCTCTAGTGATGGTGCCAAAAATTCAATCAAATAGAGTTTTTTGCACCTCTAGTAATGGTGCCAAAAGTGATACTATTTCAATATTGATTTTTTTTTTGCTGCAACAGTTAATGCACCCAACAACCCCTCCCTCTTTGACAACCATAAAGTGAATTGAATCCTCTCATTTCTTCTCTTCAAGGCACAGTCCCGCCAGATATACATTCAAAATTAAGCAGCAGAAACAACTCCGTCAAGTGTTTAAATAATGACCTATTAGCACAATGTCTTGTAGAAGCGGCAATGAGACTGGGATTTATGGATCAATAATAGATCATCAAATAAAAATAATAGGTCATTGCAAAACATGCTATTCATGTTTCACAAAGTTTGCATTCAGCTAGATTCTTTTAACCTTTTTACCACAACTATGTTCTCTTGGCACCGCAAGAATTGCTCATAGATTCCCTACCACTTTTACAGTGACAGTTAGTGTCCCCCGTTCCCCCCTCTGCTTTAAAACCTTTTTTTCTTGTGGATAAGGTATATAATTTTATTGATGTGGAAAACGCTCGTGTACAAGCATGAAGTAAAAAACCTACACACAAAAAATGGCCACTATGGAAAACAACAATCTTTTGTCTAACGAGGACCTCATGTGTACACCAAAAATCACTAAAAACACGAAGTTGTTCCAATACCTTCAAACGTTCGCATATTTCTCGCCTTCAAACCCTACGAGTGAGGGTTTTGGAAAACAGGTAGGATTTTGGAAAAAGGAAATATCTAAGAGATCCTTTATTTTTTGGAAATATGTCAGAATCTTCTAAGCCTCCAGATCTTTAGCGGCTCATCATGAATATGAGGGGTGCACATAATACGTACAGTTTAAACAAGTTTAATAGACAAATTTTACAGAGAATAAATCTTACCGCTTCATATGTCAGCGTACCAGATCGAGAAACAATTCCGATACGTCCTGGTTTGTGAATGTATCCAGGCATAATACCGATTTTGCACTCTCCTGGTTTTATAATACCTGGACAATTCGGACCAATCAGCCGAGTTTTAGATTGCTTCTTGAGAGCTGCTTTTACACGAACCTGTAATTGCATGGGAAACCCAGGCAAAGAAAACAAGCCAGTGAGAGAATAACAGAGTGAAAAGACAAAAAGGTACAAGCTCAATTAACAAGCTAATCCCAATTATAACATTTACTGAATCAACCCAAAAACAAAGGATAATAACCCCCAAAAACAATCTATATAACCCTGAAAATAAACTCATCTAAGGGATTATTACTTGCAATCAAAATTAGCTTATTGTAGTTTCCCTTTATTCGTATTTTCTTTGTTGAGTCGAGCAGCTGGAAACTAGAGTTTAAACCGTAAAGTTGAGCATTCAGCTCTGAGAAACCCTGTCCAATCTAGTTGTCAAGAATTCATCTTAATGCATTCAATACTTAGGAATGCAGCTTCAAAGCTAATCCAAGTAGTAGTGAAACAAATGTTATAAATGTCTTATGGCCAAAACATTCTTTTCTTTTCTAAATGGACATTGAAAGGGATCAAACCCCTTTCACCATTTCATTTTCTGCATGATGAAGAAAAATATCGATATTGCCCCTAATGACTATAATAATACATAAATCAACAAGAACGGCACCAATATGTGACACATAAAATACACAAGCAAAATGACTAAAGCTGAACAAATAAAAATGAAGGAGGGTGAACAAAAATGTTAATGTGAGATGTTCCTTCCCATTTTAACGCAATTTCAGCCCATTTGCTCTTTTTTGGGATCAGTGAGCCCATTTGTGCATCTTAACACATCCATCATGACAAAAAGTTTTAGATTTCAGCCTTCGTTGATATTTGTTGTCAATCTTTAAAGTTGCTGCAGTTGTCTAGTTTCGCATTCTTAACCCCTTGTCACGCTTTGTAGATGAACAGTTTAGTTTTGGTCATTGTGTATTTAGTCATCAGAAAAGAAGTTATTCCTGCCTTCTATCTTCCTAAACTTCTTACATTTTGCGCATATATGGGTCTTTCCTTCCTCAGAGAATTTATTCCTGAACTTCTTCTATGCCTAAGCTTATGAGCCAAATAAAAACTTTAGGAAAGAATGATCGAGCATAGACCTAAGGACAGTATGAACCTGGTTAAATTCATGCACGGTAGATCTATAACAAAGTCTATATTCTTACTAAGAAGATTGGTGACATTGTATAGCGAGCGGGCAAAGGAGAAGGACCCACACATGGTGTTCATTAACCTAGAGAAAGCGCATGATAAGGTGCCTTTGGGATGTTGGGAAAAAAGACATACTAAAAAAGAAAAAAGTACACATCAAATATATAAATGTCACAAAAAATATGTATTAAGGAGTTATTAGTAGTGTGAGAACAGTGGTGGGAGATACAAATAAGGATCGCATATCTGTGAGTTTACACAAGAGATTGGCATTAGGCTAGTACTTGTTTCCCCTAGTTATGGATGAGCTAAATAACAACAAACAGGATTAAATCCCATGGTTTATACTATAAACGGACGGTTAATGGCTCAATAGATACTATCCCCTCCAACTAGCACTAAAATTCCTTTTACACACATTTTCTTTCCGGGCAACCTATTACACACTTTAACTTGAAAAATTCGTAGTTAGGACCCTTTGAACGGTCTAAGACCACATCTTCCTAAGAAATGCATTACACAATCAATGCCAGCACGACAAATGCCATTGCATTAAAAGAACACTTTATCACTCCTAAGTCATTAGAGACAATGAATGTTGGGCCACTAAGGTTAGGTATCGCCCTAAAAGACTCCTAAAAAGCATAGGGCCTAAAGTAAACATACTAGGTTATCAAAGAAATATATTAACATGAGTAAAGTATATTCTCAACTAATTGGTATCGCCTACATAAATGTTGTTCTTCAATTGTGCCCTATCTTTCGTTAAGTCTACATTGATTTCAAACAATTGTAAGTTTTTCAAGACAACTTCCTTCTGTGTAATATCGAGACAACTTCCTTTCCAAAGAATGAAATGTAAAAAGAAAAACTATGTATTACTACATCGCGTTATATTTCACCAAAAACATTTTGTATGTCTCTAAATCATTGAATTGTATATCTCCAAATTCTTGTGCAAGGGTAGAGTAGAATGTATTCACCAGCTCTAGTCTCCAGCTATAATTTAAAGACAATTCACTTACCTTTAATCAGAAAAAAAAAAGAAGAAAAAAGAAGGAACCAGCAGAGTTCCAGTAATGGATTTGTAACTTACCATATCATGCTGAGGAATTCCCTCTGTGATGCAGACAACTAAGTCCAATTCAGCCTCCATGGCCTCCATAATAGCTGCTGCAGCAAATGGTGGAGGAACATAGACCACAGAAGCATTAGCTTTTGTTTCTGCTTTTGCCTCTGCAACAGTATTGAAAACAGGAAGCCCCAAATGTTCTGTACCACCCTTTTTGGGTGTCACTCCACCAACCTATTTAAGCACAGGAAAGTCAAAATGAGCACTACAGAACTATCTCTTTCCAAAGTCTCTAAAAAGAGAGAGAGTGAGAAGACGAGGGGGGAGGGGGGGCGATATCCATTATGATTAAACAACAAACTTTCCAACTAATTTCATTAAAAAACAAACTGTCTACAATAGGCGGAGATCATACAAAAAAATCACATTTACTTCATGGGCTAGAAATCAATAAGGAGCTCAATAATAGAAAGGAATTTAAATGCATGCTCAAATGAAATCAATCTGAAGGCTGCAAATAATACCAACTAACTTAAACAAGTTAGCAGCATTACTAACAGTGACAATCCCAAGGAAACATTAGAAAAAAAAACGAAGAAAAGACCTTGAAGACACAAGGAGTTTAAAACATCATAAGAACTTTTGTTTTGGATAACGATGGTGTTTGGGCCAACTTGCGCGCACCTTGACTATTTCACGGGATACCTATTACCTCCCACCAGCAGAGGTACCGAGTAATTTTGCCTACCAAAGCTTAGGCAGATGAAAAGAAATCACCTAACATCTTTTGCCTCTACTGGGATATGAGTCCTAGTCTCCCATGATTTTCATCCCACTTAATTGACAACTAGGCTATTTATTAACCACTAGGTCACACCCTTAGATGTGCATCATACATGAACTTTAGATGGTATGTGGGCCAACTTGCTCGCACCTTGACTATTTCACGGGATACCTATTACCTCCCACCAGCAGAGGTACCGAATAATTTTGCCTACCAAAGTTTAGGCAGATGAAAAGAAATCACCCAGCATCTTTTGCCTCTACTGGGATATGAGTCCTAGTCTCCCATGGTTTTCATCTCACTTAATTGACAACTAGGCTATTTATTAACCACTAGGTCACACCCTTAGATGTGCATCATACATGAACTTTTGATATGAGTATGAGCAAAAGAACTATGATGGCTAAAGAACTGCTATAAGGAAGAAAGCACTATTATAGACATCCTTAAAGAACTGCTAACAAATAAGCCAGTAGAAAGGGCTAACACTATTATGGCTAGGCAGTCTATCACAAGAATGTGTCAGAAAGGATGAGATGAGATGCAACTGTTTATTGGAAAACTAATCCTCGGAAAGATTGGCAGGTCTCATCGATAATCTGTAATAATCATACACCTTATGCAACTTTTTGGAAGAGCTTCAACTTGGAAAACGTTTTGCTTTTGGTTGTCTGCCTGTTTCTGCATTTCCCTAATGTGAGCGTAGCACCTAAAAGTGCTTTCTGAAATGAAATATTCAGACATTATTTGTAACCTAAGCAGGTATAACATTAATGGACCCTAATGTGCACATAAGAAATAGAAAATGTTAAGAAACAACTTGTTTCATCTTGAAAGGAAAAACAGAAATCAATTGACTGAAACTGTAGCATTATCCACACAAATTCACAGTTTAACAGAATTATACAATTAATACAACGCTTGGTGGAATGAAAGAGAGCTCAGTCTTAAGATACTTTATCCAATTTAGGATCTTGTCAATATCCCAAGGTCATATAGTTGCAGGTTATCTTCCCAGTGAGTTATATGACCATATAAATTGAAAGATATTGAAGTTGACATAACAATTCCCGTTTCAGTAAAATATAACTCCAGACTACTGTAGTCCAGGAATCCAGATTTTACAAGGCTGCCGACCCCAGATAGTGAGAACTTTAAACAAACGAACCAGCAGCTAGTTGTACAACAATATTGAAAGGTATTTGACCATCATGACTGAGGATAAGATAACAATTAATTACATGATCCTTTAAATATAAACTGAAGAATAATTACTGAAATATAGACCATTCTCAAATGTAACTAAGAAAAAGGTCATATTCTATTCAATTTTCCAAAAAAATGGTAAAGCTTATCCGAAGCATGAACAAGCAGTAAACCAAGTCCAACTAATCATCAGCAATTTGAGATCCGTTATGCCCTCATTTCGATAGAACAGTGGGTGCCTGAAATAGTCAAAATTGGACTTGAAAGAAGTTCCAAGCAGTAAAATCACATTTTTTCATTTCACTAAGTATGTCCTCTTTCATGGATCAAAAAAGGAATAACAAAAACGCCATGTTTCCCAGCATGTAGCAGGTGCTGTCAGCTCAAGCTATAAATATATAACTGAGTTATTGTAAAAACAGTATAAAATTATACCAAAATTGTGGTGTAATGGTATTAATGCATCCACTGCTCTAAAATTTAAGATCCACCTCTGTTATACAAATAAACTATCACTAACTAGAATGTGTAGACACGTTACAGGTAAAATGAAAGAGGGGAGGAGTACCATTTTGGTGCCATATTCAATGGCCTGTTCGGTATGGAAAGTGCCGTTCTTGCCAGTGATACCTTGACAGATGACACGTGTGTTCTTGTCAACGAAAACAGCCGGAGGAGGAGGCGGCGATCCAAAGAATCTGTACTGCTGCCACAAAGACGAAGATGCAGAGGGTGTGGGGTTGCTAGAGTTCAGCTTTGCTGACAGATTTGCGATCAGTCTGGTGGCTTGGCGAGCCATGGATGCTCTTACTGTTAATCTTCTCTTTTCTGCGATTTACTGTGGCGTTCTGTAAACCTAATGGAGCGGCAAAAGTTGTGAAAGTCTTCTCAATCGGAAAAGTTGAACTTGAAAGGGCGACCAAGGAATATTCTTCGGGGCAAAAGTGATGGGTCTCACTTGTCACCCAATTTCGAATCGGGTCTTGCCTTTGTTTCCCAAAAGATAAATAAAAATATAAAAACAGAAAAGCCCAATATACTATGGTTTTTAAAACCGAATTATGGTTTTTAGTAGGCCAAACCCATTAACTTGGCTCCATTTTTTATTTTGGCACTCTATCTCAACCTTGTTCTATTTTGGCCCTCCAACTCTATTTCTTATGTTTCATTTTAACTCAAAAACTTTTATCCGACATAAAAATGGAGGCTTATACATACTTGCTTGGCCAAATACATAGACAACCCATTGAAGTTTGCTCCATTTGTCATTTTGGCACTCCATCTCAACCTTGTTCCATTTTGGCCCTCCAACTATATTTCTTATGTTTCATTTTAACACAAAAACTGTTATCCGACGTAAAAATGCAGCGCGTATACATACTTGCTTCTAATGTGTAACAACCATCCAATTAGATTTGGACACCTATTTTTTTATCCTTGTCAGCTCGGTTTAATCCAACCATCCAATACTTTCAAATTTTTGTTTTTTTCGTTTTTCTGCATCCCCCCCCCCCGGGAAAAAAAATTATATATTTTCAGTTTTAATTTTTTCATCTTTCGATTTACAGATTCAAAATTTTACAAGTTCCAAAATTATGAGTTCGAAACTTTATGTATTTGGAAGTTTACGGGTTTAGAAATTATAAGTTTACGGGTTCAAAAGTTTGCGGCTTCAAAAGTTTAGCGGTTCGGAAGTTTATAAAATTTGTGGGTATTTAAGGATATGCATGCGCACACGTCTCACAAAATATAAAATTTATTTCAAAATATTTTATTTTTTAATTTTTTTTTACGAAACCGACCAACTTCGGCCGTTTTTTTTTTTTTGCGCAAAAATGCAGGAAACTCTTTAGTGTCCCGTAAAATTTATTTTTTAAGAAACCAACTGAAACCGATCGGTTTTCATATAAACAGTAAATGGGAAAGGAAATAATGAAGATGAAATATGGGAGGAAGGAAGTTGGGGGATTAAAAATGGGGCCAACGGTTATTTTATTACTGTTGGAGAAGGAATTTTGCCATAAACAATCTGCCTCACGCGCCTACCATGTGAGCCAATTCACACTATGTGACTAGTCAGCTTCGTGTTAAAATGAAACATAAGAAATAGAGTTGGAGGGACAAAATGGAACAAGGTTGAGATAAAGTGCCAAAATGAAAAATAGAGCCAAGTTCAATGGGATGTATATATATTTGGCCTTTATGTTATTACCGTTGGAGAAGGAAATTTGCCCCAAAAAATCTCCTTCACGCGCCTACAGGGTGAGGCAACTCACACCCTAAATCTAGTCGGCTTTTGTGTTAAAGTGAAACATAAGAAATGGGTTTGGAGGGCCAAAATGGAACAAGATTGAGTTAGAGTGCCAAAATAAAAAAATTGGGCCAAGTTTAATGGGTTGTCTATGTATTTGGCCTTTTTAGTAATATTGGGATTAGTTATATTGGAACTTTATTTGCTTTTAATGTATTAAAAATAACATGTATTGCATAATTTTTTTTAAATTACTATTTGTTTACAAAAATACCCTTCGCATACTTGAAAAAAAATTGAAAAAGGTTTTTGAAATGGCAGTTTTGACTTTATACATGCTTATCCATGTACTAAAAATTATAATATTGCTAATGTCATAGTTTGCTATATATAAGAATAGTACTGAATATGGTGTATAACTAATACAAGTATTTGTTATACATATATAGTAAAACACTACCAAACAAGGGATTAATAATACTAAAGCTAATACTCCCTCCATTTCAATTTATGTGAACCCATTTGACTTTGACTGGGCATGGAGTTTAAGAAAAGAGAGAAGACTTTTAAACTTGTGGTGTAAAATGAAGCACAAATATTTTGTATGGCTATAAATCATTGCATAAAGGTAAATTATTTCCAAATAAGGAAAGGGGTCATTATTTTTGGCACGGACTTAAAAGGAAAATAAGTTATATGAGTGTCAAGGGGCCGGGCCGGGCCGGGTTATTGAAAAAAGAGACTGGCCGGTCTCCGTGCCGAGCCGATTACCGGTTTTATCGGTTTCGTGCCTGGCCGGTGAAAATTTTAACCGGAACGGTTCCGGGCCTAAGGGGCCGGGTTTTTTTTTTTGTATTTTGATTTTTGTATAACTATCGTATTTTATATTAAGATAAAGTAAAAATATAAAACATAAAAATAATCTTATAAAAAGAGTGTTTGAATAAATTTCAAAGGTTTTAAAAGCCTTATATTTGAATATTTCATTAAGAATTTAAGATAATACAATGAAGATGGAAAATAATTTAACTTATAATTTGCAAGTTATTTTTTAATTCAAACTTTCAAATTAAAGTTTACATAGAAAAAATAGTAAATTCAAATTTAAATTATTAAAATATAAATCAAGAACTTCAAAGGTTTTGCATTGCCTTAGTAAGTTCTTGTAACGACTCGGCCGGTTGTTTCGAGAGTTATAGCCTCGTTTCCCCCATTTCTGCTTCTTTTGTGCTTTACAGCTCTATTATGTCCTACCGGATTGGTTGGTTCGGGTCCGGAGTGATTTTGAAGTGAATTGAGACATGTAGTCTCTTAATTGGAAGCTTAAGTTGAAAAAGTCGACCAGATGTCGACTTGTGGGAAAATGACCTCGAATTTAAATTTTTATGGCTCTGTTAGCTCCGTTAGGTAATTTTGGACTTAGGAGCGCGTCTGGAATATGATTTGGAGGTCCGTAGTAGAATTAGGCTTGAATTGGCGAAAGTTGGAATTTGGGCCATTTTGGTCAGCAGTGAAAATTTTGATATCAGGGTCGGATTAGATTTCTGGAAGTTGGAATAGGTTTGTGGTGTCATTTTTGACTTGTGTTAAAAATTTGAGGTCAATCGAATGTGGTTTGGTAGGTTTCAGCGTCGTTTGTGGAATTTGAAAGTTTAGAAGTTCTTTAGGCTTGAATCCGGGTGTAATTGGTGTTTTGATATTGTTTTGAGTGATTCGAAGGTTCGACTAAGTTCGCATGGGGTTATATGACTTGTTGGTATGATTGGTTGAGGTCCCGGAGGCCTCGAGGTGATTTCGGGTGGTTAACGGCTTGGTGGGAGTTGAAGAATTGCAGGTAAAGTTGTTGCTACTGGTGTAACCGCACCTGCGGAGTGGGAACCGGAGGTGCGAGCCCGCAGAAGCCAAGGAGGAGCCGAAGATGCGGCTAAGGAGGATCTGGGCAGAGGACGCAGGTGCGATGGCATTCCCGCACCTGTGATGGTCGCAGAAGCTGATTTAGGACCGCATGTGCGATGTAGTTCCCGCACCGCGAAGAGCGCAGATGCGGTCACTTGATCGCAGGAGTGGAGGCAGTGTTTAGGGATTTTTCTGCAGAAGCGGGACTTTGCCCGCAAATGCGGCTCCGCAGATGCGGAAATGGAGCCGCAGGTGCGAGAAATCTAGACAGAACCTATAAATAGAACACTTCAAGATTTTTCACTATTTTCATCGTTTTTTAGCTCGGATTTCGGGGATTTTGAGAGATATTTCGGAGTAATCACTGAGGAAAGTTCCCTGTGCCTATTTATCTTCAATAATAGTATTTCCCCACTCATTTTATACCTAGTTGGTGAGTGTTTGAGGTGAGATTTGGGAGATTAGGGCTTGGGAATTGGAGAATGAATTTTAGGGTTTTGGAGGGGCAATTGAGGTCGGATTTCGATAAATTTGGTATGGTTAGACTCGTGAGTATATGAGATTTCGGTTTTTGTGACTTGCTTCGGTTTCGAGATGTGGGCCTGGGGGGCGGGTTGAGACGATTTTTGATTTTGGACTATATTTTAGTAGTTTTCTTGTGGAATTGATTCTTTTAGCCTATATTGATTATCTTGTACTGTTTGTGGCTAGATTCGGGGCATTTGGGGGCCGATTTGAGAGGCAAGGGCATTTTGGAGTAGGATTTATGTGCGGTTGAGGTAAGTAATAGTCTTAAATCTGGTTTTGAGGGTATGAAACCCTGAAAATTGGTATAATGTGATATTTGGAGGTAACGCACATGCTAGATAACGAGCGTGAGCACGTGCACCGTGAGGGATTGTGACTTGGTCCGTCCCGTGAGACTGTAAAGTCGAATAGCCATTGTTATTACTTGTTTTTCTTGTCTTTGAGCAATTGACTTCCTTTCATGTTAGAAACCATGTTTAGGCCATATGATATCACTGTTGGGACTTGCAGCGGTCGTATACCTGTTGAATTGACTGCTAATTGCTGTCACAGTCTTATTTGCATGTTATATCTCTGTTTCCTCTCATTCCTTGGTGATACTTGTTGTATTCTCTGTTTGGGCTGGTTATTATGATATTCTATGAGTCTGAGGGGCTAGAGAGGTTAGTGACTGAGATATGGCCTGAGTGCCGAGCTGCGAGCTGTGAGGTATATGGATCGGGTTGCATGCCGCAACAAGTCTTCGGGCTATATATATATATATATATATATATATGGATCGGGTTGCACGCCGCAACAATATTGGATCGGGTTGCACGCCGCAACAATATTGGATCGGGTTGCGCGCCGCATCAATATAGCGTTTGGGCTGAAGGAGCCCCTCCAGAGTTTGTACACCCGTAGTGAGCACAGGTACCTATTGAGAGTGTATATTGAGGGCTGAGAGCCGAGAGTATAAGCCGATGAGATGAGTTGAGTGACTACTGCCTTGAGAGGCTGTACTTGCTTTTGTTTATTGTTGTATTTAGTTGCTATCTGATGTTGTTGTGAAATTTGTGGAAGATTCATATCTGTTTTACTTGGGCTCGAACTGATTTGACTTATACCATAGGATTTGAAAGCATGTTCACTCTTTATTGAAAACTTTTGAAATGATTTGTATTATTATAGTTCGTCGCTGCTTCTCAGTTCCTTATTTAATTCTGTTACTTGCTGAGTTGGTTGTACTCATGCTACACCCTCCACTTCATGTGCAGATCCATGTGTGTACGGTTTTGACGGTCGCTGAGTTTGTGCGCGGGCTGATTATCGGAGACTTACGAGGTAGCTGCCGGCATCCGCAGTCCTTGTTTCTCCTTTTTTATTATCTTTTCTCTCTTGTATTGGCATTTGGCATAGACTGTAGTAGACTCTGTTTCTAGGTTGATTATTAAATGCTCATGACTCAGTGACACCCCGATGTCGGGCTATTTTTTCGCACTTATATTTTATTTGGGTTTTACCCCATTTTTATGAAAAAAACTCTGGTTATTTTAAATGCCTTAATTCGTTTCTGTTAAATTTTGAAAGTATTTTGGAAAGGTCGGCTTTTCTAGTATCACGATAGGCACCATCACGACGGGTTAGGTTTTGGATCGTGACAAGTTGGTATCAGAGCCTAGGTTACATAGGTCTCACGAGTCATGAGCATGTTTAGTAGAGTCTTGCGGATCGGTATGGAGACGTCTGTACTTATCATCGAGAGGCTACAAAACCCTTAGGAAACTCTACATTCTTGAATTCTTGTCGTGCGAATTTGTTGATTCTAATAACTAAACATTTGTTGTTTCATTCTCTCAGAGATGGTGAGGACTCGTACTACTGGGCAGGATGGACAGCCACCAGTACCACCAGCCAGGGCTGCAAGAGGTCGAGGTCGCGGTAGAGGTCACGGTAGGGGCAGAGGTGCAGCCCACACATTAGCTGGGGCAATACCTGCAGATCCATCAGCTGTGATTGCTTATGACCAAAGAGAGAGTGTCTGGTACTACTTTTGATAAGGTTGTCGACATTGCTCGTCAAATTGAGATGGTTCGTAGTCAGGAGAGGGTTGAGAGGGAGGCCAAGAGGCCTCATGGACAGGGAGGATTTAGTTGTGCTCCTTTTGGGGGTCAGTTCCAGCACGGTAGAGGTCGTCCTTTCAGACATGCTCAGATGGCTCGTCTAGGTCACCGTGGTGCATCATCTGGCCATGGTTCTCACAGTTATCAGCATGGCCATTCATCTCTCGGTGCCCTCCCAGCGCAGAGTTCGTCTCGTACTCCATCGAGTCAGGGTTCGTCTATACCAGGTCCTTCTGCCAGTTATCCCGATGCTCGGGGCTCCCTTCAGTCCCCTGCACCAGCATCGGGGAGTTGTTATGAGTGTGGGGAGTTTGGTCACATGAGGAGAGAGTGTCCCCGTATAGTGGGAGGTGCAGCTCCGCAGAGGAGCCAGTCTATATCATCAGCACCAGCCCCTCCACCACCCGCTCAGCCAGCCCGGGGTGAGGCCCAATCAGCTAGGAGTCGCCCGAGAGGGGTATGAAGATCAGGGGGTGGCCAGGCCCGTTTCTATGCCCTCCCTGCCATACCAGATGCTATTGCTTCAGATGCTGTGATTATAGGTATTGTCTCAGTTTGCCACAGAGATGCCTCTGTATTATTTGACCCTGGTTTCACTTATTCATATATTTCCTCGTATTTCGCTCATTTTCTGGATATGCCCCGTGAGTATTTAGTTTCATCTGTTTATGTATCTATTCCTGTGGGTGATACTATTATTGTGGACCGCGTATATCGGTCATGTGTGGTGACTATTGGGGGTCTGGAGACCAGAGTGGAGCTTTTGCTGCTCAATATGGTCGATTTTGATGTGATATTGGGTATGGACTGCTTGTCTCCATGTCATGATGTTCTAGATTATCACACTAAGACTGTAACATTGGCGATGCCGGGGTTGCCGAGGGTTGAGTGGAGCGGTTCTATAAACTATGTTCCCAGTAGAGTGATTTCATACTTGAAGGCTCAACGGATGGTTGAGAAGGGTTATCTATCCTATTTGGCTTTTGTGAGAGATGTTAGTGCAGAGACTCCTACCATTGATTCTGTTCCGGTGGTGTGTGATTTTCCGGATATGTTTCCTGCAGACCTGCTGGGCATGCCGCCTGACAGTGATATTGACTTCGGTATTGATTTGGTGTCGGGCACTCAACCTATTTCTATTCCACCGTATCGTATGACACCAGCGGAGTTGAAGGAGTTAAAGGGACAACTTCAGGAACTCCTTGATAAGGGGTTTATTCGGCCTAGAGTGTCACCTTGGGGTGCACCGGTTCTATTTGTAAAGAAGAAATATGGTTCTATGAGGATGTGCATTGACTACAGGCAGTTGAACAAGGTCACAGTCAAGAACAAGTATCCTTTTCCACGTATTGATGATCTATTTGACCAGCTTCAGAGGGCGAGGGTGTTCTCCAAGATTGGTTTGAGGTCAGGGTATCACCAGCTGAAGATTTGGGATTCAGATATTCTTAAGACAGCTTTCAGGACCTGATATAGCCATTATGAGTTCTTTATGATGTCTTTTGGGCTGACTAACGCCCCGACAACTTTCATGCATTTTTGGATAACAGTGTATTTCAGCTTTATTTGAACTTGTTCATTATTGTATTGATTGATGATATCCTGGTGTACTCTCGTAGCCAGGAGGAGCATGCCCAGCATCTTAGGATTGTGTTATAGAGATTAAGGGAGGAAAAGCTTTATGCAAAGTTCTCCAAGTGTGAGTTTTGGCTCGGTTCAGTGGCGTTCTTGGGGCACGTGGTGTCCAGCGAAGGTATTCAAGTGGATCCGAAGAAGATAGAGGTGGTGCAGAGTTGTCCCATACCATCCTCAGCCATGGAGATTAGGAGCTTTCTTGGATTGGCGGACTATTACCGTCATTTTGTGGAGGGTTTTTCATCTATTGCATCGCCCTTGACCAAATTGACCCCAAAGGGTACTCCATTCAGGTGGTCGGATGAGTGCAAGGAGAGCTTTCAGAAGCTCAAGATTGCTTTGACCACGACCCCAGTTCTAGTTCTGCAATACGCTTCTGGTTCATACACTGTGTATTATGATGCCTCGCGGATAGGTATTGGATGTGTTCTGATGTAGGAGGGTAGAGTGATTGCTTATGCTTCACGCCAGTTGAAGACCTATGAGAAGAACTATCATGTCCATGATTTTGAGTTAGCAGCTATTGTTCACGCCCTGAAGATTTGGCGGCACTATCTGTACGGGGTTCATTGTGAGATCTACAATGATCATTGGAGTTTTCAGCATCTGTTCAAGCAGAAGGATCTTAACTTGCGTCAGCAAAGGTGGTTGGAGCTTCTCAAGGACTATGATATCACCATTTTGTACCATCCCGGGAAGTCCAATGTAGTGGCGGATGCCTTGAGTCGTCGGGCGGAGAGTTTGGGAGTTTAGTGTATCTTCCAGCAACATAGAGGCCCTTGGCATTGGATGTCCAGGCCTTAGCTAGCCAGCTTGTCAGATTGGATATTTCAGAGCCGAGTCGGGTATTGGCTTGTGTGGTCTCTAGGTTTTCTCTTTATGATCGTATCAGGGAGCGTCAGTATGATGACCCCCCATCTGCTCGTCCTCCATGATATGGTTTGATGAGGTGATGCTAGAGATGTGACTATTGGTGATGATGGCGTGTTAAGGATGCAGGGCCGGATATGTGTGCCCAATATGGATGGGTTTCGGGAGTTGATTCTTGAGGAGGCCCATAGCTCGCGGTATTCCATTCATCCGGGTACCGCGAAGATGTACCAGAATTTGAGACAACACTATTGGTGGAAGAGGATGAAGAAGGATATAGTTGGGTTTGTGGCACGGTGTCTCAACTGTCAGCAGGTTAAGTATAAGCATCAAAGACCGGGTGGCTTGCTTCAGAGGTTAGTGATCCCAGAGTGGAAGTGGGAGCGGATCACCATGGATTTCGTAGTTGGTCTCCCATGAACTTCGAGGAAGTTCGATGCTATTTGGGTGATTATGGATCGACTGACCAAGTCCGCGCACTTCGTTCCACTTGATACTACTTACTCTTCAGAGTGGTTGGCTGAGATTTACATCCGAGAGATTGTTCGCCTTCATGGTATCCCAGTTTCCATTATTTCAGATAGAGGCACACAGTTTACATCGCAGTTTTGGAGGGCCGTGCAGCTAGAGTTGGGTACTCAAGTTGAGTTGAGCATAGCCTTTCACCCTCAGACGGACGGACGGTCTGAGCGCACTATCTAGATATTAGAGGACATGTTATGCGCTTGTGTCATTGATTTTGGGGGTTCATGGGACCAGTTTCGACCGCTCGCGGAGTTTGCATATAACAACAGTTATCAGTCGAGCATTCAGATGCTCCGTACGAGGCTTTATATGAGAGGTGATGTAGATCTCCGGTGGGATGGTTTGAGCCAAGTGAGGCTAGGCTCTTGGGTACTTACTTGGTCCAGGATACATTAGACAAGGTGAAATTGATTCAGGAGTGGCTTCGCACGGCGCAGTCTAGGCAGAAGATCTATACTGACAGGAAGGTCCGTGATGTGTCTTTCATGGTTGGGGAGAAGGTTCTGCTGAAGGTATCACCCATGAAGGGTGTTATGAGGTTCTGCTTACAAGCTTGCCTTGCCACCTATCTTGTCGAGTGTGCATCCAGTATTTCATGTTTCTATGCTCCGGAAGTATATCGACGATCCGTCCCATATTTTGAATTTCAGCATGGTTCAGTTGGATGGTGATATGACTTATGATGTGGAGCCGGTGGCCATTTTGGAGCGGCAGGTTCGGAAGTTGAGGTCAAAGGATATAACTTCAGTGAAGGTGCAGTGGAGAGGTCAGCCTATGAAGGAGGCCACTTGGGAGACCGAGCGGGAGATGCGGAGCAGATATCCACACCTATTTGAGACTCCAGGTATGTTTCTAGACTCATTCGAGGACGAACTTTGTTTAAGAGGGGGAGGATGTAACGACCTGGCTGGTCGTTTTGAGAGTTATAGCCCCGTTTCCCCCATTTCTGCTTTTTTGTTCTTTACAACTGTATTATATCCTACCGGATTGGTTGGTTCGGGTCCGGAGTAGTTTTGGAGTGAATTGAGACACTTAGTCTCTTAATTGGAAGCTTAAGTTGGAAAAGTCGACCGGATGTTGACTTGTGGGAAAATGACCTCGGATTTGAATTTTTATGGTTCTGTTTGCTCCGTTAGGTGATTTTGGACTTAGGAGCGCGTCCGGAATGTGATTTGGAGGTCCGTAGTAGAATTAGGCATAAATTGGCGAAAGTTAGAATTTGGGCGATTTTGGTCGGCAGTAGAAATTTTGATATCAAGGTCGGATTAGATTTCTGGAAGTTGGAATAGGTTCGTGGTGTCATTTTTGACTTGTGTGTAAAATTTGAGGTCAATCGGACGTGGTTGGTAGGTTTCGGCGTCGTTTGTGGAATTTGAAAATTTAGAAGTTCTTTAGGCTTGAATCCGGGTGTAATTGGTGTTTTGATATTTTCTTGAGTGATTCGAAGGTTCGACTATGTCCGCATGGGGTTATATGACTTGTTGGTATGATTGGTTGAGGTCCCGGAGGCCTCGGGGTGATTTCGGGTGGTTAACGGCTTGGTGGGAGTTGAAGAATTGTAGCTGAAGCTGCTACTATTGGTGTAATCGCACATGCGGAGTGGGAACCACAAGTGCGAGCCCGCAGGAGCGAAGGAGGAACCGCAGATACGACTAAGGGGATCTGGACAGAGGACGCAGGTGCAATGGCATTCTCGCACCTGCGATGGTCACAAAACGGATTTAGGACTGCAAGTGCGAGTTTGTACCGCAGGTGCGATGTAGTTCCCGCACACGCGAAGAGCGCAGATATGGTCACTTGATCGCATGAGCGGAAGCAGTGTTTAGGGATTTTTCCGCAGATGCGGAAATGGAGCTGCAAGTGTGAGAAGTCTGGGTAGAACCAATAAATAGAACACTTCGAGATTTTTTACCATTTTCATCATTTTAAGCTCGGATTTTGGGGATTTTGAGAGAGATTTCGGAGTAATTACTGAGGTAAGTTCCTTGTGCCTATCTATCTTCAATAATAGTGTTTCCCCACTGATTGTACACCTAGTTGGTGAGTGTTTGAGCTGAGATTTTGGAGATTAGGGTTTGGGAATTGGAGAGTGAATTTTGGGGTTTTGGAGGGGCAATTGAGGTCAGATTTTGATAAATTTGGTATGTTTAGACTCGTGAGTGTATGGGCTTTCGGGTTTTGTTACTTGCGTCGGATTTTGAGACGTGGGCCCGGGGGGGAGGGTGAGCCGATTTTGGATTTTGGACTATATTTTAGTAGTTTTCTTGTGGAATTGATCCTTTTAGCCTATATTAATTATCTCGTACTGTTTGTGGCTAGATTCGGGGCATTTAGAGGCCGATTCGAGAGGCAAGGGCATTTCAGAGTAGGATTTCTGCACGGTTGAGGTCAGTAACAGTCTTAAATCTGGTTTTGAGGGTATGAAACCCCGAGAATTGGTATAATGTGATATTTGGAGGTGACACACATGCTAGGTGACGGGCGTGCGAGCGTGCTTCGTGAGGGATTGTGACTTGGTCCGTCACGTGAGACTGTAAAGTCGCATAGCCATTGTTATTACTTGTTTTTCCTTTGTCTTTGAGCAATTGACTGCCTTTCATGTTAGAAAGCATGTTTAGGCCATATGATATCACTTTTGGAACCCGTAGCGGTCGTATACTTGTTGAATTGACTGCTAATTGCTGTCTTGTACTCAGTCACAGTCTTATTTGTGTGTTATATCTCTGTTTCCTCTCATTCTTTGTTGATACTTGTTGTATTCTCTGTTTGGGCTGGTTATTATGAAATTCTGTGAGCCCGAGGGGTTGGAGAGATTAGTGACTGAAATAGGGCCTGAGTGCCGAGCTGCGAGCTGTTAGGTATATGGATCGGGTTGCACGCCACAACAAGCCTTCGGGATATATATATATATATATATATATATATATATATATATATATATATATATATATATATATGGATCGGGTTGCACGCCGCAATAATATTAGATCGGGTTATACGCCGCAATAATATTAGATCGGGCTACGCGCCGCAGCAATATAGCGCTTGGGCTGAAGAAGCCCCTCCGGAGTATGTACACCCCTAGTGAGCGCATGTACCTATTGAGAGTGTGTATTGAGAGCTGAGAGCCGAGAGTATGAGCTGATGAGATGAGTTAAGTGACTGCTGCCTTGAGAGGTTGTACTTGCTTTTGTTTATTGTTGCATTTAGTTGCTATCTGATGTTGTTGTGAAATTTCTGGAAGATTCATATTTGTTTTACTTGGGCTCGAACTGATTTAACTTATACCACCAGATTTGAAAGCATGTTCACTCTTTACTGATAACTTTTGAAATGATCTGTATTATTATAGTGCGTCATTGCTTCTCAGTTCCTTATTTAATTATGTTACTTGCTGAGTTGGTTGTACTCATGCTACACCCTGCACTTCATGTGCAGATCCATATGTGTACGGTTTTGACGGTCGCTGAGTTCGTGCGCGGGCTAATTATCGGAGACTTATGAGGTAGCTGCCAGCGTCCGCAGTCCTTGTTTCTTCTTTCTTATTATCTTTTCTCTCTTGTATTGGCATTTGGCATAAACTGTAGTAGACTCTATTTCTAGATTGATTATTAGATACTCATGACTCAGTGACACCCCGATGTTGGGCTATTTTTCCGCACTTATGTTTTATTTGGATTTTACCCCCATTTTTATGAAAAAAACTCCGGTTATTTAAAATGCCTTAATTCATTTCTGTTAAATTTTGAAAGTGTTTTGGAAAGGTCGGCTTGCCTAGTATCACGATAGGCGCCATCACGACGGGTTAGGTTTTGGGTCGTGACAGTTCTTCATAATCAACATAAACTTCTTGGCCATCTTCTGGAGTGTTAAATTCAGATGGGTTACCATGTGTTAATATATCTCCAAGTTCCTCGTCTTCTGGTTTATTAACATCTTCACGTCCCTGATTTTTTCGTTCCGGTCTAATCCAATCTCTTAAACATACTAAAACTTCCAAAGCATTGCTTCCCAATGAGTGACTAGTGTCTCTTATTTATTGTCTTGCTTGACTAAATACATTATCTGATGCAACAGTTGAAATTGGCACATTTAGCACGTCCCGAGCCATAGAGGAAAGAACAGGAAATTGCTTTTCATTTTCATGCCACCATCCCAATTATGAAAATTTCTTTGTGCGAGGCTCTGTTTACTTTTGCAAGTAGAACTGAAGTTTACCAATGTTCCTGCTACTGGTTTGAGTGGAAGGAAATGTAGACCAAATATTATAACCTTTAAATCCTTCATCTTTATCCATAGTAGCAGATGCAGTAGAAGTAGTACAATGCATAGTGGGACTTACATTGCCTACATTAATAACAACATCATCAATTATATTTTCATAATAATTATATAATTATTGTAAATAATCATTTAGCTTGTTTATACAACTATATATATCTGGGGTTTCAGTTGGTCCAATCTCCATATAAGTATATAAAGCATTGATTAATTGGTGACAATTAGACATCTTAATAGAAGGATTTAAAACAGCTCCAATTAAGTAAATAGGAGGAATTGGAAAGAAATATTTTTTGAATTTTGCTTGCAGTTTTTCAACAACATCCTTATATTTTTCTTTCTTCTTAAGTTCAGAGAGTAGAAAAGAAATTTCAGCTATATGTATTAAAGTCATAGTAACTGTAACGACTCGGCCGGTCATTTCGAGTATTACAACCCTGTCTCTTGCTCAAATTATGTCTTACGGTTGTTATTCGGCTTGCCGGGGTAATTGGTTCGGATCCGGTGAGGTTTTGGAATGATTTAGAACACTTAGTTCCAAGCTTTAGAACTTAAGATAAAAAGGTTGACCGGATGTTGACTTATGTGTAACGACCCTGAACAAATTTTGCTAGGAAAATTAAGGTTATCTGGTGTCAAGGTAGATTAATTAGTACAAAGGTTGTAGATATTCTCGCAGCTCGGAATTATTAGATTTTTGCTAGAAAAAGTCATTTCTGCGGACCACTATGCGGTCGCAGAATCACTCTGCGGACAGCATAATGGTCGCAGAGTGAATCAGAGGCGAGGCAGCTTGGAGGAATATTTGCGGTGCATTATGCGACATGAAAAAAAGTTTTACGGTGCATTATGCGATCACAGAACAGGTCTGCGGGATGCATAACTACCGCGGACCCAGGCAGGCGACCCCCCAGTTTTGGGCACCAAATTTTTGCGGCCGATATGCCAACCGCATATCAATTATGTGATCACATATGCGATCGCATATCAATTCTGTGATCGCATATGCGACCGCAGATTGTGTTTCGGGGGTTCATTTTTCTGCTTTTATAAACCTGACCCCATTCTTATAAAATATTATTGGGGGTCATTTTGAAGGGTTTCATCTGATATTTTAGAGAGTGGTGAGAGCATCTTGGAGAGAGATAAAGTGAAGACGTAGTCAATTGTTCATCAATTCTTGTTCAAGGCTTGAAGATTTCACAAGAATCTTGCTAGGGCTTCAAAGAGGTAAGAATTTCTTTCCCCAATTCTTCAATTTCGAGTTTGGAGTAAAAGATGAGGGATTAAGAGTATGATTCTTGGGTGTAAGAGTATTATTTATACATACACATACCAATAAGGTTTGTGGAAAGATTGTTGAGTTCAAATGGGTAAAGATTGGGTTGAAAATGGTAGAAATCTTCAAAGATTTTAATTGAAGACTTGAGGGTTGAGTTGTTATCGAATTTGAGTAAATTTGGTATAGTTAGACTCGTGAGTGAATGGGCTTTCGGGTTTTGTGACTTTTATTGGATTTTGAGACGTGAGCCCGGGCCGGGTTTGAGTCGATTTCGGATTTTTGGCTATATTTTCGTATTTTCTTGTGGAATTGATTCCTTTAGCCTATATTGATTGTACTGTACTGCTTATGGCTAGATTCGGGATGTTTGGAGACCAATTCATGAGGCAAGGGCATAGCAGAGTAAGAAATTAAGCGATTTTGATGTAAGTAACAGTTCTAAATTTGGTCATGAGGGTATGAAACCCCGGATTATGTGTTATGTGATTGGTTTTGAGGTGACGCACATGCTAGGTGACGGCCATGTGGGCGTGCACCATAGGAATTGTGACTTGGTCAAATTCCATGGTACTGTATAGTTGAATAATCTGCTGATATCCGTACATTTTCTATGTGTTAGAGAAGATTGAGCCGAGACTCATATTAAAAATCATGCTTATACATATGTTGTTATTGTTGGTACCCACTAGGGTCATTTCTGTGGTTGAATTATATGTTCAAACTGTAATTTCACACTCAGTCATGTTCATTCATTTCATATCATGTCTCAGTCTCTGTTGCTATTTATTGATACATCTTATGATCATTTTTGGGTTGATTTTCATGACATCTTGACCTCGAGAGACTAGAGAGGTTGATGACTGAGTGAGGACGAGGGCCTAATTGTGAGGATATTTATGGGATCGAGTTGCGCGCCGCAGCATATTTCATTGTTATATGCCATGATTTACTTGATATAGAGCTTGGGCTAAAGGAGCCCCTCCAGAGTCTGTACACATCCCCAGTGAGCGTAGGTACCTACTGAGTGCGAGTGCGAGTGTCGAGTGCTTAGTGATTGTGAGGAATGAGTGACTGTGAGGAAAGAGTGACTGTGAGGTTGGAGTGAATGGGAGGACCGAGTGACTGTTACTCTAAGAGGATGTATTGATTTCATTATTTCTGTATTTCTGCTGTCATATATCACTATTTTGGAAAATTTCTAAAAGACATTATCTTCTGTTTCAGTCGAAGTTGATATGAAATTACTGTGGAATTTTAAATGTTGAACTTGAGAGTATGCCTACCCTTTTATGTTGAAAATTACTGTATTTGGACTTAGCCGTGAATCTTGTCACTACTTTCAGTTTTTTTATTTATTATTATTACTTACTGAGTTGATTGTACTCATACTACACCCTGCACTTCGTATGCAGATCCAGGTGATCCCGGACACAGTGGGTGTTGATTGATTTTTCTGGAGATTCAGAGGTAGCTGTTGTGTTTCGCAGACCTTGTGTCTCCTTCCCTACCTCTCTGTTTACTGTATTTGGTCTCAGACTATTATTGATCGTGTTTACCAGACTTGTAATGTATAGTTGCTCATGTACTCAGTGACACCAAGTTTTGGGAGTGTTTTATGTCGATATTAATGAGATTGTTGTATTGACTTTAAATATTATATTTTCAAACTTAAAAGAAAAAAATGTGGGTTATTGACGTTGTCGGCTTGCCTAGTACTGAGATAGACGCCATCACGACAAGTTAGAATTTTGGGTCGTGACAGTAACAATATAGTAATATGCTCCAGAAAACTCAACAATAGCCGTATAAAATTTATGTAAAAATTTAACAACATCACTAATGGCCTCCCAAGTATTAGTTGTTAACATACGTTTTGGATCAGTATAATGTGCATTAGCAACTTCAGTTATCGGCAATCTATATTTGTAGCAATATTTTAAAAATAAGTATGTATAATTCTATCTAGTAACAATTTCATATGGCATGAATCTGGGGTTAAGGTTATGTTTGGTACACTTAGTCTTAAATTTCCTAATTCTAGATTGTCTATTATTTTCTTGAATAACACCAGCTGCTCTTCTAACATGAGTAATCTCGGTCTAAAATAAATCAAGGCCACTTTTAATAATTAAATTATAAACATGGCATGCACACCTAACATGAAAATTTTTGTCAAGTGGTGGTTTCAAATGCAGTCTTAACATTAAAATAGCGGCATTATTGTTAGAAGCATTAGCGCAAATAGTAGTACTTATAAAAATAACAGTATAACTTTAATCTTCATCATATTTAAAAGCGATAATACGTTTTTGCATACAATAATTATCATCTATCTAATGACATATAATTGTCAAATAATCATTTTCATTAATAACATGGCCAATATTATAAGTTAAAGAAACTCTACAAGGAAGGTGGTCAAACAAATAGCGTATGTATGTCTGATATTGTCCATGAAGTCTAAAGATATCAGATTTATAAGTACTTTTGGGGATACCTTTAAATAAAGGATTATAAATCCTTTGAATATACACAATAAGATATGATGAAGAAGCAAAATAAAAAGGTAGACAACCCAAAGCAATCATTTTTGCTAACTCCTCACGATCCTTCATTTTATCATATTTCATAAGTCCTCCAGTACTAGGGTTTAGTGTACCTTGGTTTTTATCTAAATCAGAGCCATATTCTATAGGATGAGTAGTTCTCATATGTCTACTAAGTGTCCCAGCCCCCCTAAACTTCCTCCAATCTTATGTTTAAAATCATCTTTACAAATTTTGCATCTAACTCTATCAGAATAATCTATTTCCTCAAAATATTTCCAAACTTTACTTCTCCTTTTCTGATTACTAGTCGGGGCCATAGGTGGTCTACTACTAGTGCCACGACCACCACCCTTGCTACAAACTCCAACAATACTAGGTGTAAGTGGTGTCTCATCTTCAATTTCTAATTCATTATCTTCTATACCGAAATCTTCCCGTAAGTGTTCATAATCTATATTATTATCACGCGATGTTTCAGAAATATGTGCAAAGTTATTTAAATTACTACTAGAAGTTAAAGTAGTACCTCTTCTATTTTCCCGATTAGCAACCTTATTACAAACTCTTTTTGCAACACTAAACATATTGTGAAAATTTAACTACTAATAAAAATTAAAAGTGCAAATAAAATATTAAAGAAGAGAAAGAGTTGGAAGGAGTGCACCGAATTCCGTAATAAATTGAACACTTAATGATTTTTTAAGGCTTGAAATTGAATTTCGCAACTTCGATGTTACCACGAAGAAACGTCAATTGTTCAAAGTTCAAACTTCAAATAATACCATAAATAAATTTTCAAAAAAAATGAGAGTCAAATAGTTGATTGCAATTTAGGTGAAGAATGAGAGAATGATAATTGAGAATTTGGGTTTGAGAATTGAGAGATGAGTGAAGAAATGAAGGGGGGAGGGGTGGAGGGAGGTATTATTATAATTTTTCAAAGGGCTAAATTAGTAAATACTAAAAGTGTTATTTTTGGAAAAAAAGCCCAAAAGAGCTATTCTTGCAAAATAGCCATTGGACAACAGTCAAAATGGCAGCTGACCTTTTCCAACTATACTAAAAAAAATTAATTTATAGTCGTTGAACCGGTCCGAACCGGTCCGGTTAACCGGTTCGAATTTGACTTGACAATACCGGTTTTGACCGGCACAATACGTTCCCCATCCCAACCCAGTCCTGTCCGGTCCCTACCTACCAGTTCGGTCCAGTCCGGGCTAAAATCGGTCTGGGCCGGTCCGAAACCGGGTCTACCCGCCCGTTTGACACCTTTAATAAGTTCACATAAATTAAAATGGAGGGAGTACATATATTACTTTTCCTTATATATCCTACTAAACGACCCCTAAGTTCTTTGACTACAAGTCTAAAAAGATTACTTTTTTAGCTCATCTAGATACTAGATTGTTAAGAAATTAAGCTCAAAGTAACAATATAAAATAATAAAATAGACAAGAATGTAGGGATAAAGAGATGAGAGATTCTTATTTCTTTCACGTATTCAAATGTCTACAATGTGATGCCCAAACCCTCTATTTATAGGATAATATTTAGGTCATACAAAGAGATGTCATATGTAACGACCCAACTAGTCGTTTTGATTGTTAGAACCCCGTTCCCCTAAATAAGACTCCCCGTATGTGCTTTTACTAATTTATGACTTGCGGGGATGGTTGGTTCGGGATTTGGAAGTGTTCTGGTTGAAATCGGAACACTTAGTTCTTTAGTTTGGCTTTAAAAAGCCAAGTTTGACTTCAGTCAACATTTTGAGAAAACGACCTCGGAATCGGGATTTGACGGTTCCAATAGGTCTGTATGATGATTTTGTACTTGGGCGTATGTTCGGATCGGGTTTCGGACAACCCGGGAGCATTTCAGCGCTTAATAGTGAAAATTAACTATTTAAAGGTTTAAGGTTCTTAAAATTTGTTTTGGAGTGGGTTTTGGAGTAATTGAGGTCTGTTTGGAATTCCAAGCCTGGAAATATCTCTGTATGGTGATTTAAGACTTGCACGCAAAATTTGGTATCATTCCGAGTAATATAAGTATATTTCGGCATGTTCGGAGTAAGTTTGACGAATTTAAAATTTCTAAGTTGAATCAATTTGTTTTGGGGTATAATTCTTGGTTTTGATGTTGTTTTACACATTCCGAGGGTTTGAGAAAGTCTGTTTTATGATTTCAAACTTATTGGTATGTTCGGACGGGCCCCCGGGAGCCTCGGGCGTTAACCGGATGAGGCTCGGACCAATTTTGGACTTGGGAGAAAAGCTGAAGCTTTCTGCTTCTGGTACGATCACACATGCGCAAGGGCAGTCGCAGGTACGAGCCATGATCCGCAGGTGCGAAGAATAGGAGGGGTCCCTGGGCACCGCAGATGCGAGAAAGGAACCGCACCTGCGAAGGCGCAGGTGCGAAGGGAAGAAGCGCAGGTGCGGCGTTTGATCGCAAACGCGGTCTCGCAGGTGCGAGCCGCTGACCACAGAAGCGGGCGAGCCGGCTAAAGGGAAAGCCGCCTCTGCGAGGGTATATCCGCAGATGCGGAGCCGCAGAAGCGAAAGGCCTGTTTGGCAGAACGCTTAAAGAATGGATAAAACTGTCGTTTTTGCCCATTTCTCTCCATTCTTGGGCGATTTTGGAGCTTTTTGAGAGGTGATTTCAACTAGCAACTTGAAGGTAAGTTAATTCTACACACTTTGATTAAATACATAGATAATCGGTAAATTATAACCTATAAATCGTGGAAATCAAGGGTTCAGATGAAAAATCTAGATTTTTATAAAAATGAGATTTTAACTAGGAAAATGGTTATGGAATTGGATGGAAACTGTATATTTGAGTTTTTGAGATTATGGGTAACGATTTCCTCCAAAATTTTTCGGAATACGGGCACGTGGGTCCGGGATAAATTTTATCATTTTGGGTTGGGTAATTAATTTAAGAGTCTAATTTCGAATTATTGAGCATGTATTAATTATTTTATATAATATTTGGATAGTTTCGGATTTTTCGGCATCGAATTGAGACTTTAACGCGATATTGCGATCGAGAAGGGGAGTTTGAGATGAGGTAAATCTCTTGTCTAACCTTGTAAGAGGGAATTACCCCATAGGTGATTTAAAGTAATAATTGTTGCTAATTATGGGGCTACGTACGCACGAGGTGATGAGAGTTCGTGCGTAGCTACTAATTATACTATGTCCGGGTAGTTTAGGACTCAAATCATGAACTACTGATGATAACTGCATCTTTTATTTAATTAAAGTACTAAAATTTTATTGTGAATTGTTAGAAGAGATAGTAAAAGACTGAAATTTCGTATACTTGAATTTTTGTACAAATTATTTAACTGTTAATAGAATTTGTACATCCTTATGTGTTAGCCTTATAATAATGACTTCGCATTCCGGAGGTTCATAAGAAAATGTCTTCCTTTCTTGTAGAGCGTGCCTAACACCTCGGCAGTATAAATGCATCTATGGATCGTGCCGCACGTCCCTCGGCAGTGTACACGACACTCTGGATCGGACCGAACGACCTCGGCAGAAATCGTACTTAATAATAATAATTTCACGATATCTTGATATCCTATTGCAGCTTGTGAAGCTAATTGATAAATTGAAAATTATTGGAACTGAAAGAATTAATTGATTCTGCTTGTTAGGGAAATTATTGTTGTTCACATAAATCATGTTTAATTAAATGTTTCTATTTTTAATATTATTGACCCATAGTGAGTGTCAAAGTCGACCTCTAATCACTACTTCTTCGAGATAATGCTTGATACTTACTGGGTACATGTTGTTTACGTACTCATGCTACGCTTGCTGCACTTTTTGTGTAGGACCTGAGACGGGTGCTATAGGTGGACTTACCGGGGTGTATCCACGTTATCCCGAGGCTTAGTGGTGAGCTGCCTTTCTGAGCCGTTCTGCAGCAACTAATGCCTCTTCTTGTATTTGTATTCTGTCTATTTTATTTCAGACAATATTTAAAATTTTTGTATAATCTACTAGATGCTCATACACTTGTGATACCAGGTCTTGGCATGCACACTAGTAGAATTTTGAATGTAATTATTTTTCTTGGTTTTTAATTAATCAGATCTTTCATATTCTCTTAATTTTTGCAAGTAAGAAGAGTTTAATTACTCGGATAATTATTTAAGAAATTAAAATATGTTTAATTCACTAGTTGGCTGGCCTAACTGTGATGTTGGCGCCATCACTACCTATTATGAAATTGGGTCGTGACAACATGGTATTAGAGCACTAGGTTCACGTAGGTCTCACAAGTTATGAGCAGGCCTAATAGAGTCTTGTGGATCGATACGGAGACGTCTGTACTTATCTTCGAGAGGCTATAAGGTGTTAGGAAACTATCTTTCTTCATCTCCCATCGTGCAACTGATGTAGTACTAAATATCTTTCTCTTTTTCTCTCACAGATGGTGAGAATGCGCTCTAATGAGGTTCCAGACCAGGAAGAGCTACTCCCCCAGTTGTTAGAGGCCGAGGGAGGGCTCCAGCCCGTGGTAGGGGACGAAGACGTCCCAGAGCTATTCCAGTTATGCCACCAGTGGGTCCAACAGAGGATCCTATCATTGGGGAGCAGTGCGAGGTGCCCGCAGCCGAGCCAGCTCCGGTGGATTTCACATCCGCACCGGGATTTCAGGAGGTCATGGGCCGTATGCTGCGGTTCATGGACACTATGACTCAGGCCAGTTTATTTCCGGCAGACCCAACCACATCTCAGACGGAAGGGGGAGCACAGACTCCTACCGCACAGGCTCATGGGCAGGCAACTACTGTATATCAGACCCAGAGTGCACTACCGTGGGTGGAGCCCAGCTAGTGGCAGCAGCTACACCTGAACCCAGTCCAGCTGCGGCCGGCGAGCAGCAGAAGCTATTAGACAGATGGACTGGACTACATCCTCCTATCTTTGGGGGTGAGCGACATGAGGATCCCCAAGACTTCATTGATCGGTGCAGGGCCCGTAGGTGGTGGCAGTCATATCTTCTTGGCAGACCGACGGATTTTCCTCCCATGACTTGGGACATGTTCACCCGTATTTTCCTGGACATGTATATTCCACCCTCCCAGAGGGAAGAGTTACGATTTCGGTTTAAGCAGCTCCATGAGGGTCAGATGTCAGTGACCGATTATTAGGCGAGGTTTTCTGAGTTATCTCGCCATGCACTTATGATACTCCCTACTGATGCAGAGAGAGTACGGAGGTTTATTGCGGGTTTACATACTGGCATTCAGGCCACTATGGCCCGAGAGGTTGAGATGAGGACTTCTTATGAGTTGGTTGTGGAGATAGCCCGGAGGATTGAGGGTGTGCGTCAGCGTAGCCGAGAGAAGGTTATGAGAGATAAGCGATTTAGATATTCTAGAGAGTTCAGTGGTGCTCCGTATGGGGGTAGAGGTCAGTTCGTGAGACGACAGTCCAGCAAGCCCCTATATCCAGCACCACCGCCTCCTCGGGGTGCTCCAGTGCGACCTTATTTCAGTGTTATGCTAGAGAGTTCTTACCGCCCACCAGTTATTCAAGGTTCTTCCAGTGGGTATTCAGGTCACCAGGGCCAGACTTCATGCCAGCAACCCATTGCACAGAGAGGTTGTTTCGAGTGGGGGGATTTCAGCCATATGCAGAGATTTTGCCCCAGGCTTCAGGGTAGACCAGTGCAGCACGGTCAGCAGCCTATGATTACTGCACCAGTTGCTCCACCAGCAGTCCGGCCACCCAGAGGTGGAGGGCAGGTGGGTAGGGGCCTTCCTAGAGGTGGAGGCCAGCCAGGTGGCTCTCCAGCTTGGTTCTATGATTTTCTGGCCAGACCAGATGCAAAGGCCTCTAATGTCGTGATCAAAGGTATTATTTTCGTTTGTGGCAAAGATGCCTCTGTATTATTTGATCCAGGGTATACATATTTCTATGTGTTATCGCTATTTGCTCATTTCCTGGGTATTTCTCGTGAGTGCTTGAGTAATCTTGTTTATGTGTCCACTCCTGTGGGCGACTCTGTTATTGTGAATCAGATCTATCGGTCCTGCATTGTTACATTCTGTGGTTATGAAACTAGACTAGATCTTCTGCTGCTTGATATGACCGACTTTGAGGTCATTCTGGGCATGGACTGGATATCCCCATATCATGCCGTCCTAGATTGCCATGCTAAGACTGTTACTTTGGCAATGCCAGAATTACCTAGGTTGGAGTGGAAGAGTTCGTCTATCAACGCATCTAATCAAGTTATTTTCTTTCCGAAGGCTCGACACATGGTTGAGAAGGGTTGTTTGGATTATCTAGCCTATGTTCGGGACACTACTGCAGAGACTCCGGCGATTGAATCAGTGCCTGTAGTCCGGGAGTTCTCCGATGTATTTCCTTCAGATCTTCCAGGCATACCACCAAATCGTGATATTGATTTATGTATTGACTTGGCTCCAGATACCCAGCCTATATCTATCTCACCATATCGCATGGCTCCAAAAGAATTGAAGGAGTTGAAAGAACAACTTGAATAGTTACTAGCCAAAGGGTTCGTCAGACCGAGTGTATCACCTTGGGTGTACCGATATTATTTGTGAAGAAAAAGGATGGAACGATGCGAATGTGTATTGATTATTGCCAATTGAACAAAATCACTATTAAGAACAAGTACCCTTTGCCGCGTATTGATGATATATTTGACCAGCTGTAGGGTGCTAGAGTGTTCTCTAAGATCGACTTGAGGTCGGGGTACCATCAACTGAAGATTCAGGATTCGGATATTCCGGAGACTGCTTTTCGGACTAGATATGGTCATTATGAGTTTCTGGTGATGTCCTTAGGTTTGACTAATGCCCCGGCAGCGTTTATGGATTTGATGAATAAGGTATTCATGCCATATTTTGATTAGTTTGTCATTGTCTTCATTGATGACATTTTGATCTACTCGCGCAGTAAGGAAGAGCACGAGCAACATATGAGGGTGGTGCTACAGACCCTGCAGGAACAAAAGTTATATGCTAAGTTCTCTAAATGTGAGTTTTGGCTAAATTCTGTAGCATCTTTTGGGCATATTATATCGGGCGAAGGTATTAACGTTGATCCCAAAAAGATTGAGGCAGTTCAGAATTGGCATCGTCCCACTTCAGCAATTGAGATCAGAAGTTTCCTAGGTTTAGCAGGTTATTATCGTCGATTCATGGAGGGCTTTTCATCTATTGTAGCACTTTGACCAAATTAACCTAGAAGGGTGCTCCGTTCCGATGGTCCGATGATTGTGAGGTGAGCTTTCAGAAGCTCAAGACAGCATTTACTACATCACCAGTGTTAGTGTTGCCTTCCGGTTCGGGGATGTATATAGTGTATTGTAACGCTTTACGCATTGCTTTGGGTTGTGTATTAATGAAGGATGGGCGAGTTATTGCATATGCCACATGTCAGCTGAAAACCCATGAGATGAATTACCCGGTACATGATTTGGAGTTAGTTGCGATTGTTCACGCTCTTAAGATTTGGAGGCATTATCTTTATGGGATGTCTTGTGAAGTTTACATTGATCATTGCAGTTTACAACATTTGTTCAAGCAGAGGGACCTAAATTTGAGACAACGCAGATGGCTTGAGTTACTAAAAGATTATGATATTACTATCCAGTATCATCCGGGCAAAGCAAATATAGTTGCAGACGTCTTGAGTAGAAAGGCAGAGAGTATGGGTAGTTTGGCTTTTATTTCATAAGAGGAGAGGTCATTGGCTTTGGATATTCAGTCCTTGGCTAACAGACTTGTGAGGCTGGATATTTCAGATTCCAATCGAGTTCTTGCATGTGTTGTGGCCCAGTCTTTACTATTTGAGCAGATCAAGGCTCGCCAGTTTGATGATCCACACTTATTGGTTCTTCGAGAAACGGTACTACGAGGTGGTGCCAAAGAAGTTACTATCAACAAGGATGGTGTTCTACGACTCCAGGATCGTCTATGTGTTCCTAATGTGGATGGACTGAGGGAGAAGATCCTAGAGGAGGCACACATTTCTCGGTATTCTATTCATCCAGGTGCTACGAAGATGTATCGTGACCTGAGGTAGCATTATTGGTGGTGGCGAATGAAAAAAGACATTGTTGAGTATGTAGCTAGGTGCCTAAATTGTCAGCAAGTTAAGTATGAGCACCAGAGACCAGGTGGCCTACTTCAGCAGATGACTATACCGGAGTGGAAATGGGAACGCATTAATATGGACTTTGTAGTTGGATTTCCGCGGACCTTGTGGAAGTTTGATGCAGTTTTGGTCATTGTCGACAGGATGACCAAGTCGGCACACTTTATTCTGATTGCGACTACGTATACTTTAGAGAGGTTGGCCCAGATTTATATTCAGGAGATAGTTCGGTTGCATGGTATGCTAATTTCCATCATATCAGATAGAGGCCCTCAGTTTACTTCACATTTTTGGAGAGCAGTACAGAGTGAATTGGGGACCCGTGTAGAGCTCAGCACAGCCTTTCATCCGCAAACCGACGGGCAGCCGGAGCATACAGTTCAGATTTTGGAGGATATGCTCAGGGCATGCGTGATTGACTTTGGAGGTCAGTGGGATCATTTCTTGCCTTTGGCCGAGTTTGCTTATAACAACAGTTACCAATCCAGGATCGAAATGGCTCTATTTGAGGCTTTATATGGTTGGCGATGTCGTTCGCCCATCGGATGGTTTGCGCCCGGCGAGGCTAAGTTGTATGGTACTAATTTGGTGAAGGATGCCTTGGAAAAGGTAAAGTCGATTCAGGAGCAACTTCGTACAACACAGTCCAGACAGAAGAGTTACGCGGATCAGAAAGCGCGTGATTTATCGTTTATGGTGGGTGAAAAAGTTCTCTTTAAAGTTTCACCGATAAAGGGAATCATGAGATTCGGGAAGAAAGTCAAGTTGAGCACAAGGTATATAGGCCCATTTGAGGTGTTGAGACGAGTTTGGGAGGTTGCTTATAAGTTTGCTTTGCCTCCCAGTCTATCGGGAGTTCATTCGATTTTTCATGTATCTATGCTCTGGAAATATCATGCCGACTTGTCACATGTGTTGGACTTCAGGTCAGTTCAGTTGGATAAGAGCTTGGTATATGAAGAGGAACCAATTGCCATTGTTGATAGATAGGTTCGTCAGTTGAGGTCCAAGAAGATTTCTGAGGTAAAAGTCCAGTGGAGGGGCCAACTAGTCGAGGAAGCAACTAGGGAGGCAGAGGAAGAAATGCTGAGCAGATATCCACACTTATTCAGCACTCCAGGTATAATTCTTAACTCGTTCGAGGACGAACATTTGTTTAAGAGGTGGAGAATGTAACGACCCAACTAGTCGTTTTGACCGTTAGAACCCCGTTTTCCTAAATAAGACTCCCCGTATGTGCTTTTACTAATTTATGACTTGCGGGGATGGTTGGTTCGGGATTTGGAAGTGTTCTGGTTGAAATCGAAACACTTAGTTCTTTAGTTTGGCTTTAAAAGGCCAAGTTTGACTTCGGTCAACATTTTGAGAAAATGACCCTGGAATCGGGATTTGACGGTTTCAATAGGTCCGTATGATAATTTTGTACTTGGACGTATGTTCGGATCGGGTTTCGGACAACCCAGGAGCATTTCGACGCTTAATAGTGAAAATTAACTATTTAAAGGTTTAAGGTTCTTAAAATTTGGATTGGAGTGGGTTTTGGAGTACTTGAGGTCTATTTGGAATTCTTAGTCTGGGAATAGCTCCGTATGGTGATTTAAGATTTGCACGCAAAATTTGGTGTCATTCCGAGTAGTATAAGTATATTTCGGCGTGTTCAGAGTAAGTTTGAAGAATTTAAAATTTTTTAAGTTGAATCAATTTGGTTTGGGGTATGATTCTTAGTTTTGATGTTGTTTTACACATTTCGAGGGTTCGAGCGAGTCCGTTTTATGATTTCAAACTTGTTGGTATGTTCGGACGGGGCCCCGGGGCCCTCAGGCGTTAACCGAACGAGGCTCGGAACAATTTTGGACTTGGGAGAAAAGCTGAAGCTTTCTGCTTCTCGTACGATCACACATGCGCAAGGGCAGTCGCAGGTGCGAGCCACGAGCCACAAGTGCGAAGAAGAGGAGTGGTCGTTGGGCACCGCAGATGCGAGAAAGTAACCGCACCTACGAAGGCGCAGGTGCAAAGGGAAGAAGCGCAGGTGCGGAAGAAGGCATGTGCGGCGTTTGACCGCAGATGCGATCTCGCAGGTACGAGCCGCTGACCGCAGAAGCAGGCGAGCCAGCTAAGGGAAAAGCTGCATCTGCGAGGGTATTTCCACAGATGCGGAGCTGCAGAAGCGGCTTGCAAGCCGCAGAAGCAAAATGTTTGTTTGGCAGAACGCTTAAAGAACGGACAAAACAACCATTTTTGCCATTTATTTCCATTCTTGGGCGATTTTGGAGCTTTTTGAGAGGGGATTTCAGCTAGCAACTTGAAGGTAAGTTAATTTTACACACTTCGAGTTAAATACATAAATTATGGGTAGATTATAACCTATAAATTGTGGAAATCAAGGGTTTAGATGAAAAATCTAGATTTTTATAAAAATGAGATTTTAACCATGAAAATGGTTATGGAATTGGATGGAAATTATATATTTGAGTTCTTGAGATTATGGGTAACGATTTCCTCCGAAAGGTTTCAAAATCCGGGGATATGAGCCCGGGATGAATTTTAGGAATTGTACCGTTTTGGGTTGGGTAATAATTTAAGAGTCTAATTTCGAATTATTGAGCATGTATTACTTATTTTGTATAACATTGGATAGTTTCGGATTTTTTGGCATCGAATTGAGACTTTAACGTGACATTGTGATCGGGAAGGAGATTTTGAGACGAGGTAAATCTCTTGTCTAACCTTGTAAGAGAAAATTTATCACATAGGTAATTTAAAATAATAATTATTGCTAATTGTGGGGGCTACGTACGCACGGGGTGACGAGAGTCCGTGCGTAGTTACTAATTATGCTATGTCCGGGTAGTTTAAGACTCAAATCATGAATTACTGGTGATAACTGCATCTTTTATTTAATTAAAGTACTAGAATTTTATTGCGAATTGTTAGAAGAGATAGTAAAAGACTGAAATTCCGTATACTTGAATTTTTGTATAAATTATTTAACTGTTAATAGAAATCGTACATCCTTATGTGTTACTCTTATAATAATGACTTCTCATTCCGGAGGTTTATAGGAAAATGTCTTCCTTTCTTGTAGAGCGGGCCGAACGCCTCGGCAGTACAGATGCATCTATGGATCGTGCCGCACGTCCCTCGGCAGTGTACACGATACTCTGGATCGGGCCAAACGACCTCGACAGAAATCGTGCTTAATAATAATAATTTCACGATATCTTGATATCCTATTGCAGCTTGTGAAGCTAATTGATAAATTAGAAATTATTGGAACTGAAAGAATTAATTGATTCTGCTTGTTAAGGAAATTATTGTTGTTCATATAAATCATGTTTAATTAAATGTTTCTATTTTTAATATTATTGATCCATAGTGAGCGTCAAAGTTGACCTCTCGTCACTACTTCTTCGAGATTAGGCTTGATACTTACTAGGTACACGTTGTTTACGTACTCATGCTATGCTTGCTGCACTTTTTGTGCAGGACCTAAGACAGGTGCTATAGGTGGACCTACCGGCGCGTATCCACGTTATCCCGGAGCATAGTGGTGAGCTGCCTTTCTGAGTCATTCTGCAGCAATTAATGCCTCTTCTTGTATTTGTATTCTGTCTATTTTATTTCAGACAGTATTTAAAATTTTTGTATAATCTACTAGATGCTCATACACTTGTGACACCATGTCTTGGCACACACATTAGTAGAATTTTGGATTTACTTATTTTTTTTGGTTTTTAATTAATCAGATCTTTCATATTCTCTTAATTTTTGCAAGTAAGAAGAGTTTAATTACTCGGATAATTATTTAAGAAATTAAAATATGTTTAATTCACTAGTTGGCTGGCCGAGATGTGATGTTGGGCGCCATCACGACCTATTATGAAATTGAGTCGTGACATCATAAACATGGTATTAACTATTGGGATCATGTGGGGAGATCATGGAGGAGGTTATGGAGACGTGAGAGTTACAACCATAATGGTAAGAAATAGTGGGAGGTTAATGGAGAAGAGTAGTGGATATTATTCATTTGGTGGTTATGGACATTCACCATAATTTAATATTTTATAACACTCCCTCTTGGATGTCCATAGATAATGTGCCTCGTTAAAATATTACTAGAAAAAAACTCTGTGGGAAAAAATCTTAGTGAAGAAAAAAGAGTACACATATCTAGTAATACGCATTTCTTGCTGCCTCATTAAAAACTTTGCCAGGAAAACCCAATGGGATAAAATCTTAGCTAAGGGAAAAAGAGTACAATGCGTATTTGCCTCCCCCTGATGGAAACATCAATTTATTCCTCCGAGATGACGCATTTCGATTATGTATACCAACTTCTCAAATATTGAGGTTGCTCATGCTTCATTGAATAAAAGCATCAAATTATCAAGCGAACAAATTTGTTGAACATCTATTTCACCTTTCGGTGAAGATTGTGTCTAATAAAGAACTTTGATGAAATATATGCTTTATCCTGTCTTCTTCAATGTATCCTTCTTTCAATTGAGATAAGCAAACATCATCGTCTTCACTATTATTGGAATCTTCTCTTCAAAGAAAAGTCATACATATGTTGTGTGTTGAGTCACTTGCTTTATCAGTTGCTAGTATATTGACATGACTTGAATAATTATCAATAATTGTCTGCCTTGTGAAATAATAATATCACAGTACCCTACAAATAGATTGTCTGACGAACGAACTTCAGAAAATGCCTGCATTTGCATAACCAATAAAACCTTGACACTATTTGTTAGAATAAACAAATCTATATCAAAGATTACTTTTGCAATATAATACTAATAGTATTCCAATATCTTCATATAGGAATAAAACTATATATCGCTAGTATATTGTTATACTTATGGTTCTAGCAAGATACATATGCACCAATTGCAATAGACACAAAAATAAATCATGTACGCCATGATTACTCTAATCCACGTAAGGATTTGGTGAAGCTTTATTTAATAAATTTTTTGAGAACCTTAATATGCTTCAGAACAGTTTAAATCCTTCAATAATTTTTATATACGTATATCAAAATTTCTAGGTATTGCCAGACTAAAATCTGAAAGCAACTGCATCCACCATAAGAGAACATGTTTCCATATAATCAATGTCATGACATTTACAAAAAATCTTGTGTCACCCCACTGGCTTTATACTTTCAGGTGTTGGGACTATCAGTTCAAAACTTCATGTTTTCCAAGTGAAGTCAATTTTCATTGACCAATCATTTATCTTTATATCTCTCAAACCTCCCTTAGAGGTGAGTTGTGGTATTTATTCAACCATATATAAACATATTATTATGCATAACCTTTATCATATATATATATATATATATATATATATATATATATATATATATATATATATATATATATATATATATATATATATATTCACATTCACTTTCAGGAATGAGTCTGCATTTACAATGCTTATCACAAGTCATATTTTCAAGGAATGGACTATAATCATGTGAGCGTGTCTCGTATTAATAGACCACATTGATACATATTTCATTCACCTTTGAAGGATTATTTTGAGAACCCTTATTGTTCTCATTTTTACAATTACCATAATGATGACTATTATTATTTTGATCTTTGGCACGCCCACGTTCACTGGTCAACCACTGTCTTCATTTAGACTTATTATGCACCGCTATCACATTCACTTCAAGAAGGGAGCAAATCAAGTAGGACAAACTTCATATTTTTTTTATAAAAAATATATTATTTTTCTTTAGTCATCATTATATCATCAGTATGGTACATTGGGACTCAAACCCAATGACTTACCCATATAAAAGCGTGTAAAGCTATAATGCGTTGGGACTCGAACCCAACTCTTATCATCATGGTGCATCAGGATTCAAACCCAATATCTTACCCACATACAATGGTATAATAAGCCAAATTGGACTCACCCTTGAGCCTTTCATGATATACTACTTTCTAATAATCAGTTATTTTTGCCCGAATTTTAGTAAAAGTTCGCATGGATCTTTTCCACGAACAACCACATGATCAAATATAAAGGGAATAGAAATATCTTGGTCATACAAAATTTATTTTGACCACAACATAAATTCAAATTCTTATTATTTTTTAAGATTAATTAGAAACCTTCTCAATAGTTAACAGTTCCATAATCTTGGCTTGCAAACTGTCGGAGCAGTACATATGGGAGATGATGTCAAGTCATCGGAATATGCTCTTATTTGACACTCGAAAACAGAGGTACTCCATATGTATACATCTGCACAAATGAAACCAAATTGTTAAGTAACACAAATTAAACCAAGTCTCAGATATTAACGTAAGTTAATTGCAGAATTCATGGCAATTGAAAAATGATACTCCACGTATAATAGAAGCAAACATAGCATTGATATGGCATAGAAATGCCCAGATTTTCATATATAGGCTCAACCAAATCGATTCAAGGTTGTCGACCATTCATAATTCCATCAACAAATAAGTTATCTTCCCACTTGATTAGAGCTTCGTGCTGATAACGTGTTAAGAAATTAAGTTCAAAGTAATAATATAAAATAATAAAATAGACAAGAATGTAGAGAGGAAGAGACGAGAGATTCTTATTTCTTCCCTGTATTCAAGTGTCTATAATGTGATGCCCAAACCCTCTATTTATAGGATGATATTTAGGTAATACAAAGGAATGTCATAAACATGGTATTAACTATTGAGAACATGAAGGAGGTTATGATGGTGTGAGAGTTACAACCATAATGGTAAGAAATAGTAGGTAGTTAATGGAGAAGAGTAGTGGCCATTATTCATTTGGTGGTTATTGACATCCATCATAATTTAATATTTTATAACAAGAATAACGTTTACTTAAAACAAAAAGGGCAGAATAGTGAAAATGACACCAGATAACCACTTTTAAGTATGTTGTTTAAAATATATCCACAGTTTATATTGTATTTAAAGATTATCTAATTTCGCTAAAACTTCAGGATACGACATCCTAGAGTTTAAACTTCAAAATTCAAACTTCAGGATATCGTGTCCTCAATTTCGAAAATTGTGTCATGAAGTTCGAATCTTATATCCTAAATTTTAAATTAGTAGTTCAAAAATTCAGGACACTTAGTCCTGAATTTTAAATTAGCAGCTCAAAAATTTAGGACACTAAGTCCTGAATTTTCAAATTCAGGATACTTAATCTTGAAGTTTGGGTGAATTGACTAATCTTTAAATATATTGTAAATTGTGGATATATTTTAAATAGCGACCTTAAAAGTGACTATTGTTACACTTTCCCATAATACACAAAAATTCTCCCACTTGGATTATTAATTCTCTTTAAATTATGTGAAGTCCTAATTGACTTTATCTACTTGGATGTAAGGCTGTCCAACGGGACGGGACGTCCCGGTCCCGTCCCGCGTCCTATCCCGTCCCGTCCCGCTTAATTCTAAACGGGATGGGCCCATGTTAAACAGGACACGGGATGGGACGGGATGGCCATTTCGTCCCGTTTGTCCCGTCCCATTTCGTCCCGTCTCGTCCCGTCCCGTCTCACCTGTCCCGCCTGTCCTGTCCCATCTCGTTCCATCCTGTCCCGTCCCGCCTGTCCCGCGTCCTATTTTTTGTGCATTATATACAAAAAACTTATAATCCTGCTTTTGAAGGTTTTCCTAAGACCACTGTTAGAAATGATGTTTTTAAATTTCAAACCGAATATCTTCAGTATATTCGTTGTGTATTGTTTCACTTAGATTGTAAAGTGTCTATCACATGTGATATAGGTCATAGTCCTAATGGTTGTGATTATTTAACTGTTACATGTCATTGGGTTGATCATCACTAGAACATACAAAAACGTATTATTGGTCATAAATTTGTTGATTCAAGATACAATGGAGCATATATTGCAACTACTGTTCTATAAATTATTTATTTTTATAGACTCATTGATAAAGTTTTAACTATCACCTTAGATAATGCTTCTGCTAAGTGCTAACACAACTACAACAACTAGCTTAATGAAATTATTGCAAAATTAATCCAACTTATGCACCGACCATTAATGAAATGATTGCAAATTTTAAAAAGTATTTTTTCCCTATTCCCCAAGTTTATTTAATTTTTACTATACTTAACCCATCTTTAAAATTAAGAGGTGCAAATGGACTTGTTCGTAAAATTTATGAGAATTTAACATTTCAACAAAATGAACAACCATCTCTCGAAGACTGTCAAGCTAACATATATTCTTATGTTAGATCAATGTTTGATAAATATAAATCTATGGAAACACCAAGTGGTGAAACTAGGGAAGAAGAAGAATACAATGAGATACTTAGCACCGGGAGCTATGACGGCATGGAACTCATGGAACATCAATCAACATTGCCAATTCAAGAACAATGTCCGAGAGAAATTATAGATAAGTTACAACTTACAACGAAGTTATATAGGAGCTTACAAATATTAGTATGATAATTTGTAATTGGCTACTAAGAGGCCTAGTTCAAATAGAACCCTTCCTAGAAGGTGGCTGCGTAGAGCCGTAGATTAGGTGCTCTTCAAAAGAATTATATTTGTATGTGAGATTTGAAAGTTCTATTAATAAAATAAAAGGCTCTAAGCGTTGAATTGTTTTTATGAATTGTCTTACACTCTTACTTAGTTACTTAGTGGCTTGAAATTATATTAAATAAATTATAACTCTATTATAAATTTATAATTACTAGAATATTTCATTACAAGTCTTTTATTTTAATATTTTATAATTCTCTACTAAGTTTTCTAATTTCCGTTTAATTTTTAAGTTTATTAAATAACTCAAAAAACTAGTTGTTGCAAACTTTAAAAACTTAGTAATTGTCAAAAGAATAACGGTTTCCAAACTCAATGCTTAAATAATTTTTTTTTTAAAACGACACTTAAGGCCCGCGAACCCGTCCCGTCCCATCCCGTCCCGTTCCGTCCCGTCTCGTCCCGTTTGTTAGCGGGACGGGATGGGCCTACCGTCCGTCCCGTCCCATCCCGTCCCGTCCCGTCCCATTTGTTAGCGGGATGGGATGGGACTACCGTTTCGTCCCGTTTGTCCCGTCCCGTTTCGTCCCGTTCCACCACCGTCCCGGCTAAATGTCATCCCGTCCCGTTAATTCTGTCCCGTCCCATCCCGTCCCGTTGGACAGCCATACTTGGATGTATGAAAGCCTTAACTCTCGATATGCCACCTGGCTCACAAAGTGATTTTAGAGCTTTTCCAAGTTAGAGCTTTTTCCTTTATTTTTTCTTCTTTTCCATTGGCTATTTCATATCTTCGTCCTATTTATAATACTTCATATCTACCTTTTCTTCTATGTTAGAATTTAATTCTATTCTTCCTTATTTTCCTATAATTGTATTACTCTCCAAAATTGGAGTAAGCGCGGTCGACAATAAATTTGCGTCAAAAAAATAATCGAGATCGAAAAAATATTGTAACAATCATAGTATTTTATTTCAAACAATATGAGTGTTACAACCTCTATGAATCCTCTGATTCTTCTATCCAATAGTAAATAAAAAAGCCTTCGAGCTTAATCTTGAATTTTATTTTATTTCAATCCAAGTGTTGGAGGTCTAATCTTGATCTTGACATATTTTTAATCCAAGGACTTGCATCTTGTTCTTGAATCGTCTTGATTTTTTAATCCTTAGAACACTTGAATGCTTGTAGCATTTCGAGAAATCTGCAACGTTTGATCCACGAACTCCCTCTTGATTCTTGTTATAACTTCTAGTCCCTTTTATGAGTTATGAAGACCCCTATTTATAGTTGTGGAAAAGAAGAGTTGTGATGAGAACAAACTCTTTCCGACCGAAGTGTGACAATGCCACATTTGATTGGTCAGGACATGCCACTTGTACACGTGGTACGATTTCATTGGCATTTTTATTTGACTTAGTATGCCTTGTCATTTTGACACATGGCATGATCATATTGGATCTTCCATTTGACTTGACGTGCCACGGCATCTGATACGTGGTACCAAACTGGGCCTTAGAAAGATGGCATATTGGGTTTAATGAAGTGTGTTCATCACTCATAGCCCAATTAAATGGGCTAGCCCACTGGATTGAGGTTTATTTATTTAATCCATATAAAGTGGACTTATATAACTAATCCAATTTTATTAGCCTAATAAATTTATTTGAACTAATATATCTTGAATTTAAAATATAGTCTAAATTATTTTATGAATTAAATTTATATGCCTATAAATGCCCCTACTTCAAAACTCATCGAGGTGTAAATTTTAACGAGTAGACTTGAAGTATTTGATGAAGACAACATACCCTTTGTTTTCATTTCCACGTCATTCATAAGTCTATATGACTACATTTGAATACATGGATCTGTTGTAATTCTCAAATACTTATTTGACTTAGACTTCCACGTATTTCACATTAAAAAGCCAAAGCTTTGCTGGTGTAACCCCAAGCATCCTAGATGACATAAAATACAAACCTTTAACGCTTTGATAGAAATCCAATTCATATAGGATTTCCCTTTTCTACTTAACATAGAACTCCTAAATTTACACCTATTCCCCTGCGTCAAAAGCACGACATTTAATTCTAATTGAGCTAGGATACCCAATTCCTTTTGGATTACAAGACTTACTGCTCCCACATCGATAAAGCCACTTAATATGCTGCCTTGAGAAATCTATAAATAGCCACATTCCCATGAATTTTGAGCACCAATCAGCTTTCGGCATCTTCAAGCTGCTCTTGAGCTCGTTTCTTTGACGACCGGAGGTATTGACGCGAAGGTAATTTTTTTTTCTTTTCTTGTACTTTTTTCTTTTTTGTACTATGTTGTCTTTTTATTTTTTCTTTTTAGAAGCAACTTCATCAAACTACGAAATACTTTAAAAGTTCGAGACGAAAACCTTTAAAAGTTCGCGATAAAGACTTTTAAAATTTGTGGCGAAGACCCATAAAAATTCGCGCAAAGTTCCTTAAAAGTTTGTGGTCAAGATCTTTAAAAGTTCATAGTGAAGACCTTTAAAAGTTCGCGATGAAGACCTTTAAAAACACTCAATGAAGACCTTTAAAAATTCGAGGCGAAGACCCTTAAAAGCTCATGGTAGAAATCTTTAAAAGTTGGCAGTGAGGACCCTTTAAAGTTCGCCACGAGCACCTTTAACAGTTCGAAGCATACACCTTTTAAAAGTTCGGAACGAAAACTTTAAAAATTTGAATGCCTTTAAAAGTACGCAACGAAAACCTTTTCAATAAAAAAAGTCTGACACGAGCGTACTTTTTTTTTTTAATTTTACGATTGAGGCAAAAATTTTACTTATCCATGCTCTCTTCCAAGATCATGAGTGTTACTCTGCCCTTTTGATTTAAGTACTAACAATTATTTTTATGCAACTTCATCATGGTTTATTTCAGAGACTCAACATTATCTTTCTCCACGTCCAAGTATCTTGTAATTTCAGAGCACAGGGATAGTAAAATGGAGACCAAATTGCTAGTTGATACACCACTGATAGGCTTATATGCAGCTTCGTGGCCACCCTTGCAGAATCCATTTCATTTGGTATATTGGACTTTTGAAAATATCAAACGTAAATTCAAGACATGGACTCTTCGTTTCCATAATCACAAAGTTAAGAATGTGGCAAGTTCTCTCCCATGCTTAGGACGAAAAATCCTCAAAGGAGAAGTACACTGGTGTGATTCCTTAACTTGTGGTGGCGAATTTTATTATGTTCCCCGCTATTGGGAGTGGACCGAAGATATCCTTTGTAGGATCCATCAGACATTGCGGGCCACCAATAATTACGATATTGTATATGCTTCATTGTTTACTTATGATCATTCTACAAGTATCATGCAAGCTATTTGTGAGGCTTGGTGTCCTCTTACAAATACGTTCCTCACCTCTGTTGGAGAGTTATCCATATCCCTTTGGAACTTGTGCACTATTGGGGTTCTGCCTTTAATGGGATCTCCTTATGAGGAAGTTATTCCAAATACTTGAGAACTTACAGGTGCTTACGACAAAGATAGAAAGTCCCTTCTACAATCTTGTCAGCAATTATTTGTTGCATATCACCAACTTCGAGAGGGAAACACTAAAGTCCTGATGTCCCTGTGAGAAAATGGATAGAGTTTTGGTACAAAAAGATTGCAAAGTATGAACAACCTCCGGCGAGAAAAGAAAAGAAGTCAGCTCGTCCCAAATCAACACACAACCCTACCGGAGCCATAGATAAAATGGTCAATTGGTCGGAAGTTGAAGATGCACTATTTATTAAACTTGGCGTTAGAAACGATAAGAAAGACACCGATCCTCCAACATGCTGGCCTCTCGAATCATGGCATCCGAAATCTGAGGGGATCCGCTAATGTCAACTATCCCGAACTCATCCTTTGAAATATCTTCTACTGCCCGAGAAGACCCACCCTTGGTATCCCTTTCAATCTTCTTAGCTCGAGAAAGGATGATCTCGACTTCTTCTTGTTCTGGGATTATGGCCAGGGTTCCCTGATTTGCTTCCACCAAATTGGAAGATCATTGAATCACAACATTAGCCCGTATGCAGGCTAAATTCTCTCCTCCTTCGGAGACATAACACCAGAGCCCCCCTTCGGCTTTCGAGATCTCTTAGCCGGTTTCTTCTTTTCCGAGTTCAGGGAGCCCGCTACGTCTTTTCTCTTCTTTCTTTTACCTGCTTCAGGGCAGGAACTTCTTCACCACCAGATGGAAGCCTCATGACTACATCTTTCCCGAGTCCGATAAAGGGGAATAAGGGAGATTTACCATACAAATCAATAAAGAGACAAATCGATAAAAAGATTTACCATGACTGTGGGCCTCCCATCGACCCTTTGATAATTCGACCCAAGCACGCTCAGAGTACGGTCTCTGCAACACCAGACCTTCGATCCATTGTTTAAGATCTGGGATCGGTTCCGGTATCCGATCTATGACTGTGATAAGAAAAGAAAAATGGAACAACAAATGAAAGGTAATCACAAAATCAAAACGGGCAAAAAGAAACATTTACTCACGACTCATATTCCATTTCTCGGGAAATGGTAAGTCATCGGCAGGGATCAGGTCCGAGGTTTTGATTCGAACAAAATGACCCATCCAACCCCGATCCCGAGTATCGTTTATGCTCGAGAATGGCGCTTTGGTTGCTCGGCGAACAAGCTTGATCAACCCTCCTCGATAAAGTCGTGGACTGTAGAGGCGCATAAGATGATCGAGGGTGAATATACGCCCCTCGACCTTCCTAGAGAAAAATCGAAGAAGAATCACTATCCTCCAAAAGGAAGGGTGGATCTGGCCGAGGGTCACATCGTACCTCTTACAGAAGGCAACGATGACAGGGTCTAGAGGGCCCAACGTGAAAGGATAAGTGTAAACACTTAAGAACCCTTCGACGTGGGTAGTAATTGATTTATCATGCGATGGGATTACTACGAGTTTATTATCCCAGTTGAATTCTTGTATGACTTTATTGAGAACTTTCTCGGTAATTGAACATTGGTACCTCGACATCGGCTCACACCGACCCGGTATCGGAGAAGGCTTTTCAATTTTAAAATCACCTACAGTCGAGCACCCTACCGGAATGAATTCCTCAAGGCATGGCTCTTCCACATCCCCGCCAGCAGCAGGTCGAGATGAAGAAGCGATCTCTTTTTGCGGAACAGTTTTAGACGTTTTGGCCATTTAAAATTCCGTGAACAAAGAACGAGAGTATTTGGTGTTTTAAGAAAGACAGTAAAACTCACAGATTTGCAGACAGAAAACTCAGAAAAGACGAAAGGGAACTTAGAAAATTTGGAAGATTGAAGACGCAAAAGTGATGAATGGTGGAAGGAAGGATTATTTATAGATTGAAGCAATGGCGATTCAATATCAGCGGTGGCCGACCACTGTCTTACACACATTAAATGCCTTGGTAAAACTGAACTGATGGGACAGCTATCACGTACGTCATGGTCAGGATCGATGCAGACGTCAGCATATATCTGATCGAGCAATTGAGAATTCATATCGTTTCTCGCCACATCTTTTTTCGAGAAATGAGGGGACTATCTGTGTATGGTCAAAACCGATTAAGTCAGTCGTACGGACTGGTCGAGGTAATAATACTTCGATCAAAGGGTATCTGTGTGATGACGGGTCGAGGTCCGAAGTAAGGGCGTCGAGCTTCGAGCTCTAAGACCGATCAACGACAAGCTGGGTATCATTATCAAGCTCATATCCAAATCGAACTACGAGGCAAAGCAGAGATTATCGAAGATGTATAGACCGACCAACACTCACCCCGAATATCGAGACTCCAAGTCAGAGTCGAGCTTGAACCAAGGCCGAGGGCTCGATCCAATATCGAGCTCGAGCCGGTATCGAGCTCACAGACAAGAGTCGTTGCAACCGCACTAGGGGAGAGAATCTTGACAGGAATCGAGGAAAAGACAATTCATCATGAGTTCTCCACTATATTGTTTTTATAGATAAAGTAGGATCGCTCTACTATAAATGGGGAATCCTTGTAAGCATAAAGGATAGACTGCAAAAAAGACAATTTCAGAGAGATTAACACTTTTGGGCTCATTTACTTTGCCTTGTTCATCAATATTTCTCTTTTCTCTGCTTTATATTTAATTCCATCTGTCAAAAAATATATATATTTCTATTTCACTCTACCATTTGTACCAAGTTATATCACGTATCCTTAGAACCATATACAAATTTAACTCTATTCAATTTTTCGGGTAAACACACATCTTTATTTTAGGGAGGGGAAGAGAATGGCGATATTCAATAGAGCCTTATAGACCTTCCTATTAGACCTTCCCATTACCTACTTTAGATTTTGTTTGAGAGTACACAGTATTCACCGATGTAAAGCTTTATGAATTGGATTTTATTAACTGCCGTGTATCCTTTCAAAGTAGCAGTTACTTTCATTAATTGTTGCAATAGTTGTGAATCCTTTAAATTGCAACGGTAGCAGCCGTTTTTGGAAGAACACGACTGGTGAGTTTTTAATTATCATATTAGGAGAACATAAATAATAATAAATGAAAAAGAAAAACAAAGTAGCAGTTACTTTTATTAATTGTTGCAACTGTTGTGCATCCTTTAAAATTGCAATCGTGCTAATTTACTTAATCAAAAAACAAAAGAAAAAGGCAAAAAATTGAGAAAAAAAGATAAATAAGAATCATAGTCTAAGAAAGGTGTCAAGTCACATCTTTCGTTATATATATATATATATATATATATATATATATATATATATATATATATATCTCATCAGTATTGGTGGCAAAATTTAAGCGTGATAATGATGACACAGCATACTTATGAAAGATAAAAATTTCATAGTCGAACGGGAGTATTTAGTTCATAAGACCAAAACATTACACAAAAAGAAAAGAATACATATAGGTTTTTGAAGCAATTTACCCATCAAATCAAATCGAACAATTTTGTCGATTTCTTCATTCATACTTAGTCCCAGGCTCTGTCCCCACTAATGCCAAAATAAAGTGAAAATACCTTTTAAGAAGTGAAAAAGAGAAGTTGACTAAGGATAATAATGTATAATAACACTGGAAAGGTAAAAACTTATCATCTTTGAGAAATTTCTTCACGGCTAGATCTGGACTTTCATCAAAAGTGGTAAAAAACTACGATCTTTGAGAAAATTCTTCACAGGTCTGGATTTTCATCGGAAGTGGGAAAGTTTCTTGATGCATATACAATAAAGAGAAACGATTTGAGGAGAAAAAAGGAGGGCAAGAGAGGAAAGGTGTGACGGTTAATGGAACAGGCACGGTAAGCGAGTAGAAGTATTGAAGCGACTATTGGGGGAAAAAAGAGTAAAAAATGCTAAGCACATTAAGTGAAAAAAATAGGCAAAAAATGAAAAAGTGGCGAAAAAAGGAGAAATGAGATAAATGTAATTCCTGGGGTTAAGAAATGCCACGTAACCGGGCGCCATCAATTATATATATATATATATATATATATATATATGTGATACAATGATTTACAGGTTTATCATAATGTCAACCAAATTGAGAGCAAAGAAATCAAAACTGAGAGCGCCTCATCTGTGGCTAGATGACTGTCCATACTTGTTTAATTTCGAACATCCGGTCTGCAGATTGTCTTCTTAAGAAAAAAGAATTTGTATATCTTCACATCACATATATACCTATCAAAGAATTATTTAAATGCTAAAGTGCCCTTGTTTAATTGTGGATAGGAACAAATGCAATTAGGAGGAGTCCGACTATCCTAGTTGTTTGTTGAATCCCAAATCAATTCCCCTTTTGTACTAAAGAAGTTCACGTTATGGAGTAAGCCCCTTGTTTGTTTTGGATATGAACGAATGCAATTAGGAGGAGTCCTACCATCCTAGTTGTTTGTTGATTTCAAAATCAATTTTCACTTTGCAACTATCCAACCTTTGAATTGATCCAAACTTCCATCTGACTTTTGTTTCACTCGAAAAATCCACTAACAACCAATGACATTTTGCATGGGAGAGGAGGGAACAAGTGACCAGGTCTTGTTTCGAGCAAGAGCATCAATTTCTTCATGCATGGCATCTCGCCATTCTTTGGACTTTGTCATCTGTTTGTAAGTTCGATGAGGCACAAGAGAACCGGTTGATACTGAGAGAATAGTGTAATCAAGTGGTTTCTTAGGATTAAAAATATTATGTTGTGACCGAGTAACTATGGAAGCTGATGGTGGGCTAAGGACTACGTACCTATTGCAAAGGAGAGTTGGAAGCATCTTCATTCAATGACGGAATAGAAGTGGCACAAGCTGAATGAATTGGAGAGGCATGAGATGTGAATATTGTCACGTGTTTGACCTAATTTTCTTACCATATTTGATTTTCTTATCTCTCGAATGAAAGAGCAACATGTTTATTATAGTTGGATTTTTCTTCTCCTACAAAAAAATTATAGATATTCTATATTTGGCTAGTCCTTTTACTTGGAGGAAAATATTTTAGACTTCTATAAATTGAGGATCCTTCCTTCTTATTCAGTAGCATCCACAATGTAGCCATATGGGGTTTGAGAGTCTTGTTTAGGGGAAGAATTTCAGGATAAGTGTTAGCCTTCAATGTGTGCCTCTTTGTGAGGTTGTTCTCTTAATATTTTGTACTCTCTTTTTTATAGTGGATTACTCATCACCGCCTGTAGACGCGGGTCAATTGACTGAACCACGTTAAATGTTTGTGTCTCTTTTGGTATATTTCTCTCTTATTATCTCATTTATCGTCGTTCAAGGTTTGCTTTACTAGCTTTCACATGACACCTGATTATTTCGATCTTAACAAGTGGTATTAGAGCGAGGTTCAAGACATGTTCATCTTGGTGGGTATAGTTTTAGCCATAACGTATTTTACGGTAATCATGTTTTTTGTTTAAGAAATTTGACTAGAGTGCTACTCATGTTGAGATAAACTTTGTGGTTGAGATCTGGAAATGCGACATGTTGAAGGTTATGTGAAGAAGGTGGATCAAGTTTAATTTGTCAGAAAATTTAGGCCAAGGGAGAGAATTATAAGGTGTTTGTCCTAATTTTCTTACTATATTTGGTTTTCCTATCTCTCGAAGAAAAGGACAACATGTTTACTATAATCGGGTTTTTTTTCCTAGAAGAAAATTATAAATCTTATATTTGGCTAGTCATTTTTCTTGTAGGAAATTTTTTTAAACTTGTATAAATTGAGGACCCTTCCTTCTCATTCAGTTGCATCCATAATGTAGCCATACAGGGTTTGAGAGCCTTGTTTAGGGGGAGAACTCCGGGGCATGTGTTAGCCTGTCACTTGTGTGTGCTTTTTTGTGAGATTATTCTCTCGATTTTGTACTCTCTTATATAGTGAATTACTCATCTTCTCCCGTTGATGTAGTTCAATTCACCGAACCACGTTAAATATTTGTGTCTCTTTTGGTATATTTCTCTTTTGTTATCTCATTTTTCGTCGTTCAAGGTTTGCTTTACTAGCTTCCGCATGACACCTGGTTATTTTGATCCTAACAAATATATTTGGTAATAACAAATTGGTGGCTGGTGTAATAATAGCAACTGATGGTGAGGAGAGTTGAGTTGTTGTCGTTGTAACTAAAGGAATATCATCGGTGATAATTTACGAAGTACAAGGCAAAAGTTGATGAGGATGAAGATTGTTGAGAATAGTAACAAGCCTTAGATTCAGAGATCCAAGATAGAGATGGAAAGATAGTAGCAACGAGAAGTTTATTTTCTACAAAAATAACATAACGAGAGAGAAAGACTTTAAAAGTAGTTGGGTCGAAATAAAGGTAACAATGTATTTTGTGGAATAACAAAAACATACAAGGTTTTATTTTAGAATGAAGTTTGTGCTGGAGTATGGTCGTAACCAAGGATAACACAAGCAACCAAAGATGTGAAGGGTAGTGTAGTTTGGACTTGTATTAAAGAGATATTCATAAGGTTACTTGCCTTGTAGGATTGGTGTGATCATTCTATTAATGAGATATACAGCCATGGAGCATGCATATGGCCAATAGGCAAGAAGAACAGAAGCTTGGAGCAAAACGGTCAAAGTTGTTTCGATAATATGGTGGTGTCGCCTTTCAACACTACTAACTCTTTCTTTTACCCTCAAAATCGGATAACAATTTAATTTGTTAGTGGTTATAAGGTCATGTGGATTAATTTGATACAAAGCGATAAATTAGATTGCAATTAAAATAAATAGCGATAAAATAACTGCAAACTATGGGAATTGGATGATTCCGATTCTAAGAATGCCAACCACTCTTGAGTTGAATACACTTTTATTGAATTAAAAAATATCAAAGAGTAGGAGCTTGGAGAATATATTGCTTATCAATATATGCTACAATCTCCCTCATGAATTGTCAAGTCCCCTTTATATATTAGGGGAGATCTACCTTTTAAGATATTATTTTATTATTCTATAAAAGGCAAAAAAGACCGTTGGTTTCCTTTTCCGTAATTTTTGCCATAATGACTGGTTAATGGCGAGAATTACGGACCCTTGTCGGATGAGTTGGCAAAGCTTTCTTCGGGGCCGTTGGAAACAAGACCGGTTATATCTTCGGTAAACTCGAGGGCATATCCGATGGTTTCTCGATGGCTAGTTTTGATGATGCTTTGGGTCCGATCTTGAATTTTATATTTCGCCCTCGGTTGATCATGTTGGATATTAGATGGAACCTCGGACTTCGATTTTTGCCCTCTTACAGATGCACTGACCTTGGCTCTCATTTTCTCAAGCTCGATAGAACATCGAACTCGATTTTACCCGTACACAGATAGTCCCCTCATTTTTCGGAGAGTAGGTGACGAAAAAAGATATGAGCCTCAGATTCTCATTTTGATATATCTTGACATAAGAGACAAAATACGACATCAAATCCCCTTGTTTTGCGGAGTGTAAATGATGAGAAACGATACGGGCTTCCGATTCTCACTCCGATAAATCATGATGACTGATTCGTGACGTAAGTGATAAGAACAGTTGAAAATGACCCATCGGTCCAATCTTCAAGGCATTACATGGGTGTCAGTTGATGGCCATTACAGGAAGCGAACCGCCATTTGAGAAAACTATAAATATCTCTTTTATTCATTCATTAGAACTTTTACACTCAAAGAGTTTCTCTTGTGTTTTGAGAAAACTTCATCACTCTCATCTACTGATTTTCTGAAAGCTTAAGTTCAAACTTCTTCCCTTCTGGTTCTTTTGAAAGTTCACATAAGTTATTTCCCTAAGCACACCTCCTCTTTTACCAACACTTTCTTCTACATTGTTTATAAAATAAATGGCAAAGACTTCAAAATCTGTTCCTAAAAAAGAAACTCTTTCTTCCTCGAAACCATCTGAAAATATTTTGCCTGCTTCTACTGAGGAAACAACACCAGAACCCCCTCTAAAGTCGTTTGTTCCTTCGGGGTTCCCAACCGGGGCCGACTTCAAGATCGAGAAAACCCCCTTGGTACCGGGTCGGTACGAGCCGGTCTCGAGGTACATATGTAGTATTACTGCCAGCATCCTCGATAAGGTCAAAGAGGACTGCAACTGTGAAGATAAACTCGTAGTAGTCCCTACCCCCGAGGAATCGATCACTACCTACGTGGAGGGGTTTTAAAGTGTTTACACTTACCCTTTCATGTTGGGTCCCTTAGACCCAGTTATCATAGCCTTTTGCAAAAGGTATGAGGTGACACTCGGGCAGATCCATCCTTCGTTTTGGAGGAATGTTATTTAGCTTCATTTATTAATGAGCAAGCTCAAGGGGTGTCCGTTTACCCTCGATCACCTCATGCGCCTGTATAGCACTCGACTTTACCGAGGAGGATTAATCAAGCTCGTACATTGAGCCACTAAGGGCTTATTCTCGAGCATCAACGAGGATCGGGACCGGGGCTGATTGGGCCAATTTGTTCGAGTAAGGACCTAGAACTTAATCCCGGCTGCGGACATGACATTTCCCGGGAAATGGAACATGAAACATAAGTGTAACTTCGTCTTCAAAATTTATTTTATTGCTTTTCGTTTCCCTCCCTTCTCATTGATGTTATGTGATGATGCAGCTGTTGCTCAGATGCTGGATGCCATTCCTCGACTCAAGGAGTGGGTCGAGGGCATTACGACACAGAGACCTTATTCCGAGCGCTTATGGAGTGAGCTCTTGAAGGGCAGATGGGAGGCCCGTAACCACGATGAGAATTCTTTCTCTAAGTTATATTTGATCTTACTTTGACATCATCGATCTCTGAATTGTTTTACTTTCATTTTGTAGGTTTACTAAAAGATATTGAAATGAGACCTCCATCAGCCGCCGCCGCCGACATATAAGCTGATCCCCTTGTTCCGAAGTAGGATAAAGAGAAGAAAAGAGGACAAGCTCCGAGTTCCTCGAGCCCTGAAAAGAAGAGACCGAGGAAGCAGCTGGCGCGCAAACCTAAGAAAGCCGGCGCCTGAGAACTCTCATCGGACTCACTCTATCGGTTGAGGGATGAGTTCGAAGAAGAAGAAGATTCTGAGTTGGTGACCCGCGTGAGAAGCGGTTTCGAACTGCCTCAAGCCATGGAGGCCGTAGAAGAAGCAGTGGCTGAAGTCTCCGAACCGGGGAGGGTCGGGACCGTTTTTCCCCGAACTAGAGAGGTCAAAAAAGATAATATGACCAGTACTTCTAGGTCTGAAGGCAATATGCCTAAGGAAGTGCTTCGGGTGATCTACCTCTTTGGATCGCCTTTGTTTACCGATTTTATGATAAATAAGGCTTAGACGTTGAAAGGTAACCTCGACGAAGGGGCCCAAGGAGCAGCCGATTCTTTTCAAATTTTCTTTGATGGCCTGAATTCTACTACTTCAGAGGATGTCACTGGGTTGGGCGACTTACCGGTACCAAAGAAGATACCGTTCCCAGGAGCTGGCGGGTCTTCTTCGAGCCCAAAATTAGTGAATCAATTCCCAGCTCTGAGTGTTGATCCTACTTAAAGACGAGCAATTTATATGTCCATTACGAAGGACGCTTGAGTTCTCTCCTCCCCGGTGGAGATTGCCAGTTACCTTCGGTGCTTGGTGACCGAAGAGGATAAAGCTAGAATGAACGAGGTGGAAGAGACTTGCCTGCTCAACGAAGCTCAACAGTTGCTAAATCGGGTAATTTTGAATGTCCCTCCATTATGTACTTATATTTAATCATGAACAATCGTAACATTTTCCTATGTGCTTGTAGGCTTCGGTGCTTCATCACGAGGCATTTCTCCAATATCGGGAGGAGTTCAAGCGTCACGAGACCATGACTCGGGAGCTTGCTGAGAAGAAGGATGCTTACAAGCTTCTTAGTGAGAGGCTCCAGGTCGCGTTAGAAGTGTCTCAGGAAGAGCATACCGATTTGGTCGATCAGGTAAGACGAATATTCGAACTTAGTAGTAATGATTCAGACATATTGGCTAATGATCCAAACCCATAAGTCCAAAAGAGACTTGACCAGATCAAGCAGCCCCAGGTGGAGGTATACACGGTGAAGGCTGAGGTCGAAAAATGGAAGAAAAATATGGATCGCCTGGCCTCGCAAAAAGAGACTGCCCGGGTGCAGTTGGCTTCGGCTGAGGTTCAGCTTCAGGCTATAAAGGAGAAATAATTGGTGCAGGTCAATTGAATCGAGGGACTCCAATCTCAGTTGAACTCGGTTGTTTCTATTCAAGAGAACCTGGCCAAGGAGCTTGAGGCGGCCAAGTTAGAGGTCGTCGTGTCCAAGACCGAGGCCGATGATAAAGTGGCCCAATTCAAGGTCGATGTATACGCCATTCAGGAGCAAGCGAGAAACATGGTGAAGCATGCGAGGTGGCAATCTCGAAGGGAGGCCCTCGAGGGAGTCCATGCTCAGAACTTTGACATATTGGCTAAAATCGAGAATTCCAAGATATGCGAAGCCAAGGCCTGGAAGCTAGCTTATCCTAAGGAGGATTCCGAGGGGTCTGAAGAGTCTGGTGGGTCTGATGGTGGCGAAGACCCCGTAGGCTATGAACTAGCCCCCGATGAAGATTAGTCCATTTAAGATCTTCTTTTGTACTCTCTTTTTGTTGAGGCCATATGGCCTTTTGTAAAGACAACACTTTGTAAATATAAATTCTCTATTTTTGATAATTTCTCGAGTTCTTCCTTTGCTTTTCACTTTACGTTTTTGCAAAAATTGAAATGTCTTAGAATTAAATAGTCATGTTCGTACAGGCTTTGCCTTTGATTTTATTATCTCCAGAGCATCGTATGATCTGGTATGTCCGGGAACTCTTCCCGAATACTCATATTTTTTAGGATATGACTCGCCGAGAGTAAATTTTGTTAAGGTTTTCATAAGATTTTGCAACCGCTGGTTTTGGTAACTCGGAACGGCCTTAACCTTTAAATTCGGGCATTTCCAAATAAGCTTCACGCCCTCGAGTTTTATTAACGTGGAACGGCCTTAGCTTTTTAATTCGGGCAATTCCAAATAAGCTTCATGCCCTCGAGTTTTATTAACTCGGAACGACCTTAGTCTTTTAATTCGGGCAATGCCAAATAAGCTTCATGCCCTCGAGTTTTATTAACTTGGAACGACCTTAGCCTTTTAATTCGGGCAATGCCAAATTAGCTTCATGCCCTCGAGTTTTATTAACTCGCAATGGCCTTAGCCTTTTAATTCGGGCAATTCCAAATAAGCTTCATGCCCTCGAGTTTTATTAACTCGAAACGGCCTTAACCTTTCAATTTGGGCAATGCCAAATAAGCTTCATGCCCTCGAGTTTTATTAACTTGGAACAACCTTAGCCTTTTAATTCGGTCAATGCCAAATAAGCTTCATGCCCTCGAGTTTTATTAACTCAGAACGGCCTTAGCCTTTTAATTCGGGCAATGCCAAATAAGCTTCATGCCATCGAGTTTTATTAACTCGGAACAGCCTTAGCCTTTTAATTCGGGCAATGCCGAATAAGCTTCATGCCCTTGAGTGTTTTTAACTCGAATGACCTTAGCCTTTAAATTCGGGAATTTCCAAATAAGCTTTATGCCCTCAGTATTATTAACTCGGAATGGCCATAGCCTTTAAATTCGGGCATTGCCAAATAAGCTTTGTGCCCTCGGGTGTTGTTAACTCAGAACAGACTTAGCCTTTTAATTCGGACAATGCCAAATAAGCTTCATGCCCTCGAGTTTTATTAACTCAGAATGACCTTAGCCTTTTAATTCTGGCAATGCCAAAGTGGAAGTCCCCGAGTGAGAGTGATGTTAGAAATTAGATAAAAGTGGCCCTTGGGCTCGATAGCTTTAGCTTTAGGAATTTCCTTGAAAGATTACTTTAAAGGACAAGATGTTTATGTACAAGGAAGAATCTTCTTTTATATTGTTGTGCACAATAGTTGTACATGTATACATGTTTTATGCTAGGGCTCGAGTGGTATATGTAGGCACAGTTCATTTGACCGTTTGGCCCTTTCAATAAATTCTTTTCTCATTAAAGTTGATATTTCCGAGGATATTGCCCCCAGTGTTCAGGGCTTACTGAAGAGTGTCCTCGAATACTATTGTGATCATTGCCACCGGTTCATAGCCGGCCTTCAATTCTAAGTTAGCACGATTTACTTGTTGTCTCGTTAAAAATCTTGCCGGAAAACCTATTTGGGAAAAAACCGGTTTAAGGGAAAAAGAGTGCAGCGCATGCTTTTAGACCTAGGATCTCGTATCATCCCTTGTTGGTCACCTGCAACTGTTAGTTTGAAATGTAAAATAAAAGAAAGAAACGGTGCAGTACCTTAGCAGTAATATCGCTTTAAGTGAGTTATATTCCAGTTGTTCGGCAATTGTTTACCATTCATTGTTTCGAGCTTGTAGGAACCTTTTTTGATGATCTCGATAATTTGGTACGGTCCTTCCCAGTTTGACCTCAATTTCCCTTCGTTAGGGTTTCGGGTGTTCAGTGTAAAGTTTCTTAGTACTAAGTCCCCGGTATTGAAGTACAAAGGTTGGCCCTTCGATTATAATATCTCTTGATTCGATGTTTATTGGCGGCCAACCGGACAAGGGGGGCTTCGCTCCTTTCATCTAATAGTTCTAGGCTCGTACTCATAGCCTCGTCATTTGATTCCTTTGTTACATGTCAGAATCTGATTCTCGGTTCTCTAACCTTGACCGGTATTAAAGTTTCGGTACCATAAACCAAAGAGAATGGGGCGGCCCCGGTACTGGACTTCGAGGTTGTACGATATGCCCATAGGACCTCATGTAGAATTTCCTTCCATTTTCCTTTGGCGACGATCAACCTCTTTATGAGGTTTTGGATTATGGTTTTATTGGTAGATTCTGCTTGTCCGATCCCACTAGAGTGGTAAGGAGTGGATAGGATTCTTTTGATCTTATGGTCTTCGAGAAACTTGCTTACTTTGCAGCCAATAAACTATTTCCCATTGTCGCACACAATCTCGGCCGGTATTCCGAATCAACATACGATGTGGTCCCAAATAAAATAGATGCCTTCTTTTCTCTAACCTTTTCATACGCCTGTGCTTCCACCCATTTAGAAAAATAGTCAGTCATAAATAAAATAAATTGGGCCTTACCGGGCACCCGTGGAAGGGGGCCAACAATGTACATCCCTTATTTCATGAACGGCCATGGTGACAAGATCGAATGTAGCAGCTCTCTTGCTCGATGAATCATCAGAGCATGCCTTTGATATCTATCGCATTTTCGAAGGAACTCCTTTACGTCTTTTTCCATGTCGATCCAACAGTAACTGCTCTGATTCTTTTTAACCAATGATTCGGCGCCCGAGTGATTTCCACAGGTACCTTCATGGATTTCTCTCAAAATGTATTCAGTAACCCCCGGCCCCAAACATATCGCCATCAGGCCATCGAACGTTCTTCTGACTAAGGTTCCATCATTGGATAAACTAAATCAGGGTGCCTTTATACGTAGGGCCCTCGATTCTTTTGGGTCCGAGGGCAGTTTTCCGGTCCTGAGATATTCAACGTACTTATTCCTCCATTCACAAGTTAGGCTCATTGGATTGATCTTGGCGTGGCCTTGTTCGACCACCAATCTCATAAGATGCACAATATCTCCTGAGTTGATCTCGTTGTCTTCGATCGACGATCCCAAGTTAGCGAGGGCATCAGCTTCTCTGTTTTGATCCCGAGGTACTTGTTGCGAAGTCCATTCTTTGAACCGATGTAATGTCACCTGTAACTTTTCCAAGTATCTCTGCATTCGTTCTTCTCTGACCTCGAATGTCCCATTAACTTGGTCTACAACAAGGAGTGAGTCGCACTTGGCTTCGATCACCTCTGCCCCCAAGCTTTTGGCTAATTTAAAGCCTGCAATCATAGCCTCATATTCGGCCTCATTTTTAGTCAATTTCACAGTCTTAATAGATTGCCTAATTATATTACTTGTCATTGGCTTTAGTACGATGCCAAGTCCGGACCCTTTTATGTTTGAGGCATCGTCCGTGAAGAGGGTCCAGATTCCCAAAGAAGACCCCGAGATAATCAATACTCACCTTCGACCTCGGGTATTAAGGTCGACGTAAAGTCGGCTACGAAATCTGCTAAATTTTGTGACTTAATGGCGGTTCGAGGCCGGTACTCAATATCGTAACCACTTACTTCCACGGCCCATTTGGCCAATTGACCTGAGAGTTCGGGCTTATGAATAATATTCCTTAACGGGTAAGTTATTACGACACATATAGGGTGACATTGGAAGCATGGTTTTAGTTTCCTAGAGGCGCTTAGAAAGGCGAGCGCCAATTTTTCTAGGTGAGGGTACCTAGTTTCTGCCTCACCTAAGGTCCTACTAACATAATAGATCTAAAATTGCGTACCTCGTTCTTCCCGAACTAGGACTCCACTTACCGCTATCTCCGAGACCGTCAAGTACAAGTATAGTTGTTCGTCTATCTTCGGTGTGTGAAGCAGCGGCGAGCTCAATAAGTACTTATTTAGTTCCTCCAAAGTTCGTTGGCATTATAGAGTCCATGAAAAGTTGTTCTTCTTTTTTAATAGTGCGAAGAATCAGTGGCTTTTATTGGATGACCTCGAAATACATCGCCCCAGAGCGGCTATGATCCCAGTTAGCCTTTGCACGACCTTTACGTTGTCTACGACTGTGATGTATTCCATGGATTTGATCTTGTCGGGGTTGATATCGATTCCTCTGTTGGATACCATAAATTCGAGGAATTTTCCCAATCCAACTCCGAACGCATATTTTTCTGGATTCAGCTTCATATTGTACTTCTTCAATATGCTGAAGGTTTCCTGCAATTGTTTTAAATAGTCCTCTACTCACAGGGACTTAACTAACATATTGTCAATTTAAACTTTCATCGATTTTTCTATTTGTTCTTCGAACATCTGATTTGCTAAGCGTTGGTATGTGGCACCAGGATTGTTTAATCCAAACGGTATTACATTATAATAATATGTGTCGTATTTAGTGATGAAGGAGGCTTTTTCCTGATCACATGGGTCTATCCGTATTTGGTTGTACCCGAAATAGGCATCGAGAAAACTGAGGATCTTGTGGCTGGCTGTGGAATCAATCATACAGTCGATGTTGGGCAAAGGAAAAGAGTCTTTGGGGGATGCTTTATTCAAATCTTGATAATCTACACACATTCTTAGTTTATTCCCTTTTTAGGGACTACCACTACGTTTTCTAATCAATCCGGGTATTTAACCTCCCGAATGGACCCTATTTTATGGAGTTTAGATACCTCGTCCTTGATGAAAGAATGTTTGACCTCGGACTGGGGCCTCCTCTTCTGCTTGATCGGATTGATTTTCGGGTCCAGGGTTAGTTTGTGAGTGGTTATCTCCAGTGGGATCCTTGTCATATCAAGATGTGACCAAGTGAAACAATCTATATTAGTTACAAGGAATTGAATAAGTTTTTTCCTGAGCTCGGGAGTTAACCCCGTGCCCAGGTATACCTTCCGATCGGGCAGATGCTCGACCAATGTAACATATTCTAGCTCTTCGACCATTTATTTGGTTGCATCGGAGTCATCGGGGATTATAAAATATCGGGGGACCTCGTAATCATAGTCTTCATAAGTCCCCTGGTTATCCGATTGGGTTATGGCCGGTGTTAGTGACTGCTATTTGGCCTCTTGGTTTGTGCTCGAATTTGGTTCCTTCGATGTTGTGAGTACTGATATTGGAATCACTTCTTCGACTGCAAACATCTCTTTTGCGGCCGGTTGTTCCCCATAGACTGCCTTAATCCTTTTCGGAGTTGGGTATTTTAACACTTGGTGAAGAGTTGAGGTCATTGCCCTCATGTTGTGGATCCACGACCTTCCGAGAAGGGCGTTGTACCTCATGTCTCCTTCGATCACATAAAACTTGGCCTCTCGTATGGTTCCGGTGATATTGAACGGTAACGTTATCTCCCCCTTAGTGGTTTCACATGCCATGTTGAACCCGTTTAGAATTCGGACTGCATGCACGACTTTATCTCGTAAACCGAGCTATTTCACGACCCTCGACTGAATGATGCTGGCCGAGCTACCTGGATCAATCAACACACATTTAATTCGAGTTTTATTTACGAGTACATATATTACCAGTGCATCATTGTGAGGTTGTATGATCCCTTCCGCATCCTCGTCGCTGGAAGATAAAATTCCTTCTGGTACGTAGTCTCGAGTTTGTTTCTCCCTAGTTATGGATACTTTGGTGCGTTTCAACATTGGCCCTTGTGGGATATCGACTCTACCGATGATCATATTTATGGTGTTGAGGTTCGGTATCTTGTTGTCCTATCTGTTTGTTAGAATCCATATTTCTAAAGTGGTTCTTGGCTCGGTAGCTCAAGAATTCTCGAAGGTGCCCATTGTTGAATAAATAGGCTACTTGTTCTCTCAGCTGTCGACAATATTCCATTCTATGACCGTGAGTGTCATGATATTTGCACATCTGGTTAGTGTCCCTTTGAGCTGGATCGAATTGTAGAGGTCGAGGCCATTTCGTATCCCTGATGCGCCCGATAGAAGATACGATGGCGGCATCATCAATATTAAATTTGTATTCCGATAGCCTCGGTTCTTCTTTAGGCCCGATAGACCTGTCAGCTATTTTTGGTCATGAACCCCCGGTTGCTTCGACCTTGATCATTTCTCTTGTCATTTCTTACGGGGGTTCACCCCGACCCACTGCTACTTCGATCTCTATTATATGGTAGATATCGATCTCTGTTTGATCTTGGTTCATGATCGATGTCTGTCTTGACTCTGTCGAGGGTTCTGAGGGGATAAACATACTCCGAGGGTGGCCCGAGTTGGTCATCTTCGACTCTGAGTTTTGATTGATACCGGTTATGTACATCTGCCCAGGTAACGTCATGGTATTCTATCAGATTCTACTTCAGTTGGTGTGAAGCCACCGAGCTCCGAATATTGAGTACTTGAGTGAAAGCTTGAACAACCCAATCATCAACGACTGTCGGCAGATCCATTCGTTCCATTTGGAAATGGGACACGAATTCTCTGAGCATCTCGTTATCCTTCTGTTTAACTTTGAAAAGTTTTGATTTCCTGGTTTCGACCTTGATTGCACCAGCATGTGCTTTCACGAAGGAGTCTGTACGCATAGCAAACAAATCGATAGAATTAGGAGATAAGTTGTGATACTATGTCATAGTTCCTTTTGATAGGGTTTCCCTAAATTTGTTCAGTAGAACCGACTCTATCTCGTCGCCTTCCAAGTCGTTCCCTTTGATGGTGCACGTGTAAGATGTTACATGCTCGATTGGATTGGTCGTTCTGTTATACTTAGGTATTTTGGATATACGGAATTTTTTAGGGATTGGCTTTGGAGCCGCACTCGGAGGAAAATGTTTTTGCACGAACTTTCTTTAATTCAGTCCTTTCAATATTGGAGGTGCTCTTGGGATTTGATCCACCCTGGAATTGTAGGTTTCCACCTTTTTGTTGTTCGCCTCAATTTTTATTTCCCCTGATTCTACCCGCTTTGTCAGCTCCTCGAGCATCTTTATAATCTCAGGATTAGTACCCGATTCTTTTTCATTTGACCTTACCATGACTGGTTCATTTCTACGGGTGACTTCACGGGGCAGATCGGGTTCAACCCTGCTCGACGTCTGGCTTTGGCTCTGCAACTGAGCTATCACCACCTGTTGAGCTTGCAGCATTTCGAAGATCATCTGTAGACTGATCAGGTCTTCTTCATTGTTTTATGTGTTTCGAGTCGCCGATCGAGCCCCACCGTGAATGCTATTTTTGTGGTCGGTAGGCAAGTTGGTGTCGATCGCCACATGTGAATTAACATCAATCGGATCTGTGATAATAACTCCAACAGGACTAGCGGGTGGCCCTACGTTACCGGGCGCTATGTTATTGTTCTCACCTTGGTGACCAGACTCGTTTTCGATATGTAGGGGGTGCTAATTTAGAGTTTGGCATTTTTTGCCTGAAATCAAAGATACTTCAAAGAGCAAGTGTAAAGTAGTGTGTGTTATGAAGATTTGTATCAAATACCCACTATTATCCTTAGCCCCCACAGTGGGCGCTAAACTGTTAACCTTCAAAATCGTATAACAATTGAATTTGTTAGTGGTTATAAGGACATGTGGATTAACTTGATACAAAGCGATAAATTAGATTGCAATTAAAATAAATAGCGATAAAATAACTACAAACCAGGGGAATTGGATGATTCCGATTCTAAGAATGTCAACCACCCTTGAGTTGAATACACTTTGATTGACAGAAAAAATATTAAAGAGTAGAAGCTTGGAGAATATATTGCTTATCAGTATATGTTACAATCTCCTTCATGAATTGTCAAGTCCCCTTTATATATTAGGGGAGATCTACCTTTTAAGATATTATTTTATTATTCTATAAAAGGCAAAAAAGACTATTGGTTCCCTTTTCCGTGATTTCTGCCATAATGACTGGTTAATGGCGAGAAATACGGGCCCTTGTCAGATTAGTTGGCAAAGCTTTCTTCGAGTCCAATGGAAACATGACCGGTTATACCTTCGGTAAACTCGAGGGCATATCTAATGGTTTCTCGATTGCTAGTTTTGATGATGCTCTGGGTCCGATCTTGAATATTATATTCCGCCCTCGGCTGATCATGTTAGATGTTAGATCGAACCTCGGACTTCGATTTTTACCTTGTTACAGATGTACTGACCTTGGCCCTCAGTTTCTCAAGCTCGATCAAACATCGAGCTCAATTTTACCCGTACACAATATAAGGAGGGGAAAAGAGGTGTTTTCTTCCCATGGTTGAATGTGTGTGTCAAGCTCTCATACTTTCCTCAAGTATCTGAATATATATGTAACGAACCGGCCGGTTGTTTTGAGAATTTAAATCCTGTTCGGCGGTATAAGACCCTGAGCAACTTCTTATTATGTGTATTGACTTGCGTGCGTGGTTGAATTCAGTTACCGAATGATTCAGAGTGATTTGGGACACTTAATCCCTAAAAACAAAAGCTTAAGTCTTAGGATTTCGACCGTAGTCGAAACTGTGTGAAGATGACTCCGGAATGGAATTCCGTCGGTTCCCGTAGCTCCGTTGGGTGATTTTTGGACTTAGGAGCATGTCCGGACTGTGAATTTGAGGTCTGTAACTTATTTAGGCTTGAATTGGCAAACGTTGAATTTTTGGAGTTTTGGACCGGTAGTGGAAATTTTGATATCGGGGTCGGAATCCGATTCCGGAAGTTGGAGTAGGTCCAAAATATTGAATATGACTTGTGTGCAAAATTTGGGGTCAATCAGACATGGTTTGATAGGTTTCGGCATCGATTGTGGAAATTTGAAGTTTCAACTTCAATAAGTTTAAATTGGAGGGTGATTCGTGATTTTAGCGTTGTTTGATGTGGTTTGAGGGCTCGACTAAATTCGTATGGTGTTTTAGGATTGGTTAGTATGTTTGGTCGAGGTCCCAGGGACCTTGGGTGAGTTTCGGATAGTTAACGGATCAAATTCTGACTTAGAAGAAATCTGAAGTTTCTGCCTTCTGGTGAAATCGCACCTGCAGAACTTGGCTCGCAGGTGCGACCAGGCAGAAGCGCAATAGACATCGCAGGTGCGCAAAGTCTGCAGAAGCACACGGGAATTTTGCAGGTGCGCACACGCGGGTATGGCCCTTTCATCACAGGTGTGGAGGTAGAGGGGGCAATGATTTGCGCAGAAGCGCTCATTTTTCGCACAAACGCACGCACAGGTGCGAGCCCAGGCTCCGCAGGTGCGGAAATTCCTGGGCAGTGTTTAAAACCGAAGGGCTACGTGACTTTTGTCATTTTGGACTTTGCAAACTCGGTTTAAGGTGATTTTTGAGAGCATTTTTGAGAGATTTCTTGAGGTAAGTCCCTTGTGCTTATTTTTGATCAATAATCTAGTTTCTCCATTTAGTTTTCTACCTAGTTAGTGTGTATTTAAGGCGGAATTTGGGAGTTTGAGACTATGGATTTGGAAAGTTTAATTTGTGGATGTGAAGGACCATTTGGTGTCAGATTTTAGTAAATTTGATATGGTTAGACTCGTGAGTGAATGCGCTTTCGGATTTTGTGACTTTTACTCGATTCTAAGACGTGGACCCGGGTCGACTTTTTAGGGAGAATTTTGGAATTTTTGTTAAAATTTTGATTTCATTGATTAGATGAGTCTATTATGGTTGTATTCATTATATGCATTTGTGTTTGGCTAGATTTGGACCATTCAGAGCCGGATATTCATGGGAAAGGCATTGTGACCGATTGATTGAGCTTGGTTCGAGGTAAGTATCTTGCCTAACTTTATGTGGGGGATTTTTCCCTTAGGATTTGAGTCTTCTATGTTGATTGTAGTCCATGTACGCAAGGTGACGAGTGCGTGCTCAGACTTATTTGTGAAAAGTTGGACTTTTAGGATTCTTAGGTCCTTATATTCACTAAGTATGAAGTTTTTCTTGATATGATTAAGTTCCTATTTACTAGTTTTACCTCTACATGCTTTAATTAGAATTAATTGCTTTCAGGATTCACTCTTATTGCCTATTTGACTTTTATTTGACTTAACAGAAGATTTTATCTCCTCTATTGTCATGCTATCTTTCCATAACTGCTTATCTTTATTTGGAATTATTATTATCTCATCCTATAATTGTTCAGTCTTAATTGCGGTTATGATTATCTTTCCGCTGCTTATCCTTAATTGAATTGTTGAATATCCTTCGTAATTCCTCAATCTTAAAATAAGTTTTAGATATCCTATATCTTAGTCGACTTGTTTTATTTGGAATTATTTGACTCATGTTAGCTTCCCTGTTGTTGAAATGTATATTGTGGGATCATTGCTACCTATTAGTTTTTTCCTTGTTGAGTTGTTCTCTTTACACCTAGCATTCTTTACTTTGGTTATTCCTTGTGAATTGGTTCTACCGTTTCTCGTGATTTAAAGTTCTTGAGTTGATTTACTTGTCGTACTTTGTATTATTGCCATTGTTGCTATTGCACTTGTTATGGTGATTCATGAGGTTTCTGCCGTGCGTTTGTTATTATTGTGATGCACGAGGTTTCTGCCGTGCGGTCGTTGTTATAGGGTTGCACGAGGTTTCTGCCATGCTATTGTTACTATTGATATTTGCATATGCGGTGTGACAAGATCGGATATATATATATATATATATATATATATATATATATATATGTATGTGTGTGTGTGTGTGTGTGTGTGTGTCTGGGTTGTGCATATGGCGAGACAAGGTAGGAATATTGTTATGCACGTGTGGCGAGATAAGGCGGGCACTTACTTTATTACTGCACACGTGGCGAGACAAGGTGGGTTGTGTTAGGGATTGAATTGTGATGATTTGTGGCCTGGGGGCATTCTTGTTGTTAATATTGTATAGTGGTATACGTACCTGTGTGAGCTTTATCTTATGAAAGATGTGAGAAAATATTCTACGTGTTGTCCTTTTCTTTTCCTTATGCTTATTTACTGATATGGACTATGGTAGGACACTTGCACAAGCATACACGTACTTAAGCACTCTTATCGGATAAGAGGTGTTCTTGATATTGTTGAGCATAAATGCTCACTCTTGTTTACTTGCCTTCTATGTAAGAATGGCTCTGTTGGAATGTGAGTCATCAGTGGGATTATGAGGTGTTATGAGGGCACAGGATGCCAAGTGTTAGGGTTCAGATATTGAGACCCGTGAGTTGTGATTTGTCCGAGGTTTGGTACCTAATGGAATTGTTGATTAAAACCTGATGTAAAAGAAGTTGTAGTCGCTGACTTATTACTTGTCCTTGCTTTATTTGTAATTCCGGATTTAGGCTGTGCTCCATTCACTTTGTCTGTGTCATTTTTAAGATATTCCGCTGATACTTGTTGTTTCCTTCCTGGTTGTTATTACTGTATTGTAAGCCATATTGCATAGTCTTTATGTAGACATCATACTTCTGTTGTTCATATACTTATACTTGTTTAGTTTATTAGACCAGTGGGTGTCTTGATTGTTCCTCGTCACTACTCCACCGAGGTTAATCTTGATACTTACTGGGCACCGCTGTGGTGTGCTCATTCTACACTTCTGCACATTTTTGTGCAGATCCAGGTACTTGTTCGTTAGCTAGCTGTGTGGACTGTTGCTGTGGAGACTCAAGGTAAACCTGTTGTTGCGTTCGGAGGCTTTGGAGTCACCTTCAACTTTTCGTTTTGCACTGTTTATTTCTATTTCTGGACAATTGTATTTAGAGGTTTTCTAGCAAACACTCTGTAGAGCTTATGACTTGTACTACCGATTTTGAGAATTGTAAGAGATTTCTATTTAAATTGTTAGATATTATTTAAATAATGTTGTCATTTCAATTAATGTTAGGCTTACCTAGTCCCTAAGACTAGGTGCCATCACGATACCAAACAGAGGGAAAATTGGGCCGTGACAAGTTGGTATCAGAGCTCTCGGTTCATAGGTGCTACGAGTCATAAGCAGGTTTTGTAGAGTCTTGCGGATCGGTACAGAGACGTATGTTCTTATCTTTGAGAGGCTATAAAACTATTAGGACAATCTCACTTATTTCATTCCTATCGTGCGAGCTTATTGATCTCGGAGTTTGAACTTTTATCATTTCATTCTCTCACAGATGGTGAGGACACGAGCTGCAATTATCGACGACGCTACTCCTAGAGTAAGTATCGCTAGAGGCAGAGGCCAACGAGGAGTAAGTGCCGTAGCCAGAGCACCTACCAGAGCAACAGTTGAGGAGCCTCCAGTAGTTCCAATTGGGAAGCAAGTACCGGAGGCGCCTGCAGTTACCCCCGGACTTCAGGAGACCTTAGGACAGTTCATGAGCATGTTTGGTACATTGGTTCAGGCGAGGTTGGTTCCGGTTGTACTAGCTGCGTCATAAATCGGGGGAGAAACCCAGACTCCCGTTGCCCATACCCAAAGAAGCGAGTTCATGTTGGTCAGGTTCCAGGTGTCATGGCGACACAGACTGTGGTTCCAGTTCATCCCGTGGTCAGGGTAGCAGCATCTGAGGAAGAGCAGCTTAGACTTGCAAGGTTCAAGAAATATGACCCTCCTACATTCAGTGGTTTGGCTTCAAAGAGTGTACATGGTTTTCTGGAGGAGTGTCACCGTATTCTCCGTACTATGGGCATTATGAAGACGAGCGGGGTTGCTTTTACTACGTTCCAGCTCATGGGAGCGGCTTATCAGTGGTGGCAGGCATGTGAGTTGGGTAGCCCAGCCGAGTTAGCTTCAGTTACATGGGTTCAGTTTTTAGTGATGTTCCTGAGAGAGTTTGTACCTCAGTCCCTTCGAGATGCATGGCGCGCGAAGTTTGAGCAGCTGCACCAGGGCACTATGTCATTGTCAGAGTATGTCATGGGATTCAGTGATTTGGCCAGGCATGCACCTGCTTTGGTCGCCACAGTTAGAGAGCGTGTCCGTAGATTCATTCAGGAACTGAGGCATGATATTCGTTTCATCATGGATCGGGAGTTAGAGTCAGATGTTTCATTTCAGCAGGTGGTAGGGATCACTCACCGTGTAAAGGGCATGTGGTATTAGGAGAGAGAGGACATGCGGTGCCATGAGAGAGAGTACAAGCGAGATCAGGAGAGAGAGGACAGGGAGGTGAGGAGGCCTCATAGACCGGAAAGATCTACTGGTCCTTAATTTGGAGGCAGAGTACGACATAGTAGAGGTTTCGTGGGTCAGCCAGTTCAGTTTGCACTTCAGGCATTGCACAGTGTTTCAGGTCCTCATGGGTCTCAGAGTACCCGTACCGCACTGTTCCTACAGCCATGTCAGCATAGAGGTTGCTTCGAGTGTGGAGATACCAGCCACAGGGTGAGAGATTGTCCTAGACTCCGGACAGGAGTGTCACAGCAGAGCATTCAGGCGAGTAGAGGGCGACCAAGAGGGGAAGACCCTGATCCGTTGATGTGTTTCATATAGTAGGCTTGAGGCCATTGCTCTAGATGATGCCATACAGTTATGCTTTTGATTTGTTACAGAGGGGCACCATTCATATTTCGTTTCAGTTCTGCTTATTAACGTGAGTCCCCTACATGTTGACCCACATATGGGTGAGTTCATGACTTAGTATTATGTTTAGGTGTTTACCCCTGTTGGGAGATTCTATGAGTGATAGCCGTGTCTATCATTACTTTAATTCGTTATTGAAAGTTACGAGACTATAAGTGAATTCATGTTGTCTATTATGACCGGTTTGATGTGATTCCTGAGTAAATTAGTTACGATTTGTGATTTGATACTCTACCGAGGTAAGAGTTTAGCAAGTGTTGAGATTTTATTGGAAAAATTGAGTTAGTGGAAGATTTCCATTGGTATGATGTGTATTCAAATTGTGATTACAAAGTTGAGGGTGAGACCCTCGCGACTCCATGCGATTTGATATGTTTGAGTCGGGCTGCATGCCGCGGTGGAAGGTTATACCAGGATGAGGTTCTTATGATTTGTTCATGTTCTTTGATTTTTCCTTTTGAATTGATTCGTAGTATGGTACTATTAGAGAGTTGTACATGTCGGGCTTGTTTGATATTTATCTTATGTGTTTCTCTTTACATATTCAATCATTTTTATTCTGTGCTTCTCGAGTTTTAGCTTGCGGGGTGTGTGCCCGGTAGTGTTAGTTGTGACTTGTTGATTCGGGTGTATATTTAAGAGGTATTCATGTTTCATGCATCGTTGTCAGTGTTGTGAAGGTTTGAATCAGGGTTCTAATGGATATGAGGCTAATTGTCGGTGCTGGTTTTGATTATGGGCAACTATTGCGATCAGAAATGTTGTTATGGGCCTATGTGTGGTGTGTCTTGTCGTGTGGTCGTACCTTGTGGGTGTAGGCATGAGTTATTACAGCTGGTTGAGACTGATACCGGTTATGGATTTAGAATCGGGTCTTTTGAAGATAAATGAAAGGTGAGAATTTTGACTCTAAGGCTTATCGGAGCTGATAGAAAGGATAAATTACATTTGGGATGGTGTCGTCAGGCTTATGAGAATTGGGGTGACGTGAGGTCCCCCGCGAGTGTATGTTTAATTTGTGCCTTCAGTGATTTGAAGACTTCGAGGCGATTCTTGGCACGCTCGAGGACGAACGTTTTTTTAAGAGGGGAAGGATATAACGACCAGGCCGGTCATTTTGAGCATTTAAGTCCCGTTCGGCGGCATAAGATCTTAAGAAGCTTCGTATTATGTGTATTGACTTGCGTGTGTGGTTGAATTCAGTTACCAGATGATTCAGAGTGATTTGGGACACTTAGTCCCTAAAAACGAAAGCTTAAGTCTTAGGATTTTAACCGTAATCGAAAATGTGTGAAGACGACTCCGAAATGGAATTCCGTCGATACCATTAGCTCCGTTGGGTGATTTTTGGACTTAGGAGCGTGCCTGGACTGTGAATTTGAGGTCCATAGCTTATTTAGGCTTGAATTGGCGAAAGTCGAATTTTTAGAGTTTTGGACCCGTAGTGGAATTTTTGATATCGGGGTTGGGATCCGATTTCGGAAGTTGGAGTAGGTCCGAAATGTTGAGTATGACTTGTGTGCAAAGTTTGGGGTCAATCGGGCGTGGTCTGATAGGTTTCGACATCAGTTGTGGAAATTTAAAGTTTCACGTTCATTAGGTTTGAATTGGAGGGTGATTCATGATTTTAGCGTTGTTTGATGTGGTTTGAGGGCTCGACTAAGTTCCTATGGTGTTTTAGGATTGGTTGGTATGTTAGGTCGAGGTCTCGGGGACCTCGGGTGAGTATCAGATAGTTAACGAATCAAATTCGGACTTAGAAGAAATCTGAAGTTTCTGCCTTCTGGTGCAATCGCACCTGCAGATCCTGGCTCACAGGTGCGACCACGCAGAAGTGCAATGGACATTGCAGGTGCGAGCCCAGGCTCCGCAGGTGCAGAAATGCCTGGGCAGTGTTTAAAACCGAAGGGCTTCGTGATTTTTGTCATTTTGGACTTTGCAAACTCGGTTTAGGGCAATTTTTGAGAGCATTTTCGAGAGATTTCTTGAGGTAAGTCCCTTGTGCTTATTTTTTATTAATAATCTTGTTTCCCCATTTATTTTTCCACCTCGTTAGTGTGTATTTAAGGTGGAATTTTAGTGTTTGAGACTAGGGATTTGGAAAGTTTAATTTGTGGATTTGAAGGACTATTTGGTGTCGGATTTTAGTAAATTTGATGAGGTTAGACTCGTGAGTGAATGGGCTTTCAGATTTTGTGACTTTTACCCGATTTCTAGACATGGGCCCGGGACAACATTTTAGGGCGAATTTCGAAATTTTTGTTAAAATATTGATTTCATTGATTAGATGAGTCTATTATGGTTGTATTCATGATGTGCAATTATGTTTGGCTAGATTTGGGCCATTCGGAGCCGGATATTCGTGGGAAGGGCATTGTGACTGATTGATTGAGCTTGGTTCGAGGTAAGTATCTTGCCTAACCTTATGTGGGGGATTTTTCCCTTAGGATTTGAGTCTTCTATGTTGATTATAGTCCATGTACGCGAGGTGACGAGTGCGTGCTCAGACATATTTGTAAAAAGTTGGCTTTTTAGGATTTTTAAGTCCTTATATTCACTGAGTATGAAGTTGTTCTTGATATGATTAAGTTCCTATTTACTAGTTTCACCTCTACATGCTTTAATTAGAATTAATTGCTGTCAGGATTCACTCTTATTACGTATTTGACTCTTATTTGACTTAACTGAAGATTTTACCTCCTCTATTGTCATGCTATCTTTCCATAACTGCTTATCTTTATTTGGAATTATTATTATCTCATCCTATAATTGCTCAGTCTTAATTGAGGTTATGATTATCTTTCGGCTGCTTATCCTTAATTGAATTGTTGAATATCCTTCGTAATTCCTCAACCTTAAAAGAAGTTTTAGATATCTTATATCTTAGTCGACTTGTTTTATTTGGAATTATTTGACTCATGTTAGCTTGCCTGTTGTTGAAATGTATATTGTGGGATCATTGCTACCTATTAGTTTTTTCCTTGTTGAGTTGTTCTCTTTACGCCTAGCATTCTTTACTGTGGTTATTCCTTGTGAATTTGTTCTACCATTTCTTGTGATTTAAAGTTCTTGAGTTGATTTACTTGTCGTACTTTGTATTATTTCCATTGTTGTTGTTGCACTTGTTGTGGTGATGCACGAGGTTTCTGTCGTGCGGTTGTTATTATTGTGATGCACGAGGTTTCTATCACGCGGTTGTTGTTATGGGGTTGCACGAGGTTTTTGCCGTGCCTATTGTTACTATTGATACACACACACACACACACACACACACACACACACACACACACATATATATATATATATATATATATATATATATATATATATATATATGTGTGTGTGTGTGTGTGTGTGTGTGTGTGTGTGTGTGTATATGTGGGTTGCGCATGTGGCGAGATAAGGTGGGTACATTGTTATGCACGTGTGGCAAGATAAGGTGGGCACTTACTTTATTATTGTACACGTGGAGACACAAGGAGGGATGTGTCGGGGATTGAATTGTGATGATTTGTGGCCTGGGGGCATTCTTGTTGTTGATATTGTGTAGTAGTATACGTACCTGTGTGAGGTTTATCTTGTGAAAGCTGTGAGAAAATATTCTACGTGTTGTCCGTTCTCTTTTCCTTATGCTTATTTGCTGATATGGACTATGGTAGGATACTTGCACAGGCATACACGTAGTTAAGCACTCTTATCGGATAAGAGGTGTTCTTGATATTGTAAAGCATAGATGCTCACCCTTGTTTACTTACCTTCTATGTGAGAATGGCTCTGTTGGCACGTGAGTCGTCAGTGCGGTTATGAGGTATTATGAGGGCACATGATGCCAAGTATTAGGGTTCCGGTATTGAGACCCGTGAGTTATGATTTATCCGAGGTTCGGTACCTCTTGGAGTTGTTAACTAAAACCATATGTAAAAGCGGTTGTAGTCATTGAGTTATTACTTGTCCTTGCTGTATTTGTAATTCCAGATTTAGGTTGTTCTCCATTCACTTTGTCTGTGTCATTTTCATGATATTCCGCTGATACTTGTTGTTTACTTCCTGGTTGCCATTACTGTATTGTGAGCCATATTGCATAGTTTTTATGTAGACATCATACTTTTATTGTTCATATACTTATACCTGTTCAGTTTATTAGACCAAAGGGTATCTTGACTGTTCCTCGTCACTACTCCACCGATGTTAGTCTTGATACTTACTGGGCACCGCTGTGGTGTGCTCATTCTATACTTTTGTATATTTTTGTGCAGATCCAGGTACTTGTTCGTTAGCTAGCTGTGTGGACTGTTGCTGTGGAGACTCAAGGTAAACCTGTTGCTGCGTTCACATACTTTGGAGTCACCTTAAAGTTTTCGTTTTGCACTGTTTATTCCTATTTCTGGACAATTGTATTTAGAGGTTTTCTAGCAAATACTGTGTAGAGCTTATGACTTGTACTATCGGTTTTGGGAATTGTAAGAGATTTCTATTTAAATTGTTAGATGTTATTTAAATAAAGTTGTCGTTTCAATTAATGTAAGGCTTACCTAGTCACTAAGACTTGGTGCCATCACCGATACCAAACGGAGGGAAAATTAGGCCGTGAAAATACACTAGCAATGGAGCAGTTAAAGGAATTCTCAACAAGTCTAAAAGTTGTAAAGATAAAAACATCAAGTTTTTCTTTGAGGGGAAAACCCATGCATATTTTGTGACGTAATTGACAAAAATAACATAGAAACAAAATCCATAGTTTTAGTTACAGAGGAAGGACCCCAAACATCAGTATACAGCAGTCCTAATGGTCTCAAACTTGTCATAGTAGAATACTTAAATGGTAAACGGTGACTTTTATTGCGAGGATATGAACTACAATGGTCTTGTGAAGATTTAAAACATGGCAAAAGAAACTGAGAAATAATAGACTTAATTTTTTTTTGATCTGGATGTCCAACACATCGATACCACAATGTTAAGAATGGAAGACTAGTAGTATAGGCAAAGATGATGGTTGGCTTTCCAGTCCATTTTGGAGCTCTATTCGGGCCTTAAGCAAGAGGTGCCCTCCGTTCTCAAATCCTTCATAACCAGTAAAGTAGGAAAAAAATCAACAGATGTTTTATTTTCCTCACAAAATAAAGGTATAGAAATTAAATTTCTGTGAATATTAGGAGCACATACATCTTTCAAGATGAATGTATAAGAAGGAGAGGAAAGAGTAGTCACTACTAGAAAATGTCCATTTTCCGACCGCCAATTTGCGACTGGAAAAATTCATTCGGAGTTTCTGATGAAAACGGTTGAAAATTTGGTAAAAAAATATATTTACTTTTTAAAAAAATATTTTTAAGACTGATACTGTGACTGGGTTCGTCGAAACAATTAGCGGATATAACCCCAAAAGTTTTTTGCGAGGCTTCCGACGTTTTTTGTCGGAAAATAAAAAAAATAAAAATTAAAGATTGCGACCGAATCTGTCGCAAAGTGAAGTTAATTACCGCCTGACACCTTTGACTTCGTTGACCTACCTGTGCGACTGATGCAACAGATGCTGTCGCAAAATTACCAACCATTTCGGTCGCAAAATTCAAATTTGTCCGGTCACCCAGTTTTTTTGTGTTTGCGACTGTTTTGGTCGCAAATTTCTGACCATTTTGGTCGAAAATATTTTGCGACCATCTATATTCCGATCACTTCATTTCTGTCGGAAATCCGTTGGAAATAAGTGATTTTCGACCGATTTCCGACTGAAATAGTGGTAAAAAAATTGACGTTTTCTAGTAGTGAGTGTGTTGTGTGTGCTTGATTTTTATACTATTACCATCTCCCATGATCACTTCATCAGAGCCAGTATACTCAGAAAATTAAAGCCCTTAATATTTTGAGAGTCAACAGTGATATGATGAGAAGCCCAGTTCAACTAATGTTATTTTGTGATTCTCGTGCTGAATAATTGGCTTGAGAGACATCTTAAGCATTATGAGAGCCTGATGACAATCTCGGGCTAATTGACATTGAATTCGAGGCTTAATGTTGTTGTTTGATGGAGATTGATACCAGTAGGACTCAGGTTGGAGTTTCTTTGCGATGGAGACTGTGACTAGTTGCTATTTCTATTGACAGAGGACTGATTTTAGCGGTAGTTATTATTGTTGCCATTAGATTTTTATTCGTTGTGATTATAACTATTGGACCACTGGTTTTATTGAGTAGTGATAGCGGTAATTTCTTGTCGATGACGAAAAATACTTCATGGCCGTTTAATCTATCAAGTAGTTCCTCAAGAGAGACGGGAATGTCTCTTGAACGAATTGCAGTACTAATGTCATTGTTATATTCAGGACCAAGACAAACAAGGATCTTGATAACAAGGGAAGAGTCACTAATAAGAGCATCGGCTAAAACAAGTTCATCTGTAATAACTCTAATCTTATTAAGATATTGAGCTATTGATTTGGTACCTTTGGCCCGACATGCAAGGTGTGATGACCGATAGGTCATTTTGAGTATTAACCCTTAATTCCGTATTTCGAGACCTCTGTTAGCTTCGTTTGATGTTTCTTGGCTTGCGTGCGTGGTCCGTGTTTTTATGTGAAAATTTGAAGAAAATATGATTTTTGGCTTTAAAAACAACTTGAGTTGACCATAGTCAACATTTCATGAAACGACCTCGGATCGGTATTTTGACGATTTCGGCAGGTTTGTATCTTAATTTTGGACTTGGGCCTATGCCCAGAATTGAAATTAGAGGTCCCTAAATTTATTTGACTCATTTTGCCGAAAACTAGTATTTTAAAAGTTTAAAAACTTTCTAAGTTTGACCGTAAGTTGACTTCATAGATAACGGGTTCGGATTTTGATGTTAAAACTTGGAATAGGTATGTATCGTTATTTGAAACTTATCTGCAAAAATTTGATGCAATTCAGAATTGATTTGACATGATTCGGACGCTTAGGTGTGATTTTAGTGTTCTTGAGTTTTACTTTGAAATTTCATTTGTTTTGAGGATTGATTTGTAGATTTAGATATTATTTTGGTGATTTGATTGCACGATCAAGTACGTATGATGTTATTACACTTGTGTGCATGTTTGGTTTGGAGCTTGAGGGGCTCAAGTGAGTTTCAGACATGTTTCAGATGAGTTTGGTGAGTGTGAAGATAGCTGGTGCACTTCTGTTGCTGGTGTTCTGTTGCAGATCTCGCATTTGTGAGGTCTGGCTCACAATTACGAGCCTCGCTTTTGCAAACAATAACTTGCATTTGCAAGCATGGGCTGGACTGGGTAATCTCGCATTTACGAGGAACATGTTCGCATTTGCGAATTATCAGAGATCGCATTTGCGATCTCAGAGTCGCATGTGAGACTCAGTGTGCTCTTGAGTCTGCGTTACGAAGTTCCTGATCGCACTTGCGATGGTGGTGTCTTCGCAATTGCGATCTTTTTGTCACATTTGTGACTTTTGTTCTTCTGTGACAAGG